>NW_027362762.1:867519507-868877840 GCF_046119375.1 Phyllobates terribilis
TAATACGTGCCCCATGGTTCCCAATGATAATCCGCATGTGCTATGCACATGTTGCGAAAATTTCTGCTGCGGATTATCATTGCGGAAAAATATGCAGCATGTCCATTAATTTTGCGGACACGCAGCATAATTGCCACCATTGACTTGCATTGAAACGCATAATATCCGTGTGAACACATTTGCACAGACGGACATTATGCGATTCTATGTGCGAATGGTACCCGGGTTTGGAGAAGAGGAGACTCTAATCCAGACTCGGGTACCTTAGTACCTGTTAAAAAAAAAATGTAAAATAAAAAATAAAGATTATACTTACATTCCGATGGCCCCCGGTGTTTTCTCCGCTGCGTCTGGTCTGTTGTATGGGTCGGGGTGGTGTGAAAGGACCTGCCATGACGTCATTTAGTCATGTGACAGGTCACGCGACCGCTGACGTCGGCGGTCGCGTGACCTGTCACGTGACTCAGTGACGTCACCGCAGGTCCTTTAACACCACCGCGACCCATACAACAGACGAGACGGAGCAAAGAAAACACCGGGGGCCATCGGAATGTAAGTATAATCTTTTTTTTTTATTTTTTACCATTCTTATTCTTTTTTTTTAACTATTACTTGGTCACACTATATAAATCCATGCCGGTTGCATGGATTTATATAGTCTGACCAAGTTGTCAAGCACTTTTCCAAGTGATGCTAAAATCGCTTGGAAAAGCGCTTGATAACCTGCATGCAGAAATGCATGCAAAAATGCTTGACAAACGCTTCTACCTGGCAGGAAAAATGCATGTAAAATCCGCATGCGTTTTTCCTGCCAGGGAGAAGCGGAAAAAATATGCAGCATTTCTGCATCGTGGGCACTTAGCCTTAAAGAGCTTGAAAGAGGTTGGATGTAGTCTAGAAGACCTCAGAGTGAGCTCATATAGAGGGACTGGAGGATAAACCCAAAGACATACATTTCTGTTCCAAAAACCTCAGTAATCATTTAATAAAGGGATGCTCCAGTGTGATAATGTTATGTTATCAATAAGACATGCCATAACATCATAATGAGTGGGGATCCATTATCTAGAGTTTCTGTAGATTTCCTTTGCGCGATTTGGCAAGGAATAGAAGTGTAAAGTCTGGAGCAAAAATCATATATTTGATAGCTATAACCCAGCATCTGATCGCTCTTGGACTCTTCTGTGGCAATAGTGGCTGTAAGCCCACCTAGCAACCACAAGACCTGTCCTGATACAGGTTCTGGCATCAACTGCTGCTTCTCGGTCCGGTCAGGCATTTTATAATAAGTCACTGCGATACAGGTGTCACCTGACCTGGTGTCATCTTTAATCTCTTCCTGTGGGAACATAGGTTCCCACTAATAGGTTCCTAGTACTGTAATTCTTCCTTTACCTTCACTCTCGTCTTTGACCAGAAAATGGCAGTGTTTGCTTGCAGTTACTCAGCTAGGCATCAACCTTACTCCTCTTCTGTCTTGTCCACTTCCTTACATATCCATAACAATTTTTTGAATGGAGTCAATTCTCATCATTAGACATTAATGTCTCAAAGAAGCAGGTCTCCACCAAATGCACTGCACCTATCTCCAGAACAGAGTCTACAGGTTCCACAATCTTCTGTTGCTGTAATTAGAGAGGAGGTCATTGGAGATGTGCAAATCTGATGAGATTCAAATTCGCAAAATAGCATGGATTTTGCTGGGAAATTCGATTTGCAGCGAAGTTGTGCTCTCAGAATTGAATGTCCCCTTTTGTGATTTAAGGTTTCTTTAGACCCCAAAGTATAATAAATGCAAGATTTAGAACTGGCTAACACGGTACAAGAATATATATTTTCCCTATATCAAGATGTAGAAAAAAACTCAAAAACTAATATTTATTTTATTTATTGCACTCACTTATATAATCCATTAATTCCACAGTGCTTTACAGATCACAACTAGTGATGAGCGAGCATGTTCTGTTAACACTTTTGGTGAGCATGCTCGGGTGCTCGCCGAGTATTTGCAGCGTGCTCGATTGTTATGTTTTAGTCACTCCATGTGCATGATTTGCGACTGTTTGACAGCTTTAATACCTGTGGGGAATGCCTAACAAACAGGCATTCCTCACATGTATTAAAGCTGTCAAACAGTTGCAAATTATGCACATGGAGTGACTAAAACATAACATTAGAGCACGCCACAAATACTCGGCGAGCACCCGAGCATGCTTGCCGAAAGGGTTAACAGGACACGCTCGTTCATCACTAATCACAACTTCACTGTCCCAATTGGAGCTCACAATCTAAATTCTCTATCAGTGTGTCCTTGTAGTGTGGGAGGAAAATGGAGAACATGGTGGAAACCCACGCTAACACAAGGAGAACATGCAAACTCTTTGCAGATGTTGTTCTTCTGGGATTTGAATTCAGTGCTCTCCACTGAGTACCATGCTGCCCTAATACTTACCTCATTCTTACCTCATTCAGCCCTTCTTTTTATACACCACCGCACGGGCTGAAACCATGTGCATCTTCATGTTAGGCCGTGACTTCACGACTTCACGACCTTACGACGCGAATAGCATGGTACGGTCACGGTCTAGCATGAAGATGCCCGGGGTTTCAGCTCATGGCAGAAGTAAGAAGAGTTCCCGAGGACCATACAGGTGATAGCAAGCAGCATAACTGAGCGATAAGGTATTTGTTTTTTTTTAAACTTTCGCTATCCATCTATGGTTCACCAAAATGGCAACCAGCTGGCTGCCATTTTTCTGAATTTAAAAAGAGTAAATTACAAAAAAATCTATATTTTGGAGAATAAGATAAAGGATTTTTTGTAAAATTTGATTCCACTCAAATTTTATTTACTTATATAGCACCATTAATTCAACAGCACTTTACAGGGATCTTCATGACTGTCCCCATTGGGGCTCAAATTGTAAATTCCCTATCAGTATGTTTTTGGTGTGTGGGAAGAAACTGTAGAACCTGGATGAAATCAACAAAAACAAAACAAGACCATATGAATCTTTTTGCATTGGTTAAATATTGGTATATTTTTTAGCCATTTTGAAAAAAATGTTCTTGTTGTCTTTAGTTACTAATACATTTAGACGGTCCATATTTTACTCAGCATATTTTAATTTGAAATGGATGCCCCAAGTATTGTTGTTAAGTAAAGTGATTAATTATTGATCATTGCTGTTCCAGAGAAAAAAACAAGTCAACAATATAATGAGCATAGAAGAGAATGGATTAATAAAACCAGTGGAATGAGGAAACTCGTAAAGTACCATAAACAGATTAATATAACTTGAGGCAAATGGAGTCTCCAAGGCACAGCCTTTGATTTGTTTGAAGAGAGTAGACGGAAAATTAAAAATTGTATGAGTTAAAATCAAATGAATCCTGGCCAAGATGAATTGCTTATGAATGATTGGCATGAGCATGGCCTTTGGAGAGAAAATTATTGATTACTTAATTCCCCACAGTATATGGAATATTGGAGCACAGTGCTGTGACATTTCTTGCTAAAAAGAGGATTAAATCAATGGTCTTATTTTGGAGCTCAATAATCATTTGAGTATTGTTTTTGAAGCACTAGAGCAAATTGATAATTCATTTTTGTAAATTAATATCTATGTATTTTGTACTAGAGATGAGTGGATCAGGAAAAATTCAAATTTGCCTGTTCGTGCAGATTTTGAATTTGCAGAGAAGTTATTCTCCGTGAAGTTAATGTCCCTTTATTATTCTCTGGAGTCTTAAACATAAGATGTAAAAAAAAAATCCTTTTAATCACCTTACCACTCACCTCTCCGGCTCCTCACCATCACCCGTCCGGTCCTCGACACATCTTCTGATTACCACTAGTGATGAGCGAGCACTAAAATGCTCGGGTACTCGTTGCTTGGGTTAAGCAAATTAGAATACTCGGGTGCTCGACCCGAGCAACGAGCCCAATGTAAGTCTATGGGAAACTCGAGCATTTTTCAGGCAGTTCCCCCTGGCGGTCTGCAGAGGGCCTAAAAATTGCTCAAATCGATGGGAACAGTGCTCAAATGACATGGGAACAGCATGGGGAAGACCGCTGGAAACATTTCTGACTCCCAGGTCACTGCTGTCAACAACATTGTCAGAGTATTACACCACTTTTACGGACTCACAATAAAACATACAAAAACAAAACCAAAATGGATTTTCCAGGGAAATATATTAAGGAACATCCTTTCCAGGGTAATGACTTGTATATAAGGCAAAATAAATAACCAAAACCAAAAATACTCCTCCACACCTTGGGCTATGTTCACACGTAGCATTTTTGATGCATTTTTGCACTTTTGCATTGCTTTCTACTGTGACAAATGCATTCACTGGGAAATGTCATTTTAACATTTCACAACCTTATTGTTAGAACTCTCCTGTTTGTTTTTTCCATCTTATGTTTTGCGGTCACGTGACCATCTGCCTTTATATTCCAGCTCCGCCCTTTTTGCTGTGCTGGACTTCGGTGTTTGACTGTTTCTCTAGCCAGGTGCTTCTGTGCCTTTCTCTGTCAGTTCGCTTGGTCCTTCTGGGACCTCTAGTACTTTTTTGTCAGTTTGTCTTTTTGTGTTCTGCAACTACTTTTCTGTTTAGGAGGTGTCCCATTTTTGTCCCAGTCCTTAGTTCTTTTAGTGACCCCTCCCTTAATGCTATAGGTCTTCGTTCAGACTAGCCGAGGACTAAGGCGGGCTTTTTCGCTAGGAACAGGCAGCCCGCTTCATCGTAGGGATTCAGCTTAGTCTTACTGTAGGGACAACTTTCCCCTATCTTTCCTTAGTTCATGTTGCAGATCATAACAGTAAGTCCAGCCCAAAAAACTAAAAGGAAAGAAATTTGGGGATCAGTATGGTTTCCATGCAGGATTTGGCTCAACGCCTACATGGATTGTCTCTGGAGATGGCTGAGCTTTAGCAACACGAGTAGCTGTTCTGGAGCACATTTTGTCGAACCCAAGGTAGGACTGCCTGATGTTTTTTATGGTAAACAGCAAGATTTTTTTTCCTTTAAAAATGCTTGTTTGTTATATTTTCGTTTGAGACCAAGGTCCTCTGGGAATGAATCACAGCGCATTGGTTTTATTATGTCACTTTTGCGCAATGAACCACAGGGGTGGGCTTTTTCTCTCAAGCCTAATGATCCGTGTTTAAGGTCTGTTGAAGATTTTTTTCTGCTATGGGGCTATTATATGACGATCCTGATCGAATCTCATATGCTGAGGCAGAACTCAGGTGTTTGAATCAGGGGTCAGGTGATGTTGAAAATTATTGCACACACTTCAGGAGATGGGCCTCAGAAGTTAAATGGAATGATCCTGCGCTGAAATTCTAATTGCATTCCCTGCACCTGAGACTTTGCAGGATGCTATGCAATTAGCTGTTCGTGTGGACAGGAGACTGAGGTACAGGGTGAAAGAGGTAAAAACTTCTGTAATGTCAGTTCCTAGTCCCCAGAAAATCTGCTCTGATGGCGGAGAACCGATGGAGGTTGGGGCGAAGTCGCTCCCCTCTCAGGAAAGAGACCAGAGGTTCGCCGAGGGATTGTGTCTTTATTGTGGTAAAGCTGACCATTTGATTAAGTATTGTGAGCTTCGTTTAAGTAAAGAAAAAAAAAAGGTCAGTTACGCTGTTAGGGGGACGGTTGCAAACACTTTATTAAATAGGAACGCAACCGACCCCGGGGTCCGCGATGCAGCCTGGTGGACTGCTGCCGAACTCTTCCCGGGTGAGAAGGGAAGACAACCAACTAAAGATAACCCTTCCATGTTAACTTCACACCGGACAGGGTATAGCGGTACGCTCTATCTCCGTTGACTGCACGGAGGGAGAGCGACCGGCGACGCACCTAACAAAAATCTTAGCCCTTCGTGTTAAAGCACACGGAAGTGTAAGACGGTTCGCACAATCTCCAAGAACCGCAGGGAGACGTGCCACCGTGGGAACAGCAGTAGCCCTGTCTTTGATACAGGCGCTACGCTATGGGGATTGACGCTAAAGCGGTTCACACTATTCTCCAAGAACCGCAAGGAGACGTGTGACCGGACTAGGAGCAGTAGCCCTGTCTGCGATACAGGCGCTACGCTAAGGAGAAGACGCTAGTGTGCGGGAGTGATTTCTGCCAGGTACTCGTGCACTCAGCCGGCGTGCCACCGGACTGAGCTGACCCGCTCAATATGGCTCTTAGAGGAGCTCAGGAGAGATGCGTGCACAACCAAACAGCTAACTCAAATGATCTGAGCGCGCCACCATGTTTGTGGGCGGACCTTTTAAAAACTAAGCCCTGCCCCACTGTCGCACCATTGGTGACATCGCCTGTGACCAATCAGGCGGTGCCAGATCACCGGGTCAGCTGGTTCCTGAACTAAGAATCACGATGCGCCATGTCACTGGCATGCTCAGTGCGATGCATTTTAGACTTAGGCTGCGGTGGCCTAGTCTCTCTCCGCAACCTGTTCTTCATGTTGCTAGGCACAAATACACGAGATACCACTTGTACCTCTCGTGCATTGGCTAGGCGTTGGGACTGACGGCGATGGTGAGCAGCATCAGCCCTGGCTGAACCAGAATGGGAGACCACAGATGATTCGGAACCCATTTCTGATCCAGCAAGCGCCTGGCGCCTAACATATGCCTGTATAGCTTGTTTACACTCTGCAGGAGTATTTCTTTCTGGGAGTACTACTTTGCAGGGAGATTTGATTGATTTTCAGGTATTTGTGGATTGTGGTTCTACACTTAATGTGATTGATAAAGGGTTTTTGGAAAACCTTAAATTGAAGTCCAAACCTTTGTCATCACCTGTTTCTGTGATTGCAATTGATAACACTCCCTTGAAATGTATTACTCACAAGGTTGCCGCATTTCCCCTCACTATCAATGGAGTTCACCAAGAAATTTTGGATAATTTACCCTCTCCGGTTGTTCTAGGATTGCCTTGGTTAAAACTGCACAATCCTGTACTGGACTGGTCTACTAATGTGATTAAGTCTTGGAGTCCGAAGTGCTATGATAAATGTTGTAATGGTCGCATTGCGGCTGTGGAAAAAGGGGAATTACCTGTACCTATTCAAGATTTTTGGAGGGTTTTTTCGGAGGAGGAGTCACAAGTTTTACCACCTCATAGGGATTATGATTGTGCCATTGAGTTTGTTCCGGGAGCTACTCTTCCCAAGAGTCGCTTGTTTAATCTGACTATCCCTGAAAGAAAGGCCTTGGAAGAATACATACAGACTAGCCTGGCTGCTGGTCACATTAGACCTTCTAAGTGGCCTGTGGCAGTTGGATTTTTCTTTGTTAAGAGAAAGGACGGGGGTTAACGTCCATGTCTGTATTTTCGTGAAATTAATAAGATTACCGTATGCAATTCCTACCCATTGCCGTTAATTCCTGATTTGTTTAACCAGTTAGTGGGGGCCAAGTGGTTCTCTAAAATTGATCTCCGGGGGGGCATACAATTTGTTACGAGTGAAGGAGGTTGATGAATGGAAAACTGCTTTTAACACTCCGGTAGGTCATTTTGAGAATCTGGTGATGCCTTTTGGTCTTACCAATGCACCTGCATTTTTTCAGAACCTTATTAATGACATCCTGAGTAGTGTTGAGCGAGCATGCTCGACACTGCTCAGTACTCGCCCAAGCATCTCACTACTCGGGATGTTCGGCGAGCACCGAGCATTTCCGGATTACTCGGGCGGGAGCTCGGGTCTCCGCCCTGCACATTTGGCGCTATTTACAGAGCCAATGAACATGCAGGGATTGCCAGCCAGTCACTGTAATGCCGCAGCCTTGTTGTTTGTGGGCATTACAGTGATTGGCTGGCCGCACAGCGTCACCTCGAGTACTTAAAACCGGGCGCCGCCATCTTGGACACAGTCGCTCCGGATCAGACAGTGTAGGGTCAGTGCTTCTGAACTAGGGAGAGATTTATCCTGCAAAATAGTTAGAGTAGGGTCTCTAAAGCCTGCCAAATCAAACAAACAGTCCTTCTCAGGACTAATATCCATCCCAGATATCAGGCAGGCAGGCAGGTAGGCTGTATAGGAGACGCAGTGGTTATACCAGCAAACGCGGCATTACAGTCCTGTGTGCTCCTGCTGGTCAAATTGCTAGACTTATTCCCTGGTCTCAGGGGCCAGGAAAAATCCTTTTTTTTTTCATCTAAATCCTGTATTTTTTTTTTCCTCAGTCAGACTGTCCAAATACACGTCTTATTAACCTTTTGGTATCCCCCCCCCCCCAAAAAAAAAGGAGTGTGTCTGTGACTGTTCAGACACCAATATATCTGTTTAAAAGAGTCTGGTGTAGGCTAGAAAAATATAACTGTGGTTTTGCAGTTTCACGGGTCAAATCTCGGTATTATCCTTTTTTTGGCATTTTTTGCCATAAAAAAAAATGTAATAGTGTCTCCCTGACTGGTCAGACACAAATATATCTGTTTAAAAGAGTCTGGTGTAGGCCAGAAAAACATAACTGTGGTTTTGCAGTTCCACGGGTCAAATCTCTGTATTATCCTGTTTTTGGCATTTTTTGCCATAAAAAAAAACAGTAATAGTGTCTACCTGATAGTTCAGACACAAGTATATCTGTTTGAAAGATTCTGGTGTAGGCCAGAAAAGTA
This sequence comes from Phyllobates terribilis, assembly GCF_046119375.1. NCBI lineage: Eukaryota > Metazoa > Chordata > Amphibia > Anura > Dendrobatidae > Phyllobates > Phyllobates terribilis. The sequence continues at coordinate 867,528,151 of NW_027362762.1, forward strand.
TAACTGTGGTTTTGCAGTTCCACAGGTCAAAACTCTGTATTATCCTTTTTTTGGCATTTTTTGCCATAAAAAAACTGTAATAGTGTCTCCCTGACTGGTCAGACACAAATATATCTGTTTAAAAGAGTCTGGTGTAGGCAAGAAAAGTATAACTGTGGTTTTGCAGTTCAACGGGTCAAATCTCTGTATTATCCTGTTTTAGGCATTTTTTGCCGTAAAAAAACAGTAATCGTGTCTCCCTGATTGTTCATACCCAAATATATCTGTTTGAAAGATTCTGGTGTAGGCCAGAAAAGTATAACTGTGGTTTTGCAGTTCCACGGGTCAAATCTCTGTATTATCCTGTTTTTGGTATTTTTTGCCATAAAAAAAAGCAGTAATAGTGTCTCCCTGATCGTTCAGACACAAATGTATCTGTTTAAAAGAGTCTGGTGTAGGCCAGAAAAATATAATAGTGGTTTTGCAGGTCCACAGGTCAAATCTCTGTATTATATTGTTTTTGGCATTTTTTGCCGTAAAAAAGCAGTAATAGTGTCTCCCTGATTGTTCAGACACAAATAAATCTGTTTGAAAAATTCTGGTGTAGGCCAGAAAAGTATAACTGTGGTTTTGCAGTTCCACAGGTCAAATCTCTGTATTATCCCTTTTTTGGCATTTTTTGCCGTAAAAAAAACTGTAATAGTGTCTCCCTGACTGGTCAGACACAAATATATCTGTTTAAAAGAGTCTGGTGTAGGCCAGAAAAATATAACTGTGGTTTTGCAGTTCCTCAGGTCAAATCTCTGTATTATCCTTTTCTTGGCATTTTTTGCCATAAAAAAAACTGTAATAGTGTCTCCCAGACTGGTCAGACACAAATATATCTGTTTGAAAGATTCTGGTGTAGGCCCGAAAAGTCTAACTGTGGTTTTGCAGTACCACAGGTCAAATCTCTGTACTATCCTTTTTTTGGCCTTTTTTGCCTTAAAAAAAACTGTAATGGGGGGCATGGCCAGCTATGGATCTGTGAGGACACACACACCAGAGCTCCTCCACATCAGTTGTGAAAAGATCTGATTAACCGGCTCTACAAGGCATGGGAAAAGCCAAAAAAGGCAGGAGTACTGTCTCTGCATCACCAACAGCCATTGTGCAGGGAAATATCCAAGCTTATCTCCTGCGCAGCAGCTTATCAGTACCTGTAATAGCTACCACAACAAACAACTGAGACCTGGACACACGGAGGTAATATGCAATCAGTTCCTGCCTCCCCCTCTCAAATGCTTGCTTTGGATACTCACTCCAGCCACAGTATGAACTCTGCTGAAGATCGTGGCTTCTGCAGGGTATTCACTACTGCAGTTACATCTCCTACAAGTACACATGTTATGTCCAAGATGGCGCTGGGCGCTGGCCTCCTGTGTGGAGTCAGAGACAGACAGGCACAGAGGGGGCAGGGCACAGGAGGGAGTGAATGCAGACCAGCCCCTACACAGCGATACAGTGGAAAGTGAAAGTGGAGTCTGTGCATCTGAAACAGAACAGGATCTGGCAGCTCCTCATAGAAGATTAATTAACCCTATCCCTCCTGATAACATACCTCCACAGAGGGCCTTTTTGAGTCAACTATCCACACAGGGAAATACAGCTGGCTTAGAAAAAGCATTTAATCACAGCTCACTGTGTGCTCAGGATCATATATTAACCCCTTTGGAGCCTGCTCAGAATCTCATGGATCTCTCTTCAGAGCCTCTAACAGGGGTTCCACAACTTCTAAGAACACAAACCGAACAATCCATGTTTGATGCCAATAAATATCCTACTTCCATAGAACCCTCAATTGCACCACAACCAGCACCATCATGGGCCGCGAGCTCACGACCAGTGACTTTGGCTGACATTCAAACACTTTTGCAATCTTTCCCAACTAAAGAGGATATGACCTCATTTGCAAAATACATTGTTGAGGAGTGCAAACAGGAATTTGCAAAACTGCAATCTGATGTGGTTACCCTGACAACGAGAGTGGACACCATAGAACAGAACATGACTATTACCTCTGCCACTATCACAGTGCTCCAGGATACAATACATGTCCAATCTGCCCATATCATCAACCTCCAATCTCACCTGGACGACTTGGAGAACCGCGGAAGACGAAACAATCTACGCATCAGGGGCTTGCCGGAATCGGTGGTTACTGCGGACTTACCCTCCACTCTTAATCACATATTCAATAAAATACTAGGGGCCCCTCCTTCCTCCGTGATAGAGCTAGACAGAGCTCACAGGGCATTACGCCCTATGGACTTAGACCTCAATAAACCAAGAGATGTCATCTGTCAAGTCCACTACTACAAAGCTAAGGAGGAGATCCTGCTCAAATCCAGGGACAGCTCTGCAACAATGTACAAAGGCAAGCAGTTGATGATCCTCCCTGACTTGTCTAGGCGGACATTATCAATGAGAGCTGCTTTGAAACCACTCACAGACGCACTCAGGGAACGGGATATCCCCTACCGTTGGGGTTTCCCATTCTCCCTTCAAGTTAGACACAATGGACGCTCGGCGAGACTACTCACCCCGGGTGTTATGTTCTGCTACCAAAGCTAAGGAAAGAGAGGAGATCTGTCCCTACTATAGGACTCAGCTGAATCCCTACGATGTAACAGGGAACCTGATCCTGCGATCAGACCTGCTAAAGTCCTAATCTAGTCTGTACGGAGACCTATAGATGTGGGGAGGGAATCCCTACAAGTACTAAGGACTGGGAGGAATATGGGACACCTCCTAACAGAAATAGTAGCAGACAGACGAACAAACAAAATAGATAGAACATAGAGGTCCGTAGACCAAGCAAACTAACAGAGATAGATACAGAGCACAGGCTAGCTAGAAAGTAGATATACAATGAAGTCCAGCAAAGCCAGAAGGGCGGAGCAGGATTAAATAGGCCAACAAGGTCATGTGACCAGCAAAGGAAAAAAGACCTAAGAGCAAGGTTCTAACAGTACCCCCCCTTCTAAGAGGATCCTCCGGATCCCCTAGGACCAGGCTTATCAGGAAATCTCCTGTGAAACGCTCTGATAAGTCTGGACGCGGAAACATCATCTGACCTCACCCAAGAGTTATCCTCGGGTCCGAAACCTTTCCAGGCCACAAGATACTGCAAACTACCTCTATACCGTCTAGAGTCAAGGATGCGAGAAATTTCATATTCCCCGTCCTCCACCACCGGAGGAACAGAGGCAGAGGCGTCACCATCCGACACAACAGCTTTTTTTAACAGAGAGACATGAAAGACCGGATTAATTCTCCAGGAGGTAGGAACCTCCAACCTAACAGCAGATTGGTTGACAACCTGAAGCACCTTAAAGGGCCCTACAAACTTGGGACCCAATTTCTTAGAAGGAATCCTCAACCGCAGATTCCTAGAGGACAACCAAACCATGTCACCAACAGCGAACAAAACCTCCTGTCGTTTCCTATCAAAGTAGTCTTTAGATTTTCTGTTGGCCTCCTGAAGATTACCACGCACATCCGTCCAAACTCTTTCCAAATCACCGGAAAAATTCTCCTCCTCAGGCACGGCAGATCCCAACTTGGAGAACGACCCAAACGACGGATGTCTCCCAGAACAACAAAAAAAAGGCGAACAACCAGCAGAAGAAGATGTATGATTGTTCAGAGCAAATTCGGCAAGTGGCAGAAACTCAGACCACCCCTCTTGATTGTCTGCCACAAAACAACGCAAGAACTGCTCAACATCCTGGTTTTTCCTTTCTGTCTGGCCATTAGATTCAGGATGATATCCGGACGAAAACGACAAATGAATTCCCAACCTGTCACAAAAGGCACGCCAAAAACGAGCCACGAACTGAGGACCCCTATCAGAAACAATGTCAGTAGGAACGCCATGAAGTCTGACAATTTCCTTGACAAAGGCCTTAGCGAGAGTTTTAGCGCAGGGCAGTTTGACGAAGGGAACCAAGTGACACATCTTGCTAAAACGGTCCACGACCACCCAGATGACAGTAAAACCCTCAGAGGGGGGAAGGTCAGTTATAAAGTCCATAGCCAAATGTGTCCAAGGAGCACTGGGGACCTCCAAAGGACAAAGCAACCCCGCAGCAGGAGTATGTGAGGACTTAGATCTAGCACATATAGTACATTGGCGCACCCACTTAATGACTTCCTTCTGCCATCCAGGCCACCAAAAACTGCGACCCACCAGTCTCTTGGTCTCAGAGATTCCGGGATGACCTGCCAACCGAGATTCGTGACACTCAACAAACAAATCTCTCCTAAAGGTCCCAGGCACAAACAACCTCCCATGAGGAGTGTTAGATGGGGCATTCTCCTGAGCTTTAAGAATCTCATCTTCCAAAACGGAGTCTAAAGCAGCTATCACAACACCTTCTTGTAAAATGTTTTCCTCTTTCTCAGCACCGACTATGGGAGAAAAACTGCGAGACAAGGCATCCGCCTTAACATTCTTAGTACCAGGGATGTAAGTAACGGAGAAATTAAACCGCGAGAAAAACAGTGCCCACCTAGCCTGACGGGCATTCAGGCGCTTGGCAGCATCAAGATATATCAGATTTTTATGATCCGTAAGAACCTGAACGGGAAATTCCGCACCTTCCAAGAAGTGGCGCCAGTGTTCAAATGCGAGTTTAATAGCCAATAATTCCCGATTACCAACATCGTAATTCAATTCAGTCTCCGAAAATTTTTTTGAAAAAAAGGCACAGGGATGTAATCCATCCCCGTTATCCTGAGACAATACTGTGCCAACCCCCACAGAGGAAGCATCAACCTCAACCAAAAACGGCCTAGTAACATCAGGCTGCATAAGGATGGGAGCAGAGGTGAACCTCTCCTTGAGATACACAAAAGCTTCAATGGCCTCAGAAGACCACTGAACCGCATCAGCACCTTTCCTGGTGAGATCAGTCAGAGGTTTGACAATACTAGAAAAATTTTTTATGAATTTTCTATAGTAATTGGCGAAACCCAAAAACCTCTGTATCGATTTCAAACCAATAGGCCTAGGCCATTCCTGCACAGCCTGAACCTTAACCGGATCCATCTCAAAACCTTTGCTGGAGATAATGTAGCCCAAAAAACTAATTCTCTGTACAGCGAACTCACATTTCTCCAGCTTAGCAAAAAGCGAATTGTCCATTAATAACTGTAATACCTCACGCACGCTCCGCCAATGAGACTCCAGATCTGGCGAATAAATCAAAATGTCATCCAAATACACAACCACATTTTTACCGATCAAAGGTCTAAGGATGTCATTAATCAGATTCTGAAAAAATGCAGGAGCATTAGTAAGACCAAAAGGCATAACCAGATTCTCAAAATGACCCACACGAGTGTTAAAAGCAGTCTTCCATTCATCACCCTCCTTCATGCGCAACAGATTGTATGCCCCCTTAAGGTCAATTTTAGAGAACCACTTGGCCCCCAATAACTGGTTAAACAGATCAGGAATCAATGGCAGTGGGTAAGGATTGCGTACCGTAATTTTGTTAATCTCACGAAAATCCAGACAAGGACGTAAACCGCCGTCCTTTTTTTTTACAAAAAAAAATCCAACCGCCACAGGAGACTTAGAGGGCCTAATGTGACCGGCGGCCAAACTTGTCTGTATGTATTCCTCCAAAGCCTTCCTCTCAGGAATAGTAAGGTTAAATAAACGACTTTTAGGAAGAGTCGCTCCATGGACAAATTCAATAGAACAATCATAGTCTCTATGGGGAGGCAAAACCTGCGATTCTTTCTCAGAAAAAACTCTCCAAAAATCCTGAATAGGAACAGGCAATTCTCCCCTATCCAAAGCTGCAATACGCCCGTTACAACACTTGTCATAACATTTATGGCTCCAGGATTTAATTTCACTGGTAGACCAATCCAGTACAGGATTGTGAAATTTTAACCAGGGCAAACCCAATATTACTGGAGAAGGCAAGTTATTCAACACTACCAAATCCAATTTCTCATGGTGAACACCATTAATAGTGAGAGGAACTTCACTGACCTTGAGAGTAATATTCTTCAAAGGGGAGCCATCCACAGAAACCACAGAAATGGGGGATGATAAAGGTTCAGGTTTTAAATTGAGTTTTTCCACGAATCCCCCATCAATTACATTCAGTGTAGACCCGCAATCAACAAACACCCGAAATTCCATTAATTTTTCCTGCGCAATCGTGGAAGCAGCTAAAAATATACCCTTGGAATTTAAACAGGCAATACGGGCGTGACTGACCATTTTTTTTTTCTTTCTTCATACGAAGCTCACAGCCTTTAATCAAATGACCAGATTTTCCGCAATAGAAACACAAGCCTTCCGAAAAACGACGGTCTTTTTCTTGATAGCGAGGTGCCACCGATCCAATCTCCATCGGTTCACCACTGTTAGTACACACATTCTTATAACCAGAAACTGACATAGCAGAGGATTTGCTCTCATTAACCCTAGCACGCAGTCTTCTATCCACCCGTATAGCTAATTGCATAGCCTGTTGCAAATCCTCAGGTGTAGGATAAGCAATTAGCAGGTCTTTAACCCTTTCACTGAGCCCAGCAAGAAATAGACTTTTCAGAGCAGAATCGTTCCACCCTGTTTGAGTGGACCAACGACGAAAATGAGTACAATATTTTTCCACATTACCTGATCCTTGTTTTAAACGTCTCAACTCAGTCTCAGCTGATGCCACACGGTCAGGATCATCATATAATAGTCCTAAAGCAGAAAAAAAACTATCCACTGATCTGAAGCATGTATCACTAGGTTGCAAAGAAAAGGCCCACTCCTGAGGCTCTTTGCGCAAAAGTGACATTATGAACCCTATGCGCTGGGATTCATCCCCAGAGGACTTGGGTCTCAAACGAAAATACAATAAGCAAGCATTTTTAAATGAAAAAAATTCTCGATGTTCACCAAAAAATAAATCCGGCAAACATACCTTAGGCTCCAAGAAATATGCTCCAGGACAGTTACTCACGTGCTGACGGAGCTCGGCCACTTCCAGAGAGAGTCCCTGCAGGTGTTTAGCCAAATCCTGAACCGACACCATGATGGAACAAAAAAAAATCTTTCCTTAGAGAATTTGCAGGCTGGACTTACTGTTATGTTCTGCTACCAAAGCTAAGGAAAGAGAGGAGATCTGTCCCTACTATAGGACTCAGCTGAATCCCTACGATGTAACAGGGAACCTGATCCTGCGATCAGACCTGCTAAAGTCCTAATCTAGTCTGTACGGAGACCTATAGATGTGGGGAGGGAATCCCTACAAGTACTAAGGACTGGGAGGAATATGGGACACCTCCTAACAGAAATAGTAGCAGACAGACGAACAAACAAAATAGATAGAACATAGAGGTCCGTAGACCAAGCAAACTAACAGAGATAGATACAGAGCACAGGCTAGCTAGAAAGTAGATATACAATGAAGTCCAGCAAAGCCAGAAGGGCGGAGCAGGATTAAACAGGCCAACAAGGTCATGTGACCAGCAAAGGAAAAAAGACCTAAGAGCAAGGTTCTAACACCGGGAGACCTGCCGGAGTTTTTAAAACAACTCAATCTCCCACAAATATCGATCCCACAGTGGTTCCAGTTTTTCACACTGTCTTCGGCTTTAGAGGACGGCAGAACTCGCCGTGGGCGGGACAGAGAGGCTTCATCTTCTATTAATCTCCCCCAGAGAGTCACCAAGCGCTCCCAGCGACCGCCGCAGATGCCCAGAAAAGGACCCTGAACCTGGAGGCCCATGTTTAGTGGTGTACTTCATTTGAACTGCCTGTTAGTCTTAAGATAGCCTAACGTCTTCTCCTGAAAGGAGTCAGGAGGGAAAAACGGGTAGCTCCACTGGGGAGCACATACAAATATCTGATTAAATGTATAGGTCTTAATGCCTTAACTTTGCTAGCACCTATCAACAGAATATTCACCTAGATTTGTTGACCCCACTGTAACCCCGTGGGAGTTTAATGGTTTTGCCTTTCAGTAAGTTTCAGTAATGTTTTTCATAGTCGGTTGGTTAGTCTTTTTTCCTGCAACGCAATTCTCAAAAGGAGTGTTAGTGTTCACGATGCTTAGCTGTCACTTTCCCCCTGAAGGGACACCGCCAGGCGATCGGGTACCCCCATACGCTTGGTTCTACTTAAAATGGTTACTTATACCCCGAACAGTAGTTCTTTACTTACTGTTTCTTTTGTTATGTTTGTTTCACCCTGTTGTCTTTTTCCCACAGTTGCTTCAAATGTCCATCGATGCTTGCAATCATTTCACTCTGAGGGGAGCGGACCGCCAAGAGATTCAACCCAATGGCGACACTTAAGTATGCCTCCTTCAATGTGAAGGGGTTTAACATCCCGGAAAAAAGGGCCCAAATTCTTAGACTATTTCACAAAAAAAAGGTACAGATTGCGTGCTTACAGGAAACACACTTTAAGGAACATCATACCCCTACCCCTAAAAACAAATATTATACCCACTGGCACCTGTGTAATAACACCCAATCTAAGAGTAAGGGAGTTGCTATCCTCATTCACAAAAGCCTGACACACAAGTTTGTCGAATGCATTAAAGATCCAAATGCAAGGTATATGCTCCTAATTTTAAAAATTGAAGGCAGACTTTTCACAATCATCAATGCTTATACCCCTAACCAGGGTCAAACTCAGTTCATTCTCGACCTAATAGACAAAGCCATTCCCATTGTCCAGGGTACCGTCATTCTGTGTGGAGACCTCAATTTAACACTAGATCCTACATTAGATAATTCAACAGGAAAAGCATCTCTATCTTATTCAGCTATCAAAAAAGTAAAGAGGGCATTTCTCCAACTACAGCTCTGTGACGTTTGGCGCCTCACACACCCGACTGTCAAAGATTATACCTTTTATTCCTCCCCTCATGATTCTTACAGCAGAATTGACTTTATCCTGGTGCAACACCGAGCCCTATCTTGGCAGTCGGAGACGGAGATAGGGACTATGCTTTGGTCTGACCATGCTCCCATATTCTGTTCTCTCGTTATTCCCAATCTACCCAAGCTTTCAGGGTCGTGGAAACTAAACCAATCCTTGTTACTGGACCCGGTGTGCACCCAGGATGTAACCAACACAATATCAAACTTTGAGGAAGACCACAAATTTGACGTATCTCCCCCCACAATCAAATGGGAGGCACTGAAATGCGTTCTTAGGGGTCTATTTATTAAACATGGCTCCCGATTGAAGCGAGAGAAGGCACATAACCTCAATCTCGCTCTGCGTAAAGTAGAAAGCCTTGAGGTAGCCCACAAACATGCCCTCTCCACAGCAACACTCCGAGACCTATTAGCAGCCAGACAGGAAGCCAAAAAACGATTAGACTTGGGATATAGACGCTATCTCCAGGTCTGTAGCAGTAAGTTCTATGAATATACCAATAAATGTGGACGCATGCTAGCGAGAGCTCTAAAATCCCAACAAGCCCAAAATCACATCCCAAAAATAAAAGACAACTCGGGTCAAATGCTAAACAAAACGGAAGATATTACAACTGAATTCCATAAATATTATACTCAACTATACAATCTCGATGGTATACCAAACAACACATCCCCTGTTAATACTTCCTTGATTGGGACCGACGCGCCTGAAACACAAGCACAGAACCCTTTAAAAATGTCTCCCGCCACATCTCTAGATGAACCCTTAACAGAGTCCGAATTGCAGTTAGCTACCCAGTCGTTAGCGAGTGGAAAAAGTCCAGGCCCAGATGGATATACAGTCAAATTCTATAAAACATTCCTTCCTTCTTTCACCTCTCCTGCTGGGAGGATTTAATCACGCATCCTGCACAAACCCCTTCCCTCCCCAAACTACAGAGGCACATATCACTGTTCTCCCAAAAAAGGGTGGGGACCCACACTTATGTTCTAGCTATAGACCAATTTCTCTGCTGAACGTGGATCTGAAGATCTACTCGAAAATATTGGCGAATAGGCTGCAACCTTTCTTAACCGCACACATACACTTGGATCAGGTGGGATTCCTCCCTGGGCGGGAAGCTCGGGACAACACTTTAAAGACAATTGACATTATTCATCATGCCCAATCAAGAGGTATCCCTCTACTGATACTCTCTTTGGATGCTGAGAAAGCATTCGATAGAGTCTCCTGGCACGCCATATATTACTCTCTTAAAAAGCTTGGGGTAGGGGACCCTTTTATAGCCAAAATCATGGCCCTGTATCGCAGTCCGTCAGCTAGGCTGAAGATAAATGGAACATTATCATCACCTTTCATAATAACCAATGGGACAAGACAGGGATGTCCTCTGTCCCCTCTGTTATACATCCTAGTGATGGAGCACCTGCTCTCATCGATCCGCGATAATCCCAATATTAGGGGGATTGGGGTGTGAGGCACCGAGTACAAGTGCTCTGCATTTGCTGATGATGTCCTGCTATATATCACTCAACCACATATATCCATCCCTGCTGTTATGGCTGAAATAGATCACTTTGGTACATGGTCAAATTTTAAAATCAATGCAGCGAAGTCTGAGGCCCTCGGTGTTGCCCTCCCCAAATCCATACAGGATTCCATCCAGTCCAACTTTCCCTTTGCCTGGCCCTCACAGGGTATCAAATACTTAGGAATTCGTATTCATAGAGACCTCTCCCGTCTATTTTATCTTAATTTTGGGCCCTTTATTGAACAACTCCATAGAGATCTTACTTCTTGGACGGTGAAGGATTTTTCCTGGTTCGGCAGAATAAATATACTAAAAATGAACGTCCTACCTAAACTCTTATACCTCTTCCAAACCATTCCCGTGGTAATTCCCTCAAATTTTTGGAAAAGACTGCGCAGTAGCTTTTGCAGATTTATCTGGGCAAGTGGGCGTCCACGCATTCGGGGAGATGTTCTGATCAGACACAAACAAAAGGGGGGCCTTAGCCTTCCGGATTGTAGAAGGTATTACATGGCAGCAGTACACGCTAGAATCCTGGACTTCTTCCATCATTCGGAGGGGAAGTTATGGGTCAAAATAGCTCAATCCATTTGTCCTAAAGCTCTTACCACTCTCCCATGGTGCGCTCATTTAACTGTCCCCTCTCTTGGCCTTATGTCATATAGTACTTATGCCACTGCTCTGGCTTTGAGATCCCATAAAAAAGCTTATCCTTAATCGACCCCCAGGGCCCCTTTCTCCCAATTTCAGATAATCCGGATTTCCCACCAGGACTATCTGCAAATAGATTTCTCGGTTCAAACAAATCCCATCCGATATTCTTTTCTCATGTCATCTCCAACACTTCGCTGCTCCCCCTCAATGATTTGTTACAGGGAAGAGCCACTTCCCCGAAGGCTAATTTTGAATATAGTCAATTACAACACTTCTATTCAACTGTGAAGAAGCGCACACATCTTCATAGAGATCTCACAAACTTTGAAAAATTGTGCCTATCATTGTCACCCCCTACACACTCCATCTCCCTACTGTATAATCTCCTCATTGCCCAGGTAGCTGACAATAGGCCAGGATTCTGCGGTACATGGGAAAGGGAACTGGGGAAGTCCTTCTCTGACTCACAATGGGATAAATGTTTCTTCCTAACACATAAAACCTCAATAGGGTCCAAAGCTCAGGAAACCTCCTTCAAAATTATCTCTAGATGGTACCGGGTACCAGCAGTCCTTCATAGATGGTACCCAGTGGTCTCAGACAGATGTTGGAGATGTGGGGAGGGGGAAGGGACAATGTCACACATATGGTGGGGGTGCCCTATAATAAATGCATTTTGGGCAAAGGTGGTTCCCATGATTGAGAAAATAACTGGTTTGACTATCCCTAATATGCCAGAAGCCCTCCTTTTATCAATGTTACCAATAAGTAAACGTAGTTATAAAAGGTCATCAATAGGCTACCTAATACAGGCGGCTAAGAATGTCATTCCACGACACTGGAAAAGCAGAGACCCACCCACTGTGGAGGAATGGTTTGCGGAGATCTCCCTCCTTAATAGGATGGAGCATCTGATTGCCATCTCACCGGCTGATGTTGATAGACACTTTGTGACTTGGAGGGATTGGATGGATTTCCAAAACTCTGACGCCTACCATCTAGCCCCCAACTAAAGTTATCCGGGATGTCGTCACAACAATGATCATAATCACACTCTATTGATTGGTGGTCTGCCGTGGTCCGCTCCCTCTCTCTCTATCTTTCATATGGAAAAATACATGCTTGATCTGGATATTGATGGAAAACCCTCACTGTACCCCCCCAATGTACTGTAGTTATGCATAGATTTATAGTTACGTTACCCCTTTTACTATGTATATTGTATTTTCTTGTACTTTTTCAACACAAAAAATAAAAAAACTTGAATTTGAAAAAAAAACTGTAATAGTGTCTCCCTGACTGGTCAGACACAAATATATCTGCTTAAAAGAGTCTGGTGGAGGCCAGAAAAATATAACTGGGGTTTTGCAGTTCCATGGGTCAAATCTCTGTATTATCCTGTTTTTATCTTTTTTTGCCGTAAAAAAAACAGTAATAGTGTCTCCCTGATTGTTCAGACACAAATATATCTGTTTGAAAGATTCTGGTGTAGGCCAGAAAAATATAACTGTGGTTTTGCAGTTCCACAGGTCAAATCTCTTTATTATCCTGCTTTTGGCATTTTTTGCCGTAAAAAAAATTGTAATAGTGTCTCCCTGACTGGTCAGACACAAATATATCTGTTTAAAAGAGCCTGGTGTAGGCCTGAAAAATATAACTGTGGTTTTGCAGTTCCACGGGTCAAATCTCTGTATTATCCTGTTTTTGGCATTTTTTGCCGTAAAAAAAAACAGTAATAGTGTCTCCCTGATTGTTCAGACACAAATATATATGTTTGAAAGATTCTGGTGTAGGCCAGAAAAGTATAACTGTGGTTTTGCAGTTCCATAGGTCAAATCTCTATATTATCCTTTTTTTGGCCTTTTCTGCCGTAAAAAAAACTGTAATAGTGTCTCCCTGACTGGTCAGACAAAAATATATCTGTTTAAAAGAGTCTGGTGTAGGCCAGAAAAATATAACTGTGGTTTTCCACATCCACGGCTCTAATCTCCTTTTTATTACCCTTTTTCCATTGATAGTGCGAGTGTAAACTATTTTACTTCATTTACATTGGGCAAGGCGCGTGGCAAAGGACGTGGAACTGGACGTTCTGGTGATGGTGCATGTAGAGGACGAGGCCAAGGTGAAAATGTGCCACAACCAACAGCCATATCTTCTCGCTCCCACTTCTTGACCGAATTACTAGGGAAGCACACAACAGCAAGACCACTATTGCGAACTGATCAGTGTGAACAGGTTATTAATTAGATAGCAGATAATACGTCCAGTTACCTGGGCACCACCACCTCCGGTCTGTCTTCCACACGGTCAAGTTTTAGTAGCCGTGAGTATTGACTGCATACTTCTCCTCACCCTGATGCTCCTTCCTCCCACCATGCCGAGTGTCGTCAGACAGCAACTGATCCCACACTTGGACACTCTGAAGAGCTGTTCACTGGTCCAATTCCTTATTTGTGCCCTCGCCTGCTCTGCTTGAAGTGGTGGAAGAGGAGACCCCCATGTAGCGATGCCCAAATATTTGAACAGCCATGTCCAGAGGAAGTCGACGCTGGTAATTTGTCTCAAGAGGTGGACGATGACGAGACACAATTGCCACGAAGTGAGGAGGAGGATCGTGGAGCGCAAGTGGAAGAGGAGGAGGTGGTGGATGATCTAGTAACTGACCCAACGTGCCAGGAGGACAAGCAGAGCGAGGCCAGCAGCACACAGGGGGAGGGAGGCAGAGTACACCAACAGGCAGGAAGAAGCAGTGTGGTGGCCGCAGACAGAAGGTGGGCAACCGTTCCCCTGTAACACCAACACGAGGGATGTTGCCAGTACAACCGGTAGGTCTTCCAGAGTCTGGAATTTTTTTAAAGACTCTGCTGATAACCCCAAAAAGGTCATTTGTACCACCTGGCATGCCAGCATCCGCAGGGGTGACAAAACTACCAGCCTGACCACCACCAGTATGATCAGGCACATGGCAGCAAAGCACCTGACTTTGTGGGGTTCACCCCAGAGTCCTCGACCAGTGTCAGCGGGTGTCACCACTGCTTCTTCCGCTGTTGTGCGTGTAATAGAACCCCCTGTTGTGCATGCAAGGCAATCCCCTGTCCATACTGCATGCAAAGATGCCCCCTCCTCTCAGTCTTCACTTGTTATGGCAGATTCTCAAGAAACAGCATCAACGTCCACGTCCACGTCCCACCGCAGCGTTCAATTGTCCATATCCAAGAGCTTTGAACGAAAGAGCAAATTTGCAGCCAATGCCCCACAGGCCAAAGTCCTAAATTCGCACATTTCACGACTGCTTGCGTTGGAAATGCTGCCTTTTAGGCTGGTGGAAACGGAATCCTTCTGCAACCTTATGGCGGTGGCCGTCCCTCGGTACTCGGTCCTTAGCTGACACTATTTTGCCCGGTGTGCCATCCCCGCACTACACAAACACGTGTCCCAAAACATCTGCCGTGCCCTCAACAACGCAGTTACTGGGAGAGTCCACCTGACAACGGACAGGTGGACAAGTGCTTGTGGCCAGGGACGGTACATCTCCCTGACGGCACACTGGTTAAACATAGTGGAAGCCGGGAGCCAGTCGGACCTTGGGACGGAACACATCCTCCTCACACCGTGGATTGCGGGCCGTATGTCAGTCAGAGTTGCCCCCACAGTGTACAGCTCCTGCGCATCATCCTCCTCCTCCTCATGTTCAGCCTCCATCTCAGATATCACCACATCAGTTACCAGCTGGAAGCACTACAGTACTGCCTCAGCCAAGAGGCAACAGGCTGTGCTGAAACTCATAAGCTTAGGTGATAAACCTCACACTGCTTGTGAGTTGTGGACAGCTGTGAAAGAGCAGGCAGATCTGTGGCTGAGACCGCTGAACCTACATCCAGGCATGGTCGTGTGTGACAATGGCCGTAACCTGGTGGCGGCTCTGAGGCGAGGCGAGATCACACACGTGCCATGCCTGGCTCATGTGCTTAACCTCGTGGTTCAGCGGTTTCTTAAATCGTACCCCGAGTTGCCAGATCTGCTCGTCAAAGTATGCCGCCTGTCAGCTCATTTTCGCAAGTCGGCTACAGCTTCCTCCGCCCTTGCTGTGTTGCAGCAGCACACCGACTGGTTTGTGATGTCCCCACACGTTGGAACTTTACCCTCCACATGTTGCAAAGGATTTGTGAGCAGAAGAAAGCAGTTGTGGAGTACCAGCTGCAACAAGGCCGTCGATATTCAGGTCATACTCCACACATAAGACCTCCGGAGTGGACCTGGATATCTGACATATGTACCATCCTGACAAACTTTGAGGAGTCCACCAAGATGGTGGGTGGCGATGACGCCATCATTAGCGTCAGCATCCCACTTGTCTGTTTTTTGCAACGCTCTCTGCAGAGAATTAAAGAGGAGGCATTGCAGCCAGAGTATGATGAGATGGATCAAGAAGCCGTAGCGGGCGTTTACACACAGCCCAGCCTCATCTCATCCCAACGTGCATTGGGGGACAATGAGGGAGAGGAGGAGAAGGAGGAGGAAGAACAGGAGCTGGTATCATGCGCTGTAGACGGTAGTACCTGTACAACTGTCATACAGTCGGTTCAGCATGGGTGGCTTGAGGACAGGGGGAAGGAGGAGGAGGAGAGCATGGTCAGTCGTCATCTTGGTGAGGACACGGAAGTCATGCCCGTTACCAGTCTGGCACGCATGGCTGACTTTATGTTACGCTGCCTTAACTGTGACCCTCGCGTTGTCAAAATGTTGGGTGACAGTCATTACTGGTTGGTGACACTTTTAGACCCCTGCTACAAGGACAACTTTCACTTTCTTATTCCTGAGGTGGAGAGGTCTACAAAAATGTGGTAGTACCAGAAGGCCCTTGCTGCAGAACTGTTAGAAAAATTCCCATCTGAACACGCTAGCGGCAGAGGTCACAGTTCGTTGACTAACCAAGGCGTACAGGCGAGACAGACGCAACTCCAATCCAGCAGAGGCAGGGGAACATTCTGGGACAGTTTTCTGAGACCCGCCCAGCTTACAGGCCCTGAGGCGCGGGGTACTCTCACCAGGAGTGGAAAGTTTCAAAAGATGGTGAGGGAGTACCTTGCTGACCGTACCCGTGTCCTCCGTGATCCCTCTGTGCCTTTTAATTATTGGGTATCCAAGCTGGACACTTGGAATGAACTCGCTCTGTACGCCTTGGAGGTCCTGGCCTGCCCTGCCGCTAGCATGTTATCGAAGCTTGTTTTTAGTGCCACTGGGGAAATTATAACTGATAAGCGTACTCACCTGTCAACTGACAATGCTGACCAGCTGACCCTTATCAAAATGAACAAGGGCTGGATTGGGCCAGACTTATCATCACCACCAAATGACAGCAGAGTAAGAAAAAGTCAAATCCACTGTGTTATTTCGGGAGGTGTATTCCCATGCACCGCTTCACACCCACACATGGGTATACGCTTCCTCATTTCAGCTGTATTTTGCTCTTCTCCTTATCCTCAGCCTCCGCCACCACTATACCACCAGGGTGACCGTGGTCCATGTTGCCAGCATTGCAAGTTCCTCCGTCCTAATTTTTGCAAGCTTTTGCTTGGAAGGCATAGGCAAAGACTGTGGGAGACCCACTCAACAATAATGGGAATAACGTTTTTAATATGCTGTACTGCATGGCTCTTCTAAGGGGCTTTCAAATCGTCTTGTTAAGCTACTGCGACCTCCACCATTCTTCCAAGGGGCAATAAAACCGTCTTGTTAAGCTACTGCGACCTCCACGTCTCTTCCAAGCGGCATTTAAACAGTTTTGTTAAGCTACCGCAACCTCCACGTCTCCTCCAAGGGGCATGTAAACCGTCTTGTTAAGCTACTGCAACCTCCACGTCTCTTCCAAGGGGTATTTAAACCGTCTTGTTAAGCTACTGCAACCTTCACGTCTCTTCCAAGGGGCATTAAAACCGTCTTGTTAAGCTGCTGCCACCTTTACCACTTCTCCAAGGGGCATTAAAACCATTTTGTTAAGCTACTGCAACCTCCACGTCTCTTCAAAGGGGCATTTAAACCGTCTTTTTACGCTACTGCGACCTCCACGTCTCTTCCAAGGGGCATTTAAACCATCTTGTTAAGCTACTGCGACCTCCACCATTCTTCCAAGGGGCATTAAAACCGTCTTATTAAGGTACTGTGACCTCCACGTCTCTTCCAAGGGGCATTTAAACTGCCTTGTTAAGCAATTGAGACCTCCACCACTTCTCCAAGGGGCATTAAAACCATCTTGTTAAGCTACTGCGACCTCCACCACTTTTCCAAGGGTCATTAAAACAGTCTTGTTAAGCTACTGCGACCTCCACCGCTCTTCCAAGGGGCATTAAAACCGTCTTTATAGGCTACTGCGACCTCCACGTCTCATCCAAGGAGCATTTAAACCATCTTGTTAAGCTACTGCAACCTCCACGTCTCTTCCAAGGGGCATTAAAACCATCCTGTTAAGCTACTGCAACCTCCACATCTCTTCCAAGGTGCATTTAAACCGTCTTGTTAAGCTACTGCAACCTCCACGTCTCTTCCAAGGGGCATTTAAACCGTCTTGTTAAGCTACTGCAACCTCCACGTCTCTTCCAAGGGGCATTAAAACCGCCTTGTTAAGCTACTGCGACCTCCACCACTTCTCCAAGGGGCATTAAAACCGTCTTGTTAAGCTACTGCAACCTCCACGTCCCTTCCAAGGGCATTTAAACCATCTTTTTACGCTACTGCGACCTCCACGTCTCTTCCAAGGGGCATTAAAACCATCTTGTTAAGCTACTGCGACCTCCACGTCTCTTCCAAGGGGCATTAAAACCGTCTTTTTAAGCTACTGCGACCTCCACGTCTCTTCCAAGGGGCATTTAAACCGTCTTGTTAAGCTACTGCGACCTCCACGTCTCTTCCAATTGGCATTAAAACGATCTTGTTAGACTATTCTGAACTCCACAGCTCTTCCAAGGGGCATTGAAATGTTGTTTTTAATTAACTCTAACTTCCATGACTCTTCCAACGGGCATTGCATTTCCTCCTAATTTTAGTCAGCTTTTGCTTTTCAATGCATAGGCGAACACTAAGGGAGACCCACTCCCCAATAATGGGTAGAAGTTTTTTAGTATGCTGTAATCCACGTCTATTTCAAGGGCCATTGCAGTTCCTCATAATTTTTGTAAAGCCTTCCATTCACTGCTTAGGCCAAGAGTGCACAGGAGACCCAGTTGCTATAAATGGAAAAAAAGGTTTAGTTAAGGCCCTCTGACCTCCATGTCACTTCCAAGGGGCATTGGAGTGCCTCAAAATTTTTGGTAGGCATTGCACTCACTGTATGCCCTATAACTGTTTAGCTGAACCACTCCTTTTGGTACAGAAACATATTCTACAAGGCATGTGTGGTTGACTGGCCTGATATTGATGTGAATGGTCCCTGTTCCTCCTGCTCTTTCTCCTTTGCCACCACCTCATCCATCATTCATCACCTGAAGCTTTGTTTTAACGGGAGTCATAGAACTGGGATAGTAGCAGGAAAACATCCAGCAATCCTCGGAGGAGGTAGGATATGCGCCAAAACGCTGACCACCTCAGGCCTAGCCGCAACTACCTACATGCGCTTGCATTCCAAGGAACAGAAAGCTAAGGAGATGGATGACCTCATGATCATGAATAATTTACTTGTTGTGTAGGAGGCTGACCACTGCTGGTGTCTACCTATTGAACTTTGTGTTGAAGCCTGATTGAACCAGGACCCGCAATCCTCTATGTCTGGAGGGCGTGTTGCATCCCAGTGTCCAACTGTGTCCCGGCTTCCACAATATTAACCCAGTGTGAAGGCGTGAGATGGACCATCCTTGGCCACGTGTTTGTGGTTAGGCTGTCCTTCAAATAGGGGCGACTGGGGACCATTTATGGACACCCGGCCGCCCCCAGGCAGCTGGGGACAGTGTGTGGACACCCTTCCGCGGGGCGGCTGGGGACCGAGTATGGACACCCGTCCGCCCCCTGGTGGCAGGGGACCGAGCGTGGAAACCCATCCGCCGGGGGGCTGGGAACTGAGTATGGATACCTTGCTGCCAAAGCTGCCATGAGGTAGTGTCCAGCTTTGGCCTCCTCCAAACTAAAAGGCCCCATTTCAAGTGCAAGCTAGCATTATGGTATAGCAGCCTGGGGGTGAGTGGGTGGGTGGCAGGTTGCACACTTACGCTTGCATTCCTAGAAAACAAAGCAGATGCTAACTTCTATCATCATCATCATGCTCCTCACCTTGGCACTCTCAACTCCCCTGATGGAAAAGCCAGGGCCCACCGGAGGAGTCTGGTTCTCTTGTGGGCTCGTCCAATGCTGCCCTAAAGCAGGCCGGGCTAAGAAAAGTGTGTGGAGGATGTTCCGCGGAGAAATAGGGGCGGCTGGGGACCGTTTATGGACACTCAGCTGCCCCCTGGCTGCTGGGGACCGAGCGTGGACACCCGGCCGCCGGCGGCTGGGGACTGAGTATGGATACCTCACTGCCAAAGCAGCCATGAGGTAGTGGCCAGCTTCGGCCTCCTCCAAACTAAAAGGCCCCATTTCAAGTGCAAGCTAGCAGTATGGTATTGCAGTCTGGGGGTGGGTGGGTGGCAGGATGCATACTTGTGCTTTCATTGCAAGGAATGGGGGAGGTACAATTGAACACTGCCCTGGGAAAAGGACTTGCACGGGGATAGTTGCAAGTCTGCATCTTCTGATGCGGCAAGGATCACTTCTGATGGGCACACTTTTAGGCAGTGACCTGGGTGTCAGAGATGCTTCCAGGGGTCTTCCCCATGCTGTTCCCATGTCTTTTCAGCACTGTATGCATGTGTCACACAGCACATGGCCAGATAAGATTGTAAAATGTTAAAAGGACATTTCCCAGTGAATGCATTTGTCACGGTTGAAAGCAATACAAAAGTGCAAAAACGCATAAAAAATGCTACTTGTGAACATAGCCCAAGGTGTGGAGGAGTATTTTTGTTTTTGGTTATTTATTTTACCTTATACACAAGTCTTTACCCTGGAAAGCACTTTCAGTTTCATTTTTGAACGTTTTCTTGTGAGCCCGTAAAAGTGGCTTAATACCTCTGACCACGTTGTTGACAACAGTGACCTGGGGCTCAGAAATGCTCCCTGGGGCGATGCCCATGCTGTCTCCATGTCTTTTGAGCACTGTCACTATCGTTTTGGGCACTTTTTAGGCTTCTACAGACTGCCGGGGGTGCCGCCGCAAAAATGCTCCGATCTCCCATAGACTAACATTGGGCTCATTGCTCGGGTCGAGCACCCGAGTATCACGGCGAGCTTGGCCCGAGCTTAGAGCACCCGAGCATTTTAGTGCTCGCTCAACACTAATCCTGAGACCTTTGATTGGTAAGAATGTGGTTGTGTATTTGGATGACATTTTGATTTATTGGCCCAAACTAGAGTCCCATTGGCAGGGTGTACGTGAAGTTTTGCAGTTATTGAGTGATAATTCACTCTTTGCTAAGCTGGAGAAATATGAGTTCGCTGTGCAGAAAATTAGTTTTTTGGGCTACTTTGTCTCCAGCGAGGGCTTTGAAATGGACCCTTTGAAGGTTCAGGCTGTGCAAGAATTGCCTAGGCCTATTGGTTTGAAATCTATACAGAGATTTTGGGGTTTTGCCAATTATTACAGGAAATTCATTAAGAATTTTTCTGTAATTGTTAAACCTCTAACCGATCTCACCAGGAAAGGTGCGAATACGGCCCAGTGGACTACTGAGGCCATTGAAGTGTTACTCAAAGAGAGGTTCAGTTCTGCCCCTATCCTTATGCAGCCTGATGAGTCCAAGCCTTTTTTGGCTGATGTCGATGCTTCATTGGTAGGGGTCGGAGCAGTTTTGTCTCAGGAGAACAAGGGTGGAGTACATCCTTGTGCCGTATTTTCAAAAAAAAGTTCGGAAACCGAACTGAATTATGATGTTGGTAATCGGGAGTTGCTGGCTATTAAACTCGCATTTGAACATTGGCGGCATTTTTTGGAAGGCGCTAGATTTCCTATTCAGGTTTTCACAGATCATAAGAATTTTATCTATCTGGATGCTGCCAAACGCTTGAATGCCCTTCAAGGTAGGTGGGCACTTTTTTTTTCTTGGTTTCATTTTTTTGTTACCTATATCCCTCATACTAAGAATGTTAAAGCCGATGCTTTATCTCACAGCTTCTCTCCTATGGTCGGTGCCGAGGAGGAGGAGAGCATTTTACAGAAAGGAGTTGTGGTGGCAGCATTGGATTCCGTGTTGGAGAATGGGATTCTGAAAGCTCAAGATGATGCTCCATCTAACACTCCCCATGGGAGGTTGTTCGTGCCTAGAGCCTTTAGGAGAGATTTGTTTGTGGAGTGTCATGAGTCTCGGTTGGCAGGTCATCCAGGAATTTCAGAGACTAAGAGACTTATCAGTTGCAGTTTTTGGTGGCCTGGATGGCAGAGGGATGTCATCAAGTGGGTGCGTCAATGTACTGCGTGTGCTAGGTCAAAGGCTTCACATACTCCAGCTGCGGGGTTGCTTTGCCCTCTGGAGGTTCCTAATGCGCCTTGGACGCATCTCACAATGGATTTTATTACTGATCTTCCTGTGTCTGAGGGTTTTACTGTCATATGGGTGGTCGTGGACCGTTTTAGTAAGATGTGTTATTTGGTTCCATTCATTAACCCCTTTACAACCCAAGGTGGTTTGCATGTTAATGACCAGGCCAATTTTTACAATTCTGACCACTGTCACTTTATGAGGTAATTACTCTGGAACGCTTCAACAGATCCTCCTGATTCTGAGAGTGTTTTTTCGTGACATATTGTACTTCATGATTGTGGCAAAATTTCTTCTTATATCACTTGCGTTTATTTGTGAAAAAAATGGAAATTTGGTGAAAATTTAGAAAATTTTGCAATTTCAAAATTTGAATTTTTATGCCCTTAAATCAGAAAGATATGTCACACAAAATAGTTAATAAATAACATTTCCCACATGTCTACTTTACATCAGAACAATTTTGGAACCAAATTTTTTTTTATTGGGGAGCTATAAGGGTTAAAAGTTGACCAGCGATTTCTCATTTTTCCAACAAAATTTACAAAACCATTTTTTTAGGGACCACATCATATTTAAAGTCACTTTGAGGGGTCTTTATGACAGGATATACCCAAAAGTAGCACCATTCTAAAAACTGCACTCCTCAAGGTGCTCAAAACCACCTTCAAGAACTTTATTAACCCTTCAGGTGCTTCACAGGAATTTTTGGAATGTGGAAGAAAAAAATTAACATTTCACTTTTTTCACAAAAATGTTACTTTAGACCCAATTTTTTTTTATTTTCGCAGGGGTAACAGGAAAAAATGGACCCCAAAATTTGTTTTGCAATTTCTCCTGAATAAGCAGATACCCCATATGTGGGGGAAAACCACTGTTTGGGCGCACGGCAGGGTTCAGAAGGGAAGGAGCGCCATTTGACTTTTTAAATGTAAAATTTGCTTGAATAATTAGCGGACGCCATGTTGCATTTGGGGAGCCCCTGATGTGCCTAAACAGTGGAAACCCCCCACAAGTGACACCATTTTGGAAACTAGACCCCTCAGGGAACTTACCTAGATGTGTGGTGAGCACCTTGAACCCCCAGGTGCTTCACAGAAGTTTATAACATTGAGCCGTAAAAATAAAATGTTCACATTTTTCCCACAAAAATGTTTTTCAGCCCCCACTTTTGCATTTTCATAAGGGTAACAGGAGAAATTGCACTATGCAGTTTGTTGAGAAATTTCTCCTGAGTTAGCAGATACCCCATATGTGGGGGAAAACCACTGTTTGGGCGCGCGGCAGGGTTCGGAAGGGAAGGAGCGCCATTTGACTTTTTGATTGTAAAATTTGCTTGAATAATTAACGGATGTGCCCCTGATGTGCCTAAACAGTGGAAACCCCCCACAAGTGACACCATTTTGGAAACTAGACCCCTCAGGGAACTTATCTAGATGTGTGGTGAGCACCTTGAACCCCCAAGTCCTTTACAGAAGTTTATAACATGGAGCCGTGAAAATAAAAAAAATCAAACTTTTTCCACAAAAATGATGTTTTAGCCCCAATTTTTTATTTTCACAAGGGTAAGAGGAGAAAGTGGACCCCAAAAACTTTTGTGCAATTTGTCTTGAGTACGCCAATAACCCATATGTGGGGAAAATACAGTGTTTGGGCGCACGGCAGAGTTCAGAAGGGAAGGAGCACTGTGCGACTTTTTGAACGCAAAATTGGCTGGAATCGAGAGCGGACGCCATGTCGCATTTGGAGAGCCCCTGATGTGCCTAAATAGTGGAAACTCCCCACAAGTGACCCCATTTTGGAAACTACACCCCTCAAGGATTTTATCAAGGGGTATAGTGAACATTTTGAACCCAGAGGTACGACACAGAATTTGATGACATTAGGCCATCATATTGAATAAGTTGTCATTAGTCTTGAGCGCAAGTGCTCGCTACTTGAGTTTGCATCGGGTACTCAGGTATGCACCATGTATCACGGTTGCTCAAGTGAATTGTTCGAGTCCCTGCCCGCATGTTTCATGGTTATTAGACACCCCAAAAAAGCCATGCGGGGATCGCTCGTGCACGGCAGGCAATCCCCGCGACTTTTTTTTGGCCGCAAAGCATATGGGGCGGAGACTCCAGCACTCGCGATACTCAATGCATACCTGAGCACCCGATGCAATCTCAAGTATCGAGCACTTGCGTTCAACACTAGTTGCCATATCGTCATCTTTTTTTTTTTTTTTTTACTTTTGAAAACAACCCTAACCCCAACCCTAACATTAGCACAGACCTAACCCCAACCGCAGCCCTAGCATTTTTTTTTTACGCCGTTCCTAGTGCGGTATAAGTGATTAGATGACCTTATTCTTCGGGTCGGTGCGACTACAGAGATACCAGAATCATATCGGGTTTTTATGATTGACAGCTGTCACACACTAAAAGACACATATTTTGTAAAATCTAGTTTTTGCATCGCCATATTTTGAGAGCTATAATTTTTACATATTTTGGCCGACAGAGTCATGTGACAGCATGTTTTTTGCGGGATGAGTTGACGTTTTTATTGGTGCCAATTTCAGGCACATGACATATTTTGATCGCTTTCTATTCCAGCGTTTGGGAGGCAGAATAAACAAAAAACAACAATACAGGAATTGTTTTTTTTTTTTAAAAATGTATTCTACTCTGCGTGTGGTAAAATAGATAAGGTAGCTTTATTCTTCGGGTCAGTACATTTACAGCGGTACCACATTTATATAGTTTTTCTATGTTTTGGCGCTTTTACACAATAAAAGCTATTTTATAGAAAAAATTATTTTTTTGCATGGCTTTATTCTGAGAGCTATAACTTTTTGATTTTTCGGCTGATGGAGCTGTATGGTGGCTTGTTTTTTGCGGGACAAGATGACGTTTTCAGCGGTACCATTTTTATTTATATTTGTCTTTTTTATCGCGTGTTTTTCCATTTTTTGTTTGGCGATATGTTGATAAAGCATCATTTTTTGCTTCGTTTTTTATTTTTATTTTTTATTGTGTTCACTGAAGGGGTTAACTATTAGGACAGTTTTATAGATCAGGTCGTTACGGATGCGGCGATACCAAATATGTGTACTTTTATTGTTTTTTTTTTCATAATATACCGTGTTCCAAATTATTATGCAAATAATATTTTCTCAGATTTTCCCAAATTACTTATATGAATTGCAGTCATTGTAATTTTCCAGTCAAATAACTATTAGAGTACAATTGAAAGGTTTTTGTACAAACTGCCTATGATAACAGTTTATTTTTTAAAAAATTAAAAACTCAAACTGCACTCAAAATGCATGTTCGAAATTATTATGCACAGCAGAGTTTTCAACCTTTTCATTTTAATAAAGAACAAAAAAATTGTCATTTTTGAAATTATAAGCATTAGCAGGTTATTACAAACTGAAATCAAACAGTTTTCAACTCAAAACTTTATTCTAGGTGATGTTACATTTGCACATAGAACCGCTTGTTCGAAAGGAGCTTCTGAACTCTCTTGTCCATTGAATTTGTCAGGTTTTGGATGGTTTCTGCTTCAATTGTTTTGCATGAGGACAGAATACTATCCCAGAGCTGTTGCTTAGATGTGAACTGCCTCCCGCCATCATAGACACTCCTTTTGATGATGTTCCAGAGGTTCTCAATGGGGTTGAGGTCAGGGGAGCATGGGTGCCACACCATAAGTTTGTCCCCTTTTATGCCCATAGCAGCCAGAGATGCAGATGTGTTATGTGCAGCATTAGATGGGGCATTATCATGCATGAAATGATCTCGATGGTCCAGATGGATGGAGTGGAGGATGGCTGGTTGATGGACACCGCATGAAAACACGGCTACGGCGCTAACAAGGATGAGGTGGAGTAATGTTTTGGGCTGGAATCATGGGGAGAGAGATTGTCAGCCCTTTTAGGATCCGTGAAGGGGTAAAGATAAACTCCATAATGTATGTTGAGTTTCTCAAACAGCACTTCCTTCCATGGTTCAAGAAGAAGAACCGTGCATTCCGCAGCAAGATCATTTTCATGCATTTTCATGCTGCACATAACACATCTGCATCTCTGGCTGATATGGGCATAAAAGGGGACAAACTTATGGTGTGGCACCCATGCTCCCCTGACCTAAACCCCATTGAGAACCTCTGGAGCATCATCAAAAGGAGTGTCTATGATGGCGGGAGGCAGTTCACATCTAAGCAACAGCTCTGGGAGGGTATTCTGTCCTCATGCAAAACAATTGAAGCAGAAACCATCCAAAACCTGACAAATTCAATGGACGAGAGAGTTCAGAAGCTCCTTTCGAACAAGCGGTCTTATGTGCAAATGTAACATCACCTAGAATAAAGTTTTGAGTTGAAAACTGTTTGATTTCAGTTTGTAATAACCTGCTAATGCTTATAATTTCAAAAATGACAATTTTTTTGTTCTTTATTAAAATGAAAAGGTTGAAAACTCTGCTGTGCATAATAATTTCGAACATGCATTTTGAGTGCAGTTTGAGTTTTTTATTTTTTTAAAAATATACTGTTATCATAGAGAGTTTGTACAAAAACCTTTCAATTGTACTCTAATAGTTATTTGACTGGAAAATTACAATGACTGCAATTCATATAGGTAATTTGGGAAAATCTGAGAAAATATTATTTGCATAATAATTTGGAACACAGTGTAATATTTATTGATGGGTACATTATATTTTTATTTTTGGTGGATTATTTTTTTTATTTTTTTTTAAATATTTTTTCAATTTTTTTTTTTTTTTTTTCACTTTCTGAGAGTTTTTTTACTTTGTCCCACTCTGGGACTTTCACTTTTTTTATTCTGATCACCTGCATAGCATAGGGATGGAGCACCATCCCTGTGCCATGCAGGCGGTCAGCGCTGCACAGTGAGACGATCGTTTGGTCATGTACTGCGCATGACCAAACGATCTTCCTGCTGTCTGGTGACCCAGATGTTGTCATGACGACATCGGGTCATCATGGCAACACCCGGGAAGCCGCGGCAGACAGCGCTGGAGGCCGGAAGAGGAGGTGAGTATTGCGATCACCTCCCCTTAGCCACCGCAATGCTGCAATCGACTTCGATAGTACCGGGTGTCAGCTGTGACAATCAGCTGACACCCGGCGGCGATCGCGCCCTCACAGCCTGTGTGAGCGCGCAATCGCGATGACGTACTAATACGGGTCAGGCTCTTAAGTCCCAGGGCACAGACGCGTGTTAGTACATCATGGGCTTTAAAGGGGTTAAGTTGCCCTGCGCCAAGACACTCGCTACGGCATTTGTTAAGGAGATTGTCAAGCTCCATGGCGTTCCCACGGATATTGTTTCTGATAGAGGACCTCAGTTTGTGGCTCGCTTTTGGCGTGCTTTTTGTGACAGGTTGGGAGTCCATTTGTCATTTTCGTCTGGTTATCATTCTGAGTCTAATGGACAGACTGAAAGAAAGAACCAGGATGTTGAACAGTTTTGCGTTGTTTTGTGGCGGACAATCAAGAGGTGTGGTCTGAGTTTCTGCCTCTCGCAGAATTTGCTCTTAACAATCATACATCCTCCTCTTCTGGGTGTTCTCCTTTTTTTTGTTGTACTGGGAGACATCCGTCTTTTGGTTCGTTCTCCAAATTGGGGTCGGCGGTGCCAGAGGAGGAGAATTTTTCCAGTGATTTGGAGAGAGTTTGGACTAATGTACGTTGCAACCTTCAAGAGGCTAACAATAAGTCCAAGAAGTATTTTGACAGGAAACATAAGGAGGTTTTGTTAACTGTGGGTGACATGGTTTGGTTGTCCTCGAAGAACCTGCGGTTGAGGATTCCCTCTAAAAAACTGGGTCCTAAGTTTGTGGGTCCATTTAAAGTGCTTCAGGTTGTTAATCAGTCTGCTGTTAGGTTGGATGTCCCTACTTCCTGGAAGATTAATCCTGTGTTTCATGTTTCCTTGTTGAAAAAGGCTGATGTATCTGATAGCGTCACAGGTCCTCCTGTGGTGGAAGACGGCGAATATGAAATTTCTCGTATCTTGAATTCTACTGTAGATGGCATAGAGGGAGATTACAGTATCTTGTCTCCTGAAAGGGTTTTGGTCCCGAAGACAGCTCCTGGGTGAGGACGGTTGATGTCTCTGCTCTTAGGCTTGTTAAGGCTTTCAACAAGAGGTTTACAGATAGGCCTGGGCCTGGAGGATCCGGAGGATCCTCATAAAAGAGGGGGTACTGTTAGAACCCTCCTGTTTGTTTTTACCATCTTGTGTTTTGTGGTCACGTGACCATCTGCCTTTATATTCCAGCTCCACCCTTTTTGCTGTGCTGGACTTCAGTGTTTGACTGTTTCTCCAGCCAGGCGCTTCTGTGCCTTTCTCTGTCAGTTCGCTTGGTCCTTCTGGGACCTCTAGTACTTTTTTGTCAGTTTGTCTTTTTGTGTTCTGCAACTACTTTTCTGTTTAGGAGGTGTCCCATTTTTGTCCCAGTCCTTAGTTCTTTTAGGGACCCCTCCCTTAATGCTATAGGTCTTCGTTCAGATTAGCCGAGGACTAAGGCGGGTATGTTCACTAGGAACAGGCAGCCAGCTACATCATAGGGATTCAGCTTAGTCTTACTGTAGGGACAGCTTTCCCCTATCTTTCCTTCATTCATGTTGCAGACCATAACACTTATCTGGCCATGTGGTGTGTGACACATCATCAGACACATGCATACAGTGCTGAAAAGACATGGGAACGGCATGGGGAAGACCTCTGGAAGCATTTCTGACACCCAGGTCACTGTCTAAAAGTGTCAAAAGAATCTAGTTGGCACTCCGTACAGCTGGGGTAGTGCACGTGGAAAGCAGTGTTTCTAGGAAAAGCAAATCCCGGCACAAACGTGTTGATGATTAATTTGTTTATACCACAACTTACAAGACGTTTCAGCCTGTCCAAGGCTTTTTTCAATTGTGGTTAAATGCATTCAGTCAAAATATATATAGACAAATCCACGGAAATGACACAATTCTCATTAACATAAAAAAGAAGACCAACAGACAATATATACAACAAAACTAAACAAAAAATTAATGATAATAATAAACATAAATTACAAAACATCATCCACAAGTAAATTTATATACCTAAATAATCTCTAAACAAATATAAATACATTAATCTCAAAATATGAATTCCATATTCCATATTCCAATATGAAGACTAGATTCTTTTGATACTGACTACTTGAGTACGAGCACACGTCTTTCCTGATGGCAGCGGTAAGCAAAACCTTTAATGAAGAGGAGGCTGCAAAGATTATTTCTCAATCTACAATCTCGACAGAGTTTCTTAAGATACCTACAAGTGAATTTAAGAGACGAGATTTGGAAAAAGAGACAAGGCTGATTTCTTAAGAACTCCATGCAGCAACACTAACTGAATATTATAGAGAGAAACGAATACCACGAGGGTTGAGAGTTCATCTGCGCCCGACTCTCTTTTCAGACGATTTGGCTTTCTGCAATGGATTTGAACAGATTGTTAATAAGTCCTCACTGGACTTAATTCTTTAGACAATTGATAGACTACAAAAAGCTATCACTGATTCAAGTAAATTTATATACCTAAATAATCTCTAAACAAATATAAATACATTAATCTCAAAATATGAATTCCATTTAATTATTCCCACCTATACATATAATATATTTTATATTTTAATACTTTCTCAAATATATATTTTTCAATATTCTTATATTGTTTTTATTAAATATGTTTAATATTTTATAATTTTAAATTATTTTTAATGCTTTAAGAATTTTTTTGTTTTTTAATTACTGCTCATTATATTTATGTATACAGCTAATTCCTTATAAACAACCTGCATCAAATAATTGAATCTACCCTTTCTTTCTTCTCCATAATATTGAAATCCACCAGAGTCGTTTCAAGTCACTATCGAATTAATGTCCTGTAAATAAATCAGTATATTGCCGCATTCCCACAAGTCCTAATTCACAAGGTAAGAATTTATTTCTTTATTTCTACTTATCTCATTATCCAAATTCAGCCTATCCCGTTCAGAGAGGTATGTTTTCACATCCAGCCACTATTATAGAAATCACTGCAAACACATGGGGATAAAAAAGCATCATTCCAAGTTATTCTCACATTCCACAGGTCCTTATCCGAGATAATAGAGGCTCCTACACTGGTCCTCTGTTATCTTCTATCCCCTTCCCTAAATCCTGTTTATCTCATTCAAAGTGACAATATGATTTAATGTCCATCTGTTACTCCGGGAATTACCGCAAATATATAAGGAAGCCGTCTATCGTGCATCTCCTCTCATCTCTGTTCTCCAAATTCTATTACAGCAAGAAGTAGTAAGTGCAATATATAACCTATTTGTTCTCATGCTGTTTTTTTCAAGAATTCATCGCAACTGTGATGTCTGAAAAGAAGATAGGATGTATGTATTAATTACTATCCAATCACATAATACCACTAACATCGTACTTTCGATTCAAGCCATTTGGATATAAAGTCCCCAAGGTGTAAATCCAAAAAGCTTCTCTACGTAAAAGGATTTTTTTAATACTACCTCCCCTCCTGGGTGTATCTATTTGTTCTAATACTTGATATTTCAATTGGGCTACTGAATGCCCTTTTTCCTTGAAGTGTAATGGAAGGGGAAGTGAAGTATCTCCACACCTAATAGTGGATTTGTGCTTGTTAATCCGTGTTCCCACTGACTGCATCGTTTCCCCAATGTACGAAAAGCCGCACGGGTATTTTATTTGATAGACTACATTTGTAGATTTCCATGTAAAAAAGCCCTTAATATTAAATCTTTTACCCGTCCTAGGATGACTAAAGTATTCCCCCTTAATTACATTACCACATTGGGCAAAGTTCAAACAAGGATATGTTCCTTTATTTTTTGTTGAAAGAAAAGTCTGTCTAGGAATTCTTGTATCACTCCCCACATCAACCCGTACCAATTTATCTTTCACACTGGGCAATCTCTTATTACAGACGAGAGGAGGTACACTGAATTCCATCACCTTTGGATATGCCTGCCCCAGAATATGCCAATATTTCTTTATAATTTGATCCACTTTTAAATTGACTGGGTGATATTCCCTTACAAAACATATACGTGGTTCATTCTTTCTACGCGGATCTTTTTCAGTAGCTACCTCTCTTAATGCCCTATCTAGAATACGTTGGGGATAACCCCTCAATAATAATAATAATCTTTATTTTTATATAGTGCTAACATATTCCGCAGCGCTTTACATATATTATCGTCGCTGTCCCCATCGGGGCTCACAAGCTACATTCCCTGTCAGTATGTCTTTGTAGTGTGGGAGGAAACTGAAGAACCCGGAGGAAACCCATGCAAACACGGGGAGAACATACAAATTCCTTGCAGATGTTGTCCTTGGTGGGATTTGAACCCAGGACCCCAGTGCTGCAAGGCTGCAGTGCTAACCACTGCACCACCGTGCCGCCCTCTCAATCTAAAGTTATCACACATTTCCATAACTCTTTTTGTACAGGTAGAGGGGTTAGTAACAATTCTGGTCACTCGCTGAAATTGCGATTTGGGGATAGCCTTTTTAAGAGAGTATGGATGTGCACTCCTAAAATGTAGGATACTGTTCCTATCCATATCTTTTTTATATAAATCTATCTCAAAATCCCCTCTTTCATTACTAATCACCATAGTGTCCAGAAATTCATACTCTCAGTACTCTGTGAAATAGTAAATTTCAGTTCATTCCAAACATTATTTAAATCATTATAAAATGTCATTAGGGTTTCTTGTGGCCCCTCCCATACGCAAAAAATGTCATCTATGAACCTCAACCAGGCTCTTCCATATATTTTAAATAAAGGATGTTCATAAACACAGTGTTCTTCAAAAATGACATATATGCATTTGCGTATGGGGGGGCCACATTCGCACCCATCGCCGATCCCCTCTTCTGTTTATAGTACACGTCCTGGAACAAGAAATAGTTCTCATACAAAACTATTTCTAACAATTCCATCACTATATCCCTTTGAACTTCCGGGAATTCATCTCCAGAAGCCACCTCACTGCGCTTAATCCTTTTTGGTGTTTTATTGATGTATATAAACTTGTTACATCTATCGCAGTGATGATGGCCTCTGAAGACACATTATGGACAGTTTTAATTTTTTGCAAAAAATCTCCTGTATCTAATAAAAAAGATTTGCTTTTCTTTATTAAGGGGGTCAAAATACGTTCCAATGTTATAGATAGAGGGGATAACACCGACTCCGTAGAGGCCACAATTGGCCTACCCGGGGGATCAATCAATGTTTTATGCACTTTCGGCAATATATAAAATACTGGGGTAATAGGATCCTCTTTAATCAAAAATTCAGCCAACTTAGAATGAATATTGCCCCTTAATTTCTACTTATCCACTACTGTCTCAATTTTCCTCTATATATCCTTCAATGGGTTCCCTTTTAATGGTTCATAGGTTGCCATATCTGATAACTGTCTCATTATCTCCCCAATATATCTTTCTCTGCCCATTATTACAATTGATCCCCCTTATCAGCGGGCTTAATCTCTATCGTCTTATCATCCTGTAAAAGTTTAAGGGCTTCCCTTCCATTCATGGTTAAATTGTTACTATGAAAAAAACCTCCTAATTGTATCCTATTCAATAAAGATTCAACCTTCCTTGTAACAAAACTAATATATGTTTCTGTCGGATGATACATCTTGGGTGGTGAAAACCCACTTTTTATTCTTAAATCTAAATCTAATCATTTCTGAAATTCCTCCTTATCTACAATAGATCTAATTGGTACCGGTGATGGTATGATAGAGAAATGCGTTTTTAGCCTTATATTTCTAAAAAAAAAACTATTTAAATCCAGATCTAGTTGAAAACCATTTAGTTTTGACATAATACCAAAAGATAAACCTTTCTGTAAAAGTTCTATTTGTGAAGGTTGTAAAGTCTTTGATGAAATATTAATTACTAACATGTCCTTAGTACCTGCGATCTTGTTATCATCGCTGGAGTAGTTCCTCCGATGATGGCGGCCGGCTCTCCTCGGTTTCTTATCGATTGTCCCCTTCCTCTCCTGAAAAAAGGATGTTGCGGATTCCAAGAGCCAGAGGTGTCACTCCCAGAGTCCGAAGAGTATTGACTGTTACGGAAAAATGGTCTTGAATATCTCTCATGACCAAATGCCGGATCCCGCCACTTGTAAACTTTGTTCATGAGGTAATCCTCTGTATCCCTGGCAAACTTTTGACTTTCTTTCCTGTAGATCTTTGCGAAAATTGTCCATGGAGGTATTTAGAGAATCTTTCAGGACAGTCAATTCATCCAGTTTTAAACAGGTACTTAATTGTGATTCTATATTATTTATTTCAATCCTTAAATCAGTGATAGCTTTTGGTAGTCTATCAATTGTCAAAAGAATTAAGTCCAGTGAGCACTTATTAACAATCTGTTCAAATCCATCGCAGAAAGCCAAATCGTCTGAAAAGAGAGTCGGGCGCAGATGAACTCTCAACCCTCGTGGTATTCGTTTCTCTCTATAATATTCAGTTAGTGTTGCTGCATGGAGTTCTTAAGAAATCAGCCTTGTCTCTTTTTCCAAATCTCGTCTCTTAAATTCACTTGTAGGTATCTTAAGAAACTCTGTCGAGATTGTAGATTGAGAAATAATCTTTGCAGCCTCCTCTTCATTAAAGGTTTTGCTTATCGCTGCCATCAGGAAAGACGTGTGCTCGTACTCAAGTAGTCAGTATCAAAAGAATCAAGTCTTCATATTGGAATATGGAATATGGAATTCATATTTTGAGATTAATGTATTTATATTTGTTTAGAGATTATTTAGGTATATAAATTTACTTGTGGATGATGTTTTGTAATTTATGTTTATTATTATCATTAATTTTTTGTTTAGTTTTGTTGTATATATTGTCTGTTGGTCTTCTTTTTTATGTTAATGAGAATTGTGTCATTTCCGTGGATTTGTCTATATATATTTTGACTGAATGCATTTAACCACAATTGAAAAAAGCCTTGGACAGGCTGAAACGTCTTGTAAGTTGTGGTATAAACAAATTAATCATTAACACGTGAGTGCCGGGATTTGCTTTTCCTAGCAACACTGTCTAAAAGTGTGCCCATCATAAGTGATCCTTAGCGCATGCGAAGATGCCCCCCTGTCGTTGCAGACTTCCAACAATCACCGTCCATGTCCTTGTCCCAGTGCAGCGTTCAGTTGTCCCTAACCCATTCCTTGGAATGCAAGCACAAGTATGCAGCCAACCACCCACCCACAGGCTGCAATACTATACTTCCAGTTTTTTGACAGCTGCTTGCACTTGAAATGTGGCCTTTTAGGCTCGTGGAGGCGGAAGCATTTCATAACCTCATGCCGGCGGCGGCCGGGTGTCCATACTCGGTCCCCAGCCGCCACTGTTTCTCCCGGTGTCGTCTCCGCCTTCCTCAAGTACGGGTCCCACATCATTACCCGTGCCCTCCCCAGTGCACTTACTGGGAAGGACCGCCTAACCACAAACACGTGGACAAGTGAATGTGGCCAGGGACGGTACGGAGCCAGTCCACAGATTTTTTGCTGAGAGTTATATTTAGCTCGGTGAAAGGACTGGCATAGAGGGAAACCGTATCTACCCTGGGTGTCATTTCTTCCTGGAAGTACTCTAATGCAGCTTGTTGCAGAAACAATGGCAGCCCGTCCAACTTCAACTCGCAATTGTCGGTGGTGCTTTGACACATAAACATCTTTCTTTGCGCATTTAATTTCATGAATACAGAGTTGGACAATGGCCTGATCTGCAATGCGGTTTAAGAAATAACATGCATAAGCACGTCCGATCCACATTAAAAAAGCAGCCATAAAGTGTCCGGGAACCTTCCCCCTCACTTTTCTTAGCCAGGGCTGCTTCTCAGCAGGTTTGGACGGGCCCACCAGAGAACTGAAGACTCCTCCGGTGGGCCCTGGCTTCTCCTTTAGGAGAGTTCATAGTGCCGAGGTGAGGCCATGATGATGATAGAGGCCACCATCTGCTTAGTTTTCTGTTACGTGGAATGCAACCGCAAGTATACAGCCAGCCACCCACCCACCCACAGGCCGCAACACTAAACTGCCAGATTTCTGGGCAGCTGCTTGCACTTGAAATATGGCCTTTTAGGCTCGTGGAGGCGGAAGCCTTTCACAACCTCATGCCGGCGGCCGCCGGGTGTCCACACTCGGTCCCCAGCCGCCACTGTTTCTCCCGGTGTCGTCTCTGCCTTCCTCAAGTACGGGTCCCACAACATTACCCATGCCCTCCCCAGTGCACTTAATGGGAAGGACCGCCTAACCACAAACACGTGGACAAGTGAATGTGGCCAGGGACGGTACAGAGCCAGTCCACAGCTTTTTTTGATGAGAGTTGTATTTAGCTCGGTGAAAGGACTGGCATAGAGGGAAACCGTATCTACTATGGGTGTCATGTCTCCGTCACCAGGTTCCGCCCATTGTCACACACGACCATACTTGGCTGTATGTTCAGCGGTGAGAGCCACAGATCAGGCTGCTGTGTTACAGCTTTCAACAACTCTGCAGCGCTGGGCGGTTTGTCAATTAAGTATTAAGCATATTATCTTCAGCACAGCCTGTTGCCGCTTGGCCAAGGCAGTGCTGCAGTGCTGTCAGCTTGTGACTGATGTGGTCATTTCGGAGATGGAGGAGGAGGTGCAGGAGCTGAACAATGTGATTACATTGCGGTTAAATTGGTGACGCTGTTTTTTATACTAAAGAAAGATCCTATTGTTTTTTTTTTTTACGTTATTTTTTAAGACAAATGCATTCACCGGGAAATGTCATTTTAACATTTTACAACCTTATCTGGCAATGTGGTGTATGACACATCATCAGACACATCCTGTTTTATTTATGATGGAGGGACTCTGAAAGTCATAAAGCCTATTTTTATAGGGCTATCAGATGGTCCTTACTATTCTCAAAAGGCCAGCAGTCGGCCCTCGCTATTGTTAGAGAGCCATCAGCCGGCTATGCTTTGTTGTTCCCATTATTAACAAGTGGGTCATCTATACTGTTATTGCGTATCCAGTGACTGCAAGTGCTGCCAAAAATTTGGACGCAACCCAATACCCCTTTGAAGAGACATAGAGGAGGGTCTCAGTAAAAAAAATGTTCACATTATAAAGGAGCGGGTCTCCTATAGTGGTAATGCCCATTCTGTGACTGCAAGGGCTGCCAAAATTTTGGAAAAACCCCACTAAGAATTTAAAGACACATAGAGCAGGGCCACAGTAATGATAAATTCCCATTAGAAAGGAGAGAGTCTGCTATACAGTTGTAGGGTATGCAGTGAGTCCAAAGGCTGACCAATTTTAGGAAAAAACCCACTAAGAATTTAAAGACACATAGAGCAGGGCCACAGTAACGACAAATTCCCATAAGAAAGGAGAGTCTGCTATACAGTTATAGGGTATGCAGTGAGTCCAAAGGCTGACCAATTTTAGGAAAAACCCCACTAAGAATTTAAAGACACACAGAGCAGGGCCACAGTAACAAGTACGACATGTTCCCATTAGAAAGGAGAGGGTCAGTTATAGGGTATGCAGTGAGTCCAACGGTTGAACAATTTTAGGAAAAGCCCCATGAAGAATTTAAAGACACATAGAGCAGGGCCACAATAACGACAAATTCCCATTAGAAAGGAGAGAGTCTGCTATACAGTTATAAGGTATGCAGTGTGTCCAACAGCTGACCAATTTTAGGAAAAACCCCACTAAGAATTTAAAGACACATAGAGCAGGGCCACAGTAACGACAAATTCCCATTAGAAAGGAGAGAGTCTGCTAAACAGTTGTAGGGTATGCAGTGAGTCCAAAAGCTGACCAATTTTAGGAAAAACCCCACTAAGAATTTAAAGACACATAGAGCAGGGCCACAGTAACAACAAATTCCCATAAGAAAGGAGAGAGTCTGCTATACAGTTAGAGGGTATGCAGTGAGTCCAAAGGCTGACCAATTTTAGGAAAAACCCCACTAAGAATTTAAAGACACATAGAGCAGGGACACAGTAACGACAAATTCCCATTAGAAAGGAGAGAGTCTCCCATAGTGTTGGCCTATGCAGTGAATGCAAGGGCTGCCAAAAATTAGAGGCACTTCAATGCCCCTTGGAAGAGACGTGGAGGAGGGCCTCATAAAAAAATGTTCCCGTTAGAAAGGAGCGGGCCTCCTATACTTGTAATGCCCATGCACTAAGTGTATGGGCTGACAAACATTTACCCCTGGGGGGTATACATGAACAAACTGTATAAAAAATTATTTTTACGGGCATCATAAACACCGTTTAAAAAAATTATGTTGGTGTTGCACCATGGACCACGGTCACCCTGGTGATATGGTGGTGGAGGATGAGGAGATGGAGGAGGACAAGAGCAAATAGCCAAAATCAGGAAGCGTATACCCATGTGTGGGTGTGAAAAGGTGCATGGGAATACACCTCCCGAGAAAAGGCACTGGATTTGAGTTTATGTTACGCTGCTATCATTCGGTGGTGTTGAGAAGTCTGGCCCAATCCAGCCCTTGTTCATTTTTATAAGAGTCAGCCTGTCAGCATTTTCAGTTGACAGGCGAATACGCTTATCAGTTATAATTCCACCAGAGGCACTAAAAACCCGCTCTTATAAAACGCTGGCGGCAGGGCAGGCCAGGTACTCCAAGGCATAGAGAACCAGTTTATTCCACGTATCCAGCTTGGATACCCAATAATTATAAGGCACAGAGGAATCACGGAGGACATTGGTACGGTCGGCAAGGCACTCCCTCAGCATCTTCCAAAACTTTGCACTCCTTGTGGGAGTACCCCGCGCCTCAGGGCCTGTGCGATGGGATGGTCTGAAAAAACTCTCCCAGAACTTTGACAGTGTTCCCCTTCCTCTGCTGGATTGGAGTTGTGTCTCTCTCGCCTGTACTCCTTGGTTGTCCAACAAAGTGTACCCTCTGCCGCCAGCGTTTTCAGATGGGAATTTTTTTAATAGTTTCGCAACAAGGGTCTTCTGGTACAGTCCCATTTTTGTAGACCTGTCCGCCTCAGGAATAAGAGATATAAAGTTTTCCTTGTAGCGTGGGTCTAGAAGTGTCACCAACCAGTAATGACTGTCACCCAAAATGTTGAGAACGCGAGGGTCATGGAATGCGTGCCAGACTACTAACAGGCAAGACTTCCATGTCCTCACGAAAAGGATGACTGACCATGCTCTCCTCCTCCTCTCTGTCCTCTAGCCATCCCCGCTGAACAAACGGTATGACAGCTGTGCAGGTAGTACCCTCCATAGTGCATGAAACTAGCTCCTGTCCTTCCTCCTCCTCCTCTTCCTCATTGTCAAGCAGTCCATGTAGGGATGAGATGAGGCTTGGCTGTGTGTAATCACCCTGTATGGTTCCTTGCTCCATCTCATCGTGCTCCGCCTGCAATGCATCCTCTTTGATTGTGAGCAGAGAGTGTTTCAGAAGACTGAGAAGCGGGATGGTGACGCTAATTATGGCGTCATCGCCGCTCACCATCTTGGTGGAGTCCTCAAAGTTTTGAAAGATGGTACATATGTCTGACATCCATGTCCACTCCTGAGGTCTTATGTGTGGAGTCTGAACTGAATACTGATGACCTTGTTGATGCTGGTACTCAACAACTGCCCTCTTCTCACAAATCCTTCCCAACATCTGCAGTGTAGAGTTCCAACGCGTAAGGACATCACACACCAGTCTGTGAGCCAGAAGCTGCAAACGCTGCTGAAACACTGCAAGGGCGGGGGAAGCTGTAGCTGACTTTCTAAAATGGGCACACAGGCGGCGTACTTTAACAAGAAGATCCGGTAGCTCCGGGTAGGATTTGAGAAACCGCTGAACCATGAGGTTAAGCACATGGGCCAGGCATGGAATGTGTGTGAGCTCGCCTCACCTCAGAGCCGCCACCAGGTTCTAGCCATTGTCACACACGACCATACCTGGCTGTAGGTTCAGCGGTGTGAGTCACAGATCTGCCTGCTCTTTCAGAGCTGTCCACAACTCTTCAGCATTGTGCAGTTTGTCACCTAAGCATATTAGCTTCAGTATAGCCTGTTGCCGCTTGGCCGAGGCAGTGCTGCAGTGCTTCCAGCTTGTGACTGATGTGGTCATTTCGGAGATGAAGGCTGAACAGGAGGAGGAGGCTGAGGAGGATGAGGTGCAGGAGCTGTAGACCGTGGGGGCAACCCTGATTGACCTAGGGCCCGCAATCCTTGGCGTCGGGAGGACGTATTCCGTCCAAAGGTCCGACTTTGTCCCGGCTTCCACTATGTTAGCCCAGTGTGCCATCAGCGAGATGTACCATCCCTGCCCACAAGCACTTGTCCACGTGTCCGTGGTTAGGTGGACTTTCCTGGTAACTGCGTTGATGAGAGCACAGCTAATGTTTTGGGACACGTGATTGTGTAATGCGAGGACGGCCCACCGGGAGAAATGGTGGCGGCTAGGGACCGAGCACCGAGGGACGGCTGCCCCAATCAGGTTGCGGAATGCTTCCATCTCCACGAGCCTAAAATGCAACATTTTGAGCACAAGCAGTCGTGAAATGTGAGAATTTAGTAGTGTGGCCTGTGGGGCGTTGGCTGCATATTTGCACTTGCATTCCAAGGATTGGGGTATGGACAACTGAACGCTGCGCTGGGACAAGGACATGGACATGCTTCCTGATGCTGCTACTTGAGAGTGCGCAACGACAGGTGCAGATCAGAAGGCATCTTCGCATGCACCATGGACAGGGGATTGACTTGCATGTGACGCGCCCCCTGGGCCCAGGGTTACCCGGTGTCGGGCTGGTAGATGCTGGGGAATGTCACAGTGGCGGTGACCCGGTCTGTGACCCAGAGCAGTCAATGAAAGGGGTTATGGATAGGGGATTTATAGTGTTTTTATAGAGTTCGTGACGCCACCTGTGGAATGCGGCTAAAGGGAGCCGCCGCTGCAGAGCAGTCCTCTGAAGCTGATGTTACTGCAGCAGGGATGGTGTGGCTCTCCACAGGAAGAGCTATCTCCAGGGCAGTGTATATGTTGTAGGTTGTGCTGGGCATTGTAGTGCAGAGGTTGATGGTGCAGCAAGAAACACAGAGACAAGGAAGTGTTGTCCCAGGGTCTTTACTCACAGTTGTTGCAGTCCACATTACAGGGATCCATGTAACTGCCCTCGTTGTCCTGTGTTTACTCAGGGAGGGGTTCGGTCTACCCCCAGGTAACTCCGGAGTACTTAGCAGGACCCCTTTCTGTGTCCTCTCTTTGGCCTTTTCCCTGCACCTCACACCTAGTATCTCCAATCCGGTACCCGCGGGCCTTGGCGGGCGATGTCTGTTCCGTCCCCTGGGTCCTATGTGGCTACCTTCTCGGTGAGACTGGTGTGGACTTGTGGCTACAGGACATAAAGTTCTGCAGCCTCCGGTTTCTAGTTGGGCATGAAGTCCTCCGCTAGTTGAGGGACCGGTTCCCTTTAGATGGCCTGACCCCTCCACCGCCTGGCAGATGCGGGTGTACGGGTGGCCTCCTGCATGGCCCGTACCCCTGGGGTCATTTCCTGTTTCCTGGAGCCTTTCTCCTGCTCCCTCTCCTCTCTTCTCTCCTTCTCTCCAGACTTGGGCCTCACTTGCTAGGCCCGCCTCTGGAGCAGAGCTCCTGCAGAGCCTCTGCTCCTCCACTTCTCCTCCTCTGACTGAACACTCTGAGTGGACTGTCTTTCTAAGATGGCTTCCCATTTTATACCTTCCTCTCATGTCCTCCCCTAAGCTACGTCCTCCACCCACACCCACTACATGGTTCCCCCTCTCTAGGTTCCCCCCACTCCAGC
The DNA here is from genome assembly GCF_046119375.1 of Phyllobates terribilis. NCBI lineage: Eukaryota > Metazoa > Chordata > Amphibia > Anura > Dendrobatidae > Phyllobates > Phyllobates terribilis. Next base: position 867,568,726 of record NW_027362762.1, read on the forward strand.
CAAGGGAAGGGCTCAGCAAGCACCAGAGACATCTTGCCCTCCCCTGTTTGCCTCGAGTGGTGTATTGGATGCACGTGTTAGGGTCCTGAGCTGTACTCCTTCCTTACCTGAGAGTGAGATGCCACATCTCTGGCTGAGATGCAACACCTCTATGGCAACCGAACCCTCAGGGGCGCCACACATGCACAACAGCAGAAGAAGCAATTGTGCCAACTGCAGACACTGTTCCTAGACCCTGGGGTTTGGCCCACAAAGTCAGGTGCTTTGCTGCCATGTGCCTGATCATGCTGGTGGTGGTCAGGCTGGTCGTTTTGCCACACCTGCTGATGCTGGCCTGGCAGGTGGTTCAAATGGCCTTTTTGGGGTTATCGGCAGAGTCTTTAAATAACAACTAGACTCGGGAAGACATAACAGTTGTACTGGCAACTTCCTTCGTGTTGGTGTTACAGGGAACGGTTGCCTGCCTTCTGTCTGTGGCCACCACACTGCTTTTTCCTGCCTGTTGGGGTGCTCTGCCTCCCTCCCCCTGTGTGCTGCTGTCCTTGCTCTGCATGTCCTCCTGCCAGGTTGGGTCAGTTACTATATCATCCACCACCTCGTCTTCCACTTCCGCACCCTGATCCTCCTCCTGACTTTCTGGCAATTGTGTCTCATCATCGTCCACCTCTTGTGACACTTTCCCACCGTCGCCTTCGTGTGACCGTGGCTGTTCAAATATTTGGGCATCGCTGCACGCGATCTCCTCTTGCCTCGCTTCAAGTGGACCGGGCGAGAGGCCCGAATCTATAAATGTAAAAGTGAACAGCTCTTCAGAGTGTCTAAGTGTGGGATCAGTTGTCTCTGGGCACTCGGCATGGTGGGAGGAAGGAGGATCAAGGTGAGGAATATGCGGTCCAGACTCACGGCTACTGAGACTTGACCGTGCGGAAAACAGGGTGGTGGTGGTGGTGGCTAAGTGACTGGAAGCATTAGCTGCTATCCAAACGACAACCTTTTGACACTGCTCTGGGTTCAATAGTGGTGTGCTGCGGTCCCCTAGAAATTGGGACAGGAAGTTCAGGCGAGAAGATATAGGTGTTTGTTGTGGCACAATTTCAGCTTGCCCACGGCCTTGTCTTCAGCCTCTGCATGCACCATTACCATCACGTCCAGTTCCTCGTCCCTTGCCACGTGCCTTGTCCATTTTAAATGGAGGACAGTATCTTCCACGCTCACTACAAATGACTACACGCTTACTACAAATGAGTTTGGAGCGAACTTATATGTGATCCGTGTGACGGAGAAAACAGAGTTTTAAATACCTGGCCTGTAGGTAAGTAGTTTGAACAGCAAACTGCTGTGAATTGCTTCACTGACACACTAAAGGAAATTTTTAATGGAGGCCAGAAATGGCAGTATTTTCTGACAGCGTATATGTGATCCGTTTGACGGAGAAAACACAGTTTTAAATAGCTGGATTTCTAGTGCTGTAATATGGAAAGGACTTGACTGTATTCTGCAGTGCCAACAAGCAAATGGCGCAGAAAAATGGTGTTCTCTGGATTGCTTTTTAAGCAAATAATGAGGATTAAGATCCAAAGAAAAGTATTCCTGGCCCCTGAGACCTGGGCCTTTGTATAGAAACATCTAACACCAGCAGAAGGCAGAATTGGAATGGAGCCTCTTGTGCTATATGCACTGCAGTCTGCTATATACACTGCCTGCCTATACACCCTGCCTGCCTGATATCTCTGCAGATGGATTAGTCCTCAGAAGGACTGTTTGTTAAGATGGATATGTGTAAGGTACGGCTTTTCTCCCTACACTACCTAATACACGATCAAATCTCTGCCTGAAGCAGCAGAACCTCTCCCTACACTGTCTGATTCCGGAGTGACTGTGACGAGCATGGTGGCACCAGGTCTGATATAGACCTGATGACGCTGTGCGGCCAGCCAATCACTGTAATGCCACAACCAACATGGCTACGACATTACAGTGAGCGGCAGGCAATCCCTGCATGTTGATTGGTGCTCTAAAGAGCGCCAAACATGCAGGGAGGGGACCCGACCTCGAGTAGTGAAATGCTCGGGCGAGCACTGAGCAGTAGCGAGCATGCTCGCTCATCACGAATTACCACTGCTTGCGCTGGAATCCCACAAATTCCTCCTAATTTTCTTCAGAGCCAAAAGTCCCAATCTAGTTTGAGAGGCCTGGGAGGGTTTGGTGCAAGCTTTTGAATGGTCATGGTGTCACAAGGTCACGTCGTGTGCCATGACCTTGCGCATGCATGCACAGAACTGTCCCAGGCTTCATTAGAGCCAGAAGTTTCAGCTTAGCAAAATAGGGAATTTTAGAGCGAATGGCAGCGATCAGAAAATGCAGCGAGGATCGGTGAGCAACTGTGAGGAATGGAGGTGCCAGAGAGGTGAGCGATAAGGTATTAGAATTTTTTTATTGTTTAACATTTTGATGGCCTCTTACATTTCAGAAAAATGGCGGTTTTGCGTTAATTGCAAAAAATCCACATTTTGGCAATTGTGGATTTTTCTAAAGTTAGAGTAGAATTCAACTTTCTTCTAATATATTTGCTCATCTCTACTAGTTACCAAACATATAGCGAGATTAATGTGAATCCAGGAGAGTATTTACTGTACTTTTTGATAAATTGTAGAAAAATTAGAAAAATAGAATTTTTGGTTCTTAGATTTGCAGAAAACTTTTTTCTTTGTACTTCATATTGCTCACAGGGATTAGTTAAAAGAATATCATGTAGCTCACGTAGCTCTTTGAATGTGTTCACAAAGCTTTCCTAATTTAATCCACATGATTCTGAATGACAGTTCGTCCACCTTTATCTGCCGCCTGGATTATATATCTTGTTTTTCTTTACTCCTTTACCTTACAAATTTATTTTCATATTATTTTGGTTTTGTGGGTTTTTCATTTATGTTGCTTCTTTGACTTGGAATTCGGGACATTGGCTAAGTTCACATATCTATGGGAGTCATCTGTATCAATTTTATATTCTGACAGATGAAGAAAGAATTACAAATACTGAAAGGCAGTGCTGGAGAATGAGGTGATTTAAACATTGTTGCTTTTTTATTTAGGAGAACAAGCAGCAGGTAATGGCGGCTCATCATAATTAGATAAAATGGACAGATTATGTTTATCTTTCATGTCGAGGGATTTGATAAATGGTGAATTCAGATGGATCTGTGATTTTATTTATCTCTCTTTTTAATACATCAAATATATAATGCATTTATAGAGATATTTCCTAGTTATATTTTGAATTAGGCATGATGGATTTTTTTGGTCACGAATGGTATTATTAGAACATTGTCTAAAACTACCAAAAAAATGGTAATTTTCTCCTAATGACCTGATGGTGCACTGTTAGCTATATGTGTTTTCCTGGAGTAACCACTTGATCTGATAATCTGTGTCTATTTCTTTTTGCTTTTCTTTTTATTGTTGTTGAGTTTCTGTCTTTAATAGGGTATTCCCAGAATGATCCTTCTCCATGAGGCTATATTATGGGGATATTGAAATGTCTGCACAAGAGATCCTTCAACAGTTGGTGCATGAGGAAAGGGAGAAATGGAGCTGGAGGTTTATCATAAATTGCACTGACTGTGTTTACAGTAGAAATATGGTACTGATGGAGTTAAAGCAGAGGCAGCATATAACTTTGGGTGGTGACTTATATTCCCAGAGGTCAGATTGGTTAGAAAAAGAAGTTGGAACAATTGAAGTGTTGTGTGATAATGTGTCTACTCATGCAAGAAAAAAATGAAACAATTGGCAATATAAGTTTTGATAAATTTCTTTCTGTTCTTTATTTATTTATTTTACTAAATTTTTTAGCGCCATTAATTCCACAGCCTTTTACAGACATTATCATCACTGTCCCCATCTTTACCATACTAACAGTGAAGTTTGGAGGTGGAAAAATCATGGTGTGGGGCTGTTTTTAGCATACGGCACTGGCAAACTTCATATGATTGAATGCAGGATAAATGGACAAATGTACCGAGACATTCTTGATAAAAATCTGCTGCCATCTACCAGGATGATGAAGATCTGGACAGTTCAGCAAGACAATGACATCCATCAGCAAGAGGCCCATTGGCCTCTGACATCCCTGCAATCTTCATTTTTACCACTTTCATTAAAGGCCTCCTGATGATCCACCATTGGTGAAACACCTTGAGGCAGAAAATGGGGCTGACAATATCATCATCTACCAATACGATAAGTCCTTGCATAGGCGGATTATAATAAGGGCAATCTGGGCTACCGCCCAGGGCCCGAAGCTTTGGAGGGGCCCATGAATTGTCCCCATTATAATTCACAATTGCATGTGCGTGGCCACAGGATGTTTAAATGATGCTGGGCCCACCCTGCTGCATGGCGCCACGCAGAGTAGAACCCAGCATACACAGCACGGCCGCGTCTGCTCAAAATCTGCCTGTGACTCACACGTTTGCTGTACTGTCTGCCGAAGAGGAGCTGCTCCACCTCCCTCACTCCCCTGCTTGAGCTGAGTAGCTGAGCAGGCCGGCCTGTCCTCATCTTCTATAGGTTGGCATTGCTGCAGTTAGCTCCACCCCTTGAGCGCCCTGATTGGTCCACACTGGACCCTGAGTCCTAGTGACTCCTGAGCTGCTGCAGCAGAGATTGTGCCTAAACTTTACCTGGCCCGGATCAATCATCATCAGGCTCATATGTAAGTGCTGCTGGAGGCAATTTAGTTTCTTTTAATGAATTACAGCATATACTGTTACTGTGGGAGTGGGGTGGATGTGAGGTAAAGAGAGGGAGCTGAATTGGGGTAGTGGGGGTGGGGGGCACTGGGGGCTTGTGTACTGAGATTATGTGCAATCTCATGTCATAGCTGCTGTCTGGGGGGGTGGAGAAAGGGAGGTAGGAGGCTTATTATATTTATAGCTTAGGTCTTATAATAAAGCCCCTGCCTGATAGTATAAGCAGCCCTCATACAGTAACCGTGCCATGAGCTGCACTGTGTCTAAAGGGGTTGTCCGGTTTAAATCTACAAGTCTGCCGTGCCTCTTTGTGGCTGCAGACTTGTGAATCCTCACACTGAGAAATTGACATTGCCCATTTCAGCATGCGATTTACATGCGCTTGGCCACATTCCAGCTGCCCGGCCTCATTCAATAAAAGCGTATTGAGAGAGACCGTAAACAGTCTAGTCGGAATGTGGCCAGGTGTTTGCAAATTGCATACATGAGGTCACATGACAACCCGCTGCCAGCACTGGAGAGTCCTGACAGTGTGCTGTGCGTGCAATGTGAGGATTCACAAGTCTGCGGTCACATAGTTTCTGCACACTTTTAGCTTCAGACTAGACAATCCCTTTAATAATTTAATAATATGCAGCTTATTATTTGTATAAAGTTATTAAAGGGGTTGTGCGGGCTTGGGATAAAAGTCTGCAGTTACTCTATGTGACTGCAGACTGGTAAATCATGACAGGATGCGGTGCAACTTCTGTCATGAGTCCCCATCATCACTTATTATGTGATCAACCGGTCATGCAACCACGTTTGCTATTTACTTGTGTCTGCTTGGCTTCTCTCAATAGAAAGAATTGAGACAAGCAGAAAGAGTGTAGTCAACACATGCAAATAGCAAACGTGGTCACATGACTGGCCGATCACATAAGTGATGCTGGGGACTCATGAGCCATTTTTACTGTACATGTACACTGTAACTGCTCTCCTGCACTGACTGAAAACGGGCTTTAAGGCCTCTTTCACACATCAGTTTCTCCAGTATGTGTGTGTAGCACCCTGAGGATTCGGCTGCTACAGGGGTATTGCACCTCAACCCAGAGGTGTGATATTCCACTCCCGGGTAAGGATGGAGTGTGGAACTGAGCTCAGTCAGCTGCATGCACTACACACATCCCATTTCCGGAGGACAGACCAATGGTACTCCCACTTAATAATGTGCAGGTACGACCGAGTCTGTCCTTGGCTGGAGTGGGAGGGGGGTGGAACATCCCAGTAGTGTAGGGGCAGATAGGGGGAGCAGTCTGGGTAGTGCTAGGAGCTCATTGGGTGCTGGTCACCTGAGCTCACACATAGAGGGAGTATATAAGGTGGGAACCATCTTAGATCAGGGTCAGTCAGTCTGTCAGTCTTTTGTCAGAGCAGAGCAGAGGAAGAGAGCAGAGGAGAAGAGCAGCTCCAAGGCCAAGAGAGAGAGAGGAGAGAGAAAGACCCAGAGGGGGAGAAAGAAGGAACTCCAAGACCCCAAATTAGACCAGAGGGTGAAGAGTTGGCAACAGGGTACCGGATCCCAAGCTGGCAGAGGCTACAGCACACCTTAGCCAGGAACCGGAGGTCGTGGGCAGGACTGATCTGCCACGATCACCCACTAAATCCACCCGGAAGGCAGACCAAGAATAGGGTCAGGGAACCCAGAGACAAGGGTTTACCACCAAGAGGCCCGAGGGAGCCGGACATAGGTGGATCCCTGGTGGGGAAGGCCAGAGAAGAGGACAGGACAGAAAGGGAGCTCAGGACCACACTCCAGAATCACCTGGGGGTTGGCCGAGTCCAGGACCTGGTGGACGCAGCACGGCTCGGGTGGTCACTTAAGGCCGGAGTGACCAGAACAACTGCAGTAAGTAAACAAACCCTGAACTGCACAGCCCGACTCTGAGTCTCATTTCCATCCCCGCTGCACCACCACAACCCCCATCCTCTGCAACTGACCCCCTGAGGCTATACCCCTCCCGTTGGGGGTTATACTACCTGAGCTGCACATACATCACCAGCCTCAGCGGACCCTGCTGCAGCGGCGGCCGTATTGACCGCAATTCAACGGGTGGCGTAGTCGACACAAAAGAACATCTAGTAACATCATAAGGACTGCCACACACTGAGCTTGACACCCTGGGCACGGACCGGGTCACAGCCACTCGGAGACTACAACCCCCATCTGATCTGGCTCCGGGTATCCCCAACAACACTGGCCCAGGGGGCGCGTCAACTTTGGCTTAGTCGGCAGGATAACGTGCCCGCAACAACCGGGTACTGCGTGCCTAAAGAAAAGTTCACCGTTACCTCAAAAAGAAGTCTCCCGCCGGTTCCGGAGGGTCCCCGCCAACGGACCCCATCACAGGTCGTTTCCCGCCGGTTGTCCGCCATTTGCAGTTTTTTCCCGCCATCCATGGAGTTTCCCGCCACTGGGAGACGATTCCCGCCATTTCCGAAGATTTCCCGCCTTGGAAGAGCGGACGCCATTATGGGCGTGCCAGAGGGTGGCAAGAGGCCACCTCCCATCGTGGGCCAGGTCGAAGAATGGCGCCAAAAGCGGAAACCGCGCCCACCAACAGAGACTGTGATGCTGGAAGTGTCCATCAGCGTGAGAGAACTGCCCCTGGAACTGAAGTTGCCCCGGGACCACCCTCGATGTGGGCGGAGACAGAAGAAGAGAACAAAGATGGGTGTCGCTTGGAGCAGTCTGGAGAGAGCGCACCCGGAGACAAGACGTCTGGAGGAGAGTCCAGAGAAAGCCTACCCGGAGATGGAGGGAGAGTCAGGCAGCACCGACCCAGTGGTCAGGAGCCTGTTGCAGGTCGCCACTCCAGAAGGCCTGCTGGAGATCCTAACACAGACCGGGAGTGTGCACAGACCGCGCTGGAGGGCCTCGCACAGAGGTTGGCCCGGGTGCAACGAGAGACGTTGGCGGAGTGGAGCCGAGAGATGGCCCAGCAGACCGAAACCCGTCAGCGGAGCACGCCGCCCGAGACGAGGAGACAGACCGCCTCTGAGGATGGCGCAGGAGGAATGAAGGCAGGAGACGGCGCCGAGAAGGGAGCTGAACGGACGGAGGCAGGTAAAGGGGACGTCTCTACCCCGAGCCGGGAAACCGCGTGCCTGCCCCAGCTCCCCGTCGCAGAGCCCGAAATCCCCCCTGCCGTGCCCGTCGCTGCATCGTCACCGCCGCCGACTAGGCCTCAACCGGAAACCGCGGCCGCGACCCCTGTGACGTCACACGCCTCGACCTCGAGCGTGGCCAAGCAGGAAATACCACCGGCCTGGTCGCAAGGCCTAGTACCCCCGGGCGACGCAATACCAACAGCGCCCCCTACCTCCGCGGAGCCCCCGGCCTGGTCGCAGGGCCAAGTAACACAGGGCGCCGCCGTTCTTACGGTGCCCTTTACTTTCAAGGTGCCCCAGGCCTGGTCGCAAGGCCTGGTTAACCCGGGCGCCGCTACCACCACGGCGCCCATAACACCTAAAGTACCGCACCTGGGTGAGGACCTGTTCGCCCAACATACGTGCCCGGATGGGCAGCCCTTCGTATGGCCCCAGGAATACATCCAGCTGGAGCTGCAAAAAGCAAGGGCCATGTGCGAACCCCTGATCCCGGCTCCAAAGCCCATAAAGAGGATCTCGCCCCCGCTAGAAGAGACCCAGTTTGAGTGGGATCCCACCGGAGGAGACCTCATGGGGTTCACTCAGGAGACTCGGGCAGCCGCAGCGGAGCGTGCAGAGTGCTGCCGCCAGCAGCTCGAGGTCTTCGAGAGGGAGCGGAGAGAGAGGCGGGTCCGGGAATAGCAAGCGCAGATAAGGAGCGCGGAGCAGAAGAGCCGGACCAGGAGGAATCCCCGTGCAGCTCATGGTCCCCCTTCCACCGGGACTGTGATAAAATTCAACATGCAGCATGGGTGGGGCTTCATTAGAGACCATCATACCCCCGGCGACGTCTTTGTCACCCGCAGAGACGTAGAAAGCCATCTGCCGGAGGGACACAGAGGTCGTGACCTGTATGTAGGGGACGAGGTCACCTTCACCCGGCACAAGTGTGCCAAAGGACCCTACGCCCTCCATGTGCACCGCCTGACGGAGGAGGAGCTGCGGTGTGAGGAGGAGCAAGAGGACCCGGACGGGTCTGAAACTGAAACTGTCCACAAAGAAAGAGCAGGAGGACGCCGTCGTTGAGTACGGTAGTGAAGAGACTGTATAAAGTTACCCGTCAGGGTATAAGAACTGTTCTAGTTGAAATATAGTCCCCGTTGGGACCAGCCAAGTGAACTGTTAACCCCGTGTGTCCCTATTCCCACTGACCGAGGACTGAGAGCGGTCATTCCTATCCATAACCTGGCCGAGGACTGAGAGCGGCCATATCCCCTTGTATATAGTTGCGCTTCCTAAAGCGCCCCCTACCGGTTTTATAGGAAACTGTTTTTCTTCAAGAGACTGTCGCACTTTACCCGGTCACAAGTTGCACCGTGACCGGAGGTACCAGAAGACAAGAATGTTTTTATGAAAAGTTTTTATGAAAAGTTTTAAATGATAGTTTATTATGTTGTTTATGAAAACAAATGTATGTTTGTGGATGTTTTTTATATCTTACAGCCCGAGGACGTGCTGTGATTTACCAGGGGGGAATGTAGCACCCTGAGGATTCGGCTGCTACAGGGGTATTGCACCTCAACCCAGAGGTGTGATATTCCACTCCCGGGTAAGGATGGAGTGTGGAACTGAGCTCAGTCAGCTGCATGCACTACACACATCCCATTTCCGGAGGACAGACCAATGGTACTCCCACTTAATAATGTGCAGGTACGACCGAGTCTGTCCTTGGCTGGAGTGGGAGGGGGGTGGAACATCCCAGTAGTGTAGGGGCAGATAGGGGGAGCAGTCTGGGTAGTGCTAGGAGCTCATTGGGTGCTGGTCACCTGAGCTCACACATAGAGGGAGTATATAAGGTGGGAACCATCTTAGATCAGGGTCAGTCAGTCTGTCAGTCTTTTGTCAGAGCAGAGCAGAGGAAGAGAGCAGAGGAGAAGAGCAGCTCCAAGGCCAAGAGAGAGAGAGGAGAGAGAAAGACCCAGAGGGGGAGAAAGAAGGAACTCCAAGACCCCAAATTAGACCAGAGGGTGAAGAGTTGGCAACAGGGTACCGGATCCCAAGCTGGCAGAGGCTACAGCACACCTTAGCCAGGAACCGGAGGTCGTGGGCAGGACTGATCTGCCACGATCACCCACTAAATCCACCCGGAAGGCAGACCAAGAATAGGGTCAGGGAACCCAGAGACAAGGGTTTACCACCAAGAGGCCCGAGGGAGCCGGACATAGGTGGATCCCTGGTGGGGAAGGCCAGAGAAGAGGACAGGACAGAAAGGGAGCTCAGGACCACGCTCCAGAATCACCTGGGGGTTGGCCGAGTCCAGGACCTGGTGGACGCAGCACGGCTCGGGTGGTCACTTAAGGCCGGAGTGACCAGAACAACTGCAGTAAGTAAACAAACCCTGAACTGCACAGCCCGACTCTGAGTCTCATTTCCATCCCCGCTGCACCACCACAACCCCCATCCTCTGCAACTGACCCCCTGAGGCTATACCCCTCCCGTTGGGGGTTATACTACCTGAGCTGCACATACATCACCAGCCTCAGCGGACCCTGCTGCAGCGGCGGCCGTATTGACCGCAATTCAACGGGTGGCGTAGTCGACACAAAAGAACATCTAGTAACATCATAAGGACTGCCACACACTGAGCTTGACACCCTGGGCACGGACCGGGTCACAGCCACTCGGAGACTACAACCCCCATCTGATCCGGCTCCGGATATCCCCAACAACACTGGCCCAGGGGGCGCGTCATGTGATGACAGTTTCCACACGTACTCGAGACACTGACACGTAGACCCATTCAAATGAACGGGTCTGTGCACATGCCAGTGCGTTTCCACGGACCCTGTGTCCGTGTGCAAAAAACGCTGACGTGTTCGTTCTTTCCACACCGCACTGGCCGCAAAACATCCCACATTGATGACATCCATGTGTCATCCATGTGACAAGTACAGCCTATTTGTTCGGCCTCCACAACAGTTACAGTTTTGCATGTGGCTGTTTGGGAAAATTAATCTCCCACTCCTGCCCTATTATGTATAGTGCTGTACATAAGGGAAAAATTTGTGCGGTGCGCTATGCACACCACTTTCTCTGTCATTTTCCATCTACAGTACAGATCAAAAGTTTGGACACACCTTCTCATTTAAAGATTTTTCTGTATTTTCATGACTATGAAAATTGTACATTCACACTGAAGGCATCAAAACTATGAATTAACACATGTGGAATTATATACTTAACAAAAAAGTGTGAAACAACTGAAAATATGTCTTATATTCTAGGTTCTTCAAAGTAGCCACCTTTTGCTTTGATGACTGCTTTACACACTCTTGGCATTATCTTGATGAGCTTCAAGAGGTAGTCACCGGAAATGGTATTTCAACAATCTTGAAGGAGTTCCCAGAGATGCTTAGCACTTGTTGGCCCTTTTGCCTTCACTCTGCGGTCCAGCTCACCCCAAACCATCTCGATTGGGTTCAGGTCTGGTGACTGTGGAGGCCAGGTCATCTGGCGTAGCACCCCATCACTCACCCTCTTGGTCAAATAGCCCTAACACAGCCTGGAGGTGTGTTTGGGGTCATTGTCCTGTTGAAAAATTAATGATGGTCCAACTAACGCAAACCGGATGGAATAGCATGCCGCTGCAAGATGCTGTGGTAGCCATGCTGGTTCAGTATGCCTTCAATTTTGAGTAAATCCCCAACAGTGTCACCAGCAAAGCACCCCCACACCATCACACCTCCTCCTCCATGCTTCACGGTGGGAACCAGGCATGTAGAGTCCATCCGTTCACCTTTTCTGCGTCGCACAAAGACACGGTGGTTGGAACCAAAGATCTCAAATTTGGACTCATGAGACCAAAGCACAGATTTCCACTGGTCTAATGTCCATTCCTTGTGTTCTTTAGCCCAAACAAGTCTCTTCTGCTTGTTGCCTGTCCTTAGCAGTGGTTTCCTAGCAGCTATTTTACCATGAAGGCCTGCTGCACAAAGTCTCCTCTTAACAGTTGTTGTAGAGATGTGTCTGCTGCTAGAACTCTGTGTGGCATTGACCTGGTCTCTAATCTGCTGTTAACCTGCGATTTCTGAGGCTGGTGACTCGGATAAAGTTATCCTCAGAAGCAGAGGTGACTCTTGGTCTTCCTTTCCTGGGGCGGTCCTCATGTGAGCCAGTTTCTTTGTAGCGCTTGATGGTTTTTGCAACTACACTTGGGGACACTTTCAAAGTTTTCCCAATTTTTCGAACTGACTGACCTTCATTTCTTGAAGTAATGATGGCCACTCATGTTTCTTTACTTAGCTGCTTTTTTCTTGCCATAATACAAATTTTAACAGTCTATTCAGTAGGACTATCAGCTGTGTATCCACCAGACTTCTGCACAACACAACTGATGGTCCCAACCCCATTTATAAGGCAAGAAATCCCACTTATTAAACCTGACAGGGCACACCTGTGAAGTGAAAACCATTTCTGGTGACTACCTCTTGAAGCTCATCAAGAGAATGCCAAGACTGTGCAAAGCAGTCATCAAAGCAAAAGGTGGCTACTTTGAAGAACCTAGAATATAAGACATATTTTCAGTAGTTTCACACTTTTTTGTTAAGTATATAATTCCACATGTGTTAATTCATAGTTTTGATGCCTTCAGTTTGAATGTACAATTTTCATAGTCATGACAATACAGAAAAATCTTTAAATGAGAAAGTGTGTCCAAACTTTTGGTCTGTACTGTACATATGTGCACCAGAGCACCTGTGTGATACATGACCTATTACATGACCTATTACATGATCTATCAGAGGGGATCATGTGACATGTCACGTGACACATCGGGTACCTGGGGGGGCCCACACCTTCTAAACTGCCCGGGGCCCTGGCTACTCTTAATCCACCACTGAGTCCTTGTTATATTTTTTCGCCGTTCTGTGTATCCTTCCTAGCATAGAACCATGTTGTCTAGATTAGCTAATAATGTTTGATATCTGTATAGCAGGGACATGTAGGGTCACTAAGGGAAAGCCGTCGTGGAGCGGAGGTGCCAAATCCTGTTATCTAGGGTGCCAACCTCCGCTGCTAGGCAGAGACAGCCAAGTATCTATCCTAGGGAGATATATGCCCTGATTATTGTGATATTGCTTGGGATGATATTTCTTTTATCTCTTTAGCTTTAACCATAGCATTGCTGTATTATCGTATCTAACAACTGTGTCCCCTCTACATCACGCTCATTCTTGGTAATCAATGGTCTGAGTATATCAAACTAATCAGTTCATGTTGGTTGGAGGGAATCAGTGTATTAAAGCAGGGTTCCCCAACTTCAGTCCTCAAGGCCCACCAACAGGTCATGTTTTCAGGATTTCCTTAGTATTGCACAGGTGATGGGATTGTTGCCTGTGCAGGTGATGGAATTATCACCTGTGTAATACTAAGGAAATCCTGAAAACATGACCTGTTGGTGGGCCTTGAGGACTGGAGTTGGGGAACCCTGTATTAAAGAATCTCTATAGCTATTTCAAACAGACTAGCTCTTTGGAGGATTACTATTCCAACAATATCTACTTGTGTCCCACTAATGCTATACACAGTAGATGCTTGGTTATGAATAGTGTTGAGCCACCCCCGTAGTGTTCGAGTTCGGTTCGGTTCGTCGAACACCCGTGTGTTCGCCGAACTGTTCGTCGAACTGTTCGTCGAACACCTTCGAACACCGTTAAAACCAATGGCAGGCAAACAAAAACACATAGAAACACATAGAAAACACCTTCAAAGGTGTCCAAAAGCTGACAAACTGCTCAGAAGACACAACTAACACATGGAAAAGTGACAAGTACATATAGTCATGCGAAAAGAAAAGAGGTGTAGGAGTAAAAGGAGGGGGAGACACAGATATAGGCATGTCATGCCCTTCTAAAATCCAAAAAGTGAGAAGCCGAGACGGCCAGTCCGCTCCTGCCCGTGCCACCTCCGTGTCGCCGGGTTTGTGCCAGAGCCGCGGTGAACCCTGACGGCCAGCCACCCTCTCCCAATACTGGTGCCTGTCCGCTGGTGGGTCGAGAGAGCCCCCCTGTGGTGGAGGCAGCTCTAAGCTTTTTAATTTAAATTGTCCCTCTAATTTGAATGAATACACTTTAAATCCATTTACAAGGATCTATTGGAGGGCAAGTCTCATGCCAGCAGCCGCGTAATTCCAGCTCCAGTAGCGTCCACTAAAGCTGCTGCAGTTAAAAAGCTTTTATAAGGATCGAGCTCGGCTGTCCACCGCAAGGCATCCTAGTGCCAGTCCCAGCCCCTATGCCTTGGGGTGCCTCCTGATGCTCTTCACTAAGTATCCCGTGGTCCCGAAGCATTTCCTTTGAAAAAATTAAGTGTCCAAACTACAGGTGGTGTAGCTTGCTTAACAGCCGGGATAATCCGCTGACTAGCAGACACTGCTACTAGGCACAAAGTATTTCCTGGGCTAGATGCAGTTAAAAATTTGTAAGTAGATACTCTCGTTGGATGCTGAGAAAGCATTCCATAGAGTCTCCTGGCACGCCATATATGATTCTCTTAAAAAGCTTGGGGTAGGGGTCTAGGGGACCCTTTTATAGCCAAAATCACGGCCCTGTATCACAATACGTCACCTAGGCTGAAGATAAATGGAACTGTAGCACCGAGGGCTCGGTTGCTACAGACGTATTGCACCTCACCCAGAGGTGTGATATCTCACTCTCAGATAAGGATGGAGTGTGGATCAGGACCCGACACCTGCATGCATTACACCACATTGCCGTGGGGCAGGGCGACCAATATGCCCCTGAGATGGGCACGACAGTCCCTGTCCCTGGCTGGAGTGGGGGGAGGGAACACTGAGGAAGGGGAACCCTGCAGTGCAGGAGCAGGGAGGAAGCAGTTCCTGGGTGCATTGAGAAGGGAGTATAAAAGGTGGGCACCATCTTAGTTCAGTGCAGAGAAGTCTGAGCAGAAGTGGCAGGGAGCAGGGGCTCTGCATGAGCTCTGCTCCGGAGGCGGGCCTAGTAACAGAGGCCCAGGCCTGCAAGAGGGAGAAGGAAGGAAGAGGAGTGGAGAAGGCTCCAGGAACGAGGAATGAAGGGATCCCAGGGGTGCGGACGGGCGAGTCGCCACCGCACGCCCGAATCCACCTGCGTGGAGGGGTCAGGCCAAAGGGGGAGACCGGTCCCCGAACTAGTGGAGGCAGGAAACGACCCTCAGCTAGAAACCGGAGGCTCTGACATTTTATGTGGCGCAGCCCCTTGCTCCACCCGCTAGGAAGGCACCACATAGGGTCAGGGAAACTGGCGCCAAGTTTACCAAGAGGAGGCCCGAGGCAGCCGGACAGAAGTGTTGGTAAGAAAGGCCAGACAAAGGACACACAAAGGGGGTCCTGTGAAGCGCTCCAAAGTTATCTGGGAGTTGTCTGAGCCCCTCACCTGGTGAGCACAGTACGACGTGGGCAGCCGTTACCTGCAGACGTGGTCTGGATAATAAGAACTGTGAGTAAAGGCCCTGAACTGCATCACTGACTCCGTGTCGTTACTGCTGCTGCCCTGCACCATCACCCCCATCCTCCGCATACACTGCCCTGAGGCTATACTCCTCCCGTGGGGAGTTATGCTACGCTCTGCTGCACCCACAACACCAGCCTTAGCGGTCTGCCCTGTAGCGGCGGTTCACTCTGACCGCAATCCACGGGTGGCGTAGTCGGACATTTAAACATCAAAACCACATAAATAGTTCCGCCACTGGTTTGACCGCCCTGAGCCATGGAACCGGATCGCCGCCACGAAGACTACAACCACCAGCATCCACCAAAAAGGGTCCGGCTCCGGGTGTCCCAAGGCCCAGGGGGTGCGTCAGAACATTTTCATCACCTTTCACAATCACCAATGGGACAAGGCAGGGATGTCCTCTGTCCCCTCTCTTATACATCCTAGTGACGGAGCACCTGCTCTCATCAATTCGCCATAACCCCAATATTAGGTGGATTGAGGTGGGAGGCACCGAGTACAAGTGCTCTCTATTTGCTGATGATGTCCTAGTATATATCACTCAATCACATATATCCATCCCTGCTATTATGGCTGAAATAGATCACTTTGTTACATGGTAAAATTTTAAAATCAATGCAGCGAAGTCTGAGGCCCTCGATGTCTCCCTCCCTAAATCCATATAGGATTCCATCCAGTCCAACTTTCCCTTTGCCTGGCCCTCACAGGGTATCAAATACTTAGGAATTCCTATTCATAGAGACCTCTCCCATCTATGTTATCTTAATTTTGGGCCCTTTATTGAACAATTCCATACAGACCACGGTTGGCAAGTTAGAACTGTAAGATTCACTACGTGAACCACTGGTGTTTTGTGGAAAAGCACATGTACACCGCGTTCCAAATTATTATGCAAAAAGTGTTTAGGAGTGATAAGGGAAGAATTTGTTTGTTTGTCAGTTAAACTCATTGATGGTGATGTGTGTCAGGGCTCTTTATATCACTGTAAGCAATTGCAGACACCTGTGCTAATTAGTTTGGCAGGTGTGTCCAATGAAAGGCAAGACTACTTAAGAAGGCTCTCTCACATTATTAAGCAGCCTACATTTTCTGCCAAAATGGGAAAGAAAAAGGATGTGTCGGCTGCTGAGAAGCAACAAATTGTGGAGTGTTTAGGTCAAGGCATGACTACAATCAACATTGTGCGATGATCAGGATGAAGTGTCTTGGCAATCAAGAAGTATGTAGCTGATTCACAGTACACACGTGTGCGTGCTGATAAGGGCAAATTGAGGACTCTTTCCTACAGGCAATTACGTCAGGTTGAAAGAGCAGCGGCAAAAAAGCCTTGTCATAGCAGCAGACAAGTTTTTGAAGCTGCTTGTGCCTCCAACGTCCCCCGAACAACAAGATGCAGGGTCCTTCAGAGGTTTGCAGCTGTGCATACGCCATCCTGTCGACCTCCTCTATCCACTTCACACAAGCAGAAACGGCTCCAGTGGGCCAAACATTACATGAAGACTGATTTCAAAACTGTTTTGTTCACGGATGAGTGCCGTGCAGCGCTCGATGGTCCAGATGAATGGAGTGGAGGATGGCTGGTTGATGGACACCCCACGCAAACACGGCTACAGCGCCAACAAGGAGGAGGTGGAGTAATGTTTTGGGCTGGAATCATGGGGAGAGAGATTGTCGGCCCCTTTAGGATCCCTGAAGGCGCTAAAGATGAACTCCATAATGTATGTGGATTTTCTCAAACAGCACTTCCTGCCATGGTTCAAGAAGAAGAACCGTGTATTTCACAGCAAGATCATTTTTCTGCATGATAATGCACCATCTCATGCTGCACATAAAACATCTGCATCTCTGGCTGATATGGGCATAAAAGGGGACAAACTTATGGTGTGACCCCCATGCTCCCCTGACCTCTACCCCATTCAGAACCTTTGGAGCATCATTAAAAGGAGTGTCTATGATGGCGGGAGGCAGTTCACATCTAAGCAACAGCTCTGGGAGGGTATTCTGTCCTCATGCAAAACAATTGAAGCAGAAACCATCCAAAACCTGACAAATTCAATGGACGAGAGAGTTCAGAAGCTCCTTTCGAACAAGGGGTCCTATGTGAAAATGTAACATCACCTAGAATAAAGTTTTGAGTTGAAAACTGTTTGATTTCAGTTTCTAACAACCTGCTAATGCTTATAATTTCAAAAATGACCATTTTTTTGGTCTTTATTAAAATGAAAAGGTTGATCGAAAAGTTTGGGGGATCTAAGAGTGTGGCAACCCAGTAGTTATGATTACTTCGAATTCTGACAATATGAGGGTCATGCTGCGGGTAGTGCAGCAAGAAGGCACTTATGTGTCTTGCGCATCTCGGAGCCCCAAAATTATTTTCCGGGCTAGATGCAGCTAAAAATTATTTTTAATTTTAAATCTGGTGAAGCTTATTATAGATGGCCTAATAGGATCAGTGCTGCACACTGCTACAAAGCCCAAATTATTTTCCAGTCAAGATACAGATAAACATGATTAGTAATTTGAAAGCTTAAAACGGTTGGTAGGGTGATTTTAACCAATCATCAAGCTTTTACTCTCCCCAGGATGACACAGGGGTAGAAAAGTCGTTTCGGATCCATGATTTGTTCATCTTTATGAACGTGAGTCTGTCTACATTATCAGTGGAGAGCTGCGTGCGCTTATCTGTCAGCACACCACCAGCAGCGCTGAACACACGTTCAGACAGAACGCTGGCTGCGGGGCATGACAAGATCTCCAAGGCGTAAGTGGCTAGCTTCGGCCATTTATCCAGATTGGAAGCCCAAAAAGAGCAAGGGTCCAGTGACACAGTCGTGGCTTCAATGTTTACTTGGAGATACTCCTGTACCATCGTCTCTAGGCGTTGACTATGTGTCAGACTTCTTGTCTCCTGTGGCCTTGCAAAGGATGGGCTAAAAAAGTGGTGAAATGATTCCGCAAAATTGATGTTACCAGCAGATACTGTGGTTCTGTTACGGTTTGAGTGTTGAACACTTGACAGTCCCACGGTTGGCAAGTTGGAACTGTGAGATTCACTACGTGCACCACTGGTATTTTGTGGAAAAGCACATGTAAGATTCTGCAACAGTCTCTGCTGATACTCCTGCATGCGTGCATCCCTTTCTATGGCAGGAATAATTTCTGCAAATTTACTTTTGTACCGGGGATCTAACAGTGTGGCAACCCAGTAGTCAGGATTATTTCTAATTCTCACAATTCGAGGGTCATGTTGCAGGTAGTGCAGCAAGAAGGCACTCATGTGTGTTGCGCATCCAGGAGCACCAAGTCCCTGTTGTGTTGGTGGCGAGGTAACAATCATGCTTCCTTCCTCTGTCCTCTCCCCCCAACCTCGCACAACATAAATGTGATCAAGGTCTCCCTCATCTGATGAGTCTTCCATCAGTTCGTCCTCCACTTCTTCCTGGGCTCCTGCACCTTCCTCACTAGTTTGGCTGCTACCATGCGCCCTGGTAAAACCATCTCCCCCACCCTCACATGCCTGCCGCCTTGGTGCTGCCGACCGTCTGGACCTTGCAGATGTTAGCCCTTCCGCATACAACTCCTCCTCCTCTACTTCCTCCACCTCCTCTTGTGCCACCACCTGACTCCGAATTCTGTTTAACATGTGCTCCAGCATGTAAATCACCGGAATAGTCATGCTGATAATGGCATCGTCAGCACTAAACATCTTCGTCGCCATTTCAAAACTGTGCAGAAGGGTGCATAGGTCCCTGATCTGAGACCACTCCTCCAGCGTGATTTGCCCCACCTCTGAATCTCGTTGGCCCAGGCTATACGTCAGAACGTATTGCACCAGGGCTTGTCGGTGCTGCCACAGTCGCTGCAACATGTGCAGAGTTGAATTCCACCGGGTAGGCACATCGCATTTTAGCCGGTGAAGTGGCAGGCCCAACGACTTCTGTAGAGATGTAAGTCGCTGAGCTGCGGGATGCGAACGGCAGAAGTGAGCACACAGCGACCGTGCCCTCTGCAGAAGGCCATCTAGTCTGGGATAGTGGGCTAAAAATTGCTGGACAACCAGGTTCAACACGTGAGCCATACAAGGCACGTGTGTGACATTGCCCCGGCGAAGGGCCGCACCCAGGTTTGCAGCATTGTCGCACACGGCCTTCCCTGGTTTCAGGTCCAGTGGAGACAACCATTCATGAAATTGGTTCTCCAGAGCTGACCACAACTCCTCAGCTGTGTGACTCACATTTCCCAGACATTTCAATGTAAAAACCGCCTGATGACGTTGAGCCCTACTGCCAGCATAGTAAGGAGGTGTGCAGGATCCCTTCTGCGCAGTTAGAAAGCTTGTGGCATGACCAGACAGGCTTTGGGTGCAGGTGGAAGACCGAGAGGAGGTTGAGGAGGCAGAAGCAGTGGAGGAAAAATGACATAAAGAGGATTGACGCACAACTCGTGGGGACGGCAAGACTTGGACAGCAGCCCCTTGTCCTGCTGTCACCATAGTTACCCAGTGCCCAGTCAGCGACATGTAACGCCCCTGTCCATGCCTACTCGTCCAAGTGTCTGTGGTGAAATGCACCCTGTCACACACAGAGTTTCTCAAAGAAGCGGTGATGTTGTGTGCGACATGCTGGTGGAGCGCAGGCACACCTTTCTTTGAGAAGTAGTGCCGACTGGGCATCTGGTACTGGGGCACTGCGACAGACATAAGGTCTCGAAAATCCTCTGTGTCCACCAGGCGGAAAGGCAGCATTTCTGTAGCCAAGAGCTTGCAGATGGTGAAATTCAACCTCTTAGCTTTCTCATGGCTAGGAGGAAATGGTCTTTTACTTGTCCACATCTGAGGGACCGAGGGCTGGCTATTGTGCTTAGACGGGGTTGATAAGGGTGTCCCCGGCAAACTGCCGGTCTGTGAGGAAGATGCAGGCGGACATGTTAGGTTGCCTTGATCCAAAGGTGGTGCTATCGATGTCGGACAGCGCTCAAGACCAGCTGGTGTTACCACCTCCAAAGAAAATGATGACCTGCCAATCACGCTGGCTGTTGCGGGTAAAGAGGTGGCAGGTCTGCGCCCCAAAACAGGTGTGACTGCTGTCCCCCCAGTCACAGAGGATGAAGAGGCCGCGGATGCACAAGATATGGCAGACGGTGGTTGGCCCGGCCGGCTAGACCGCATTGTAGCACACTGAGCTTCCCACTGCAACTTATGCTTCATGTCCATGTGCCGGTTCATGCATGAAGTACTCAAACTATGTATTTTTTGGCCTCTACTTAGCTTTTGCTGACAAATGTTACAGATAACACGAGTTGGGTCATCTTTATCGATCTGAAAAAATGCCCAGGCTATGCAAGGCTTAGCACCCATGCGACCTGAAGAGCCACCACGACTTGTGGTGAGAGGCAGAGTTGTGTTTGAGGATGCAGTTGTTGACGTGCTTCCAGTACTACGTCTCTGTCCAGGAAGGCGCAACCTGACCTCGTCGTCACTAGCATCTTCCTCCACCTCCTCTGCTGACCTCATCTCTTGGCTGACTGTGGGTTGACAGTAAGTGGGATCTCCGACCTCATCATCATCACCCTGTGCGTTATCACACCCGTCGTCCTCAGAGCCAACCTGTTCCTGCCCTGACAAAAAACTAAAGTTGTCGCTCCAATCAGGTATTTGAGTCTTATCATCGTCTTCCTCATTGTCTCCACCAACTGGAGTTACAGTTTGGGAATGAGGGTCTACATTATGGTCAGAACCTTCTGCGTCTGGTCCTGGATCCGACTCATAAAGATTCTGGGCATCAGTGCAGATCATTTCCTCGTCTGGATTCACAGAAGCGCTGGAGTCGACCTCTGATTCCCAGTCTATAGTATGAGTAAACAGCTCTGCAGACTCAACCATCTGTTCTACCTCATACTCAGACGGGCAGCTGGAGATTTGGGAGCTGTGAGGAAGCAAGTGCGATTTGGGTGACACCTTTGAGGACTGGAGTATTTGTGATGTTGAAGTTGATGTGGAGGAGAGCCCACTTAAAGGAGCACTTGATATCCGTTGAAGCACCTGCTGTTTTTGTGCCTCATCTGGAATTTGTAGCGATTGGCGTGGCCGTAAGAAAGGGATCTTATCACATTGTCCGCTAAAAGAAGTAGACATTTTAGTTTGGCTGGAAGATGGTCTTTCTTCTGCACCTACCCCACGGACACAACCTTTTTTCCCCTTCCCAACACGCCTATTCCCCTTTCCACCAGCAGCAGGCCTTTTTCCACTCATTTTGGTGGTTAACTAATTCACAACTCTGGAGTTGTTTGCACAAAAAAACAATGGATGGTAACCGAGCAGAGCTGAGTGGCCAAACTGTGGTATTAGGCCAAAACTATTGGCTGGGTTAGATGCAGAAAAAAATTATTTTTAATTTGCAACCTGATGGAGGTCAGTATAGATGGACTAATAGACCAAGTCCCACACACTGCTAGAAGCCCAAATATTTTTTCAGAGCTAGATGCAGAAAAAAATTATTTTTAATTTGCAACCTGATGGAGGTCAGTATAGATGGACTAATAGACCAAGTCCCACACACCGCTAGAAGCCCAAATATTTTTTCAGAGCTAGATGCAGAAAAAAATTATTTTTAATTTGCAACCTGATGGAGGTCAGTATAGATGGACTAATAGACCAAGTCCCACACACCGCTAGAAGCCCAAATATTTTTTCAGAGCTAGATGCAGAAAAAAATTATATTCAATTTGCAACCTGCTGGAGGTCAGTATAGAAGGACTAATAGAACAAGTCCCACACACTGCTAGAAGCCCAAATATTTTTTCAGAGCTAAATGAAGAAAAAAATTATTTTTAATTTGCAACCTGATGGAGGTCAGTATAGATGGACTAATAGACCAAGTCCCACACACTGCTAGAAGCCCAAATATTTTTTCAGAGCTAGATGCAGAAAAAAATTATTTTTAATTTGCAACCTGATGGAGGTCAGTATAGATGGACTAATAGACCAAGTCCCACACACCGCTAGAAGCCCAAATATTTTTTCAGAGCTAGATGCAGAAATTTTTTTTATTCAATTTGCAACCTGATGGAGGTCAGTATAGATGGACTAATAGACCAAGTCCCACACACTGCTATAAGCCCAAATATTTTTTCAGAGCTAGATGCAGAAAAAAATTATTTTTAATTTGCAACCTGATGGAGGTCAGTATAGATGGACTAATAGACCAAGTCCCACACACTGCTAGAAGCCCAAATATTTTTTCAGAGCTAGATGCAGAAAAAAATTATTTTTAATTTGCAACCTGATGGAGGTCAGTATAGATGGACTAATAGAACAAGTCCCACACGCTGCTAGAAGCCCAAATATTTTTTCAGAGATAAATGAAGAAAAAAATTATTTTTAATTTGCAACCTGATGGAGGTCAGTATAGATGGACTAATAGACCAAGTCCAACACACTGCTTGAAGCCCAAATATTTTTTCAGAGCTAGATGCAGAAAAAAATTATTTTTAATTTGCAACCTGATGGAGGTCAGTATAGATGGACTAATAGACCAAGTCCCACACACCGCTAGAAGCCCAAATATTTTTTCAGAGCTAGATGCAGAAAAAAATTATATTCAATTTGCAACCTGCTGGAGGTCAGTATAGAAGGACTAATAGAACAAGTCCCACACACTGCTAGAAGCCCAAATATTTTTTCAGAGCTAAATGAAGAAAAAAATTATTTTTAATTTGCAACCTGATGGAGGTCAGTATAGATGGACTAATAGACCAAGTCCCACACACTGCTAGAAGCCCAAATATTTTTTCAGAGCTAGATGCAGAAAAAAATATATTCAGTTTGCAACCTGATGGAGGTCAGTATAGATGGACTAATAGAATGATGCTATGCCCAAAAGATTTTACTTCACTAGGTG
The DNA here is from genome assembly GCF_046119375.1 of Phyllobates terribilis. Taxonomy (NCBI): domain Eukaryota; kingdom Metazoa; phylum Chordata; class Amphibia; order Anura; family Dendrobatidae; genus Phyllobates; species Phyllobates terribilis. Next base: position 867,592,015 of record NW_027362762.1, read on the forward strand.
CAGTAAAAAAATTGGTATTCTATACACAGGTGGTATATCTTGCAACACAGATAGGCTACTCCACTGACTAACACACTCTGCAATAGGCCAAAAAGGATTAGCTTTGCTAGATTCAGCCAAATGCTGTGAAAAAAACTTGCACAGCACTGGCACAGTCCTGCCTGGCAAAAACTGATAGGAACTGATGTAACCTAGTCCTGAAAAGGACTCCAATTACAATTAGTCTTTACTCCCACAATCTATCTATTTAAGAGCACAGACCTGCCTGATAAAAGTCGTAGGAAATGCTGTAACCTAGTCCTTAAAAGGACTGCAATCACAACTATTCCCTACTCCCAAGCTATCTGTATATTTGTGCGAAAATTGGCTTGAAATTAACAAGGTATAGCGCACACAGCAACAGCGGTGCCGTCTAACACGCAGCTGCAGCAGTGAGAAAATGGTGGCGACGGGGAAAATGGCTTGGTCTTATAGGGCAAGGACATGTGACATACACTGCCAATCACACATGCCCTTGCTTGTGTGAAAAAAAGCACTTCGCTCCGTGTGTGCGCTGCTGATAGGCTGACAGATTGCACCTCCCCACTGCAAATGCGGGAAAGAGAAAAAAAAATGGAGATCTTCATTGTTCCTGCAGAGATCCATCCCCTGCCCCTCCCCCCGCCCCGCTGTACACTCAAACTGCGTATTAACATTAATTTTCATCATTACTGAGAAAAAATCCAGTTATGATTTTGGTGCACGAACAGTTATCGAACATAACCTCGAACAGCCGAATTTTTCTCAAATTGTTCGTGTTCGCCGACCGGCTCGAACACCGCCCAAAACAGCTCGAATTTGAGATTGGCGAACAGTTCGAGTAGAACAACGCTCATCTCTAGTTATGAATCATCTTATTAATCATTTTTGCAGACTTTTTACATCAAGGTTTATTCACTGTGCACATCGGAATTTTTGGTGCTTTTTTAATGAATACTCAATAAATTTGCATATTTTATATATTATTTACACTTTTTTTTGCTATTTACCTTTAGTCATATATTGGTTCTATATGCTAGAATGGCAAAGCCAATCACCTGACCTGAATCCAATAGAAAATTTTTGGAAGGAACTAAAGCTCAGAGTTCATAGAAGGAGCCCACGGGACCATCAAGATTTGAAGAGTATTTATATGGAAGAATGGGCCAAAATCACACCTGAGTAATGCTTGCGACTAGTTTCTCCATATAGGAGGCATCTAAAAGCTGTCATCACTAAAAAAGGCTTTTGTACAAAAGCCCCTTCACCCCAGCCATTTTCCGTTTTTTCCTCATCTTCTTCCAAGAGCCATAACTTTTTAATATTTCCATCAATATGGCTATATGAGGGCATGTTTTCTGGGGAATAAATTGTACTTTTGAACAGCGCCATTGATTTTAACATATGATGGTGTGAAAAATGGGGAAAAAAATTGTGGTGAAATTACAAAAAAAGTGCAGTTTCACAATTGTTTTTTTGTTTTTTTATATATATATAACATGTGCACTATATGGTAAAACTGACCAGGTCAGTTCGAGTACTCAGATACCAAGAACGTATAGCATTTTTTTATTCGGAAAATTGTTTATTTTTTTTTCCTTTTGTCACCAATTTCCGATAGCCGTAGCATTTTAATATTTTTGCATATGGGGCTGTGTGATGGCTTAATTTTTGCCCCCTGCGCTGATGTTTTTACTGATGCAATTTTGGGGTAGATATGATGTTTTGATTGCCTCTTATTGCATTTCGTTACAATGTTGCGGCGGCCAAAAAAAAACATAATTCTGGTGTTTCAATTTTGTTTCTCATTACGCTGTTTACCTATCGGATTATTTTATTTTATATTTTGATAGGTCAGACTTTTCTGAAAGCAGCAATACCATTTGAACTTTATGTGGTAATACAGTGATGAGCAAAAGGGTGACAATGTTTTGAACTTCTGACTTTCAGGCTCCATATCTCACCATCCACTACTGCTTCAAACGTGAGACTACCGTCATTTTATAGACAATCATCTTGGCTATCTGATACATAAATTTGACTTGCAAATATTTAGCATATGATTAGTTATGCAAATTCATGTGATGTCACTGCATTGTTACTGTTTTGCTCCTAAAAATCTAATTATTTTGTTAGTATTTTGTAAATCCACTTTTGGCTTTCAGCACTGCCTGAATCCTTCTGGGCATACTCTCTATCAGATTCAAGCATGTCTCGATCGAAATCTGATCCTAGGTCTCTTCTACACGTTCTCAAAGTTGGTGCATACTGGTCGTCTCACTTGGAAATGTATAAAGCTTTTTCTTCAACTCTACCCACAAGTGTTTGATTGGATTGAGGTCTTGGGACTTTGAGGGCCAATCTAGTTCCTCTACTTCATTGTCATTGAACCATTTCTTTGCCAATGTCGACATATGCTTCTTGTTGTTGTGCTGTTGGAACACTATGTCGTCCTTTTATTATCCATAGTACTAGAATGTAGGAAGTAACCTGTTTTGTAGGATACTCATATATAGCTCAGCATTGAGACCACCATCAACCCTGGTCAAGTATCCAACGCCTTTGGCTGTGAAACAACCCCATATCATCAGGCTTCCTCCACCGAACTTGACAGTTCCTTCAATTTCTCAATCCGGTAGCCCTTTTTTCCCTTGCTTCTTCCAGACCCATTTGCACCCATCAGAGCCTAGTATATTGACTTTCGTCTCATCACTCCAAATCACCCATTTCCAGTCTTGTACTGTCCACTTTTCGTACTTTTTTGCAAACTTGAGCCGACGCTTCTTATGACGATGTTGAAGTCAAGGCTTCTTCACATTTTTTCATTTCGAGCCAACATTCCAGACTTGTGGAACGTGTATCACACGCTGCTTGCATGGATGCCTGTAATCTCACTCTTACAAAACATACAAGCCACTTCCACTGCCGTGTTTGTTGACTCTAATATTTTGCCTGAACGTCCACCTCTTGGCTTTTGAATGGATGGACGGACTTCATATCACTCACAGGATGCAGTTTGGCAATTTTCTATCGATTAGCTGGATGATGCTGTTTCTCTTTTCTTGGGAAATCTTCTTCATGGCTGCTTCTAGATTTGAACCAGTGACCTTTCGCTTGGGAATCAACTTAATAACACACAGAACTATTAGGGAATGTGAGAACAGGTTGTATTTTGTAGCATACAGGAAGAAAAAGATTTTCCCACCACCAGGAGCAAAACAGTAACAATGTAGTGACATGACAAGAATCTGTATAACTAATCATATGCTAAACAGATGCCAGTCAAATTTATGTATGAGCTAGCCAAGATGATTTTCAATAAAATGATGGTGGTCTAACGTTAGAAGCAGTGGTGAGATATGGAGCCTGAAAGTCAAAAGTTCAAAACATTGTTACTAGTGATGAGCGAGCACTAAAATGCTCGGGTACTCGCTGCTCGTGTCGAGCAAATTGGAATACTCGGGTGCTGGACCCGAGCAATGAGCCCAATGTAAGTCTATGGGAAACTCGAGCATTTTTCAGGCGGCTCCCCCCGGCGGCCTGCAGAGGGCCTAAAAACTGCTTAAATCGATGGGAACAGTGCTCAAATGACATGGGAACAGCATGGGGAAGACCCCTGGAAGCATCTCTGACTCCCAGATCACTGCTGTCAGCAACATGGTCAGAGTATTACACCACTTTTATGAACTCACAATAAAACATACAAAAACGAAACCAAAATGGATTTTCTTGGGAAATATGTTAAGGAACATCCTTTCCAGGGGAATGACTTGTATATAAGGCAAAATAAATAACCAAAAACAAAAATACTCCTCCACAACTTGGGCTATGTTCACACGTAGCGTTTTTGATGCGTTTTTGCACTTTTGAATTGCTTTCAGCCAAGTCAAATGCATTCACCAGGAAATGTCATTTTAACATTTTACAACCTTATCTGGCCATGTGGTGTGTGACACATCATCAGACACATGCATACAGTGCTGAAAAGACATGGAAACAGCATGGGGAAGACCTCTGGAAGCATCTCTGACTCCCAGGTCACTGCCTAAAAGTGTGCCCATCATAAGTGATCCTTGGCGCATGCGAAGATGCCTCCCACCATGCACCTGTCGAGGCAGACTTGCAACAATCACCGTCCACGTCCTTGTCCCACTGCAGCGTTCAGTTGTCCCTACCCCATTCCTTGGAATGCAAGCGCAAGTATGCAGGCATTCACCCAACCACCCACAGGCTGCAATACTATACTGCCAAATTTTTGACAGCTGCTTGCACTTGAAATGTGGCCTTTTAGGCTCGTGGAGGCGGAAGCTTTTCACAAACTCATGCCAGCGGCGGCCGAGTGTCCATACTCGGTCCCCAGCCGCCATTATATTTACCGGTATCGCCTCCGCCTTCCACAAGCACGGGTCCCACAAAATTACCCGTGCCCTCCCCAGTGCGCTTACTGGGAAGGACCGCCTAACCACAAACACGTGGACAGGTGAATGTGGCCAGGGACGGTACGGAGCCAGTCCACAACTTTTTTTGCTAAGAGTTGTATTTAGCTCGGTGAAAGGACTGGCATAGAGGGAAACCATATGTACCCTGCGTGTCATTTCTCCCAGGAAGTCCTGTAATTGAGCTTGTTGCAGAAGCAATGGCAGCCCGTCCAACATCAACTCGCACTTGTCGGTGGTGCTTTGACACACACACACATCTTTCTTTGCGCATTTATTTTCTTGAATACAGAGTTGGACAATGGCCTGATCTGTAATGCGTTTTGAGAAATAACATGCATAAGCATGGCCGATCCACATTAAAAAAGCAGCCATAGAGTGTCCGGGAACCTTCCCCCACACTATTCTTAGCCAGGGCTGCTTTTCGGCAGGGTTGGACGGGCTCACCAGAGAACCGGAGACTCCTCTGGCGGGCTCTGGCTTCTCCTTCAGGAGAGTTCATAGTGCCGAGGTGAGGCCATGGTGATGATAGAGGCCACCATCTGCTTAGTTTTCTGTTACTTGGAATTCAAGTGCAAGTATGCAGCCAGCCACCCACCCACCCACAGGCCACAGCACTAAACTGACAGATTTCGGGGCAGCTCTTTGCACTTGAAATATGGCCTTTTAAGATCGTGGAGGCGGCAGCCGGGTGTCCATACTCGGTCCCCAGCCGTCACTATATTTCCTGGTATCGCCTCCGCCTTCCACAAGCACGTGTCCCGCAACATTATCCGTACGCCCTCCCCAGTGCACTTACTGGGAAGGACCGCCTAACCACAAACACGTGGACAGGTGAATGTGGCCAGGGACGGTATGGAGCAAGTCCACAACTTTTTTGGCTGAGAGTTGTATTTAGCTCGGTGAAAGGACTGACATAGAGAGAAACCGTATCTACCCTGCCTGTCATTTCTCCCAGGAAGTCCTCTAAAGCTGCTTGCACTTGAAATGTGGCCTGAACATTACTGCTGGTGCTTTTCTGTGGGAATTTGCTTGCCTCCTACCAGCCTGGAATATTTCCAGCAAACTATGGTACAACGCCATGGTATTAGCACTGCCTCCAGTACCAGTAGCGAAGCCATCCCCAATTTCCTTCTCAGAAATTTTATTTGGTAGACTGAGTGGCTGCCCAAATACATTTTCTCACAAAGAAGCTGAAGATAGAGTGGCAGTAGGTGCAAGTTTCTCCAGCCTATTAGATATTAGAGGGTGAACGGCAGCACATTGGATCAGTGGTTAGCACTGAAGACTTGCAGCACTGGGATCCTGGGTTCAAATCCCAGCAAGGATAATGTGACACCCCAGGGGTCTGGTTGCCACAGTGATAGAGATATTACGTCTGAGAGCAGGTGGGAGGTCCTTTGGTCAGGGATCCTGTGCATGCCACACCTCCTGCCCAGTCTTGGGAGGGGAAGGACTTCCCCTATATAAACCCGGGGCTGAGGCAGAGTGAGTGAGAAAGAAGACAGAACAAGAGTAGAGAAGAGAAGCAGCATAGCAAGAAACATCAGGAGCTCTGTGGGGAGCAGTGTTACAAGGAGTCAGGGGCTGGCAGCTGCAGAGCTCGCCCTGACTGAGAAGATTTCTAACCGGACCCGGAGTCCGAGGCTGTGGGGACTAACTCCTACCCAGCAGCAGAAACCGTCCGGCAGAGGATTTCAGGTCCTCTGGCCCAGAAGCCCGAAGGCACGGTCACACGCGTGGGACCAGCACCGCCATCGTGGAGCGGAAGCCATTAGAAGGCCCCGAGTCACTGGCCATACGGGTGAGCACCACACGGTACACTCAGGGACGTGGGCTACTTATTCCCGCCTCTAGCAAGGTAGCCAGAAGAGTACAGTTAGTTGGGAAGGCCTACAACTCCGCCTGGCCAGGGGAAATCCCATCTGCTCAAGGACTGACCAGGCCCCTATCACTAGCAAGTACTCCGGGAGGGTCTATCTTTGTCACCAGTAAAGACCCTGAACTACACCGCACCGTCTCTGAGTGGTTCCTGCTACCCCCATCATCCACGTCGGCTGCCCTGAGGCCATACCCCTCCCGTTGGGGGTTATACCATCCACGCTGCACCATCCTTCCACCGGCCTCAGCGGTCTGCCCTGCAGCGGCAGCTCCATAGCTGCATTCAACGGGTGGCGTAGTCACCAACCATCTACTGCTAGTACATCGCCGCTCAGTTTGACTCCCTGGGCACGGACCGGGTCGCCGCCACGAGACTACAACCCTCAAGAGATCCGGCTCCGGGTAAGCTCCCGCGTGCGCAACGCAGCGCGACACAGGCCCAGGGGCGCGTCAACCTTGGCGTAGTCGGCAGGATCTCGTGCCCGCAACCACCGGGTACTGCGTGCCTGAAAAGCAAAGACTGTTCAAACTTACCAGTGGTGAAGATTCCCGCTATCCGTGGAGGTTTCCCGCCATCCGGCGCCATCTTCTACCTTCTTCCCGCCATCCGCGAAGTTTTCCCGCCATCCGGCGCCATCTTCGACCTTCTTCCCGCCATCCGTGGAGTTTTCCCGCCATTGGACGCCATCTTGAGGACGCCGCGCGGGAAGAAGAGGGGCGTGGACTCCGAAAGCGCGCGAGAACTGAAGCCCCGCCTCACGTCCGGACGTTGCGTAAGGTCCTGGAAGGAGCCCAGCAGACGCCGACGTCACCGGAGCGCGACGGAAGGTCCTCAACCCTGACGATCCACTGCGGAGCCGCGGCCTACGGAACAGGATCATCGCAAGGTAGGCCACGGTCCACTAGGGGGGAGGAAGATGTCGGATACGGAGGAGAGCTTCACTGCCTCAACCCCCGCCAGCGCCACCGCTGCTGCAGTTATGCCCTTCACCATGCCCTATATCCCGGGAGCAGCTTGGCTACCCCAGTACTCAGGGGAGTCACATACCCTGCATGACTTTAGAGAAAAGCTGGATAGCCTCTTCCAGGTGTACCCCCTCACAGAAGAGCAAAAAGTGAGCATCCTGGTGGCCCAACTAACTGGGGCAGCCAAAAGGGAAGTAAAATCCTGGCCACCTGGGAGGAAGACTGTCGCAGGGATACTAACCCGGCTGAAGGACACCTTTGATACCCGCACCTCAGCTGAGATTAAGCTTAGATTCTACGGGTGCAAGCAGCGAGCGCATGAGAGTATAAGGGACTATGCACTAAACCTACAAGAGGCCCTGAGGGCCATAAAGCAGACCGACCCTGATGGGGTGGGAAACGAGGACAGGCTGTTGACTGAACAATTTATAGAGGGTTTATATTGCAATGCCCACCGAACCCAGTTGCGGGCAATGGCCTTACAGGATCCCCATCTAGACTTTGCACAGTTCAAGGACAGAGCCATCCGGGTGCTCCGAGAACCGGCACCGGGTGGCGTTGTGACCCACAGGCGCCCAGCTATCACTTACCACCAGGAGGCGGCGCCCTTGTCGGCAGGGCCTGTGGGAGCTGATGCGCAGGCTTTGGACAATGACCCGGCTCCAGACCTACGCCATCAGGTCCAAGAGCTAGCTAAGAGCGTTGCTGCGCTAACCCGAACTGTGCAGTCTTTACAGGTTTCCACCCCAGGGAAGATCCAGTTGGCATCCGGACCGGAGGACATCCCGTGGCGTCGACCAAGGAGGACCCCACCGGCCAGAGGAAGACCCAGTGACCGATACAGTGAGGACGGACGACCCATCTGCCGCCGCTGCAATCAACCCGGACATATGGAAAGGTACTGTTCTTTAAACGGGCACAACCTGGGGTAGAGGGCCAACCCCCAGGAAAAAGATCACCAGGCCCATCGAACTGGCGCGACAGATATGTGGGAGGACGTCCAGTCTTGCCTGTGGTACTGGATGGCATTCCCATGAGTGCCCTACTGGACACCGGGTCACAGGTCACCACCATCCCGTACGTGCTCTTTAAGCAGTACTGGAATGACTCGGATATTACCCGCTACCCTGACGACGACTTGAGTATCATCGCCAGCAATGGCCAGCCCGTGCCACAAATCGGATTTAAAGAGGTGACCATCAAAATCGGTAGAGTCGAACTGGCAGCACAGGGACTGATCATTGTAGACATTGACAAACATGAGAGCCACCCAAAAATAACTCTAGGAACTAATGTAATTGAGAATTGTCTTGCAGAAGTGATTTTCCTTCTACAGCAGGTTGCCAAGAACGCCAGCTCCGGCGAGCAGCGAGTGCTCCAGAAAGAGATCCGGGCACTGATGCGACAGCAACAGGTGGAACTCTCCGGCGGTGAGATTGGTAGCGTAAGAATGTGTGACCCTTTCCCTATTGCCATGCCCCCAAAAAGTGAAATGATGATTTGGTGCCGGGCAGCTATTGGTCTGAGAGGTAGAGATTACCAGGCAATGGTAGAACCAGTTTACTCAGACAGTAGGCCCACCATTTTGACAGCACGGGGGGTGGTCAATGTACGCCATGGCAGGGTGCCCGTTCGCATAATCAATATCGGGGAGAGGGAAGTGTACCTGCCCCGGTATGCCACGCTAGCAAAATTATATACCATCAACCAAAACTCTATACAGTCTGTGGAACCCTTGCCTCCATCTCACCCGGAGGAAGGTAACGGCTCTAAGAAAGTAATGGAGGATTGGTGTCAGCAACTACACTTGGGAACTGACTCCACTCCCTCCCACCAGAAACAGGGAGTCTACCGGGTGGTTCAAGAGTATGAGAGAGTGTTTAGTAAACACCCGTTAGACTTCGGGCGAGTCAAGGGGTAGAACACCGCATCCCCACGGGAGATCATCCTCCCATAAAAGAGAGGTATCGACCCGTACCCCCTGCACATTACCAACACGCCAAGGGGATGCTTAGAGACATGAAGGAGGCTGGGGTAATCCGGGATAGCTGTAGCCCCTGGGCAGCCCCGCTAGTTTTAGTCAAAAAGAAAGACAACACCATGAGGATGTGTGTAGATTACCGGAAAATCAACCGTATCACACACAAGGATGCGTACCCCTTACCAAGGATAGAGGAGTCTTTGGCTGCTTTAAGGTCTGCTAACTTCTTCTCTACCTTGGATCTCACTAGCGGGTACTGGCAGGTTCCTGTAGCAGAGGCGGACCGGGAGAAGACCGCATTCACCACCCCGATGGGACTTAGCGAGTTCACCTGCATGCCGTTCGGACTCTGCAACGCCCCAGGAACCTTCCAACGATTAATGGAGTGCTGTCTGGGCCACAGAAACTTCGAGACGGTCCTGTTGTACCTGGACGATGTCATTGTATACTCCAAAACTTATGAGGACCACCTGAAACACCTGGCGGAGGTGTTCGAAGCTCTGGCGAGTTACGGCCTAAAGGTGAAACCCTCCAAGTGTCACCTCCTGAAACCAAAGGTGCAGTACCTGGGACACGTGGTGAGCGCTGACGGAGTGGCTCCCGACCCCGATAAGATCACCGCAATTAAGGGATGGCCAAGCCCCTCCAGCGTAAAAGAAGTGCGGCAGTTCCTCGGGTTGGTAGGCTACTACCGAAGGTTTATTCCCGGTTTCACCAAAAAGGCAGCGCCTATGCAGGACCTCCTGATAGGCCAGTCCCGGAAGGCCAAGAACCAGAAGCCGCCCTTCAAATGGGAAGAGCTAGAAGAAGAGTCCTTCCGCCAGCTGAAGATGGCCCTCACGGGGGATGAAATCTTGGCGTACCCGGATTATAGCCAGCCCTTCATCCTCTACACCGACGCCAGTAACATCGGGCTAGGAGCCGTACTGTCCCAGATCCAGCAGGGGAAAGAACGAGTAATCGCCTACGCCAGCCGAAAACTGCGACCCACTGAAAGGAACCCCGAGAATTATAGCTCATTCAAGCTAGAGTTCCTGGCCGTGGTATGGGCAGTCACTGAGCGCTTTAAGCATTACCTTGCTTCTTCCCGGTTCACCGTGTACACGGATAACAACCCGTTGACACACCTGGACACGGCAAGACTCGGTGCCCTGGAGCAGAGGTGGATGGCCCGTCTGTCCAACTACGAGTTCATAATCAAATACCGGGCAGGGCGCTCCAATACTAACGCGGACGCCCTGTCCAGGATGCCCAACCTGCCGGACGAAGGAGAAGATCCGGAGGGACTGGAAGAGATTGAACTCCCTGCGTTCCACCGTCATGGGACTATCCAGTATTCCCACCGGGTAAGGAGTAAGCAGGCTGCTACGTTGAACCCCTTACCTCACTACAACTGGGCGGAAACGCAAGACAGCGACCCTGCCGTCCGACTGGTGAAGGAGATGCTGACTCGGCCGGAGGCTCGCCTTGAACCAGACGCTCCGGAGGAAGCCAAACAACTATGGGCAGAGAAGAGTCGACTGTTCCTTTACAAAGGGAAGTTGTGCCGCAGAATGGTTAACTCCCGGACGCATGAATTACTCTGGCAAGTAGTGGTGCCACGAAGAGACGCAGCCATGGTGATGGAGGCATACCACGACGGAGCTGGACACTTCGGGTGGAAGAAGCTGGAGTTCCTGCTGCACGAGCGATTCCACTGGGTAGGCATGAGGGGAACCATTGAGAAGTGGTGCAGAGACTGTGGCCCGTGCAACCTGAGAAGGAAGGACCGCGCCAGCCAGAAGACTCCCCTGCAGTCCATCGTCACCCGGCAACCGTTGGAACTGGTAGCCTTGGATCATGTAAAACTGACCCCAAGCAGAAGTGGCTACGTCTACGCGTTAACCATCGTGGATCATTACTCCCGGTTTCTGGTTGTCGTCCCCGTCAAGGACTTAACGGCTCAAACAGCAGCTAGAGCCTTCCAGCAGCACTTTTGCCGTCCACACGGGTACCCGGACCAAGTGCTGACGGACCAGGGACCTGCCTTTGAAGCGGAGGTCTTCCAGGAATTCTGCAATCTGTATGGCTGCCGGAAGATAAGGACGACACCCTACCATCCGCAGACTAATGGACTTTGTGAAAAAATGAACCAGGTGGTAATGGATCTTCTAAAAACGTTGCCCCTGGAAGAACGCAGTCTGTGGCCTGAAAAGTTGCCCGATCTGGTGGACCTATACAACCACATCCCGGTAGGTTCCACCAACTGTACCCCGGCTTACCTAATGAGGGCAAGACCTGGTAAGTTACCTGTTGACCTGGAAATGGGAGTCCTGACACCCGAGGACACTTCACCAGAAACAGACTGGGACACAGAGAGGCAGCAGCAGTACCGGAGAGTACAGGAGAGCGTGGAGCGAAGTCTCTGTCAGGCTAGGGAAAGACAAGAGAAAACTTACAACCAGTATGCTCCCGCTGTTCCCCTGGTACCCGGAGAGCAGGTCTTGAAGAGGAAGAGACGGCTCCACAAGTTGGACGACCAGTGGGAGAAGGACCCGTACACCGTACTGCCCTCAAGCCACGAAAACCCGAAGGTCTGTACCATCAGTAAAGACGGAGGGGAAACCACAGCCATTGTATCCCGGGACCACCTGAAGAAGTGTCCCGAACAACTGAGGAACCCTGAAGAGGAACAAGAAGACCATCGACCCATAGAGGAAAGGGAAGATATGGTTAGTACCGTGCTCGGGGACTTCCCTCGGTCTTGGACTCAAGTCAATGGTGCAGTTGTGGTACCCGTACTCACCTTCCTCCAACCATCATCCCAAGAACCTACGGAGCAACCGGTAGAGCTGGAAGAACAGCCGGTCCAGGAGGCAGAAGACTCTACACAAGCAGACCCGGAAAATCAACCCTCTGCTTATAGTGAGCCTGCCATACCCCTAGTGAGCCAGAGGGCCCATAGACAGCTGCCCAGTTTACCCTTGACAGCTCCTACACCCTGTAGTTCAGGGCCAGACAGTCAGCTCCGTAGGTCCACTAGGGCCACTAGAGGCCAGCTACCCGCACGTTGGAGGATCTAAATGTTTAAGCTATCTTATAATGTTTACTTGTTTATAGTTGCTTGTGTATAATTTTGTGTTTCTAGTTCTTTTTAGGAGTCCTTGGTGGATTTACCGGGAATCCTTGTACATAGTTGGAGCGTAACCCAGGATGGACTAAAGACTGTTAAGGACTCGGGGCAGGACAGGCCCCTACCTGGTTACGTCTCCCTGTTTTGGTGAAATGGACACCTTGCTTTTCAAAACTGCACCCGGTTGCGGACACGCCGTAACCATCTTATGTGTTTTTCTTATTGTATTGTTATTACTATACCTTGTTATGTTTTTCTAAAAAATATGTTTAGTCCCGGAGTACTAAATTTCACTAGGGGGGAATGTGACACCCCAGGGGTCTGGTTGCCACAGTGATAGAGATATTACGTCTGAGAGCAGGTGGGAGGTCCTTTGGTCAGGGATCCTGTGCATGCCACACCTCCTGCCCAGTCTTGGGAGGGGAAGGACTTCCCCTATATAAACCCGGGGCTGAGGCAGAGTGAGTGAGAAAGAAGACAGAACAAGAGTAGAGAAGAGAAGCAGCATAGCAAGAAACATCAGGAGCTCTGTGGGGAGCAGTGTTACAAGGAGTCAGGGGCTGGCAGCTGCAGAGCTCGCCCTGACTGAGAAGATTTCTAACCGGACCCGGAGTCCGAGGCTGTGGGGACTAACTCCTACCCAGCAGCAGAAACCGTCCGGCAGAGGATTTCAGGTCCTCTGGCCCAGAAGCCCGAAGGCACGGTCACACGCGTGGGACCAGCACCGCCATCGTGGAGCGGAAGCCATTAGAAGGCCCCGAGTCACCGGCCATACGGGTGAGCACCACACGGTACACTCAGGGACGTGGGCTACTTATTCCCGCCTCTAGCAAGGTAGCCAGAAGAGTACAGTTAGTTGGGAAGGCCTACAACTCCGCCTGGCCAGGGGAAATCCCATCTGCTCAAGGACTGACCAGGCCCCTATCACTAGCAAGTACTCCGGGAGGGTCTATCTTTGTCACCAGTAAAGACCCTGAACTACACCGCACCGTCTCTGAGTGGTTCCTGCTACCCCCATCATCCACGTCGGCTGCCCTGAGGCCATACCCCTCCCGTTGGGGGTTATACCATCCACGCTGCACCATCCTTCCACCGGCCTCAGCGGTCTGCCCTGCAGCGGCAGCTCCATAGCTGCATTCAACGGGTGGCGTAGTCACCAACCATCTACTGCTAGTACATCGCCGCTCAGTTTGACTCCCTGGGCACGGACCGGGTCGCCGCCACGAGACTACAACCCTCAAGAGATCCGGCTCCGGGTAAGCTCCCGCGTGCGCAACGCAGCGCGACACAGGCCCAGGGGCGCGTCAATAACATCTGCAAGGACTTTGTATGTTCTTCCCGTGTTTGCGTGTGGTTCCTCCTCAGTAAAAAAGCAGCCATAGAGTGTCAGGGAACATTCCCACATACTTTTCTTAGCCAGGACTGCATCTCAGCAGGGTTGGACGGTCCCACCAGAGAATCCTCTGGTGTGCCTTGGCTTCTACCTCAGGAGAGTTCAGGTGGATCAGGGAAATGCTGTAGATATAGTATATCTTGACTTCAGCAAAGCATTTGACAAAGTATCTCACACCATCCTTATTGAAAAAATGACCAAGTATGCAATGGACCAGGCAACTGTTAGGTGGATTCATAACTGGCTTAGTGATCGGACTCAAAGGGTGGTTGTAAATGGCTTCACATCCTGCTGGATGAATGTCTCAAGTGGGGTACCACAGGGCTCCGTCCTGGGACCTGTATTGTTCAACATCTTTATCAATGATTTAGATGAAGGAATTGAGGGTAAACTGATTAAATTTGCTGATGACACAAAGCTAGGAGGGATAGCTAATACTAGAGAAGAGAGAGAGAGGATTCAAAAAGACCTAAATAAACTGGAGCAGTGGGCAGCAACCAACAGAATGGTTTTTAACAGGGAAAAATGCAAAGTACTACATCTGGGCAATAAAAATGAAAAAAGCATATACAGAATGGGAGGAATAGAGCTAAGCAACAGTACATGTGAAAAAGACTTAGGTATACTAATAGATCATAGACTGAACATGAGTCAACAGTGTGATGCAGCAGCAAAAAAGGCAAATACAATTCTGGGATGTATTAACAGAAGCATACAGTCTAGATCACGTGAAGTCATTATCGGTCTTTACTCCTCTTTGGTCAGACCTCATCTGGAATACTGTGTACAGTTTTGGGCACCACATTTTAAAAAAGACATAGACAAACTGGAGCAAGTTCAGAGAAGAGCGACCAGAATGGTGACTGGTCTGCAAACCATGTCCTATGAGGAACGGTTGCAGGATTTGGGAATGTTTAGCTTGCAAAAAAGAAGACTGAGAGGAGACTTAATAGCTGTCTACAAATATGTCAAGGGCTGTCACATTGTAGAAGGATCATCTTTATTCTCATTTGCACAAGGAAAGACTAGAAGCAATGGGATGAAACTAAATGGGAGGAGACACAGATTAGATATTAGAAAAAACTTTTTGACAGTTAGGGTGATTAATGAGTGGAACAGGCTGCCACGAGAGGTGGTGAGTTCCCCTTCAATGGACGTCTTCAAACAGAGGCTGGACAGACATCTGTCTGAGATGATCTAGTGAATCCTGCTTTGAGCAGGGGGTTGGACCAGATGACCCAGGAGGTCCCTTCCAACTCTACCATTCTATGATTCTATGATTCTATGATTAATAGCGTTAACTTTGCAGCTGATATGGGGCTCTTGAGCAGGTGAGAAAGGTTAGCCCTCAGAATCAAATCCTCTGGTGGCCGCAATGTTTTTCAATCTGAAACAGCTTCTCAGTGGGAGTTGTATTTCACCACAGCCATATTCTTTAGCTCAGTGAAAGGGCTGGCATAGAGGGAAACTGTATCTACCTCGGCTGTCATTTTTCCGTCACCAGGTTCCGCCCATTGTCACACACGACCATGCCTGGCTGTATATTCAGCGGTGAGAGCCACAGATCAGGCTGCTGTGTTACAGCTTTTAATAACTCTGCGGCGCAGAGCGGTTTGTCAATTAAGCATTAAGCATGTTATCTTCAGCCTGTTGCTGCTTGGCCAAGGCAGTGCTGCAGTGTTGTCAGCTTGTGACTGATGTGATCATTTCGTAGATGGAGGAGGAGGTGCATGAGCTGAACAATGTGATTACATTAAGGTTAAATTGGTGAAGCTGTTTTTTACACTAAAGAAAGATCCTATTGTTTTGTTTTTTTTACGTTATTTTTTAAGACAAATGCATTCATCGGGAAATGTCATTTAAACATTTTACAACATTATTTGGCAATGTGGTGTGTGACACATCATCAAACACATCCTTTTTTTATGATGGAGGGACTCTGAAAGTCATAAAGCCTATTTTTACAGGGACATCAGACGGCCCTTACTTTTCTTAAAAGGCCAGCAGTCGGCCCTAGCTATTGTTAGAGAGCCATCAGCCGGCTATGCTTTGTTGTTCCCATTATTAACAAGTGGGTCTCCTATACTGTTATTGCGCATCCAGTGACTGCAAGGGCTGCCAAAAATTCGGACGCAACCTCATACCCCTTTGAAGAGACATGGAGGAGGGTCTCAGTAAAAAAATGTTTCCCATTATAAAGGAGTGGGTTTCCTATAGTGGTAATGCCCATGCTGTGACTGCAAGGGCTGCCAAAACCCCACTAAGAATTTAAAGATACATAGAGCAGGGCCACAGTAGCAAGGTACGACATGTTCCCATTAGAAAGGAGAGGGTCTGCTATACAGTTATAGGGTATGCAGTGAGTCCAACGGCTGACCAATTTTAGGAAAAACCCCACTAAGAATTTAAAGACACACGGAACAGGGCCACAGTAACAAGGTACGACATGATCCCATTAGAAAGGAGAGGGTCTGCTATACAGTTATAGGGTATGCAGTGAGTCCAAAGTCTGACCAATTTTAGGAAAAACCCCACTAAGAATTTAAAGACACACGGAGCAGGGCCACAGTAACAAGGTACGACATGTTCCCATTAGAAAGGAGAGGGTCTGCTATACAGTTATAGGGTATGCAGTGAGTCCAACGGCTGACCACTTTTAGGAAAAACCCCACTAAGAATTTAAAGACACATAGAGCAGGGCCACAGTAACAAGGTACGACATGTTCCCATTAGAAAGGAGAGGGTCTGCTATACAGTTATAGGATATTGAGTGAGTCTAATGGTTGACCAATTTTAGGAAAAACCTCACTTAGAATTTAAAGACACACAGAGGATGACTGACCATGCTCTCCTCCTCCTCCTCCTCTCTGTCCTCTGGCCATCAACGCTAAACAGATGGTATGACAGCTGTGCAGGTAGTACTGTCTATAGTGCATGAAACTAGCTCCTGTCCTTCCTCCTCCTCCTCCTCTACCTCATTGTCACCCAGTCCACATTGGGATGAGATGAGGCTTGGCTGTGTGTAATCACCCTGTATGGTTCCTTGCTCCATCTCATTGTTATGATCTGCTACAAGCACTAAGGAAAGAAAGGAGATCTGTCCCTACAATAGAACTAAGCTAGATCCCTACGATGTAACGGGGAACCTGATCCTGCGATCAGACCCGCTAAAGTCCTCGGCTAGTCTGTACGAAGACCTATAGATGCAAGGGAGGGATCCCTACGAGAACTAGGAACTGGGATAAAGTTGGACACCTCCTAGCAGAAATTGTAGCAGTAAAAGACAAACACACAACATAGAACATAAAGATCCGAAGACCTAGCTAAACTGACTGAGAAAGGTAACTAAGCACCAGGCTAGCTTAAGAGTAGAAATTACAATGAAGTCCAGCAAGGCCAGGAGGGTGGAGCAGGATTAAATAGGCAAAAATGGTCAAGTGACCAGCAAGATAGAAAAAACAGGAGAGTTCTAAGTTCTAACAGTACCCCCTCTTCTATGAGGATCCTCCGGATCCCCTAGGCCCAGGCTTATCAGGAAACCTCTTGTGAAACGCTCTGACAAGTCTGGAAGCAGAAACATCATCCGCCCTCACCCATGAGTTATCCTCGAGTCCGAAACCCTTCCAAGCGATGAGATACTGCAAACTCCCTCTATACCGTCTAGAATTTAGGATGCGGGAAATTTCGTATTCCCCATTCTCCACCACCGGAGGAACAGTGGCAGAGGTGTCTCCATCCGACACATAAGCTCTTTTCAACAGAGAAACATGAAACACCGGATTAATCTTCCAGGAGGTAGGAACCTCCAACCTAACAGCAGATTGGTTAACTACCTGAAGCACCTTAAAGGGCCCTACAAACTTGGCACCCAATTTTTTAGAAGGAATCCTTAACCGCAGATTCTTAGAGGACAAACAAACCATGTCACCAATAGCAAACAAAACCTCTTGCCGTTTCCTATCAAAGTACCTCTTAGATTTTTTGTTAGCCTCCTGAAGATTACCAGGCCCATCCGTCCAAACTCTCTCCAAATCACCGGAAAAACTCTCCTCCTCAGGCACAGCCGATACCAATTTGGAGAATGACCCAAAAGACGGATGTCTCCCAGAACAACAAAAACAAGGTGAACAACCAGCAGAAGAGGATGTATGGTTGTTAAGAGCAAACTCAGTAAGTGGCAGAAACTCAGACCACCCCTCCTGATTGTCTGCCACAAAACAACGCAAGAACTGCTCAACATCCTGATTCTTCCTTTCTGTCTGGCCATTAGACTCAGGATGATATCCGGATGAAAACGACAAATGAACTCCCAACCTGTCACAAAAATCACGCCAAAACCGAGCCACGAACTGAGGTCCCCTATCCGAAACAATGTCAGTAGGAATGCCATGTAGTCTGACAATTTCCTTGACAAAGGCCTTAGCGAGTGTCTTAGCGCAGGGCAGTTTGATGAAAGGAACCAAGTGACACATCTTGCTAAAAAGGTCAACGACCACCCAGATGACTGTGAAACCCTCAGAGGGGGGAAGGTCAGTAATAAAGTCCATAGCCAGATGTGTCCAAGGTGCACTAGGAACCTCCAGAGGGCAAAGCAACCCCGCTGCAGGAGTATGTGAAGACTTAGATTTAGCACACACCGTACATTGACGCACCCACTTAATGACTTCCTTCTGCCATCCAGGCCACCAAAAACTGCGACCCACAAGTCTCTTGGTCTCAGAAATTCCTGGATGACCTGCCAACCGAGACTCATGACACTCAACAAACAAATCTCTCCTAAAGGTCCTAGGCACAAACAACCTCCCATGGGGAGTGTTAGATGGGGCATTCTCCTGTGCTTTAAGAATCTCATCTTCAAAAATGGAGTCCAATGCAGCAATCACAACACCTTCTTGTAAAATGCTCCCCTCCACCTCAGCACCGACCATGAGAGAAAAGCTGCGAGACAAAGCATCAGCTTTAACATTCTTGGTACCCGGGATGTAAGTGACGGAAAAATTAAACCGCGAGAAAAAAAGTGCCCACCTAGCCTGACGGGCATTCAAGCGCTTGGCAGCATCAAGATAGATCAGATTTTTATGATCAGTGAAAACCTGAATGGGAAATTCAGCACCTTCCAAGAGATGACGCCAGTGTTAAAATGCGAGTTTAATAGCCAGCAATTCCCGATTACCAATATCGTAATTAAGATCAGTCTCAGAAAATTTTTTTGAAAAAAAAGCACAGGGATGTACTCCATCCTTGTTTTTCTGAGACAACGTCGCACCGACCCCCACCGAAGAAGCATCAACCTCAACCAAAAATGGCTTAGTCACATCAGGCTGCATAAGGATGGGAGCAGAGCTGAACCTCTCCTTTAGAAACACAAAAGCTTCAATGGCCTCAGTAGTAGACTGAACCGCATTAGCACCTTTCCTGGTGAGATTGGTCAGTGGTTTGACAATAATAGAAAAATTTTTAATGAATTTTCTGTTATAATTGGCGAAACCCAAAAACCCCTGTATCGATTTCAATCCAATAGGCCTAGGCCATTCCTGCACAGCTTGAACTTTCACCGGGTCCATCTCAAAGCCCTCGCTGGAGATAATGTAGCCCAAAAAACTAATTCTCTGTACAGCGAACTCACATTTCTCCAGCTTAGCAAAAAGCGAATTGTCAATTAATAACTGTAATACCTCACGTACGCTCCGCCAATGAGACTCCAGATCCGGTGAATAAATCAAAATGTCATCCAAATACACAACCACATTTTTGCCGATCAAAGGTCTAAGGATGTCATTAATAAGATTCTGAAAAAATGCTGGAGCATTGGTAAGACCAAAAGGCATAACCAGATTCTCAAAATGACCCACAGGAGTGTTAAAAGCAGTCTTCCATTCATCACCCTCCTTCATGCGCAACAAATTGTATGCCCCCCGGAGATCAATTTTAGAGAACCACTTGGCCCCCACTAACTGGTTAAACAAATCAGGAATCAATGGCAGTGGGTAAGGATTGCATACAGTAATTTTATTAATCTCATGAAAATCCAGACAAGGACGTAAACCGCCGTCCTTTTTTTTAACAAAAAAAAATCCAACAGCCACAGGAGACTTGGAAGGCCTAATGTGACCGGCGGCCAAGCTTGTCTGTATGTATTCCTCCAAAGCCTTTCTCTCAGGAATAGTAAGATTAAATAAATGACTTTTAGGAAGAGTTGCTCCAGGGACAAATTCAATGGTACAATCATAGTCTCTAGGGTGAGGCAAAATTTGTGACTCCTCCTCAGAAAAAACTCTCCAAAAATCCTGAATAGGTACAGGTAATTCCCCTTTTTCCACCGCAGCAATACGTCCATTACAACACTTGTCATAACACTTAGGGCTCCAGGACTTAATTTCATTGGTAGACCAATCCAGTACAGGATTGCGCAATTTTAACCAGGGTAACCCCAAAACTACTGGAGAAGGCAAATTATTTAATACTGCCAAATCCAAATTTTCTTGGTGAATACCATTAATAGTGAGGGGAAATTCACAGAGCTTGTGAGTAACACTCTTCAAGGGGGAGCAATCGACAGAAACCACAGCAATAGGGGATGACAAAGGTTTGGGTTTTAATTTAAGTTTTTCCAAGAATCCCCCATCAATCATATTCAGAGTAGAACCACAATCCACAAATACCCGAAATTCAATTAATTCTTCCCGAGCAGCAGTAGTATCAGAAAGAAATACCCCCTTAGTATTTAAACAGGATATTCGGGCGTAACTGACCTTTTTTTTTTCTTTGTTCATACGAAGCACACAGTTCTTAATAAAATGGTCAGATTTCCCGCAATAAAAGCACAAATCTTCAGAAGACCTGCGGTCTTTTTCCTGAGAGCGGGGTGCCATCGCCCCAATCTCCATCGGCTCTCCAATTTCAGTACAAACTCTCTCAAGACTCGGAGCTGACATGGCAGAGGATTTACTCTCATTAACCCTTGCACGCAGTCTCCTGTCCACCCGTATAGCTAATTGCATTGCCTCCTGCAAGTTTCCAGGTGTGGGATAAGCAATCAGCAAATCCTTAACCCTTTCACCTAGCCCCGCAAGAAACAAACTTTTCAAAGCTGAATTGTTTCACCCCACCTGGGCAGACCACCGACTGAAGTGAGAACAATATTTTTCCACATTACCTGATCCCTGCCTCAAACGTCTCAATTCAGTCTCAGCTGATGAGACATGATCAGGATCATCATACAACAAACCCAAAGCAGAAAAAAAACTATCCACTGATCTAAAGCATGGATCACTAGGTTGGAGAGAAAAGGCCCATCCCTGAGGTTCTTTGCGCAAAAGTGACATTATGAACCCTATGCGCTGTGATTCATCACCAGAGGATCTGGGTCTCGAACGAAAATACAACAAACAAGCATTTTTAAAGGAAAAAAATTCT
Organism: Phyllobates terribilis; assembly: GCF_046119375.1. Classification (NCBI taxonomy): domain Eukaryota; kingdom Metazoa; phylum Chordata; class Amphibia; order Anura; family Dendrobatidae; genus Phyllobates; species Phyllobates terribilis. The sequence continues at coordinate 867,613,218 of NW_027362762.1, forward strand.
TGTTGATCACCAAAAAATAAATCAGGCAATCATACCTTTGGCTCCACAAAATGTGCTCCAGAACAGCTAGTCACGTGTTGTTGGAGCTCGGCCACCTCCAGAGAGAGTCCCTGCAGGCGTTGAGCCAAATCCTGAACCGACACCATGATGGAAACTGGAGGTCTTTCCTTAGAGATATTTTTGGGCTGGACTTACTGTTATGATCTGCTACAAGCACTAAGGAAAGAAAGGAGATCTGTCCCTACAATAGAACTAAGCTAGATCCCTACGATGTAACGGGGAACCTGATCCTGCGATCAGACCCGCTAAAGTCCTCGGCTAGTCTGTACGAAGACCTATAGATGCAAGGGAGGGATCCCTACAAGAACTAGGGACTGGGATAAAGTTGAACACCTCCTAGCAGAAATTGTAGCAGTAAAAGACAAACACACAACATAGAACATAAAGGTCCGAAGACCTAGCTAAACTGACTGAGAAAGGTAGCTAAGCACCAGGCTAGCTTAAGAGTAGAAATTACAATGAAGTCCAGCAAGGCCAGGAGGGCGGAGCAGGATTAAATAAGCAAAAAAGGTCATGTGACCAGCAAGATAGAAAAAAACTAACAGGAGAGTTCTAACACTCATCGTGCTCCGCCTGCAATGCATCCTCTTTGATTGTGAGCAGAGAGCGTTTCAAAAGACAGAGAAGCGGGATGGTGATGCTAATCATGGCGTCATCGCCGCTCACCATCTTGGTGGAGTCCTCAAAGTTTTGGAGGATGGTACAGATGTCTGACATCCATGTCCACTCCTGAGGTCTTATGTGTGGAGTCTGAACTGAATACCGATGGCCTTGTTGATGCTGGTACTCAACAACAGCCCTCTTCTGCTCACAAATCCTTCCCAACATCTGCAGTGTAGAGTTCCAACCCATGGGGACATCACACACCAGTCTGTGAGCCGGAAGCTGCAAATGCTGGTGAAACACTGCAAGGGCGGTGGAAGATGTAGCTGACTTTCAAAAATGGGCACACAGGCGGCGTACTTTAACAAGCAGATCCGGCAGCTCCGGGTAGGATTTTAGAAACCGCTGAACCACGAGGTTAAGCACATGGGCGAGGCATGGTACGCGTGGGTTCAGTGGTGTGAGCCACAGATCTGCCTGCTCTTTCCTGAGATGTCCACAACTCTTCAGCATTGTGCGGTTTTTCAGCTAAGCATATTAGCTTTAGCACAGCCTGTTGCCGCTTGGCCGAGGCAGTGCTGCAATGCTTCCAGCTTGTGACTGATGTGGTCATTTCGGAGATGGAGGCTGAAGAGGAGGAGGAGGCTGAGGAGGATGAGGTTCAGGAGCTGTAGACCGTGGGGACAACCCTGATTGACCTAGGGCCCGCAATCCTTGGTGTCAGGAGGACGTGTTCTGTCCAAAGGTCCGACTGGGTCCCGGCTTCCACTATGTTAACCCAGTGTGCCGTCAGCGAGATGTGCTGTCCCTGCCCACAAGCACTTGTCCACGTGTTCGTGGTTAGGTGGACTTTACCGGTAACTGCGTTGTTGAGAGCACGGCTAATGTTTTGGTACACGTGCTTGTGTAATGTGGGGAAGGCACACCGGGACAAATAGTGGTAGCTGGGGACCGAGTACCGACATTAGGCTGCGAAATGCTTCCATCTCCACGAGCCAAAAAGGCAACATTTCGAGCGCAAGCAGTCGTGAAATGTGAGAATTTAGTAGTGTGGCCTTTGGGGTGTTGGCTGCATATTTGCGCTTGCATTCCAAGGACTGGGGTATGGACAACTGAACTCTGTGCTAGGACAAGGACATGGACGTGCTTCCTGATGCTGCTACTTGAGAGTGTGCAACGACAGGTGCAGGGCAGGAGGCGTCTTCGCATGCACCATGAACAGGATTGGCTTGCATGCACAACAGCAGAAGAAGCAATGGTGCCACCCGCAGACACTGTATCTGGACAATGGGGTTCGGCCCACAAAGTCGGGTGCTTTGCTGCCATGTGCCTGATCATGCTGGTGGTGGTCAGGCTGGTCGTTTTGCCACCCCTGCTGATGCTGGCCTGGCAGGTGGTGCAAATGGCCTTTTTGGGGTTATCGGCAGAGTCTTTAAAAAACAACCAGACTCGGGAAGACCTAACAGTTGTACTGGCAACTTCCTTCGTGTTGGTGTTACGGGGAACGGTTGCCTGCCTTCTGTCTGCGGCCACCACACTGCTTCTTCCTGCCTGTTGGGGTGCTCTGCCTCCCTCCCTCTGTGTGCTGCTGTCCTCGCTCTGCATGTCCTCCTGCCAGGTTGGGTCAGTTACTATATCATCCATCACCTCGTCTTCCACTTCCGCACCCTGGTCCTCCTCCTGACTTTCTGGCAATTGTGTCTCATCATCGTCCACCTCTTGTGACACTTTCCAACCGTCGACTTCGTGTGACTGTGGTTGCTCAAATATTTGGGCATCGCTACACGCAATCTCCTCTTGCCCCGCTTCAAGTGGACCGGGTGAGACGCCCGAATCTATAATTGGAAAAGTGAACAGCTCTTCAGATTGTCCAAGTGTGGGATCAGTTGTCTCTGGGTACTCAGCATGGTGGGAGGAAGGAGGATCAGGGTGAGGAATATGCGGTCCAGACTCACGGCTACAGAGACTTGACCGTGTGGAAGACAGGGTGGTGGTGCTGCTGGCTAAGTGACTGGAAGCATTATGCACTATCCAACCAACAACCTTTTGACACTGCTCTGGGTTCAATAGTGGTGTGCTCCGGTCCCCTACAAATTGGGACAGGAAAGTCAGGCGAGAAGATGTGGGTGTTTGTTGTGGCACAATTTCAGCTTGCCCACGGCCTTGTCCTCGGCCTCTGCATGCACCATTACCACCACGTCCAGTTCCCCGTCCCTTGCCACATGCCTTGCCCATTTTAAATGGAGGACAGTATCTTCCACGCTCACTACAAATGACTGAGTTTGGAGTGAACTTATATGTGATCCGTGTGATAGAGAAAACAGAGTTTTAAATACCTGGCCTGTAAGTAACTAGTTTGAACAGCAAACTGCGGTGAATTGCTTCAATGACACACTAAAGGAAACTTTTAACGGAGGCCAGAAATGGCGGTATTTTCTGACAACGTATATGTGATCCGTGTGACGGAGAAAACAGAGTTTTAAATACCTGGCCTGTAGGTAAGTAGTTTGAACAGCAAACTGCGGTGAATTGCTTCAATGACACACTAAAGGAAATTTTTAATGGAGGCCAGAAATGGCAGTATTTTCTGACAACGTATATGTGATCCGTGTGACGGAGAAAACAGAGTTTTAAATACCTGGCCTGTAGGTAAGTAGGTTGAACAGCAAACTGTGGTGAATTGCTTCAATGACACATTAAGGCTATGTGCCCACGATGCAGAACTGCTCCGGATTTTTCCTGAGCGTTTCTGCATCTCCCCTGGCAGAAAAAACGCATGCGGATTGTACATGCGTTTTTCCTGCCAGGGACATGCGGATGTGAAGCATTCTTCACATGCATTTCCACATGCGGGTTGACAAGCGCTTTCCAAGCGATTTTAGCATCACTTGCAAAGTGCTTGTCAACTTGGTCACACTATATAAATACATGCAAAAGGCATGGATTTATATACTGTGACCGAAAGAATGGTTAAAAATAAAAAAATAAATCTATACTTACCTTCCGATGGCCCCCGGTGTCTTGCTTGACCATCCTGGCTGCCGGCAGATCGTGGTACACTGAAGGACCTGCCGACGTCAGCATCGCGTGAACAGTCACATGACTATGACGTCAGCGCAGGTCCTTCAGTCCATCGCGATCTGCCGGCAAGGGAGGAGGAAAGCACCGGGGGCCGTCAGAAGGTAAATATAACATTTATTTTTTGTTTTATTCTATTTTTTACAGGTTCTATGGTATCCGAGTCCGGAGGAGAGTCTCCTCCCCTTCACACCCAGGTACCATCCGCACATTGGAACGCATGGAATGCGCATCTACATATACAGTGATGCGGAATCCATGCGTTCCAATGCAAGTCAATGGCGGCGAAAACGCAGCGCGTTTTTTTCCGCAATGATAATCCGTAGCGGAAATTTCCACAGCATGTGCACAGCACATGCGGATTATCATTGGGGAACATGGCAGGCCTTCTACCATACATTTTTTGAGCATTTCTGCAGCGTTTTTGCCGCTGCGGAAATGCTTAAAAAACGCATCGTGGGCACACGGCATAACGGAAATTTTTAATGGAGGCCAGAAATGGCAGTATTTTCTGACAACGTATATGTGATCCGTTTGACGGAGAAAACACAGTTTTAAATACCTGGCCTGTAGGTAAGTAGTTTCAACAGCAAACTGCTGTGAATTGCTTCACTGACACACTAAAGGAAATTTTTAATGGAGGCCAGAAATGGCAGTATTTTCTGACAACGTATATGTGATCCGTTTGACGGAGAAAACACAGTTTTAGATAGCTGGATTTCTTTCGCTCTAATATGGAAAGGACCTGGCTGTATTTTGCAGTGCCAACAAGCAAATGTCGCAGAAAAAATGGTGTCCTCTGGATTGCTTCTTAAGCAAATAATGAGGATTAAGATCCAAAGAAAAGTATTCCTGGCCCCTGAGACCTGGGCCTTTGTATAGAAATATCTAACAGCAGCAGAAGGCAGAATTGGAATGGAGCCTCTTGTGCTATATGCACTGCAGTCTGCTATATACACCGCCTGCCTATACACCCTGCCTGCCTGATATCTCTGCAGATAGATTAGTCCTCAGAAGGACTGTTTGTTAAGATGGATATGTGTAATGTACGGTTTTTCTCCCTACACTACCTAATACACAAGCAAATATGTCCCTGACGCAGCAGCACCTCTCCCAAAACAAGCAAATGGTGCAGAAAAACTGTGTTCTCTGGATTGCTTTTTAAGCAAATAATGAGGATTAAGATCCAAAGAAAAGTATTCCTGGCTCCTGAGACCTGGGCCTTTGTATAGAAATATCTAACAGCAGCAGAATTAGAATGGAGCCTCTTGTGCTATATGCACTGCAGTCTGCTATATATACCGCCTGCCTATACACCCTGCCTGCCTGATATCTCTGCAGATGGATTAGTCCTCAGAAGGACTGTTTGTTAATGTGTACGGTGTAATGTATGGTTTTACTCCCTACACTACCTAATACACGATCAAATCTCTCCTTGACACAGCAGCAGCTCTCCCTACACTGTCTGATCTGGAGTGACTGTGACGAGCATGGCGGCGCCCGGTCTGATATAGACCTGATGACGCTGTGCGGCCAGCCAATCACTGTAATGCCCACAACCAAAATGGCTACGGCATTACAGTGCATGGCAGGCAATCCCTGCATGTTCATTGGCTCTCTAAAGAGCGCAAAACATGCAGGGAGGGGACCTGAGTTCCCGCCCGAGCAATGCGGAAATACTCGGCGAGCACCGAGCATCTCGAGCAGTGAGATGCTCGGGCGAGCACCGAGCAGTAGCGAGCATGCTCGCTCATCACTAATTGTTACCCTTTTGCTTGTCACTGTAACTCTGGAATGCTTCAACGGAACCCACTAATTCTGAGATTGTTTTTTGTGACATATAGTACTTCATGATAGTGGCAAAATTATTTTGATATGACTTGTGTTTATTTGTGAAGAAATCAGAAATTTGGCAAAAATGTTGAAAATTTTGCAATTTTTAACCTTTTATGCCCTTAAACCAGAGAGTTAATAAATAGCATTTCACACATGTCTACTTTACATCAGCACAATTTTTGAAACATCATTTTTGTTATTAGGAAGTTAGAAGGGTTAAAAGTTGACCAGCCATTTCTCATTTTTCCAGAAAATTTTACAAACCATTTTTTTAGGGACCACATCACCTTTGAAGTGATGTTTAGGGGCCTATATGACAGAAAATACCCAAAAGTGACACCATTCTAAAAACTGTACCCCGCAAAGTACTCATAATCACATTCCAGAAGTTTATTAACCCTTCAGGTGCTTGACAGGAATTAATTGAATGTGGAAGGAACAAATAAACATTTAACTTTTTTTCACAAACATTTTAATTTAGACCCCAATTTTTTTATTTTTACTAGGGTAACAGGAGAAATTAGGCCTGAAAATTAGTTGTCCAATTTCTCTTGAGTATGCAGATACCCCATATGTGGGGGAAAACTTTTTTTTGGACACACGGCAAAGCTAGGAAGGAGTGCCATTTGGAACTCAAAATTGTCTGTAATCATTAGCAGACACCCTGCTGCGTTTGGAGAGCCCTTGATGTGCCTAAACAGTGGAAACCAACCACAAGTGACTCCATTTTGGAAACTAGACCCCTCAAGGAATGTATCTGGTGTGGTGAGTAGTGTTGAACCACCCCCATAGTGTTCGAGTTCGGTTCGGTTCGTCGAACACCCGTGTGTTCGCCGAACTGTTCGTCGAACTGTTCGTCGAACACCTTCGAACACCGTTAAAACCAATGGCAGGCAAACAAAAACACATAGAAACACATAGAAAACACCTTCAAAGGTGTCCAAAAGCTGACAAACTGCTCAGAAGACACAACTAACACATGGAAAAGTGAGAAGTACATATAGTCATGCGAAAAGAAAAGAGGTGGAGGAGTAAAAGGAGGGGGAGACACAGATATAGGCATGTCATGCCCTTCTAAAATCCAAAAAGTGAGAAGCCGACACGTTCAGTCCGCTCCTGCCCGTGCCACCTCCGTGTCGCCGGGTTTGTGCCAGAGTCGCGGTGAACCCTGACGGCCAGCCCCCCTCTCCCAATACTGGTGCCTGTCCGCTGGTGGGTCGAGCGAGCCCCCCTGTGGTGGAGGCAGCTCTAAGCTTTTTAATTTAAATTGTCTCTCTAATTTGAATAAATACACTTTAAATCCATTTACAAGGATCTATTGGAGGGCAAGTCTCATGCCAGCAGCCGCATAATTCCAGCTCCAGTAGCGTCCACTAAAGCTGCTGCAGTTAAAAAGCTTTTATAAGGATCGAGCTCGGCTGTCCACCGCAAGGCATCCTACTGCCAGTCCGAGCCCCTATGCCTTGGGGTGCCTCCTGATGCTCTTCACTGAGTATCCCGTGGTCCCGAAGCATTTCCTTTGAAAAAATGAAGTGTCCAAACTACAGGTGGTGTAGCTTGCTTAACAGCCGGGATAATCCGCTGACTAGCAGACCCTGCTACTAGGCACAAAGTATTTCCTGGGCTAGATGCAGTTAAAAATTTGTAATTAGATACTCTCGTTGGATGCTGAGAAAGCATTCCATAGAGTCTCCTGGCACGCCATATATGATTCTCTTAAAAAGCTTGGGGTAGGGGTCTAGGGGACCCTTTTATAGCCAAAATCACGGCCCTGTATCGCAATACGTCACCTAGGCTGAAGATAAATGGAACTGTAGCACCCTGAGGGCTCGGTTGCTACAGAGGTATTGCACCTCACCCAGAGGTGTGATATCTCACTCTCAGGTAAGGATGTAGTGTGGATCAGGACCCGACACCTGCATGCATTACATCACATTGCCATGGGGCAGGGCGACCAATATGCCCCTGAGATGGGCACGACAGTCCCTGTCCCTGGCTGGAGTGGGGGGAGGGAACACTGAGGAAGGGGAACCCTGTAGTGCAGGAGCAGGGAGGAAGCAGTTCCTGGGTGCATTGAGAACGGAGTATAAAAGGTGGGCACCATCTTAGTTCAGTGCAGAGAAGTCTGAGCAGAAGTGGCAGGGAGCAGGGGCTCTGCATGAGCTCTGCTCCGGAGGCGGGCCTAGTAACAGAGGCCCAGGCCTGGAAGAGGGAGAAGGAAGGAAGAGGAGCGGAGAAGGCTCCAGGAACAAGGAACGAAGGGATCTCAGGGGTGCGGACGGGCGAGTCGCCACCGCACGCCCGAATCCACCTGCGTGGAGGGGTCAGGCCAAAGGGGGAGACCGGTCCCCGAAACTAGTGGAGGCAGGAAACGACCCTCAGCTAGAAACAGGAGGCTGTGACATTTTATGTGGTGCAGCCCCTCGCTACACCCGCTAGGAAGGCACCACATAGGGTCAGGGAAACTGGCGCCAAGTTTACCAAGAGGAGGCCCGAGGCAGCCGGACAGAAGGGTTGGTAAGAAAGGCCAGACAAAGGACACACAAAGGGGGTCCTGTGAAGCACTCCAAAGTTATCTGGGAGTTGTCTGAGCCCCTCACCTGGTGAGCACAGTACGACGTGGGCAGCCGTTACCTGCAGACGTGGTCTGGATAATAAGAACTGTGAGTAAAGGCCCTGGACTGCATCACTGACTCCGTGTCATTACTGCTGCTGCCCTGCACCATCACCCCCATCCTCCGCATACACTGCCCTGAGGCTATACTCCTCCCGTGGGGAGTTATGCTACGCTCTGCTGCACCCACAACACCAGCCTCAGCGGTCTGCCCTGGAGCGGCGGTTCACTCTGACCGCAATCCACGGGTGGCGTAGTCGGACATTTAAACATCAAAACCACATAAATAGTTCCGCCACTGGTTTGACCACCCTGAGCCACGGAACCGGGTTGCCGCCACGGAGACTACAACCACCAGCATCCACCAAAAAGGGTCCGGCTCCGGGTCTCCCAAGGCCCAGGGGGCGCGTCAGAACATTTTAATCACCTTTCACAATCACCAATGGGACAAGGCAGGGATGTTCTCTGTCCCCTCTCTTATACATCCTAGTGACGGAGCACCTGCTCTCATCAATTCGCCATAACCCCAATATTAGGTGGATTGAGGTGGGAGGCACCGAGTACAAGTGCTCTCTATTTGCTGATGATGTCCTAGTATATATCACTCAATCACATATATCCATCCATGCTGTTATGGCTGAAATAGATCACTTTGTTACATGGTCAAATTTTAAAATCAATGCAGCGAAGTCTGAGGCCCTCGATGTCTCCCTCCCCAAATCCATATAGGATTCCATCCAGTCCAACTTTCCCTTTGCCTGGCCCTCACAGGGTATCAAATACTTAGGAATTCCTATTCATAGAGACCTCTCCCATCTATGTTATCTTAATTTTGGGCCCTTTATTGAACAACTCCATACAGACCACGGTTGGCAAGTTAGAACTGTAAGATTCACTACGTGAACCACTGGTGTTTTGTGGAAAAGCACATGTACACTGTGTTCCAAATTATTATGCAAAAAGTGTTTAGGAGTGATAAGGGAAGAATTTGTTTGTTTGTCAGTTACACTCATTGATGGTGATGTGTGTCAGGGCTCTTTATATCACTGTAAGCAATTGCAGACACATGTGCTAATTAGTTTGGCAGGTGTGTCCAATGAAAGGCAAGACTACTTAAGAAGGCTGTCTCACATTATTAAGCAGCCTACATTTTCTGCCAAAATGGGAAAGAAAAAGGATGTGTCGGCTGCTGAGAAGCAACAAATTGTGGAGTGTTTAGTTCAAGGCATGACTACAATCAACATTGTGCGATGATCAGGATGAAGTGTCTTGGCAATCAAGAAGTATGTAGCTGATTCACAGTACACACGTGTGCGTGCTGATAAGGGCAAATTGAGGACTCTTTCCTACAGGCAATTACGTCAGGTTGAAAGAGCAGCGGCAAAAAAGCCTTGCATAGCAGAAGACAAGTTTTTGAAGCTGCTTGTGCCTCCAACGTCCCCCGAACAACAAGATGCAGGGTCCTTCAGAGGTTTGCAGCTGTGCATACGCCATCCTGTCGACCTCCTCTATCCACTTCACACAAGCAAAAATGGCTCCAGTGGGCCAAACATTACATGAAGACTGATTTCAAAACTGTTTTGTTCACGGATGAGTGCCATGCAGCGCTCGATGGTCCAGATGGATGGAGTGGAGGATGGCTGGTTGATGGACACCCCACGCAAACACGGCTACAGCGCCAACAAGGAGGAGGTGGAGTAATGTTTTGGGCTGGAATCATGGGGAGAGAGATTGTCGGCCCCTTTAGGATCCCTGAAGGCGCTAAAGATGAACTCCATAATGTATGTGGATTTTCTCAAACAGCACTTCCTGCCATGGTTCAAGAAGAAGAACCGTGTATTTCACAGCAAGATCATTTTTCTGCATGATAATGCACCATCTCATGCTGCACATAAAACATCTGCATCTCTGGCTGATATGGGCATAAAAGGGGACAAACTTATGGTGTGACCCCCATGCTCCCCTGACCTCTACCCCATTCAGAACCTTTGGAGCATCATTAAAAGGAGTGTCTATGATGGCGGGAGGCAGTTCACATCTAAGCAACAGCTCTGGGAGGGTATTCTGTCCTCATGCAAAACAATTGAAGCAGAAACCATCCAAAACCTGACAACTTCAATGGACGAGAGAGTTCAGAAGCTCCTTTCGAACAAGGGGTCCTATGTGAAAATGTAACATCACCTAGAATAAAGTTTTGAGTTGAAAACTGTTTGATTTCAGTTTCTAACAACCTGCTAATGCTTATAATTTCAAAAATGACCATTTTTTTGGTCTTTATTAAAATGAAAAGGTTGATCGAAAAGTTTGGGGGATCTAAGAGTGTGGCAACCCAGTAGTCATGATTACTTCGAATTCTGACAATATGAGGGTCATGCTGCAGGTAGTGCAGCAAGAAGGCACTTATGTGTCTTGCGCATCTCGGAGCCCCAAAATTATTTTCCGGGCTAGATGCAGCTAAAAATTATTATTAATTTTAAATCTGGTGAAGCTTTAGTATAGATGGCCTAATAGGATCAGTGCTGCACACTGCTACAAAGCCCAAATTATTTTCCAGTCAAGATACAGATAAACATGATTAGTAATTTTAAATCTGGTGGAGCTTATTATAGATGGCCTAATAGAATCAGTGCTGCACACTGCTACAAAGCCCAAATTATTTTCCAGCCAAGATACAGATAAACATGATTAGTAATTTGAAAGCTTAAAACGGTTGGTAGGGTGATTTTAACCAATCATCAAGCTTTTACTCTCCCCAGGATGACACAGGGGTAGAAAAGTCGTTTCGGATCCATGATTTGTTCATCTTTATGAACGTGAGTCTGTCTACATTATCAGTGGATAGCCACGTGCGCTTATCTGTCAGCACACCACCAGCAGCACTGAACACACGTTCAGACAGAACGTTGGCTGCGGGGCATGACAAGATCTCCAAGGCGTAAGTGGCTAGCTCCGGCCATTTATCCAGATTGGAAGCCCAAAAAGAGCAAGGGTCCAGTGACACAGTCGTGGCTTCAATGTTTACTTGGAGATTCTCCTGTACCATCGTCTCTAGGCGTTGACTATGTGTCAGACTTCTTGTCTCCTGTGGCCTTGCAAAGGATGGGCTAAAAAAGTGGTGAAATGATTCCGCAAAATTGATGTTACCAGCAGATACTGTGGTTCTGTTACGGTTTGAGTGCTGAACACTTGACGGTCCCACGGTTGGCAAGTTGGAACTGTGAGATTCACTACGTGCACCACTGGTATTTTGTGGAAAAGCACATGTAAGATTCTGCAACAGTCTCTGCTGATACTCCTGCATGCGTGCATCCCTTTCTATGGCAGGAATAATTTCTGCAAATTTACTTTTGTACCGGGGATCTAACAGTGTGGCAACCCAGTAGTCAGGATTATTTCTAATTCTCACAATTCGAGGGTCATGTTGCAGGTAGTGCAGCAAGAAGGCACTCATGTGTGTTGCGCATCCAGGAGCACCAAGTCCCTGTTGTGTTGGTGGCGAGGTAACAATCATGCTTCCTTCCTCTGTCCTCTCCCCCCAACCTCGCACAACAGAAATGTGATCAAGGTCTCCCTCATCTGATGAGTCTTCCATCAGTTCGTCCTCCACTTCTTCCTGGGCTCCTGCACCTTCCTCACTAGTTTGGCTGCTACCATGCGCCCTGGTAAAACCATCTCCCCCACCCTCACATGCCTGCCGCCTTGGTGCTGCCGACCGTCTGGACCTTGCAGATGTTAGCCCTTCCGCATACAACTCCTCCTCCTCTACTTCCTCCACCTACTCTTGTGCCACCACCTGACTCCGAATTCTGTTTAACATGTGCTCCAGCATGTAAATCACCGGAATAGTCATGCTGATAATGGCATCGTCAGCACTAAACATCTTTGTCGCCATTTCAAAACTGTGCAGAAGGGTGCATAGGTCCCTGATCTGAGACCACTCCTCCAGCGTGATTTTCCCCACCTCTGGATCTCGTTGGCCCAGGCTATACGTCAGAACGTATTGCACCAGGGCTTGTCGGAGCTGCCACAGTCGCTGCAACATGTGCAGAGTTGAATTCCACCGGGTAGGCACATCGCATTTTAGCCGGTGAAGTGGCAGGCCCAACGACTTCTGTAGAGATGTAAGTCGCTGAGCTGCGGGATGCGAACGGCGAAAGTGAGCACACAGCGACCGTGCCCTCTGCAGAAGGCCATCTAGTCTGGGATAGTGGGCTAAAAATTGCTGGACAACCAGGTTCAACACGTGAGCCATACAAGGCACGTGTGTGACATTGCCCCGGCGAAGGGCCGCACCCAGGTTTGCAGCATTGTCGCACACGGCCTTCCCTGGTTTCAGGTCCAGTGGAGACAACCATTCATGAAATTGGTTCTCCAGAGCTGACCACAACTCCTCAGCTGTGTGACTCACATTTCCCAGACATTTCAATGTAAAAACCGCCTGATGACGTTGAGCCCTACTGCCAGCATAGTAAGGAGGTGTGCAGGATCCCTTCTGCGCAGTTAGAAAGCTTGTGGCATGACCAGACAGGCTTTGGGTGCAGGTGGAAGACCGAGAGGAGGTTGAGGAGGCAGAAGCAGTGGAGGAACTTTGACATAAAGAGGATTGACGCACAACTCGTGGGGACGGCAAGACTTGGACAGCAGCCCCTTGTCCTGCTGTCACCATAGTTACCCAGTGCCCAGTCAGCGACATGTAACGCCCCTGTCCATGCCTACTCGTCCAAGTGTCTGTGGTGAAATGCACCCTGTCACACACAGAGTTTCTCAAAGAAGCGGTGATGTTGTGTGCGACATGCTGGTGGAGCGCAGGCACACCTTTCTTTGAGAAGTAGTGCCGACTGGGCATCTGGTACTGGGGCACTGCGACGGACATAAGGTCTCGAAAATTCTCTGTGTCCACCAGGCGGAAAGTCAGCATTTCTGTAGCCAAGAACTTGCAGATGGTGAAATTCAACCTCTTAGCTTTCTCATGGCTAGGAGGAAATGGTCTTTTACTTGTCCACATCTGAGGGACCGAGGGCTGGCTATTGTGCTTAGACGGGGTTGATAAGGGTGTCCCCGGCAAACTGCCGGTCTGTGAGGAAGATGCAGGCGGACATGTTAGGTTGCCTTGATCCAAAGGTGGTGCTATCGATGTCGGACAGCGCTCAACACCAGCTGGTGTTACCACCTCCAAAGAAAATGATGACCTGCCAATCACGCTGGCTGTTGTGGGTAAAGAGGTGGCAGGTCTGCGCCCCAAAACAGGTGTGACTGCTGTCCCCCCAGTCACAGAGGATGAAGAGGCCGTGGATGCATAAGATATGGCAGACGGCGGTTGGCCCGGCCGGCTAGGCCGCATTGTAGCACACTGAGCTTCCCACTGCAACTTATGCTTCATGTCCATGTGCCGGTTCATTCATGAAGTACTCAAACTATGTATTTTTTGGCCTCTACTTAGCTTTTGCTGACAAATGTTACAGATAACACGAGTTGGGTCATCTTTATCGATCTGAAAAAATGCCCAGGCTATGCAAGGCTTAGCACCCATGCGACCTGAAGAGCCACCACGACTTGTGGTGAGAGGCAGAGTTGTGTTTGAGGATGCAGTTGTTGACGTGCTTCCAGTACTACGTCTCTGTCCAGGAAGGCGCAACCTGACCTCGTCGTCACTAGCATCTTCCTCCACCTCCTCTGCTGACCTCATCTCTTGGCTGACTGTTGGTTGACAGTAAGTGGGATCTCCAACCTCATCATCATCACCCTGTGCGTTATCACACCCGTCGTCCTCAGAGCCAACCTGTTCCTGCCCTGACAAAAAACTAAAGTTGTCGCTCCAATCAGGTATTTGAGTCTTATCATCGTCTTCCTCATTGTCTCCACCAACAGGAGTTACAGTTTGGGAATGAGGGTCTACATTATGGTCAGAACCTTCTGCGTCTGGTCCTGGATCCGACTCATAAAGATTCTGGGCATCAGTGCAGATCATTTCCTCGTCTGGATTCACAGAAGCGCTGGAGTCGACCTCTTATTCCCAGGCTATAGTATGAGTAAACAGCTCTGCAGACTCAACCATCTGTTCTACCTCATACTCAGACGGGCAGCTGGAGATTTGGGAGCTGTGAGGAAGCAAGTGCGATTGGGGTGACACCTTTGAGGACTGGAGTATTTGTGATGTTGAAGTTGATGTGGAGGAGAGCCCACTTAAAGGAGCACTTGATATCCGTTGAAGCACCTGCTGTTTTTGTGCCTCATCTGGAATTTGTAGCGATTGGCGTGGCCGTAAGAAAGGGATCTTATCACATTGTCCGCTAAAAGAAGTAGACATTTTAGTTTGGCTGGAAGATGGTCTTTCTTCTGCAGATGTTACTGTTGCTTTAACACCTACCCCACGGACACAACCTTTTTTCCCCTTCCCAACACGCCTATTCCCCTTTCCACCAGCAGCAGGCCTTTTTCCACTCATTTTGGTGGTTAACTAATTCACAACTCTGGAGTTGTTTGCACAAAAAAACAATGGATGGGAACCGAGCAGAGCTGAGTGGCCAAACTGTGGTATTAGGCCAAAACTATTGGCTGGGTTAGATGCAGAAAAAAATTATATTCAATTTGCAACCTGATGGAGGTCAGTATAGATGGACTAATAGAGAAAGTCCCACACACTGCTAGAAGGCCAAATATTTTTTCAGAGCTAGATGCAGAAAAAAATATATTCAGTTTGCAACCTGATGGAGGTCTGTATAGATGGATTAATATAACAAGTCCCACACACAGCTAGAAGCCCAATATTTTTTCAGAGGTAGATGCAGAAAAAAATATATTCAGTTTGCAACCTGATGGCGGTCAGTATAGATGGACTAATACAACAAGTCCCACACACAGCTAGAAGCCCAATATTTTTTCAGAGGTAGATGCAGAAAAAAATATATTCAGCTTGCAACCTGATGGAGGTCTGTATAGATGGATTAATAGAACAAGTCCCACACACAGCTAGAAGCCCAATATTTTTTCAGAGGTAGATGCAGAAAAAAATATATTCAGTTTGCAACCTGATGGAGGTCAGTATAGATGGACTAATACAACAAGTCCCACACACAGCTAGAAGCCCAATATTTTTTCAGAGGTAGATGCAGAAAAAAATATATTCAGTTTGCAACCTGATGGAGGTCTGTATAGATGGATTAATAGAACAAGTCCCACACACAGCTAGAAGCCCAATATTTTTTCAGAGGTAGATGAAGAAAAAATATATTCAGTTTGCAACCTGATGGAGGTCTGTATAGATGGATTAATAGAACAAGTCCCACACACAGCTAGAAGCCCAATATTTTTTCAGAGGTAGATGCAGAAAAAAATATATTCAGTTTGCAACCTGATGGAGGTCAGTATAGATGGACTAATACAACAAGTCCCACACACAGCTAGAAGCCCAATATTTTTTCAGAGGTAGATGCAGGAAAAAATATATTCAGTTTGCAACCTGATGGAGGTCTGTATAGATGGACTAATACAACAAGTCCCACACACAGCTAGAAGCCCAATATTTTTTCAGAGGTAGATGCAGAAAAAAATATATTCAGTTTGCAACCTGATGGAGGTCAGTATAGATGGACTAATACAACAAGTTCCACACACAGCTAGAAGCCCAATATTTTTTCAGAGGTAGATGCAGAAAAAAATATATTCAGTTTGCAACCTGATGGAGATCTGTATAGATGGATTAATAGAACAAGTCCCACACACAGCTAGAAGCCCAATATTTTTTCAGAGGTAGATAAAGAAAAAAATATATGCAGTTTGCAACCTGATGGAGGTCAGTATAGATGGACTAATACAACAAGTCCCACACACAGCTAGAAGCCCAATATTTTTTCAGAGCTAGATGCAGAAAAAAATTATATTCAATTTGCAACCTGATGGAGGTCAGTATAGATGGACTAATAGAATGATGCTATGCCCAAAAGATTTTACTTCACTAGGTGCAGTAAAAAAATTAGTATTCTATACACAGGTGGTATATCTTGCAACACAGATAGGCTACTCCACTGACTAACACACTCTGCAATAGGCCAAAAAGGATTAGCTTTGCTAGATTCAGCCAAATGCTGTGAAAAAAACTTGCACAGCACTGGCACAGACGTGCCTGGCAAAAACTGATAGGAACTGATGTAACCTAGTCCTGAAAAGGACTCCAATTACAATTAGTCTTTACTCCCACAATCTATCTATTTAAGAGCACAGACCTGCCTGATAAAAGTCGTAGGAAATGCTGTAACCTAGTCCTTAAAAGGACTGCAATCACAACTATTCCCTACTCCCAAGCTATCTGTAGATTTGTGTGAAAATTGGCTTGAAATTAACAAGGTATAGAGCACACAGCAACAGCGGTGCCGTCTAACACGCAGCTGCAGCAGTGAGAAAATGGTGGCGACGGGGAAAATGGCTTGGTCTTATAGGGCAAGGCCATGTGACATACACTGCCAATGACACATGCCCTTGCTTGTGTGAAAAAAAGCACTTCGCTCCGTGTGTGTGCTGCTGATAGGCTGACAGATTGCACCTCCCCACTGTAAATGAGGGAAAGAGAAAAAAAAAATGGAGATCTTCATTGTTCCTGCAGAGATCCATCCCCTGCCCCTCCCCCCACCCCGCTGTACACTCAAACTGCGTATTGACATTCATTTTCATCATTACTGAGAAAAAATCCAGTTATGATTTTGGTGCACGAACAGTTATCGAACATAACCTCGAACAGCCGAATTTTTCTCAAATTGTTCGTGTTCGCCGAACGGCTCAAACACCGCCCAAAACAGCTCGAATTTGATATTGGCGAACAGTTCGAGTAGAACAACGCTCATCTCTAGTGGTGAGCACCTTGAACTTTTATAATGTAGAGCCGTGAAAATAAAAAATCACATTTTTCCAACAAAAATGTTTTTTAGCCCCATATTTTTTATTTTCACAAGAGTAATAGGAGAACATGGATCACAATATATGTAGTGCAATTTCTCCTGAGTACGTAGATATCCCATATGTCGGGGAAGACTAGTGTTTGGGCGCAAGGCAGGGCTCGGAAGGGAAGGATCACCATTTGACTTTTGGAGCTCAAAATAAGCTGTAACCATTAGCAGACGTCATGTCACATTTGGAGAACCCCTGATGTGTCTAAACAGTGGAAACCCCCCACAAGTTACCCCATTTGGGAAACTAGAACCCTCAAGGAATTTATCTGAGTGTGTGGTGATCTCACAGGAGCTTCACAGAAACGTCGATCTGTGAAAATTAAAAAATATATATTTTTCCCACAAAAATATTGTTTTTGTCCCAAATTTTCTCATTTTCTCAAAGATAGCAGAAGCGAATGCACCTCCAAATTTGTAGTGTAATTTTTTCTGAGTATACCGATACCCCATAAGTGGTCGAACACTACTTTTGAGGCACAGTGCAAAGCTCAGAAGGGAAGAAGAGCCATATTGGAGTTCAGATTTTGATGGACTAATTTGAGGGTGCCATGTCACAATGACTGAGCCTCTGAGGTGCCAGAACAGCTGAAATCCCCCATAAGTGACCTCATTTTATAAACTACAACCCCCAATGAATTCATCTTGGGGTGCAGTGATCATATTGACACCACATGTGCCTCACAGATTTTTATACCATTGGGTGATAAAGAAAGAAAAATTACATTTTTATCACTAAAATGTTGTTTTAGCCTCACGTTTTTAATTTTTTCTAAGGGCTAGTAGGAAAAAATGGACTTCAGTTTGCTGTAAAAATTTCTTCCAAGTGCACCAATACTCTACATGTAAATGGGAACTATTTTTGAGGCACAGTGCAAAGCTCAGAAGGGAAGGAGCACCATATTATACTGCAGATTTTACTGTTATGGTTTGCTGGTGCCATGACCCATTAGGAGAGCCCCTGAGGTGCCAGAACAGCAGATCCCCCATAAATTACCCCATTTTAAAAACTACGCCTCGTAATGACTTCATATAAGGGTGCAGTGATCATATTGACACCACAGGTGGGTCACATAATTTTATGCCATTGGGCAGTGAAGAAAAAATAATTAAAATTTTGTTTTAGCCCCAGATTTTATATTTTCACCCTGGGAAATGGGTAAAAATGACACCATAATTTGTCCCACAATTTCTGCTGAATGTAGAAATACCCTATAAGTCATTGAACAGTACTGCTTAGCCATACGGTGAGACTAGGAAGGGACGGAGCGCTATTTACCTCCTGGGGCGCAGATTTTCCTAAAATAGTTTGCCGACTCCATACATAGAGCACCTAAGTGATAGAAGAGCAGAATGTCCCCTCAAATGACCCCATTTTGGAAATTATACCCCACTGGGATTTTATCTATAGGTGTAGTGATGATTTTGACTCCATGGGTGTTTTCCAGAAAGAAGCAGCAGTGGATGTTGCTGAGTGAAAATTGCAAACTGCCATTGTAGTGCCCAGTACATTATAGACACCAGTACGTTGTAATGCCCATAAATTGTAGTGTCCAGCTTGTGCTTCTGGAGACAAGCACCAGTAAATTAGGCAAGCTCTCATCGCTAAAGAAATGCCAAATATGTGGACACTAAATCTGGCTAAGGCACACTGGGGCTCAGAAGGGAGAGGGACATTTGGATTTGAGAGCGCAGAATTTGCAGAATTTCTTTTGGGGGGTGAGGAGCCATTTTGCTTTTCCAGAGCCTCTGTACTACCAGTAAAGTGGAAGCCGTTGACAGATGACAGACGTGCGTGGGGACTTGCTTTTTTGTGGATTGATTTAAAACTTTTGTTGGGAACATTTTACAGAACATTTGGAATCACATTTATCCTGGGCTCTTCGCTGAGCACTTACTTTGGGTTTGGGGTTTCCATCTAAATCTCCAAGTGATGTGATTCAGATTAAAACCTCCATTCACTATAATGAGGCAGCAGAGTTTGTCTGGACTGCATCTGGTCTCTTTTCAGCAGTGTTCTTTCTGCCGGGGGTTCCATCTGAAGCACGTATTTCAGAGATTTACATGGAAAACCCGGTGTAAACGCTCAGCGTAGATCACAGGATAAATGTGATCTTTGGGAGGCAGAATGAAAAAATCAACAACAGGAGAAAAATTGATATTATTTTTTTTTACAACGTTCCTCGCGCGGTGTAAGTGATTAGATTACTTTATTCTTCGGGTCGGTGCCATAACAGCAATATCAGATTTATATTGGTTTTTATGTTTGGCTGCTGTCGCACACTAAAAGACACTTTTTATTTCAAAAACAAGTTTTTGCATCGCCATATTTTGATAGCTCTAATTTTTCTATATTTCGGCCAAGAAAGTCATGTGAGGGCTTGCTTTTTGCGGGACAAGTTGACGTCTTTATTGGTACCATTTTTGCACACATGACTTTTTTTTATCGCTTTCTATTCCGATTTTTTGGAGGCAGAATGAGCAAAAACCAGCAATTCAGGAATTGTTCGTTTTTTTTTTTTTCCATTCTGCAAGTGGTAAAATTGATAAAGTAACTTTATTGTTTGGGTCAGTACGATTACAACGATGCCAAATTTATATAATTTTTTATGTTTTGCCACTTTTACGCAATAAAAACTATTTTATAGAAAAAATTATTATTTTTGCATCACTTTATTCTGGAAGTTATAACTTTTTTATTTTTCCGCTGATGGAGCTTTATTGCTGCTTGCTTTTTGCAGGACAAGTTCACGTTTTCAGAGATACCATATTTATTTACATTCATCTTTTTGATTGCGTTTTCCACTTTTTGTTGGGCGGTATGATGATAAAGCATTGTTTTTTGCCTCATTTTTTTTATGGTGTTCACTGAAGGGGTTAACTTGTGGATCAGCTTTATAGGTTGGGTCGTTGTGGACGCAGCGATACCAAATATTTTTTTTTTCCATAAAATTATTTATTCATGGGTACAATATACAGTATATATATATTATTTTGCACTGACATACAAGCTTGATACGACATGCTTTGAGCATGGTATAACAGGCTTGCTAGCTCTGCTGACCCAGATGTCGTAATAATGACATCGGGTCACCATGGCAACAATCGGACCCTCGCAATGATGTCGCGGGGGTGCCAATCAGGGGCAGAGGGGGCTCCCTCCCTCTGCCTGCCTTCTAAATTCTGCGATTGCTATCGATGTGATAGTGACAGGTGAGTGCCGGATGTCAGCTATCATATCAGCTAAACACCCCCTTTTAGAAGTTCGATCGTTTGTGCCATACATAGCAATGCATCAGTATTGCTATGTACAGTATAGCAGACCCCTGGCTGTCATGACAACCCATTGGCGCCCCGCAGTCAGCACGTGTTAAATCCCACTGTCAGAGATGGACTGCAGGATTTAACATGTTAACAGTCACAGGCGGAGCTCCTCTGCCTCCAAGGCTGTTAAACGCACATGTTGGCTGATTAAATGTGATATCAAGCTCAAAGGATGGGAGGCCACACCCTTACCTGCACGAAATGCAGAAACCTGAAGCTAACCGATATCACATTTAAAAAGCTCCTCACTAGCTGTGTCCCATGTTTGGGACCTGGTCCGTCAGCTGTTATTCACACAGGACATCACTATAAAGGGTAAGTTTTTAATGTTAGAGGTTAGGACTAGTAATGGGCGAGCACTTAAATGCTCGGGTGCTCGATGCTCGGATCAAGCAAATTGGAATGCTTGGGTGCCCGACCCGAGCAACGAGCCCAATGTAAGTCTATGAGAAACTCAAGCATTTTTCAGGTGGCTCCCCCCGGTGGTCTGCAGAGGGCCTAAAAATTGCCAAATCGATGAGAATAGTGCTCAAATTACATGAGAACTGTTGGGCGTTGGTCTGGTGCTGGATTCAAAATGGGTCAAGGACCTTCTGTGGTCTCCCATTTCAGTCCAGCCAGGGCTGATGCTGCTCAGCATCACCGTCAGCCCCAACGCCTAGCTGGTCCGCGAGCCCTGTTTGTCTCCCAGGTAGTTGTGCCTAGCAATGTTAAGCCTGGGTTGCAGAGTGAGACAGGGCTTGTGGAATCTAAGTCCAGGTTTTGCCGCACTGAGCATGTCCGTGACCTGGCGGCTCATGATTGGTGGGTTGGCACCCACCTGACCCGGTGACCCGGCACCGCCTGATTGGTTCACGGGTAATGTCACCAAAAGTGCATCAGTGGGCAGGGCTTAGTCTTTAAAAGGCCCGCCCACAAAGATGGCGACGCGCTCAGATCATTTGAGCTGGTAGTTTGTGGTGTGTACGCTGAAACTCTGGGCTCCTCTAAGAGCCATAGCTTTATGCAGGCAGGTAGCCATATAGAGTGGGTCTGCTCAGTCCGGTAGCACGCCGGCTGAGTGCACGAATACCCGGCAGGTATCACACCCACATACTAGCGCCGACTGCTATAGCGTAGCGTCTGTACCAAAGACAGGGCTACTGCTCCTAGTCCGGTCACACGTCTCCCTGCGGTTCTTGGAGATTGTGTGAACCGCTTTAGCGCCAATCCCCATAGCGTAGCTCCTGTATCAAAGACAGGGCTACTGCTGTTCCCACGGTCGCACGTCTCCCTGCGGTTCTTGAAGATTGTGCGAACCATCTTACCCTTCCGTGTGCCTTAACACGAAGGGTTAAGATAATTGTTAGGTGCATCGCTGGTCGCTCTCTCCTCCATGCAGCTAACGGAGATAGAGCGTACCGCTTTACCCGTTCGGGGGGGCTGTTAACACGGACGGGATATCTGTTTAGTTGTCGCTTTTCCTGTTCGGCAGCAGTCCATTTGGCTGCATTGCGGACCCCGGGGTCGGTTGCATTCCATTTAATTAAAGTTGTCTGCAACCGCCCTCTGAGCACCAGGGTCTTGCCGAACATGGCCAACAAGCAGCAACTGCAGCGGTATATTCAGCAACTGGAGGCCAGACTTAGAACTCTGGAACAAACTGCTCCGGTTGCTGATATCACTGCAGTAGCTTCCCAGGCGGCTACTCTAGTAGCCAACATTATAAACTCGGCTGCGGTGAATACTGCAACCACTGCAAGTGCCCCATTACCCCGGTTTGCTCTCCCGGAGAAATTTTCTGGGGACAGTAAACACTGTAGGGGGTTTATTAACGTATGCTCCATTCATTTGGAGATGATGGAGGCACAGTTCCCCTCCGAAAGAGCCAAAGTGGGATATATCATCTCATTGCTTTCCCACAGGGCTCTGGAGTGGGCTACTCCTCTCTGGGAGCGGAACGACCCGGTGGTAGTAAACGCGGGTCTTTTCCTTAAGACCCTAAAAAGTGTTTTCCTGGGTCCTAAGGTCACGCATGATACGGCTCTTAAGCTTCTTGCGTTGGTCCAGGGTTTGGCCACCGCCAGTCACTATGCTGTCCAGATCAGAACCCTAGCGGCTGAACTGGATTGGTCAGAGCGGTCTCTTATTCCGGTGTTCTGTAGGGGTCTGGCTGGGCATATTAAGGATGCCTTATCTACCAGAGAGATTCCAACCTCTCTGGAGGAGTTAATATCTCTCGCTGACCGTATTGACTTGTGTCATGCGGAACATAAGTTAGAGCTAGAGGTTGCCAGACCTCAACATCTGTTGGCACCAGGTGTCTTTAAACCCAAGACTCTCGACTAGAGATGAGCGTTGTTCTACTCGAACTGTTCACCAATCTCAAATTCGAGCTGTTTTGGGTGGTGTTCGAGCCGTTCGGCGAACACGAACGATTTGAGAAAAATTTGGCTGTTCGAGGTTATGTTCGATAACTGTTCGTGCACCAAAATCATAACTGGATTTTTTCTCAGTAATGATGAAAATTAATGTTAATACGCAGTTTGAGTGTACAGCGGGGTGGGGGGAGGGGCAGGGGATAGATCTCTGCAGGAATAATGAAGATCTCCATTTTTTTTTCTCTTTCCCGCATTTGCAGTGGGGAGGTGCAGTCTGTCAGCCTATCAGCAGCGCACACACGGAGCGAACTGCTGTTTTTCACACAAGCAAGGGCATGTGTCATTGGCAGTGTATGTCACATGTCCTTGCCCTATAAGACCAAGCCATTTTCCCCGTCGCCACCATTTTCTCACTGCTGCAGCTGCGTGTTAGACGGCACCGCTGTTGCTGTGTGCGCTATACCTTGTTAATTTCAAGCCAATTTTCACACAAATCTACAGATAGCTTGGGAGTAGGGAATAGTTGTGATTGCAGTCCTTTTAAGGACTAGGTTACAGCATTTCCTACGACTTTAATCAGGCAGGTCTGTGCTCTTAAATAGATAGATTGTGGGAGTAAAGACTAATTGTAATTGCAGTCCTTTTCAGGACTAGGTTACATCAGTTCCTATCAGTTTTTGCCAGGCAGGTCTGTGCCAGTGCTGTGCAAGTTTTTTTCACAGCATTTGGCTGAATCTAGCAAAGCTAATCCTTTTTGGCCTATTGCAGAGTGTGTTAGTCAGTGGAGTAGCCTATCTGTGTTGCAAGATATACCAACTGTGTATAGAATACCAATTTTTTTACTGCACCTAGTGAAGTAAAATCTTTTGGGCATAGCATCATTCTATTAGTCCATCTATACTGACCTCCATCAGGTTGCAAATTGAATATAATTTTTTTCTGCATCTAGCTCTGAAAAAATATTTGGGCTTCTAGCAGTGTGTGGGACTTGTTCTATTAGTCCATCTATACTGACCTCCATCAGGTTGCAAACTGAATATAATTTTTTTCTGCATCTAGCTCTGAAAAAATATTTGGCCTTCTAGCAGTGTGTGGGACTTTCTCTATTAGTCCATCTATACTGACCTCCATCAGGTTGCAAATTAAAAATAATTTTTATCTGCATCTAGCTCTGAAAAAATATTTGGCCTTCTAGCAGTGTGTGGGACTTTCTCTATTAGTCCATCTATACTGACCTCCATCAGGTTGCAAATTAAAAATAATTTTTATCTGCATCTAGCTCTGAAAAAATATTTGGCCTTCCAGCAGTGTGTGGGACTTTCTCTATTAGTCCATCTATACTGACCTCCATCAGGTTGCAAATTAAAAATAATTTTTATCTGCATCTAGCTCTGAAAAAATATTTGGCCTTCTAGCAGTGTGTGGGACTTTCTCTATTAGTCCATCTATACTGACCTCCATCAGGTTGCAAACTGAATATAATTTTTTTCTGCATCTAGCTCTGAAAAAATATTTGGCCTTCTAGCAGTGTGTGGGACTTTCTCTATTAGTCCATCTATACTGACCTCCATCAGGTTGCAAATTAAAAATAATTTTTATCTGCATCTAGCTCTGAAAAAATATTTGGCCTTCTAGCAGTGTGTGGGACTTGTTCTATTAGTCCATCTATACTGACCTCCATCAGGTTGCAAATTAAAAATAATTTTTATCTGCATCTAGGTCTGAAAAAATATTTGGCCTTCTAGCAGTGTGTGGGACTTTCTCTATTAGTCCATCTATACTGACCTCCATCAGGTTGCAAACTGAATATATTTTTTTTCTGCATCTACCTCTGAAAAAATATTTGGGCTTCTAGCTGTGTGTGGGACTTGTTCTATTAGTCCATCTATACTGACCTCCATCAGGTTGCAAATCGAATATAATTTTTTTCTCCATCTAACCCAGCCAATAGTTTTGGCCTAATACCACAGTTTGGCCACTCAGCTCTGCTCAGTTCCCATCCATTGTTTTTTTGTGCAAACAACTCCAGAGTTGTGAATTAGTTAACCACCAAAATGAGTGGAAAAAGGCCTGCTGCTGGTGGAAAGGGGAATAGGCGTGTTGGGAAGGGGAAAAAAGGTTGTGTCCGTGGGGTAGGTGTTAAAGCAACAGTAACATCTGCAGAAGAAAGACCATCTTCCAGCCAAACTAAAATGTCTACTTCTTTTAGCGGACAATGTGATAAGATCCCTTTCTTATGGCCACGCCAATCGCTACAAATTCCAGATGAGGCACAAAAACAGCAGGTGCTTCAACGGATATCAAGTGCTCCTTTAAGTGGGCTCTCCTCCACATCAACTTCAACATCACAAATACTCCAGTCCTCAAAGGTGTCACCCCAATCGCACTTGCTTCCTCACAGCTCCCAAATCTCCAGCTGCCCGTCTGAGTATGAGGTAGAACAGATGGTTGAGTCTGCAGAGCTGTTTACTCATACTATAGCCTGGGAATCAGAGGTCGACTCCAGCGCTTCTGTGAATCCAGATGAGGAAATGATCTGCACTGATGCCCAGAATCTTTATGAGTCGGATCCAGGACCAGACGCAGAAGGTTCTGACCATAATGTAGACCCTCATTCCCAAACTGTAACTCCTGTTGGTGGAGACAATGAGGAAGACGATGATGAGACTCAAATACCTGATTGGAGCGACAACTTTAGTTTTTTGTCAGGGCAGGAACAGATTGGCTCTGAGGACGACGGGTGTGATAGCGCACAGGGTGATGATGATGAGGTTGGAGATCCCACTTACTGTCAACCCACAGTCAGCCAAGAGATGAGGTCAGCAGAGGAGGTGGAGGAAGATGCTAGTGACGACGAGGTCACGTTGCGCCTTCCTGGACAGAGACGTAGTACTGGAAGCACGTCAACAACTGCATCCTCAAACACAACTCTGCCTCTCACCACAAGTCGTGGTGGCTCTTCAGGTCGCATGGGTGCTAAGCCTTGCATAGCCTGGGCATTTTTTCAGATCGATAAAGATGACCCAACTCGTGTTATCTGTAACATTTGTCAGCAAAAGCTAAGTAGAGGCCAAAAAATACATAGTTTGAGTACTTCATGCATGAACCGGCACATGGACATGAAGCATAAGTTGCAGTGGGAAGCTCAGTGTGCTACAATGCGGCCTAGCCGGCCGGGCCAACCACCGTCTGCCATATCTTGTGCATCCGCGGTCTCTTCATCCTCTGTGACTGGGGGGACAGCAGTCACACCTGTTTTGGGGCGCAGACCTGCCACCTCTTTACCCGCAACAGCCAGCGTGATTGGCAGGTCATCATTTTCTTTGGAGGTGGTAACACCAGCTGGTGTTGAGCGCTGTCCGACATCGATAGCACCCCCTTTGGATCAAGGCAACCTAACATGTCCACCTGCATCTTCCTCACAGACCGGCAGTTTGCCGGGGACACCCTTATCAACCCCGTCTAAGCACAATAGCCAGCCCTCGGTCCCTCAGATGTGGACAAGTAAAAGACCATTTCCTCCTAGCCATGAGAAAGCTAAGAGGTTGAATTTCACCATCTGCAAGCTCTTGGCTACAGAAATGCTGCCTTTCCGCCTGGTGGACACAGAGGATTTTCGAGACCTTATGTCCGTCGCAGTGCCCCAGTACCAGATGCCCAGTCGGCACTACTTCTCAAAGAAAGGTGTGCCTGCGCTCCACCAGCATGTCGCACACAACATCACCGCTTCTTTGAGAAACTCTGTGTGTGACAGGGTGCATTTCACCACAGACACTTGGACGAGTAGGCATGGACAGGGGCGTTACATGTCGCTGAATGGGCACTGGGTAACTATGGTGACAGCAGGACAAGGGGCTGCTGTCCAAGTCTTGCCATCCCCACGAGTTGTGCGTCAATCCTCTTTATGTCAAAGTTCCTCCACTGCTTCTGCCTCCTCAACCTCCTCTCGGTCTTCCACCTGCACCCAAAGCCTGTCTGGTCATGCCACAAGCTTTCTAACTGCGCAGAAGGGATCCTGCACACCTCCTTACTATGCTGGCAGTAGGGCTCAACGTCATCAGGCGGTTTTTACTTTGAAATGTCTGGGAAATGTGAGTCACACAGCTGAGGAGTTGTGGTCAGCTCTGGAGAACCAATTTCATGAATGGTTGTCTCCACTGGACCTGAAACCAGGGAAGGCCGTGTGCGACAATGCTGCAAACCTGGGTGCGGCCCTTCGACGGGGCAATGTCACACACGTGCCTTGTATGGCTCACGTGTTGAACCTGGTTGTCCAGCAATTTTTAGCCCACTATCCCAGACTAGATGGCCTTCTGCAGAGGGCACGGTCGCTGTGTGCTCACTTCCGCCGTTCGCATCCCGCAGCTCAGCGACTTACATCTCTACAGAAGTCGTTGGGCCTGCCACTTCACCGGCTAAAATGCGATGTACCTACCCGGTGGAATTCAACTCTGCACATGTTGCAGCGACTGTGGCAGAACCGACAAGCCCTGGTGCAATACGTTCTGACGTATAGCCTGGGCCAACGAGATCCAGAGGTGGGGCAAATCACGCTGGAGGAGTGGTCTCAGATCAGGGACCTATGCACCCTTCTGCACAGTGTTGAAATGGCGACGAAGATGTTTAGTGCTGACGATGCCATTATCAGCATGACTATTCCGGTGATTTACATGCTGGAGCACATGTTAAACAGAATTCGGAGTCAGGTGGTGGCACAAGAGGAGGTGGAGGAAGTAGAGGAGGAGGAGTTGTATGCGGAAGGGCTAACATCTGCAAGGTCCAGACGGTCGGCAGCACCAAGGCGGCAGGCATGTGAGGGTGGGGGAGATGGTTTTACCAGGGCGCATGGTAGCAGCCAAACTAGTGAGGAAGGTGCAGGAGCCCAGGAAGAAGTGGAGGACGAACTGATGGAAGACTCATCAGATGAGGGAGATCTTGATCACATTTCTGTTGTGCGAGGTTGGGGGGAGAGGACAGAGGAAGGAAGCATGATTGTTACCTCGCCACCAACACAACAGGGACTTGGTGCTCCTGGATGCGCAACACACATGAGTGCCTTCTTGCTGCACTACCTGCAACATGACCCTCGAATTGTGAGAATTAGAAATAATCCTGACTACTGGGTTGCCACACTGTTAGATCCCCGGTACAAAAGTAAATTTGCCGAAATTATTCCTGCCATAGAAAGGGATGCACGCATGCAGGAGTATCAGCAGAGACTGTTGCAGAATCTTACATGTGCTTTTCCACAAAACACCAGTGGTGCACGTAGTGAATCTCACAGTTCCAACTTGCCAACCGTGGGACCGTCAAGTGTTCAGCACTCAAACCGTAACAGAACCACAGTATCTGCTGGTAACATCAATTTTGCGGAATCATTTCACCACTTTTTTAGCCCATCCTTTGCAAGGCCACAGGAGACAAGAAGTCTGACACATAGTCAACGCCTAGAGACGATGGTACAGGAGTATCTCCAAGTAAACATTGAAGCCACGACTGTGTCACTGGACCCTTGCTCTTTTTGGGCTTCCAATCTGGATAAATGGCCGGAGCTAGCCACTTACGCCTTGGAGATCTTGTCATGCCCCGCAGCCAGCGTTCTGTCTGAACGTGTGTTCAGCGCTGCTGGTGGTGTGCTGACAGATAAGCGCACGTGGCTCTCCACTGATAATGTAGACAGACTCACGTTCATAAAGATGAACAAATCATGGATCTGAAACGACTTTTCTACCCCTGTGTCATCCTGGGGAGAGAAAAAGCTTGATGATTGGTTAAAATCACCCTACCAACCGTTTTAAGCTTTCAAATTACTAATCATGTTTATCTGTATCTTGGCTGGAAAATAATTTGGGCTTTGTAGCAGTGTGCAGCACTGATCCTATTAGGCCATCTATACTAAGCTCCACCAGATTTAAAATTAATAATAATTTTTAGCTGCATCTAGCCCGGAAAATAATTTTGGGGCTCCGAGATGCGCAAGACACATAAGTGCCTTCTTGCTGCACTACCTGCAACATGACCCTCATATTGTCAGAATTCGAAGTAATCATGACTACTGGGTTGCCACACTCTTAGATCCCCCAAACTTTTCGATCAACCTTTTCATTTTAATAAAGACCAAAAAAATGGTCATTTTTGAAATTATAAGCATTAGCAGGTTATTAGAAACTGAAATCAAACAGATTTCAACTCAAAACTTTATTCTAGGTGATGTTACATTTTCACATAGGACCCCTTGTTCGAAAGGAGCTTCTGAACTCTCTCGTCCATTGAATTTGTCAGGTTTTGGATGGTTTCTGCTTCAATTGTTTTGCATGAGGACAGAATACCCTCCCAGAGGTGTTGCTTAGATGTGAACTGCCTCCCGCCATCATAGACACTCCTTTTGATGATGCTCCAGAGGTTCTGAATGGGGTAGAGGTCAGGGGAGCATGGGGGTCACACCATAAGTTTGTCCCCTTTTATGCCCATATCAGCCAGAGATGCAGATGTTTTATGTGCAGCATGAGATGGTGCATTATCATGCAAAAAAATGATCTTGCTGTGAAATACACGGTTCTTCTTCTTGAACCATGGCAGGAAGTGCTGTTTGAGAAAATCCACATACATTATGGAGTTCATCTTTAGCGCCTTCAGGGATCCTAAAGGGGCCGACAATCTCTCTCCCCATGATTCCAGCCCAAAACATTACTCCACCTCCTCCTTGTTGGCGCTGTAGCCGTGTTTGCGTGGGGTGTCCATCAACCAGCCATCCTCCACTCCATCCATCTGGACCATCGAGCGCTGCACGGCACTCATCCGTGAACAAAACAGTTTTGAAATCAGTCTTCATGTAATGTTTAGCCCACTGGAGCCGTTTCTGCTTGTGTGAAGTGGATAGAGGAGGTCGACAGGATGGCGTATGCACAGCTGCAAACCTCTGAAGGACCCTGCATCTTGTTGTTTGGGGGACGTTGGAGGCACCAGCAGCTTCAAAAACTTGTCTGCTGCTATGAAAAGGCTTTTTTGCCTCTGCTCTTTTAACCTGACGTAATTGCCTGTAGGAAAGAGTCCTCAATTTGCCCTTATCAGCACGCACACGTGTGTACTGTGAATCAGCTACATACTTCTTGATTGCCAAGACACTTCATCCTGATCATCGCACAATGTTGATTGTAGTCATGCCTTGACCTAAACACTCCACAATTTGTTGCTTCTCAGCAGCCGACACATCCTTTTTCTTTCCCATTTTGGCAGAAAATGTAGGCTGCTTAATAATGTGAGACAGCCTTCTTAAGTAGTCTTGCCTTTCATTGGACACACCTGCCAAACTAATTAGCACAGGTGTCTGCAATTGCTTACAGTGATATAAAGAGCCCTGACACACATCACCATCAATGAGTTTAACTGACAAACAAACAAATTCTTCCCTTATCACTCCTAAACACTTTTTGCATAATAATTTGGAACACCGTGTACATGTGCTTTTCCACAAAACACCAGTGGTTCACGTAGTGAATCTTACAGTTCTAACTTGCCAACCGTGGTCTGTATGGAGTTGTTCAATAAAGGGCCCAAAATTAAGATAACATAGATGGGAGAGGTCTCTATGAATAGGAATTCCTAAGTATTTGATACCCTGTGAGGGCCAGGCAAAGGGAAAGTTGGACTGGATGGAATCCTATATGGATTTGGGGAGGGAGACATCGAGGGCCTCAGACTTCGCTGCATTGATTTTAAAATTTGACCATGTAACAAAGTGATCTATTTCAGCCATAACAGCATGGATGGATATATGTGATTGAGTGATATATACTAGGACATCATCAGCAAATAGAGAGCACTTGTACTCGGTGCCTCCCACCTCAATCCACCTAATATTGGGGTTATGGCGAATTGATGAGAGCAGGTGCTCCGTCACTAGGATGTATAAGAGAGGGGACAGAGGACATCCCTGCCTTGTCCCATTGGTGATTGTGAAAGGTGATGAAAATGTTCTGATGCACCCCCTGGGCCTTGGGACACCCGGAGCCGGACCCTTTTTGGTGGATGCTGGTGGTTGTAGTCTTCGTGGCGGCGACCCGGTTCCGTGGCTCAGGGTGGTCAAACCAGTGGCGGAACTATTTATGTGGTTTTGATGTTTAAATGTCCGACTACGCCACCCGTGGATTGCGGTCAGAGTGAACCGCCGCTGCAGGGCAGACCGCTGAGGCTGGTGTTGTGGGTGCAGCAGAGCGTAGCATAACTCCCCACGGTAGGAGTATAGCCTCAGGGCAGTGTATGCGGAGGATGGGGGTGATGGTGCAGGGCAGCAGCAGTAACGACATGGAGTCAGTGATGCAGTCCAGGGCCTTTACTCACAGTTCTTATTATCCAGACCACATCTGCAGGTAAAGGCTGCCCACGTCGTACTGTGCTCACCAGGTGAGGGGCTCAGACAACTCCCAGATAACTTTGGAGCGCTTCACAGGACCCCCTTTGTGTGTCCTTTGTCTGGCCTTTCTTACCAACCCTTCTGTCCGGCTGCCTCGGGCCTCCTCTTGGTAAACTTGGCGCCAGTTTCCCTGACCCTATGTGGTGCCTTCCTAGCGGGTGTAGCGAGGGGCTGCGCCACATAAAATGTCACAGCCTCCGGTTTCTAGCTGAGGGTCGTTTCCTGCCTCCACTAGTTTCGGGGACCGGTCTCCCCCTTTGGCCTGACCCCTCCACGCAGGTGGATTCGGGCGTGCGGTGGCGACTCGCCCGTCCGCACCCCTGGGATCCCTTCATTCCTCGTTCCTGGAGCCGTCTCCGCTCCTCTTCCTTCCTTCTCCCTCTTCCAGGCCTGGGCCTCTGTTACTAGGCACGCCTCCGGAGCAGAGCTCATGCAGAGCCCCTGCTCCCTGCCACTTCTGCTCAGACTTCTCTGCACTGAACTAAGATGGTGCCCACCATTTATACTCCCTTCTCAATGCACCCAGGAACTGCTTCCTCCCTGCTCCTGCACTACAGGGTTCCCCTTCCTCAGTGTTCCCTCTCCCCACTCCAGCCAGGGACAGGGACTGTCGTGCCCATCTCAGAAGCATATTGGTCGCCCTGCCCCACGGCAATGTGGTGTAATGCATGCAGGTGTCGGGTCCTGATCCACACTCCATCCTTACCTGAGAGTGAGATATCACACCTCTGGGTGAGGTGCAATACCTCTGTAGAAACCGAGCCCTCAGGGTGCTACAGTTCCATCTATCTTCAGCCTAGGTGACGTATTGTGATACAGGGCCGTGATTTTCGCTATAAAAGGGTCCCCTAGACCCCTACCCCAAGCTTTTTAAGAGAATCATATATGGCGTGCCATTAAAAAGCTTAGAGCTGCCTCCACCACAGGGGGGCTCGCTCGACCCACCAGCAGACAGGCACCAGTATTGGGAGAGGGGGGCTGGCCGTCAGGGTTCACCGCGGCTCTGGCACAAACCCGGCGACACAGAGGTGGCACGGGCAGGAGCGGACTGAACGTGTCGGCTTCTCACTTTTTGGATTTTAGAAGGGCATGACATGCCTATATTTGTGTCTCCCCCTCCTTTTACTCCTCCACCTCTTTTCTTTTCGCATGACTATATGTACTTGTCACTTTTCCATGTGTTAGTTGTGTCTTCTGAGCAGTTTGTCAGCTTTTGGACACCTTTGAAGGTGTTTTCTATGTGTTTCTTTGTGTTTTTGTTTGCGTGCCATTGGTTTTAACGGTGTTCGAAGGTGTTCGACGAACAGTTCGACGAACAGTTCGGCGAACACACGGGTGTTCGACGAACCGAACCGAACTCGAACATTACGGGGGTGGCTCAACACTACTCTCGACCCGGAGCCTGAGGCTATGGATATATCCCGGACTGAGTCTAGTTCCTCTCATTCCCGACCAGCACATCTCTAGGAGCACCCCGTAAATAAGGGTTCCAGGCAGTCGGTAAAACGAGTAAGTCTTACCACCGTTGGAGGAGGTGTATTAAAGTCCGGGACTTCTTCCTCCAAATTATCCTTTAATGTGACATTGTCCCTTGGTAAATCTACAACTGCTGCCAAGGCGTGGGTGGACTCTGGTGCTGAGGGCAATTGTTTATCATCTACATTTGCCCAGAGGCACGCCATCCCTATTGAGTTACTCTCCAGACCAATGAACATTAGTGTTGTCAATGGTTCACTCCTGGACGTGCAAATCACCCACCAGTCGATTCCCCTCACCATGTCATTTCCTCAGGGCCACCGGGAGGTCATCTCATTTCTTATTATTGTCGGTGGTTTAGACGAGGTGTTATTGGGTCTCCCCTGGCTACGTTGTCATACTCCACACATTGACTGGAATACGGGGAGAATTTCTTCCTGGAGTGAGAATTGTGCGTCACAGTGTATGGTCAAAGTCACCCGGAGGGTAGTCTCTGATTCTCCTACCGTTGTGGCATCTGGTACAGATTCTTTGTCTGTCCCCAGGACCCGGGTCTTGTCAGATTGTGTCGTAAAGAACTCTCAGGAAGAGAGGGTGGTGGCAGTGTCCTCTAACCCGGTTCCGTCGGGGAGGACGTTTGTTTCACCTAATCTAAAGAATATGGTGTTCTCCTGGGCTCATGCCCCTGAGATCGGAGCTCACCTGGGGATCAAACGTACCACTAAGTCCCTTCAACGGTCCTATTGGTGGCCCCGGTGGTGCCAGGACGTCAAGGACTTTGTAAACGCGCGTCCCGTCTGTGCGAGAGATAAATCTTTCTGCCAGAGACCGGCGGGTCCTGTCCCTCTGTCACCCGTGAGGGATCCCACACATGGAGAGCCAGTTGTCATTTCTTGCCATCCTGCTTCCCGCCCCAAAAAAGGGTACCCTGTACACCGGAGGGGTCACAGTTCCGTGAATCCTTTCTGTGACCCAGTGGACCACATTCTTGCCCCCTGGCTCATGGAGGAAAATGAGCGTCAAGTGGAGGGGGATGTTAAAGGAGGGGATTATGTTAGGCGTCGGTCTGGTGCTGGATTTGAAATGGGTCCAGGACCTTCTGTGGTCTCCCAATTCAGTCCAGCCAGGGCTGATGCTGCTCAGCATCACCATCAGCCCCAACGCCTAGCTGGTCCACGAGCCCTGTTTGTCTCCCAGGTAGTTGTGCCTAGCAATGTTAAGCCTGGGTTGCAGAGTGAGACAGGGCTTGTGGAATCTAAGTCCAGGTTTTCCCGCACTGAGCATGTCCGTGACCTGGCGGCTCATGATTGGTGGGTTGGCACCCACCTGACCCGGTGACCTGGCACCGCCTGATTGGTTCACGGGTAACGTCACCAATTGTGCGTCGGTGGGCAGTGCTTAGTCTTTAAAATGCCCGCCCACAAAGATGGCGACGCACTCGGATCATTTGAGCTGGAAGTTTGTGGTGTGCACGCTGAAACTCTTGGGCTCCTCTAAGAGCCATAGCTTTATGCAGGCAGGTAGCCATATAGAGTGGGTCTTCTTAGTCCAGTAGCACGCCGGCTGAGTGCACGAATACCCGGCGGGTATCACACCCACATACTAGCGCCGACTGCTATCGTGTAGCGTCTGTACCGAAGACAAGGCTACTGCTCCTAGTCCGGTCACACGTCTCCCTGCGGTTCTTGGAGATTGTGTGAACCGCTTTAGCGCCAATCCCCATAGCGTAGCGCCTGTATCAAAGACAGGGCTACTGCTGTTCCCATGGTCGCACGTCTCCCTGCGGTTCTTGGAGATTGTGCGAACCGTCTTACCCTTCCGTGTGCCTTAACACGAAGGGTTAAGATAATTGTTAGGTGCGTCGCCGGTCGCTCTCTCCTCCGTGCAGTTAACGGAGATAGAGCGTACCGCTTTACCCGGTCCGGTGTGCTGTTAACACGGACGGGTTATCTGTTTAGTTGTCGCTTTTCCTTTCCACCCGGAAAGTGTTCGGCAGCAGTCCATTTGGCTGCATTGCGGACCCTGGGGTCGGTTGCGTTCCATTTAATTAAAGTTGTCTGCAACAGCCCTCCTAACAAGAACAGCATGCCCCTGGAAGAACTTCTGACTCCCAGATCACTTCTGTCAACAATGTTGTCAGATATATTATGCCACTTTTATGGTCTCACAATAAAACATACAAAAAAGAAACCAAAATGAATTTTCCTGGGAAATATGTTAAGGAATATCCTTTCCAGGGTAATGACTTGTGTATAAGGCAAAATAAATAACCAAAAAAAAAAATGTTACTCCACACCTTGGGCTATTTTCACACGTAGCGTTTCTGATGCGTTTTTGCACTTTTGAATTGCTTTCAACCAAGACAAATGCATTCACCAGGAAATGTCATTTTAACATTTTGCAACCTTATCTGGCCATGTGGTGTGTGACACATCATCAGACACATCCTGTTTCATTTATGATGGAAGGACTCTGAAAGTCACAAAGCCTATTTTTATAGGGCCATCAGGCGGCCCTTACTATTCTTAAAGGGCCAGTAGTCGGCCCTCGCTATTGTTAGAGAGCCATCAGCCGGCTAAGCTTTGTTGTTCCCATTATTAACGAGTGGGTCTCCTATACTGTTATTGTGTATGCAGGGACTGCAAGGGCTGCCAAAAATTTAGAGGTACTCCAATGACCATTGCAAGAGAAGTAGAGGTCAGAGAGCCTCCTAAAAAACAATGTTCCCATTATTAGGAAGTGGGTGTCCCATAGTGTTTGCCTATGCAGTGAAGAATTCCGCAACAAGGGCCTTCTCGTACTGCACCATTTCATTAGGCCTGTACTGGAAGGGAATAAGAGACAGAAAGTTCTCCCTGTAGCATGGCTCTACAAGCGTCACCAACCAGTAATGACTGTCACCCAAAATTTGGACAACGCGAGGGTCACGGGAAAGACAGCATAACATAAACTCAGCCATGTATGCCAGACTGCAAAAAGGCAAAACTTCTGTGTCGTCACAAAGAGGACAACTGACCATGCTCTCTTCCTCCTCCTCCTCCTCTTCCTCCTCCTCCCTGTCCTCAGGCCATCCACGCTGAACAGACGGTATGACAGTTGTGCAGGTAGTACCGTCTATAGCGCAGGAAACTAGCTCCTGTTCTTCCTTCTCCTCCTCCTCTTCCTCATTGTCACCCAATCCACATTGGGATAAGATGAGGCTGCGCTGTGTGTAATCACCCTGTATGGTTCCTTGCTCCATCTCATTGTGCTTCGCCTGCAATGCATCCTCTTTAATTGAGAGCAGAGAGCGTTTTAGAAGACAGAGAAGTGGGATTGTGATGCTAATTATGGCGTCATCGCCGCTCACCATCTTGGTGGAGTCCTCAAAGTTTTGGAGGATGGTACAGATGTCTGACATCCATGTCCACTCTTGAGGTTTTATGTATGGAGTCTGACCTGAATACCGACGGCCTTGTTGATGTAGGTAGTCAACAACTGCCCTCTTCTGCTCATAAATCCTTCCAAACATCTGCAATGTAGAGTTCCAACGCGTGGGGACATCACACACCAGTCAGTGAGCCGGAAGCAGCAAATGCTGCTGAAGCATGGCAAGGGCGGCTGAAGCTGTAGGTGACTTTCTAAAATGGGCACACAGGTGGCATATTTTGACAAACAGATCCGACAGATTCGGGTAGGTTTTGAGAAACCGCTGAACCACGAGGTTAAGCACATGGGCCAGGCATGGTATGTGTGTGAGCTCGCCTCACCTCAGAGCCGCCACCAGATTCCGGCCATTGTCACACACGACCATGCCTGGCTGTAGGGTCAGCGGTGTCATCCACAGATCTGCCTGCTCTTTCAGAGTTGTCCACAACTCTTCAGTGTTGTGTGGTTTGTCACCTAAGCATTTTAGCTTCAGCACAGCCTGTTGCCGCTTGGCTGAGGCAGTGCTGCAGTGCTTCCAGCTTGCAACTGATGTGGTCATTTCGGAGATGGATGCTGAAGAGGAGGACGAGGAGGTGCAGGAGCTCTAGAATGTGGGGGCAACCCTTATTGACCCAGGGCTCGCAATCCTTGATGTCAGGAGAACCTGTTCC
The DNA here is from genome assembly GCF_046119375.1 of Phyllobates terribilis. Classification (NCBI taxonomy): domain Eukaryota; kingdom Metazoa; phylum Chordata; class Amphibia; order Anura; family Dendrobatidae; genus Phyllobates; species Phyllobates terribilis. Next base: position 867,650,000 of record NW_027362762.1, read on the forward strand.
ATCCCAAGGTCCGACTGGGTCCCGGCTTTCACTATGTTAACCCAGTGTGCCGTCAGCGAGATGTACCATCCTTGCCCACAAGCACTTGTCCACGTGTCCGTGTTTAGGTGGACTTTTCCAGTAACTGCATTGTTGATGGCACAGCTAAGTTGTGGGACACATGCTTATGTAATGCGGGGACAGCACACTGGGAGAAATAGTGACGGCTGGGGACCGAGTACCGAGGGTTGGCCGCTGCCATCAGGTTGCGGAAAGCTTCCATCTCCATGAGCCTAAAAGGCAACATTTCGAGCTCAAGCATTTGTGAAATGTGTGAATTTAGTAGTGTGGCCTGTGGGGAATTAGCTGCGTATTTGCGCTTGCGTTCCAAGTACTGGGGTAGGGACAACTGAACGCTGAGCTGGGACAAGGACGTGGACATGCTTGCTGATGGCGCTAGTTGAGAGTGTTCAACGACAGGTGCAGAGCGGGATGCATCTTGGCATGCGCCATGGACAGGGGATTGGCGTGCACACACAACAGCGTAACAAGCAGTGGTGTCACCCACAGACACTGTTGCTGGACCCTGGGGTTCGGCCCACTTAGTCGGGTGCTTTGCTGCCATGTGCTTGATCATGCTGCTGGTGGTCAGGCTGGTAGTTTTGCTACCCCTGCTGATGCTGGCCTGGCAGGTGGTGCAAATGGCCTTTTTGGAGTTATCGGCAGAGTCTTTAAAAATCAACCAGACTCAGTAAGACCTAACAGTAGTACTGGCAACTTCCGTCGTGTTGATGTTACGGGGAACGGTTGCCCGCCTTCTGTCTGCGGCCACCACACTGCTTGTTCTTTGCCTGTTGTGGTGCTATGCCACCTTCCCCCTGTGTGCTGCTGTCCTCGCTCTGCAGGTCACCTTGCCAGGTTCGATCAGTGACTTCATCATCCACCACCTCATCTTCCACTTCCGCACCCTGGACCTCCTCCTGACATTCTGGCAATTGTGTCTCATCATCATCTACCTCTTCTGACAGTTTCCCACTGTCGCCTTCGTGTAACAGTGGCTGCTCAAATATTTGGGCATCGCTACATGCGATCTCCTCTTGCCCTGCTTCAAGTGGACCGGGCGAGAGGCCTGCATCTATAAATGGAAAAGTGACCAGCTCTTTGGAGTGTCCAAGTGTGGGATCAGTTGTCTCCAAGCAATCGTCATGGTGGGAGGAAGGAGGATCAGGGTGAGGAATATGCGTTCCAGACTCACGGCTACTGAGACTTGACCGTGTGGAAAACAGGGTGGTGGTGGTTGTGGCTAAGTGACTGGAAGCATTATCTGCTATCCAACCAATAACCTTTTCACACTGCTCTGTGTTCAATAGTGGTGTTCTGCGGCCCCCTATTAATTGGGACAGGAAGGTCGAGCGACAAGATGTGGGTGCTTGTTGTGGCACAATTTCAGCTTGCCCTCTGCCTCGTCCTCTGCATGCACCATCATCATCACGTCCACTTCCCCATCCCTTGCCACCCACCTTGCCCATTTTAAATGGAGGACAATATTTTTCACGTTTTCACAGCGACCTGGTGTCAATAACTTCACTAACACACTGCAACAACATTTTAAATAGATCAAATACACCAAAAATGCCATTTATAATAGACAGAGAAAAGAAGTGCACAACCATCTGTAAAAATTACAGATGATTATCCACCTGCATGCTGAAAACAACATCAAAAGAAGGAGGAAAATAACTCAGCAATATATTGCAAAAATATTTTATTTGAGTACAATACACAAAAAATAATAAGATGGAGGTTCAGACAATGAGGTAGTATCAGATGATAAGGTGCTTCCAGGTAAATCATAGATTAAGAGATGAGGATGTAAGTACATTATACCTTCTGCCCTTGAGAAAGCGGCCTGGGACACCACGAAACGTACGTTGGGCTATGACCCTTACTATTTCTTCACCTCCCCCCTGCTGTGCATACTTGTCAGGTAATTATCTCGCTGTCTGTTATATGTTTGTTGTTATGGAGATGGGCATATGGTTATATACCAAGAATACTTACATCCTCATCTCTTAATCTATGATTTATCTTCATATAGCACCTAGTGAGATCATTATTCCCATGGCTGAGGAAACTCATTTTAATCCTGTGATTCTCGCCCCAGTCTATTGACACTTTTTCTTGTAATATTATTTACAATTAAGTTATTTTGTGGGCAACGTGCAACTTTTGCAGTTTCACGGATCTATTATAAATGTATTATTATATTTTCCCTACCTGGAAGCACCTTATCATCTGATACTACCTCATTGTCTGAACCTCTATCTTATTATTCTTTGTGTATTGTACTCAAATAAAATATTTTTGCAATATATTGTTGAGTAGAGATGAGCGTTGTTCTACTCGAACTGTTCGCCAATCTCAAATTCGAGCTGTTTTGGGCGGTGTTCGAGCCGTTCGGCGAACACGAACGATTTGAGAAAAATTCGGCTGTTCGAGGTTATGTTCGATAACTGTTCGTGCACCAAAATCATAACTGGATTTTTTCTCAGTAATGATGAAAATTAATGTTAATACGCAGTTTGAGTGTACAGCGGGGTGGGGGGAGGGGCAGGGGATGGATCTCTGCAGGAATAATGAAGATCTCCATTTTTTTTTCTCTTTCCCGCATTTACAGTGGGGAGGTGCAATCTGTCAGCCTATCAGCAGCGCACACACGGAGCGAAGTGCTTTTTTTCACACAAGCAAGGGCATGTGTCATTGGCAGTGTATGTCACATGTCCTTGCCCTATAAGACCAAGCCATTTTCCCCGTCGCCACCATTTTCTCACTGCTGCAGCTGCGTGTTAGACGGCACCGCTGTTGCTGTGTGCGCTATACCTTGTTAATTTCAAGCCAATTTTCGCACAAATCTACAGATAGCTTGGGAGTAGGGAATAGTTGTGATTGCAGTCCTTTTAAGGACTAGGTTACAGCATTTCCTACGACATTTATCAGGCAGGTCTGTGCTCTTAAATAGATAGATTGTGGGAGTAAAGACTAATTGTAATTGCAGTCCTTTTCAGGACTAGGTTACATCAGTTCCTATCAGTTTTTGCCAGGCAGGTCTGTGCCAGTGCTGTGCAAGTTTTTTTCACAGCATTTGGCTGAATCTAGCAAAGCTAATCCTTTTTGGCCTATTGCAGAGTGTGTTAGTCAGTGGAGTAGCCTATCTGTGTTGCAAGATATACCACCTGTGTATAGAATACCAATTTTTTTACTGCACCTAGTGAAGTAAAATCTTTTGGGCATAGCATCATTCTATTAGTCCATCTATACTGACCTCCATCAGGTTGCAAATTGAATATAATTTTTTTCTGCATCTAGCTCTGAAAAAATATTTGGGCTTCTAGCAGTGTGTGAGACTTGTTCTATTAGTCCATCTATACTGACCTCCATCAGGTTGCAAACTGAATATAATTTTTTTCTGCATCTAGCTCTGAAAAAATATTTGGCCTTCTAGCAGTGTGTGGGACATTCTCTATTAGTCCATCTATACTGACCTCCATCAGGTTGCAAATTAAAAATAATTTTTATCTGCATCTACCTCTGAAAAAATATTTGGCCTTCTAGCAGTGCGTGGGACTTTCTCTATTAGTCCATCTATACTGACCTCCATCAGGTTGCAAATTAAAAATAATTTTTATCTGCATCTACCTCTGAAAATATATTTGGGCTTCTAGCTGTGTGTGGGACTTGTTCTATTAGTCCATCTATACTGACCTCCATCAGGTTGCAAACTGAATATAATTTTTTTCTGCATCTAGCTCTGAAAAAATATTTGGCCTTCTAGCAGTGTGTGGGACTTTCTCTATTAGTCCATCTATACTGACCTCCATCAGGTTGCAAACTGAATATATTTTTTTTCTGCATCTACCTCTGAAAAAATATTTGGGCTTCTAGCTGTGTGTGGGACTTGTTCTATTAGTCCATCTATACTGACCTCCATCAGGTTGCAAATCGAATATAATTTTTTTCTGCATCTAACCCAGCCAATAGTTTTGGCCTAATACCACAGTTTGGCCACTCAGCTCTGCTCGGTTCCCATCCATTGTTTTTTTGTGCAAACAACTCCAGAGTTGTGAATTAGTTTACCACCAAAATGAGTGGAAAAAGGCCTGCTGCTGGTGGAAAGGGGAATAGGCGTGTTGGGAAGGGGAAAAAAGGTTGTGTCCGTGGGGTAGGTGTTAAAGCAACAGTAACATCTGCAGAAGAAAGACCATCTTCCAGCCAAACTAAAATGTCTACTTCTTTTAGCGGACAATGTGATAAGATCCCTTTCTTACGGCCACGCCAATCGCTACAAATTCCAGATGAGGCACAAAAACAGCAGGTGCTTCAACGGATATCAAGTGCTCCTTTAAGTGGGCTCTCCTCCACATCAACTTCAACATCACAAATACTCCAGTCCTCAAAGGTGTCACCCCAATCGCACTTGCTTCCTCACAGCTCCCAAATCTCCAGCTGCCCGTCTGAGTATGAGGTAGAACAGATGGTTGAGTCTGCAGAGCTGTTTACTCATACTATAGCCTGGGAATCAGAGGTCGACTCCAGCGCTTCTGTGAATCCAGACGAGGAAATGATCTGCACTGATGCCCAGAATCTTTATGAGTCGGATCCAGGACCAGACGCAGAAGGTTCTGACCATAATGTAGACCCTCATTCCCAAACTGTAACTCCTGTTGGTGGAGACAATGAGGAAGACGATGATGAGACTCAAATACCTGATTGGAGCGACAACTTTAGTTTTTTGTCAGGGCAGGAACAGGTTGGCTCTGAGGCCGACGGGTGTGATAACGCACAGGGTGATGATGATGAGGTTGGAGATCCCACTTACTGTCAACCCACAGTCAGCCAAGAGATGAGGTCAGCAGAGGAGGTGGAGGAAGATGCTAGTGACGACGAGGTCAGGTTGCGCCTTCCTGGACAGAGACGTAGTACTGGAAGCACGTCAAAAACTGCATCCTCAAACACAACTCTGCCTCTCACCACAAGTCGTGGTGGCTCTTCAGGTCGCATGGGTGCTAAGCCTTGCATAGCCTGGGCATTTTTTCAGATCGATAAAGATGACCCAACTCGTGTTATCTGTAACATTTGTCAGCAAAAGCTAAGTAGAGGCCAAAAAATACATAGTTTGAGTACTTCATGCATGAACCGGCACATGGACATGAAGCATAAGTTGCAGTGGGAAGCTCAGTGTGCTACAATGCGGCCTAGCCGGCCGGGCCAACCACCGTCTGCCATATCTTGTGCATCCGCGGCCTCTTCATCCTCTGTGACTGGGGGGACAGCAGTCACACCTGTTTTTGGGCGCAGACCTGCCACCTCTTTACCCGCAACAGCCAGCGTGATTGGCAGATCATCATTTTCTTTGGAGGTGGTAACACCAGCTGGTGTTGAGCGCTGTCCGACATCGATAGCACCACCTTTGGATCAAGGCAACCTAACATGTCCGCCTGCATCTTCCTCACAGACCGGCAGTTTGCCGGGGACACCCTTATCAACCCCGTCTAAGCACAATAGCCAGTCCTCGGTCCCTCAGATGTGGACAAGTAAAAGACCATTTCCTCCTAGCCATGAGAAAGCTAAGAGGTTGAATTTCACCATCTGCAAGCTCTTGGCTACAGAAATGCTGCCTTTCCGCCTGGTGGACACAGAGGATTTTCGAGACCTTATGTCCGTCGCAGTGCCCCAGTACCAGATGCCCAGTCGGCACTACTTCTCAAAGAAAGGTGTGCCTGCGCTCCACCAGCATGTCGCACACAACATCACCGCTTCTTTGAGAAACTCTGTGTGTGACAGGGTGCATTTCACCACAGACACTTGGACGAGTAGGCATGGACAGGGGCGTTACATGTCGCTGACTGGGCACTGGGTAACTATGGTGACAGCAGGACAAGGGGCTGCTGTCCAAGTCTTGCCGTCCCCACGAGTTGTGCGTCAATCCTCTTTATGTCAAAGTTCCTCCACTGCTTCTGCCTCCTCAACCTCCTCTCGGTCTTCCACCTGCACCCAAAGCCTGTCTGGTCATGCCACAAGCTTTCTAACTGCGCAGAAGGGATCCTGCACACCTCCTTACTATGCTGGCAGTAGGGCTCAACGTCATCAGGCGGTTTTTACTTTGAAATGTCTGGGAAATGTGAGTCACACAGCTGAGGAGTTGTGGTCAGCTCTGGAGAACCAATTTCATGAATGGTTGTCTCCACTGGACCTGAAACCAGGGAAGGCCATGTGCGACAATGCTGCAAACCTGGGTGCGGCCCTTCGCCGGGGCAATGTCACACACGTGCCTTGTATGGCTCATGTGTTGAACCTGGTTGTCCAGCAATTTTTAGCCCACTATCCCAGACTAGATGGCCTTCTGCAGAGGGCACGGTCGCTGTGTGCTCACTTCCGCCGTTCGCATCCCGCAGCTCAGCAACTTACATCTCTACAGAAGTCGTTGGGCCTGCCACTTCACCGGCTAAAATGCGATGTGCCTACCCGGTGGAATTCAACTCTGCACATGTTGCAGCGACTGTGGCAGCACCGACAAGCCCTGGTGTAATACGTTCTGACGTATAGCCTGGGCCAACGAGATCCAGAGGTGGGGCAAATCACGCTGGAGGAGTGGTCTCAGATCAGGGACCTATGCACCCTTCTGCACAGTTTTGAAATGGCGACGAAGATGTTTAGTGCTGACGATGCCATTATCAGCATGACTATTCCGGTGATTTACATGCTGGAGCACATGTTAAACAGAATTCGGAGTCAGGTGGTGGCACAAGAGGAGGTGGAGGAAGTAGAGGAGGAGGAGTTGTATGCGGAAGGGCTAACATCTGCAAGGTCCAGACGGTCGGCAGCACCAAGGCGGCAGGCATGTGAGGGTGGGGGAGATGGTTTTACCAGGGCGCATGGTAGCAGCCAAACTAGTGAGGAAGGTGCAGGAGCCCAGGAAGAAGTGGAGGACGAACTGATGGAAGACTCATCAGATGAGGGAGACCGTGATCACATTTCTGTTGTGCGAGGTTGGGGGGAGAGGACAGAGGAAGGAAGCATGATTGTTACCTCGCCACCAACACAACAGGGACTTGGTGCTCCTGGATGCGCAACACACATGAGTGCCTTCTTGCTGCACTACCTGCAACATGACCCTCGAATTGTGAGAATTAGAAATAATCCTGACTACTGGGTTGCCACACTGTTAGATCCCCGGTACAAAAGTAAATTTGCCGAAATTATTCCTGCCATAGAAAGGGATGCACGCATGCAGGAGTATCAGCAGAGACTGTTGCAGAATCTTACATGTGCTTTCCACAAAACACCAGTGGTGCACGTAGTGAATCTCACAGTTCCAACTTGCCAACCGTGGGACCATCAAGTGTTCAGCACTCAAACCGTAACAGAACCACAGTAAAAAAATTGTCATTTTTGAAATTATAAGCATTAGCAGGTTATTAGAAACTGAAATCAAACAGTTTTCAACTCAAAACTTTATTCTAGGTGATGTTACATTTTCACATAGGACCCCTTGTTCGAAAGGAGCTTCTGAGCTCTCTCGTCCATTGAATTTGTCAGGTTTTGGATGGTTTCTGCTTCAATTGTTTTGCATGAGGACAGAATACCCTCCCAGAGCTGTTGCTTAGATGTGAACTGCCTCCCGCCATCATAGACACTCCTTTTGATGATGCTCCAGAGGTTCTGAATGGGGTAGAGGTCAGGGGAGCATGGGGGTCACACCATAAGTTTGTCCCCTTTTATGCCCATATCAGCCAGAGATGCAGATGTTTTATGTGCAGCATGAGATGGTGCATTATCATGCAAAAAAAATGATCTTGCTGTGAAATACACGGTTCTTCTTCTTGAACCATGGCAGGAAGTGCTGTTTGAGAAAATCCACATACATTATGGAGTTCATCTTTAGCGCCTACAGGGATCCTAAAGGGGCCGACAATCTCTCTCCCCATGATTCCAGCCCAAAACATTACTCCACCTCCTCCTTGTTGGCGCTGTAGCCGTGTTTGCGTGGGGTGTCCATCAACCAGCCATCCTCCACTCCATCCATCTGGACCATCGAGCGCTGCACGGCACTCATCCGTGAACAAAACAGTTTTGAAATCAGTCTTCATGTAATGTTTAGCCCACTGGAGCCGTTTCTGCTTGTGTGAAGTGGATAGAGGAGGTCGACAGGATGGCGTATGCACAGCTGCAAACCTCTGAAGGACCCTGCATCTTGTTGTTTGGGGGACGTTGGAGGCACCAGCAGCTTCAAAAACTTGTCTGCTGCTATGACAAGGCTTTTTTGCCGCTGCTCTTTTAACCTGACGTAATTGCCTGTAGGAAAGAGTCCTCAATTTGCCCTTATCAGCACGCACACGTGTGTACTGTGAATCAGCTGCATATTTCTTGATTGCCAAGACACTTCATCCTGATCATCGCACAATGTTGATTGTAGTCATGCCTTGACCTAAACACTCCACAATTTGTTGCTTCTCAGCAGCCGACACATCCTTTTTCTTTCCCATTTTGGCAGAAAATGTAGGCTGCTTAATAATGTGAGACAGCCTTCTTAAGTAGTCTTGCCTTTCATTGGACACACCTGCCAAACTAATTAGCACAGGTGTCTGCAATTGATTACAGTCATATAAAGAGCCCTGACACACATCACCATCAATGAGTTTAACTGACAAACAAACAAATTCTTCCCTTATCACTCCTAAACACTTTTTGCATAATAATTTGGAACACAGTGTACATGTGCTTTTCCACAAAACACCAGTGGTTCACGTAGTGAATCTTACAGTTCTAACTTGCCAACCGTGGTCTGTATGGAGTTGTTCAATAAAGGGCCCAAAATTAAGATAACATAGATGGGAGAGGTCTCTATGAATAGGAATTCCTAAGTATTTGATACCCTGTGAGGGCCAGGCAAAGGGAAAGTTGGACTGGATGGAATCCTATATGGATTTGGGGAGGGAGACATCGAGGGCCTCAGACTTCGCTGCATTGATTTTAAAATTTGACCATGTAACAAAGTGATCTATTTCAGCCATAACAGCATGGATGGATATATGTGATTGAGTGATATATACTAGGACATCATCAGCAAATAGAGAGCACTTGTACTCGGTGCCTCCCACCTCAATCCACCTAATATTGGGGTTATGGCGAATTGATGAGAGCAGGTGCTCCGTCACTAGGATGTATAAGAGAGGGGACAGAGGACATCCCTGCCTTGTCCCATTGGTGATTGTGAAAGGTGATGAAAATGTTCTGATGCACCCCCTGGGCCTTGGGACACCCGGAGCCGGACCCTTTTTGGTGGATGCTGGTGGTTGTAGTCTTCGTGGCGGCGACCCGGTTCCGTGGCTCAGGGTGGTCAAACCAGTGGCGGAACTATTTATGTGGTTTTGATGTTTAAATGTCCGACTACGCCACCCGTGGATTGCGGTCAGAGTGAACCGCCGCTGCAGGGCAGACCGCTGAGGCTGGTGTTGTGGGTGCAGCAGAGCGTAGCATAACTCCCCACGGGAGGAGTATAGCCTCAGGGCAGTGTATGCGGAGGATGGGGGTAATGGTGCAGGGCAGCAGCAGTAACGACACGGAGTCAGTGATGCAGTCCAGGGCCTTTACTCACAGTTCTTATTATCCAGACCACGTCTGCAGGTAACGGCTGCCCACGTCGTACTGTGCTCACCAGGTGAGGGGCTCAGACAACTCCCAGATAACTTTGGAGCGCTTCACAGGACCCCCTTTGTGTGTCCTTTGTCTGGCCTTTCTTACCAACCCTTCTGTCCGGCTGCCTCGGGCCTCCTCTTGGTAAACTTGGCGCCAGTTTCCCTGACCCTATGTGGTGCCTTCCTAGCGGGTGTAGCGAGGGGCTGCGCCACATAAAATGTCACAGCCTCCGGTTTCTAGCTGAGGGTCGTTTCCTGCCTCCACTAGTTTCGGGGACCGGTCTCCCCCTTTGCCCTGACCCCTCCACGCAGCTGGATTCGGGCGTGCTGTGGCGACTCTCCCGTCCGCACCCCTGGGATCCCTTCATTCCTCGTTCCTGGAGCCTTCTCCGCTCCTCTTCCTTCTTTCTCCCTCTTACAGGCCTGGGCCTTTGTTACTAGGCCCGCCTCCGGAGCAGAGCTCATGCAGAGCCCCTGCTCCCTGCCACTTCTGCTCAGACTTCTCTGCACTGAACTAAGATGGTGCCCACCTTTTATACTCCCTTCTCAATGCACCCAGGAACTGCTTCCTCCCTGCTCCTGCACTACAGGGTTCCCCTTCCTCAGTGTTCCCTCCCCCCCACTCCAGCCAGGGACAGGGACTGTCGTGCCCATCTCAGAGGCATATTGGTCGCCCTGCCCCACGGCAATGTGGTGTAATGCATGCAGGTGTCGGGTCCTGATCCACACTCCATCCTTACCTGAGAGTGAGATATCACACCTCTGGGTGAGGTGCAATACCTCTGTAGCAACCGAGCCCTCAGGGTGCTACAGTTCCATTTATCTTCAGCCTAGGTGACGTATTGTGATACAGGGCCGTGATTTTGGCTATAAAAGGGTCCCCTAGACCCCTACCCCAAGCTTTTTAAGAGAATCATATATGGCGTGCCAGGAGACTCTATGGAATGCTTTCTCAGCATCCAACGAGAGTATCTAATTACAAATTTTTAACTGCATCTAGCCCAGGAAATACTTTGTGCCTAGTAGCAGTGTCTGCTAGTCAGCGGATTATCCTGGCTGTTAAGCAAGCTACACCACCTGTAGTTTGGACACTTAATTTTTTCAAAGGAAATGCTTCGGGACCACGGGGTACTCAGTGAAGAGCATCAGGAGGCACCCCAAGGCATAGGGGCTGGGACTGGCAGTAGGATGCCTTGCGGTGGACAGCCGAGCTCGATCCTTATAAAAGCTTTTTAACTGCAGCAGCTTTAGTGGACGCTACTGGAGCTGGAATTACGCGGCTGCTGGCATGAGACTTGCCCTCCAATAGATCCTTGTAAATGGATTTAAAGTGTATTCATTCAAATTAGAGAGACAATTTAAATTAAAAAGCTTAGAGCTGCCTCCACCACAGGGGGGCTCGCTCGACCCACCAGCGGACAGGCACCAGTATTGGGAGAGGGGGGCTGGCCATCAGGGTTCACCGCGGCTCTGGCACAAACCCGGCGACACGGAGGTGGCACGGGCAGGAGCGGACTGGCCGTGTCGGCTTCTCACTTTTTGGATTTTAGAAGGGCATGACATGCCTATATCTGTGTCTCCCCCTCCTTTTACTCCTCCACCTCTTTTCTTTTCGCATGACTATATGTACTTGTCACTTTTCCATCTGTTAGTTGTGTCTTCTGAGCAGTTTGTCAGCTTTTGGACACCTTTGAAGGTGTTTTCTATGTGTTTTTGTTTGCCTGCCATTGGTTTTAACGGTGTTCGAAGGTGTTCGACGAACAGTTCGACGAACAGTTCGGCGAACACACGGGTGTTCGACGAACCGAACCGAACTCGAACACTACGGGGGTGGCTCAACACTATTGTTGAGTTATTTTCCTCCTTCTTTTAACATTTAAATAGAGGCCAGAAATGGCTGAATTTGGAGCGAACTTGTATGAGATACGTGTGACGGAAAACCACAGTTTTAAATAGCGGGCCTGTAAATTATTATTTTTCACAGCGACCTGGTGTCAATAACTTCACTAACACACTGCAACTAAATTTAAATGGAGGCCAATATTTTCCACATTCACTAAAAATTTCTGGATTTTTATCGCTGTAATATGGAAAGGAGCTGGCTGTATTCTGCAGTGGCAACAAGCAAATGGAGCAGAAAAACAGTGTTCTCTGGATTTCTTTTTAAGCAAATAATCAGAATTAACATAAAAAAAAAATATCCCTGGCCCCTGATACCTGGGGCTATTTCTAGAAATATCTGTAAGAGCAGCAGAAGACTGAACTGGAATGGGCCTCTTGTGCTATATGCACTGCAGTCTGCCACATACACTGCTGCCTGCCTAACTCCTGCTGTCACCACAGAATAGATGCAGCTGGATTAGTCCTCAGAAGGACTGTTAGTTCAGATGGATTTATATAGATGTTGTGGTATACCTACACTAACTAATAAAGAAGCAAATCTCTCTCCAGCTCAGCAGCACCTCTCCCTACACTGCCTGATTCCGGGGTAGACTGTGACAAGCATGGCGGCGCCAGGTCTGATATAGACCTGATGATGCTGTGCGGCCAGCCAATCACTGTAATTCCACAATCAACTTTTCTACGGCATTACAGTGCGTGGCAGGCAATCGCTGAATGTTCATTGGCTCTCTAAAGAGCGCCAAACATGCAGGGAGGGGACCTGAGCTCCCGCCCGAGCAACCAGGAAATACTCGCTGAGCAATGAGATACTCGGGCGAGTACCGAGCAGTGGTGAGCACGTTCGCTCATCACTAGTTAGGACCATCCAGAACTAGGGTACACATTAACGTTGGTGGGATGGCTTTCACGCTTTTTTTTATCAAAAACATTGTTTACAAAGTACCCAATGTTATTCATATGCACTGTTGCTTTTACTTATTTACTTACAGCAGGGTATTTATTTATTTTGCTTATGTCTTGTCTGTTTTTTGGCCAGTGTGAACACGCTCCTATTTTGCTTGCATATCAACTTGACTCTAGTTAATTTTTTTCTGATTAAATCAGCTGTCATATGTCAGCAAAAATGCAGACTCAGAGTGTGAGCCCACATCAAAGTCAGGGAATTGATATATGACTTAAATATGTCATATGTCGTGAAGGAGTTAAATTTCAGTAAGCATGTTCAATACTTTTCCTTGTGTCATTTCTCAATATTACACATAACTTAATTTATGGACGTCTATGGTTTGATTTCTTTGCCTGTGTGGATTGGATGGGTTATTACAGACGTCTGGTGAGAATTTCATGTCAATAGCACTTTTAGAAATATATTTTCTTAGAAAATTGGTGACATGTTCAGTACTTATTTCACCTGTTGTATCATACGGATAACAGTTTATCTGAAAGACTACCATGTAGCACTTTTTGCCAAGGGTCGCAAGTGCTAGACCTAGTCCAGCTGATAATCATAGCCTGAATTGAAGAGTAAATCCTTTAGGTAACCTTATTAAAAGTAAAATAGGCTAAGAAATGTATCCTTTTTTCAGATGTTGTTTGACATATTTTTGACTCACTCCAAATTTATTTTAACTGTACTCCATGTCTGAAAATGATTTAAAGGGGTGTTATCAAGTTCTTAAATAGCTTTAATTAGTTAGCAAAAAATAAGCAAGTTTGCAATTTCATAGAATGTTAGAGTTGGAAGGAACCTCCAGGATCATCGTGTCTAACCCCCTGCTCAATGCAGGAGTCACTAAACCATCTCAGACAGATGTCTGTCCAGCCTCTGTTTGAAGACGTCCATTGAAGTAAAACTCACCACCTCTCGTAGCAGCCTGTTCCATTTATTGATCACCCTCACTGTCAAAAAGTTTTTTCTAATATCTAATCTGTATCTTCTCCCTTTTAGTTTCATCCCATTGCTTCCCGTGCTTCCATGTGCAAATGAGAATAAGGATGGTCCCTCTACACTATGACATCCCTTCAGATATTTGTAGACAGCTATTAAGTCTCATCTTAGCCTTCTTTTTTGCAAGCTAAACATTCCCAGATCCTTTAACCATTCCTTGTAGGACATAGATTACTTAATTTACATAATTTACTTGCCTCTTATATCTGCATTCATTCTAATGCTATGAGGGATTTTATTTTTAATTATGTACAGCTCGCTTCATAGAACCCGGTCTCCAGTACCTGGCCGATAGTGCGCATTAGTTGCATTATAGGAGAGAGGTTGACACTTAACATACCAGTCAGCTCTCTCCAGTTCATTGATTTTAGTTATTTGCTTACCTTCCTTCCCTCTCATCTTCTGAACAGACGCAGTTATAAATCACCAGCAGCAGCTTTCACAGCAGGTCTCCTAATTTTGTCTCTCTGCTGTCCTTGTCTGGAGCTGTGTGCTAGTTCAAATGCCCTGTTATCTCTATGTGTAAATACAGTGATAACAGTGTACACTCCAGAACAAACTATTGAAAGTTGAATGTGTTATAGCAGAACTTGTGCTGAGCTTTCTAGTTCTACTAATAATATAGTAATACTATTCAACAAAGCTGTCACTCAAGATGGAGTGCCCGCCCTGCTAGAAACAAGGAAGTATCGATGCTATTAAGAGATTGCATAGCTATGAACTACTCAAGAGACAGCTTGAGAATACCCCTTTTCAGTGGCTTATGTCAGAAGTATGAGATTTGAGAGTAATGCCTGTCACTTTCGAAAACCTTTGTTTATTCATTAGGTCGCAACGCAACAAACAGTATGGGTGGCAACATGATTTCATTTAATATTTTCTGACCAATGTATCATAATTAGTGTTGAGCATTCCGATACTGAAATATCGGGTATCGGCCGATATTCACGGTATCGGAATTCCGATACTTAATTCCGATACTTTTACAATATTGAATACCGGAATCGGAAGTTCCCATAATGCCTGCGCTCTGCAGTGTCTCTGAAGGATGACAAGCTGGATGACAGCGCTCAGCTGCGATCCAGCCTGTCATCAGAATGCCATCCCAGCGTGGGAGAATTCCCCTGATTGTTCAAAAGCCGGCGGGCAATAAAAAGCCGGCGGGCGGTAAAAAGCCGCCAGCTTTTAAACAATCACACAGCCCCATACTGCTTCCCCGCAGCCTCCCACCCCGATCCTCCGCTCCCCCCATCCTGATCGTAAGTTAGGACCGGGCGGGGAGCGCAGCACCAAGGAGCGGGGAGCGAAGGACCCAGGCGGGGAAGCCGACAGTGAAAAGACTTCACCGCCGGCTTTCCCGTTCTGTGCTGCGCTTTCCCGCCGGTTATTTCAAATGAACAGCTGAGGTATCAGGTGATGTCGATCAGCTGTTCATTTGAAGTAGCCGCGGTGCCCTCAGAGGGTTCATGTGAGTTCATGCTTGACTGGATTGCATGAACTCACATGAACTTTCCCACGGCCGCACAGGTCAGCCTCACCTCCCAGACCATCAGTCCGGTCATGATTGGTGTGTGTGGGTGTCTGTGCGGTGTGTGTGCGCGGGGTGTGTGCAGTGTCTGTGCGGGTGTGTGTGTGCAGGCAGACATAGGCCGATGTGACACTACTACTCCCATCGGCCTATGTCTGTCCCCCGTCCACTCGTGCCAGCAGGATCAGCTTGATGGGAGTAGTTCCCATCAGCCTGATCCTGCTATTTAAATTGCCCTTTAAACTGGCTCATATGTTATTTTGTCCCCCATAGTTTTCTATTTTTGCCCCTATACATGTTTTATTTAAGCCCCCATATTTTTTTGGGGGTTGTTGGTCCCCAATAAATTTTAAATACATTTCATTGGTGGCCAGTGGTTACCTAAAATAAATTACTTTATACATTACCTGTCCCCGCCGATCGCCACCTAAAATAAAGTAAAAAATAAAAAAATACACCTATACTCACCTAGACACCTAATTCCCCGAAGCCATCGATCTCCTGTAATAAAATATAAAATAATAAACCACAACCTTATCCTTACCCCTCCGTAGTAGTCCACGAGTATCCCACGAAGATCTCCAGTTTAGAGCAGCCACATAGAATGTGACCGCTCTGAACCGCTGCCGCCGCTAGAATGACGGGGCCATAAAGCGGCCCCATCACTGCATAAGCGGGTTCGCCGGAGTTCAGGCAGCGCTGCTCCGGTTAGCTCCTTTACGGCCCTGCTGTACCGTGAGAAATTCCCACGGTACAGCAGTGCCGTAAAGGAGGTCTCCGGAGCTGCGCTGACTGAATGCACTCCGGTGACCTCAGTCAGTGGCTCCCGCTGCCGGGAGCGGACGTGTTCCCGGCAGTGTGAGCTTACAGCAGCCATGCACAGCTGTCACCATCTCCAGATGTGACAGCTGTGCATGGGAGATCAGCGCAGGAACGTGGACAGGTAACTATTTTTTTTTTAGTAAACTAAGAATTAAATAAAATGGTGTTTTTTATTTCAAATAAATTATTTTTTTCTGGGTGTAGTGTGTGTTTTTTATTTTTAACACTTTGTAGGTTAGTAATGGGGGTGTCTTATAGACGCCCATCATTACTAACCTGGGCTTCATGGCAGCTGGCGCTGACATGAACCCCACCACTATTATCCCCTGCCACCGCACCAGGGCAGCGTGGAAGAGCGAGGCTAAGTGCCAGAATTGGCGCATCCTATGGATGCGCCATTTCTGGGGCGGCTGACGGCTGGTGTTTCTAGCCTGGGAGGGGGCCAATATTCATGGCACCCTTCCTGGGCTATTAATATCAGCCCCCAGCTGTCTGCCTAGCCTTTGCTAGCTATTAAAATAGGGGGGACCCCACGTCATATTTTTGGGGGGTCTCCCATTTTAATAGCTAGTAAAGGCTAGGTATTCAGCTGGGGGCTGATATTAGTAGCCTGGGAAGCTCCGTGGGTATTACCCCCTTCCCAGGCTTCAAACATCTGCCCCAGCCGTCTGCTTAACCTCCGCTAGAGACTAAAATTATGGGGGATCCCACACCAATTTTATTTTTAATAAATCCTTTATTTTAACACTAAATGACACTTGAGGGGTTAATAAAGATGCAGTCCCTAAATTATTATTTATTTTTTAATTATTTTTTCCCAAAAATTTTGAAGTGGGCTTCGCCATATTTTTGTATGCCAGCCAGGTACAGAATCCAAGAACGGGCTGCCCCCAACTCCCAGCTGCCTATTTGTACCTGGCCAGACACAACAATATAGGGAAGCCCTTTTTTTTTAATTATTTCATGAAATAATTAAAAAAAAATTTACGTGGGGCTTCGCACTATATTTGTGTCCAGCCAGGTACAGCAGGCAGGAACGGGCTGCCTCCAACCACCAGCTGCCTATTTGTACCTGGCCGGACACAACAACATAGGGAAGCCCTTTTTTTTTAATTATTTAATGAAATAATTTAAAAAAAAATTGACGTGGGGCTTCGCACTATATTTGTGTCCAGCCAGGTACAGCAGGCAGGAACGGGCTGCCCCCAACCACCAGCTGCATATTTGTACCTGGCCGGACACAACAATATAGGGAAGCCCTTTTTTTCTAAATTATTTCATAAAATAATTAAAAAAAAATTGACGTGGGGCTTCGCCCTGTTTTTGTGTCCAGCCAGGTACAACTAGGCAGCTGGGGGCTGGAATCCGCAGCGCTGGGAGGCCCAAGCTTTCTGGGCCACCCCCGCTGCAAATTGCAGTCCGCAGCCACCCCGGAAAATGGCGCGTTCATAGAAGCGCCATCTTCTGGCGCTGTACCCAACTCATCCAGGGCCCTGGTGCGGTGGCTCACTGGGTAATAAAGGGGTTAGGGCCAGCTTGGCATTATCAGCTGGCCCTAAGCCCGAAATTCATGGGGTCACGCCAATATTAGACATGACCACCATGAATTTCTAATAAAGTATTTAAAAAAAACACAACACCCAGAAAAAAGTCCTTTAATTGAAATAAACACACAATTCCTTATTGTTCTAAATTAAACCATACTTACCATCACGCCCATTCCAGCTGAAGCCAACGATCTCCTGCAATAAAAGAAAAATAATAAAGCAACATCATCCTTACCTTTCCATGGTTCCCACGACAGCTTCAGCTCTGCTACATCGAGATGACAGGCTGGACCGCAGCAGAACGCTGCCATCCAGCCTGTCATCCTGCAGACACTGAGAAGCGCAGGCTTGCTTGCGCTCCTCAGTATCTCTCTGTGACGGCATCTAGATGAGCCGAGTTCATGTCCAATGAACTCGGCTCACCTCATGCACGTCACTGACAGCGTGGGAAAATTCTCCTGCACTCAGCGCTTCAGCGTGAGAATTTTCCCTCGCCGTCAGTGACATGCATGAGGTGAGCTCATGTCCAATGAACTCAGCTGACCTCATGCACGTCACTGACAGCGTGGGAAAATTCTCCTGCACTCAGCGCTTCAGCGTGAGAATTCTCCCACGTTGTCAGTGACGTGCATGAGGTGAGCTCATGTCCAATGAACTTAGCTCACCTCATGCACGTCACTGACAGCGTGGGAAAATTCTACTGCACTCAGCGCTTCAGCGTGAGAATTTTCCCACGCTGTCAGTGATGTGCATGAGGTGAGCTCATGTCCAATGAACTCAGCTGACCTCATGCACGTCACTGACAGCGTGGGAAAATTCTCACGCTGAAGCGCTGAGTGCAGGAGAATTTTCCCACGCTGTCAGTGACGTGCATGAGGTGAGCCGAGTTCATTGGACATGAACTTGGCTCATCTGGATGCCGTCACAGAGAGACACTGAGGAGCGCAAGCATGCCTGCGCTTCTCAGTGTCTGCGGGATGACAGGCTGAATGGCAGCGTTCTGCTGCGGTCCAGCCTGTCATCTCGATGTAGCAGAGCTGAAGCTGTCGTGGGAACCATGGAAAGGTAAGGATGATGTTGCTTTATTATTCTTCTTTTATTGCAGGAGATCGTTGGCTTCAGCTGGAATGGGCGTGGTGGTAAGTATGGTTTAATTTAGAACAATAAAGAATTGCGTCTTTATTTCAATTAAAGGACTTTATTCTGGGTGTTTGTGTTTTTTTTAATGTTGACTATGGGGTTAGTAATGGGGGTGTCTTATAGACGACTCTCCATTACTAACCTGGGCTTGATGTCAGCTGGCATTATAAGCTGACATCAACCCCAGCTCTATTACCCCACTGCCACCACTACAGGGCAGTGGGAAGAGCGAGGCTAAGTGCCAGAATTGGCACATCCTATGGATGCGCCATTTCTGGGGCGGCTGACGGCTGGTGTTTCTAGCCTGGGAGGGGGCCAATATTCATGGCACCCTTCCTGGGCTATTAATATCAGCCCCCAGCTGTCTGCCTAGCCTTTGCTAGCTATTAAATTAGGGGGGACCCCACGTCATTTTTTTGGGGGGTCCCCCATTTTAATAGCTAGTAAAGGCTAGGTATTCAGCTGGGGGCTGATATTAGTAGCCTGGGAAGCTCCGTGGGTATTACCCCCTTCCCAGGCTTCAAACATCTGCCCCAGCTGTCTGCTTAACCTCCGATAGAGCCTAAAATTACAGGGAACCCCACGCCAATTTTTTTTTGAATAAATCCTTTATTTTAACACTAAATGACAAGTACAGTAACCAACACTATCACTGTACTTATTATATACAGTATGTGACTGACATGTTTCTATCTATCTAATCTATGTGTGATGCTCTATTCCTTCTATTCTAAATTGTCGGGTACCGCTGCTGAATTGCCGGCTGGCTTTTTTAAAGAGACGGTGCATGAAAACACTATTATTTTTTTAAATAAATCCTTTGCACTAAATGACAAGTACAGTAAGCAACACTGTCACTGTACTTCATATATATGTGACTGACATGTTTCTATCTATCTAATCTATGTGTGAAGCTCTATTCTTTCTGTTGTAAATTGTCGGGTACCGGTGTATGCCGCTGATGAATTGCCGGCTTTTCGCGTAATACATTCTACATTATTCTTAGTTGTTTTCCTTCTTGTAGAATTAATCTACAAGGAAAGAAAGGGTTTATTTTCATTCCGATATTTGTGTCCCATTGACTTGCATTGGTTTCCGGTATCGGAATCGGCGATATCCGATACTTTTTGGGTATCGGTCCGATCCAATCCGATACGATATTTCCTGATATCGGAAGGTATCGCTCAACACTAATCATAATCAATGCAAGCTACCTATGACTTTTTTCCACTGCAGGTCATGCAACCTATGATATTACCATCAACATTGTCAAGCCAAAAGTTTCTATGAGCCTTGACATTGACCTGATGAGTAAACTTCTGTTTTTGTTACAGGCCTTAGGGCTATAAACATCTTAGTACAGACTTCTATAATTTGTATACGTGCTTCCTAAATGTAAAGTTTTTAAATAATTGAGTGTAGCAACTTTTCAAATAGTCTTCAATAAAAATGTTTAGCATTTTCCTGCTACCGAAAGAGTGTCTGTCATTTTTTTTGTATATAGCGGAGTTCTTTGCACAAATGCTACCATTTCTGTTCAGTTCTGATGGCTCTCTCCCCATTATTTGTCTCAATGTTAGATTTAGGAGCAGGGAGGAGGTTGTACAGAGATCTCTACAGAGTGGAGAGGCTAGAAACCATGTAAAGTCTCAGGTAGGGCAGAGACAACAGTCTGTTAAAAAAGAGGGAAGCACGTAAAGAAAATAAGAGCAGGGTAGAAGTAGTGGTGATATATTAACAAATGTTGACAGCAGCCTCATGGATACACTCAGACCTCACATACAGCCTATATTACTGGCAGGGACACTCTCCCAAGAGGAAAGTCTGAACGTCGGCAGCACGGTGGCTCAGTGGTTAGCACTGTTGCTTTGCAGCTCTGGGGTCCTAAGTACAAATCCCACCAAGGACAACATCTCCAAGGAGTTTGTATTCTCTCCCCCCGTGTTTGTGTGGATTTCCTTTGGGTTCTCCGGTTTCCTCCCACACTCCAAACACATACTGATAGGGAAAGTAGATTGTGAGCCCCAATTGGGACAGTGTGGATAATGTCTGTAAACCTCTGTGGAGTTAATGGCGCTATATACGGTAAGTGAGTAAAATAAATAAAAATAATATAAAAAAGCCTGAATCAGGCTGCAAAATCATATCAAGGGGCCTTAAAATGAATGACTGAAGGAATACAGATTGGGGACTGAAACTTAGTGTAATGTTATTAACCAAATATGACCAGTCTGCCAACTTATTCAAAAGTCATTTATTTGCTATCAAATGAGTCTCTAACCTTTAATGCTATGTTCTCATCTTTTTGTACAAAGCGTCCAACAGAAGCCTCTTGTTCATATTCTCCAGTCCTTTGAATGTTCAACAAAGTGATAATTTCAGGAAAATGGGAAGTGGAAACATTTTTGCTGAGTTTAGAAACATTTACAATTGTAAGAAAAAATGTATGTATTTGGTGAAAAGATGATTACTGAGATATCAGCATATAGGGGAATAGATGCATCAAAATATATTTCCAAATGAAACTGGCAGGTTTACTAATGTGAATGCGCCATAACATTCCACAAAATTTTGATGCATTTGGGTTCAAATAGTCACATCAGCATGTTTGTCATCTTAAAATCATCATTTGGGGTTTTTCTGCCATTCCCCTTTAATGCATCAATTTCAAATCTACTTCATTTATTGTATATGGTAGGATACAATGCCAAGTAAGCTCCGGCATATGTCATAGACAATGAATGAAGTGGTGTTTCGCATTCACGGCCATCCACCAATACAAATGGGAAACTTCATAGTCCCGAGAACGAAATTCATAAATTATCAACCCTTTTAATGATATAGAGATTAAAATTATGCAAGTCTATGGCCCCAGTGATGTCTTTATTGTAAATATTCTGGATCATGAGGCGGTCACAGTATTGCCAGAAGATCCAGATGAGTTAGTTGACTTCATTGCACCATAACTATTCTCTTTATTCTGAAAAGTATACGTATTTACCAATCCAGATTTGTTTGCTTTTATTAGAAATACAACATTTTACCCCAAATATCTACAACAATTGTAAATGCCGCATCAAATTCTTGTAAGAATTGTTTCATTTGCAAGTAGTTTTAATAGAAAAAAACAATATTATATTACAATAGAGGCAATGTACTATGGCAGAAAGTTCATCTTCTGATCAGTACAGTCCTGGTATCCCAGCATGACATCTTCTTCCAATGCATGCTAGCGCTGGAATTAATTTAAAATTAAAATATACTTTATAATTATATATATATATATATATATATATATATATATATATATATATATATATATAGTTTGTTTATTATATTTTGTATTAAAATATAATTGGCTAATATTTCCAAGACATATTCAAATTACGAGATTTGTATTAGGTACTGTATATGCAAAATAATATGATACAACTATAACATTGCTTTGTGCTATTTTTAATACCTTCTTCAGATTAGTACATTGCCTCCTGTTAAATTTCACATTCGTTCAAAATTCATTTCTCAATCCAAAGGTCAACCATTGGCTTCAGTGCCAGTAAACAATACTCTGTATAACTTAGTAACTATATTCAGAAAATAAATACTTATTATTACATGTGTAATATCTAGAAATGTTTACAAACATGGACATAATCCATCACTAAGTTCAGTTTGTTGTCCATTTTTAACCCTGTAAGTAGTAATGTAAGGAGGTGGGAGTAATGATCAGGTCAGAGGTCTCTCTAGACTCTTCTAATGTCCTTGGGACTCCTGAAAGAGTCATGAAGTCCACATCGTGATAAACTGATCTAAGTAGGTTGCAAAAAAAAAAAAAGGATTCAGCCATTCCCCTTGTCTTTTTTTAAATTAACTTATTCCCAGAAACATGGTGACTGCTTCACCCATTAGCAGCATGGGTAGCAGGGATTTTTACGGATTTCTACAATAGATAAGCAACCTATGATGGTCCAGATGATGTTCTCTTAAAATATAATAAAATAAAAACCTGGTTTGTATTCATATCTGTAATGAAAGATTGTATAAAATTTGCTCCCAACTAAAGTGAATATAAACAGGTTACGGCTTCTCTACATACAACCGAAAGAGAGCACTGCTCTAACATGTGAAAGAGGTAAATGTTTAAAGGAGTTGTCCACAACTCGGACAACCCCTTCTCAATCCATATGTTTCCCATCAATAAAACAATAACGCCTATACTCATCTCCGGTGCCAATGCAATCCCAGAGGTGTTGGCACTGGCACTCCCGGGGCTTGCGTAACACTGTTATGTCATGAAATTACTGCAGCCAATCAGCGCTAGCTTCACTCTCCTCCCCATTGGACAAATCAAGACATCCAAAGAAAGTGAGAGAACAGAGGCAGCTCTCACTTCCTCCAAATGTCAATTACGTCTGGAGGAGAGGAGAGTAAAGCCAGCGTAGATTGGCAGCAGGGATCGTGTGGCATAGCAATTTCACGCAAACCCCGGGAGAGCCAGTGCAGACAACACAGGAATAGCGCCAGCACCAGAGGTGAGTATAGTGTTATTATTTTACTGGGGGAAACACAGAGATTCAGAAAGGGTTGTTTGAGTATTATACAACCCATTTAATGGGGTTATTTAACTTAAAAAAATAAAGACAGCTGCAAAACAATAAAATAAAATAAACTATATTCACCTGATCTTTCCCCTGCAGATGCTACACTGATCCTCCGGTGGTCCTCCTAGTGTTTGTTTACAAATAGCTTGCAGATGCAACCAATCAGTGCACACATTCAATATTACTGGAAACACTTCTCAGTGATGGAAGTTATGATGCCAGCAGTACAGCACATGACAGCTTAGTCTGCAGCCCAGCTACAGCAATCACATGTAGGCCAATTGAAACAAAGATCAGAAGAGCAGTGGAGCATCAGTCCTGGACCTATAGTGGAAAAAGAGGTGTGTATAGTTTTTCTAATACATTTTCACCTTTTAATAAAGTTGGATCACCCCTTTACTCAAGAAGACATGCTTAATTTTGGAATAATTTTCATATTGCACATGGCGTATATATATATTGACAGTTCTATAAAAAGTTCAGTCGGAATTCTGTTGAAATATTTTAGCTGGAACATAATAAGTTGACCAAAGAAGTTGTAATGTTCAGCTCCCTCAGTACGACTTTTACTTTTTACAGATACTAAATAATAATAAACCCCCACACACCCACAAGGTACACATGTACAAATATACAAGTGACATCATTATACACAACCTTCATGACAGATGTGTTTGCCATTGATCAGACTGAAGCTGGCAATAGAATGGTTAGTGCTTTTTAGTGAAGTCATTCGGGTAGTACTCCTTCCCATGCTTTGAGACCTCACAATGAGTCTTGGTCTACAACAGAACAGCTGGTTGTTGAACTGTTTCCTGAAACTCTTGCTGAGCAAGTACAAAGCGAAAGGATTAACGCAGGAATTGGTAAAGGCTAAAACCCGAGCACAGATGCTGGTGATGTAGTGTAAGACAGAAGTGTCCACTTCTGAATAATGGTAGGATCGATATAAATAAATGACATGATTAGGAAGCCAGCAGAATGCGAAGAGCCCAACAAAAACCAAGACTGTTTTAGCAAGTCGTTTTCGAGATTCGATCTGGGAAGAAAAGGAAAAAACAGAATATAGGTTAGAGTGTTGCATATACACATTATTTAATTTTTTATATACACATATGTTCATGAGAATATATATAGTATACTGTATATATATACAGGGTGGTCCAAAAGTAGGTGGACAGAAAATAATAACTTTTATTTTGATTAATATATAAAATTATATTTACTAACACAAGCATAACATTGACAATTAAATTTTATTCTGAACAATAATACAAAGGCCCTTAAATTTTATCAGCGCAGGTGCCCAAACTGTTTTCCATTACAATTTGCACAGCTTTGAAGTCTGCCTCTTAGGCTTCGACAAACTTTTTTTCACAAGTCTCTTTGGGTATTAATTTCTTGAAATGCATCTCTTATGTAATTTTTCAAATCACTGACACTTTTTGGTTTTCGACTATAAACTTTGTCCTTGAGTACTCCCCAAAAGAAAATATCCATTGGGGTCAAGTCTGGTGAACGTGCCGGCCAATCAAGTGGGCCTCTTCGGCCAATCCATTTATTAGGAAATGTTTCATTAAGATACTCGCGGACTACTCTTGAATAATGTGGAGGGGCCCCATCT
The DNA here is from genome assembly GCF_046119375.1 of Phyllobates terribilis. NCBI lineage: Eukaryota > Metazoa > Chordata > Amphibia > Anura > Dendrobatidae > Phyllobates > Phyllobates terribilis. The sequence continues at coordinate 867,674,786 of NW_027362762.1, forward strand.
TGTTGGAAATAAAGGTCATTTGAATTAGGCTGTTGCTGTAACTGGGGAACAACTTGATTCATTAGAATTTCGAGATACTTATCTCCTGTGACTGTTCCATCAAAAAATATTGGTCCTAAAACACCAAAACTTGAAATACCACCCCAGACATTGACACCGGGCTCATTTAGTTGTTGCTCTAATGTTAAATGCATGTTCTCATTATACCAGTAAATACAATTATGTCTGTTAATATGGCCGGATAATTTGAAAGAAGCTTCATCACTGCTCATCACTGCACATAATGTTATCTAAGATTACTGGATTTTGTTTGATAAATCTTCCCCTTCATAACTTTATTACACTTTCTGTCCACCCGCTTTTGGACCACCCTGTATATATATATACATATATATATATATATATATATATATATATATATATACACACATACATACAGTGGGGGAAATAAGTATTTGATCCCTTGCTGTTTTTGTAAGTTTGCCCACTGACAAAGACATGAACAGTCTATAATTTTAAGGGTAGGTTAATTTTAACATTGAGAGATAGAATATCCCAAAAAAAATCAAGAAAATCACATTGTATAAATTAGATACATTTTTTTGTATTTTGCAGTGAGAAATACGTATTTGATCCCCTACAAACCATTATGAGTACTGGCTCCTACAGACCAGTTAGACACTCCAAGTCAACTCGATACCTGCACTAAAGACAGCTGTTTTACATAGTCACCTGTATAAAAGACTCCTGTCCACAGACTCAATTAATCAGTCAGACTCTAACCTCTACAACATGGGCAAGAACAAAGAGCTTTCCAAGGATGTCAGGGACAAGACCATAGACCTGAACAAAGCTGGAATGGGCTACAAAACCATAAGTAAGATGCTGGGTGAGAAGGAGACAACTGTTGGTGCAATAGTAAGAAAATGGAAGAAATACAAAATGACTGTCAATCGACATCGATCTGGAGCACCATGCAAAATCTCACCTCGTGGGGTATCCTTGATCATGAGGAAGGTGAGAGATCAGCCTTAAAAAACAAGGGGAAACTTGTTAATGATCTCAAGGCAGCTGGGACCACAGTCACCAAGAAAACCATTGGTAACACATTACACCTTAAAGGTTTAAAATCTTGCAGTGCCCACAAGGTCCCCCTGCTCAAGAAAGCACATGTGCAGGCCGTCTGAAGTTTGCCAATGAACACCTGGATGATTCTGTGAGATATTGGGAGAATGTTCTGTGGTCAGATGAGACAAAAATTGAGCTCTTTGGCATTAACTCAACTCGCCGTGTTTGGAGGAAGAAGAAGGAGGAGTACACCCCTAAGAACATCATCCCAACCGTGGAGCAAGGTGGGGGAAACATTATACTTTGGGGGTGCTTTTCTGCAAAGGGGACATGACGACTGCACAGTACTGAACAGAAGATGGATGGGGTCATGTATCGCGAGATTTTGGCCAACAACCTCCTTCCCTCAATAAGAGCAATGACCCAAAACATACAGCCAAAGCAACAAAGGAGTGGCTCAAAAAGAAACATAGCAAGGTCATGGAGTGGCCTAGCCAGTCTCCAGACCTTAGTGTTAGAACCTTGCTCTTAGGTTTTTTTTTCCTTTGCTGGTCACATGACCTTGTTGGCCTATTTAATCCTGCTCTGCCCTTCTGGCTTTGCTGGACTTCATTGTTTAACTACTTTCTAGCTAGCCTGTGCTCTGTATCTAACTCTGTTAGTTTGCTTGGTCTACGGACCTCTTTGTTCTATATATTTTGTTTGTTCATCTGTCTGCTACTATTTCTGTTAGGAGGTGTCCCATTTTCCTCCCAGTCCTTAGTACTTGTAGGGATTCCTTCCCCACCTCTATAGGTCTCCGTACAGACTAGCTTAGGACTTTAGCAGGTCTGATCGCAGGATCAGGTCCCCTGTTACATCGTAGGGATTAAGCTGAGTTCTATCGTAGGGACAGATCTCCTCTCTTTCCTTAGCTCGGGTAGCAGAACATAACACTTAGTCCCATAAAAAACTTATGGAGGGAGTTGATGCTCCAAGTTGACAAGCGACAGCCTCAAAATCTTAATGATTTAAAGATAATCTGCAAAGAGGAGTGGACCAAAATTCCTCCTGACATGTGCGCAAACCTCATCATCAACTACAAAAAACATCTGACTGCTGTGCTTGCCAACAAGGGTTTTGCCACCCAGTATTAAGTGTTGTTTGCTAGAGGGATCAAATACTTATTTCTCGCTGCAAAATGCAAATAAATTTTACCTAATTTATATAATTTGATTTTCTTAAATTTTTTTGGATATTCTATATCTCAATGTTAAATTAACTTACCCTTAAAATTATAGACTGTTCATGTCTTTGTCAGTGGGCAAACTTACAAAAACAGAAAGGGATCAAATACTTATTTCCCCCACTGTATATACAAAGAGAGAGAATACAATGGAAGAAGCACTCCAGTGAATATATGTGAAAAAGGTGGACTTTATTCACCCAGATACTTACAATGTTTCAGCTTGAAACTTTTCTCTAGCATAAAAACACACATACAAAGGGTGAAATAAGTATTGAACATGTCACCAATTTTCTAAGTAAATATATTTCTAAAGGTGCTATTGACATACAGTTCTCACTACATGTCAGTAAAAACCCATCCAATCCACACAAGTAAAGAAATCAAACCATAGATGTCCATAAATTATGTGTAATATGTGTAATAATGAGAACACAGGGAAAAAATATTGAACACATAAAAAAGAGAAGTGCAAAAAGCCATGGCAAGTCATGACACCAGCTGAAATCTATTAGAAAGCAATTCTGCCACTTAGTGAAAAATAATATCAGCTGGTTCAACTGATGGCCTATAAAAGGGTGTCTCATTAACAAGGTGCCACACAAGAAACATCTCATGATGGGTTAAACCAGTGAGCTGTCTCAAGACCTTTGAAACTTTATTGTAGCAAAACATACTGATGGCATTGGTTGCAGTAGAATTTCTTCTAAACTACTGAAGGTTCCAGTGAGCACTGTTTGGACCATATTCTGGAAGTGGAAAGAACATCATGTCACCATAAACTGGTCACAACCAACCTTCGCAATATTTGAAACAGAGGAGTGAAATGAAATTATCAAAAGAGTTGTCCAAGAGCCAAGGACAACCTGTAGAGAGTTACAGAAAGACCTGGAAACAGCAGGTACAATTGTTTAAAAAAAAACAATAAATAATGAGACTGAAGAGACCTCTAGAGACTCAAGAGTCCAAAAAGCATGTTCAAGAGCATTTAAACTTTGCGCAACAACATTAGACGAGCTTTGAAATATTGGGAGAATATAGTCTGTTCAGATGAAACTGAAATTGAACTCTTTGGATGCCATAATACACACCATGTTTTGAGGCCAAAAGAAACTGCACATCACCCCAAAAACACCATACCAACAGAGAAGTTTAGCGGTTGGAACTTCATGGTGTGGGGCTGTTTTTCAGCATATGGCACTGGCAAGCATTATATGATTGAAGGAAGAATGAATGGACAAATGTACTGAGACATTCTTGATAAAAATCTGCTGTCATCTACCAGGATGACGAGGATGAAATGAGAGTGGACATTTCAGCAAGACAATGATCCCAAACACACAGCCAAGGAAACTCTCATTTGGTTTCAGAGAAAGAAAATAAAGCTGCTAGAATGGCGCAGCCAATCACCTGACCTGAATCCAAGAGAACATTTTTGGAAGGAACTAAAGCTCAGAGTACGTAGAATGAGCCCACAAAACCTACAGGATTTATAGAGAGCTTGTGTGGAAGAATGGGACAAAATCACATTTGAGCAACGTAAGTAACTAGTTTCTTCATACAGGAGGTGTCTTGAAGCTGTCATCATCACCAACAAAGTTTTTTGTATGAAATATTAATTAAACTTCAGTAAGCATTTTCAATACTTTTCCCCGGTGTCATTTCTCATTATTGCACATAACTTAAATTATGGATATCTATGATTTTATTTCTTTGTCTGCGTAGATTGGATGGGTTGTTTCCAACATCTGGTGAGAATTTCATGTCAATTTCACCTTTAGAAATATATTTACTTAGAAAATTGGTGACGTGTTCAATACTTATTTCACCCACTGTATAAATATATATGTATATACATATCTAAAGCTTTACTTTGTAAAGTTCATATTTTATGCTGTAATACGGCTTTTATGCTTTGAGACTTGATGCCTACCTGCAAATTTTGCAAAATACATTGGTCAACTAATCTTGCAATTGAAAGGTGCAATATAATTGATTGACTCCACTTGGCTTGTGTAATCTTGCTTTCAATTGAGTTTCTTTGAAAGAAAAATACTGATAGTTCTATGAAGTAAATAAGCTCGCAGGAGACTGACTGTTTGTCCATACCACTTGTTTTGACTTTTTGTTCTAAGCAGATAGCTTACAAATTATAGAAAATAGGCTTTGCTTTGTAAAGTGTTTTATGCTACAATACAACTTTTCTACGATGAGAGTTGACACCAACCTGCAACTTTTGCAAAATACATTGCTAGAACAATCTTACAATAGAATGGTGCGATATAATAGAATGGCTTCACTTGGCTTGTCTAAATCTTGCTTCAATTGAATTCTTTTGCAAAAAAAAAAGATACAGTTTCTATGTAGGAAATAAACTCATAGGAGGATGACTGTGCCCATACCACCTGTTTTGTCTTACAAGCTCTAAAAAACAAAATACATTTTACAGAAAGTAGAAGATTCACCTTCATAAGTGCATTATGTGCATTAAAGTTCTGAATAACAATCCTTTTCCTTGTATTATTTAAAATTCAATATGTATAAATATTGCATTAAAGGGTAAATTAAATACAATAAAATAATGGTTAAAGCATTGACACTGATTATGTTAGGGGAGATTTACTAATCTAAACATCACAGAATTCTGGCTTAATACATGGCAAAACAACTGCTGTAACTGGTGTACATGCCTTCCACCACACTTATTAAAGGGGTTTTCCAAGAATGTAATGAAATGGCCCCCATCACATAATTCAATCAGGAAAATTAGCAGCCTGTCCTAGTCGTGTGTCAAGGTCTGCAGTCTGAAGAAACACTGCTCCTGAGACCTGTGTCTCAACTGACAGGAGCTATATTATAAGCACATGTACTGGTGAGATGACAGAGAAATGTGTGACAGGAAAAGAAATAAATTTTCTCGCTGACTGAGCACAAAGGATTTTTTCTCCAGCCTCAATCATCTGTGAATAGTACGCCAAAGGATATTTATTACTTCTCATTTCTTCTCAGCTCTGGAATGTATATTTATAATCTTGGTCTTATCAGTTGAGACACAGGTATTGTGAGCTGTTTTTCTTCAGATTGCAACCAGTCCTGACAAGTGACTTGAATTTTTTAAAGGGGCCATTTTATTATATTATCGGAAAACCCTTGTAACTGTTAAAAACACTTTTTGTACCTCACTCTAAAAGAGGGTGTGGATTGGATGTAAAGGGCATAGCTTGGTGGGAAAGGACATAAGCCAACCAGAAGGTGGTGTAAAGCTAAACAACAGTATGTGTTTTATTCTATTACACGAGATAATGTGATAAATTTGGTGCACTTTCAGACTGTTTAATCTAAAGGGGCATATACACTGTCTGATTATCGGGAATGAGCGTTCCTAGGAATCACCATTGTTAGCTGTACTTGTTCTGCTTACAAACGACTATGAGAACGATAGTCACTTATGTGCACAGAATAATCTATTACTGGTCGTTCTATCTGCATCATAAGTGCAGTGAGCCAGTCTAAATTGGCTATTAAATGACTACTGATTGGCAAACATGTAGCTGATAAGTGGTAGTTTAATGCCATAGAATGTGTAGTGTAAACAAGCTCTAAATTTACATTTACACAACCCGATCATGGTCATTAAACAACAGCCAAATGGCTTCATGTAAGCCGATAGGTGGTTGTTTAATCGCAGGTTTAGACAGGCTGACCATGCTTCCACACACACAATGATCGTTAATATAATCACCCAAATAGAATATCATTGTTCTTGGCTTATCACCGCCTGTTTACACAAGCCTAAAAAATACTTTGTTCATCGGGTGCTTAGCCTGTTTAGATAGACTGATAATCAGGAAACAAGAGTTCCTATAAATACTTATTCCTGATTATCGGCCAGTGTAAATACAGCTTAAAGGGGTTGTCCACTACTTGGACAACCCCTTCTCATTCCCCATGTTTGACCCGCTAAAATAAATACCACTATACTCACCTCCCGTGCCAGCATCTTTCCAGATGTTTTGGCTCTCGCATTCCCGGGGCTCACGTGTGGTTGTTTTGACACATGAGGACGGCGCCCAATCAGCGCTGGCATCTCTGTCTCCTCCTTTGGACGTATTCATAATCAAGAGAAATGGGAACTGGAGCTGATCGCTCACTTCCTCTTGATTACTAATTACTTTATAATAGCTAACAATTAGACAGGATTACTAAATCTGCCCTATTATGTTAAACTTCTAAGATGAGGATAAAACAAAAAAGCAGAGAAGGGAGTCAATTATTACTGTGAATTATCAAAATGATTTCTTCTATTGCACAATGAGCTAATAATAAAACCGCATGCGCCCAAGCTGCTTCAAGTGATAGATGTAGGCAAAGAGAATTTTTTTCAATTACTGCAACCATGCTAAGTCTAGGTGATGAATCTTAAATTAACATTGCTAAAATACATTAAAATTCACTTGAAAGCTAAGCTTCTAATAAGGGACTTCATTTTAACCCCTTAGTGATCAGGACAAATAATTCAAATCTGACATGTCATTTTATGTGGCAATAACTATGGAATGCTTCAACATTTTTCAGTAATTTTGATATTGTTTTTGGTGACACAGTATACTTTATGTTAATGTTAAATTTAGGTTGATACGTTTTGTCTTTATTTTTACAAATATCTGAAATTTGACAAACATTTAAAAAAATTAGTAATTTTCAACCATTGAATGATTATTCTTTCAATCCAGATAGTCATACTAGAAAAAAAGTTAATACATAACATTTACCACATATCTGCATTACATCCGCACCATTTGTAAAATGTCTTTTTTTAGGTTATGTGCCCACGACGCAGAAATGCTCCGGATTTTTTCCTGAGCGTTTCTGCATCTCCCTGGCAGAAAAAAACGCATGCGGATTGTACATGCGGATTGTACATGCGGATTGTACATGCGTTTTCCTGCCAGGGACATGCGGAAGTGAAGCGTTCTTCACATGCATTTCCGCATGCGGGTTGACAAGCGCTTTCCAAGCGATTTTAGCATCACTTGGAAAGTGCTTGACAACTTGGTCACACTATATAAATCCATGCAAATGTGACACCCCAGGGGTCTGGTTGTCACAGTGATAGAGATATTACGTCTGAGAGCAGGTGGGAGGTCCTTTGGTCAGGGATCCTGTGCATGCCACACCTCCTGCCCAGCCTTGGGAGGGGAAGAACTTCCCCTGTATAAACCCGGGGCTGAGGCAGGGTTAGGGAGTCCAGGAAGAGTAGAGACAAGAGCAGCATAGGAAGCAGCAGAGTCACAAGGAGTCAGGGGCTGGCAGCTAAAGAGCTCGCCCTGACTAAGAAGATTCTTTACCGGACCCGGAGTCCGAGGCTGTGGGGACTAACTTCTACCCAGCAGCAGAATCCGTCAGGCAGGGGATTTCAGGTCCCCTGGCCCAGAAGCCCGAAGGCCCGGTCACACGCGTGGGACCAGCACCGCCATCGTGGAGCGGAAGCCATTAGAAGGCCCCGAGTCACCGGCCATACGGGTGAGCACCACACGGTACACTCAGGGACGTGGGCTACTTACATCAGCTTCTAGCAAGGTAGCCAGAAGAGTACAGTCAGCTTGGGAGGCCTACAACTACGCCTGGCCAGGGGAGATCCCATCTGCTCAAGGACTGACCAGGCCCCGTTCGCTAGCAAGTACTCCGGGAGGGTCTATCGTTGTTACCAGTAAAGACCCTGAACGCTACCATACCGTCTCTGAGTGGTTCCTGCTACCCCCATCATCCACGTCGGCTGCCCTGAGGCCATACCCCTCCCGTTGGGGGTTATACTATCACGCTGCACCATCCTTCCACCGGCCTCAGCGGTCTGCCCTGCAGCAGCAGCCCCCTGGCTGCATTCAACGGGTGGCGTAGTCATCAACCATTTTCTACCGCTAACAGACTGCCGTCCAGTTTGACTCCCTGGGCACGGACCGGGTCACCGCCACGAGACTACAACCCTAAACAGATCCGGCTCCGGGTAAGCTCCCGCGTGCGCAACGCAGCGCGACACAGGCCCAGGGGCGCGTCAAATTTTGGCGTAGTCGGCAGGATCACGTGCCCGCAACCACCGGGTACTGCGTGCCTGAAAAGCAAAGACTGTTCAAACTTACCAGTGGTGAAGATTCCCGCCATCGGTGAAGATTCCCGCCATCCGGCGCCATCTTCAGCCTTCTTCCCGCCATCGGTGAAGTTTCCCGCCATCCGGCGCCATCTTCAGCCTTCTTCCCGCCATCCGTGGAGTTTTCCCGCCATTGGACGCCATCTTGAGGACGCCGCGCGGGAAGAAGAGGGGCGTGGACTCCGAAAGCGCGCGAGAACTGAAGCCCCGCCTCACGTCCGGACGTTGCGTAAGGTCCTGGAAGGAGCCCAGCAGACGCCGACGTCACAGGAGCGCGACGGAAGGTCCTCAACCCTGACGATCCACTGCGGAGCCGCGGCCTACGGAACAGGATCATCGCAAGGTAGGCCACGGTCCACTAGGGGGGAGGAAGATGTCGGATACGGAGGAGAGCTCCACTGCCTCAACCCCCGCCAGCGCTACCGCTGTTGCAGTTATGCCCTTCACCATGCCCTATATCCCGGGAGCAGCTTGGCTACCCCAGTACTCAGGGGAGTCACATACCCTGCATGACTTTAGAGAAAAGCTGGATAGCCTCTTCCAGGTGTACCCCCTCACAGAAGAGCAAAAAGTGAGCATCCTGGTGGCCCAACTAACTGGGGCAGCCAAAAGGGAAGTAAAATCCTGGCCACCTGGGAGGAAGACTGTCGCAGGGATACTAACCCGGCTGAAGGACACCTTTGATACCCGCACCTCAGCCGAGATTAAACTTAGATTCTACGGGTGCAAGCAGCGAGCGCATGAGAGTATAAGGGACTATGCACTCAACCTACAAGAGGCCCTGAGGGCCATTAAGCAGACCGACCCTAATGGAGTGGGAAACGAGGACAGGCTGTTGACCGAACAATTTATAGAGGGTTTATATTGCAATGCCCACCGCACCCAGTTGCGGGCAATGGCCTTACAGGACCCTCATCTAGAATTTGCACAGTTCAAGGACAGAGCCATCCGGGTGCTCCGAGAACCGGCACCAGGTGGCGTTGTGACCCACAGACGCCCCACTACCACTTACTACCAGGAGGCGTTCCCTTGTCAGCAGGGCCTGTGGGAGCTGATGCGCAGGCTTTGGACAATGACCCGGCTCCAGACCTACACCATCAGGTCCAAGAGCTAGCTAAAAGCGTTGCTGCGCTAACCCGAACTGTGCAGTCTTTACAGGTTTCCACTCCAGGGAAGATCCAGCTGGCATCCGGACCGGAGGACATCCCGTGGCGTCGACCAAGGAGGACCCCACCGGCCAGAGGAAGACCCAGTGACCGATACAGCGAGGACGGACGACCCATCTGCCGCCGCTGCAATCAACCCGGACATATGGAAAGGTACTGTTCTTTAAACGGGCACAACCTGGGGTAGAGGGCCAACCCCCAGGAAAAAGATCACCAGGCCCATCGAACTGACGCGACAGATATGTGGGAGGACGTCCAGTCTTGCCTGTGGTACTGGATGGCATTCCCATGAGTGCCCTACTGGACACCGGGTCACAGGTCACCACCATCCCGTACGTGCTCTTCAAGCAGTACTGGAATGACTCGGATATTACCCGCTACCCTGACGACGACTTGAGTATCATCGCCAGCAATGGTCAGCCCGTGCCACAGATCGGATTTAAAGAGGTGACCATCAAAATTGGTAGAGTCGAACTGGCCGCACAGGGACTGATCATTGTAGATATTGACAAACATGAGAGTCACCCAAAAATAACTCTAGGAACTAATGTAATTGAAAATTGTCTTGCAGAGGTGATTTTCCTTTTACAGCAGGTTGCCAAGAATGCCAGCTCCGGCGAGCAGCGGGTGCTCCAGAAAGAGATCCGGGCACTGATGCAACGGCAGCAAGTGGAACTCTCCGGCGGTGAGATTGGTAGCGTAAGAATGTGTGACCCTTTTCCTATTGCCATGCCCCCAAAAAGTGAAATGATGATTTGGTGCCGGGCAGCTATTGGTCTGAGAGGTAGAGATTACCAGGCAATGGTAGAACCAGTTTACTCAGACAGTAGGCCCACCATTTTGACAGCACGGGGGGTGGTCAATGTACGCCATGGGAGGGTGCCCGTTCGCATAATAAATATCGGAGAGAGGGAAGTGTACCTGCCCCGGTATGCCACGCTAGCCAAATTATATACCACTAATCAAAATTCTATACAATCTGTGGAACCCTTGCCTCCATCTCACCCGGAGGAAGGTAACGGCTCTAAGAAAGACATGGAGGACTGGTGTCAGCAACTACATCTGGGTACTGACTCCACTCCCTCACACCAGAAACAAGGAGTCTATCGGGTGGTTCAAGAGTATGAGAGAGTGTTTAGTAAACACCCGTTAGACTTCGGGCGAGTCAAGGGGGTAGAACACCGCATCCCCACGGGAGATCATCCTCCCATAAAAGAGAGGTATCGACCCGTACCCCCTGCACATTACCAACACGCCAAGGGGATGCTTAGAGACATGAAGGAGGCTGGGGTAATCCGGGATAGCTGTAGCCCCTGGGCAGCCCCACTAGTTTTAGTCAAAAAGAAAGACAACACCAGGAGGATGTGTGTAGATTACCGGAAAATCAACCGTATCACACACAAGGATGCGTACCCCTTACCAAGGATAGAGGAGTCATTGGCTGCTTTAAGATCTGCTAACTTCTTCTCTACCTTGGATCTCACTAGCGGGTACTGGCAGGTTCCTGTAGCAGAGGCGGACCGGGAGAAGACCGCATTCACCACCCCGATGGGACTTAGCGAGTTCACCTGCATGCCGTTCGGACTCTGCAACGCCCCAGGAACCTTCCAACGATTAATGGAGTGCTGTCTGGGCCACAGAAACTTCGAGACGGTCCTGTTGTACCTGGACGATGTCATCGTATACTCCAAAACTTATGAGGACCACCTGAAACACCTGGCGGAGGTGTTCGAAGCTCTGGCGAGTTACGGCCTAAAGGTGAAACCCTCCAAGTGTCACCTCCTGAAACCAAAGGTGCAATACCTGGGACACGTGGTGAGCGCTGACGGAGTGGCTCCCGACCCCGATAAGATCACCGCAATCAAAGGATGGCCAAGCCCTTCCAGCGTAAAAGAAGTGCGGCAGTTCCTAGGGTTGGTAGGCTACTACCGAAGGTTTATTCCCGGTTTCACCAAAAAGGCGGCGCCTATGCAGGACCTCCTGATAGGCCAGTCCCGGAAGGCCAAGAACCAGAAGCCGCCCTTCAAATGGGAAGAGCTAGAGGAAGAGTCCTTCCGCCAGCTGAAGATGGCCCTCACGGGGGATGAAATCTTGGCGTATCCGGACTATAGCCAGCCCTTCATCCTCTACACCGACGCCAGTAACGTCGGGCTAGGAGCCGTACTGTCCCAGATTCAGCAGGGGAAAGAGCGAGTAATCGCCTATGCCAGCCGAAAACTGCGACCCACCGAAAGGAATCCCGAGAATTATAGCTCATTTAAGCTAGAGTTCCTGGCCGTGGTATGGGCAGTCACCGAGCGCTTTAAGCATTACCTCGCTTCTTCCCGGTTCACCGTATACACGGATAACAACCCGCTGACACACCTGGACACGGCAAGACTCGGTGCCCTGGAGCAGAGGTGGATGGCCCGTCTGTCCAACTACGAGTTCACAATTAAATACCGGGCAGGGCGCTCCAATACCAACGCGGACGCCCTGTCCAGGATGCCCAACCTGCCGGACGGAGGAGAAGATCCGGAGGGACTGGAAGAAGTTGAACTCCCTGCGTTCCACCGTCATGGGACTATCCAGTATTCCCACCGGGTAAGGAGTAAGCAGGCTGCTACGTTGAACCCCTTACCTCACTACAACTGGGCGGAAACGCAAGACAGCGACCCTGCCGTCCGACTGGTGAAGGAGATGCTGACTCGCCCGGAGGCTAGCCTGGAATCAGACGCTCCAGAGGAAGCCAAACAACTATGGGCAGAGAAGAGTCGACTGTTCCTTTACAAGGGGAAGTTGTGCCGCAGAATGGTTAACTCCAGGACGCATGAACTACTCTGGCAAGTAGTGGTGCCACGAAGAGACGCAGCCATGGTGATGGAGGCATACCACGACGGAGCTGGACACTTCGGGTGGAAAAAGCTGGAGTTCCTGCTGCGCGAGCGGTTCCACTGGGTAGGCATGAGGGGAACCATCGAGAAGTGGTGCAGAGACTGTGGCCCGTGCAATCTGAGAAGGAAGGACCGGGCCAGCCAGAAGACTCCCCTGCAGTCCATCGTCACCCGGCAACCGTTGGAACTGGTAGCCTTGGATCATGTAAAACTGACCCCCAGCAGAAGTGGCTACGTCTACGCGTTAACCATCGTGGATCATTACTCCCGGTTTCTGGTTGTCGTCCCCGTCAAGGACTTAACGGCTCGAACAGCAGCTAGAGCCTTCCAGCAGCACTTTTGCCGTCCACACGGGTACCCGGACCAAGTGCTGACGGACCAGGGACCTGCCTTTGAAGCGGAGGTCTTCCAGGAATTCTGCAATCTGTATGGCTGCCGGAAGATAAGGACGACACCCTACCATCCGCAAACTAATGGACTTTGTGAGAAAATGAACCAGGTGGTAATGGATCTTCTAAAAACGTTGCCCCTGGAAGAACGCAGTCTGTGGCCTGAGAAGTTGCCCGATCTGGTGGACCTATACAACCACATCCCGGTAGGTTCCACCAACTGTACCCCGGCTTACCTAATGAGGGCAAGACCTGGTAAGTTACCTGTTGACCTGGAAATGGGAGTCCTGACGCCCGAGGACACTTCACCAGAAACAGACTGGGACACAGAGAGGCAGCAGCAGTACCGGAAAGTACAGGAGAGCGTGGAGCGAAGTCTCTGTCAGGCTAGGGAAAGACAAGAGAAGACTTACAACCAGTATGCTCCCGCTGTTCCCCTGGTACCCGGAGAGCAGGTCTTGAAGAGGAAGAGACGGCTCCACAAGTTGGACGACCAGTGGGAGAAGGACCCGTACACCGTACTGCCCTCAAGCCACGAGAACCCGAAGGTCTGTACCATCAGTAAAGACGGAGGGGAAACCACAGCCATTGTATCCCGGGACCACCTGAAGAAGTGCCCCGAACAACTGAGGAATCCTGAGGAGGAACAGGAAGACCATCGACCCGTGGAAGAAAGGGAAGATATGGTTAGTACCGTGCTCGGGGACTTCCCTCGGTCTTGGACTCAAGTCAATGGTGCAGTTGTGGTACCCGTACTCACCTTCCTCCAACCATCATCCCAAGAACCTACGGAGCAACGGGTAGAGCTGGAAGAGCAGCCGGTCCAGGAGGCAGAAGACTCCACCCAAGCGGAACAGGAGAATCCACCCTCTGCTTATAGTGAGCCTGCCGTACCCCTAGTGAGACAAAGAGCCGGTAGACAGCTGCCCAGTTTACCCTTGACAGCTCCTACACCCTGTAGTTCAGGGCCAGACAGTCAGCTCCGTAGGTCCACTAGGGCCACTAGAGGCCAGTTACCCGCACGTTGGAGGATCTAAATGTTTAAGTTGTTTTACAATGTTTACCTGTTTATTGTTGCTTGTGTGTAATTTTGTGTTTCTAGTTGTTTTTAGGAGTCTTCGGTGGATTTACCGGGAATCCTTTGTATATAGTTGGAGCGTAACCCAGGATGGACTAGAGACTGTTAAGGACTCGGGGTAGGACAGACCCCTACCTGGTTACGTCTCCCTGTGTTGGTGAAATGGACACCTTTGCTTTTCTTCAAAGACTGCACCCGGTTGCGGACATCCGTGACCATCTTATTGTGTTTCCTTATTGTATTTTATTGTTCTTTGATATACCTTGTTATATTTTTCTAAAAAGTGTTTAGTCCCGGAGTACTAAATTTCACTAGGGGGGAGTGTGACACCCCAGGGGTCTGGTTGTCACAGTGATAGAGATATTACGTCTGAGAGCAGGTGGGAGGTCCTTTGGTCAGGGATCCTGTGCATGCCACACCTCCTGCCCAGCCTTGGGAGGGGAAGAACTTCCCCTGTATAAACCCGGGGCTGAGGCAGGGTTAGGGAGTCCAGGAAGAGTAGAGACAAGAGCAGCATAGGAAGCAGCAGAGTCACAAGGAGTCAGGGGCTGGCAGCTAAAGAGCTCGCCCTGACTAAGAAGATTCTTTACCGGACCCGGAGTCCGAGGCTGTGGGGACTAACTTCTACCCAGCAGCAGAATCCGTCAGGCAGGGGATTTCAGGTCCCCTGGCCCAGAAGCCCGAAGGCCCGGTCACACGCGTGGGACCAGCACCGCCATCGTGGAGCGGAAGCCATTAGAAGGCCCCGAGTCACCGGCCATACGGGTGAGCACCACACGGTACACTCAGGGACGTGGGCTACTTACATCAGCTTCTAGCAAGGTAGCCAGAAGAGTACAGTCAGCTTGGGAGGCCTACAACTACGCCTGGCCAGGGGAGATCCCATCTGCTCAAGGACTGACCAGGCCCCGTTCGCTAGCAAGTACTCCGGGAGGGTCTATCGTTGTTACCAGTAAAGACCCTGAACGCTACCATACCGTCTCTGAGTGGTTCCTGCTACCCCCATCATCCACGTCGGCTGCCCGGAGGCCATACCCCTCCCGTTGGGGGTTATACTATCACGCTGCACCATCCTTCCACCGGCCTCAGCGGTCTGCCCTGCAGCAGCAGCCCCCTGGCTGCATTCAACGGGTGGCGTAGTCATCAACCATTTTCTACCGCTAACAGACTGCCGTCCAGTTTGACTCCCTGGGCACGGACCGGGTCACCGCCACGAGACTACAACCCTAAACAGATCCGGCTCCGGGTAAGCTCCCGCGTGCGCAACGCAGCGCGACACAGGCCCAGGGGCGCGTCACAAACAGCATGGATTTATATAGTGTGACCGAAAGAATGGTAAAAAATAAAAAATAAATATATACTTGCCCTCTGATGGCCCACACTGTCTTGCTTCCCTCCATTCTCCCTTGCCGGCAGCGGTACACTGAAGGACCTGCCGACGTCAGCGTCGCGTGACCCTTCACATGACTAAGACGTCAGCGCAGGTCCTTCAGTACATCGCGAACTGTCGGCATGCGAGGAGAAGTGCATCGCGGGCCGCCAGAAGGTAAGTATATATTTATTTTTTATTTTATTCTTTTACTTTACAGTTTTCTATGGTACCCGGGTCCGGAGGAGAATCTCCTCTTCTCCAGACCCGGGTACCATCCGCACATTAGAATGCATGGAATGCGCATCTACATATACAGTGATGCAGAATCCATGCGGTCTAATGCAAGTCAATGGCGGCGAAAACGCAGCACTTCTGCAAAATAATTGGTAGTGCTGCGTTTTTTTCCGCAATGATAATCCGCAGCGGAAATTTCCGCAGCATGTGCACAGCACATGCGGATTATCATTGGGGAACATGGCAGGGCTTCTACCATGCGTTTTTTAAGCGTTTCTGCAGCGTTTTTGCCGCTGCGGAAATGCTTAAAAAATGCATCGTGGGCACACATCCTTAGAAGGTTTCAAATAGTAGCAGTATTTTTTCACTTTTTCAAGGAAATTTAGAAAACTTATTTTTCCAGGGATTTATTCAGTTTCAAAGTGACATTGGGGGCCCTATGTATTTTGAAACCACCCAAAAGTCCTAACCTTTTTAAAAATAGCACCCCTCAACATATTCAAAACTGCTGTTAAGTAGTTTGTTAACCCTTCAGATCTCTTTCAGGAATTAATGCAAATTGGAATGACAGAAATGAAAAATTTTATTTTTACCATCTAAATGTTGCTAACTTCTAAAAAGGCCACTATAGCTGGCAGACTAAAGACCATTATTTTGTCATGAACTGCAGTGGCAACCATCAGGTCCACACAATCATGATCTCAATGTGCCGATGGGGTTATAGAGGGAGCCCCCCCCACTCTTTTAACTATCTAGATGCCGTAGTAACTATTTAAAGCAGCAAATAAGGGGTTTAAACGGCCACGGTTTGTGTCAACACTGATAGTGACTGATGCAACAGGAGATGGTATTCTGATATCTCAAGTCAGTAAAAAGATGTAGTGGTGGTCACTAAGGGGTTAAATGGTATAGGTAAGGATGACATGAACATGAGTTGCCTATTCCTCTCTAACTACTGTAAGGCTGTGTGCCCACTAAGCGTTTTTTAAGCGTTTCCGCAGTGGCAATTCCGCCGCAAAAACTCTTAAAAAACGCTTGGTAGAAGGTCTGCCATGTTCCCCAATGATAATCTGCATGTGCTGTGCACATGCTGCGGAAATTTCCGCTGCGGATTATCATTGCGGAAAAATCCGCAGCACTACCAATTATGTAGTTTTCGCCGCCATTGACTTGCATTGAATCGCTTAATATCCGCATGACTACATGTGCGCATGCGGATATTAAGCGATTCAATGTGCGGATGGTACCCGGGTCTGGAGAAGAGGAGACTCTCATTCAGACCTGGGTACCATAGTACCTGTAAAAAAAAAAGATTTTAAAATAAAAAATAAACATTATATTTACCTTCTGATGGCCCCCGGTCTCCTTAGTGATGCGTCCTGGCTCCCTGGTGGCTCGCGATGGTCTAAAAGGACCTTCTATAACGTCATTCAGTCATGTGACGGGTCATGCGCTGACGTTGGCAGTCGCGTGACCTGTCACATGATTAAATGACGTCATGGAAGGTCCTTTTACACCACCGCGGGCCACCGGGTAGACCGGAGAAGGAGACCGGGGGCCATCGGAAGGTGAGTAGAATGTTTTTTTTTATTTTTTACCATTTTTCTTCTTTTTTTTAAATCCGGTTGCATGGATTTATATAGTGTGACCAAGTTGTCAAGCACTTTCCAAGTGATGCTTGGAAAGCGCTTGACAACCCTCATGCGAAATCGCATGTGCAAAACGCGTGACAAACGCTTGTCCCTGGCTGAAAAAACACATGTACAATCCGCATGTACAACCGCATGTAAAATCCGCATGCGTTTTTTCTGCTAGGGAGATGCAGAAACGCTCAGGAAAAATCCGGAGCATTTCTGCATCGTGGGCACATAGCCTTAGTGGTAAATGTGGTACTGTAATAATCTTTATTTATATAGCGCCAACATATTCTGCAGCGCTTTACAATTCAGAGATTCATATACAACAGTTATATGTAACATAGCTAAAGATAATATAATAATTAAATCAAAATTAGTGACGACCCTGCTCGTAAGAGCTTACAATCTACAGTGAGGTGGGGGTGACAGAAATACAGAGGCTTATTTATAAAGATGGTCCAGCCATCTTGAGGGGATGAGGAATACAGTGAGTACGGAAAGTATTCAGACCCCTTTAAATTTTTCACTCTTTGTTTCATTGCAGCCATTTGGTAAATTCTAAAAAATTCATTTTTTTTTCTCATTAAAGTACACTCTGCACCCCTTCTTGACTGAAAAAAACAGAAAAGTAGAATTTTTTGCAAATTTATTATAAAAGAAAAACTGAAATATCACATGGTCATAAGTATTCAGACCCTTTGCTCAGTATTGAGTAGAAGCACCCTTTTGAGCTAGTACAGCCATAAGTCTTCTTGGGAATGATGCAACAAGTTTTTCACACCTGGATTTGGGGATCCTCTGCCATTCGTCCTTGCAGATCCTCTTTAGTTCTGTCAGGTTGGATGGTGAACGTTGGTGGACAGCCATTTTCAGGTCTCTCCAGAGATGCTCAATTGGGTTTAGGTCAGGGCTCTGGCTGGGCCAGTCAAGAATGGTCACAGAGTTGTTCTGAGGCCACTCCATTGTTATTTTAGCTGTGTGCTTAGGGTCATTGTCTTGTTGGAAGGTGAACCTTCGGCCAAATCTGAGGTCCAGAGCACTCTGGAAGAGGTTTTCATCCAGGATATCTCTGTACTTGGCCGCATTCATGTTTCCTTCAATTGCAACCAGTCGTCCTGTCCCTACAGGACAAAAGATCAAATATATATAGATTCACATAAAGTGTTTGTGCAATAAATATATATATATATATATGTAAATTAATTACCAGGTGTATAAATATCAAGAAAAAAACGGAAGATGTAATAATGAATGCTGCTGGGAGTCACTTCCTGACGAAGCGAGGAGCGAAACAGCGTTGGAGTGGTGTGAGGGGGCCGGGGTATGTCTCGAATCCTATTTCTATCATCATGGTCTCCCTGGTTTATCATATTATTGATGTAACCCCCTGTTTTGGGGTGTGGACATGATTCGTATTTTTGCAGCCTAAACCTCTTTGAAGGATTTCATCCTCCCAGCAGCATTCATTATTACATCCCCCCTTTTTTTCTTGGTATTTATATACCTGGTAATTAATTTACATATATACATATATATATATATATATATATATATATATATATGTATATATATATATATATATATATATATATGTATTTATTTATTGCACAAGCACTTTATGTGAATCTATATATATTTGATCTTTTGTTACTTTTTTGGTGTTGTTTTTTATAAAGTATATATTTATCTTCATCTGTTGCTGTTATCAGAGGTAATCATGTATATTTAATCATTGTCAATAATCACTGTTAATCAAATTTGGCTGGTATACAAATACATATATTTTCTTATAGAGGAGATCCATATGTTATATTTATTGTGAACATCCCCCTCCCCCCTTTTGAGCTGTATTTTAATTATGTTTTATATATATATTTTATATTTTTCTTGTCTGTTTTTGATTTGTCGGTGTTTAAATGGAATAAAATATATGAATTACACTTGTTAATTTTGTAATTCCTTCAAACCTTTCTTTTGTGGTTTGTATTCAGAGTTTGAAGTATTTTGGATTTATTTTTTGAAATTTGTGGTATTTCCTTCTCTTTATAGGATTTGTAATAATATATCCTACACTGGATATTATAGTGTCCACAGAGAAATACAATTACAATTTGACTGAAGAAGGAAAAATGGCAGCACACCACCCAGTGTCCCAATTCATTATACAACAACTGTGCCATTTTTTTACTTCTGGCATAAATTCAGTAATTGGATGCATTGGAAGCATTATTTTATGCCACAAGTGCCAAGAAACTCATCTAACAAGCATTTCATTGAACCTATATAGAAAACATTATATATATAATCATCTTATCCCGTCTGTCTGTCTGTCCAGGAAATCCCGCGTCGCTGATTGGTCCGGCCGTGGCCAATCAGCGACACGTACAGTACAGACCAAAAGTTTGGACACACCTTCTCATTGAAAGATTTTTCTTTATTTTCATGACTATGAAAGTTGTACATTCACACTGAAAGCATCAAAATTATGAATTAACACATGTTGAATTATATACTTAACAAAAAAGTGTGAAACAACTGAAAATATGTCTTATATTCTAGGTTCCTCAAGGTAGCCACCTTTTGCTTTGATGACTGCTTTGCACACTCTTGGCATTCTCGTGATGATCTTCAAGAGGTAGTCACTGGAAATGGTCTTCCAACAATCTTGAAGGAGTTCCCAGAGATACTTAGCACTTGTTGGCCCTTTTCCCTTCACTCTGCGGTCCAGCTCACCCCAAACCATCTCGATGGGGTTCAGGTCTGTTGACTGTGGAGGCCAGGTCATCTGGCGTAGCACCCCATCACTTTCCTTCTTGGTCAAATAGCCCTTACACAGCCTGGAGGTGTGTTTGGGATCATTGTCCTGTTGAAAAATAAATGATGGTCCAACTAAACGTAAACCGGATGGAATAGCATACCGCTGCAAGATGCTGTGGTAGCCATGCTGGTTCAGTATGCCTTCAATTTTGAATAAATCCCCAACAGTGTCACCAGCAAAGCACCCCCACACCATCATACCTCCTCCTCCATGCTTCACGGTGGGAACCAGGCATGTAGAGTTCATCCGTTCACCTTTTCTGCGTCGCACAAAGACACGGTGGTTGGAACCAAAGATCTCAAATTTGGACTTATCAGACCAAAGCACTGATTTCCACTGGTCTAATGTCCATTCCTTGTGTTCTTTAGCCCAAACAAGTCTCTTCTGCTTGTTGCCTGTCCTTAGCAGTGGTTTCCTAGCAGCTATTTTACCATGAAGACCTGCTGCACAAAGTCTCCTCTTAACAGTTGTTGTAGAGATGTGTCTGCTACTAGAACTCTGTGTGGCATTGACCTGGTCTCTAATCTGAGCTGCTGTTAACCTGCGATTCCTGAGGCTGGTGACTCGGATAAACTTATCCTCAGAAGGTGACTCTTGGTCTTCTTTTCCTGGGGCAGTCCTCATGTGAGCCAGTTTCTTTGTAGCGCTTGATGGTTTTTGCAACTGCACTTGGGGACACATTCAAAGTTTGCCCAATTTTTCGGACTGACTGACCTTCATTTCTTAAAGTAATGATGGCCACTCGTTTTTCTTTACTTAGCTGCTTTTTCTTGCTATAATACAAATTCTAACAGTCTATTCAGTAGGACTATCAGCTGTGTATCCACCTGACTTCTGCACAACACAACTGATGGTCCCAACCTCATTTATAAGGCAAGAAATCCCACTTATTAAACCTGACAGGGCACACCTGTGAAGTGAAAACCATTTCCGGTGACTACCTCTTGAAGCTCATCAAGAGAATGCCAAGAGTGTGCAAAGCAGTCATCAAAGCAAAATGTGGTTACTTTGAAGAACCTAGAATATAAGACATATTTTCAGTTGTTTCACAGTTTTTTGTTAAGTATATAATTCCACATGTGTTAATTCATAGTTTTGATGCCTTCAGTGTGAATGTACATTTTTCAAAGTCATGAAAATACAGAAAAATCTTTAAATGAGAAGGTGTGTCCAAACTTTTGGTCTGTACTGTAATTTCAGAAAAAGATGGCGACTGTTAGCGGCTCATCTGCCGCACGGAGGTCAGCGGCGATGCAGCCCGGAGATGACCGGCGCTAGCTGGTCATCTCACGGCTGCTCGCAGTAGAAGTACCCCGACCGGCGGCGCCGCTGACCTCCATGCGGCGCCGCCGGTCGGGGTACTTCTACTGCGAGCAGCCGTGTGAAGGGAGGACCAGGGAGTGGAGCCGCCGGTCGGGATACTTCTGCTGCGAGCAGCCGGTCATCTCCCAGCTGCGAGCAGCGGAAGTACCTGCACAGGCAGTGCCGCTCCCCGGTCCTTACTAATACGATTCGCTGATTGGTCGCGGCCGGTGGCCGCGACCAAACAGCGATATTGGTGCCAAATTTAAACACCGCTTTGCTGATTGGTCGCGCTTGCCGGCCGGGACCAATCAGCGATATTGGCGCCAAATTTAAACACCGCTCTGCTGATTGGTCATGGCCGCCGGCCGCGACCAATCAGCGATATTGGCGCCAAATTTAAACACCGCTCTGCACAGAGGTCAGCGGCGATGCAGCCGGGAGATGACCAGCGCTAGCTGGTTATCTCCCAGCTGCTCGCAGCAGAAGTACCCCGACCGGCGGCGCCGCTGACCTCCATGCGGCTACCGTCGGGAGATCAGCGGCTAGGGCCGCTGATCTCCCGACGGCAAGTGTGAAGGGAGGACCGGGGAGCTCCGCTTTGCTGATTGGTTGCGGTCACCGGCCGCAATCAATCAGCGATTTTGGTGCCAAATTTAAACACACTCTCCGGTCCTCACTAACACGGTGCACTGATTGGTCGCGGTCGCCGGCCGCGACCAGTCAGTGATTTTGGCGCCAAATTTAAACACCGCTCTACTGATTATGCCCGGTCGGCCGCATACATATTCTAGAATACCCGAAGCGTTAGAATCGGGCCACCATCTAGTCCCTGATAAGTGTTTACTTCAAGTTTTCAGCATACAGAACATCGTCTTGTCACTTTAGTAATGCCTATAATTGGTTTTAGTTTTTATAACTTTCAGTTTATTCAAAATGTTAATGTCATATCCAGTGTTTTTTCAAAATAAATCTTCTCATTTACACTCTGAAAAAATATAAATAAAGGTAAAAAAAATAAGATTCTCACTATTGTCCCATAGCTCTTCTAGTATGGAAGCTTGGAAGAAGTTATTTCCTTTTCCTGCATGTTTCAAGAACAATTTGCAAAAGTCCACATGTTTATAGACAAAAACGTCTCCAACAAACATTTCAAAGTGAAAGTGAATTTATTTTGGAGAATTTAAATGAAAAAGTCAATGATTATCACAGTGTATATAAAAAATTTAACTTGAGATGCCTTCTACAAATGCATCAATGAGGGTCTTACAATTGCAGTGCATTAGCCCCTTTTTTAATCCAAAATGAGTTTTTTAGTCCAAAATTGGCACACTTTTTTAGCAAGTCTGGGCATGTGGTGGATTACCAACTTTTTAACATATTACTTATTTTATTTTTTATAATTAGAAATTATAAAATCAATTCAACTGCAAATAAAATTCAAGACAAAGTTTATCAAATTTCCAGGTCATGGTGAGTTTGAACAACTCGCTATTCAATTTGCGGAAATCGCCAAAAAAATACCAGCTGCCTTTTTACATGTTGCAGAAGATTGCATCAGTCAAGGAAGGTTGACATGACCTCAGGTGTGACCACAAAAAAAGAGCTCATTAATCAGAAATGGAGATGGGAAGAGGAAGAACAAAGACATTGGACAAATATTCCAGACAGTAAAGTGTTGTACAACTACAGTGCTAAAGATGAGAGTAGTATACTGTCAAAAATACCGAAATTCAAGTAATAGAGGGGAAAAGAGTTAGGAGAGAAGCCAGAAGAAGTAACTGACTCGGTGTGATTGATCATTGATATGGCGTAGCTGGCATCTGCATTTGAGTTATATATTTTTTCTTCATTGTTAATGCTCTAAAAGCACATGCTCTTATGACAGCTCACTGTGCCTTCATTGACCTGCCTCCTATTTTACCTAGCCCCGCACTACTAGATGCAATATGTAGAATAGGAGGCAGGTCAGTGAAGACACAGTGAGCTGTCATAAGAGCATACAGATGAATATGTAAGTAGAGCACCAGAAAGCACCCCCCACAGGCCGCCCCGGAGCACGAGCATATCATTATTTCTAAACTGAAAGTAAAGATTACACAAGAACCACAGGACAGATTTCATCAACCAAGGTATCATTTTAATCAGTGTAATGTCTCCCACCTGACAGTGTATGTAGTTTACGGAGCACAATCCTGCTGACAGGTGTGCTTTAAGTTTCCATCATTGCTTCCCAACCAAGCACCTCTCACTTGCATATTTTCTCCTCTGCTGTCTCCTCTTCTCCTCCAAGCTCCAAATCTGGAAAGAAGAATAACAGTACAGTGTCCATTTTAGGACATGATCAGATATCAAAGTCAAACATCATAATTATGTCAGTTTGAGGCTAAATACCCTGTCTGAGAACTGATTTTGATAAATGACTTTGATATATGACATTGACAAGTGACTTTGATAAGTGACATTTATAACTGTAATAATAATAAAAGAAAGTCATTGTTCGCTGATGGGACTTGAACCCAAACCTTTAGTTATAGAAGCCAGTACACTAACCATTAAGCTATAAACTCAGTCAAAGAAATCTAGGCGTTCTATTTGGTTATGTGATTTTCAGTGCAAACCTGTCTGAAACTCATTGGGACTTCAGAAATACCTCCTCCAAGCTAAATTCAAATGATGTGTGAGTCTGATGTGTGACTTTCTTCAAACATCAGAATCAGAATCACAATGACTTTTAGCCACCCTGAGTGTTTTCATGGTTTATCTCATAAGACAAGAAAAGCTACCAGTCACTATCACTTGACCTGATGGTTGAATGGTAAAGCATCAGCCTCTGAAACTACAGTGTCTGGGTTCAAATCCTAACAGAAGTAGAAATGTTTTTTTTTTAATTATGCATAGGAGCACACAAACTACAGGGGTGTTTTACTTTTAATATCTGACATTCTGATTGTCATCCTGACGAGTTAAGAGTTTCAGACACGCTATATATTTGCATGGTAAATTACATAGCCAAAGTAAATTGGGAGTTTGCAGCTAGTTCTTGGGTGGATAAAAAGAAAAATTTACAATAAAGAAATTTTATATTTAGAACCCTTTAAGAAATTCTGCAAATGTACAGTCACTTGAAAATAGATATATTGTAAATTAGTGTCTCCCAATTTACTTCGGCTATGTGATTTACCATGCAAATAGACAGCGTGTCTAAAACTTAACACGTCAGGATAACAATCAGAATGTCAGATATTAAAAGTAAAGCATTCTTGTAGTTTTTGTGCTAACTAGGCATAATTAAAAAAAAAAAATTCTACCTCTATTGGGATTTAAACCCAGACACCATAGTTTCCAAGGATAATGCTTTACCATTCAGCCATCGGGTCAAGTGATAGCAGCTTTTCTTGTCTTATCAACCATGAAAATACTCAGGGTGAATAAAAGTCATTGTGATTCTGATGTTTGAAGAAAGTCACACATCAGACTCACATATCAAAATCACACATCATTTGAATTTGGCTTAGAAGAGGTATTTGTGAAAGTCCCAGTGAGTTTCAGACAGGTTTGCACTGAAAATCACATAACCAAATAGAACGCCTAGATTTCTTTAGCTAAGTTTATAGCTCAGTGGGTAGTGCACAGGCGTCTAGCCATAGAGTTTTCAAGTCCCATCAGCGAATAGTGGCTTTTTTTTATTATTACAGTTTTAAAAGTCACTTGTCAAAGTCACTTGTCAAAGTCAGATGTCAAAGTCAATTGTCAAAATCAGTTCTCAGACAGGGTATTTATCCTCAAACTGACATAATTCTGATGTTTGACTTTGATATCTGATCATGTCCTAAAATGGACACTGTACAACAGGCCCACAGCACAGGATATTACTAGGATCTCACTGTAGCCCAGTATTAGGTCTGTGTCCTGATCCCAGCACCACTCCAAAGTCCATCAGCTCTCTCACTTGTCCTCCTTTTTGTTGCCTCTTCCTGCCATGCCTCGCCTCCTCCAGTTGCCTTAAAGCAACTGCCATGATGTCAAAGTGTGCACTGTTCAGAGGTTGGTAAGTGATTTGGTGGCAACACTCCGATCCTCTATTTACTGTGCACTGCTGTTTTGGCAAGAATTAAAATCAATATTTGGAGCCCCTGCTTGCACACAGCTTTTAATAAAAAAAACACTTGACTCAGTGGTCTCCGGGCCCACCATAATTTCTCACCTATATCTTTAACTGCATGGGAGGGCATACAGAGAGACAGGAAAATAATAGGTGGAGAAAAGTCTGAGAGCTGCCAGGAGGGATTTGATAAGTAACAATGTCATCCTACAGGTCACAGGAAGTCAGAGACAGACTTCCTTTCTACACATTAACATATGTATTAGACTAGTTGTCAGGCTAGGGATCACATATAATGAAGTTCCTATAACATCAGTTATGAACATCTATTTTTTAGGGTTCATACAACAAACTTTGCATCACAAATTCCAACCTTTTTCACTAACATGTCAAAACATTACGATTCCAATTCCTTAGTAGTTGCTAATTATGCTCCTTCTCCAATATTATAAATTAGTTATGACTCAGTCACTCCAGGTCTGATCTGGAACAAGTCAGTGAATGCCTGCCGTTTGCCAATTCTTACTGTTTGTATTAGTTTCCTTCATAGATGCAAACTTCCACTGACTGCAAGTCAAGAGGTGATATTTCCTGGTATTTAGAAGACAGGCCCCATTCACAGTTTGCACTATGCCAGCTGGCTACATATAAGTTTGTACCCCCTTAAGTAAATATGGAACAAAATGTTCTCACTAAGCACGTACATTTCTCTAAATGTACAGTATGCGTGATAAATAATTATTTTATCATATCAGGTCCATCTATAAGCATTACTAAATAGATCTCTTTATCACATACATTATTAAATATATCTGTTAGATCTGCTGAGGCTGTAGTACTATTTTTGAAAATCCATGTCATAATGATTTTATAATCTTTTTAAGGCCTAATATTAAAATAAGCAGGACTCATAAAATATTAATTTTAAATAAAATAATTAAACAGCTATTCTGATTGGATGGCTTGGGTCAGCGAGTCTTTCAATGAAACAATGCTCTGCTATTGTGTTTTTTTTCTAAGTCTGCTCAGTTATGGGCACATTGAGGCACATCTGTCACATCTCTGTCTTAGATATCAGGACCAACACATTCTTTATATAAGCAGTTTTTCACTATTTTACAACACCAGAACAATGGACCACTTCATAGGGGTCACTAGGACCAAAAGTTCTTGACCTCAACTGTCAGTCGAGTTCTACAACCTTTCAAAGTGACGACAGTCACCATGCGCAACCAATATGTTAGAAAGTTAAATTATCAATATAAAAATGCAAATACATTACAATAAAAGTAATTGTACAATACCCCCAAACACAGAGTTTCCTTCGGAGCACATTCTTACATTACCATCCAAATTTTTATTCATACTGTTTCATTGTAGGGCTGGGTGATTAATTAATTTGATTAATAAATATCAGATTTCAAATCAGCAAGATTATGGATTTGACCAGAATTGCTTAATTAATTTAAGCCCTGTCTCACAGGATATTTAAGATCCACCCTGTTTACTGCACAATAAGTATGTCTACCTTGCTGAATGCAGGGATTCCTGTTTAAAAATAAGCAGTATAATACTAGATCATGTCTGTTTTGTCATCAGGAACATTTTGCTGTGAATGTCTCTGACATGGCCAGATTGCCACTATTGTACTTGGAATCCATTAGTATTAGTGCATTGTTGGGCAGGGAGCAAAAAATTCTACTCCTTTCATATTTTGTATAGTGCCATCCCTTATTACACAGTGTCCTCCTTCATTATGTATAACCCAATCCATTATTACATAGTGTCATCTCTTATTATACATAGCTCCAACTATGTTATATAGTGTCCTACCTTATTATGTACAATGCCATCTCTTACTACTAGTTTCCTCTCTTATCATGTATACTATTGTACTATTGCCAAATTATATACAGTACAGACCAAAAGTTTGGACACACCTTCTCGTTTAAAGATTTTTCTGTATTTTCATGACTATGAATATTGTACATTCACACTGAAGGCATCAAAACTATGAATTAACACATGTGGAATTATATATTTA
Source organism: Phyllobates terribilis (assembly GCF_046119375.1). Taxonomy (NCBI): domain Eukaryota; kingdom Metazoa; phylum Chordata; class Amphibia; order Anura; family Dendrobatidae; genus Phyllobates; species Phyllobates terribilis. Next base: position 867,702,242 of record NW_027362762.1, read on the forward strand.
ACAAAAAAGTATGAAACAACTGAAAATATGTCTTATATTCTAGGTTCTTCAAAGTAGCCACCTTTTGCCTTGATGACTGCTTTGCACACTCTTGGCATTCTCTTGATGAGCTTCAAGAGGTAGTCACCGGAAATGGTTTTCACTTCACTGGTGTGCCCTGTCAGGTTTAATAAGTGGGATTTCTTGCCTTATAAATGGGGTTGGGACCATCAGTTGTGTTGTGCAGAAGTCTGGTGGATATACAGCTGATAGTCCTACTGAATAGACTGTTAGAATTTGTATTATGGCAAGAAAAAAGCAGCTAAGTAAAGAAAAACAAGTGGCCATCATTACTTTAAGAAACGAAGGTCAGTCAGTGCTAAAAATTGGGAAAACTTTGAAAGAGTCCCCAAGTGCAGTTGCAAAAACCATCAAGCGCTACAAAGAAACTGGCTCACATGAGGACCGCCCCAGGAAAGGAAGACCAAGAGTCACCTCTGCTTCTGAGGATAAGTTTATCTGAGTCACCAGCCTCAGAAATCACAGGTTAACAGCAGCTCAGATTAGAGACCAGGTCAATGCCGCATAGAGTTCTAGCAGCAGACACATCTCTACAACAACTGTTAAGAGGAGACTTTGTGCAGCAGGCCTTCATGGTAAAATAGCTGCTAGGAAACCACTGCTAAGGACAGGCAACAAGCAGAAGAGACTTGTTTGGGCTAAAGAACACAAGGAATGGACATTAGACCAGTGGAAATCTGTGCTTTGGTCTGATGAGGCCAAATTTGAGATATTTGGTTCCAACCACCGTGTCTTTGTGAGACGCAGAAAAGGTGAACGGATGGACTCTACATGCCTGGTTCCCACCGTGAACCATGGAGGAGGAGGTGTGATGGTGTGGGGGTGCTTTGCTGGTGACACTGTTGGGGATTTATTCAAAATTGAAGGCATACTGAACCACCATGGCTACCACAGCATCTTGCAGCGGCATGCTATTCCATCCGGTTTGCGTTTAGTTGGACCATCATTTATTTTTCAACAGGACAATGACCCCAAACACACCTCCAAGCTGCGTAATTGCTATTTGACCAAGAAGGAGAGTGATGGGGTGCTACGCCAGATGACCTGGCCTCCACAGTCACCAGACCTGAACACAATCGAGATGGTTTGGGGTGAACTGGACCGCAGAGTGAAGGCAAAAGGGCCAACAAGTGCTAAGCATCTCTGGGAACTCCTTCAAGATTGTTGGAAGACCATTTCCGGTGACTACCTCTTGAAGCTCATCAAGAGTGTGCAAAGCAGTCATCAAAGCAAAAGGTGGCTACTTTGAAGAACCTAGAATATAAGACATATTTTCAGTTGTTTCACACTTTTTTGTTAAGTATATAATTCCACGTGTGTTTATTCATAGTTTTGATGCCTTCAGTGTGAATGTACAATTTTCAAAGTCATCAAAATACAGAAAAATCTTTAAATGAGAAGGTGTGTCCAAACCTTTGGTCTGTACTGTATATCATCAGCAGACCAGGAGAATCAACCCTCTGCTAGCAGTCGTACCCATGGTGAGCCAAAGAATTCGTAGGAGGTTACCCAGCCTACCAGTGTTACCTCAGACTACCCGTAGAGTAGTTCACACTGAACCCACCACACCAGGGGTAGACACAAGGGACCAGGGTAGAGCAGTGACTACCAATGTACTGCGTTGATCGACCAGGAGTACAAAAGAAACTAAAATGTAAAGAATTAGAGTATAAGAGAACCAAAATGTATGCTGTATATAGTTACCCGTAAGGGTGACTACCAATGTACTGCGTTGATCGACCAGGAGTACAAAAGAAACTAAAATGTAAAGAATTAGAGTATAAGAGAACCAAAATGTATGCTGTATATAGTTACCCGTAAGGGTAAAGCAGAAAAGTTGTGTTTTCAAAGTAAACTGCAAAAGTTGGCCATGTGTGCATTTAGTTACCCGGTAAGGGTATAAAGACTTGTAGGTTATGGACGGTGAATAACCAAAGAACTTTCCATTGTAAATAGTTGCACTTATTAGAGTGCCCCCTATTGGTTTTATGGTTACAACAAATGACCTCAGAACAAAAACCCATTTGGAGTGGCCGAAGACGTGGTACAACACCTGGATCATCTATGCCCTGCAGCCACGCCCAGGGCCTACGTTGAGGGTTTTCGGACGGGGCCCTCATGTTGCTCAAAATTGTACCTTACTAAAGAAGAATGGACACCCGGTTACAGAATGTAATATAACCTGTTGAAGAGTGTTATTAACAGTGTTTTATAATGATTTGTAACCAGTTTGTAATGTGAACTGTTATTGTTATTTGTTAATTTTGAAAAGTATCCTCCGGGAGTACTGAAGTTAACTAGGGGGGAATGTGGCACCCCAGGGGTCCGGTTGCCACAGTGGTATTGCCTCCCTCAAAAGAGCTAATGCCTTGTCTGGAAGCAAGCAGGGATCCCCTAGTCAGGTATACTAAACATGCAACACTTTCCTGGCTCCAGACCAGCAAGGGGAGCCCCCTCCCCTTGGCAACTGGGATCTGGGGGCAGGGTTAGTTAGTCTTAGTGTGAGGAGTTGAAGAGAGGACGTCGAGGAGAGAGGAGCTGGGGACTGGAGCTGTGCGGCAGCTCACCCCAGAAGAAGCAACAGCACATAAGAACCGGACACCGGAGTCCGAGGCTGTGGGGTACTGAAGGCCCAGCCGCAGAAACCGGAGGGCAGGAGAGTGCAGGTCTCCTGGCCCCATCAGACGCCCGGAGGCTCAGCAGCACCGCGGGGTCCAGCACCGCCATGAGGGAGCGACGCGCCAGCAAGACCCGAGCTGCCTGCCATACAGGTGAGCACAGAAACGCCGCACTCAGGGATGAGGGCCACCGCACAGCTACAAGTAGCAGGGCCAAAGAGTTTAGTGGAAAGGGAAGGCCTCCAACTTCACCTGACAAGGAGGATTCTTTACTTGCTTCCAGGCTGCCCGGACTTCCACTTCTAGCGAGTACCCTAGTCCCGGCTTGTCTAATCAGCACCAGTAAAGACCCTGGGACTGCACTTCCTTGTCTCTGTGTTTCTTGCTGCGCCATCAACCCCTGCACTACAATGCCCAGTACAACCTGCAACATCTTCTACACTGCACTGCCCTGGAGCTAGCTCTTCCTGTGGAGAGTCACACCATCCCTGCTGCAGTAACATCAGCTTCAGAGGACTGCCCCGCAGCGGCGGCTCCCTTTAGCCGCATTCCACAGGTGGCGTCATGAACTCTATAAACATGATAAATCCCCTAATAATAACCCCTTTTTATTGACCGCCCTGGGTCACGGACCGGGTCACCGCCACTGTGACATTCCCCAGTATCTACCGGCCCGGCATCGGGTACCCAACGGCCCAGGGGGAGCGTCATATATATATATATATATATATATATATATATATATTTTTTTTTATATATATATATACAGTACAGACCAAAAGTTTGGACACACCTTCTCATTTAAAGATTTTTCTGTATTTTCATGACTATGAAAATTGTACATTCACACTAAAGGCATCAAAATTATGAATTAACACATGCGCAATTATATACTTAAGAAAAAATTGTGAAATAACTGAAAATATGTCTTATATTCTAGGTTCTTCAAAGTGGCCAACTTTTGCTTTGATGACTGCTTTGCACACTCTTGGCATTCTCTTGATGAGCTTCAAGAGGTAGTCACCGGAAATGGTCTTCCAACAATCTTGAAGGAGTTCCCAGAGATGCTTAGCACTTGTTGACCCTTTTGCCTTCACGCTGCGGTCCAGCTCACCCTAAACCATCTCGATTGGGTTCAGGCCTAGTGACAGTGGAGGCCAGGTCACCTGGCGTAGCACCCCATCACTCTCCCTCTTGGTCAAATAGCCCTTACACAGCCTGGAAGTGTGTTTTGGGTCATTGTCCTGTTGAAAAATAAATGATGGTCCAACTAAACGCAAAACGGATGGAATAGCATGCCGCTGCAAGATGCTGTGGTAGCCATGCTGGTTCAGTGTGCTTTCAATTTTGAATAAATCCCCAACAGTGTCACCAGCAAAGCACCCCCACACCATCACACCTCCTCCTCCATGCTTCACAGTGAAAACCAGGCATGTAGAGTCCATCCGTTCACCTTTTCTGCGTCGCACAAAGACACGGTGGTTGGAACCAAAGATCTCAAATTTGGACTCATCAGACCAAAGCACAGATTTCCACTGGTCTAATGTTCATTCCTTGTGTTCTTTAGCCCAAACAAGTCTCTTCTGCTTGTTGCCTGTCCTTGGCAGTGGTTTCCTAGCAGCTATTTTACCATGAAGGCCTGCTGCACAAAGTCTTCTCTGAACAGTTGTTGAAGAGATGTGTCTGCTGCTAGAACTCTGTATGGCATTGACCTGGTCTCTAATCTGAGCTGCTGTTAACCTGCGATTTCTGAGGCTGGTGACTTGGATAAACTTATCCTCAGAAGCAGAGGTGACTCTTGGTCTTCCTTTCCTGGGGCGGTCCTCATGTGAGCCAGTTTCTTTGTAGCGCTTGATGGTTTTTGCAACTGCACTTGGGGACTCTTTCAATGTTTTCCCAATTTTTCGCACTGACTAACCTTCATTTCTTAAAGTAATGATGGCCACTCGTTTTTCTTTACTTAGCTGCTTTTTTCTTGCCATAGTACAAATTCTAACAGTCTATTCAGTAGGACTATCAGCTTTGTATCCACCAGACTTCTGCACAACACAACTGATGGTCCCAACCCCATTTATAAGGCAAGAAATCCCACTTATTAAACCTGACAGGGCACACCTGTGAAGTGAAAACCATTTCCGGTGACTACCTCTTGAAGCTCATCAAGAGAATGCTAAGAGTGTGCAAAGCAGTCATCAAACCAAAATGTGGTTACTTTGAAGAACCTAGAATATAAGACATATTTTCAGTTGTTTCACACTTTTTTAAGTATATAATTCCACATGTGTTAATTCATAGTTTTGATGCCTTCAGTGTGAATGTACAATTTTCATATTCATGAAAATACAGAAAAATCTTTAAATGAGAAGGTGTGTCCAAATTTTTGGTCTGTACTGTATATAAATATATATCCTGTTCTCTCTTATTATGTGCATATTCCTTATGACATAGTGTTTACCCCTTATGACATAGTGTCCTCCCTTATTACTAGAGATGAGCGTTGTTCTACTCGAACTGTTCGCCAATCTCAAATTCGAGCTGTTTTGGGCGGTGTTCGAGCCGTTCGGCGAACACGAACAATTTGAGAAAAATTCGGCTGTTCGAGGTTATGTTCGTGCACCAAAATCATAACTGGATTTTTTCTCAGTAATGATGAAAATTAATGTTAATACGCAGTTTGAGTGTACAGCGGGGTGGGGGGAGGGGCAGGGGATGGATCTCTGCAGGAACAATGAAGATCTCCATTTTTTTTTCTCTTTCCCGCATTTGCAGTGGGGAGGTGCAATCTGTCAGCCTATCAGCAGCGCACACACGGAGCGAAGTGCTTTTTTTCACACAAGCAAGGGCATGTGTCATTGGCAGTGTATGTCACATGTCCTTGCCCTATAAGACCAAGCCATTTTCCCCGTCGCCACCATTTTCTCACTGCTGCAGCTGCGTGTTAGACGGCACCGCTGTTGCTGTGTGCGCTATACCTTGTTAATTTCAAGCCAATTTTCGCACAAATCTACAGATAGCTTGGGAGTAGGGAATAGTTGTGATTGCAGTCCTTTTAAGGACTAGGTTACAGCATTTCCTATGACTTTTATCAGGCAGGTCTGTGCTCTTAAATAGATAGATTGTGGGAGTAAAGACTAACTGTAATTGGAGTCCTTTTCAGGACTAGGTTACATCAGTTCCTATCAGTTTTTGCCAGGCAGGTCTGTGCCAGTGCTGTGCAATTTTTTTTCACAGCATTTGGCTGAATCTAGCAAAGCTAATCCTTTTTGGCCTATTGCAGAGTGTGTTAGTCAGTGGAGTAGCCTATCTGTGTTGCAAGATATACCACCTGTGTATAGAATACCAATTTTTTTACTGCACCTAGTGAAGTAAAATCTTTTGGGCATAGCATCATTCTATTAGTCCATCTATACTGACCTCCATCAGGTTGCAAATTGAATATAATTTTTTTCTTCATCTAGCTCTGAAAAAATATTGGGCTTCTAGCTGTGTGTGGGACTTGTTCTATTAATCCATCTATACAGACCTCCATCAGGTTGCAAACTGAATATATTTTTTTTCTGCATCTACCTCTGAAAAAATATTGGGCTTCTAGCTGTGTGTGGGACTTGTTGTATTAGTCCATCTATACTGACCTCCATCAGGTTGCAAACTGAATATATTTTTTTCTGCATCTACCTCTGAAAAAATATTGGGCTTCTAGCTGTGTGTGGGACTTGTTCTATTAATCCATCTATACAGACCTCCATCAGGTTGCAAACTGAATATATTTTTTTCTGCATCTACCTCTGAAAAAATATTGGGCTTCTAGCTGTGTGTGGGACTTGTTCTATTACCATCTATACAGACCTCCATCAGGTTGCAAACTGAATATATTTTTTTCTGCATCTACCTCTGAAAAAAATATTGGGCTTCTAGCTGTGTGTGGGACTTGTTCTATTAATCCATCTATACAGACCTCCATCAGGTTGCAAACTGAATATATTTTTTTCTGCATCTACCTCTGAAAAAATATTGGGCTTCTAGCTGTGTGTGGGACTTGTTCTATTAATCCATCTATACAGACCTCCATCAGGTTGCAAACTGAATATATTTTTTTTCTGCATCTACCTCTGAAAAAATATTGGGCTTCTAGCTGTGTGTGGGACTTGTTGTATTAGTCCATCTATACTGACCTCCATCAGGTTGCAAACTGAATATATTTTTTTCTGCATCTACCTCTGAAAAAATATTGGGCTTCTAGCTGTGTGTGGGACTTGTTCTATTAATCCATCTATACAGACCTCCATCAGGTTGCAAATTGAATATAATTTTTTTCTGCATCTAACCCAGCCAATAGTTTTGGCCTAATACCACAGTTTGGCCACTCAGCTCTGCTCGGTTCCCATCCATTGTTTTTTTGTGCAAACAACTCCAGAGTTGTGAATTAGTTAACCACCAAAATGAGTGGAAAAAGGCCTGCTGCTGGTGGAAAGGGGAATAGGCGTGTTGGGAAGGGGAAAAAAGGTTGTGTCCGTGGGGTAGGTGTTAAAGCAACAGTAACATCTGCAGAAGAAAGACCATCTCCCAGCCAAACTAAAATGTCTACTTCTTTTAGCGGACAATGTGATAAGATCCCTTTCTTACGGCCACGCCAATCGCTACAAATTCCAGATGAGGCACAAAAACAGCAGGTGCTTCAACGGATATCAAGTGCTCCTTTAAGTGGGCTCTCCTCCACATCAACTTCAACATCACAAATACTCCAGTCCTCAAAGGTGTCACCCCAATCGCACTTGCTTCCTCACAGCTCCCAAATCTCCAGCTGCCCGTCTGAGTATGAGGTAGAACAGATGGTTGAGTCTGCAGAGCTGTTTACTCATACTATAGCCTGGGAATCAGAGGTCGACTCCAGCGCTTCTGTGAATACAGACGAGGAAATGATCTGCACTGATGCCCAGAATCTTTATGAGTCAGATCCAGGACCAGACGCAGAAGGTTCTGACCATAATGTAGACCCTCATTCCCAAACTGTAACTCCTGTTGGTGAAGACAATGAGGAAGACGATGATAAGACTCAAATACCTGATTGGAGCGACAACTTTAGTTTTTTGTCAGGGCAGGAACAGGTTGGCTCTGAGGACGACGGGTGTGATAACGCACAGGGTGATGATGATGAGGTTGGAGATCCCACTTACTGTCAACCCACAGTCAGCCAAGAGATGAGGTCAGCAGAGGAGGTGGAGGAAGATGCTAGTGACGACGAGGTCAGGTTGCGCCTTCCTGGACAGAGACGTAGTACTGGAAGCACGTCAACAACTGCATCCTCAAACACAACTCTGCCTCTCACCACAAGTCGTGGTGGCTCTTCAGGTTGCATGGGTGCTAAGCCTTGCATAGCCTGGGCATTTTTTCAGATCGATAAAGATGACCCAACTCGTGTTATCTGTAACATTTGTCAGCAAAAGCTAAGTAGAGGCCAAAAAATACATAGTTTGAGTACTTCATGCATGAACCGGCACATGGACATGAAGCATAAGTTGCAGTGGGAAGCTCAGTGTGCTACAATGCGGCCTAGCCGGCCGGGCCAACCACCGTCTGCCATATCTTGTGCATCCATGGCCTCTTCATCCTCTGTGACTGGGGAGACAGCAGTCACACCTGTTTTGGGGCACAGACCTGCCACCTCTTTACCCGCAACAGCCAGCGTGATTGGCAGGTCATCATTTTCTTTGGAGGTGGTAACACCAGCTGGTGTTGAGCGCTGTCCGACATCGATAGCACCACCTTTGGATCAAGGCAACCTAACATGTCCGCCTGCATCTTCCTCACAGACCGGCAGTTTGCCGGGGACACCCTTATCAACCCCGTCTAAGCACAATAGCCAGCCCTCGGTCCCTCAGATGTGGACAAGTAAAAGACCATTTCCTCCTAGCCATGAGAAAGCTAAGAGGTTGAATTTCACCATCTGCAAGCTCTTGGCTACAGAAATGCTGCCTTTCCGCCTGGTGGACACAGAGGATTTTCGAGACCTTATGTCCGTCGCAGTGCCCCAGTACCAGATGCCCAGTCGGCACTACTTCTCAAAGAAAGGTGTGCCTGCGCTCCACCAGCATGTCGCACACAACATCACCGCTTCTTTGAGAAACTCTGTGTGTGACAGGGTGCATTTCACCACAGACACTTGGACGAGTAGGCATGGACAGGGGCGTTACATGTCGCTGACTGGGCACTGGGTAACTATGGTGACAGCAGGACAAGGGGCTGCTGTCCAAGTCTTGCCGTCCCCACGAGTTGTGCGTCAATCCTCTTTATGTCAAAGCTCCTCCACTGCTTCTGCCTCCTCAACCTCCTCTCGGTCTTCCACCTGCACCCAAAGCCTGTCTGGTCATGCCACAAGCTTTCTAACTGCGCAGAAGGGATCCTGCACACCTCCTTACTATGCTGGCAGTAGGGCTCAACGTCATCAGGCGGTTTTTACATTGAAATGTCTGGGAAATGTGAGTCACACAGCTGAGGAGTTGTGGTCAGCTCTGGAGAACCAATTTCATGAATGGTTGTCTCCACTGGACCTGAAACCAGGGAAGGCCGTGTGCGACAATGCTGCAAACCTGGGTGCGGCCCTTCGCCGGGGCAATGTCACACACGTGCCTTGTATGGCTCACGTGTTGAACCTGGTTGTCCAGCAATTTTTAGCCCACTATCCCAGACTAGATGGCCTTCTGCAGAGGGCACGGTCGCTGTGTGCTCACTTCCGCCGTTCGCATCCCGCAGCTCAGCGACTTACATCTCTACAGAAGTCGTTGGGCCTGCCACTTCACCGGCTAAAATGCGATGTGCCTACCCGGTGGAATTCAACTCTGCACATGTTGCAGCGACTGTGGCAGCACCGACAAGCCCTGGTGCAATACGTTCTGACGTATAGCCTGGGCCAACGAGATTCAGAGGTGGGGCAAATCACGCTGGAGGAGTGGTCTCAGATCAGGGACCTATGCACCCTTCTGCACAGTTTTGAAATGGCGACGAAGATGTTTAGTGCTGACGATGCCATTATCAGCATAACTATTCCGGTGATTTACATGCTGGAGCACATGTTAAACAAAATTCGGAGTCAGGTGGTGGCACAAGAGGAGGTGGAGGAAGTAGAGGAGGAGGAGTTGTATGCGGAAGGGCTAACATCTGCAAGGTCCAGACGGTCGGCAGCACCAAGGCGGCAGGCATGTGAGGGTGGGGGAGATGGTTTTACCAGGGCGCATGGTAGCAGCCAAACTAGTGAGGAAGGTGCAGGAGCCCAGGAAGAAGTGGAGGACGAACTGATGGAAGACTCATCAGATGAGGGAGACCTTGATCACATTTCTGTTGTGCGAGGTTGGGGGGAGAGGACAGAGGAAGGAAGCATGATTGTTACCTCGCCACCAACACAACAGGGACTTGGTGCTCCTGGATGCGCAACACACATGAGTGCCTTCTTGCTGCACTACCTGCAACATGACCCTCGAATTGTGAGAATTAGAAATAATCCTGACTACTGGGTTGCCACACTGTTAGATCCCCGGTACAAAAGTAAATTTGCAGAAATTATTCCTGCCATAGAAAGGGATGCACGCATGCAGGAGTATCAGCAGAGACTGTTGCAGAATCTTACATGTGCTTTTCCACAAAATACCAGTGGTGCACGTAGTGAATCTCACAGTTCCAACTTGCCAACCGTGGGACCGTCAAGTGTTCAGCACTCAAACCGTAACAGAACCACAGTATCTGCTGGTAACATCAATTTTGCGGAATCATTTCACCACTTTTTTAGCCCATCCTTTGCAAGGCCACAGGAGACAAGAAGTCTGACACATAGTCAACGCCTAGAGACGATGGTACAGGAGTATCTCCAAGTAAACATTGAAGCCACGACTGTGTCACTGGACCCTTGCTCTTTTTGGGCTTCCAATCTGGATAAATGGCCGGAGCTAGCCACTTACGCCTTGGAGATCTTGTCATGCCCCGCAGCCAGCGTTCTGTCTGAACGTGTGTTCAGCGCTGCTGGTGATGTGCTGACAGATAAGCGCACGCGGCTCTCCACTGATAATGTAGACAGACTCACGTTCATAAAGATGAACAAATCATGGATCCGAAATGACTTTTCTACCCCTGTGTCATCCTGGGGAGAGTAAAAGCTTGATGATTGGTTAAAATCACCCTACCAACCGTTTTAAGCTTTCAAATTACTAATCATGTTTATCTGTATCTTGGCTGGAAAATAATTTGGGCTTTGTAGCAGTGTGCAGCACTGATTCTATTAGGCGATCTATAATAAGCTCCACCAGATTTAAAATTACTAATCATGTTTATCTGTATCTTGACTGGAAAATAATTTGGGCTTTGTAGCAGTGTGCAGCACTGATCCTATTAGGCCATCTATACTAAAGCTTCACCAGATTTAAAATTAATAATAATTTTTAGCTGCATCTAGCCCGGAAAATAATTTTGGGGCTCCGAGATGCGCAAGACACATAAGTGCCTTCTTGCTGCACTACCTGCAGCATGACCCTCATATTGTCAGAATTCGAAGTAATCATGACTACTGGGTTGCCACACTCTTAGATCCCCCAAACTTTTCGATCAACCTTTTCATTTTAATAAAGACCAAAAAAATGGTCATTTTTGAAATTATAAGCATTAGCAGGTTGTTAGAAACTGAAATCAAACAGTTTTCAACTCAAAACTTTATTCTAGGTGATGTTACATTTTCACATAGGACCCCTTGTTCGAAAGGAGCTTCTGAACTCTCTCGTCCATTGAATTTGTCAGGTTTTGGATGGTTTCTGCTTCAATTGTTTTGCATGAGGACAGAATACCCTCCCAGAGCTGTTGCTTAGATGTGAACTGCCTCCCGCCATCATAGACACTCCTTTTAATGATGCTCCAAAGGTTCTGAATGGGGTACAGGTCAGGGGAGCATGGGGGTCACACCATAAGTTTGTCCCCTTTTATGCCCATATCAGCCAGAGATGCAGATGTTTTATGTGCAGCATGAGATGGTGCATTATCATGCAGAAAAATGATCTTGCTGTGAAATACACGGTTCTTCTTCTTGAACCATGGCAGGAAGTGCTGTTTGAGAAAATCCACATACATTATGGAGTTCATCTTTAGCGCCTTCAGGGATCCTAAAGGGGCCGACAATCTCTCTCCCCATGATTCCAGCCCAAAACATTACTCCACCTCCTCCTTGTTGGCGCTGTAGCCGTGTTTGCGTGGGGTGTCCATCAACCAGCCATCCTCCACTCCATCCATCTGGACCATCGAGCGCTGCACGGCACTCATCCGTGAACAAAACAGTTTTGAAATCAGTCTTCATGTAATGTTTGGCCCACTGGAGCCGTTTCTGCTTGTGTGAAGTGGATAGAGGAGGTCGACAGGATGGCGTATGCACAGCTGCAAACCTCTGAAGGACCCTGCATCTTGTTGTTCGGGGGACGTTGGAGGCACAAGCAGCTTCAAAAACTTGTCTGCTGCTATGACAAGGCTTTTTTGCCGCTGCTCTTTCAACCTGACGTAATTGCCTGTAGGAAAGAGTCCTCAATTTGCCCTTATCAGCACGCACACGTGTGTACTGTGAATCAGCTACATACTTCTTGATTGCCAAGACACTTCATCCTGATCATCGCACAATGTTGATTGTAGTCATGCCTTGACCTAAACACTCCACAATTTGTTGCTTCTCAGCAGCCGACACATCCTTTTTCTTTCCCATTTTGGCAGAAAATGTAGGCTGCTTAATAATGTGAGACAACCTTCTTAAGTAGTCTTGCCTTTCATTGGACACACCTGCCAAACTAATTAGCACAGGTGTCTGCAATTGCTTACAGTGATATAAAGAGCCCTGACACACATCACCATCAATGAGTTTAACTGACAAACAAACAAATTCTTCCCTTATCACTCCTAAACACTTTTTGCATAATAATTTGGAACGCAGTGTACATGTGCTTTTCCACAAAACACCAGTGGTTCACGTAGTGAATCTTACAGTTCTAACTTGCCAACCGTGGTCTGTATGGAGTTGTTCAATAAAGGGCCCAAAATTAAGATAACATAGATGGGAGAGGTCTCTATGAATAGGAATTCCTAAGTATTTGATACCCTGTGAGGGCCAGGCAAAGGGAAAGTTGGACTGGATGGAATCCTATATGGATTTGGGGAGGGAGACATCAAGGGCCTCAGACTTCGCTGCATTGATTTTAAAATTTGACCATGTAACAAAGTGATCTATTTCAGCCATAACAGCATGGATGGATATATGTGATTGAGTGATATATACTAGGACATCATCAGCAAATAGAGAGCACTTGTACTCGGTGCCTCCCACCTCAATCCACCTAATATTGGGGTTATGGCGAATTGATGAGAGCAGGTGCTCCGTCACTAGGATGTATAAGAGAGGGGACAGAGGACATCCCTGCCTTGTCCCATTGGTGATTGTGAAAGGTGATTAAAATGTTCTGATGCACCCCCTGGGCCTTGGGACACCCGGAGCCGGACCCTTTTTGGTGGATGCTGGTGGTTGTAGTCTTCGTGGCGGTGACCCGGTTCCGTGGCTCAGGGTGGTCAAACCAGTGGCGGAACTATTTATGTGGTTTTTGATGTTTAAATGTCCGACTACGCCACCCGTGGATTGCGGTCAGAGTGAACCGCCGCTGCAGGGCAGACCGCTGAGGCTGGTGTTGTGGGTGCAGCAGAGCGTAGCATAACTCCCCACGGGAGGAGTATAGCCTCAGGGCAGTGTATGCGGAGGATGGGGGTGATGGTGCAGGGCAGCAGCAGTAACGACACGGAGTCAGTGATGCAGTCCAGGGCCTTTACGCACAGTTCTTATTATCCAGACCACGTCTGCAGGTAACGGCTGCCCACGTCGTACTGTGCTCACCAGGTGAGGGGCTCAGACAACTCCCAGATAACTTTGGAGCGCTTCACAGGACCCCCTTTGTGTGTCCTTTGTCTGGCCTTTCTTACCAACCCTTCTGTCCGGCTGCCTCGGGCCTCCTCTTGGTAAACTTGGCGCCAGTTTCCCTGACCCTATGTGGTGCCTTCCTAGCGGGTGTAGCGAGGGGCTGCGCCACATAAAATGTCACAGCCTCCGGTTTCTAGCTGAGGGTCGTTTCCTGCCTCTGCTAGTTTCGGGGACCGGTCTCCCCCTTTGGCCTGACCCCTCCACGCAGGTGGATTCGGGCGTGCGGTGGCGACTCGCCCGTCCGCACCCCTGGGATCCCTTCATTCCTCGTTCCTGGAGCCTTCTCCGCTCCTCTTCCTTCCTTTTCCCTCTTCCAGGCCTGGGCGTCTGTTACTAGGCCCGCCTCCGGAGCAAAGCTCATGCAGAGCCCCTGCTCCCTGCCACTTCTGCTCAGACTTCTCTGCACTGAACTAAGATGGTGCCCACCTTTTATACTCCCTTCTCAATGCACCCAGGAACTGCTTCCTCCCTGCTCCTGCACTACAGGGTTCCCCTTCCTCAGTGTTCCCTCCCCCCACTCCAGCCAGGGACAGGGACTGTCGTGCCCATCTCAGAGGCATATTGGTCGCCCTGCCCCACGGCAATGTGGTGTAATGCATGCAGGTGTCGGGTCCTGATCCACACTCCATCCTTACCTGAGAGTGAGATATCACACCTCTGGGTGAGGTGCAATACCTCTGTAGCAACCGAGCCCTCAGGGTGCTACAGTTCCATTTATCTTCAGCCTAGGTGACGTATTGTGATACAGGGCCGTGATTTTGGCTATAAAAGGGTCCCCTAGACCCCTACCCCAAGCTTTTTAAGAGAATCATATATGGCATGCCAGGAGACTCTATGGAATGCTTTCTCAGCATCCAACGAGAGTATCTAATTACAAATTTTTAACTGCATCTAGCCCAGGAAATACTTTGTGCCTAGTAGCAGTGTCTGCTAGTCAGCGGATTATCCCGGCTGTTAAGCAAGCTACACCACCTGTAGTTTAGACACTTAATTTTTTCAAAGGAAATGCTTCGGGACCATGGGATACTCAGTGAAGAGCATCAGGAGGCACCCCAAGGGATAGGGGCTGGGACTGGCAGTAGGATGCCTTGCGGTGGACAGCCGAGCTCGATCCTTATAAAAGCTTTTTAACTGCAGCAGCTTTAGTGGACGCTACTGGAGCTGGAATTACGCGGCTGCTGGCATGAGACTTGCCCTCCAATAGATCCTTGTAAATGGATTTAAAGTGTATTCATTCAAATTAGAGAGACAATTTAAATTAAAAAGCTTAGAGCTGCCTCCACCACAGGGGGGCTCGCTCGACCCACCAGCGGACAGGCACCAGTATTGGGAGAGGGGGGCTGGCCATCAGGGTTCACCGCGGCTCTAGCACAAACCCGGTGACACGGAGGTGGCACGGGCAGGAGCGGACTGGCCGTGTCGGCTTCTCACTTTTTGGATTTTAGAAGGGCATGACATGCCTATATCTGTGTCTCCCCCTCCTTTTACTCCTCCACCTCTTTTATTTTCGCATGACTATATGTACTTGTCACTTTTCCATGTGTTAGTTATGTCTTCTGAGCAGTTTGTCAGCTTTTGGACACCTTTGAAGGTGTTTTCTATGTGTTTCTATGTGTTTTTGTTTGCCTGCCATTGGTTTTAACGGTGTTCGAAGGTGTTCGACGAACAGTTCGACGAACAGTTCGGCGAACACACGGGTGTTCGACGAACCGAACCGAACTCGAACACTACGGGGGTGGCTCAACACTACTTATTACGTATAGCTCTGGCCATTATTACATAGTGTTATCCCTTATGTATAGTTTCTTGCCTTATAACATAGCTTCCTCCCTTATTATGTATAGCTCTGTCTATTAGTATATAGTGTCCACCCTTATTCTGTATAGTGATGTCTATAAGAGAAAGTGGGGGAGGGATGGATCATTACAGTCTAAATTGATTGGGGCCTTGGCTACCCTTAATTCATCCCTGTTTACCACTTACATATTATCTTCAAAAAATTCAGTATGTTGCTATAACCTGGAATATTATGTTAGTAAAGAGTTTGTTTAAGGGTAGGCTCCCACATAATGGCTGCCATGCAACCATGTCAAGACTGTGACTCTGGATGCAAAACACCTATAACAGGCGTGACATGTCTGCACAATTGTCAAATAGACTATTTAAAAATGATTATTAACTGAGTGTTAATTAATAATGCACAGTTTTGCTGGTCAGCATTGCAGCTGCTATGTGGGAACCTGCACTTAATTAGACAACCATTTTCTATGTGCACCATTTGCTACCTGACAAACAGACCACATATTAGAGGAGTTGCCTATGCTGTCCCAAGCAATTT
The DNA here is from genome assembly GCF_046119375.1 of Phyllobates terribilis. NCBI lineage: Eukaryota > Metazoa > Chordata > Amphibia > Anura > Dendrobatidae > Phyllobates > Phyllobates terribilis. The sequence continues at coordinate 867,718,239 of NW_027362762.1, forward strand.
AAGTATTCAGGTCTGCTTCAAAATTCTAGTATCGGCATGTGATATCAACATTAGTGTTGAGCGATACCTTCCGATTTCAGGAAATATCGTATCGGATTGGATCGGACCGATACTCAAAAAGTATCGGATATCGCCGATTCCGATACCGGAAACCAATGCAAGTCAATGGGACACTAATATCGGAATGAAAATAAACCCTTTCTTTCCTTGTAGGTTAATTCTACATGAAGTAAAACAACTAAGAATAATGTAGAATGTATGCGAAAAGCCGGCAATTCATCAGCGCATACACCGGTACCCGACAATTTACAACAGAAAGAATAGAGCTTCACACATAGATTAGATAGATAGAAACATGTCAGTCACATATATATGAAGTACAGTGACAGTGTTGCTTACTGTACTTGTCATTTAGTGTAAAGGATTTATTTAAAAAAATAATAGTGTTTTCATGCACTGTCTCTTTAAAAAAGCCGGCCGGCAATTCAGCAGCGGTACCCGACAATTTATAACAGACAGAATAGAGCTTCACACATAGATTAGATAGATAGAAACATGTCAGTCACATATATATGAAGTACAGTGACAGTGTTGGTTACTGTACTTGTCATTTAGTGTAAAGGATTTATATAAAAAAATAATAGTGTTTTCATGCACCGTCTCTTTAAGAAAGCCGGCCGGCAATTCAGCATCTGTACCCGACAATTTAGAATAGAAGGAATAGAGAATCATACATAGATTAGATAGATAGAAACATGTCAGTCACATATATATGAAGTACAGTGATAGTGTTGATTACTGTACTTGTCATTTAGTGTTAAAATAAAGGATTTATTTAAAAAAAAAATTGGCGTGGGATCCCCCATAATTTTAGTCTCTAGCGGAGGTTAAGCAGACGGCTGGGGAAGATGTTTGAAGCCTGGGAAGGGGGTAATACCCACGGAGCTTCCCAGACTACTAAAATCAGCCCCCAGCTGAATACCTAGCCTTTACTAGCTATTAAAATGGGGAACCCCCCCCAAAAAATGACGTGGGGTCCCCCCTATTTTAATAGCTAGCAAAGGCTAGGCAGACAGCTGGGGGCTGATATTAATAGCCCAGGAAGGGTGCCATGAATATTGGCCCCCTCCCAGGCTAGAAACACCAGCCGTCAGCCGCCCCAGAAATGGCGCATCCATAGGATGCGCCAATTCTGGCACTTAGCCTCGCTCTTCCACGCTGCACCGGTGCGGTGGCAGGGGGTAATAGGGCTGGGGTTCATGTCAGCGCCAGCTGCCATGAAGCCCAGGTTAGTAATGATGGGCGTCTATAAAACACCCCCATTACTAACCTACAAAGTGTTAAAAAGAAAAAACACACTACACCCAGAAAAAAATAATTTATTTGAAATAAAACACACAATTTTATTAAATTCTTAGTTTACTAAAAAAAAATAGTTACCTGTCCACGTTCCTGCGCTGATCTCCCATGCACAGCTGTCACATCTGGAGATGGTGACAGCTGTGCATGGCTGCTGTAAGCTCACACTGCCGGGAACACGTCCGCTCCCAGCAGCGGGAGCCACTGACTGAGGTCACCGGAGTGCATTCAGGCAGCGCAGCTCCGGAGACCTCCTTTACGGCACTGCTGTACCGTGGGAATTTCTCACGATACAGCAGGGCCGTAAAGGAGTTGACCGGAGCAGCGCTGCCTGAACTCCGGTGAACCCGCTTATGCAATGACGGGGCTGCTTTACGGCCCCGTCATTCTAGCGGCGGCAGCGGTTCAGAGCGGTCACATTCTATGTGGCTGCTCTGAACTGGAGATCTTCGTGGGACACTCGTGGACTACTACGGAGGGGTAAGGATAAGGTTGTGGTTTATTATTTTATATTTTATTACAGGAGATCGATGGCTTCGGGGAATTAGGTGTCTAGGTGAGTATAGGTGTAGTTTTTTATTTTTTACTTTATTTTAGGTGGCGATCGGCGGGGACAGGTAATGTATGAACTAATTTATTGTAGGCAACCACTGGCCACCAATGACATGTATTTAACATTTATTGGGGACACAGTAGGGCAATTTAAATAGCAGGATCAGGCTGATGGGAACTACTGCTCCCATCGAGCTGATCCTGCTGGCACGAGTGGACGGGGGACAGACATAGGCCGATGGGAGTAGTAGTGTCACATCGGCCTATGTCTGCCTGCACGCACACACCCGCACACATCACACAGACACCGTGCACACCCGCGCACATCACACAGACACCGCGCACACCCGCACACATCGCACAGACACCGCACACACCCGCAGACATCGCACATACACCGCGCACACCCGCGCACATCACACAGACACCGCGCACACCCGCGCACATCGCACAGACACCGCGCACACCCGCAGACATCGCACAGACACCGTGCACATCCGCACACATCGCACAGACACCCACACACACCAATCATGACGGGTCTGGGAGGTGAGGCTGACCTGTGCGACCGTGGGAAAGTTCATGTGAGTTCATGCAATGCAGTCAAGCATGAACTCACATGAACCCTCTGAGGGCACCGTGGCGACTTCAAATGAACATCTGATCGGCATCACCTGATACCTCAGCTGTTCATTTGAAATAACCGGCGGGAAAGCGCAGCACAGAACGGGAAAGCCGGCGGTGAAGTCTTTTCACTGCCGGCTTCCCCGCCCGGGTCCTTCGCTCCCCGCTCCTTGGTGCTGCGCTCCCCGCCCAGTCCTAATTTACGATCGGGATGGGAGGTGGCGAGGGGAGCGGAGGATCGGGGTGGGAGGCTGCGGGGAAGCAGTATGGGGTTGTGTGATTGTTTAAAAGCCGGCGGCTTTTTACCGCGCGCCGGCTTTTAAACAATCAGGAGAATTCTCCCACGCTGGGATGGCATTCTCATGACAGGCTGGATCGCAGCTGAGCGCTGCCATCCAGCTTGTCATCCTTCAGAGAAACGGCAGAGCGCAGGCATTATGGGAACTTCCGATTCCGGTATTCGATATTGTAAAAGTATCAGAATTAAGTATCGGAATTCCGATACCGCGAATATCGGCCGATACCCGATATTTCAGTATCGGAATGCTCAACACTAATCAACATTCATTAAAATCAGTGCTTTATATCCATGATTTCATTGTAGGTCCTACTGTGTCAATGTTTCCATAGTCAGCATTATGATATCAGAGTTTGTATGGTCAGCATTATGATGTCAGGGTTTTTATGGTCAGCATTATGATGTTGTTTGTTCCATAGTCAGAATTATGTCAGTGGATACATGGTCTTCACTATTGGTTCAGTGTTTTCATGGTCAGCAGCATTAAGATGTCAGTGATTACATGGTCTTTACCATGTTAGGGCTCTTTCACACATCCGTCTTTCCAGTATGTGTGGTGAAAATTTCCACACCTACTGGAGACACTGACACACGCAGACCCATTCAAATCCATGGGTCTGCGCACATGTCAGTGTGTTTCCATGGACCGTGTGTCCGGGTGCTCCACACGCAGGCATGTCCGTTTTTTTGCGGATGCACGGTCCGCAAAAGTGTCTCGCGCTGAACACACACGGATGACATCCGTGTGTCATCAGTGTGACATCTACCGGCGCCTGGGAATCAGCGCTACAGCGCTGGGTGCTGAACGCTGCCCTCATCATGGTTCCATGCCGGCGCTGCGATCAGCACACGCAGGGACAATGATGAGGGTAGTAGTGTCTGCTCCCACACTGTCCACCTGTAAAAATAAGAATAAAATAAAAAATCCATATACTCATCTAAGTGTCCCCCGCTGTAATCTATGCGACCGATCAGCAGAGGAGCTGGGGAGAATGACTCGCTACAGCGAGCGGCCCCGGAACTGCGCTCAGTGAGTGACAGGACACCGCTCCTGAGCTCAGCAGAGATCCGGCTCCTGCTCGCTACAGCAACTCATTCTCCCCGCCTCCTCTGCTGAACAGTCGCATGTATTACAGCGGGGGACACTTAGGTGAGCATATGGATTTTTTATTTTATTCTTATTTTTACAGGCGGACACTGTGGGAGCAGACACTGCTACCCTCATCGCAGCGTCGGCAGGGAACCATGATGAGGGCAGGGTTCAGCACCTGGCGCTAGAGAACAGCGCTAACTGTACACTGATTCCCAAGCAACAGTACGTGTGATCCTGATGCGGCACACGGGCGGCACTCGTGTGACACAAATGGACACACAGGACACGGATATCTCAGGTACCGTTTTTTCCGGTACTGGAAATATATGGACGTGTGAAACCAGCCTTAGTGTTTATTAGGATATCATTGTGTTTATGGTCCGCATTATGGTATCAATGTAATTATAGTTGATATCAAAACGTCATTACATTGCGCTCAAAATCATTTTCTTTTGGCCTGGGACACTACGTAGAATTTAACAGTTTTCAGTAACCACTTTTGTGCCAATGACACTCAGATTTACCTCTTAGGCTGTCCAGTGTCTTATTGGCTATATCCACCTTCTTATGACCACACTTTCTTAAATGCAGCAAGAATAAAACCGAATTCATTATTTTTCACCACCTTGCTCCCATCTCCCACTAAGTCCATTGCCTCAGTGTAACCTTTGGCTCTGCTCTGTCCCACAAACCACACATTCACGCCATTGCGACCCTTTACTATATCAAGCTCAAAAACATTTCTCAAATCTCCTCTTTTCTCAACTTTGAATCTACAAAGATAATACTAGTGCATGCCCTCATCATCTTCTGGCTAGACTCTTCATTCTTCTCTATGGCCACCATCTTGTACTCTTGCTCCCTTCCAATCCATTCTTTATTTTTCTGCCTAATTAATCCACTTCTCCCTTCATTAGTAGTCTGTCTTTCCCATATGCCAAGTCTTTCACTGACTTTCCACTGCCCAGAGAATACTGTTGAAATTACTAAAAATGACTTACAAGGCCCTTCATAACCTGTCCCCACACGTAATCTCTGTTCCTCACAAGACCTCATTCTCTGCTCTTCTCTTGTCTCCTCTTCACACATCTATCAAAAAAATGATCCAATGCCTCCTCTGTACCTCGGAACTCGCTATCACAACCGATCTCGCCCTCCTTGACTTTCAAATGTAACCTGAAAACCCACCTCGACTAGAGCGCCTACAACCAGCATAAACCTGCTCAGGGCCAGACACATCATTGGTGCAACCTGTGCGGCCGCAGTGGGGCCAATAGGTAAGGGGCCCATTTGTACCTCCAAAGCAGGTGTAATTTTGCATTTTTAGGAGCTCTTGAGCTGCAAAGGACCCATATATTGCTCTTGCACAGGGGCCCTTTTCTGTCTCCAACCACCAGTGATCCTGCTGCCTCTGCACTGCTGAATTAGCAGCTTTATTGCCTCCTTTACCTTTTCCCTGTAGAAGACCCCACTCCAGCGGGCAGGGTCTTCACTCCCATTGTACCAGTCTATATCTTAGCCGTGTTTAGTTATACCTGTTTTGTGCCTTGCTAAATGATTGTTATGTGCTGTAAAATATGGATTTTACTATGTAAAATACACTGGAATTAATGGGATTATAAAATAAATACTAATAATAAAAATTTGACAGCTGGAACAAATATCTAATATCACCTGCCTCATTTTGTCCTTGTCTTATACTGAAATCCATTGTTTGCATTTGGTTGACAACACAAAATGTTCTCTGCTAAATGAAGTTTCTGACCTGATTGACAATTCCTTGTTAAAGGCTCTACCTTCTAAAACAGTGACTTTTCTGTCCTCTCTTCCAGTGGCTCTTCTATACTTTCAACAATAAAAGAATTTCACTAGCTTCATGTTACGAGCTAGATCTCACCCTCCGATTACACATACAGCTCACCAAACGACTGAATGACTTTGTTATGAGTGATATAAAGTGACTGTCAAATACTTGGGCATAAATATACTGTTTGAAATTGAAAGGACCTGACATGACCAGGTTGGAGAAGACAGTGGAGTTTACGGATATGAACATATTGAACATTACCATTTAACATTTCATAGAACATAGGCCTGTGTTCACTTCACGTTTGAGCTGGTCAATCTATCATATATCGATTGCAGTTTCCTGATCTGCATACCAAGAACGTTATAAGATACTTTATGCAGCATATAAAAGAGGTTGTCCACTACTTTAACATTGATGACCTATCCTTAGCAGGTGTCATCAAAGTCTGATCAGTGGGGGATGCGACACCCGGAACCCTTGCTATTATCGGTGTCGGCAGCGGCTGGAAGTGCTCAGTTACAGAGCAGCTCCGTCTACTGATAGTGGCCGCAGGCCGGGTACTGCACATTTGCCCCCTATTAATTTGAATACAGAACAGCTGATTGGCGGGGGTGCCGGGTGTCGCACCACCACTGATCAGACATTGATGACCTATTAAAACAGTAGGTCATCATTGTTAAAGTAGTGAACAACCTCTTTAATATCCTGTTTACATTGATTATTGCCAATCTAAAAAATCTTTCTAGAGTAAAGCTATGACAATTGATCAGCTGAATAGAAAGGAGGGGGATGTGACTGATGTTTCTCCCTCCTACCCCCTTTCCACCCTGTGTCTGTGAGATTACATGCTATGACAGTAAAGCTAAGTTCTCACGACCGTATAAAAAAATCATGGATAATTTTTCATTTTCATCTGCATTTTAATCTATGTACAATCCGTGTGCCATCCATTTTTATACATGAGCAGTGAATAAAAATTACAAGATCAAATACAGTTTCCTATGTTAAGAATTGCTATGTGTCTGGAATAGACTTAAATAGTCGAGTCTTATCCGAAATATGAAAGAAAAGTGTTGTGCTGCAATTTTTGCCATACGGACATCTCAACAGCCAAACTGAATAACATTATTCTGAGTGCTGTCCGTATGATGCCAGTATTTTCCATGGACAGGACTCAGACCAAAAATACGATTGTGTGAATGTAGCCTAATAGCCTAACGGAAAGTGGGCAGATAACGGATTGATTCAGCATCAAAACTATGAAAAGACCACCTATTCCAACAGACATGGAGACAGAAAATATGTACAAACATTTCTGGCTACAGTATATCTAATTAACATATACAGCTGTTGAATGGGAATGAGATTTTTCTTTGTAATGACAAATACACTTTAAGGGTACAGTATATTAATGCACAACAGGTTTATTGCCAAAATGCTGGATTTATTGGTGGGGTATATGCTGCAGAACTGCCCGGATTTTCTAGCAAAACATCTATGTTTCATTCCACCAGCAAAGTATATAAACGTAAAGGGGTTTTGAAGAAAGCCCTGTCTCCCGGCAGCAGGTTGTTAAAAAAAAAAAACACCAAAAAACTGTGCCGTACTCATTCTCCCTGGGTCCAGCTCAGAGTCTCCACCGCTGCTCCTGGTGTCTGTTATTGTCTTCAGCACTGACATCACATCAAAAGCAGTGCAGCCAATTTGTGAGTTTAAAATGGGTTTTCCCACAAACTTAATTGTAATCAACAGATCTTGGAATAATAATAAGTTCCACAATTGGATGTGTTTAAATAAAATATTCCTGTGCTGAGATAATCTTATAAATGTTCCCCTGTGTAATATCTGTGTAATGACTGTGTCTGACCGTGCAGGAACATGGTCTGATCATACCACAGCTCCTGGGCAGGGAAGGAGATAATAACAACAGCAGGAGAAGTGGCAGAGACTCAGCACTGCACCTGGGAAGGGTGAGTAAAGCACAGTTTGTTTGTTTTTAAAACAAATAGTGACGAGCGAACGGAGCCTGCTCAGATTTTACCCGAGTATCCTGGGCGTGTTCGGATAATATGTTCGAGTCCCTGTGGCTGCATGTTTTGCTGCTGTTAAACAGACGCAACACATGAGGGGAATGTCTAACAAACAGGCAAGCCTCGCATGTGTTGCAGCTGTCTAAGCCACAAAACATGCAGCCGCAGGGACTTGAAGATATTATCCGAGCACGCCAAAGATACTCGGAAAACACATTTGCTCATCACTAAAAACAAACTGTAGTCAGGGGACCTGGGCTTTCCAAAAGTGGAAATTCTTTTGAAAAAAAATCTCTCATGCATGCTGTGTAAAATCTGTGGAGCAAATTTTATATCTGCTGCATGTCTATTTTCTTCTGCAGAGTTTTACTTCTGATTTCACTATTTGTAATGCATAGGGTGAGATCTGCTGCAAATTTTCAAAAAAACTGTGACAAAACAGTATTTAACTAATGTGGACTTTGCAGTTGATGTTACATGAATTTTAATTTTATTTATTAACTGTTTACGTCCCATGTGGACATACATTCCCGTAGGCCAAGGTCCAACACTGCATGCATATATGCTTAATTTTTCCCATTATATAATTCTATTCAAGCAAAGTGGGTATGAGACTTGTATATCTGTAGCGCCCCGAGGGTTCGGTTGCTACATGGGTATTGCACCTCAACCAGAGGTGTGATATTCCACTCCCAAGTAAGGATGGAGTATGGACCAGGGCTCAGTTAGCTGCATACACACACTCACCCCATTTCCGGGGGACAGCTCGACGGTGCTCCCATTTATGTATATGCAGGCACAACTGACCATGTCCCTGGCTGGAGTGGGGAGGGCGGAGAGAACCCAGTGATGTAGGAGCAGAAGGGGACGGTTTCTGGAGCATAGGAAGGAGCTCATTGGGTGCTGGTCACCTGAGCTCAGACACAGAGGCAGATAAAAGGTGGGAGCCATCTTAGTTAAGGGAGAAAGAGAAAGTGAGTACAGTAGAGAGGTGACAGGGAGCAGAGGCTCTGTAGGAGCTCTGCTCACAAGGCAGGCCTAGGGTGAAGGCCGGAGCCAGAAAGGAGAAGAAGGAACAGGAGAGAAGGAGAAGAGACAGAGAAGTAGAAAAGCTCCAGAAACAAGAAGGCAGAAGGGACCCTAAGAACCCACGAGATATCGGGTGAAGGGTCAGGCAGAATAAGGGTACCGGATTCCCAAGTTGGTGGAGGTAAATTATCCCTCAGCCAAAAACCGGAGGTCGTGATCTTCTATTGGTGCGACCCCCCGCCAAACCTGCTAGGAAGGCACCATATAGGATAGTGGGAAACGGGGCCCATGTTTGCCCGCATAGATCCGCGGCAGCTGGACCGAAGTTTGTTCACTGGTGGGGCACCAGAGGCCAGAGAAAGGACAGAAGGGGGTCCTGTGCCATACTCCTGAATTGCTTGGGGGTTGACCGAGCCCCTCACCTGGTGGACGCAGCACGGCTTGGGCAGTCATTGCTGACAGAAATGACATGGATAACAACTGTGAGTAAAGGCCTGGACTGCATCATTGGACTCTGTGTTATTTATGCTGCGCCTGCACCATCACCCCCAGCATCCTATTACACTGCCCTGAGGCTACACTCTTCCCGTGGGGAGTTATCCTATCCCTGTGCTGCACACTAACACCAGCCTCAGCGGTCTGCCTTGCAGCGGCGGTCATCCCTGACCGCAATCTACGGGTGGCGTAGTCGGACATTCAAAACCCTATAAATAGACTGCCGCCATTTGGTCTGACCACCCTGAGCCACGGGATCGGGTTGCCACTACTACCCCCATCAGCACCGTACACAAGAAGGCCCAGTTCCGGGTACCCCACGGCCCAGGGGGCGAGTCATATCTCTCTTACCCACTTTGCTTTTTTTATGTATTATATTTGCAGATTTTCACCATACACATGGATAAAATGCATAAAATCCATAGATAAAAACCTTGTATGCTTTTTTATTGCATTTCCACAATATAGCCTTAGAGTTAAATGGGTGTTCTCAAGTTTAAAAGTTATCCCCTATCCCTGGAATAAGGGATAACTTTCCAATTGTTGGGGAACTAAATACCGTATCAACCAGCGATGCTGAAAACCAGAGCCCTCGCTGATTGGAGCAAAGGTTGATCATGAACACTTCCGCTCCATTCACTCTTAATGGGAGTGCCGGAGATTACCGAGCTAGCACTCGGCTGATCCTCGGCACTCCTATTAGAATGAATGGAGCAGCGGTGCGCATGATCAAACTCTGCTTCATTCATCGGGGGCTCTTCGGAGCCCAGTTATCGGAATCGGTGGGACCACGGCAGTCAGAACCCCAGAGATTGGAACATTGTTCCCTATCCTTTGAATAGCAGATAATTTTAAAACTTGATAACACCCCTTTAACAAATTAACATACAGCATCATTATTGCAGTTTTTTGGAGGGTTTTGCACCAATTTTCTGAAAACTTCTGTCAAAAAAGGTATGTGTGGCTTCAAAAATGTATGTTCAACATTGAAGCAATCAGTCCTAAATAACAATGCTAAATGAGCAAATAGACCACCGAGTCTAATTATTCTGTATTTTTACAAGGAGGTAAAAATCAGAACAACCTTAGGACATAAAAATAATGTTATATCGCCACTTAAACACAATTATGTTTCCATTATCTATGTTGAAACATTCTGTATGTAGAGACTCATATTGTGTTATAGGCTCTAATGGAAAACAACACTATACGCCATTAACACTGTGTCCTGCAGTTATATAATTTCAGATGTATTTCTGCCCATACTTCAACTACAATTTAGCGGCATCCAGAATGGGTTTTACTTTGTATACATACACTAAATGGAAAAAAAACTATTGGACTAAAAAACAATTGTGAAATTGCACTTTTTTTTTGCAATTTCACTTTACTTTGATTATTTTTCCCATTCTCCAGTACATGTTATGATAAAGCCAATGATGTCGTTCAAAAGTACAACTCATCCTGCAAAAAAACAAACCACAAACAAACATTATTGACCAAAAAATAAAAAAGTTATGGCTCTGGGAAGAAGGGGAGCAAAAAAGGAAAGCGCAAAAATGGAAAATGGCCGCGGCTTGAAGAGGTTAATTTCCTGGGGATGCGAGGAAGGGTGAGATTCACTATGGCATTAAAGCTTATTTAAATTTTAAAATAAAAAAATAGGAAAATAGTAATGAGCTAAAAAGAAAAAAAAAAATTAGGCGAGTTGAGTTATCTCACCGTTGACACTAGTTATTGGGCCACTGTTCATAGAGAAGCTCTGTTCTAGCAGTTATGATGGTGCTATTAGTAAGTATAGTCCCATCTCTGACACTTATGGTATATACTCAAAATGTGCCATCAATTTTTGATAGATGTGGGTCCAACTTTTGGGATTTGCCCTTATTACGAAAATCGGGCCCTCTCTTTCCTGGCCGGGAATTGATAGGTGGCACCTCCCAAAGAAGTGGAGAGAGCCGTAAATATATTTCCACCTCTAGATTTTTGGTGGCGAATGACAGGGCTCTGTTTTCAATATCTTAACTATTATTCCAGAATGTGTACTGGATGTGTAAGTAAAGTACCTTTCCGATTCCCTAATAATAGGATGAATGTTGGGCTTGAAACTGGTAATGCAGCTCACTTTTAGTCATTGTCGTGGCTAAAAATAAGCGAGTGATTCAGCAGTGTGGTTTGTTTCATTGTTATTCGCTGTGCTTAGTTTTCAGTAACTCTTCCTAATTGTGATAAGCAACAAATAGCAGAAAATGGCTGAGAGCTTGAGCATCACTGACACTGAAGAGAAAAATGAGTATTATGGCTTCACTTTGAATGCAAGCAGCAGTGACAGGAAATTGATGGAATAATTAAAGAAATGTATTTTCAGCAAACAGCCTGACAAAGACAACGCTTATTACCTAAATACGCTGTCGGCACACCTGCTTAAAAATGGTGTCAGTTTGTCAAGATGTAAATGTTTTAATACAATCTGACATCTCTTTCAAAATCTATAAATCCTATCCACCCAAAATCAAAAAATCAGTAATGATTATAAAACCTTAAAGTGTAACCAAATTTCAAGTAACTTTGAGCTGGTAGGAGACTATCTGCTATGATGTGTCTCAAACTCAGCACAGCATTCAGAGAAGAATTCCCCCTCTTCATTGCTTTTTTGGCAAACAAAGAGAAGCAGCAGCAGTAGCATGGAGGACTGGAGAAGAATTAAAGAGGCAACAGTAGCATGGAGAAGTACTGAGCTGAATCAATCTCTGATCTGAGGTAAAAGACTTGTTAGAAAGCTCTGCATAATGTTTCCTTTAATCCGTCTGTTCATCTCCTTACTCTACTCCGAATCCTCACCCTTCCTTCAGAGATAGGTTGACAACCATCCAGAAATTCCAGGACAGTTCATAAAAATTGATAACTTTTTTGCCTTGTTCATAAAAAAAATTAAGGGGTCTGTGAATTTTTTGAAGTTGAAGAATCTTCTGAAAATTATTTTGACTGTAATTATCATCATTTTACAGTTCACAGTGAATGCAGCTGATGTCCGAATATCAGAATTATGGGCTGTAGACATGGATCACTTACAGTATAATCATAATGATTTATTATGGTTTTCCAATTTGTACGTAACAAATATTTACTCTCCATGATTTTTTGATAAGCTGTCCAGAAAACATAAAAAGTCAAGTTGGCAATCCTGCATCAGAGTAAAATATGCAGTGTAACCTTATACCTCACTGTGCTGGCAGTCTATCTTGTCTGAGCAAGATGGAGTTGAGCTGTTTATCAGAGTGGATTTAAGGGAGAACATTCCTACTTGTGGAGAGTGCCAAGCTGGCATAAGGAGACTGATAGGCCATGCAATACTCCTCTAGAAATGTAAATATGCAAATAACCTCTTTAGAGGACTTGTATTCTACTGCCACCTATTGGGAAAGCAATCCTAAAGGTAAATATCACCCCCTTAATGAGCCTTTCCATATGCATCTGAATATGCGATTTGCATGTTTAAATTCCCAGAGGAGCATTGCATATAAGTCTCCTTTCGCTAGCTTGGCAATCTCCACACGGAGAAACATTCCCCCTTACACACCTTGTCAGACGCCTCTCACCCAGCCAAATCAGACCTCTTGCTTTGCACTGATGAGGGGCAAGCACCTCAAAACATTAATTTGTAAGTGATGTGCCTGGTTTGGCTAATCCTAAGTAATGTGGCAAGACTTGTGAAAGGGTCGATATTGGCTTTTAGGATTGCTGCTTCCATTAGGGTGCACTAGAGTGTAATTCCTCTTCCTGTCTGATGAGGCTATTTGTATATTCAAAGTGGTTGATATGTTCAGGAGTCGCAGCAGGAAGAAGTGGCTGGTAAGTGAAGGAAGAAGCAGATTTTTCTCTGATAATATATTATTCACATGTATTATTTATGTATCCAAAATGCAGTGAAAGTACAGTTCTTAATTAAAGGGGATGTGTCATCAGACAATGACTGTTACGCTCGCGCCTGGACTGACTGGCGTGAGCGTGATTAGTGATCCCACTGTACCATGAACTGAGGAGTGCCTGGAGGGGCGTAACTAAGTATCAACCCAATCCGACCTAGGTCGCACGGCGGCTCAGTCGACTCTGTGAACCAAGGAGGAACCAAGCAGAGGGACCAGGTGCCACTCCAGGTCAGACCCCGGTCACAGCTGTTGACCCACACCGGGGAATGCAGGAACAGGCAGGTTAGACAGGCATACAGGCAGGTGGGTATTGGCAGGCACGGCTGGTATGCAGACAGGTGGATACTGGTAAGCACGGCTGGTATGCAGACAGGTGGGTACTGGCAAGCACGGCTGGTATGCAGACAGGTGGGCACTGGCAAGCACAGCTGGTATGCTGACAGGTGGGCACTGGCAAGCAAGGCTGGTATGCAGACAGGTGGGTACTGGCAAGCACGGCTGGAGTGCAGACAGGGAGATACTGGCAAGCACGGCTGGAGTGCAAACAGGGAGGTACTAGAAGGTTGGAGCGCAGGCTGGATAGGGTCCAGTACAGACTGGGAGACAGGAACAGAGCCGCAGATGCTGTAGACAAGCAGAGTAAAGCGAAACCGCCGGAGAGGAGGACAAGGCAGAGCAAAGAGGAACTGCCAGTGAGCAAGCAGAGCGGAGCGAAAACCGCAGTTGCGGTGGGCAAGGCAGAGCAGAGTGGAACCACCGGAGTGGTGGACAAGGCAGAGCAGAGAGGAACCGCCGGAGCGGTGGTCAAGGCAGAACAGAGAGGAACCGCTGGAGCGGTGGTCAAGGCAGAGCAGAGAGGAACCGCCGGAGCGGTGGACAAGGCAGAGCAGAGCGAAACCGCAAGTGCGGTGGACAAGGCAGAGAAGAGCGAAACCGCAAGTGCGGTGGACAAGACAGAGCAGAGCAAAACCGCAGGTGCGGCGGACAAGGCAGAGCAGAGCGGAACCGCCGGAGCGGTGGACAAGGCAGAGCAGAGAGGAACCGCCGGAGCGGTGGTCAAGGGAGAGCAGAGTGGAACCACTGGAGTGGTGGACAAGGCAGAGCAGAGAGGAACCGCTGGAGCGGTGGTCAAGGCAGAGCAGAGAGGAACCGCTGGAGCGGTGGTCAAGGCAGAGCAGAGAGGAACCGCTGGAGCGGTGGTCAAGGCAGAGCAGAGAGGAACCGCCGGAGCGGTGGACAAGGCAGAGCAGAGCGAAACCGCAAGTGCGGTGGACAAGGCAGAGAAGAGCGAAACCGCAAGTGCGGTGGACAAGACAGAGCAGAGCAAAACCGCAGGTGCGGTGGACAAGTCAGAGCAGAGCGAAACCGCAGGTGCGGTGGACAAGGCAGAGCAGAGCGAAACCGCAGGTGCAGTGGACAAGGCAGAGCAGAGCGGAACCGCCGCAGTGGTGGACAAGGCAGAGCAGAGAGGAACCGCCGGAGCGGTGGTCAAGGCAGAGCAGAGAGGAACCGCTGGAGCGGTGGTCAAGGCAGAGCAGAGAGGAATCGCCGGAGCGGTGGACAAGGCAGAGCAGAGCAAAACCGCAAGTGCGGTGGACAAGGCAGAGCAGAGCAAAACCGCAGGTGCGGTGGACAAGGCAGAGCACAGCGAAACCGCAGGTGCTATGGACAAGGTAGAGCGAAACCGCAGGTGCGGTGGACAAGGCAGAGCAGAGCGAAACCGCAGGTGCAGTGGACAAGGCAGAGCAGAACCGCCGGAGCGGTGGGCAAGGCAGAGCAGAGAAAAGCCGCTGGAGCGGTGGGCAAGTCAGAGCAGAGGGAAACCGCTGGTGCGGTGAGCAAGCAGAGTGGAGCGAAACTGCAGGTGCAGTGGACAAGGCAGAGCAGAACAGGGCTGAAGGTGCAGGCAGAGAGGACAGGGCTCTGTTCACATGGAACAGACTGGAAAATGCAGGAAGATGGCTAGAACACAGGAGGTAGATACGAAGGAAGGGAAAAGGGACAAGCAGAACCAGATACACACAAGGTACTTACTATGAAGTAGCGAGTGGACACAAAACTCACAAACAGAAGTACAGAGACAACGAGTTGGAGCTAGGTGCAGGTTCAGATACTGCAGGAAAAGGGAAGGTACGGACATAGAGACAAACAGGTAACAGGCTAGGATACAGTTCAGACAGGAACTGCTACTACAACGAGATACAAGAACGAGCCTGGGTATACAGCCCCCAGGGTGGCGGAAACAGACTAGAAGTCACAGGTAACAGGCCTGGGTATACAGCCCCCAGAGTGGCGGAAACAGACTAGAAGTCAGAGATAACAGGTCTGGGTATGCAGCCGCCAGGGTGGCAGAAACAGACAAGATATAGGACAGGACCTGGCAATTCAGTTGCAAAGACAAACTGAGTGAAGGTGTTGCTCACGTATCTCCTTCTGGGAGGAGGGGGTTTAAATATCCAGTGACTCACAGCAATAGGCTGGGGACGCATTAGGAGCACGACCACAGCAGCTATAAGAATCAGGAAGTAACCGGGCCGCCGCCCTAAGCAATCAGACAAGAAACATGCACACAGCATGAACTGGAGCAAGGTTTGCAGGCTGGACTGATGGGTAAGATTGCGGTCTTGCATAGTGGGAGGTGGTGCACTATGCAAGCACACCGGCAGGGATGTTACAATGACCTATTGTTTAAAACCCACAGGTTTTTGGAATGCTTTTTTCCATATCACAATCTGTATTAAATGTAATTAATAGTAATCTTGCCATTTTCACACTGGCCACTATGGCTATTCTACATTCTACACTCATACTTCCTTTTCTTTCAGGAAATTCACATATCCATTAACAGCAACATCTAATGAGAATGTGAAAAGGTCATTGCAAAGGAAAGGGGAGCAGAAAGAGGTGGCATCGCTTATTGTGAATGGCAGATCCTGTGTTACCAGCTGTGTATAGAGGCGTTACCTGTCATTGTAATCCTGCCTGTAATGATAATGAGCCTGCTGAAAACTCTTCATGATAGGACAGAAAGTATGAGTCTAAAATAGCCCAAGTGTCCAGTGTAAAAAACGTAGGATTACTAATTTTCATGAAATCATGATATGGAAAAAATATACACATTCCCTTTAAGGGGTTTCCACGTTGAGCAGAAATGTTTTCCCAATTATGACAGTGTGCAATGCAGACACTGTCAGGATTCTCCCAGAGCGAGTAGATAGTCATGTGACAGCATGAGATTTGCATACTTGCAGTCACGTTCTGATTAGATTCTCATCCATTTCTCTGAATGTTCTATTGAGAGAAGCAAAAGACATATTAGTTGTCACATGACCACAAGTATGCAAATTGTACATTGATAGTCAAGTGATTGCCCACTCGCACTGTCGATAGAGAGGAATCCTGATAATGTGCACATTGCACACTATTACACACACTATCACGATCTAACTATCACATAGCGTACTGCTTTGCACAGAATTTTTTTTTATTGGTCATTTGCTTCATATGCACAGTTAATTAAAAGATGTTCTATCCTTTTGCTGCTGCAGATTGGCTGTAGGTACTTTATCTAGCTAAGTGCTTTTTAAAACTGATACAAATTTATCAGAGCTTCTGCCCTTGGTTTCTGTCTTCTTTGCTCTTTCACTCCCTTTTTTCAATGTTAGAGATAGCAGCAGGAAAGGAGGGGGTTGTCCACAGATCTCTACAGAGTAGAGAAAGAAGAAACTACAATTTTGGGAAGGTCAGAAAGAAACAGCCTGCAGACAAGGAGGAAGGGATATGTAGGGGAAATAAGTGCTGGATAGAAGCTGTGCTAATATATGAACTAGTAAAGTCAGCAGCACCCTGGATACACATACCTGATATCCAGCCTATATTACTGGGAGAAATTCTCTCACAAGAGAAAAAATTGAAATTTGGATCAGGCTGCAAACTGCATATCAAATGAATGAAGCAAAAAAGTTTGCAGACTGAAACTTAATGCAATTTTATTCCCGTAACTAAAGGTAACCAAAACATATATTTAAATCAATTTTAAGATGTTAAAGATGTACAGAAACTTTACATCCTTTTCTTATTGCAAGTTTTAGATGGGGTTCTTATAGGGGGGAAATATCATTCAAACTTGGCTAATCTATTGCTTTTAGAGAAAGGTTCAAACACTCGATGGAATACAAATCAATTTCTTATTATTTGTTAATTTCTTATGCATTGATTATTTAAAAGGTATCTTTCCTTTTTGACTTCTGACATAGGGAGTCGAGTTATAAGTTTTGATCTGTGGACATCTGAGTTCAGAAATCTCCAATTATTGAAGCCCAAGGGAAGCCTATTTACCCCTTATATCACTAGCCCCGCCTGTTGGACAAAGAGAAAATCATAGACAATGTGTATATTACGCCTTCTCCAAACCCTTGCATCTCGGAGTCAATCATCTAAAAGAAAATCTTCCACTTCTCCAATGGGAAAAAGCAGAGGCAGCAACCTATACTCCCAAACTGACACAAATGATGGAACACATTGGCAATAATTTCTTCTTCATGCAAATTTTTAGAAATGGTAAAATCATACCTGTCTCCTCACATGTACGTTTCCTTCCACAGGCATATTGTATGCACTCCGAATCAGATTCTTGGCAATAAAGTAGTAATACACTGAAATAATGGATAGAGGGATAATATAGAAGATCAAGAAGGAAGTCATTGAGTGTATTCTTGGGTGAAGACCATCGGAGTGTGGGTAAGGGGCACAGCTGACAAATGTTTTATTGGTTTCTTTGTCATAGAAAGGGTGCAAGTCCGAAAAAACAGCTTCTGGGATTGCCAGGGTCATAGATAATATCCAGATGAGAGCAGCTTTGATGCATATCTTGGTCAATGCATTGTTGGCTTGAATGTCCATGGGTTTCACTATTGCTGTGTACCTGGAACGAGAAGCAGATTTGTGTGAAGATACCATTTCTCCAAATCTAAGATGTGTATAATGGACTTTCTGATGGGTAATTGGCAGCCTGGATAGAATATTAAAAACAATAAAACCTTGCTATGGAACTGCTGAATCCTTATTTTTCCAATTTTCAAGAGAAATTTTCACAGATTATGTTCAATATTAATTAAAAATGTGTGGATCATAAGTTTTTCAATATCTATATGACCTAATATAGCATATCTAGTAGACAAAAGCATATATGCATGAAGAAAGGTCGTAGAAACAGATAAACTGCATTGCTTACTCGCTAATCATCAGCCTGCATAACACGTTTAAAGGGAACCTGTCAAGTCCGATAACGCTATTAATCAGTAGTTAATCTTCAGGTTAAAGAAGCACTCCCATCAAAGATTTTATCCTCTTAATATATTGCAATCATCATATTCTATAGCACTGTGTACATACAATTGCTCATTTTGCCCTTCTGCCCAGCTAATTCTTCTCTTTTCCATTAGGTCTATGGCATCATGTGATTAAAAACTGAGTAGTTGAATACTTCTAAACTCTATATCAATTTTTTCCCATTTTACCTTACTCCATATTAAAAAAACAAGCCCTCATATGTCTATTATGTCTACATCAATGCAAAAAGAAAAAAAGTTATCAATATTTAAAGGAGAGGAAAAAATGAAAATGCCAAAATGAAAATTTCATCCTTAAAGTGCACCTATCAACAGGATTGTGCTGCTCGGTAAACTACATACACTGTCAGGTGGGCGACATTACACTGATTAAAATGATTCCTTGGTTGATGAAATTTGTCCTGTGGATTTTGTGTAATCTTTACTTTCAGTTTGGAGATAATGATATGCTCGTGCTCCGGGGGGCCTGTGGGGGGGCACTCTATCTGGTGCTCAGCTTTGTGATTGATGGGTCATGAGTTATCAGCTGTGTATAGAGGTTTTATCTATCAGTGTAAGGCTGTGTGCCCAATATACGTTTTTAAGCATTTCCATAGCGGCAATTCCACTGCAGAAACGCTTAAAAAACGCTTGGTAGAAGGTCTGCCATGTTCCCCAATGATAATCCGCATGTGCTGTGAACATGCTGCGGAAATTTACGCTGCGGATTATCATTGCGGAAAAATACGCAGCACTACCAATCATTTTGCGGAAGCGCTGCACTTTCGCCGCCATTGACTTGCATTGGAATGCATGGAATCCGAATCACTGCATCTGTACATGCGGAATCCATGCGTTTCAATGTGTGGATGGTACCCGGATCTGGAGAAGAGGAGACTCTCCTCCGGACCCGGGTACCATAGAACCTGTAAAAAAAAGAATAAAATAAAAAATAATAATCCTTACCTTCTGATGGCCCCCGGTGTGCTTGTCTCTGCTTCCCGGCAGCTCGCGGTAGACTAAAGGACCTGTGCTGACATCATTTAGTCATGTGACGGGTCACGCGACCGCTGACGTCGGCAGGTCCTTAAATCTACCGCGAGCTGCCGGCAAGCCAAAACAAGGACACCGGGGGCCATCGGAAGGTAAGTATATATTTATTTTTTATTTTTTACCATTCTTTCGGTCACACAATATAAATCCATGCGGGTTGCATGGATTTATATAGTGTGACCAAGTTGTCAAGCACTTTCCAAGTGATGCTAAGATCGCTTGCAAAGCGCTTGACATCCCGCATGCGGAAATGCATGTGAAGCAGGGCCGGCCCGAACGTATAGGCGAACTAGGCGGCCGCCAAGGGCGCCGACCCTAAGGGGGCGCCAGAGAAAAAATAGAAAAAATTATAAAAAATCTTTTCAAAAGGCAAAAAGTTTTAGGGATGGAAAGAAAAGTGTACATAATTTTTTTTACCATAAATTTAGAAGAAAAACCGTTGAGCTTCAATTTACGCACGGAAAGGAGGCGCTAAACTACGGACGTGAGTCGTTTGCATCGTCTGCTGACAGGTGTTTGATCCCGCGCATTTATTTTGCTCCTAAGTTTTCAAATGTTGGCAAAGCAAAGCAAACAACCAAAAATGCACACACTACACTAAGGGGACGCCCGAGAGAAAAAAATACGTATACTTAAAAGGTAGGTGTACCATATAGCCTATTTATACGTAGTTTGGACTTTAGGTACTAGGTACTAGTTGGCGATTATATTGATAGATGTCATCAGCAGTCGATGAGGCTAGTGGGAAGAGTCTGTTTTGACGCATTGGCGTAGACTGCCTGGACTGCCAGTCAGGCCAGCTAAGGCAAGGGAGATAGTATCTACGTTTTTTTGCATATCGGCGCGCGCGATTATAATATTTTCGAGGTATGTCTCTACTTTTTGCATGCTTTATCATGTGAGCCATTGCTGTTATTTTGTATATTCATTAGATTCATTGTTCCATGAGGTTTCATGAATGCAAATAGAAAATAGGAGGTTTTTAGTAAATTTTTGGCCTAGGTTCTAAAGTGTTAGGCGCTGCGAGGTAGGTATGTTGTTTTGATTTTCAAAAATATTGGATACATTGGAAATTGTTAAAGACATTTGTGGTTTTTGTCTTAAAAGTAAAATCGTATTATATGATATTCAGATAACAATTTTAATCGGCGCGTTAACTTTTAGCTAAATGCTGTGTGTAGTAACGAGACATGGCTGATAAGAAGAAAAAACTTTCGGGGTTTCAGAACCGTAAAAGAAAAGCTGAGGAGGACAAATCACTTTCAAAAATCAAAGGGTCATTTTTAAAATATCTAAGCAATAGAAATGAAGATGCGGAATTCCAAACGTTGGAACAACAGGCTTCTGTTGCCTCGGAAATATCGAATGTGGAAATAGAATTTGTTTCTCATGCTGAAAATAGTGAACTACAACCATCAATATCTAGTGGTAGATCTGATCAAAGTACCAGTACTGACATGGAGGCTGGTACATCTATAGAAATACTACGCAAAGACTATTCGGACGATCCCGCTACGTGGACCGTAATCAATGATGACTTACGTCTAGATGTAGTAAAACTCGGCCCCACACAAGTTAAAGATTTCGATTTTCCTTTGGACACTAATCGTAGAAAATGTTCTTGTGTTCATATTAACGTCGTCTTGTCAATGGTGAAAGTCTTGAACGCAATTGGCTAACGTATTCTATTCAGAAAAATTCAGTTTTTTGTTTTTGCTGCACGTTGTTTCCAGACTCATCACTTCAACTAGGAATCATCAAACGCTCAGCCTTAGGTACTGATGGTGTAAATGACTGGAAAAACATATCTGCTATTTTAGCCAGCCACGAAAAAAGCAAAGATCACATGATTAGCTTTCAAAAATGGAAGGAACTCGAAAATAGACTTAAGATGAACAAGACCATTGACGAAGAACACTTACGCAAAATTGAAGAGCAAGAAAAATGCTGGCATCAAATTTTAGAAAGGTTGATAGCTCTAGTGAGGGTACTAGGTACGCAAAACTTAGCGTTCCGTGGATCAAATGATGCATTGTTTGTATCTAATAATGGGAACTTTTTGAAATTTGTGGAGTATTTGGCTATGTTCGATCCGGTCATGTGTGAGCACATTCGGAAAATCCGGGACAAAGAGATTCATGCACATTATTTGGGAAAAACAATACAGAATGAGATGATTCAACTGCTAAGTAATGGCATTCAGGAAAAGATTCTTGACGATGTCAAAACTGCAAAATACTTTTCTGTAGTGCTGGATTGTACTTCTGACGTGTCTCATGTTGAACAAATGACTATCATTGTTCGGTTTGTTTCCACATCAGAAGACAAAAAGTTTGAAATTAAAGAGCACTTCTTGGGATTCATTCCTGTTTCTGATACAACTGGAGGAGGTTTGACAGCCGCTGTCTTGAACAAATTTGAAGAACTGTCGCTCTCTGTGGACAACTTACGAGGGCAAGGCTACGACAATGGGAGCAACATGAAGGGAAAAAACATTGGACTACAAAGACGAATTTTGGACATAAACCCACGTGCATTCTTTGTGCCTTGCAGCTTCCATTCTCTAAACTTAGTCGTCAACGATGCCGCTAAATGTTGTTTTGGAGTGACAACTTTTTTCCTGTTAGTTCAAAATCTCTACGTATTTTTCTCTTCGTTAACTCAGCGTTGGGAAGTACTCGTGAGTCATTTGCCATCTCTGACTCTAAAACCTCTAAGCGTAACAAGGTGGGAAAGTAGAATTGATGCTCTGGCCCCCCTCCGTTACCAATTGAGTGAAGTCCATGATACCCTAATGGACATAGCAGAAAATATTAGTCTCACAGGAAGCTCTGGAAATGTCTCCCGGCTAGAAGCTCAAGGTCTTGCTAAACAAGTTGGAACCTTTTATTTTGTTACATCTGTTCTAGTATGGTCCAACATTTTGTACGAAATCAATCTGACAAGTAAGTTACTTCAGTCACAAGAATTCGATTTAGCTGCTGCTTCTCAACACCTTGACAAAACAAAGAAATATCTGCAATCATTAAGAAGCGATGAAGAGTTTGAGAAGCTGTTAGTTGATGCGAGGGAAATCGCAGAAGAACTTGGCATACCAGCTAATTTTGAGTCAAGTTCTGCGCCAAAACGTTTAAAGAAAAAAAACAGACAGTTCTCTTATGAAGGGAAAGATGAGCTCATAAGAGATGAGAAACAGAGTTTCAAAATTAACTTTTACTTTGCGATCTTAGATACTGCTATAAATTCAGTTGATGAGCGGTTCACTCAGCTGAAAGAAATGGAATTGAAATTTGGATTTTTGTACCACATCCGTTCACTTGAGGGAAAACCAAGCAAATTTGTTCTGGATAAGTGTAAAGCTCTGGAAAAGTCTCTTACACACAACGAAGTAAAAGACATCGATGCCATAGAGCTATGTGGTGAACTGCAGGCAATGTCAAGACATGTTCCAGAAGATTCATCACCAAAAGACGTTCTTGAACTTTTGCTTAAATCTGACTTGAAAGAAAGTGTCCCCAACCTGGTGGTGGCTCTAAGAATTCTTTTGACTCTGCCTGTGTCCGTGGCCTCAGGAGAGAGAAGCTTCTCAAAACTAAAGCTAATTAAAACATATTTAAGGGCAAATATGACGCAAGAGAGGTTGGTTGGGATGGCAACAATTTCGATAGAATCTGAAGTTGCTAAACAAATTAATCTCGGTGACTTAGTGTCATCCTTTTCAAAAAAATAGGCAAGGAAACAAAAATTTTAATTACCTATGGTCGTTTTTGCTTTGTGTTATTGATTACTTTGTATATATTTGTCCTATACAACTTCTCAGAAGATTAAAGAGTTAGGAGAGAGTTAATTAATCATTGTTGTTGTGGTTTATTTTGCTCCTAAATTTATATCCCAAGTTTTCATCTACTGCCAAGAATAGTAGGGGCGCAACAAAATAGTTTCGCCTAGGGCGCCGTAATCTCTCGGGCCGGCCCTGATGTGAAGAACGCTTAACATCCGCATGTCCCTGGCAGGAAAAACGCATGTACAATCTGCATGCGTTTTTTCTGCCAGGGAGATGCAGAAATGCTCAGGAAAAAATCCGGAGCATTTCTGCATCGTGGGCACATAGCCTAATCCTGCCTCTGATGATAATGAGACTTCTGAAAAGTTTTAGTGTAAAGGCAGGAAGTATAAGTCTAAAAAAGTCACAGTGACCTGTTTGAACATTGCAAGATTACTACTATAGCATATCTAATAGACAGCAGCATATAAGACAGTGATAAGTGCAGAATGATAAATAGTAGCTTTGAGCAATTTCTGATTGAGTCAGTTTTATGGCCCTATTTGCATTCTCAGACAGAAAATATCAAGACTGCTTCTTGAATTGCAACTGGATTGTTAACATGAACCTACAACAGAGATAGAAGGGTCATTTTGCAAATGTGTGAACTCTCCATTCTTTCTATGCATCATAACGTACAAAGCATTTTTCATCTATTGCTAAGTACTAGAAATCTGTTAAATGGATAATGAAATGGCCTTTGACGCTTACATTTGTTTGTTTTTATTCCTCCATTGAAAACCTTAATTCAGAAATGAATTAGAGATCCCCTAATAGTAAAATGGATTCATTGTTCTGTAACTTTTAAAAAAAATGTTTATCCCTCATGCATTAAGCCTGGTTTGTCATACTGCTATCGTTCTACTTATTATATTATAAACCATGATTTATTCTGCCATTAGGGAGAAAGTGCAAACCCAATACCAGCTATTTTCTATATGATTGCTGCAGAAGATGCTATTAGGATACACATTTTGGCGTCTCATAAGCTTCATTTCATCCATTCTTTTCCTTTTGTCTCATCTCATTACATGAAAACTAGAATAGCTTAAATACAATTGTTCTCTCTCTGTGAGAACAAATGCGCCATACAGGGTTCTAAGTGCCCAGAAATCCAAATCTTTGAAAAGGCAGCGATTAAAGGGCAAATGAGTCTCAAAATATTTGCAGGAAACTAGAATTTTTACTCTTTACTTCGATAAATGCATACAATCTTCATATTTTATAATTATACTATATCATAACATATAGAGGAAAAGACCACTGGAAAAAAACATAAGTGCGTATTGAAGTAAATTCTCCAGCATGAAATCCAAGCAAGGGAAGTCAGCAGAAGAACCACAGAATGGCAGACCATTCGGTAAAGATACATGAGAACAAAAAAGAGAACAACCAAACATACGGTCCTTAGATCAAATTGAGGAACAATTGAACAGGTTTGAAGATTAATTGAAATACCTTTAATTAGAAAAATGGTACACTATACAAGAAAAATACGTGCGCAGCACACAAGATTGGATAAAAATAATAAATTACATTCTCAATATTTCATTTTTGCATGTCAAACATATCAAATGAATTCAATCCCATTAATATATGAAGTTTAGATAAAAAATGTGTAAAACACTTCCACCACAGTTCCACACTCCAGGATTCTTTTGGGGAGCGAGGCTGTGCGGTGCCTTTGCTACCTTAGGTATGTCATTGCATTATGAATTGATGTGGTTTTGTTCAATCCCTTATATATAGTTGTGGTTGGTCACACCATGGATTGTCAGCTCTAATGTGTATGTGATTGGGGTTTTTTGTGCTGCACACACTTGATAGTATATATACAATTTGATGAATAAATAACTCTATATTTCATTATTAGTGTGTGTCGCAGTCATCTGTTCCCCCCCCCCGTCCCTTTTCTTCCACGTTTGGTCACACAGGTCCGGATTCTTAATTAACAATATATACTACCTCTCTCCCCAAAAGAATCCTGGAGTGTGGAACTGTGGTGGAAGTGTTTTACACATTTTTTATATCAACTTCATATATTAATGGGATTGAATTCATTTGATATGTTTGACATGCAAAAATGAAATATTGAGAATGTAATTTATTATTTTTATCCAATCTTGTGTGCTGCGCACGTATTTTTCTTGTATAGTGTACCATTTTTCTAATTAAAGGTATTTCAATTAATCTTCAAACCTGTTCAATTGTTCCTCAATTTGATCTAAGGACCGTATGTTCGGTTGTTATCTTTTTTATATCATAACATATGTACGGTAATATCAACTTGTGTGCGTTATATTCCAATTCTCATCCTTTTCCATACTGATTACATTTGCTCATTCTCCAGAAGATAACAAATACTGTAGCTGCGCTTGGGTTTCTATTCATTAGTACCAGTGGGTAGTGCCTGTCAGGGCAGAATACACATTACACTTTTGTATACTGTATTGTGTCCGTTCTTGGATACTGCCCCGAGAATGGGTGACGCACCCCTGGGCCTGTGTCGCGCAGCGTTGCGCACGCGGGAGCTTACCCGGAGCCGGATCTGTTGAGGGTTGTAGTCTCGTGGCGGTGACCCGGTCCGTGCCCAGGGAGTCAGACTAAGTGGCGCTGTATTAGTGGTAGATGTTGTACGACTACGCCACCCGTTGAATGCAGCGAAGGAGCTGCCGCTGCAGGGCAGACCGCTGAGGCCGGTGGTAGGATTGTGCAGCATGATAGTATCACCCCCAACGGGAGGGGTATGGCCTCAGGGCAGCCGACGTGGATGATGGGGGTAGCAGGAACCACTCGGAGACGGTACGGTGTAGTTCAGGGTCTTTACTGGTGACAAAGATAGACCCTCCCGGAGTACTGGCTAGCGATTGGGGCCTGGTCAGTCCTTGAGCAGATGGGATCTCCCCTGGCCAGGCGGAGTTGTGGGCCTCCCAAACTAACTGTACTCTTCTGGCTACCTTGCTAGAGGCGGGTATAAGTAGCCCACGTGCCTGAGTGTACCGTGTGTTGCTCACCCGTATGGCCGGTGACTCGGGGCCTTCTAGTAGCTTCCGCTCCACGACGGCGGTGCTGGTCCCACGCGTGTGACCGTGCCTTCGGGTTTCTTGGCCAGAGGACCTGAAATCCCCTGCCGGTCGGTTTCTGCTGCTGGATAGGAGTTAGTCCCCACAGCCTCGGACTCCGGGTCCGGTGATAGCTTCTCAGTCAGGGCGAGCTCTGCAGCTGCCAGCCCCTGACTCTTTGTAGTACTGCTCCCACAGAGCTCCTGTTGTTTCTTCCTATGCTGCTTCTCTTCTCTGTCTCTACTTCTTCTCTACTCCCTAACCCTGCCTCAGCCCTAGGTTTATATAGGGGAAGTCCTTCCCCTCCCAGGACTGGGCAGGAGGTGTGGCATGCATAGGATTCCTGACCAAGAGACCTCCCACCTGCTCTCAGACATAACATTGCTGTTACTGTGGAAACCAGACCCCTGGGGTGCCACATTCCCCCCTAGTGAAATTTAGTACTCCGGGACTAAACATATTTTTAAACATAACAAGGTATAAACAATAATAGTACAATAAGAAAAACATATAAAGATGGTCACGGCGTGTCCGCAACCGGGTGCAGTTTTTGAAGAAAAGCAAGGTGTCCATTTCACCAAAACAGGGAGACGTAACCAGGTAGGGGTCTGTCCTGCCCCGAGTCCTTAACAGTCTTTAGTCCATTCCTAGGTTACGCTCCAACCATGTACAAGGATTCCCGGTAAATCCACCAAGGACTCCTATAAATAACTAGAAACACATAATTATACACAAGCAACAAGAAAAACAGGTAACCACAAATAAAACAATTTATACACTTCAAATCCTCCAACGTGCGGGTAACTGGCCTCTAGTGGCCCTAGTGGACCTACGGAGCTGACTGTCTAGCCCTGAACTACAGGGTGTAGGAGCTGTCAAGGGTAAACTGGGCAGCTGTCTACCGGCTCTTTGGCTCACTAGGGGTACGGCAGGCTCACTATAAGCAGAGGGTTGATCCCCCTGTTCTGCTTGTGTGGAGTCTTCTGCCTCCTGGACCGGCTGCTCTTCCAGCTCTACCTGTTGCTCCGTAGGCACTTGGGATGCTGGTTGGAGGAACGTGAGGACAGGTACCACAACTGCACCATTGACTTGAGTCCAGGACCGAGGGAAGTCTCCGAGCACAGTACTAACCATATCCTCCCTTTCCTCTACGGGTCGATGGTCTTCTTGTTCCTCTTCAGGGTTCCGTAGCTGTTCAGGACACTTCTTCAGGTGATCCCGGGATACAATGGCTATGGTCTCCCCTCCGTCTTTACTGATGGTACAGACTTTCGAGTTCTCGTGGCTTGAGGGCAGTACGGTGTACGGGTCCTTCTCCCACTGGTCGTCCAACTTGTGGAGCCGTCTTTTCCTCTTCAAGACCTGCTCTCCGGGTACCAGGGGAACAGCGGGAGCATACTGGTTGTAAGTTTTCTCTTGTCTTTCCCTAGCCTGACAGAGACTTCGCTCCACGCTCTCCTGTACATTCCGGTACTGCCGCTGCCTCTCTGTGTCCCAGTCTGTTTCTGGTGAAGTGTCCTCGGGTGTCAGGACTCCCATTTCCAGGTCAACAGGTAACTTACCAGGTCTCGCCCTCATTAGGTAAGCCGGGGTACAGTTGGTGGAACCTACCGGGATGTGGTTGTATAGGTCCACTAGATCGGGCAGCTTCTCAGGCCACAGACTGCGTTCTTCCAGGGGCAACGTTTTCAGGAGATCCATTACCACCTGGTTCATTTTCTCACAAAGTCCATTAGTTTGCGGATGATAGGGTGTCGTCCTTATCTTCCGGCAGCCATACAGATTGCAGAATTCCTGGAAGACCTCCGCTTCAAAGGCAGGTCCCTGGTCCGTCAGCACTTGGTCCGGGTACCCGTGTGGACGGCAGAAGTGCTGCTGGAAGGCTCTAGCTGCTGTTTGAGCCGTTAAGTCCTTAACGGGGACGACAACCAAGAACCGGGAGTAATGATCCACCATGGTTAACGCGTAGACGTAGCCACTTCTGCTTGGGGTCAGTTTTACATGATCCAAGGCTACCAGTTCCAACGGCTGCCGGGTGACGATGGACTGCAGGGGAGTCTTCTGGCTGGCACGGTCCTTCCTTCTTAGGTTGCACGGGCCACAGTCTCTGCACCACCTCTCGATGGTTCCTCTCATGCCTACCCAGTGGAACCGCCCACGCAGCAGGAACTCCAGCTTCTTCCATCCGAAGTGTCCAGCCCCGTCGTGGTATGCCTCCATCACCATGGCTGCGTCTCTCCGTGGCACCACTACTTGCCAGATTAGTTCATGCGTCCGGGAGTTAACCATTCTGCGGCACAACTTCCCCTTGTAAAGGAACAGTCGACTCTTCTCAGCCCACAGTTGCTTGGCTTCCTCCGGAGCGTCTGGGTCAAGGCGAGCCTCTGGCCGAGTCAGCATCTCCTTTACCAGCCGGACGGCAGGGTCACTGTCCTGCGTTTCCTCCCAGTTGTAGTGAGGCAAGGGGTTAAACGTAGCGGCTTGCTTACTCCTTACCCGATGGGAGTACTGGATAGTCCCATGACGGTGGAACGCGGGGAGTTCGACTTCTTCCAGTCCCTCTGGATCTTCTCCTATGTCCGGTAGGTTTGGCATCCTGGACAGGGCGTCCGCGTTGGTATTGGAGCGTCCTGCCCGGTATTTGATTGTGAACTCGTAGTTGGACAGACGGGCCATCCATCTCTGCTCTAGGGCACCGAGTCTTGCCGTGTCCAGGTGTGTCAACGGGTTGTTATCCGTGTACACGGTGAACCGGGAAGAAGCGAGGTAGTGCTTAAAGCGTTCGGTGACTGCCCACACCACTGCCAGGAACTCTAGCTTAAATGAGCTGTAATTCTCAGGGTTTCTTTCGGTGGATCGCAGTTTTCGGCTAGCGTAAGCGATTACTCGTTCTTTCCCCTGCTGGATCTGGGACAGTACGGCTCCTAGCCCGATGTTACTTGCGTCGGTGTAGAGGATAAAGGGCTGGCTGTAATCAGGGTACGCCAGGATTTTATCCCCCGTGAGGGCCATCTTCAGCTGGCGGAAGGACTCTTCTTCTAACTTCTCCCATTTGAAGGGCGGCTTCTGGTTCTTGGCCTTCCGGGACTGGCCTATCAGGAGGTCCTGCATAGGAGCTGCCTTTTTGGTGAAACCGGGGATGAATCTGCGGTAATAGCCTACCAACCCGAGGAACTGCCGCACTTCCTTTACACTGGAGGGACTTGGCCATTCCTTAATTGCGGTGATCTTATCAGGGTCGGGAGCCACTCCGTCAGCGCTCACCACGTGTCCCAGGTACTGCACCTTTGGTTTCAAGAGGTGACACTTGGAGGGTTTTACCTTTAAGCCGTAGCTTGCCAGAGCTTCGAACACTTCTGCCAGGTGTTTCAGGTGGTCCTCATAAGTCTTGGAATATACGATGACATCGTCCAGGTACAACAGGACCGTCTCGAAGTTTCTGTGGCCCAGACAGCACTCCATTAATCGTTGGAAGGTTCCCGGTGCGTTGCAGAGTCCGAACGGCATGCAGGTAAACTCGCTAAGTCCCATCGGGGTGGTGAATGCGGTCTTCTCCCAGTCCGCCTCTGCTACAGGAACCTGCCAGTACCCGCTAGTGAGATCCAAGGTAGAGAAGAAGTTAGCAGATCTTAAAGCAGCCAAAGACTCCTCTATCCTTGGTAAGGGGTACGCATCCTTGTGTGTGATACGGTTAATTTTCCGGTAATCTACACACATCCTCATGGTGTTGTCTTTCTTTTTGACTAAGACTAGTGGAGCTGCCCAGGGGCTACAGCTATCCCTGATCACCCCAGCCTCCTTCATGTCCCTAAGCATCCCCTTGGCGTGTTGGTAGTGTGCAGGGGGTACGGGTCGATACCTCTCTTTTATGGGAAGATGGTCTCCCGTGGGGATGTGGTGTTCTACCCCCTTGACTCACCCGAAGTCTAACGGGTGTTTACTAAACACTCTCTCGTACTCTTGAACCACCCGATAGACTCCCTGTTTCTGGTGTGAGGGAGTGGAGTCAGTACCCAAATGTAGTTGCTGACACCAGTCCTCCATTGTTTCTTTAGAGCCGTTACCTTCCTCCGGGGAAGATGGAGGCAAGGGTTTTACGGACTGTATGGAATTTTGATTGATGGTATACAATTTGGCTAGCGTGGCATACCGGGGCAGGTACACTTCCCTCTTCCCGATATTTATTATGCGAACGGGCACCCTCCCATGGCGTACATTGACCACCCCCCGTGCTGTCAAAATGGTGGGCCTACTGTCTGAGTAAACTGGTTCTACCATTGCCTGGTAATCTCTACCTCTCAGACCAATAGCTGCCCGGCACCAAATCATCATTTCACTTTTTGGGGGCATGGCAATAGGGAAAGGGTCACACATTCTTACGCTACCAATCTCACCACCGGAGAGTTCTATCTGTTGCCGTCGCATCAGTGCCCGGATCTCTTTCTGGAGCACTCGCTGCTGGCCGGAGCTGGCGTTCTTGTCAACCTGTTGTAAAAGGAAAATCACCTCTGCAAGACAATTTTCAATTACATTAGTTCCTAGAGTTATCTTTGGGTGACTCTCGTGTTTGTCAATGTCTACAATGATCAGTCCCTGTGCTGCCAGTTCGACTCTACCGATTTTAATGGTCACCTCTTTAAATCCAATCTGTGGCACGGGCTGACCATTGCTGGCGATGATACTCAAGTCGTCGTCAGGGTAGCGGGTGATATCCGAGTCATTCCAGTACTGCTTGAAGAGCACGTACGGGATAGTGGTGACCTGTGACCCGGTGTCCAATAGGGCACTCATAGGGATGCCATCCAGTACCACAGGCAAGACTGGACATCCTCCCACATATCTGTCGCGCCAGTTCGATGGGCCTGGTGATCTTTTTCCTGGGGTTTGGCCCTCTACCCCAGGTTGTGCCAGTTTAAAGGACAGTACCTTGCCATATGTCCGGGTTGATTGCAGCGGCGGCAGATGGGTTGTCCGTCCTCGTTGTATCGGTCGCTGGGTCTTCCTCTGGCCGGTGGGGTCCTCCTTGGTCGACGCCACGGGATGTCCTCCGGTCCGGATGCCAGCTGGATCTTCCCTGGAGTGGAAACCTGTAAAGACTGCACAGTTCGGGTTAGCGCGGCAACGCTTTTAGCTAGCTCTTGGACCTGATGGTGCAGGTCTGGAGCCGGGTCATTGTTCAAAGCCTGCGCATCAGCTCCCACAGGCCCTGCCGACAAGGGTGCCGCCTCCTGGTGGTAAGTGGTAGTGGGGCGTCTGTGGGTCACAATGCCACCTGGTGCCGGTTCTCGGAGCACCCGAATGGCTCTGTCCTTGAACTGTGCAAATCCCAGATGAGGGTCCTGTAAGGCCATTGCCCGCAACTGGGTTCGGTGGGCATTGCAATATAAACCCTCTATAAATTGTTCAGTCAACAGCCTGTCCTCGTCTCCCACGCCGTCAGGGTCGGTCTGCTTAATGGCTCTCAGAGCCTCTTGTAGGTTCAGGGCATAGTCCCTTATACTCTCACGTGCCCGCTGTTTGCACCCGTAGAATCTAAGCTTGATCTCGGCTGAGGTGCGGGTATCAAAGGTGTCCCTCAGCCAGGTTAGTATCTCTGCGACAGTCCTCCTCCCAGGTGGCCAGGACTTTACCTCCCTTTGGGCTGCCCCGGTTAATTGGGCCACCAGGATGCTCACTTTTTGCTCCTCTGTGAGGGGATACACCTGGAAGAGGCTATCCAGCTTTTCTCTAAAGTCATGCAGGGTATGTGACTCCCCTGAGTACTGGGGTAGCCAGGCTGCCCCCGGGATATAGGGCATGGTGAAAGGCATGACCGCAACGGCGGTGGCGCTGGCGGGGGTTGAAGCGGTGAAGCTCTCCTCCGTATCCGACATCCTTCTCCCCCCTAGTGGACCGTGGCCTACCTTGCGATGATCCTCTTCCGTAGGCCGCGGCTCCGCAGTGGATCGTCAGGGTTGAGGACCTTCCGTCGCGCTCCTGTGACGTCAGCGTCTGCTGGGCTCCTTCCAGGACCTTACGCGACGTCTGGACGTGAGGCGGGGCTTCAGTTCTCGCGCGCTTTTGGAGTCCACGCCCCTCTTCTTCCCACGCGGCGTCTTCAAGATGGCGTCCAACGGCGGGAAAACTCCACGGAAGGCGGGAAGAAGGCTGAAAATGGCGCCGGATGGCGGGAATCTTCACCACTGGTAAGTTTGAACAGTCTTTTTCAGGCACGCAGTACCCGGTGGTTGCGGGCACGAAATCCTGCCGACTACGCCAAAAGTTGACGCACCCCTGGGCCTGTGTCGCGCAGCGTTGCGCACGCGGGAGCTTACCCGGAGCCGGATCTGTTGAGGGTTGTAGTCTCGTGTCGGTGACCCGGTCCGTGCCCAGGGAGTCAGACTAAGTGGCGCTGTATTAGTGGTAGATGTTGTACGACTACGCCACCCGTTGAATGCAGCGAAGGAGCTGCCGCTGCAGGGCAGACCGCTGAGGCCGGTGGTAGGATTGTGCAGCGTGATAGTATCACCCCCAACGGGAGGGGTATGGCCTCAGGGCAGCCGACGTGGATGATGGGGGTAGCAGGAACCACTCGGAGACGGTACGGTGTAGTTCAGGGTCTTTACTGGTGACAAAGATAGACCCTCCCGGAGTACTGGCTAGCGATTGGGGCCTGGTCAGTCCTTGAGCAGATGGGATCTCCCCTGGCCAGGCGGAGTTGTGGGCCTCCCAAACTAACTGTACTCTTCTGGCTACCTTGCTAGAGGCGGGTATAAGTAGCCCACGTCCCTGAGTGTACCGTGTGTTGCTCACCCGTATGGCCGGTGACTCGGGGCCTTCTAGTAGCTTCCGCTCCACGACGGCGGTGCTGGTCCCACGCGTGTGACCGTGCCTTCGGGTTTCTTGGCCAGAGGACCTGAAATCCCCTGCCGGTCGGTTTCTGCTGCTGGATAGGAGTTAGTCCCCACAGCCTCGGACTCCGGGTCCGGTGAAAGCTTCTCAGTCAGGGCGAGCTCTGCAGCTGCCAGCCCCTGACTCTTTGTAGTACTGCTCCCACAGAGCTCCTGTTGTTTCTTCCTATGCTGCTTCTCTTCTCTGTCTCTACTTCTTCTCTACTCCCTAACCCTGCCTCAGCCCTAGGTTTATATAGGGGAAGTCCTTCCCCTCCCAGGACTGGGCAGGAGGTGTGGCATGCATAGGATTCCTGACCAAGAGACCTCCCACCTGCTCTCAGACATAACATTGCTGTTACTGTGGAAACCAGACCCCTGGGGTGCCACATGGGCACTAAACAGTGCACAGAGCTGTGATGCTCCAGCTCCATGCACTTTGTACTTCTGGCGGCTATAGTACTAGGTATCAGCTAATACATGGCTGGACTGGACATCTGGTTGACTACACCAAATCTACAGTGGGCCGCCCATGCCCACCCACACCTCTGCTGGTCCCTTTACTTGTCCTGTCCTACAGCACGAAAAAGTCCCTACTGAGCCATCAGACGCAGACTGTTAAGATGTTCTTTGGGGCAAACTAGACCTGTCTCCTAACTCCATTCTTAGGCTACAATCACACTATCAGTATTTGGTCAGTATTTCACATCAGAATTTGTAAGCAAAAATGGAACAATCAGAGGAAAAGTATAATAGAAACACGTCACCACTTCAGTATTTAATACCCACTCCTGATTTTGGCTTACAAATACTGATGTAAAATACTGACCAAACACTGAGTGTGACCATAGCCTCACTCTCTCTGTGGTCTCAGTCCAAACAAAGATTTTCCCTCTGCCTGTATTTAGCAGTGGGGTATATATAGTTAGTAGAGATCCTCAGGTGCTAGAAGGAGAGTAAGTAGAAATGGGTCTTCTCTTCACAAAGACATTTTAGAAGAATTAATGTGTAGTACGGTATAGGGGCAGAGCCTGATGATGGAATTGGAGCCTTCCATTTGAAGGAGTGAACTAGTTGGGAATGAGCTTTGCAGATTGTGAGTATTCATCAACAATATTGCTGCCACTATACTGTTTTATATATATATATAATTTTTTGTGCAGTAATAATTGTGTGTGATTGCAAAGTGTATATCATGTATTTGTGTACACAGTACTTGTTTCATGCGTCTGACATATGGCTGTGCCTGTGTGACTTGAGTGCTGTGCATGTGTGAAGAGGATGTGAGCGCTGTGCTTCTGTGACTTGTGCTATGTGTTTGTGTTATGTGGATCCTGTGCTTATGTGACATGTGCAGTTCTTTTGTGACTTGTGCACTGTACATGTGTGAAGTGTGATCTGTGTTTGTGTGATGTGTGCTCTATGCTTGTGTGATGTGTGCTCTGTGCTAGTGTGATCTGTGCTTGTGTGATGTGTGCTCCTTGCTTGTGTGATGTGTGCTTTGTGCTAGTGTGATCTGTGCTTGTGTGATGTGTGCTCTGTGCTTGTGTGATGTGTGCTCTGAGCTTGTGTGATGTGTGCTCTGAGCTTGTGTGATGTGTGCTTGTGGGATGTGTGCTTTGTATAATATGAATGTTGTGTTTATGTTACTTGTGCACAGTGCTTGTGTGATGCGGAAAAAAAAGGTAAGTAAATTCAGCTCACCATTCACGTCGAGAATAGCCAGTAATCCTAGGAGCGATGCTCGGACAAACCTAAGGCCAGTATCTCATGGTGACAAATGTATGAAAAATGAAAACGCATCCAGCACCGCAAAAAAATAAAAAAAAGTATATTACTTTATTCAAACAACATGATTACAAGGAATAAAAAACATGCATGGAAAAAAGCTTGAACTTAGCATTTCTATGACTAAGGACTCTATGTAGTACGCAATGCATAAGTCTATTCACATGCTTTCCTCCATGAATGTTTTTTACTCATTTTAATCATGTTGTGATCTAGTTTTTAATTTTCTTTGAGGTGCGGATGCTTTGTTATTTTTCCTCTTTGATACTTGTGTGACGAGTGCTCTTTGCTTGTGTAATGTGATAGCTGTGCTTGTGTAACGTGTACTCTATGCGTGTGACTTGAGCACTGTACTTATGTGACATTATCTGTGCTTGTGTGACGTGTGCGCTGTGTACATGTATCATGTTCTCTGCTCTGTGCTTGTGTGACGTGTGTGCTGTGTACATGTATCATGTTCTCTGTGCTTGTGTGACATGTGTGCTGTGTATATGTATCATGTTCTCTGTACTTGAGTGACATGTGCATACTGCTTGTGTGATGTGTGCTTATGTAACATGTACATGGTGCTTGCATGACGTGCTCCGTGCTTGTGTGACATGTGTGATGTGTACGTTGTATTTATGTGACACATGCTCTGTGATTTTTTGATGTGTGTATTGTGATGACTTATGTTTGTACAGCATAGTTTATTGCAATCTGTAACTTAAAGGGAACCTGTCACCATGAAAATTCAGTGCAATCAGCAGGCACCATGTTGTAGAGCACACAACTGAGTAGATTCATCTATAGTTTTTAGTGTTGAGCGAACATGCTCGACACTGCTCGGTACTCGCCCGAGCATCACGCTACTTGGGATGTTCGGCGAGCACTGAGCATTTCCGGGTTACTCGGGCGGGAGCTCGGGTCTCCGCCCTGCATGTTTGGCGCTCTTTACAGAGCCAATGAACATGCAGGGATTGCCAGTCACTGTAATGCTGCAGCCATGTTGGTTGTGGGCATTACCGTGATTGGCTGGCCGCACAGCGTCACCTCGAGTATTAAAAACGGGGCGCCGCCATCTTGGACACAGTCGCTCCGGATTAGACAGTGTAGGGACAGCGCTGCTGATTTAGGGAGAGATATAAACTGCGAAATAGTTAGTGTAGGGTCTGTAAAGGCTGCCAGAACAAACAAACAGTCCTTTTCAGGACTAATATCCATCCCAGATACCAGGCAGACAGGCTGTATAGGAGACACAGTGGTTATACCAGCAAACGCTGCATTACAGTCCTGTGTGCTCCTGTTGCTGAAATTGCTGGACTTAGCACCAGGTGTCGGGGGCCAGGAAAAATCCTTTTTTTTTCATCTAAATCCTCCTTTTTTTTTCCTCCTTCACACTGTACAAATACCCGTCTTATTAACCTTTTGGTGTATCCCCCCCCCCACCCAAAAAAAGCGTGTCTCTGATTTTTCAGACACAAATATAACTGTTGAAAATAGTCTGGTGTAGGCTAGAGAAACAGAAGTGTTGTTTTGCACTTCCACGGTTCAAACCTCTGTATTATCCATTTTGGGCCATTTGTATCTAAAAAAAAACCCA
This sequence comes from Phyllobates terribilis, assembly GCF_046119375.1. Taxonomy (NCBI): domain Eukaryota; kingdom Metazoa; phylum Chordata; class Amphibia; order Anura; family Dendrobatidae; genus Phyllobates; species Phyllobates terribilis. The sequence continues at coordinate 867,754,965 of NW_027362762.1, forward strand.
GTTTGAGTGTGTCGCTCACTGTTCAGCCGTAAATATCTCTATTTAAAAAAGTGTGGTATACCCCAGTAAACAATAACTGTGGTTTTGCCATCCCACGGTAAAAAATCTCTATTATTCAGGTTTTGGTAGTTTTTTCCGTAAAGAAAAACAGTAGTGTCTCCTGACTGTTGTGACACAAAAATATATCTGTTGAAAATAGTCTTGTGTAGGCCCGACATCCCAGTGTGGTTTCGCAGTTCCACGGGTCAAATTGCTGTACCATCCAGTTTTGGGCCTTTGGTATCTAAAAAAAAAAGCAGTTTGAGTGTGTCGCTCACTGTTCAGCCGCAAATATCTCTATTTAAAAAAGTGTGGTATACCCCAGTAAACAATAACTGTGGTTTTGCCATCCCACGGTAAAAAATCTCTATTATTCAGCTTTTGGTAGTTTTTTCCATAAAGAAAAACAGTAGTGTCTCCTGACTGTTGTGACACAAAAATATATCTGTTGAAAATAGTCTTGTGTAGGCCCGACATCTCAGTGTGGTTTCGCAGCTCCACGGGTCAAATCGCTGTACTATCCAGTTTTGGGCCTTTGGTATCTAAAAAAAAAGCAGTTTGAGTGTGTCGCTCACTGTTCAGCCGCAAATATCTCTATTTAAAAAAGTGTGGTATACCCCAGTAAACAATAACTGTGGTTTTGCCATCCCACGGTAAAAAATCTCTATTATTCAGGTTTTGGTAGTTTTTTCCGTAAAGAAAAACAGTAGTGTCTCCTGACTGTTGTGACACAAAAATATATCTGTTGAAAATAGTCTTGTGTAGGCCTGACATCCCAGTGTGGTTTCGCAGTTCCACGGGTCAAATCGCTGTACTATCCAGTTTTGGGCCTTTGGTATCTAAAAAAAAAGCAGTTTGAGTGTGTCGCTCACTGTTCAGCCGCAAATATCTCTATTTAAAAAAGTGTGGTATACCCCAGTAAACAATAACTGTGGTTTTGCCATCCCACGGTAAAAAATCTCTATTATTCAGGTTTTGGTAGTTTTTTTCGTAAAGAAAAACAGTAGTGTCTCCTGACTGTTGTGACACAAAAATATATCTGTTGAAAATAGTCTTGTGTAGGCCCGACATCCCAGTGTGGTTTCGCAGTTCCACGGGTCAAATCGCTGTACTATCCAATTTTGGGCCTTTGGTATCTAAAAAAAAAGCAGTTTGAGTGTGTCGCTCACTGTTCAGCCGCAAATATCTCTATTTAAAAAAGTGTGGTATACCCCAGTAAACAATAACTGTGGTTTTCCTCTTCCACGGTTCTAATCTACTCTTTATTACCCTTTTTCCATTGATAGTGCAAGTGTAAGCTATTTTACTTCATTTACAATGGGCAAGGCGCGTGGCAAGGGACGTGGAAGTGGACGTTCTGGTGATGGTTCGTGCAGAGGACGGGGCCGTGGCCAAGGTGAAAATGTGCCACAACCAACAGCCACATCTTCTCGCTCCCACTTCTTGACCGAATTACTAGGGAAGCACAGAACAACACCAGTATTGAGAACTGATCAGTGTGAACAGGTTATTAATTGGATAGCAGATAATACTTCCAGTTACCTGGGCACCACCACCTCCGGTCTGTCTTCCACACGGTCAACTCTTAGTAGCCGTGAGTCTCGACCGCATACTCCTCCTCACCCTGATGCTCCTTCCTCCCACCATGCCGAGTGTCGTCAGACAGCAAGTGATCCCACACATGGACACTCTGAAGAGCTGTTCACTGGTCCATTTCCATACTTGGGCCCCTCGCCTGATACGCTTGAAGTGATGGAAGAGGAGATCCCATGTTGCGATGCCCAAATATTTGAACAGCCACGGCCACAGGAAGTCGACGTTGGCAATCTGTCACAAGAGGTGAACGATGACGAGACACAATTGCCAGGAAGTGAGGAGGAGGATCGTGGTGCGCAAGTGGAAGAGGAGGAGGTGGTGGATGATCTAGTAACTGACCCAACGTGGAAGGAGGACATGCAGAGTGAGGCCAGCAGCACACAGGGGGAGGGAGGCAGAGTACCCCAACAGGCAGGAAGAAGCAGTGTGGTGGCCGCAGACAGAAGGCAGGCAACCGTTCCCCGTAACACCAACACGAGGGACGTTGCCAGTACAAGCGGTAGGTCTTCCAGAGTCTGGAATTTTTTTAAAGACTCTGCTGATAACCCCAAAAGGGCCATATGTTCCACCTGCCATGCCAGCATCAGCAGGGGTGACAAAACTACCAGCCTGACCACCACCAGCATGATCAGGCACATGGCAGCAAAGCACCCGACTTTGTGGGGCGAAACCCAGGGTCCACGACCAGTGTCAGCGGGTATCACCACTGCTTCTTCCACTGTTGTGCGTGCAATAGAACCCCCTGTTGTGTGTGCAAGGCAATCCCCTGTCCATACTGCATGTAAAGATGCCCCCTCCTCTCAGTCTTCACTTGTTATGGCAGTTTCTCAAGAAACAGCATCAACGTCCACGTCCACATCCCACCGCAGCGTTCAATTGTCCATATCCCAGACCTTTGAACGAAAGCGGAAATTTGCAGCTAATGCCCCACAGGCCACAGTCCTAAATTCGCACATTTCATGACTGCTTGCATTGGAAATGCTGCCTTTTAGGCTGGTGGAGACGGAATCCTTCCGCAATCTTATGGCGGTGGCCGTCCCTCGGTACTCGGTCCCCAGCCGACACTATTTTGCCCGGTGTGCCATCCCCGCACAACACAAGCACGTGTCCCAAAGCATCTGCCGTGCCCTCAACAACGCAGTTACTGGGAGAGTCCACCTGACAACGGACACGTGGACAAGTGCTTGTGGCCAGGGACGGTACATCTCTCTGACGGCACACTGGGTAAACATAGTGGAAGCCGGGACCCAGTCGGACCTTGGGACAGAACACATCCTCCCCACACCGAGGATTGCTGGCCCTATGTCAGTCAGAGTTGCCCCCACAGTGTACAGCTCCTGCGCATCCTCCTCCTCCTCCTCATGTTCAGCCTCCATCTCAGATATCACCACATCAGTTACAAGCTGGAAGCATTGCAGTACTGCCTCCGCCAAGCGGCAACAGGCTGTGCTGAAACTCATAAGCTTAGGTGATAAACCTCACACTGCTTGTGAGTTGTGGACAGCTGTGAAAGAGCAGGCAGATCTGTGGCTGAGACCGCTGAACCTACATCCCGGCATGGTCGTGTGTGACAATGGCCGTAACCTGGTGGCGGCTCTGAGGTGAGGTGAGATCACACACGTACCATGCCTGGCTCATGTGCTTAACCTCGTGGTTCAGCGGTTTCTTAAATCGTACCCCGAGTTGCCAGATCTGCTCGTGAAAGTACGCCGCCTGTCAGCTCATTTTCGCAAGTCGGCTACAGCTTCCGCCGCCCTTGCTGTGTTGCAGCAGCGTTTGCAGCTTCCGGCACACCGACTGGTGTGTGATGTCCCCACACGTTGGAACTCTACCCTCCACATGTTGCAAAGGATTTGTGAGCAGAAGAGAGCAGTTGTGGAGTACCAGCTGCAACAAGGCCGTCGATATTCAGGTCAGACTCCACACATAAGACCTCAGGAGTGGACCTGGATGTCTGACATATGTGCCATCCTGACAAACTTTGAGGAGGCCACCAAGATGGTGAGTGGCGATGACGCCATCATTAGTGTCAGCATCCCACTTGTCTGTCTTTTGCAAAGCTCTCTGCAGAGAATTAAAGAGGAGGCATTGCAGCCAGAGTATGATGAGATGGATCAAGAAGCCGTAGCGGGCGATTACACACAGCCCAGCCTCATCTCATCCCAACGTGCATTGGGGGACAATGAGGGAGAGGAGGAGGAGGAAGAACAGGAGCTGCTATCATGCGTTGTAGACGGTAGTACCTGTACAAGTGTCATACCGTCAGTTCAGCGTGGGTGGCCTGAGGACAGTGGGGAGGAGGAAGAGGAGGAGGAGGAGAGCATGGTCAGTCGTTATCTTGGTGAGGACACAGAAATCTTGCCCGTTACCAGTCTGGCACGCATGGCTGACTTTATGTTACGCTGCCTTAACCGTGACCCTCGCGTTGTCAAAATGTTGGGTGACAGTCATTACTGGTTGGTGACACTTGTAGACCCCCGCTACAAGGAGAACTTTCACTCTCTTATTCCTGAGGTGGAGAGGTCTACAAAAATGGGGCAATACCAGACGGCCCTTGCTGCAGAACTCTTAAAAAAATTCCCATCTGAACACGCTAGCGGCAGAGGTCACAGTTCGTTGCCCAACCAAGGCGTACAGGCGAGAGAGATGCAACTCTAATCCAGCAGAGGCAGGGGCACACTGTCAACGTTCTGGGACAGTTTTCTGACACCCGCCCAGCTTACAGGCCCTGAGGCGAGGGGTACTCTCACAAGGAGTGGACACTTTCAAAAGATGGTGAGGGAGTACCTTGCCGATCGTACCAGCGTCCTCCGTGATTCCTCTGTGCCTTTTAATTATTGGGTATCCAAGCTGGACACTTGGAATGAACTCGCTCTGTACGCCTTGGAGGTCCTGGCCTGCCCTGCCGCTAGCGTGTTATCGGAGCGTGTTTTTAGTGCCGCAGGGGGAATTATAACTGATAAGCGCACTCGCCTGTCAACTGACAATGCTGACAAGCTGACCCTTATCAAAATGAACAAGGGCTGGATTGGGCCAGACTTCTCATCAACACCAAATGACAGCAGAGTAACATAAAGTCAAATCCACTGTGTTATTTCGGGAGGTGCATTCACATGCACCGCTACACACCCACACATGGGTATACGCTTTCTCGTTTCGGCTGTTTAATCTTCTTTTCCTTATCCTCAGCCTCCACCACCACTATACCACCAGGGTGCCAGCATTGCAAGTTCCTCCGTCCTTATTTTTGGCAGCTTTTGCTTGCAAGGCATAAGCAAATAGTATGGGACACCCACTCCCCAATAATGGGACTTATGCTTGTAATATGCTGTACTGCATGGCTCTTGTAAGGGGCATTGCAAGTTGCTCCATCCTAATTTTTGGCAGCTTTTGCTTGGAATGCATAAGCAAATAGTATGGGACACCCACTCCCCAATAATGGGACTTATGTTTGTAATATGCTGTACTGCATGGCTCTTGTAAGGGGCATTGCAAGTTGCTCCGTCTTAATTTTTGGCAGCTTTTGCTGGGAAAGCATAAGCAAATACTATGGGACACCCACTCCCCAATAATGGGACTTATGTTTGTAATATGCTGTACTGCATGGCTCTTGTAAGGGGCATTGCAAGTTGCTCCGTCCTAATTTTTGGCAGCTTTTGCTGGGAAAGCATAAGCAAATACTATGGGACACCCACTCCCCAATAATGGGACTTATGTTTGTAATATGCTGTACTGCATGGCTCTTGTAAGGGGCATTGCAAGTTGCTCCATCCTAATTTTTGGCAGCTTTTGCTGGGAAAGCATAAGCAAATACCATGGGACTTCCACTCCCCAATAATGGGACTTATGTTTGTAATATGCTGTACTGCATGGCTCTTGTAAGGGGCATTGCAAGTTGAGCCGTCCTAATTTTTGGCAGCTTTTGCTGGGAAAGCATAAGCAAATACTATGGGACACCCACTCCCCAATAATGGGACTTATGTTTGTAATATGCTGTACTGCATGGCTCTTGTAAGGGGCATTGCAAGTTGCTCCGTCCTAATTTTTGGCAGCTTTTGCTTGGAAAGCATAAGCAAATACCATGGGACACCCACTCCCCAATAATGGGACTTATGTTTGTAATATGCTGTACTGCATGGCTCTTGTAAGGGGCATTGCAAGTTGCTCCATCCTAATTTTTGGCAGCTTTTGCTGGGAAAGCATAAGCAAATACCATGGGACTCCCACTCCCCAATAATGGGACTTATGTTTGTAATATGCTGTACTGCATGGCTCTTGTAAGGGGCATTGCAAGTTGAGCCGTCCTAATTTTTGGCAGCTTTTGCTGGGAAAGCATAAGCAAATACTATGGGACACCCACTCCCCAACAATGGGACTTATGTTTGTAATATGCTGTACTGCATGGCTCTTGTAAGGGGCATTGCAAGTTGCTCCGTCCTAATTTTTGGCAGCTTTTGCTTGGAAAGCATAAGCAAATACCATGGGACACCCACTCCCCAATAATGGGACTTATGTTTGTAATATGCTGTACTGCATGGCTCTTTTAAGGGGCATTGCAAGTTGCTCCGTCCTAATTTTTGGCAGCTTTTGCTGGGAAAGCATAAGCAAATACTATGGGACACCCACTCCCCAATAATGGGACTTATGTTTGTAATATGCTGTACTGCATGGCTCTTGTAAGGGGCATTGCAAGTTGCTCCGTCCTAATTTTTGGCAGCTTTTGCTGGGAAAGCATAAGCAAATACCATGGGACTCCCACTCCCCAATAATGGGACTTATGTTTGTAATATGCTGTACTGCATGGCTCTTGTAAGGGGCATTGCAAGTTGAGCCGTCCTAATTTTTGCCAGCTTTTGCTGGGAAAGCATAAGCAAATACCATGGGACTCCCACTCCCCAATAATGGGACTTATGTTTGTAATATGCTGTACTGCATGGCTCTTGTAAGGGGCATTGCAAGTTGAGCCGTCCTAATTTTTGGCAGCTTTTGCTGGGAAAGCATAAGCAAATACTATGGGACACCCACTCCCCAATAATGGGACTTATGTTTGTAATATGCTGTACTGCATGGCTCTTGTAAGGGGCATTGCAAGTTGCTCCGTCCTAATTTTTGGCAGCTTTTGCTTGGAAAGCATAAGCAAATACCATGGGACACCCACTCCCCAATAATGGGACTTATGTTTGTAATATGCTGTACTGCATGGCTCTTGTAAGGGGCATTGCAAGTTGCTCCGTCCTAATTTTTGGCAGCTTTTGCTGGGAAAGCATAAGCAAATACTATGGGACACCCACTCCCCAATAATGGGACTTATGTTTGTAATATGCTGTACTGCATGGCTCTTGTAAGGGGCATTGCAAGTTGCTCCGTCCTTATTTTTGGCAGCTTTTGCTGGGAAAGCATAAGCAAATACCATGGGACTCCCACTCCCCAATAATGGGACTTATGTTTGTAATATGCTGTACTGCATGGCTCTTGTAAGGGGCATTGCAAGTTGAGCCGTCCTAATTTTTGCCAGCTTTTGCTGGGAAAGCATAAGCAAATACCATGGGACACCCACTCCCCAATAATGGGACTTATGTTTGTAATATGCTGTACTGCATGTGACGCGCCCCCTGGGCGTGTGTACACATGTGTGGGATACCCGGTGCCCGGTCTCTGGGGTCTGTAGTCTCCGTGGCGGTAACCCAGTCCCGTGGCTCAGGCTGGTCAAACCAGTGGCAGTCTTTCTTAGGTTTTGAGGTTAATTGTCCGACTGCGCCACCCGTGGATTGCGGTCAGGGAGTACCACCGCTGCGAGGCAGACCGCTGAGGCTGGTGTTGTGTGCGCAGCATAGAATGGGATAACTCCCCTCGGGAGGAGTATAGCCTCAGGGCAGTGAGTGTGGATGATGGGGGTGATGGTGCACGAGCGCAGCAGGAATGACTCAGAGTCTTTGCAGTGCAGTTCAGGGTCTTTACTGATGATTATAAGGTAGACCCTCCCAGGAGTACTGGCTAGCATAAGAGGCCTGGTCACTCTGTGAGCAAGCAGGAGTTCCCCTGGCCAGGTGGAGTTGTAGGCCTCCCCGTCTGTCTGCACTCTTCCTGGCTACCTTGCTGTAAGCGGGTAGAAGCAGCCCACGTCCCTGAGTGTACCGTGTAGTGCTCACCCGTATGGCTGGTGACTTGGGGCCTTCTGTTAGCCTCCGCTCCATGACCTTCGGTGCTGGTCCCTTGCTTGTGACTGAGCCTCCGGGCTTCTATGGCCAGAGGACCTGAAATCCCCTGCCGGCTGGTTTCTGCTGCTGGATATATAAGTCCTCACAGCTTCGGACTCCTGTGTCTGGTTCCTATTGTCTTCTGCCAGGGCGAGCTCTGCTCAGCTTCCAGCCCCTGGTCTTTAGCTCCTAGCTCCTACAGAGCTCCTTGCTGTTACTTTCCCTTGCTCTCACTCTGACTCTGACTGTTCTCTGACTCACTCAACCCTGCCCCAGATCCAGTGTATAAGGGCAGAATTCTCCCCTCCCAGGATTGGGGCAGGAGGATGTTGCATGTTTAAGGGATCCTGACCAGGAAACCTCCCACTTGCTCTCCGACGTAATATCTCTATTACTGTGGTGACCAGACCCCTGGGGTGCCACACATGGCTCCTGTAAGGGGCATTGCAGTTCCTCATAATTTTTGGAAAGCCTTCCATTCACTGCTTAGGCCAACAGTGCACGGGAGACCCAGTTGCTATAAATGGAAAAAAAGGTTTAGTTAACGCCCTCTGACCTCCATGTCATTTCCAAGGGGCATTGGAGTGGCTCGAAATTTTTGGTAGGCATTGCACTCACTGTATGCCCTATAACTGTGTAGCCGAACCGCTCCTTTTGTTACAGAAACATATCCTACAAGACATATCTGGTTGACTGGCCTGATATTGATGTGAATGGTCCCTGTTCCTCCTGCTCTTTCTCCTTTGCCACTACCTCATCCATCATTTATCACCTGAAGCTTTGTTTTAACGGGAGTCATAGAACTTGGATAGTAGCAGGAAAACATCCAGCAATCCTCGGAGGAGGTAGGATATGCGCCAAAACGCTGACCACCTCAGGCCTAGCCGCTACTACATACATGCGCTTGCATTACAACAAAACAAAGCAGATGCTAACTTCTATCATCCTCATCATGCGCCTCACCTTGGCACTCTCAACTCCACTGATGGAGAAGCCAGGGCCCACCGGAGGAGTCTGATAGTCCGGTGGGCTTGGCCAATGCTGCCCTAAAGCAGGCCAGGCTAGGAAAAGTGTGGGAAAGGTTACTGGGACAAATAGGGGTGGCTGGGGACCGAGTATGGACACCCGGCAACCCCCTGGAGGCTGGGGAGCAAGCGGGGACACCCGGCCACCAGGCGGCTGAAGACTGAGTATGGATACCAGGCCGCCGACACAGCCATGGCGTGGTGGCCAGATTCCGCCTCCACATGCCTAAAAGGCCCAATTTAAAGTGCAAGCAAGCAAGCAGTATGGTATTGCAGCCTGGGGGTGGGTGGGTGGCAGGCTGCATACTTGCGCTTGCATTGCAAGGAATGGGAGAGGTACAATTGAACACTGCCCTGGGACAAGGACTTGAATGGGGATAGTTGCAAGTCTGCAACGACAGGTGCAAGGTGGGAGGCATCTTCGCATGTACCATGAACAGGGGTTTGGCATGCACACACTACAGCGGAATAGGCTCTCCTTCCCACTAAATGCACTGGGGAGGGCACAGGTAATGTTTTGGTATACGCGCTTAATCTTATGTATAAGGCACACCAGGACAAATATGGGCGGCTGGGGACTGAGTATGGATACCTCGCTGCCGAAGCAGCCATGAGGTAGTGGCCAGCTTCGGCCTCCTCCAAACTAAAAGGCCCCATTTCAAGTGCAAGCTAGCAGTATGGAATTGCAGTCTGGGGGTGGGTGGGTGGCAGGCTGCACACTTACGCTTGCGTTAAAAGAAAACATAGCAGATGCTAACTTCTGTCATCATCATCATGCTCTTCACCTTGGCACTCTCAACTCCACCGATGGAGAAGTCAGGGCCCACCGGAGGAGTCTGGTTCTCTGGTGGGCTCGTCCAATGCTGCCTAAAGCAGGCCGGGCTAAGAAAAGTGTGTGGGTGGATGTTCCAAGGAGAAATAGGGGCGGCTGGGGACCGAGTATGGACACCCGGCAACCCCCTGGAGGCTGGGGAGCAAGCGGGGACACCCGGCCACCAGGCGGCTGAAGACTGAGTATGGATACCAGGCCGCCGACACAGCCATGGCGTGGTGGCCAGATTCCGCCTCCACATGCCTAAAAGGCCCAATTTAAAGTGCAAGCAAGCAAGCAGTATGGTATTGCAGCCTGGGGGTGGGTGGGTGGCAGGCTGCATACTTGCGCTTGCATTGCAAGGAATGGGAGAGGTACAATTGAACACTGCCCTGGGACAAGGACTTGAATGGGGATAGTTGCAAGTCTGCAACGACAGGTGCAAGGTGGGAGGCATCTTCGCATGTACCATGAACAGGGGTTTGGCATGCACACACTACAGCGGAATAGGCTCTCCTTCCCACTAAATGCACTGGGGAGGGCACAGGTAATGTTTTGGTATACGCGCTTAATCTTATGTATAAGGCACACCAGGACAAATATGGGCGGCTGGGGACTGAGTATGGATACCTCGCTGCCGAAGCAGCCATGAGGTAGTGGCCAGCTTCGGCCTCCTCCAAACTAAAAGGCCCCATTTCAAGTGCAAGCTAGCAGTATGGAATTGCAGTCTGGGGGTGGGTGGGTGGCAGGCTGCACACTTACGCTTGCGTTAAAAGAAAACATAGCAGATGCTAACTTCTGTCATCATCATCATGCTCTTCACCTTGGCACTCTCAACTCCACCGATGGAGAAGTCAGGGCCCACCGGAGGAGTCTGGTTCTCTGGTGGGCTCGTCCAATGCTGCCTAAAGCAGGCCGGGCTAAGAAAAGTGTGTGGGTGGATGTTCCAAGGAGAAATAGGGGCGGCTGGGGACCGTTTATGGACACCCGGTTGCCCCCAGGCGGCTGGGGACCGTGTGTGGACACCCGGCCGCGGGGCGGCTGGGGACCGAGTATGGACACCCGGCCGCCGGGCGGCTGGGGACTGAGTATGGATTCCAGGCCGAGTATGGAATCTGGCCACCACATGCCTAAAAGGCCCAATTTCAAGTTCAAGCAAGCAAGCAGTATGGTATTGCAGCCTGGGGGTGGGTGGGTGGCAGGCTGCATACTTGAGCTTGTATTGCAAGGAATGGGGGAGGTACAATTGAACACTGCCCTGGGACTAGAACTTGCATGGGGATAGTTGCAAGTCTGTATCTTCTGATGCGGTAAGGATCACTTATGATGGGCACACTTTTAGACAGTGACCTGGGAGTCAGAGATGCTTCCAGGGGTCTTCCCCATGCTGTTCCCTTGTCTTTTCAGCACTTTATGCATGTGTCACACAGCACATGGCCAGATAAGGTTGTAAAATGTTAAAATGACATTTCACGGTGAATGCATTTGTCATAGTTGAAAGCAATGCAAAAGTGCAAAAACGCATAAAAAATGCTACTTGTGAACATAGCCGAAGGTGTGGAGGAGTATTTTTGTTTTTGGTCATTTATTTTAACTTATACACAAGTCTTTACCCTGGAAAGGATGTTCCTTAACATATTTCACAGGAAAAAAGTTTCGCTTTCGTTTTTGAACGTTTTATTGTGAGCCTGTAAAAGTGGCTTAATACCTCTGACCACGTTGTTGACAGCAGTGACCTGGGGGTCAGAAATGCTTCCTGGGGCGATCCCCATGCTGTCCCCATGTCATTTGAGCACTGTCACTATCGTTTTGGGCACTTGTTAGGCTTTTAAAAGACTGCCGGGGGTGCCACCGCAAAAATGCTCGAGTCTCCCATAGACTAACATTGGGCTCGTTGCTCGGGTCGAGCACCCGAGTATCACGGCGAGCTCGGCCTGAGCTTCGAGCACCCAAGCATTTTAGTGCTCGCTCAACACTAATAGTTTTATGAGAAAAGATTCAGGATAAGGACGCAGTCAGACGGCCGTATAACATGGGCAATGATCGCATTGCCATGCTCGGACTGGCCGGCGGCACATGACACCATGTATTTCTATGCAGCTGTCTCGCTCAGGTCAGGAGAGCCAACAGCCAGTCTGAGCATTGCAATGTAATCGTCATCCGTGTTATACAGCTGACTTCACCCTAACCATGATTTTATCATGTAAATTTCTACTCTTTCAGAGGTTTTTGGTCCAGTGAGCACTCCTAGCAGTGATTGAAAGCTATCTTTGTATGCATATTTATACAAAGAAAGTTACCAATCACTGATAGGACTTCTCACTGGACCGAAAACCCCATAAAGAGCAGAGGTTTAAATGATTAAAACATAAGTTATACTGAATCTTTTTACACAAAACTATATTTCCAACTACTTATCTCTCCTTGCTCTATAAACTGAAGCCTATTAGATTGAAGTGGCATGCACCTCTGTGCACCTCACAGCAAATCTTTCTCCAGTCATTAAATGCATTGCAGAGCAGAGAGCCACCAGCTCCTTGCAGCGCAATAGTTATACAAGCCACCGGCTAATTACTGTCATGCCAGGTGTAGGAAAGACTTAGTGCAGCACAGAGGGAAAAGGGAAAGGAAGCCCAGACACTAGGGAAATGGGGGAAGTGGAGATCTCCTAGTCTGGTCTAGCGTCACTCTGTCTCAACTATCGTCCCTATATTGCCTCCTCAGCAATCGCCGCACACCTGCCTCACCCTACTCTCCCTGGCATATGGCTACAGCTAGGGTTGGAAGGAGATGAGCACTAGTCAACCTCCACTAAACTCTATAGACAACAAGGGTGGACAAAACAGGGGAAATAGTTCAGCTTTAGATGAACTCCAAATAAGCACACAGCCTTAAGCTCCAGAGAGGACGAAGTACTGCTCCTGCTAAGCTTCACAAGTAGAAATGGATATAGCCGGCGACTCTCTCAGACACACCAGGTATATATATACCCAGGCCAGAGAGCTAATTAGCAAGAGAGGTAGCCACTCGGTCCTAAAGACAGCCTCTTATCTAAGAAGCTGTCTACAATGCCAAACGTAGAGATCTTCTGCAACCCACAGCAGGGCGACTATCTGTCATCTCTGACACACCCGTGACAGTATCCCCCACCCCCTCTGCAAGTGGCCTCTGGACACTCTCGACCGGGTTTTTCAGGAAAAGAGGTGTGGAATGAGCGAACTAATCTGGGAGCGTTCACCTCTGACGCTGAAACCCACATCCACTCCTCTGGACCACAGCCTTTCCAGTGCACCAAGTATTGTAGAGAACGACGCTGGAGACAAGAATCTACAATCCTCAAAATCTGGAACTCCAGATTACCATCAACCATTACTGGGGGCAGTGGTAGAGATGAGGGCTCAAGAGGTTCCACATACCTTTTGAGTAAGGACCTGTGGAACACATTGTGGACCTTAAGGGCCTGAGCAAGTTCAAGACGATACGCTGCTGGGTTAATGACGGCGGTTATTTTATAGGGACCAATAAACCTAGGTCCCAGCTTCCAAGAAGGAAGTTTCAATCTTATATTCCTGGTAGACAACCACACAAAGTCATTTACATTCAGGTCCGGACCTGGCAAGCGGTTTCTGTCAGCCATACGTTTATACCTGTCTCCCATAGTCTTTAAATTGCACAAAACACCCTGCCATACCGAGGAGAGCAACGAAGCAAACCGTTCCTCCTCAGTAACTCCTGAAGCTCCTCCCCCACTGAAGGTACCAAACTGTGGATGATAACCGTATGCACCGAAGAACGGTGACCTGCCAGTGGATTCTTGACAATGATTATTGAAGGCAAATTCTGCCAGCAGTAAGAAGGATGCCCAATCCTCTTGATTTTCAGAGACGAAACACCTGAGGTATGTGTCCAAGTTCTGAGGGTGGGAGGCAGAGGAAAAGAACAGCTGCACCCCCAGTCGAGAACAGAATGCGTTCCAGAACTTGGAAATAAACTGGGTCCCCCGATCAGACACTACATCGGAGGGAACCCTGTGAAGCTTCACAATCTCATTTATGAACACCTGAGCAAGTGTCTTGGCATTGGCAAGTGCAGGTAGTGCGACAAAGTGAAACGTTTTACTGAACCTATCTACTACGACCAAAACCACCGTTTTGCCTGCAGAAACCGGTAGGTCAGTAATAAAATTCATGGACAAGTGTGTCCATGGCCTACTAGGGATAGGTAGCGGAAGAAGAGTAACAGACAGACGGGTATGCAAAACCTTAGAACGCGCAAATACTAGAAGCAGTTACATGTTCAATTACATCCTGATGGAATCTCGGCCACCAAAAATGACGAGAGAGGAGGTCCGTGGTTGCCTTACCACCTGGATGCCCAGCAAGCACAGAGTTATGATGTTTCTAGTTTTCTTTGCTGTGCAGATCAGATGGTACAAATAACTTTCCTGAAGGGCAAGAGGTAGGGGCGTCCCCCTGAGCCTCCAACACCTCACCCTCCAGTTCAGGATAAAGAGCCGAAATGATTACCCCTTTCTGTAATATCGGGAGAAGGGTTCTAATGGTCACCACTACCAGGGAAGCTCCGGGACAAAGCATCAGCCTTGACATTTTTGACCCCTGGACTAAAAGTGACAACAAAATTGAACCTAGTAAAAAACAGGGACCATCTGGCTTGCCTAGGGTTGAGATGTTTAGCTGACTGGAGATAAGACAGGTTCTTATGGTCAATAATAACAATAATAGGATGGGCAGCCCCCTCCAACCAATGTCGCCATTCCTCGAATGCCAATTTGATAGCCAAAAGTTCCCTATTACCCACGTCATAATTTCTCTCAGCCGAAGACAATTTTTTAGAAAAGAAGGCGCATGGACGCCATTTACCAGGGGACAAACCCTGAGACAAAACAGCCCTAACCCCAACATCCGAAGCATCGGCCTCCACAATAAAGGGTTGACTGGGTATAGGTGCAGTGGCAAAATGATTCTTTAAGGACGAAAAAGCCTGAAGGGCAGCATCCGACCATTTGGAAAAATCAGACCCCTTCTTAGTCATGTCAGTAAGGGGTTTCACTATAACAGAGTAATTTTGGATGAATTTCCTGTAAAAATTAGTAAAGACCAGAAAACATTATAGTGCCTTCAAGTTCTCGGGACGTTCCCAGTCAAGAACTGCACGGATCTTCTCCGGATCCATCCGAAAACCTGAAGATGACAACAAGTACCCCAAAAACTGTACCTCCTGAACAGCGAAAACACATTTTTCTAGTTTGTAGTGATGAACGAACGTGCTCGCCACTGCTCGGCACTTGCCCAAGCGTCTCACAGCTCGAGATGCTCGGCGTTCGATGAGTATTTCCGGGTTACTCGGGCGGGAGCTCGGGTCTCCTCCCTGCATGCTTGGCACTCTTTAGAGAGCCAATAAACATGCAGAGATTGCCTGCCATGCACTGTAATGCCGTAGCCATGTTAATTGTGGGCATTACAGTGGTTGGCTGGCTGCACAGCATCATCAGGTGTATATAAGACCGGGCGTCGCAATGCTCGTCACAGGCTACCCCGGAATCAGGCAGAGTAGGGAGAGGTGCTACTGCGTCAGGGAGAGTTTTGCTTGTTTAGAGTTAGTATGGGTATTCCACAACATATATCTATAATATCCATCTGAAATAACAGTCCTTCTGAGGACTAATCCAGCTGCATCTATTCAGTGGTGACAGCAGGAGTTAGGCAGGCAGGCAGTGTATGTGGCAGACTGCAGTGCATATAGCAAGAGGGTCCATTAAACGTCCTGTTAGTCTAGGTATTCCACAACATATATTTATATATATATACAGTGGGGGAAATAAGTGTTTGATCCCTTGCTGTTTTTGTAAGTTTGCACACTGACAAAGACATGAACAGTCTATAATTTTAAGGGTAGGTTAATTTTAACATTGAGATATAGAATATCCAAAAAAAAAAAATCAAGAA
The DNA here is from genome assembly GCF_046119375.1 of Phyllobates terribilis. Lineage (NCBI taxonomy): Eukaryota > Metazoa > Chordata > Amphibia > Anura > Dendrobatidae > Phyllobates > Phyllobates terribilis. The sequence continues at coordinate 867,770,599 of NW_027362762.1, forward strand.
AATCACATTGTATAAATTAGACTGTTGGTGCAATAGTAAGAAAATGAAAGAAATACAAAATGACTGTCAATCAACATTGATCTAGAGCACCATGCAAAATCTCACCTCGTGGGGTATACTTGATCATAAGGAAGGTGAGAGATCAACCTAAAACTACACGGGGGTACTTGTTAATGATCTCAAGGCAGCTGGGACCACAGTCACCAAGAAAACCATTGGTAACACATTACGCCTTAAAGGTTTAAAATCCTGCAGTGCCCGCAAGGTCCCCCTGCTCAAGAAAGCACATGTGCAGGCCTGTCTGAAGTCTGCCAATGAACACCTGGATGATTCTATGAGTTATTGAGAGAAGGTGCTGTGGTCAGATGAGAAAAAAATTGAGCACTTTGGCATTAACTCAACTGCTAATGTCAACTTCATGTTTGGAGGAAGAAGAAGGATGAGTACAACCCTAAGAACATCGTCCCAACCGTGAAGCATGGTGGGGGAAACATTATACTTTGGGGATGCTTTTCTGCAAAGGGGACATAACGACTGCACCGTACTGAAGGAAAGATGGATGGGGGTCATGTATCGCGAGATTTTGGCCAACAACCTCCTTCCCTCAGTAAGAGCATTGAAGATGGGTCGTTGCTGGGTCTTCCAGCAAGACAATGACCCAAAACATACAGCCAAGGCAACAAAGGAGAGGCTCAGAAAGAAGCACAGTAAGGTCATGGTGTGACCTAGCCAGTCTCCAGACCTTAATCCCATAGAAAACTTATAAAGGGAGTTGAAGATATGAGTTGCCAAGTGACAGCCTCAAAATCTTAATGATTCAGACATGATCTGCGAAGAGGAGTGGACCAAAATTCCTCCCAACATGTGTGCAAACCTCATCATCAACTACAAAAAACGTCTGACTGCTGTGCTTGTCAGCAAGGGTTTTTCCACCAAGTATTGTGTTGTTTGCAGAGGGATCAAATACTTATTTCTCACCGCAAAATGCAAAAAAATTCTCATTTATACAATGTGATTTTCTTGATTTTTTTGGGGGATATTCTACCTCTCAATGTTAAAATTAACCTACCCTTAAAATTGTAGACTGTTCATGTCTTTGTCAGTGGGCAAACGTACAAAAGCAGCAAGGGATTAAATACATATTTTCCCCACTGTATATATATGTACAGTTGAGACCAAAAGTTTGGACACACCTTCTCATTTAAAGATTTTTCTGTATTTTCATGACTTTGGAAATTGTACATTCACACTGAAGGCATCAAAACTATGAATTAATACATGTGGAATTATATACTTAACAAAAAAAGTGTGAAACAACTGAAAATATGTCTTATATTCTAGGTTCTTCAAAGTAGTTACCTTTTGCTTTTGCGTATCACATATAAGTGAGCTCCAAAGTCAACCATTTCTGCCTCCATTTAAATTTTGTTGCAGTTTGTCTGTGAAGTTATTGACACCAGGTCGCTTCGAAACATAGTAACCTACAGGCCAGGTATTTAAAACTTTGGTTTTCCGTCACACGTATCACATATCACTGTGGTTCAAATACAGCCATTTGTAGTGAACGTGGAAAATATTGTCCTCCATTTAAAATGGGCAAGGCGCGTGGCAAGGGACAGGGGAGTGGACATGATGATGATGGTGCATGCAGAGGAGAAGGCCGAGGCCGTGGGCAAGCTGAAATTGTGCCCCTACAAACACCCACATCTTGTCGCTCGACCTTCCTGTCCCAATCAATAGGGAACCGCAGAACACCACTATTGAACACAGAGCAGTGTGAAAAGGTTATTGGTTGGATAGCAGATAATGCTTCCAGTCACTTAGCCACCACCACCCTGTCTTTCACACGGTCAAGACTCAGTAGCCGTGAGTCTGGACTGCATATTCCTCAACCTGATCCTCCATCCTCATACCATGCCGAGTGCCCAAAGACAACTGATCCCACACTTGGACACTCCGAAGACCTGTTCACTTTTCCAATTATAGATTCTGGCCTCTCGCCCGATACACTTGAAGCGGGGCAAGAGGAGATTGTATGTAGCGATGCCCAAATATTTGAGCAGCCACGGTCACACGAAGGGGATGGTGGGAAACTGTCACAAGAGGTGGATGATGATGAGACACAATTGCCATAAAGTCAGGAGGAGGACCAGGGTGCGGAAGTGGAAGATGAGGTGGTGGACGATGAAGTCACTGACCCAACCTGGCAAGGTGACATGCAGAGCGAGGACAGCAGCACACAGGGGGATGGAGGCAGAGCACCACAACAGGCAACAACAAGCAGTGTGGTGGCCACAGACAGAAAGCGGGCAACCGTTCCCCGTAACATCAACACGACGGAAGTTGCTAGTAAAACTGTTAGGTCTTCCCGAGTCTGGTTGTTTTTTAAAGACTGTGCCTATAACCCCAAAAAGGCAATTTGCACCACCTGCCAGGCCAGCATCAGCAGGGGTAGCAAAACCACCAGCTTGACCACCACCAGCATGTTTAGGTACATGGCAGCAAAGCACCCGACTAAGTGGGCCGAACCCCAGGGTCCAGCAACAGTGTCTGCGGGTGACACTACTGCTTGCTCTGCTGTTGTGCGTGCACACCAATCCCCTGTCCATGGCGCATGCCAAGATGCCCCCCACCCTGCACCTGTCTTTGAACACTCTCAACTAGCATCATCAGCAAGCACATCCATGTCCTTGTCCCAGTTCAGCGTTCAGTTGTCCCTACCCCAGTCCTTGGTATGCAAGCACAAATATGCAGCTAACGCCCCACAGGTCACATTACTAAATTCACACATTTTGCGAATGTTTGCGCTCGAAATGTTGCCATTTAGGCTCGTGGAGACGGAAGCTTTCCGCAACCTGATGGCAACTGCCATCCCTCGGTACTCAGTTCCTAGCTGCCACTATTTCTCCCGGTGTGCCGTCCCCGCATTACACAAGCACATGTCACACAACATTAGCTGTGCCCTCAATGCAGTTACTGGGAAGTGCTGCTGGGCAGGGACGGTAAATCTCGTTGACGGGACACTGGGTTAATATAGTGGAAGCCGGGACCCAGTCAGAACTTGGGACGGAACACGTCCTCCCGATGCAGAGGATTGCTGGCCCCTACATTCTACAGCTCCTGCACCTCATCCTCCTCCTCCTCCTCTTCAGCCTCCATCTCCAAAATGACCACATCAGTCACAAGCTAGAAACCCTGCAGCACTGCCTCAGCCAAGCTGCAATAGGCTGTGGTGAAGCTAATATGCTTAGGTGACAAACCGTACAATGCTAAAGAGTTGTGGCCAGCTCTGAAAGAGCAGGAAAATCCATGGCTGACACCGCTGAACCTACAGCCAGGAATGGTCGTGTATGACAATGGCCGGAACCTGGTGGCGGCTCTCAGGCGAGGCGAGGTCACACACGTACCATGCCTGGCACATGTGCTTAACCCTGTGGTTCAGCGGTTTCTCAAAACCTACCCGGATCTGTTGGATCTGCTTGTCAAAGTATGCCACTTCTGTGCCCATTTTAGAAAGTCGACTACAGCTTCCGCCGCCCTTGCCGGGCTTCAGCAGCGTTAGCAGCTTCCAGCTTACCGACTGATCTGCAATGTCCTCACGCGTTAGAACTCTACATTGCAGATGTTGGGAACGATTTGTGAGCAGAAGAGGGCAGTTGTTGACTACCAGCATCAACAAGGCCGTCGGTATTCAAGTCAGACTCCACACATAAAACCTCAGGAGTGGACATGGATGTCAGACATATGTACCATCCTCCAAAACTTTGAGGACTCCACCAAGATGGTGAGCGGCGATGACGCTATAATTAGTGTCACCATCCCATTTCTCTGTCTTCTGAAATTCTCTCTGCTCTCAATTAAAGAGGATGGATTGCAGGCGGAGCACAATGAGATGGAGCAAGGAACCATAGAGGGTGCTTACACACAGCCCAGCCTCATCTCATCCCAACGTGGATTGGGTGACAATGAGGAAGAGGAGGAGGAAGAACAGGAGCTAGTTTCCTGCGCTATAGATGGTACTACCGGCGCAACTGTCATACCGTCTGCTCAGCGTGGATAGCCTGAGGACAAGGAGAAGGAAGAGAGCATATTCAGTTGTCCTCAGTTTGTGAGGACATGGAAGTCTTGCCTCTTTGCAGTCTGGCACACATGGCTGAGTTTATGTTACGCTGCCTTTCCCGTGACCCACGCGTTGTCCAAATTTTGGGTGACCGTCATTACTGGTTGGTGACGCTTCTAGACCCACGCTACAGGGAGAACTTATGTCTTTTATTCATTTGCAGGACAGGCCTAATAAAATGGGACAGTACGAGAAGGCCCTTGTGCGGAATTATTGAAAAATTCCCATCTGAAAATGCTGGCGGCAGAGGTCACAGTTCATTGGACAACCAAGGAGTACAGGCAAGAGAGCCACAAATGCAATCCAGCAGAGGCAGAGGAACACTGTCAAAGTTCTAGGACAGTTTTCTCAGACCCTCCCATCGCACAGGTCCTGAGGCGGGGGGTACTCTCACAAGGAGTGCAAAGTTTCAGAAGATGGTGAGGGAGTACCTTGCCGACCGTACCAACGTCCTCCGTGATTCCTCTGTGCCTTATAATTATTGGGTATACAAGCTGGACACATGGCATGAACTAGCTCTCTATGCCCTGGAGGTCCTGGCCTGCCCTGCTGCTAGCGTTTTGTCAGAGCGGGTTTTTAGTGCCGCCGCTGGAATTATAACCGATAGGCGCATCTGCCTGTCTACTGAAAATGCTGATAGGCTGACTCTTATAAAAATGAACAAGGGCCGGATTGGGCCTGACTTCTCAACACCACCGAATGATAGCAGCGTAACATAAACTCAAATACAGTGTCTTTTTTTGGGGAGGTCTAACTCTATTCCCTTGTACCTCAGTCTTCACCCGCAGACATGGTTATACGCTTCCTAATTTTGTCTCTTTGCTCTTGTCCTCCTCCTTCTCCGCATCCTCATCCTCCACCACCACATCACAACTATATCAACATATCTATGTCTCCTGCAAGGGGCATTGGGGTTCAAGGGACATTTGCATCACTGCATAGGCAAACACTATGGGAGACCCACTTCCTAATAATGGGAACATTGTTTTAAGGAGGCTGACTCTGACCTCTAAATCTCTTGCAAGGGGCATTGGAGTGCCTCCAAATTTTTGGCAGCCGTTGCTTCACTACATAGGCAAACACTATGGGAGAACAATTTACTAATAATGGGAACATTGTTTTAAGGAGGCTGACTCTGACCTCTATGTCTCTTGAAAGGGGCATTGGAGTTCCCCCAAATTTTTGGCAGCCGTTGCTTCACTGCATAGGCAAACACTATGGGAGACCCACTTCCTAATAATGGGAACATTGTTTTAAGGAGGCTGACTCTGACCTCTACGTCTCTTGCAAGGGGCATTGGAGTTCTTCCAAATTTTTGGCAGCCATTGCTTCACTGCGTATGCAAACACTATGGGAGACCCACTTCCTAATAATGGGAACATTGTATAAAAAGGCTCTCTGACATCTACGTCTCTTGCAAGGGGCATTGGAGTTCCCCCAAATTTTTGGCAGCCGTTGCTTCACTGCATAGGCAAACACTATGGGAGACCTACTTCCCAATAATGGGAACATTGTTTTAAGGAGGATCTCTGACCTCTACGTCTCTTGCAAGGGGATTTGGAGTTCCTCCAAATTTTTGGCAGCCGTTGCTTCACTGCATAGGCAAACAGTATGGGAGACCAACTTCCTAATAATGGGAACATTGTTTTCAGGAGGCCCTCTGACCTCTACGTCTCTTGCAAGGGGCATTGGAGTTCCTCCAAATTTTTGGCAGCCGTTGCTTCACTGCATAGGCAAACACTATGGGAGACCCACTTCCTAATAATGGGAGCATTGTTTTAAGGAGGCTGACTCTGACCTACCTCTACGTCTCTTGTAAGGGGAATTGGAGTTCCTCCAAATTTTTGGCAGCCGTTGATTCACTGCGTAGGCAAACACTATTGGAGATCCACTTGCTAATAATGGGAACATTGTTTTAAGGAGGCTGACTCTGACCTCTCTTGCAAGGGGCATTGGAGTTCCTCCAAATTTTTGGCAGCCCTTGCAGTCACTGCATAGGCAATAACAGTATAGGAGACCCACTCGTTAATAATGGGAACAACAATGCATAGCCGGCTGAGGGCTCTCTAACAATAGCAAGGGCCGACTGCTGGCCCTTTAAGAATAGTAAGGGCCGACTGATGGCGCTATAAAAATAGGCTTTGTGACTTTCAGAGTCGCTCCATCATAAATGAAACAGGATGTGTCTGATCATGTCTCACACACCACATGGCCAGATAAGGTTGTAAAATGTTAAAATGACATTTCCCAGTGAATGCATTTGTCTTGGTTGAAAGCAATGCAAAAGTGCAAAAATGCATCAAAAAAGCTACGTGTGAACATAGCCCATGGTGTGGAGGAGTATTTTTGGTTTTGGATTTTTATTTTGCCTTATATACAAGTCATTACCCTGGTCAGGATGTTCTTTAACATATTTCCCAGGAAAATTCATTTTGGTTTCGTTTTTGCATGTTTTATTGTGAGTCCATAAAAGTGGCGTAATAACTCTGACAACATTGTTCACAGCAGTGACCTGGGAGACAGAAATGCTTCCAGTGGTCTTCACCATGCTGTTCCCATGTCATTTGAGCACTGTTCCCACCGATTTCCGCAATTTCTAAACGCTCTACAGACCGCCGGGGGGGGGGGGGGAGAGCGCCATAAAAATGCTCGAGTTTCCCATAGACTTACATTGGGATCGTTACTTTGTCCGAGCACTGGAGCATTCCAATTTGCTCGACCCGAACAACGAGTACCTGAGCATTTTAGTGCTCACTTATCACTACTAGTTGGCATAAAGTTTGTTATCCCTTAATATCTGGAGCACCTGCTTAACATGCCCCTGATGAGTCTCAAAATCAGGTGAATGAACCAAAATATCATCCAGATAGACCACCACAAACCTCCCCACCAAATGATGGAAAATATAATTTATGAAATGCTGGAATACCGCAAGTGCATTGGTCAAACCAAAAGGCATAACCAGACTCTCGAAATGTCCTTCCGGGGTATTGAACTCTGTCTTTCATTCGTCCCCTTCTCCGATTCTAACCAGATTGTAGGCTCCCCTTAAATCCAACTTGGAGAATACCTTAGCTCCCACAACCTGGCTGAACAAATCAGGAATCAGAGGAAGAGGATATGGATCACGGATGGTAATTTAATTTAATTTCCATTAATTTAAACAGGGACGCAGACCGCCATCTTTTTTCTTCACAAAGAAGAACCCTGCCGCCACGGTCAAAGATGAGGGTCTGATATGTCTCTTCTCCTGACTTTCCGCAATGAAATCCTTCATGGCTTGCCTCTCAGGGCCAAATAGATTATACAGTCTGGACTTCAGTAGTTTATCTCTGGGGGTCAGGTTAATAGGACAGTCATAAGCACGATGAGGAGGCAAATCCTGACACCCCTTCTCAGAAAAAACGTCCTCAAAACCAGACAGAAAAGCAGGTAATATTTCCGTAGAGACAGTAGCAATGGAAATATCTAGACAGTTCTCATGGCAGTAATCTCCCCATTCAATAATTTCCCTGGCTTGCCAATTCACCAACGGATTATGTTTAACAAGCCAAGGTATACCCAAGACAATCGGAGTAGGAAGATTGTCCAGAACATACCAAGGGATGATTTCACAATGAACTGACCCCACCCTCAGTCTTACATTATGTACAATGTGAGTATATTCTTTCTGTGCAAGTGGCACCGAGTCAATGGCAAAGATGGGAATAGGTTCAGCTAAAGCACAGCAAGCAAGACCATGAGTTTTCACAAATTCAGCATCAACCATGCTGACTCCGGCTCCACTGTCAACAAACACAGATTTTTTTTTGGTTTTGCTCCCTAGCACCACCTCTGTTGTCAGGACAAACTGGGAACTGCAGTTTGGCCACAAATGCACCCCTTGTTTATCCAACTCCAGACTACCGATAGTTAATCGAGTCTCCTATGTTTAGGAGTTGAATGACAAACAAAGTGTCCCTTTTTCCCACAAAAAAAACAAACACCTTTTTTCTTGCGAATCTCTGTGGAGATGTATTCCACCTCCCCCAGTACTGGTTCATCCCCAGACCGCTCCCCTGGCAGAGGTACACAACCCCGGCAAGAAGGCCCCGAAGAAGGTGGTCGTACCTTTCTACCCTGAAGACGTCTATCAAGACGTATGGCCAAAGACATGGCAGCCTCCAAGTATTGAGGAGTTTCATATACAGCCAAGGCATCTTTCAACCTTTCAGTAAGCCCCTCACAAAATTGACTTCTAAGGGCTGAGTCATTCCATTTGGAATCCGTTGCCCATCTACGGAATTCCGAACTGTATTTTTCCACTGACCGAATTCCCTGCTGAAGGCGACGTAGCCTAGACTCAGCCAAGGCGACTCGGTCAGGGTCATCATAGATGAGGACCAGAGCTCTGAAAAACATCTCCACAGATTGGAGACAAACTGAGTCCTGGGGTAATGAAAACGCCCATGACTAAGGATCGCCCTGCAATAGAGAGATCACATACCAACCCGTTGCTCCTTATTACTGGAAGAGTAGGGACAAAGTTTAAAATACAATTTGCATGCCTCCTTAAACACAAAAAACTTGTCACTACCTCCAGAAAACCTGTCCGGAAGGGCAACCTTGGTTTCAGGCTGGACAGGCCTACCTACAGAGACCCCATATTGGCGACTTGCAACTGCTGATGCTGCTGCTGAACCTCACAGCGGAGGTCATTCACCTCCAGAGACAGACAGCGGAACTGCTCTGCGAGCTCTGCAATTGAACCCATACCAAAGGGAGAAAGGAAAAAAAAGGTGCACACCCAAAAACACACAAAGAAAAAAAAAATGTCAGTTCCATTTTTTTTTTCTTTTCAAAACGTGCTCGGCCGGCTATAATGTCACGCCAGGTGTGGGAAAAACTTAGTGCAACACAAAGGGAAAGGGAGCCCAGACACTATGGAAAGAGGGGAAGTGGAGACCTCCTAGTCAGGTCTAGCGTCACCCTGTCTGAACTATCGTCCCTATATTGCCGCCTCAGCAATCGCAGCACGCGTGCCTCGCCCTGCTCTCCCTGGCGTATGGCTACGACTAGGAATGGAAGGAGATGAGCACTAGTCAACCTCCACTAAACTGTATAGACAACAAGGGTGAACAAAACAGGGGAAATAGCGTAGCTTTAGATGAACTCCAAATAAGCACACGGCCTCAAGTTCCAGAGAGGACGAAGTACTACTCCTGCTAAGCTTCACAAGTAGAAATGGATATAGCCGCCGACTCCCTCTCAGACACACCAGGTATATATACACCCAGGCCAGAGCGCTAATTACCAAGAGAGAGGAAGCCGCTCAGTCCTAAAGACAGCCTCTTATCTAAGAAGCTGTCTACAATGCCAAACGTAGAGATCTCCTGCAACCCACTGAAGGGTGACTGTCACCTCTGACACACCCATGACAATTACAGGCTGGCACATGATGTTGGTGTGAGGTGCATTACATCACTGCAATACACCGCTCCCCCATGCTGGCTATGAAGTAAAAAACTGACTGCTCATCATGAGATCAGGGACAGGTGATAAGGATAGTCTTTTTTATGTATATGTGAAGAGTGCCATGTAGGGGGACATTATGACAGGACAGAGGACATTCTTACAGGATGGAGGATATTATTGCAGGATGGGTGCCAGGAGAGGGACCTTATTACCGGATAGGGGCCAGGATGGGTGTCATTACAAATTAGTTCTCATACTTTGCAGTGATGAGGACCAACAGCCCGAAACACCGTGTCTGCAAATTGAGATTTTGATTTGGCTATTATCCTAAGTCATATTGCAAGACTTGGGTTGATTTTGACTTGTAGGATTGCTGCTTCCAATAGGTGGCGAAATAAAGTTCAAGTCATCTTTTTCTCTGAAGAGGCAATTTCCATATTAAATTTCCCAGAGGAGCATTGCACGGCCAGTAAGCCTCCTTACCTTTGCATGCCAGAGTCGGTGTGTCACTCTCCATAAGGAGGAAACGTTACCCCTTAGACCTCAGTCCAGAGCCTCTCATCTAGCCAAATCAGTACTCATACTTTGCACTGACGAGGGCCAACAGCCCGAAACACCGTGTCTGCAAATTGAGATTCTGATTTGGCTATTATAGTCATATTGCACGACACGTTAAAGGGTTGATTGTGACTTGTAGGATGGCTTCTTCCAATAGGTGGTGCTATAGAGTTCAAGTCCTCTTTTTCTCTGAAGAGGCAATTTGCATATTATTACAGGATGGAAGGCATTTTTACAGGATGAGGGAAATTATTATAGGAAGCAGGACAGGATGGGGGATATTATAACAGGATGGGGGACAAAATTAAGGGATGGGGGCGAGTAAAGGGGACATTGCTACAAGATTGGTGCCAGGACAGTGGGTAATATTACAGGATTAAGGACATTACTACAGGATGGGGGCCAGGATAGGTGACATTATTACAGGACAGGGGATATTAGTATAGGATGGGGGTGAGGACAGGGAACATTATTACAGGATGGAGGACATTATTACAGGATAAGAGCCAGGATGGGGGACATTACTACAGATAGTATGGATTTCTATTTCACAGATTTTTCTTGAGTATAGCCTCCACTTTTTAATATAGCAATTTATCAGGGGTTAGGGTTTGTACATTCTGTTTGTGTAGGTTTGCTTACACTATATGATTATGAATTTGCTGCAATACATACAGTACAGACCAAAAGTTTCGACACATCGTCTCATTTAAAGATTTTTCTGTATTTTCATGAATATGAAAATTGTACATTCACACTGAAGGCATCAAAACTATGAATTAACACATGTGGAATTATATACTTAACAAAAAAGTGTGAAACAACTGAAAATATGTCTTATATTCTAGGTTCTTCAAAGTAGCCACCTTTTGCTTTGATGACTGTGTGAAGCCCAGCTGTGCTTGGTATCACAAATCCTAGAAGGGTGTATTGAAGGATTCCTCCACAAGAGGCCCCCATAACCATTCACACATCTCCACCTTCCACCTCAGACCACCAGAAGGAGCCCGTTAGGGGTATAAAAGGGAAGGTGGAGCCAGGCAGCAGTGAGTCAGAGTCTAGTTCAGTCTGGTTTAGCAGTGAGTCCAGTACAGCCTGAGAGGAGCTACCTCAGAGGACAAAAGCCTGTTCCAGCTCCTGCAATTGCTATCCTGCAGTGGAGCTTATCCAGATCGAGACTCAGTTGTAGCTCAGAGAGGTGAGCTTTATGTGTGCCGGCGCCATAAGATCGGTGAAGCGCGGCAAGATGCCGTTAGTGTGAGTAGCCTATTGTGGGCCCGAGTAGGCCGAAGGCGAGTAGAGAGAGTTAGTTCATAGGGGGCAGAGGAGCTTAACTAGCTCACCCCGAAGAAGTAGTTACCGGACACCGGGTCCGAAGCTTACCGGGATCTCCATGACCCAGTAAGATAAACCGGAATCCCTGGAGAACTACAAGTCCCAGGATCGCTAAAGTGCTGATACGTACCAGAGCCAGGAGACACATAGACCCCATAAGTCAGGAGCGTGTAATCCAACAGAAGGCCCTACCACAAGGTCAGCCAGCGCAGGACAGAGACAAAGTTAGGCCTAGCTCCAGGCAGGTCAGAAACTTACTACGCAGAGTCAAGAAGCAGGAGGCCCAAAACCCGCTCATTGGGGAGGATCCGGACATACACCCTTCACCCTACAGTACTCTGGGGAGTGCCTGAATTTCCATCAGTAAAAGGTACTGAAGTGACTATCCTGTCTGTCCCTGTTCTTGCTCTGACCCGGCGGGGTCTCTTCGTCCTTCTTTCCCCGTTCATACACTGCCCTGAGGCCTAGCTCCACCTGTGGGGAGCTATACCATCCAGCTGCCTTACCACCAGCCTCAGTGGACTGCGCAGCGCTGGTGATCATCACCAGAAGCCACAGGTGGCGTCACAAACTCTTTTATAAACTTAACAAATCACCAACCCCTTTTTAAAGGAGAGGCCCAGGGTACGGGCCCGGGAGCCGACCACCGCGACATCCCTTAAGGCCAGGCTAAAGGCCCGGGTATCGAGTCATCCCCATCTCCCCCTGGGCTAGTCATCTCCTATTTGGCATCAAGAACAGGATTGCGTGCCCGCTGCAACGACGCCGTGTTTTGCCCATTGCCACCGGGTACTGTGCGCCTTTATTCTGAACTATGTACGTAAAGTTGTGGTGAAGGTTGCCGCCATTGTTGGGCCGCAGAGCGAGAAGAAGGGCGTAACCGCGGGAAAATAAGGGGCGTACCTGCAAAAGAGCGCGAAGTCCTGGACACGCCCCACGCCTCGACGTCAAATCAGGAAGCGCCAGGTCCTGTACGGAGCGTCGCTGAACGCTCTGACGTAGGATGCAAGCGACGCAAAGTCCTGAAGATAACCGTCACCTGCGGAGCTGCGGCCTACTGGAAGAAAAACCAGAAGGTAGGCCACGGTTAACTAGGGGGGCGCTAAGATGTCCGACGAGCAGCAGAACGCCGACCTGCCGGTCAACGTCCCTGAAGTTCAACCCGCGCCCGATGATGAGCAGGCCGAAGCCGCCGCCCCACCAGCAGCGCCTGCAACACCCATCATTCCTTTGACTTTACAGTACATTCCTGGAGCAAAGTGGCTCCCCCAGTACAACGGCAAACCAGATACCCTGTCTGGATTCAAACGGAAGATATGTGGTATCTTAGACATGTACTCTATGACCGGCAAACAAAGAGCTGCCGTTGTATTAGGACAACTGACCGATGCTGCGGAACGGGAAGTGGAAACATGGTCAGCCGCAGACCAGGAGTCGGTGTCCGCAATATTCCAAAAACTACAGACTGTATTTGAGGACCTTACTGAGGCGGACCTCCGGATGAGGTTCTACAGCTGCTCCCAACAACCAGAGGACAATGTTCGGGACTACGCCTGGCGTCTCCAAGGGGCCCTGCGGGCTCTGAACCAGTTTAGTCCAACCAGCGTTGAGAATGAGAACAAAATGCTGAAGGAACAGTTTGTCCGGGGACAGAAGTCTCCAGAGGAGAGCAGGACTGCGCGTTGGTGGTCCCTGGATCATCCGGATGCCACCTTTGACAATCTTAAGGACATGGCTATAAAAGGACTATAGCCCCTGGAAACAAATGCCATCCAACATTACCAGGGTGGGGCTACTCCAGTGCCTACTACACCCACCTTATCCCCAGTGGCTGCTGAAGTTAAAGTTCCAGCAACGTCCCCCAAAGAACTGGACAGTCTGCGCTCTGAGGTGCGTCAGTTGAGCAAAACTCTGACCACTGTGCTGAGTGCTCTGCAGCTGCGGACGGAGCCCGAGGAAGGAGGGAAGATCCTGCTAGCCGATAGCCCTGAGGATGTCCCCTGGATGCGCAGGAGGAGGAGGCCAACACCGCCCTCGCCGAGGACCAGTGACCAGCGTCGTCCACCGAGGGACCCGACCTGCTACCGCTGCCACAAGACCGGACACCTCGCCCAGAAGTGTCCTTTAAACGAGAAAACCCTGGGTCCGAGGGCCGACACCCAGGAGTAGACTCACCAGGCCCATCAGACTGGTACAACAGGTTCGTCGGAGGAAGACCTTTCCTGTCCATTGTACTGGACGGGATCCCGACGCATGCCCTGCTAGACACAGGATCTCAGGTAACCATCATGCCTGACGTTCTCTACAAGAGGTTCTGGTCCATGGACGACCTATGTCCGCCAGCTCCAAATTTGACTGTATATGCCTCAAATGGACTCCCCCTTAACCTACTCGGGGTTAAGAATGTGACTGTAAAGGTGGGGAGAGTGGAACTGAAGGACCAGGGACTAATTGTAGTAGAGACCAATCCTGATGACACTAATCCGTATATGGTACTTGGCACTAACATTGTTGGTAACTGTTTGGGAGAGGTTGTGTTCTTACTCCAACAGATAGCTGACACTGCCAAACCAGGACAGAGGAGGGCGCTACAGAAGGAGATCCGAGTCCTGATGTATCAGCAGCAAGTAAGGCTAACAGACGGTGAAATCGGTAACGTGAGGTTAACAGACCCCATACCCATTGTCATCTCCCCAATTAGTGAAATGCTCATCTGGTGTAGAGCTGCCATAGATCATAGAGGACAGAGCTACCAGGCGGTAGTAGAACCCCTTTGCTCCGAGCATAGACCCACGCTCTTAACCGCCAAGGGAGTGGTAGATGTACGTAATGGGAGGGTGCCCGTCCGTCTTCTCAACTTAGGGGAAGATGAGGTCAGACTGCCACGTTATGCCACTGTTGCCAAATTACATGCTGTCAATAATAACTGCATCCATGAGGCGGAGTCCTTAACCTTACCAGACGAAGTAGAGGATAATGACCCTGCAACCCAGGTGGAGGATTGTTGTCAACAGCTCCATGTTGGGACAGACACCACTCCTGCCCATCAAAAACAGGGTGTACACCGGGTGGTTCAGGAATACTCGCAGGTGTTCAGTAAACATCCACTTGACTTCGGGAGGGTTAAGGGGGTTCAACATCATATCCCCACAGACGACCATTCCCCAATCAAAGAACGTTATAGGCCTATACCTCCAGCTCACTACCAGAAGGCAAAAGAAATGCTGCATGACATGAGGAAGGCGGGAGTGATAAGGGATAGTTGTAGTCCCTGGGCGGCTCCCCTAGTGCTGGTTAGGAAAAAGGACGGGAGCATGAGAATGTGTGTAGATTACCGTCAAGTAAATCGCATTACACATAAGGATGCATACCCTTTACCACGCATAGAGGAGTCCCTAGCTGCCTTAAAGTCTGCAAATTACTTTTCTACCCTTGACCTCACTAGTGGGTACTGGCAAGTAGCTGTGGCTGAGGAGGATCGAGAGAAGACAGCCTTCACCACCCCGATGGGACTCTGCGAGTTCAACAGCATGCCGTTTGGACTCTGCAATGCCCCCGGAACGTTCCAGAGATTGATGGAGTGCTGCCTGGGACACCGCAACTTCGAGACTGTGTTACTTTACCTGGATGAAGTAATTGTGTACTCCAGAACGTACGAGGACCACTTGAAACACCTGGCAGAGGTATTTGAGTCACTGTCCCGGTACGGGATGAAGTTGAAGCCCTCAAAGTGCCACCTGCTCAAGAAGAAGGTACAGTACCTGGGACACATTGTCAGTCCGGAAGGCGTAGCACCAGACCCGGAGAAAGTCACAGCCATCCAGAAGTGGCCGGAGCCGAAGAACCTCAAGGAGGTGCGTCAGTTCTTGGGACTAGTAGGATACTACCGGAGGTTCGTAAAGGACTACACAAAGAAAGCAGCTCCTCTGCAAGACCTCCTGGTAGGGCAGTCCCCCAAAAGGCAAAAACCCTCCATTCCACTGGGGTAAGGAGCAAGCAGAGTCGTTTCAGGAGATGAAGGAGATCCTGACAGGTGATCAGATCCTAGCCTACCCTGATTACAGCCAACCGTTCCTGCTGTATACGGATGCCAGCAACGAAGGCCTGGGCACTGTCTTAAGTCAGAAGCAGAATGGGCAAGAGAAAGTCATCGCATACGCAAGCAGGAAGCTCCGTCCGACTGAGAGGAACCCAGAGAACTATAGCAGTTTCAAGTTGGAGTTCCTGGCCTTAGTCTGGGCCATCACTGAAAGATTCAAGCACTATCTGGCTTCCAGCAAGTTCACTGCCTTTACTGATTACAACCCCTTGACCCATCTTGAAACAGCTAAGTTGGGGACTCTGGAACAACGATGGATGACTCGGCTGTCAAACTACCAATTTACAATCAAATACCGGGCGGGCCGCAAGAACGCCAACGCCGATGCCCTGTCTAGGATGCCTCACCAGTCAGACACAGAAGAAGAAGTGGATGACCTGGAAGAGATAGAGCTACCTGCCTTTCACTGGAGTGGGATGGTCCACGAGCAACGAGCCTCCAGGAAGCAGCGTGGAAAAGCGTTAAACCCCCTGCCTCACCACAGCTGGAAAGAGACCCAGGACAGGGACCCGGTTGTCAGCCACATCAAACAGCTGATAACCCAAGAAGGTGCCACCCTGGAGAAAGATGCGTCTCTGCAAGCAAAGCAGCTGTGGAACGAGAGAAGCCGGCTGTTTATTTACCGTGAGAAGCTGTGCCGGAGGTACGTTAATCCAAAAACTCATGAGATGGTATGGCAGATAGTAGTCCCTAAGACAGACATCCAGATGGTATTGGGAGCTTACCACGATCAGGCGGGGCACTTTGGCTGGAAAAAGCTAGAGACCCTGCTGAAGTGTCGATTCTACTGGGTAGGAATGCGCAGGTGGTGTCGGGACTGTGGACCCTGCGGCCTAAGAAGGAAAGACTTCAGCAGCCAGAAGGCACCCCTGCAGCCCATCAAGACGACTCGGCCCCTGGAGATCGTGGCCCTGGACCATGTCAAGCTCTCCCCCAGCAGGTCAGGGTACTCCTATGCTCTGACCATGGTAGATCACTACTCACGTTTTCTGGTGGTCGCCCCCGTCACAGACCTGACGGCAGAGACAGCAGCAAAAATGTTCCAAGCGTATTTCTGCAGACCCCATGGCTACCCTGAGCAGATGCTGACGGACCAAGGCCCGGCCTTTGAGGCTGAGTTGTTCAAGGAGTTCTGCCATCTCTACGGGTGTAAAAAGATAAGAACTACACCTTACCACCCACAAACAAACGGTCTCTGCGAAAAGATGAGCAACATCATCATCGACCTGCTAAAGACCATACCACTTGAGGAGAGGAACCAGTGGCCAGACCTACTACCAGTCCTAATGGATCTGTACAATCATATACCAGTCAGTTCCACCAATTGCACTCTGGCATATCTCATGCGGGCAAGGCCAGGAAAGCTGCCCATGGATCTGGAGCTCGGTGTTGTTGAACCTGAAGCTGATATGACCACTGAAGATTGGGACAAGACCATACCAGAGCAGTACAGAAGGGTACAAGCTTGTGTCAAGGACAGTCTTACTCAGGTGAGAGAAAAGCAGGAGGCGCACTACAACAAAAACGCACAAGCAGAACCTTTCACACCAGGTGAAACAGTACTAAAAAGGAAAAGACGTAACCACAAACTTGATGACCAGTGGGAAAAAGAACCCTACACTGTGTTACCGTCAAGATTTGACAACAAAAAGACATGCATAATCAGTCGTGATGGAGGAAAAACATCTGCTACAGTGTCCAGGGACCACTTAAAGTTGTGTCCAGATTTACTGAAACCCCAAGAAAAAGTGCCTCTCACAATCCAGGAAGAACCTAAGGAAGCGGTGATACACACTGACCTTGGAGACTTCCCAGCTGATTGGCCTCAGATAGGAGGTGCAGTAATCATTCCAGTACTCCAATTCTATGAACAGCTAGAAAACCCTCTACAGCAAGTTGTACCTGTAAGTGCTGCAGAAGAGCCAGCTCAAGAAGTATCCCCGGATGAAGGATTCCCAGCAGGAGCAGAGCAAGAGGGCCCAGCCAATGGTAGACTAGCCAGTCCAAGAGAGACGTTAAGGCAGTTTTACAACATGCTTACACGTAGAACTGATAGAGTAACTGAGGATACAGACACTGACACTCCACCAACCACAGCACTACGCAGATCAGTATGCAGCACAAGAGGTAAACCTCCTGCTAGGTACACACAGTAGATGATCAAGATTGCTGAAAGTGTAGATAGTTACCCCTGGGGTATTGTGTAATAAACTGAAAATGTATTTTCATGCATGTTTATCAATTTGTGCTTTACCTCATTAATTACTATCTTATTTACCAAAGGACTTCATGGCTGAGGACTGTGTGCAGCCCAAAAACTGCTTTTGTATATAATTGCGCTCCCTGGAGTGCCCTTTAGGTGACCTCAGAAGGAAAACCTGTCTGGAGTGGCTCTCTTGGAGGTCCAACTCGGGATCTTCATGCCCTGCAGCCACCACAGGGCCTACGTAGAGGGTTTAGGACAGGTCCCTCAAAACCACCAAGTACTCTACCTTGTGAGATGGACATCCTGTATGGGAACCTCACCCCAAGAGACTTGGATTCTGAGGACACTCTGCTTTGTTTTATTATGCAACGTTTAAGATTCGTGCCTCCCATAAAGGGAAGATTGTTTTAGTATTGCTAATATTTCCTATTGTTACTGGTTTTTTTATAAAATGTACTTCATCCCGGGAGTGCTGAGTTTAACTAGGGGGAAATGTGAAGCCCAGCTGAGCTTGGTATCACAAATCCTAGAAAGGTGTATTGAAGGATTCCTCCACAAGAGGCCCCCATAACCATTCACACATCTCCACCTTCCACCTCAGACCACCAGAGGGAGCCCGTTAGGGGTATAAAAGGGAAGGTGGAGCCATGCAGCAGTGAGTCAGAGTCTTGTTCAGTCTGGTTTAGCAGTGAGTCCAGTACAGCCTGAGAGGAGTTACCTCAGAGGACAAAAGCCTGTTCCAGCTCCTGCAATTGCTATCCTGCAGTGGAGCTTATCCAGATCGAGACTCAGTTGTAGCTCAGAGAGGTGAGCTTTAGGTGTGCCGGCGCCATAAGATCGGTGAAGCGTGGCAAGATGCCGTTAGTGTGAGTAGCCTATTGTGGGCCCGAGTAGGCCGAAGGCGAGTAGATAGAGTTAGTTCATAGGGGGCAGAGGAGCTTAACTAGCTCACCCCGAAGAAGCAGTTACCGGACACCGGGTCCGAAGCTTACCGGGATCTCCATGACCCAGTAAGATAAACCGGAATCCCTGGAGAACTACAAGTCGCAGGATCGCTAAAGTGCTGATACGTACCAGAGCCAGGAGACACATAGGCCCCGTAAGTCAGGAGCGTGTAATCCAACAGAAGGCCCTACCACAAGGTCAGCCAGCGCAGGACAGAGACAAAGTTAGGCCTAGCTCCAGGCAGGTCAGAAACTTACTACGCAGAGTCAAGAAGCAGGAGGCCCAAAACCCGCTCATTGGGGAGGATCCGGACATACACCCTTCACCCTACAGTACTTTGGGGAGTGCCTGAATTTCCATCAGTAAAAGGTACTGAAGTGACTATCGTGTCTGTCCCTGTTCTTGCTCTGACCCGGCGGGGTCTCTTCGTCCTGCTTTCCCCGTTCATACACTGCCCTGAGGCCTAGCTCCACCTGTGGGGAGCTATACCATCCAGCTGCCTTACCACCAGCCTCAATGGACTGCGCAGCGCTGGTGATCATCACCAGAAGCCACAGGTGGCGTCACAAACTCTTTTATAAACTTAACAAATCACCAACCCCTTTTTAAAGCAGAGGCCCAGGGTATGGGCCCGGAAGCCGACCACCGCGACATCCCTAAAGGCCAGGCTAAAGGCCCGGGTACCGAGTCATCCCCATCTCCCCCTGGGCTAGTCAACTGCTTTGCACACTCTTGGCATTCTCTTGATGAGCTTCAAGAGGTAGTCACCGGAAATGGTTTTCACTTCACAGGTGTGCCCTGTCAGGTTTAATAAGTGGGATTTATTGCCTTATAAATGGGGTTGGGACCATCAGTTGTGTTGTGCAGAAGTCTGGTGGATACACAGCTGATAGTCCTACTGAATAGACTGATAGAATTTGTATTATGGCAAGAAATGAAGGTCAGTCAGTCCAAAAAATTGGGAAAACTTTGAAAGTGTCCCCAAGTGCAGTTGCAAAAACCATCAAGCGCTACAAAGAAACTGGCTTACATGAGGACCGCCCCAGGAAAGGAAGACCAAGAGTCACCTCTGCATTTGAGGATAAGTTTATCTGAGTCACCAGCCTCAGAAATCGCAGGTTAACAGCAACTCAGGTTAGAAACCAGGTCAATGCCACACAGAGTTCTAGCAGCAGACACATCTCTTCAATAACTGTTAAGAGGAGACTTTGTGCCACAGGCCTTCATGTTAAAATAGCTGCTAGGAAACCACTGCTAAGGACAGATCCGGTTTGCGTTTAGTTGGACTAGCATTTATTTTTCAACAGGACAATAACCCCAAACACACCTCCAGGCTGTGTAAGGGCTATTTGACCAAGAAGGAGAGTGATGGGGTGCTACGCCAGATGACCTGGCCTCCACAGTCACCAGACCTGAACCCAATCGAGATGGTTTGGGGTGAGCTGGACTGCAGAGTGAAGGCAAAAGGGCCAACAAGTGCTAAGCATCTCTGGGAACTCCTTCAAGATTGTTGGAAGACCATTTCCGGTAACTACCTCTTGAAGCTCATCATGAGAATGCCAAGAGTGTGCAAAGCAGTCATCAAAGCAAAAGGTGGCTACTTTGAAGAACCTAAAATATAATACATATTTTCAGTTGTTTCACACTTTTTTATTAAGTATATAATTCCACATGTGTTAATTCATAGTTTTGATGCCTTCAGAGTGAATGTACAATTTTCATAGTCATGAAAATACAGAGAAATCTTTAAATGAGAAGGTGTGTCCAAACTTTTGGTCTGTACTGTATATGCGTGTGTTTATGTGCATGAGCTTATGTTCTGCTACAATGATCAATTGTCCTATTTAAATATTTGCATTTTATGTTTCATGTTCGTTATTGTGTTTTTTATGCCTTGTATTCTATTGCTGGTTATATATTCTTCTGAGATACAATCTCCAATAAAGATCACCAATGCTCCTTTCGCACATACAGTTCTTTGCCTTTATAAATAGCTAAATAAAACATGATTTCTATGAGACCTTGTTCCTAGGAGCAAGCGGTATATGATGAGCAAGCAGGACTTTTCTTGATGAGACCTAAATTACAAATATACATACTGTATAAGAACACAATTACTGATATCCCCAAATGTAAATACAGTTATATTACGTAGCAAGTGAAATAATTGCATAAAATAAAAATGCCTGTTACAAAATCCATACGTTACAATTAAATATAGTTGACAAAAGAAAACTTTTTGTAATAATGGTATAAAATAAAAAGTAAAAGAAAAGTCAAATACAAAATTATTTTCTCCATTTAATATAGATTTCATTGGGTCAGTTTTGTAATCTTGGACACTAGTTTCCGTAACTGAAGAGACCCCAGCCAGAACAGTTTAGGAAAGGTTAAAAGGAAGAGGTTAGTTTTAGTTTAAGTGTCTCTTTAAGTAAATATCTATCTGCTAATACAATAACAAGTGGAATAAATTATGGCATCTTATGTTGTGTTTATTCACGCATTGCCAGCACTTAGCAGTGTCCTGTGATGGCTTCAGCTTTGAAAGTAGATCTAAACTTAACAAACACTTGAATTATGTTTCTATGTGACAAGCTACCTACTTATGGCACTTTTACACAGGCATAGTAGCTACTAATAGTATTTTACATCAGCATGTGTAATGCCAAAACAAGAGGTGGAACCAATCTAATGAAAACTGGAATGGAAAGATTTTATTTTCTTCTGTGTTTTTGACCCAAAACTTACAATTCCTGATCTAGAATACTGACCTAAATATTAAAATAGTAAATTTCAGTGTACTTCAAACCAACAATGAACAGTTTTATAGAGGGTGATTTAGGCGGCCACTCAGGGCTCTAAGGGAATTCATGGCCTCAGAATGTCATTATTATTATTATTATAGCGCCATTTATTCCATGCCACTTTACATGTAAAAAGGGGTATACACAGCAGAAACACTTACAATAATCTTGAACAAAACGAGTCACTGATTGTATCTCTAAACTAACGACAAAGGATACGTCATCCATATGTCCTGAAAAGCCTTTTAAATGAACTCTATATCTAAATTCACAACCACATTTTTGAATTATCATAATTAGTGATGAGAGAACACTAAAATGCTCAGGTGCTCGAAGCTCGGGTCGAGCTCATTGGAATACTCGGGTCCTCGACCTGAGCAACGAGCCCAATGTAAGTCTATGGAAAACTCAAGCATTTTTCTGGCGGTCCCCCCCGGCGGTCTGCAGAAGGTCAAAAATTGCCCAAATCGATGGAAACAGTGCTCAATTAAACGTCAGGCAGGCAGAATATATAGGCAGACAGGCAGGGTATATAGGAGGGTGCATGAAAAACATAGCAGGGCACTTGGAACACACTAGTGCCCTCCGATTTTCATGCACCCTTCTCTTTAAAAAAGCCGGCCGGCAATTCAGCAGCGACATACACCGGTACCCGACAATTTAGAACAGAAAGAATAGAGCATCACACGTAGATTAGATAGATAGAAACATGTCAGTCACATATATAATAAGTACAGTGATAGTGTTGATTATTGTACTTGTCATTTAGTGTTAAAATAAAGGATTTATTAAAAAAAAAAAAAATTTGCGTGGGGTTCCCCGTAATTTTAGTCTCTAGCGGAGGTTGAGCAGATGGCTGGGGCAGATGTTTGAAGCCAGGGAAGGGGGTAATACCCATGGAGGTTCCCAGGCTACTAATATCAGCCCCCAGTTGAATACCTAGCCTTTGCTAGCTATTAAAATAGGGAGGACCCCACGTCATTTTTTTTTTGTGTCCCCCATTTTAATAGCTAGTAAAGGCTAGGTATTCAGCTGGGGGCTGGTATTAGTAGCCTGGGAAGCTCCGTGGGTATTACCCCCTTCCCAGACTTCAAACATCTGCCCCAGCCGTCTGCTTAACCTCCGCTAGAGACTAAAATTATGTGGAACCCCTCGCCAATTTTTTTTTTTAAAAATCCTTTATTTTAACACTAAATGACAAGTACAGTAATCAACACTATCACTGTACTTATTATATATGTGACTGACATGTTTCTATCTATCTAATCTATGTGTGATGCTCTATTCTTTCTGTTCTAAATTGTCGGGTACAGATGCTGAATTGCCAGCCGGCTTTTTTAAAGAGACGGTTCATGAAAACACTATTTTTTTTTAATAAATCCTTTAACACTAAATGCCAAGTACAGTAACCAACACTGTCACTGTACTTATTATATATGTGACTGACATGTTTCTATCTATCTAATCTATGTGTGATGCTCTATTCTTTCTGTTCTAAATTGTCGAGTACCGATGTATGCCGCTGCTGAATTGCCGGCTTATCATGTTTCACTGTGAGCACTGTTCCCATCGATTTGGGCAATCACTGTAATGCCACAACCACCATGGCTGTGGCATTACAGTGAGTGGCAGACAATTCCTCCATGATTGGTGCTCTTAATAGCGCCAGACATGCAGTGAGGGGACCTGAGCTCCCGCCCGAGCATCTCGAAAGTACTCGGCGAGCTCCGAGCATCTCGAGTACTGAGATGCTCGGGCGAGTACCGAGCAGTGGCGAGCATGCTTGCTCATCACTAATCATAATGCATCAAAAATGAAAACTAATGCAATGTTGCAATAGATCCTAATAGAAAATGTCCTATAGTTTTGTGCCTGTAGGTCCATGGTAGCATGCAAGAAGAAGCCTTGTTTAGCCTAAATCTGCAGTCATCCTGTCTTTCATTAGTTCTCTAGAAACAAAATGAACATATACCCTGCTGTAAGTAAAAAGCAATAGTGCATATAAATAACATAGGAAACTTAGAAAACACTTTTTGATCTTGATTTTTTGATTCCCGACTGGGTACACCTTGGTGCTGCTGGGATGGCTTTTACACTTTTTTTGATCAAAACCGTGTTTATTAAGTCCCCTATGTTATTTATATGCACTGGTGCTTTTTAATTACTTACAGCAGGGTATATGTTCATTTTGTTTCTATCTTAGGTTTCGTCTGTTTAATGGCCAGTGTGAATATGCTCCTACACTTATAAATCAGTTCATTTCTTTCGGTTTAAGATAGGGAAATAGTCAAAAAGATCCTACAGCGTTTACATTTTTTTATTATAAAATGTGCACTTCTCTCAAGCTTCCTTACAAAATATAATAGATGTTTGCGCAAAGATTTTTTTTTTAATTAAACGCATATATTTACGATTAAGAAAAAACATTGTTGTAGTTGTGATTCATTAAAAATTGCACCAATCGTCTTCCTTAGCCTAAAGGCTGAAGAATGAGATAACTGAGAATCAGTCCGTTTTTAACTGTTATCTTTTGTCATTTTATTAGCTCCCGTCAGCTGATTTATGACCACAGACCACATCACACAAGTAAAATGTGCAAGGAAACAGCCTGTAGAAGCCAATCGATGCAAGATTTTTAATATAATCTGCAAAAATTATTTTTAGCCTCAAATATGCATTTAAGTAAAAAAAAACATGTCCCCACAGGTGGACAGACCCTTTAAACATATGTTGATGGAATCGCTCATGTTAGTTTAGAAAAAAGCATCTTGGTAAAGTGTCTCATTCTTTGTAGATACTGTGAGCTTCCATCAGCGGGGT
Source organism: Phyllobates terribilis (assembly GCF_046119375.1). Lineage (NCBI taxonomy): Eukaryota > Metazoa > Chordata > Amphibia > Anura > Dendrobatidae > Phyllobates > Phyllobates terribilis. The sequence continues at coordinate 867,794,940 of NW_027362762.1, forward strand.
AGAAGCTGTATTTACATCACAGGCAATCTACGAGTGACACATAATAGAGAAGCTGCTGAGAAATTGATGTTCTGGTTCTCATATTTTATTCTCAAACCTCTCCGGTAGCTAATAACAATGATTCTGGTAATAACAGCATATTACGGATTTAGTGTTCCGGCAAAAACGTAAGACATTCTGAAGAGTTCCTCCAAGGGTGAGGATAATATAATTAGCATCTTTAGCTATATTTGGCGTTTTACTTATATATGTACCTTTTCGTTGCTTTCATAAAATATTCTCTAAAATGAAGATAATGTAATTTTATAGAATATTCTCTGATTTCCATTGATTTATTCTTGTGGGATTTGGCTCTAACCATCTATATTCAGAAGTTCTGGCAGCAAATAACTAGTTACATCTCCTCGCATTGGTCAATATTGCTCCTATTCTCTCCACAATCTATGGGGTTTTATCAGGTGAGACCCCAAAAGAGGGATCAGATATCTCAAACTACTCAAAATACTTCTTAATTGAACAACTTAAAATACTAATAGGAATAGATCAACTTGACAGAGACATGAAGAGTAGGTGACAGCACAATTCTTCAGTGAATGCAGAAAATGTATTAGCACATACTTAAAGGGGTTTTCCCATGATCAAAAGTTCATTTTAATCAATAGATCTTTGAATAATAATAAGTTCCACAAATGGATGCATTTAAATAAAATGTTCCTGTGCTGAGATAATCTTATAAATGTTCCCTTGTGTAATATCTGTGTCTGACCGCACAGGGACATGGTCTGATCATACCACAGCTCCTTGGCAGGGGAGGAAGCAAAGGAGTATACAGACAGGACAGCATGGGATCACAGCGGATTCTTTCTTTGAAGTAAAACTGTTATGATAGGCTACAAGCACTAAGGAAAGACAGGAGATCTGTCCCTACAATAGAACTAAGCTAGATCCCTACGATGTAACGGGGAACCTGATCCTGCGATCAGACCCGCTAAAGTCCTCAGCTAGTCTGAACGAAGACCTATAGATGCAAGGGAGGGATCCCTACAAGAACTAGGGACTGGGAGAAAGATGGACACCTCCTAGCAGAAATTGTAGCAGTAAAAAGACAAACACACAACATAGAACATAGAGGTCCAAAGACTTAGCTAAACTGACTGAGAAAGGTAACAAAGCACCTGGCTAGCTTAAGAGTAGAAATTACAATGAAGTCCAGCATGGCCAGAAGCGCGGAGCTGGATTAAATAGGCAAAAAGGTCATGTGACCAGCAAAATAGAAAAAACCTAACAGGAGAGTTCTAACAAAAACATTATTTAAAACAGGCAGCAAAATGTTTTACCTCACAAAAGGAATCAGCTGCGATCCCCTGCTGTAATGTCTGTATACTCTCTTTTGCGTCCTCCCTGCCCAGGAGATGTGGTATGATCAGACAATGTCCCTGCACGGTCAGACACAAACATTACACAGTACACAGCAGGGGCACATTTATAAGATTATCTCAGCACAGGAACATTTTATTTAATCACATCCAATTGTGGAACTTATTATTATTCCAAGATCTATTGTTTAAAATCAACTTTTGTTCGTGGGAAAACCCCTTTAAAGGTGTTGTCCAGACATCTAATATTGATGATTTTTTCTTAGAGTTCATTTACAACACCCAATATCACAGCATTAGACAAGCGCTAATCAGTAATTATTTACCGGTCAGTTGTCATTTAATAGCCTGTTTAGACAGGCAATTAATGTTCTTCAGATGAACAGTGAACAATCTATAACAGATCGCTCAGTGCACATGGGCTGCCATTGTTCTCGGCAGCGTGAGTCCTGTTTTTGGAGATGGACATATTGCCTGAATTTCCTCCTTGAAGAGCAAGTGTGTTATTGTAATGTATAATGTGAATTGTGTTATGCGTTAATGGTGGTATGACGTGTGTAGTAAGAAAGCAAGAATTAAAGGTTGGGATTAGCCCATAGTGAGAGGGGATAAGCTGAAGGGAGAGAGACAGTTCTTGTCAGAACGTTAGAAAGCGCCCAATGTGCAGGCAAAAAAGACCTAAGGTCTAGCGTGAGCAGTGACGCCATAGTGGCAAAGTAGCTCTCCTAAGGGGAAAAGGATGCGGAACTGCGGGTTAAGTATAGGACTCTTACAAACTGGACTGTAGTACTGAGCTGGGCTGTGGTGAAGAAAAGTGATAAAGTGAAGATAGAGGACAAGTGAGAACACAGGAAGGAATCTCTGTGTGGAAAATGCTCCGCATTATGAAAGAAACGTTCATCAAGATATGTGCCCACTGTCTCCTGTATATAATCCCTTCCCGTTATTGTTGAGTAAAAAGTGTATTTTTGACTTGTGGTCTCCCTCATTGAGCTGTGAAACATCTGGTCCTGGAAAACCAGCACCATCGGTTACATGCGGCCTACACGGGTATAGTGCCCTCCCAACACAAGTCCACACTCCCAGCCAATACCCCCACCTTCATGTAATGTGGCGGGGCGCCAGAGACGAGTACCCCACTCATGGCTACCGCCCCACGCCACATTGCATTTACACAGGATGATGTGATGCCGAGAACGATGATCTTTTGTGCCACAAAAGCCTGATTGACAAACTCATCAATGTCTTTCTTCCCTGCACAAATCTCATACCTCTCAGTACAAGTTCCAGCTGTCAATCAGGCTTGTTGGTAAGAGACTGAATACACTTGGACTCATGAGCTAGATTACTCTTTAGCTGGACTCATAAAATGTTTACTTTCAATATCAAAGTAAGTACACCGGACTCAACAGGTTTGAGATCTATTTAATAATGTGTGCAGTTTGTATTGTAAAATATGGTCAGAGATTCTCTTTAAAGTGCACTTGCCAGCAGGATTTTCCTTCGTAAACTACATACACTGTCAGGTGGGCGCCTTTACGCTGAGTAAAATGATACCTTTGATGATGAAATCCGTCCAGTGATTCTTTTATAATCTTTATTTTCAGTTCTGCCATAATGATATGCATGTGCTCTGGTGCTCTCATTATTTATTCATGTATTCCTATCTCTGGCCTCTGACAGGTCACTGTGCTTTCAGTGACTGCCTACTGTTTTAAATATTGCTTGTGTAATTTCTGTTCAAAAGTGAAAATTTACACCCCCAATATGGCCGCCGCGGCCCGCGCATGCGCAGTAGCATCTTTTAGTTGCCGAGAGATGCTACTGCGCACGCGCAGGCGACATTGTTAAAAACTTTTATAATTGTTTTGACTGGTGGAAAAATCTGTAAACTGATGAAAAAGCGAGCCTTGATGTTAGCCTTGAGCGTTTCTCTCAACTGCACAAAAGGTTTTAATGAGTTCTGACAAATGAAAATTTCTTCATTCTACATGGAATTTATCAAAAGTGAAGGAATTGTCGGTCTTTTCCAAAGAAACAAGAAAAAGAAACCCTGCAGAATGTAGTCGTTTTGCGCAAACATTCCTACCATTGAACACAGAATAATTGTTAAACAGATGTTTATCTATGGAAGATTTTGGGCTGGTGGAATTTTCCTACTGTATTTCTCAGCATGAAAGCTGCATTTTGCTTAAAATTATTCATAAGAATAGGTGATGTGGATTTATGTGTTTCTCTAATAAAAAACCTAAATGTCTTCTCAGCTTTCTTTTCATTATACAAAAGCTGCTACTTTTTGGTGTTTTATCATCTCTGAATCCATGGTATTGTATATGTAGATTTAATCTACATAAAAAGCAGACTTGAATGTTGTGTGCAGGTGATAAAATGTATAGCATCTACAACTTCGAATAAGACTTCAACATTACACACATCTACATTTTTGGACCATGTGTTAGTTTCACACCTAAATATATTCTTTACAAAAAAATCCAATAGATGTGCCATTAAATGATAAACATATGGTTGGATTTCTGCCAAGCAGCGCTGCAAAGTAGCAGCTAAAACCCAGCTGTCTCCCCTGCGTAAGAAGAAAACTCATGATGGTTATAGATGTGGTTTCCAAAAGGCCAGATCGCTCCTTATATTCGCTATGAATATTGCAACTCTTCATTGACACCTACACCCTTCTTTTCTTCTTGTACTGATGAACCAATCTGAGAAGACAACCTGTCCAGCTGTCAAACAGCAACGGAACTAGAAGCTTGAAGGTAAAATCCACCCATTATTATCTTCTAACATATCCAAGTGAAATGCTTTAAAATATTAACTAGAGATGAGTGAATAAATTCAAGTGAAATTGAATTCTACTTGAATGTTACAAAAATTTGCGTTCGACAAAATGTAATTTGCTTCTGCGTGAATCTAGCAAAATGGCCATAGTTTTCTGAGATGTAAATGGCCATCGAGACTTAAAAAAAAAACTTTGTGCTTAACTCTCTTGCCCCTCCTCGTTGTCACCAGTCCGGTCCTCGGAGTCGTCACATCCTCTTGTCAACTGCCATTTGCACTGAAATCTCCGGGCCAAGTCTTGACTTTGTGACCTTTTGCATGCATGGGCAGCACACTCCTGGGCCTCTTCAGAGACGGAAGTCCCGGCACAGTGTGAGAGGCCTGGAGGTTTCAGCCCAATTACGTATATTACACCTATCATGTTCTGTAATAAGGGACATTAAATTCACGAAGAATTACTTCTTCACAAATCAAACTTATTGGGAAAAAATGCGCAAACAAGCAAAATTTCAATTTTCACAGATCCGCTCATCCCTAACATTAAGATTGTTCTCAAACAACTCATAAGCGCTTCTGCTTACTCCAGTTCTTACTCCAGTTATTTGCATACCCACCCATTCTGGTTTCAGTCACAGGGGCGGTGCCAGCACAGGTTCAGTAACCTATGTGCAAAGAGAGCAATGGCTATAACTACGCCCTCAGCTCTGAGAGCTGGTCCTAATGTTGAGCTGCTGTCAGTCAGTGCCGGGGGTGCGGTTACAGCTACCGCTTTCTATACACTGAGTGGTGACTGAACCCGTGCTGGCACCTTCCCCGTGACTGAAACCAGAATGCTACCGGGAGGAATAAAGTTCATTTCCTCCCGGCAGCTTGGGTCTTCAGAACGCTATTAACCTGCAGATTAACCCCATATCTGCAGGTTAATAGAATTTTTCATACAACAGGTTCCCTTTAAATGATAATATACTGCATAACTATAATCTGTAATGTTTTGCAACCGCTAAGTAATATTAATTGAAAAGCTACTAAAAGTGCATATTTACTTGTCTTAAAACAGTTTGTTTTTTCCTCCCCTAATATGAATTTGTTTAGGAGGGGGACAGTAAAAATTGCCCTTTTGGATCTTAAAATTAGAAATGAATCTCCCCACCTTAACACTTTCTGAAAATGGATCGACTATGTCCATTTCTAAACTAGTTTAAAAGTTCTCTTTCTTTACACTGACTGAAAACTGATTTGCAAAACTTTTTGCCAGGTGATACAGAGGTCATAGCTTCTTCTGGGCCTTACAGCCTGAGGATGTGCAGAAGTTTGTCTCATTTGAGGATCACATCTGTGATAGTTGGGGGCCCTTTACAGATTGAAGTTGGGATACCTCAAGGCCATTACAAATATGTCTGGGTATATACTGCTTCCTGGGTGCAATTGGTTCCTTACCATGCAGAAACTTTTTATTTTATTTTAACTATTTTAGAATTGTAAAAGGAACGTAGTACGCTTTCCCCTTTTCCCTTTTCTATCCGTATATTTGTACATATGGATGATATGGATGTAGTGGTTTGGCTTTATAGGTGCTTGTCTCCAATAAAAATGACACCTTTTTTTGTCGAGATCTGATTTACCGGAAGTGAGACATCCGGTAAAGAAGCCCTTTGCAAATCCAGCTGGAAGTGTACTGAGGCGTGTTAATGCACTTTTACCTCTTCTTTTAAGTGCATTAACATGTCCCTACTGCACTTCTATCCCATTTTGCCTATAGTTTCTTTGCTAGATTTCCAATGACTAGCACAATGGATCTCTGCAAAAAATGTATTATTTTTATTGTGTATAATTATGTATAATTATGTATAACTTTTTATTAGGACTAAACTATACAACTCAACTCTACTTCCATAGTGAAAAATATGCTTACACAGTCTGTTTTATTTGTTTTACTTTTTCTCATACTCGTCATCCCACATATTGGTGGCAAATATAATTAATCAATACGGCACGTGTAAATGCCTGAAAGTCGGTGTAGCTGTCATCTTGCTTCTGCTGTCTAATATACCACATCATGCAGAGACAGAAATAACCATAAATGCTACAAAAAAGACTGTAAATCCTGTGCATTCACTAATGAGGGTACGGCACCTGTCAAGGCCAACAGCTTCTGCAGCAGACACTTTCAGAAATGAGTCCAATAAATGCTCGAGAAAAGAATGAGAGTAAATTGTAAATATTGTACAATACACCCAATAATTGTGTATGAACTATTCTCTGGACAGCTTCCTTTTAATATTCATTTTTTTAAATAACTTTAAAAAGAATGACTCCAGGCAAAGATTCTACTTGCTGTAACTCATTAATTGCTCAGGGAAAAGTATTTAATCTGACTAATGTGGTGACATCTGTTGTACTAACTTCCTTAGTTATCATTCATATTTCGTTAATAGATAAAAGCCTTCTATAGTTTTACAGTAATCCCTCACAGTAAACACACTTGCATATAAAAAATAGGGGCTAGGTCTAGTGATGAGCAAGCACTAAAATGCTCGGGTACTCGTTGCTCGGGTCGAGCAAATTGGAATACTCGGGTGCTTGACCCAATGTAAGTCTATGGGAAACTCGAGCATTTTTCCGGCGGCTCCCCCCGGCGGTCTGCAGAGGGCCTAAAAATTACCCAAATCGATGGGAACAGTGCTCAAATGACATGGGAACAGCATGGGGAAGACCCCTGGAAGCATTTCTGACTCCCAGGTCACTGCTGTCAACAACGTATTACGCCACTTTTACGGATTCACAATAAAACATACAAAAACAAAACCAAAATGGATTTTCCTGGGAAATATGTTAAGGAACAACCTTTCCAGGGTAATGACTTGTATATAAGGCAAAATAAATAACCAAAACCAAAAATACTCCTCCACACCTTGGGCTATGTTCACACGTAGCGTTTTTGATGCGTTTTTGCACTTTTGCATTGCTTTCAACAAAGACAAATGCATTCACTGGGAAATCTCAATTTAACATTTTACAACCTTATCTGGCCATGTGGTGTGTGACACATCATCAGACACATGCATACAGTGCTGAAAAGACATGGGAACAGCATGGGGAAGACCTCTGGAAGCATTTCTGACTCCCAGGTCACTGCCTAAAAGTGTGCCCATCATAAGTGATCCTTGGCGCATGCGAAGATGCCTCCCGCCATGAACTTGTCGTTGCAGACTTGCAACAATCACTGTCCACGTCCTTGTCCCACTGCAGCGTTCAGTTGTCCCTACCCCATTCCTTGGAATGCAAGCGCAATTATGCAGGCAGCCACCCACCCATCGATCCACAGGCTGCAATACTATACTGCCAAATTTTTGACAGCTGCTTGCACTTGAAAGGTGGCCTTTTAGGCTCATGGAGGTGGAAGCTTTTCATACCCTCATGCCGGAGGTGGCCGGGTGTCCATACTTAGCCCCCAGCCACCACTATTTCTCCGGGTATCATTTCTGCCTTCCACAAGCACGGGTCCCACAACATTACCCGTGCCCTCCCCAGTGCACTTACTGGGAAAGACCGCCTAACCACAAACACGTGGACAGGTGAATGCAGCCAGGGACGGTACGGAGCCAGTCCATAGCTTTTTTTGCTGAGAGTTGTATTTAGCTCAGTGAAATGACTGGCATAGAGGGAAACCGTATCTACCCTGGGTGTCATTTCTCCCTGGAAGTCCTCTAATGCAGCTTGTTGCAGAAGCAATGGCAGCCCGCCCAACATCAACTCGCACTTGTCGGTGGTGCTTTGACACACAAACATCTTTCTTTGCGCATTTAATTTCATGAATACAAAGTTGGACAATGGCCTGATCTGCAATGCGGTTTAAGAAATAACATGCATAACCATGTCCGATCCACATTAAAAAAGCAGCCATAGAGTGTCCGGGAACCTTCCCCCACACTTTTCTTAGCCAGGGCTGCTTCTCGGCAGGGTTGGACGTGCCCACTAGAGAACCGGAGACTCCTCCTGTGGGCTCTGGCTTCTCCTTTAGGAGAGTTCACAGTGCCGAGGTGAGACCATGATGATGATAGAGGCCACCATCAGCTTAGTTTTCTGTTACTTGGAATGCAAGCACAATTATGCAGCCAGCCACCCACCCACAGGCCGCAACACTAAACTGCCAGATTTCTGGGCAGCTGCTTGCACTTGAAATATGGCCTTTTAGGCTCGTGGAGGCGGAAGCTTTTCACAACCTCATGCCGGCGGCGGCCAGGTGTCCATACTCAGTCCCCAGCCGCCACTATTTCTCCCGATATCGTCTACGCCTTCCACAAGCACGGGTCCCACAACATTACCCGTGCCCTCCCCAATGCACTTACTGGGAAGGAAAGCCTAACAGCAAACACATGGACAGGTGAATGTGGCCAGGGACGGTACGGAGCCAGTCCACAGCTTTTTTTGCTGAGAGTTGTATTTAGCTCGGTGAAAGGACGGGCATAGAGGGAAACCGTATCTACTCCGGCTGTCATTTCTCCATCACCAGGTTCCACCCATTGTCACACACGACCATGCCTGGCTGTATGCTCAGCGGTGAGAGCCACAGATCAGGCTGCTGTGTTACAGCTTTCAACAACTCTGCAGTGCTGGGCGGTTTGTCAATGAAGCCTTAAGAATGTTATCTTCAGCACATCCTGTTGCCGCTTGGCCAAGGCAGTGCTGCACTGCTGTCAGCTTGTGACTGATGTGGTCATTTCGGAGGAGGTGCAGGAGCTGAACAATGTGATTACATTGAGGTTAAATTGGTGACGCTGTTTTTTATACTAAAGAAAGATCCTATTGTTTTGTTTTTTTTACGTTATATTTTAAAACAAATGCATTCACCGGGAAATGTCATTTTAACATTTTACAACCTTATCTGGCAATGTGGTGTGTGACACATCATAAGACACATCCTGTTTTATTTATGATGGAGGGACTCTGAAAGTCATAAAGTCTATTTTTATAGGGACATCAGACGGCCCTTACTATTCTTAAAAGGCCAGCAGTCGGCCCTCGCTATTGTTAGAGAGCCATCAGCCGGCTATGCTTTGTTGTTCCCATTATTAACAAGTGGGTCTCTTATACTATAATTGCATATCCAGTGACAGCAAGGGCTGCCAAAAATTTGGACGCAACCCAATACCTCTTTGAAGAGACATAGAGGAGGGTTTCAGTAAAAAAAATATTCCCATTATAAAGGAGCGGGTCTCCTATAGTGGTAATGCCCATGCTGTGACTGCAAGGGCTGCCAAAATTTGGGAAAAACCCCACTAAGAATTTAAAGACACATAGAGCAGGGCCACAGTAATGACAAATTCTATTTAGAAAGGAGAGAGTCTGCTATACAGTTATAGGGTATGCAGTGAGTCCACCAGTTGACCAATTTTAGGAAAAACTCCACTAAGAATTTAAAGACACACAGAGCAGGGCCACAGTAACAAGTACGACATGTTTCCATTAGAAAGGAGAGGGTCTGCTATACAGTTATAGAGTATGCAGTGAGTCCAATGGCTGACCAATTTTAGGATAAACTCCACTAAGAATTTAAAGACACACAGAGCAGGGCCACAGTAAAAAGTACGATGTAGCGTCGGCGTCCCTGCCTCCTGCTAGGCAGGGACGCCGTTCCCCTCACCTCTCCGCTCCATGCCCGGCGGCTTCCACCCGCTCTGCTGGCAGCGCGCGCTGCTTCCCGGCCTCTGTGCTTAAAGGGGCCGCGCGCGCCGTCCTAAGGAGTCCCCGGCCAATGGCTGGAGGACCTCACCATATATAAGGCACCTCCTCCAAAATGGAGGTGCCCGAGCAATGTTGTTGCAAAGCCTTTCAACTCTGCTTCAGCCCTCAGGTCCCGTTACCAGATACCTGCCAGTTACCTGCCAGATCTCTGCTTGATACCTACCTGATTCCTGTCTATCTGCTTGCATTCCTGCGGTCCGACAGTCTGCCTTCCAACTCCTGTCAGTCTGTCTATGGATCTGCCCGCCCGCTCACCTGGGAGCGCTCACCTGCTACCTGCCTGCTAGCCTAACTGGAGGCTCTGCTGTCACTTGCCGTGACCACCTGCCTGTCCAGAGACTCTTGCCCGCTCACCTGGGAGCGCTCACCTGCTACCTGCCTGCTAGCCTACCTGGAGGCTCTGCCGTCACTTGCCGTGACCACCTGCCTGTCCAGAGACTCTTGCCCGCTCACCTGGGAGCGCTCTCCTGTTACCTGCCTGCTAGCCTACCTGGAGGCTCTGCCGTCACTTGCCGTGACCACCTGCCTGTCCAGAGACTCTTGCCCGCTCACCTGGGAGCGCTCACCTGCTACCTGCCTGCTAGCCTACCTGGAGGCTCTGCCGTCACTTCCCGTGACCACCTGCCTGTCCAGAGACTCTTGCCCGCTCACCTGGGAGTGCTCACCTGCTACCTGCCTGCTAGCCTATCTAGAGACTCTTTCCCTGCTGTCACTTGCCGTGACCACCTGCCTATCTAGAGACTCTTATCCTGCTGTCACTTGCCGTGACCACCTGCCTGTCTAGAGACTCTTACCCTGCTGTCACTTGCCGTGACCAACCGCCTGTCAAGAGACTGTCCCCGTCACTTGCCGTGACCTCCTGCCCTTCTACCCAGAGACTGTCCCTGTCACTTGCCGTGACTACCTGCCCGCCTTCCCTGGGAGCCACCCGCTTCCTTACAAGGACTGCCCCTTTGTATAGTTGCACCTCCCAGACCCGTTACAGTTTGCTCGGGCCATGGAACCCGGTGGCACCCAAGCTCCCTCGCTCTCGGACCTATGTCATGAACTTTCCGTCAGAGGTCCCAACAGGAGTCCATCCTGAGCCACCTGCGTAGTGTTAACTTCCGCATGGACACACTGTCTACCTCTTCGGGGCCTGCTTCCAGTCGCACGACTCCTACCCCGGCAGCGTCGCTGCCCATCAATACCATGGCATCTCTTCCCGGTCCCCGCCTCTCCGCCCCGCCTCGTTTTGGCGGAGAACCCGGTCAGGCACGGGGCTTCATTAACCTGTGCACTCTGCACTTCGAACTGTTGGCACACCAGTTTTCCACCAACCGAGCCAAAGTAGCCTTCATCATGTCCCATCTCACGGGGGAGGCGCTGGCTTGGCTAAATCCTCTATGGGAGAGAGGAGACCCCCTGGTGTCCATCCTGCCAGCCTTTCTCACGGCTTTCCGGAAGGTCTTCGACGAACCAGGACGGAAGACCTCATCCGCCTCATCTCTGCTACGCCTCCACCAAGGAAGTCTCACCGTGGGCCAATATGCCATACGGTTCCGTACCCTTGCTTCGGAGCTTGCCTGGGATAACGACGCCCTGGTGTCCGTCTTTTGGGAGGGTCTGTCCGGCCGTATTAAAGATGAACTCGCCGGTCGAGACATTCCTACCACTCTCGACGACTTAATTACACTTGCCACCCGGATTGACATCCGGTTCCAGGAGCGCACCAAAGAGGCCACCCGTGAGAGGAGGTTTCCACGCCTTGCCCCTACCTTCCAGAGACCCCTCACTTCCTCCGTTACTCCCCCGGCGCACTCACCCGAGCCTATGCAGGTTGACCAGACCAAGATGGTCAAGACCCGTCAAGAATTACGCCGTGCCGAGGGGAGCTGCTTCTACTGTGGCAGTAAGGAGCACCGGATCCGTTCCTGCCCGGAGAGGTCGGGAAACGCCTGTGTCTAGAATCGCTCAGAGAGGTCGCCCTAGACAGAAATAAACCCTCTCCATCTCTAATGCTGTCGGTCTCTATCATCTGCGGGGAGAACCGTTATTTTGAACTGGCTCAACTTGACTCTGGAGCTGCGGGAAATCTCATTTCTCAGTCCCTGGTAAAGAAATACCGCATTCCCACCAAACCTCTGGCTGTACCCTTATCTGTCGCCGCCGTGGATGGGGGCCTCTTACCACATCCCATCCAACTCATCACCGAATCCATAACTCTGCAGGTGGGAATGCTGCACTCTGAGAGCATCTTCTTCCATGTTCTGCCTGGACTTTCTCACGCCCTCTTGCTAGGCCTACCTTGGCTCCAGAGACATGCACCCGTGCTTGATTGGCAGACCGGAGAAGTTCTTCGCTGGGGACAGGACTGCCATAAGACTTGTTTAGTTCCCGTTCATGCTGCTCGTCCTTCTCCTACCCCAGCCAATCTATGCGGCCTACCGGTTCCCTATTGGTCTTTTGCGGACGTCTTTAATAAAAGAGAAGCAGAGACATTACCCCCTCATAGACCATACGACTGCCCAATCGACCTGATGCCCGGCGCTACTCCTCCCCGTGGGCGTATTTACTAGTGTTGAGCCACCCCCGTAGTGTTCGAGTTCGGTTCGGTTCGTCGAACACCCGTGTGTTCGCCGAACTGTTCGTCGAACTGTTCGTCGAACACCTTCGAACACCGTTAAAACCAATGGCAGGCAAACAAAAACACATAGAAACACATAGAAAACACCTTCAAAGGTGTCCAAAAGCTGACAAACTGCTCAGAAGACACAACTAACACATGGAAAAGTGACAAGTACATATAGTCATGCGAAAAGAAAAGAGGTGGAGGAGTAAAAGGAGGGGGAGACACAGATATAGGCATGTCATGCCCTTCTAAAATCCAAAAAGTGAGAAGCCGAGACGGCCAGTCCGCTCCTGCCCGTGCCACCTCCGTGTCGCCGGGTTTGTGCCAGAGCCGCGGTGAACCCTGACGGCCAGCCCCCCTCTCCCAATACTGGTGCCTGTCCGCTGGTGGGTCGAGAGAGCCCCCCTGTGGTGGAGGCAGCTCTAAGCTTTTTAATTTAAATTGTCCCTCTAATTTGAATGAATACACTTTAAATCCATTTACAAGGATCTATTGGAGGGCAAGTCTCATGCCAGCAGCCGCGTAATTCCAGCTCCAGTAGCGTCCACTAAAGCTGCTGCAGTTAAAAAGCTTTTATAAGGATCGAGCTCGGCTGTCCACCGCAAGGCATCCTAGTGCCAGTCCCAGCCCCTATGCCTTGGGGTGCCTCCTGAAGCTCTTCACTAAGTATCCCGTGGTCCCGAAGCATTTCCTTTGAAAAAATGAAGTGTCCAAACTACAGGTGGTGTAGCTTGCTTAACAGCCGGGATAATCCGCTGACTAGCAGACACTGCTACTAGGCACAAAGTATTTCCTGGGCTAGATGCAGTTAAAAATTTGTAAGTAGATACTCTCGTTGGATGCTGAGAAAGCATTCCATAGAGTCTCCTGGCACGCCATATATGATTCTCTTAAAAAGCTTGGGGTAGGGGTCTAGGGGACCCTTTTATAGCCAAAATCACGGCCCTGTATCACAATACGTCACCTAGGCTGAAGATAAATGGAACTGTAGCACCGAGGGCTCGGTTGCTACAGACGTATTGCACCTCACCCAGAGGTGTGATATCTCACTCTCAGATAAGGATGGAGTGTGGATCAGGACCCGACACCTGCATGCATTACACCACATTGCCGTGGGGCAGGGCGACCAATATGCCCCTGAGATGGGCACGACAGTCCCTGTCCCTGGCTGGAGTGGGGGGAGGGAACACTGAGGAAGGGGAACCCTGCAGTGCAGGAGCAGGGAGGAAGCAGTTCCTGGGTGCATTGAGAAGGGAGTATAAAAGGTGGGCACCATCTTAGTTCAGTGCAGAGAAGTCTGAGCAGAAGTGGCAGGGAGCAGGGGCTCTGCATGAGCTCTGCTCCGGAGGCGGGCCTAGTAACAGAGGCCCAGGCCTGCAAGAGGGAGAAGGAAGGAAGAGGAGCGGAGAAGGCTCCAGGAACGAGGAATGAAGGGATCCCAGGGGTGCGGACGGGCGAGTCGCCACCGCACGCCCGAATCCACCTGCGTGGAGGGGTCAGGCCAAAGGGGGAGACCGGTCCCCGAACTAGTGGAGGCAGGAAACGACCCTCAGCTAGAAACCGGAGGCTCTGACATTTTATGTGGCGCAGCCCCTTGCTCCACCCGCTAGGAAGGCACCACATAGGGTCAGGGAAACTGGCGCCAAGTTTACCAAGAGGAGGCCCGAGGCAGCCGGACAGAAGTGTTGGTAAGAAAGGCCAGACAAAGGACACACAAAGGGGGTCCTGTGAAGCGCTCCAAAGTTATCTGGGAGTTGTCTGAGCCCCTCACCTGGTGAGCACAGTACGACGTGGGCAGCCGTTACCTGCAGACGTGGTCTGGATAATAAGAACTGTGAGTAAAGGCCCTGAACTGCATCACTGACTCCCTGTCGTTACTGCTGCTGCCCTGCACCATCACCCCCATCCTCCGCATACACTGCCCTGAGGCTATACTCCTCCCGTGGGGAGTTATGCTACGCTCTGCTGCACCCACAACACCAGCCTTAGCGGTCTGCCCTGTAGCGGCGGTTCACTCTGACCGCAATCCACGGGTGGCGTAGTCGGACATTTAAACATCAAAACCACATAAATAGTTCCGCCACTGGTTTGACCGCCCTGAGCCACGGAACCGGATCGCCGCCACGAAGACTACAACCACCAGCATCCACCAAAAAGGGTCCGGCTCCGGGTGTCCCAAGGCCCAGGGGGTGCGTCAGAACATTTTCATCACCTTTCACAATCACCAATGGGACAAGGCAGGGATGTCCTCTGTCCCCTCTCTTATACATCCTAGTGACGGAGCACCTGCTCTCATCAATTCGCCATAACCCCAATATTAGGTGGATTGAGGTGGGAGGCACCGAGTACAAGTGCTCTCTATTTGCTGATGATGTCCTAGTATATATCACTCAATCACATATATCCATCCCTGCTGTTATGGCTGAAATAGATCACTTTGTTACATGGTAAAATTTTAAAATCAATGCAGCGAAGTCTGAGGCCCTCGATGTCTCCCTCCCTAAATCCATATAGGATTCCATCCAGTCCAACTTTCCCTTTGCCTGGCCCTCACAGGGTATCAAATACTTAGGAATTCCTATTCATAGAGACCTCTCCCATCTATGTTATCTTAATTTTGGGCCCTTTATTGAACAATTCCATACAGACCACGGTTGGCAAGTTAGAACTGTAAGATTCATTACGTGAACCACTGGTGTTTTGTGGAAAAGCACATGTACACCGCGTTCCAAATTATTATGCAAAAAGTGTTTAGGAGTGATAAGGGAAGAATTTGTTTGTTTGTCAGTTAAACTCATTGATGGTGATGTGTGTCAGGGCTCTTTATATCACTGTAAGCAATTGCAGACACCTGTGCTAATTAGTTTGGCAGGTGTGTCCAATGAAAGGCAAGACTACTTAAGAAGGCTCTCTCACATTATTAAGCAGCCTACATTTTCTGCCAAAATGGGAAAGAAAAGGATGTGTCGGCTGCTGAGAAGCAACAAATTGTGGAGTGTTTAGGTCAAGGCATGACTACAATCAACATTGTGCGATGATCAGGATGAAGTGTCTTGGCAATCAAGAAGTATGTAGCTGATTCACAGTACACACGTGTGCGTGCTGATAAGGGCAAATTGAGGACTCTTTCCTACAGGCAATTACGTCAGGTTGAAAGAGCAGCGGCAAAAAAGCCTTGTCATAGCAGCAGACAAGTTTTTGAAGCTGCTTGTGCCTCCAACGTCCCCCGAACAACAAGATGCAGGGTCCTTCAGAGGTTTGCAGCTGTGCATACGCCATCCTGTCGACCTCCTCTATCCACTTCACACAAGCAGAAACGGCTCCAGTGGGCCAAACATTACATGAAGACTGATTTCAAAACTGTTTTGTTCACGGATGAGTGCCGTGCAGCGCTCGATGGTCCAGATGAATGGAGTGGAGGATGGCTGGTTGATGGACACCCCACGCAAACACGGCTACAGCGCCAACAAGGAGGAGGTGGAGTAATGTTTTGGGCTGGAATCATGGGGAGAGAGATTGTCGGCCCCTTTAGGATCCCTGAAGGCGCTAAAGATGAACTCCATAATGTATGTGGATTTTCTCAAACAGCACTTCCTGCCATGGTTCAAGAAGAAGAACCGTGTATTTCACAGCAAGATCATTTTTCTGCATGATAATGCACCATCTCATGCTGCGCATAAAACATCTGCATCTCTGGCTGATATGGGCATAAAAGGGGACAAACTTATGGTGTGACCCCCATGCTCCCCTGACCTCTACCCCATTCAGAACCTTTGGAGCATCATTAAAAGGAGTGTCTATGATGGCGGGAGGCAGTTCACATCTAAGCAACAGCTCTGGGAGGGTATTCTGTCCTCATGCAAAACAATTGAAGCAGAAACCATCCAAAACCTGACAAATTCAATGGACGAGAGAGTTCAGAAGCTCCTTTCGAACAAGGGGTCCTATGTGAAAATGTAACATCACCTAGAATAAAGTTTTGAGTTGAAAACTGTTTGATTTCAGTTTCTAACAACCTGCTAATGCTTATAATTTCAAAAATGACCATTTTTTTGGTCTTTATTAAAATGAAAAGGTTGATCGAAAAGTTTGGGGGATCTAAGAGTGTGGCAACCCAGTAGTCATGATTACTTCGAATTCTGACAATATGAGGGTCATGCTGCAGGTAGTGCAGCAAGAAGGCACTTATGTGTCTTGCGCATCTCGGAGCCCCAAAATTATTTTCCGGGCTAGATGCAGCTAAAAATTATTTTTAATTTTAAATCTGGTGAAGCTTATTATAGATGGCCTAATAGGATCAGTGCTGCACACTGATACAAAGCCCAAATTATTTTCCAGTCAAGATACAGATAAACATGATTAGTAATTTGAAAGCTTAAAACGGTTGGTAGGGTGATTTTAACCAATCATCAAGCTTTTACTCTCCCCAGGATGACACAGGGGTAGAAAAGTCGTTTCGGATCCATGATTTGTTCATCTTTATGAACGTGAGTCTGTCTACATTATCAGTGGAGAGCCGCGTGCGCTTATCTGTCAGCACACCACCAGCAGCGCTGAACACACGTTCAGACAGAACGCTGGCTGCGGGGCATGACAAGATCTCCAAGGCATAAGTGGCTAGCTCCGGCCATTTATCCAGATTGGAAGCCCAAAAAGAGCAAGGGTCCAGTGACACAGTCGTGGCTTCAATGTTTACTTGGAGATACTCCTGTACCATCGTCTCTAGGCGTTGACTATGTGTCAGACTTCTTGTCTCCTGTGGCCTTGCAAAGGATGGGCTAAAAAAGTGGTGAAATGATTCCGCAAAATTGATGTTACCAGCAGATACTGTGGTTCTGTTACGGTTTGAGTGCTGAACACTTGACGGTCCCACGGTTGGCAAGTTGGAACTGTGAGATTCACTACGTGCACCACTGGTATTTTGTGGAAAAGCACATGTAAGATTCTGCAACAGTCTCTGCTGATACTCCTGCATGCGTGCATCCCTTTCTATGGCAGGAATAATTTCTGCAAATTTAATTTTGTACCGGGGATCTAACAGTGTGGCAACCCAGTAGTCAGGATTATTTCTAATTCTCACAATTCGAGGGTCATGTTGCAGGTAGTGCAGCAAGAAGGCACTCATGTGTGTTGCGCATCCAGGAGCACCAAGTGGCTGTTGTGTTGGTGGCGAGGTAACAATCATGCTTCCTTCCTCTGTCCTCTCCCCCCAACTTCGCACAACAGAAATGTGATCAAGGTCTCCCTCATCTGATGAGTCTTCCATCAGTTCGTCCTCCACTTCTTCCTGGGCTCCTGCACCTTCCTCACTAGTTTGGCTGCTACCATGCGCCCTGGTTAAACCATCTCCCCCACCCTCACATGCCTGCCGCCTTGGTGCTGCCGACCGTCTGGACCTTGCAGATGTTAGCCCTTCCGCATACAACTCCTCCTCCTCTACTTCCTCCACCTCCTCTTGTGCCACCACCTGACTCCGAATTCTGTTTAACATGTGCTCCAGCATGTAAATCACCGGAATAGTCATGCTGATAATGGCATCGTCAGCACTAAACATCTTCGTCGCCATTTCAAAACTGTGCAGAAGGGTGCATAGGTCCCTGATCTGAGACCACTCCTCCAGCGTGATTTGCCCCACCTCTGAATCTCGTTGGCCCAGGCTATACGTCAGAACGTATTGCACCAGGGCTTGTCGGTGCTGCCACAGTCGCTGCAACATGTGCAGAGTTGAATTCCACCGGGTAGGCACATCGCATTTTAGCCGGTGAAGTGGCAGGCCCAACGACTTCTGTAGAGATGTAAGTCGCTGAGCTGCGGGATGCGAACGGCGGAAGTGAGCACACAGCGACCGTGCCCTCTGCAGAAGGCCATCTAGTCTGGGATAGTGGGCTAAAAATTGCTGGACAACCAGGTTCAACACGTGAGCCATACAAGGCACGTGTGTGACATTGCCCCGGCGAAGGGCCGCACCCAGGTTTGCAGCATTGTCGCACACGGCCTTCCCTGGTTTCAGGTCCAGTGGAGACAACCATTCATGAAATTGGTTCTCCAGAGCTGACCACAACTCCTCAGCTGTGTGACTCACATTTCCCAGACATTTCAATGTAAAAACCGCCTGATGACGTTGAGCCCTACTGCCAGCATAGTAAGGAGGTGTGCAGGATCCCTTCTGCGCAGTTAGAAAGCTTGTGGCATGACCAGACAGGCTTTGGGTGCAGGTGGAAGACCGAGAGGAGGTTGAGGAGGCAGAAGCAGTGGAGGAAAAATGACATAAAGAGGATTGACGCACAACTCGTGGGGACGGCAAGACTTGGACAGCAGCCCCTTGTCCTGCTGTCACCATAGTTACCCAGTGCCCAGTCAGCGACATGTAACGCCCCTGTCCATGCCTACTCGTCCAAGTGTCTGTGGTGAAATGCACCCTGTCACACACAGAGTTTCTCAAAGAAGCGGTGATGTTGTGTGCGACATGCTGGTGGAGCGCAGGCACACCTTTCTTTGAGAAGTAGTGCCGACTGGGCATCTGGTACTGGGGCACTGCGACGGACATAAGGTCTCGAAAATCCTCTGTGTCCACCAGGCGGAAAGGCAGCATTTCTGTAGCCAAGAGCTTGCAGATGGTGAAATTCAACCTCTTAGCTTTCTCATGGCTAGGAGGAAATGGTCTTTTACTTGTCCACATCTGAGGGACCGAGTGCTGGCTATTGTGCTTAGACGGGGTTGATAAGGGTGTCCCCGGCAAACTGCCGGTCTGTGAGGAAGATGCAGGCGGACATGTTAGGTTGCCTTGATCCAAAGGTGGTGCTATCGATGTCGGACAGCGCTCAAGACCAGCTGGTGTTACCACCTCCAAAGAAAATGATGACCTGCCAATCACGCTGGCTGTTGCGGGTAAAGAGGTGGCAGGTCTGCGCCCCAAAACAGGTGTGACTGCTGTCCCCCTAGTCACAGAGGATGAAGAGGCCGCGGATGCACAAGATATGGCACACGGTGGTTGGCCCGGCCGGCTAGACCGCATTGTAGCACACTGAGCTTCCCACTGCAACTTATGCTTCATGTCCATGTGCCGGTTCATGCATGAAGTACTCAAACTATGTATTTTTTGGCCTCTACTTAGCTTTTGCTGACAAATGTTACAGATAACACGAGTTGGGTCATCTTTATCGATCTGAAAAAATGCCCAGGCTATGCAAGGCTTAGCACCCATGCGACCTGAAGAGCCACCACGACTTGTGGTGAGAGGCAGAGTTGTGTTTGAGGATGCAGTTGTTGACGTGCTTCCAGTACTACGTCTCTGTCCAGGAAGGCGCAACCTGACCTCGTCGTCACTAGCATCTTCTTCCACCTCCTCTGCTGACCTCATCTCTTGGCTGACTGTGGGTTGACAGTAAGTGGGATCTCCGACCTCATCATCATCACCCTGTGCGTTATCACACCCGTCGTCCTCAGAGCCAACCTGTTCCTGCCCTGACAAAAAACTAAAGTTGTCGCTCCAATCAGGTATTTGAGTCTTATCATCGTCTTCCTCATTGTCTCCACCAACAGGAGTTACAGTTTGGGAATGAGGGTCTACATTATGGTCAGAACCTTCTGCGTCTGGTCCTGGATCCGACTCATAAAGATTCTGGGCATCAGTGCAGATCATTTCCTCGTCTGGATTCACAGAAGCGCTGGAGTCGACCTCTGATTCCCAGGCTATAGTATGAGTAAACAGCTCTGCAGACTCAACCATCTGTTCTACCTCATACTCAGACGGGCAGCTGGAGATTTGGGAGCTGTGAGGAAGCAAGTGCGATTTGGGTGACACCTTTGAGGACTGGAGTATTTGTGATGTTGAAGTTGATGTGGAGGAGAGCCCACTTAAAGGAGCACTTGATATCCGTTGAAGCACCTGCTGTTTTTGTGCCTCATCTGGAATTTGTAGCGATTGGCGTGGCCGTAAGAAAGGGATCTTATCACATTGTCCGCTAAAAGAAGTAGACATTTTAGTTTGGCTGGAAGATGGTCTTTCTTCTGCACCTACCCCACGGACACAACCTTTTTTCCCCTTCCCAACACGCCTATTCCCCTTTCCACCAGCAGCAGGCCTTTTTCCACTCATTTTGGTGGTTAACTAATTCACAACTCTGGAGTTGTTTGCACAAAAAAACAATGGATGGTAACCGAGCAGAGCTGAGTGGCCAAACTGTGGTATTAGGCCAAAACTATTGGCTGGGTTAGATGCAGAAAAAAATTATTTTTAATTTGCAACCTGATGGAGGTCAGTATAGATGGACTAATAGACCAAGTCCCACACACTGCTAGAAGCCCAAATATTTTTTCAGAGCTAGATGCAGAAAATTTTTTTATTCAATTTGCAACCTGATGGAGGTCAGTATAGATGGACTAATAGACCAAGTCCCACACACTGCTAGAAGCCCAAATATTTTTTCAGAGCTAGATGCAGAAAAAAATTATTTTTAATTTGCAACCTGATGGAGGTCAGTATAGATGGACTAATAGACCAAGTCCCACACACCGCTAGAAGCCCAAATATTTTTTCAGAGCTAGATGCAGAAAATTTTTTTATTCAATTTGCAACCTGATGGAGGTCAGTATAGATGGACTAATAGACCAAGTCCCACACACTGCTAGAAGCCCAAATATTTTTTCAGAGCTAGATGCAGAAAAAAATTATTTTTAATTTGCAACCTGATGGAGGTCAGTATAGATGGACTAATAGACCAAGTCCCACACACCGCTAGAAGCCCAAATATTTTTTCAGAGCTAGATGCAGAAAATTTTTTTATTCAATTTGCAACCTGATGGAGGTCAGTATAGATGGACTAATAGACCAAGTCCCACACACTGCTAGAAGCCCAAATATTTTTTCAGAGCTAGATGCAGAAAAAAATTATTTTTAATTTGCAACCTGATGGAGGTCAGTATAGATGGACTAATAGACCAAGTCCCACACACCGCTAGAAGCCCAAATATTTTTTCAGAGCTAGATGCAGAAAATTTTTTTATTCAATTTGCAACCTGATGGAGGTCAGTATAGATGGACTAATAGACCAAGTCCCACACACTGCTAGAAGCCCAAATATTTTTTCAGAGCTAGATGCAGAAAAAAATTATTTTTAATTTGCAACCTGATGGAGGTCAGTATAGATGGACTAATAGACCAAGTCCCACACACTGCTAGAAGTCCAAATATTTTTTCAGAGCTAGATGCAGAAAAAAATTATTTTTAATTTGCAACCTGATGGAGGTCAGTATAGATGGACTAATAGAACAAGTCCAACACACTGCTAGAAGCCCAAATATTTTTTCAGAGATAAATGAAGAAAAAAATTATTTTTAATTTGCAACCTGATGGAGGTCAGTATAGATGGACTAATAGACCAAGTCCCACACACCGCTAGAAGCCCAAATATTTTTTCAGAGCTAGATGCAGAAAAAAATTATATTCAGTTTGCAACCTGATGGAGGTCAGTATAGATGGACTAATAGAATGATGCTATGCCCAAAAGATTTTACTTCACTAGGTGCAGTAAAAAAATTGGTATTCTATACACAGGTGGTATATCTTGCAACACAGATAGGCTACTCCACTGACTAACACACTCTGCAATAGGCCAAAAAGGATTAGCTTTGCTAGATTCAGCCAAATGCTGTGAAAAAAACTTGCACAGCACTGGCACAGACCTGCCTGGCAAAAACTGATAGGAACTGATGTAACCTAGTCCTGAAAAGGACTCCAATTACAATTAGTCTTTACTCCCACAATCTATCTATTTAAGAGCACAGACCTGCCTGATAAAAGTCGTAGGAAATGCTGTAACCTAGTCCTTAAAAGGACTGCAATCACAACTATTCCCTACTCCCAAGCTATCTGTATATTTGTGCGAAAATTGGCTTGAAATTAACAAGGTATATCGCACACAGCAACAGCGGTGCCGTCTAACACGCAGCTGCAGCAGTGAGAAAATGGTGGCGACGGGGAAAATGGCTTGGTCTTATAGGGCAAGGACATGTGACATACACTGCCAATCACACATGCCCTTGCTTGTGTGAAAAAAAGCACTTCGCTCCGTGTGTGCGCTGCTGATAGGCTGACAGATTGCACCTCCCCACTGCAAATGCGGGAAAGAGAAAAAAAAATGGAGATCTTCATTGTTCCTGCAGAGATCCATCCCCTGCCCCTCCCCCCGCCCCGCTGTACACTCAAACTGCGTATTAACATTAATTTTCATCATTACTGAGAAAAAATCCAGTTATGATTTTGGTGCACGAACAGTTATCGAACATAACCTCGAACAGCCGAATTTTTCTCAAATTGTTCGTGTTCGCCGACCGGCTCGAACACCGCCCAAAACAGCTCGAATTTGAGATTGGCGAACAGTTCGAGTAGAACAACGCTCATCTCTAGTATTTACCCTTTGTCCGCTGCTGAGACCCGGTCCATGTCTG
The DNA here is from genome assembly GCF_046119375.1 of Phyllobates terribilis. Classification (NCBI taxonomy): domain Eukaryota; kingdom Metazoa; phylum Chordata; class Amphibia; order Anura; family Dendrobatidae; genus Phyllobates; species Phyllobates terribilis. Next base: position 867,817,914 of record NW_027362762.1, read on the forward strand.
AATCTATTGAGGAGAATCTGGCCCGGGGATTTATCCGGAAATCTACCTCCCCGGCGGGAGCAGGCTTCTTCTTCATCAAAAAGAAGGACGGCTCACTCCGTCCCGGTATAGACTATAGAGGCCTTAACCAGATCACAGTGAAAAATAAATACCCCCTTCCGCTCATTCCTGAATTATTTGACCGTCTGAAAAGGGCTAGAATCTTCACCAAGCTGGACCTCCGTGGGGCGTATAATCTGGTCCGTATCCGTCAGGGGGATGAATGGAAGACGGCATTCAACACCCGGGATGGTCACTATGAATACCTTGTAATGCCCTTCAGTCTCTGTAACGCTCCCGCCGTCTTTCAAGAGTTGGTCAATGACATCTTCCGTGATCTTCTCTACTCCTGCTTGGTGGTGTACCTGGACGACATCTTGGTCTTCTCTCTGGACCTTCTCACTCACCGGAGGGACGTTCGTCAGGTCCTGCTCAGGCTCAGGCAGAACCACCTCTACGCTAAATATGAGAAGTGCCTCTTTGAGCAGACCTCGCTTCCGTTTCTGGGCTACATAATCTCTCAGACCGGCCTACGAATGGATCCTGAGAAACTGTCTGCCATCCAGAAGTGGCCCCACCAGAGGGGTTGAAGGCTATTCAGCAGTTCCTGGGCTTCGCCAACTACTACCGCCTCTTCATTTCGCACTTCTCTTCCCGGACTGCCCCTATCTCAGCGCTCACCCGTAAGGGCGCTAATCCCGGAGAATGGCCGCCCGAAGCAGAGGAGGCCTTCCATTCCTTAAAACAAGCTTTTTCCTCCGCCACTGTGCTGCATCGTCCGGACGGCAACAAACAATTCTTCCTAAAAGTCGACGCTTCCTCCTCCGGAGCCGGAGCGGTACTTACCCAAAAGTCGTCTTCCAGAAGAATGGTAACCTGCGGCTTCTTCTCCAAACTCTTCTCCTCTTCTGAGCGCAATTATTCTATAGGAGACCGAGAATTGTTGGCCTTTAAGCTGGCACTGGAGGAGTGGCGTTACCTGCTCGAGGGGGCTCTTCACCCAGTAATAATTTACACGAACCACAAGAACTTGGCTTACCTCCAGAGTGCCCAGAGACTTAACCTGCGCCAAGCCCGGTGGTCCTTGTTCTTCGCCCGCTTTAATTTCATTCTTCATTTTCGCCCGGCTGACAAAAACATCAAAGCAGATGCCTTGTCCCGATCCTTTTTGGTCTCTGATCTTGAGGAGGAGCCTAAACACATCATCGACCCCGCCAAAGAAATGCAGGTGGCCCCCGTGAATCTAAATCGTCTTCCACCCGGTAAGACGTTCGTAACTGTACCTGATCGTGAGAAGGTTCTACACTGGGGACACTCGTCCAATCTAGCTGGCCACGCTGGTCAGAAAAAGACCCTCCAGCTTATTACCTGGCATTACTGGTGGCCTACCCTGCACAAGGACGCAATAGACTTTGTTTCAGCCTGTGTGTCCTGCGCCCGCAACAAGGTTCCGAGACATCTGCCAGCCGGCCGTCTCCTTCCTCTTCCTGTACCTGCTGCCCCGTGGCAGCATATAGCTATGGACTTTATAACGGACCTCCCTGTCTCTGCCGGTTGTACAGTCATCTGGGTGGTCGCTGACCGCTTTTCCAAAATGGCTCACTTTATTCCCCTGCCGGGTCTCCCGTCTGCATCAGAGTTAGCTAAAGACTTTATCCATCATATTTTCTGTCTTCATGGTCTTCCTCTCCACATCGTATCCGACCGAGGGGTTCAGTTCACCTCTCACTTTTGGCGAGCCATGTGTAAACTGCTGGGGGTCACCTTGGACTTTTCTTCTGCTTATCACCCACAGTCCAATGGCCAAGTAGAACGGATCAACCAAATTTTAACCAGTTTCCTCCGGCACTTTGTTAATGCTCACCATTCCGACTGGGTGGATCTTTTACCGTGGGCCGAATTTTCCTACAATAATCACGAGAGCGAATCTTCCTCCAAATCCCCGTTTTTTGTAATCTTCGGTCAGCATTCTCGAATCCCGTTTCCCGTCTCCGCCTCGGTGGATAATCCGGCTGCGGAATCTCTCGTTAACGAATTTTCCTCCATTTGGGAAAGTACCAGATCCGCACTTCTTCAGTCATCCGAGCGGATGAAAAAACAGGCTGATAAAAGACGTCTGGATCCACCACAATTCCGTCCTGGAGATAAGGTCTGGCTCTCGTCCAAATATGTCCGGCTCAAGATTCCTTCCTACAAGTTAGGGCCTCGGTTCATCTGTCCACTGGAAGTTATCAAACAAATCAACCCGGTGGCCTATAAATTGAAACTCCCAGCCAATTTGCGGATTCCTAACTCCTTCCATGTATCTCTACTCAAACCCGTGGTACTTAACTCTTTTTCCAAGTCTACAGGTACGCCTCCTGCTCCGGTTTCCGCTGAAAACGAGTTTGAGGTAGAGAACATTCTGGCCACCAAAAGGGTAAGAGGAAAGTCCTTTTTTCTAGTGGATTGGAAGGGGTTTGGTCCTGAGGAGAGAACATGGGAGCCCCGGGAGAACATCCATGCCCCTCTCATCCTTGATAAATTTCTCTCTGGCCTAAAAAAGGGGGGGCCTAAATGGGGGGGTACTGTAGCGTCGGCGTCCCTGCCTCCTGCTAGGCAGGGACGCCGTTCCCCTCACCTCTCCGCTCCATGCCCGGCGGCTTCCTCCCGCTCTACTGGCAGCGCACGCTGCTTCCCGGCCACTGTGCTTAGGGCACGCGCGCGCTCTCCCCCTCTCTTAAAGGGGCCACGCGCGCCGTCCTAAGGAGTCCCCGGCCAATGGCCAGAGGACCTCACCATATATAAGGCACCTCCTCCAAAATGGAGGTGCCTGAGCAATGTTGTTGCAAAGCCTTTCAACTCTGCTTCAGCCCTCAGGTCCCGTTACCAGATACCTGCCAGTTACCTGCCAGATCTCTGCTTGATACCTACCTGATTCCTGTCTATCTGCTTGCATTCCTGCGGTCCGATAGTCTGCCTTCCATCTCCTGTCAGTCTGTCTATGGATCTGCCCGCCCGCTCACCTGGGAGCGCTCACCTGCTACCTGCCTGCTAGCCTACCTGGAGGCTCTGCCGTCACTTGCCGTGACCACCTGCCTGTCCAGAGACTCTTTCCCGCTCACCTGGGAGCGCTCACCTGCTACCTGCCTGCTAGCCTACCTGGAGGCTCTGCCGTCACTTGCCGTGACCACCTGCCTGTCCAGAGATTCTTGCCCGCTCACCTGGGAGCGCTCACCTGCTACCTGCCTGCTAGCCTACCTGGAGGCTCTGCCGTCACTTGCCGTGACCACCTGCATGTCCAGAGACTCTTGCCCGCTCACCTGGGAATGCTCACCTGCTACCTGCCTGCTAGCCTACCTGGAGGCTCTGCCGTCACTTGCCGTGACCACCTGCCTGTCCAGAGACTCTTGCCCGCTCCCCTGGGAGCGCTCACCTGCTACCTGCCTGCTAGCCTATCTAGAGACTCTTTCCCTGCTGTCACTTGCCGTGACCACCTGCCCATCTAGAGACTCTTATCCTGCTGTCACTTGCCGTGACCACCTGCCTGTCTAGAGACTCTTACCCTGCTGTCACTTGCCGTGACCATCCGCCTGTCAAGAGACTGTCCCCGTCACTTGCCGTGACCTCCTGCCCTTCTACCCAGAGACTGTCCCTGTCACTTGCCGTGACTACCTGCCCGCCTTCCCTGGGAGCCACCCGCTTCCTTACAAGGACTGCCCCTTTGTATAGTTGCTCAGAGGTTCCACCTCCCAGACCCATTACATACGACATGTTTCCAATAGAAAGGAGAGGGTCTGCTATACAGTTAAAGGGTATGCAGTGAGTCTAACGGCTGACAAATTTTAGGAAAAACCCCACTAAGAATTTAAAGACACACAGAGCAGGGCTGTAACGATCGGAACGCCGGTCGAATGTGTATGAGGAATACGGCGCTGCTATGAATGACTCCGACCTTTGTATAGTGGCAAATAACTTTCTTTTTACTGGTCACAAAAATGACAAGGTTAAACAATTCTACAAAATATGGGCCACAACAGCCACTAACACAAAATACAAGTTATGCAGTCCGAGAGAGCCAAAGTGCCAATCTCGCAGGGATGAGCCAATCTACCCCTGGGCTATGCCGCTCCCACCCTTATTCAGTACAGGGCCTACCCAGGATGTTACCGCGGACGTGGCACGTGGTCCTCCCAGGAACATAACCTTACACCCCCCCTCCCACACTAATACAATGGGATCTGGGTACTCTTGTTTTCCCCATAGAGAACACTCATATATATTTTACCAATGCGTTACCTGTACAGTGTACAGTTTCTCTTCTTACAAGAGCAAAGAGAAATCTCTCAGACTTAATGCATATGCAAACAGTTAACAAACTAAACATTTAACTAGACCCTGATCTCTGGCCACAGGGTTTGATCAGCTTCTCCTTCACACCAAGCTCTCCAGCACATCCAGGTGTAAGCAGGAATTAGAATCAATCTCAGTCTCAAATTGTAGTTCACAACAGGGCTCCTTTGTAGTTTCCATGTGCACAGTCTTAGTATACCAGATCCTTCACAATCTCTGGATCAAGCCTGCTCAGTCCATCAGCAGTGATACACACCAGGCAGTTCTCAGCACACTGGAATCACTAACTAGCTTTCCCTAACTGACTACACAGTTGGTGACCGGTCACATATCTCAGTTACTCACAGGGCACAGCTTCTCCTTGGACACACACAGTATGGCCCCAGTCTGTATAAGCTCTCCAAAGTCAAAACAGCATTCAGACGCCTGTCGCCTTCTTTATGGACTTCCTGGATCAGTGTTTTCCCAGGCTTTCTCTTTACTTGTTTTGCTGACTCCTAATTAGTGTTGAGCCACCCCCGCAGTGTTCGAGTTCGGTTCGGTTCGTCGAACACCCGTGTGCTCGCCGAACTGTTCGTCGAACTGTTCGTCGAACACCTTCGAACACCGTTAAAACCAATGGCAGGCAAACAAAAACACATAGAAACACATAGAAAACACCTTCAAAGGTGTCCAAAAGCTGACAAACTGCTCAGAAGACATAACTAACACATGGAAAAGTGACAAGTACATATAGTCATGCGAAAATAAAAGAGGTGGAGGAGTAAAAGGAGGGGGAGACACAGATATAGGCATGTCATGCCCTTCTAAAATCCAAAAAGTGAGAAGCCGACACGGCCAGTCCGCTCCTGCCCGTGCCACCTCCGTGTCGCCGGGTTTGTGCCAGAGCCGCGGTGATCCCTGATGGCCAGCCCCCCTCTCCCAATACTGGTGCCTGTCCGCTGGTGGGTCGAGCGAGCCCCCCTGTGGTGGAGGCAGCTCTAAGCTTTTTAATTTAAATTGTCTCTCTAATTTGAATGAATACACTTTAAATCCATTTACAAGGATCTATTGGAGGGCAAGTCTCATGCCAGCAGCCGCGTAATTCCAGCTCCAGTAGCGTCCACTAAAGCTGCTGCAGTTAAAAAGCTTTTATAAGGATCGAGCTCGGCTGTCCACCGCAAGGCATCCTACTGCCAGTCCCAGCCCCTATGCCTTGGGGTGCCTCCTGATGCTCTTCACTAAGTATCCCATGGTCCCGAAGCATTTCCTTTGAAAAAATAAAGTGTCTAAACTACAGGTGGTGTAGCTTGCTTAACAGCCGGGATAATCCGCTGACTAGCAGACACTGCTACTAGGCACAAAGTATTTCCTGGGCTAGATGCAGTTAAAAATTTGTAATTAGATACTCTCATTGGATGCTGAGAAAGCATTCCATAGAGTCTCCTGGCACACCATATATGATTCTCTTAAAAAGCTTGGGGTAGGGGTCTAGGGGACCCTTTTATAGCCAAAATCACGGCCCTGTATCACAATACGTCACCTAGGCTGAAGATAAATGGAACTGTAGCACCCTGAGGGCTCGGTTGCTACAGACGTATTGCACCTCACCCAGAGGTGTGATATCTCACTCTCAGGTAAGGATGTAGTGTGGATCAGGACCCGACACCTGCATGCATTACACCACATTGCCGTGGGGCAGGGCGACCAATATGCCCCTGAGATGGGCACGACAGTCCCTGTCCCTGGCTGGAGTGGGGGGAGGGAACACTGAGGAAGGGGAACCCTGTAGTGCAGGAGCAGGGAGGAAGCAGTTCCTGGGTGCATTGAGAAGGGAGTATAAAAGGTGGGCACCATCTTAGTTCAGTGCAGAGAAGTCTGAGCAGAAGTGGCAGGGAGCAGGGGCTCTGCATGAGCTCTGCTCCGGAGGCGGGCCTAGTAACAGAGGCCCAGGCCTGGAAGAGGGAGAAGGAAGGAAGAAGAGCGGAGAAGGCTCCAGGAACGAGGAATGAAGGGATCCCAGGGGTGCGGACGGGCGAGTCGCCACCGCACGCCCGAATCCACCTGCGTGGAGGGGTCAGGCCAAAGGGGGAGACCGGTCCCCGAACTAGTGGAGGCAGGAAACGACCCTCAGCTAGAAACCGGAGGCTCTGACATTTTATGTGGCGCAGCCCCTCGCTACACCCGCTAGGAAGGCACCACATAGGGTCAGGGAAACTGGCGCCAAGTTTACCAAGAGGAGGCCCGAGGCAGCCGGACAGAAGTGTTGGTAAGAAAGGCCAGACAAAGGACACACAAAGGGGGTCCTGTGAAGTGCTCTAAAGTTATCTGGGAGTTGTCTGAGCCCCTCACCTGGTGAGCACAGTACGACGTGGGCAGCCGTTACCTGCAGACGTGGTCTGGATAATAAGAACTGTGAGTAAAGGCCCTGAACTGCATCACTGACTCCCTGTCGTTACTGCTGCTGCCCTGCACCATCACCCCCATCCTCCGCATACACTGCCCTGAGGCTATACTCCTCCCGTGGGGAGTTATGCTACGCTCTGCTGCACCCACAACACCAGCCTCAGCGGTCTGCCCTGTAGCGGCGGTTCACTCTGACCGCAATCCACGGGTGGCGTAGTCGTACATTTAAACATCAAAACCACATAAATAGTTCCGCCACTGGTTTGACCGCCCTGAGCCACGGAACCGGGTCGCCGCCACGAAGACTACAACCACCAGCATCCACCAAAAAGGGTCCGGCTCCGGGTGTCCCAAGGCCCAGGGGGTGCGTCAGAACATTTTCATCACCTTTCACAATCACCAATGGGACAAGGCAGGGATGTCCTCTGTCCCCTCTCTTATACATCCTAGTGACGGAGCACCTGCTCTCATCAATTCGCCATAACCCCAATATTAGGTGGATTGAGGTGGGAGGCACCGAGTACAAGTGCTCTCTATTTGCTGATGATGTCCTAGTATATATCACTCAATCACATATATCCATCCATGCTGTTATGGCTGAAATAGATCACTTTGTTACATGGTCAAATTTTAAAATCAATGCAGCGAAGTCTGAGGCCCTCGATGTCTCCCTCCCCAAATCCATATAGGATTCCATCCAGTCCAACTTTCCCTTTGCCTGGCCCTCACAGGGTATCAAATACTTAGGAATTCCTATTCATAGAGACCTCTCCCATCTATGTTATCTTAATTTTGGGCCCTTTATTGAACAACTCCATACAGACCACGGTTGGCAAGTTAGAACTGTAAGATTCACTACGTGAACCGCTGGTGTTTTGTGGAAAAGCACATGTACACTGCGTTCCAAATTATTATGCAAAAAGTGTTTAGGAGTGATAAGGGAAGAATTTGTTTGTTTGTCAGTTAAACTCATTGATGGTGATGTGTGTCAGGGCTCTTTATATCACTGTAAGCAATTGCAGACACCTGTGCTAATTAGTTTGGCAAGTGTGTCCAATGAAAGGCAAGACTACTTAAGAAGGCTCTCTCACATTATTAAGCAGCCTACATTTTCTGCCAAAATGGGAAAGAAAAAGGATGCGTCGGCTGCTGAGCAGCAACAAATTGTGGAGTGTTTAGGTCAAGGCATGACTACAATCAACATTGTGCGATGATCAGGATGAAGTGTCTTGGCAATCAAGAAGTATGTAGCTGATTCACAGTACACACATGTGCGTGCTGATAAGGGCAAATTGAGGACTCTTTCCTACAGGCAATTACGTCAGGTTGAAAGAGCAGCGGCAAAAAAGCCTTGTCATAGCAGCAGACAAGTTTTTGAAGCTGCTTGTGCCTCCAACGTCCCCCGAACAACAAGATGCAGGGTCCTTCAGAGGTTTGCAGCTGTGCATACGCCATCCTGTCGACCTCCTCTATCCACTTCACACAAGCAGAAACGGCTCCAGTGGGCCAAACATTACATGAAGACTGATTTCAAAACAGTTTTGTTCACGGATGAGTGCCGTGCAGCGCTCGATGGTCCAGATGGATGGAGTGGAGGATGGCTGGTTGATGGACACCCCACGCAAACACGGCTACAGCGCCAACAAGGAGGAGGTGGAGTAATGTTTTGGGCTGGAATCATGGGGAGAGAGATTGTCGGCCCCTTTAGGATCCCTGAAGGCGCTAAAGATGAACTCCATAATGTATGTGGATTTTCTCAAACAGCACTTCCTGCCATGGTTCAAGAAGAAGAACCGTGTATTTCACAGCAAGATCATTTTCATGCATGATAATGCACCATCTCATGCTGCACATAAAACATCTGCATCTCTGGCTGATATGGGCATAAAAGGGGACAAACTTATGGTGTGACCCCCATGCTCCCCTGACCTCTACCCCATTCAGAACCTTTGGAGCATCATTAAAAGGAGTGTCTATGATGGCGGGAGGCAGTTCACATCTAAGCAACAGCTCTGGGAGGGTATTCTGTCCTCATGCAAAACAATTGAAGCAGAAACCATCCAAAACCTGACAAATTCAATGGACGAGAGAGTTCAGAAGCTCCTTTCGAACAAGGGGTCCTATGTGAAAATGTAACATCACCTAGAATAAAGTTTTGAGTTGAAAACTGTTTGATTTCAGTTTCTAACAACCTGCTAATGCTTATAATTTCAAAAATGACCATTTTTTTGGTCTTTATTAAAATGAAAAGGTTGATCGAAAAGTTTGGGGGATCTAAGAGTGTGGCAACCCAGTAGTCATGATTACTTCGAATTCTGACAATATGAGGGTCATGCTGCAGGTAGTGCAGCAAGAAGGCACTTATGTGTCTTGCGCATCTCGGAGCCCCAAAATTATTTTCCGGGGTAGATGCAGCCAAAAATTATTTTTAATTTTAAATCTGGTGAAGCTTTAGTATAGATGGCCTAATAGGATTAGTGCTGCACACTGCTACAAAGCCCAAATTATTTTCCAGTCAAGATACAGATAAACATGATTAGTAATTTTAAAGCTTAAAACGGTTGGTAGGGTGATTTTAACCAATCATCAAGCTTTTACTCTCCCCAGGATGACACAGGGGTAGAAAAGTCGTTTCGGATCCATGATTTGTTCATCTTTATGAACGTGAGTCTGTCTACATTATCAGTGGAGAGCCGCGTGCGCTTATCTGTCAGCACACCACCAGCAGCGCTGAGCACACGTTCAGACAGAACGCTGGCTGCGGGGCATAACAAGATCTCCAAGGCGTAAGTGGCTAGCTCCGGCCATTTATCCAGATTGGAAGCCCAAAAAGAGCAAGGGTCCAGTGACACAGTCATGGCTTCAATGTTTACTTGGAGATACTCCTGTACCATCGTCTCTAGGCGTTGACTATGTGTCAGACTTCTTGTCTCCTGTGGCCTTGCAAAGGATGGGCTAAAAAAGTGGTGAAATGATTCCGCAAAATTGATGTTACCAGCAGATACTGTGGTTCTGTTACGGTTTGAGTGCTGAACACTTGACGGTCCCACGGTTGGCAAGTTGGAACTGTGAGATTCACTACGTGCACCACTGGTATTTTGTGGAAAAGCACATGTAAGATTCTGCAACAGTCTCTGCTGATACTCCTGCATGCGTGCATCCCTTTCTATGGCAGGAATAATTTCTACAAATTTACTTTTGTACCGGGGATCTAACAGTGTGGCAACCCAGTAGTCAGGATTATTTCTAATTCTCACAATTCGAGGGTCATGTTGCAGGTAGTGCAGCAAGAAGGCACTCATGTGTGTTGCGCATCCAGGAGCACCAAGTCCCTGTTGTGTTGGTGGCGAGGTAACAATCATGCTTCCTTCCTCTGTCCTCTCCCCCCAACCTCGCACAACAGAAATGTGATCAAGGTCTCCCTCATCTGATGAGTCTTCCATCAGTTCGTCCTCCACTTCTTCCTGGGCTCCTGCACCTTCCTCATTAGTTTGGCTGCTACCATGCGCCCTGGTAAAACCATCTCCCCCACCCTCACATGCCTGCCGCCTTGGTGCTGCCGACCGTCTGGACCTTGCAGATGTTAGCCCTTCCGCATACAACTCCTCCTCCTCTACTTCCTCCACCTCCTCTTGTGCCACCACCTGACTCCGAATTCTGTTTAACATGTGCTCCAGCATGTAAATCACCGGAATAGTCATGCTGATAATGGCATCGTCAGCACTAAACATCTTCGTCGCCATTTCAAAACTGTGCAGAAGGGTGCATAGGTCCCTGATCTGAGACCACTCCTCCAGCGTGATTTGCCCCACCTCTGAATCTCGTTGGCCCAGGCTATACGTCAGAACGTATTGCACCAGGGCTTGTCGGTGCTGCCACAGTCGCTGCAACATGTGCAGAGTTGAATTCCACCGGGTAGGCACATCGCATTTTAGCCGGTGAAGTGGCAGGCCCAACGACTTCTGTAGAGATGCAAGTCGCTGAGCTGCGGGATGCGAACGGCGGAAGTGAGCACACAGCGACCGTGCCCTCTGCAGAAGGCCATCTAGTCTGGGATAGTGGGCTAAAAATTGCTGGACAACCAGGTTCAACACGTGAGCCATACAAGGCACGTGTGTGACATTGCCCCGGCGAAGGGCCGCACCCAGGTTTGCAGCATTGTCGCACACGGCCTTCCCTGGTTTCAGGTCCAGTGGAGACAACCATTCATGAAATTGGTTCTCCAGAGCTGACCACAACTCCTCAGCTGTGTGACTCACATTTCCCAGACATTTCAATGTAAAAACCGCCTGATGACGTTGAGCCCTACTGCCAGCATAGTAAGGAGGTGTGCAGGATCCCTTCTGCGCAGTTAGAAAGCTTGTGGCATGACCAGACAGGCTTTGGGTGCAGGTGGAAGACCGAGAGGAGGTTGAGGAGGCAGGAGCAGTGGAGGAACTTTGACATAAAGAGGATTGACGCACAACTCGTGGGGACGGCAAGACTTGGCAGCAGCCCCTTGTCCTGCTGTCACCATAGTTACCCAGTGCCCAGTCAGCGACATGTAACGCCCCTGTCCATGCCTACTCGTCCAAGTGTCTGTGGTGAAATGCACCCTGTCACACACAGAGTTTCTCAAAGAAGCGGTGATGTTGTGTGCGACATGCTGGTGGAGCGCAGGCACACCTTTCTTTGAGAAGTAGTGCCGACTGGGCATCTGGTACTGGGGCACTGCGACAGACATAAGGTCTCGAAAATCCTCTGTGTCCACCAGGCGGAAAGGCAGCATTTCTGTAGCCAAGAGCTTGCAGATGGTGAAATTCAACCTCTTAGCTTTCTCATGGCTAGGAGGAAATGGTCTTTTACTTGTCCACATCTGAGGGACCGAGGGCTGGCTATTGTGCTTAGACGGGGTTGATAAGGGTGTCCCCGGCAAACTGCCGGTCTGTGAGGAAGATGCAGGCGGACATGTTAGGTTGCCTTGATCCAAAGGTGGTGCTATCGATGTCGGACAGCGCTCAACACCAGCTGGTGTTCCCACCTCCAAAGAAAATGATGACCTGCCAATCACGCTGGCTGTTGCGGGTAAAGAGGTGGCAGGTCTGCGCCCCAAAACAGGTGTGACTGCTGTCCCCCCAGTCACAGAGGATGAAGAGGCCGCGGATGCACAAGATATGGCAGACGGTGGCTGGCCCGGCCGGCTAGGCCGCATTGTAGCACACTGAGCTTCCCACTGCAACTTATGCTTCATGTCCATGTGCCGGTTCATGCATGAAGTACTCAAACTATGTATTTTTTGGCCTCTACTTAGCTTTTGCTGACAAATGTTACAGATAACACGAGTTGGGTTATCTTTATCGATCTGAAAAAATGCCCAGGCTATGCAAGGCTTAGCACCCATGCGACCTGAAGAGCCACCACGACTTGTGGTGAGAGGCAGAGTTGTGTTTGAGGATGCAGTTGTTGACGTGCTTCCAGTACTACGTCTCTGTCCAGGAAGGCGCAACCTGACCTCGTCGTCACTAGCATCTTCCTCCACCTCCTCTGCTGACCTCATCTCTTGGCTGACTGTGGGTTGACAGTAAGTGGGATCTCCAACCTCATCATCATCACCCTGTGCGTTATCACACCCGTCGTCCTCAGAGCCAACCTGTTCCTGCCCTGACAAAAAACTAAAGTTGTCGCTCCAATCAGGTATTTGAGTCTTATCATCGTCTTCCTCATTGTCTCCACCAACAGGAGTTACAGTTTGGGAATGAGGGTCTACATTATGGTCAGAACCTTCTGCGTCTGGTCCTGGATCCGACTCATAAAGATTCTGGGCATCAGTGCAGATCATTTCCTCGTCTGGATTCACAGAAGCGCTGGAGTCGACCTCTGATTCCCAGGCTATAGTATGAGTAAACAGCTCTGCAGACTCAACCATCTGTTCTACCTCATACTCAGACGGGCAGCTGGAGATTTGGGAGCTGTGAGGAAGCAAGTGCGATTGGGGTGACACCTTTGAGGACTGGAGTATTTGTGATGTTGAAGTTGATGTGGAGGAGAGCCCACTTAAAGGAGCACTTGATATCCGTTGAAGCACCTGCTGTTTTTGTGCCTCATCTGGAATTTGTAGCGATTGGCGTGGCCGTAAGAAAGGGATCTTATCACATTGTCCGCTAAAAGAAGTAGACATTTTAGTTTGGCTGGAAGATGGTCTTTCTTCTGCAGATGTTACTGTTGCTTTAACACCTACCCCACGGACACAACCTTTTTTCCCCTTCCCAACACGCCTATTCCCCTTTCCACCAGCAGCAGGCCTTTTTCCACTCATTTTGGTGGTTAACTAATTCACAACTCTGGAGTTGTTTGCACAAAAAAACAATGGATGGTAACCGAGCAGAGCTGAGTGGCCAAACTGTGGTATTAGGCCAAAACTATTGGCTGGGTTAGATGCAGAAAAAAATTATATTCAATTTGCAACCTGATGGAGGTCAGTATAGATGGACTAATACAACAAGTCCCACACACAGCTAGAAGCCCAATATTTTTTCAGAGGTAGATGCAGAAAAAAATATATTCAGTTTGCAACCTGATGGAGGTCAGTATAGATGGACTAATACAACAAGTCCCACACACAGCTAGAAGCCCAAATATTTTTTCAGAGGTACTGTAGATGCAGATAAAAATTATTTTTAATTTGCAACCTGATGGAGGTCAGTATAGATGGACTAATAGAGAAAGTCCGACACACTGCTAGAAGGCCAAATATTTTTTCAGAGCTAGATGCAGAAAAAAATTATATTCAGTTTGCAACCTGATGGAGGTCTGTATAGATGGATTAATAGAACAAGACCCACACACAGCTAGAAGCCCAATATTTTTTCAGAGGTAGATGCAGAAAAAAATATATTCAGTTTGCAACCTGATGGAGGTCAGTATAGATGGACTAATACAACAAGTCCCACACACAGCTAGAAGCCCAATATTTTTTCAGAGGTAGATGCAGAAAAATATATATTCAGTTTGCAACCTGATGGAGGTCAGTATAGATGGACTAATACAACAAGTCCCACACACAGCTAGAAGCCCAATATTTTTTCAGAGGTAGATGCAGAAAAAAATATATTCAGTTTGCAACCTGATGGAGGTCAGTATAGATGGACTAATACAACAAGTCCCACACACAGCTAGAAGCCCAAATATTTTTTCAGAGGTACTGTAGATGCAGATAAAAATTATTTTTAATTTGCAACCTGATGGAGGTCAGTATAGATGGACTAATAGAGAAAGTCCGACACACTGCTAGAAGGCCAAATATTTTTTCAGAGCTAGATGCAGAAAAAAATTATATTCAGTTTGCAACCTGATGGAGGTCAGTATAGATGGACTAACAGAGAAAGTCCCACACACTGCTAGAAGGCCAAATATTTTTTCAGAGCTAGATGCAGAAAAAAATTATATTCAGTTTGCAACCTGATGGAGGTCTGTATAGATGGATTAATAGAACAAGACCCACACACAGCTAGAAGCCCAATATTTTTTCAGAGGTAGATGCAGAAAAAAATATATTCAGTTTGCAACCTGATGGAGGTCAGTATAGATGGACTAATACAACAAGTCCCACACACAGCTAGAAGCCCAATATTTTTTCAGAGGTAGATGCAGAAAAAAATATATTCAGTTTGCAACCTGATGGAGGTCAGTATAGATGGACTAATACAACAAGTCCCACACACAGCTAGAAGCCCAAATATTTTTTCAGAGGTACTGTAGATGCAGATAAAAATTATTTTTAATTTGCAACCTGATGGAGGTCAGTATAGATGGACTAATAGAGAAAGTCCGACACACTGCTAGAAGGCCAAATATTTTTTCAGAGCTAGATGCAGAAAAAAATTATATTCAGTTTGCAACCTGATGGAGGTCAGTATAGATGGACTAACAGAGAAAGTCCCACACACTGCTAGAAGGCCAAATATTTTTTCAGAGCTAGATGCAGAAAAAAATTATATTCAGTTTGCAACCTGATGGAGGTCTGTATAGATGGATTAATAGAACAAGACCCACACACAGCTAGAAGCCCAATATTTTTTCAGAGGTAGATGCAGAAAAAAATATATTCAGTTTGCAACCTGATGGAGGTCAGTATAGATGGACTAATACAACAAGTCCCACACACAGCTAGAAGCCCAATATTTTTTCAGAGGTGGATGCAGAAAAAAATATATTCAGTTTGCAACCTGATGGAGGTCAGTATAGATGGACTAATACAACAAGTCCCACACACAGCTAGAAGCCCAAATATTTTTTCAGAGGTACTGTAGATGCAGATAAAAATTATTTTTAATTTGCAACCTGATGGAGGTCAGTATAGATGGACTAACAGAGAAAGTCCGACACACTGCTAGAAGGCCAAATATTTTTTCAGAGCTAGATGCAGAAAAAAATTATATTCAGTTTGCAACCTGATGGAGGTCTGTATAGATGGATTAATAGAACAAGACCCACACACAGCTAGAAGCCCAATATTTTTTCAGAGGTAGATGCAGAAAAATATATATTCAGTTTGCAACCTGATGGAGGTCAGTATAGATGGACTAATACAACAAGTCCCACACACAGCTAGAAGCCCAATATTTTTTCAGAGGTAGATGCAGAAAAAAATATATTCAGTTTGCAACCTGATGGAGGTCAGTATAGATGGACTAATACAACAAGTCCCACACACAGCTAGAAGCCCAAATATTTTTTCAGAGGTACTGTAGATGCAGATAAAAATTATTTTTAATTTGCAACCTGATGGAGGTCAGTATAGATGGACTAATAGAGAAAGTCCGACACACTGCTAGAAGGCCAAATATTTTTTCAGAGCTAGATGCAGAAAAAAATTATATTCAGTTTGCAACCTGATGGAGGTCAGTATAGATGGACTAACAGAGAAAGTCCCACACACTGCTAGAAGGCCAAATATTTTTTCAGAGCTAGATGCAGAAAAAAATTATATTCAGTTTGCAACCTGATGGAGGTCTGTATAGATGGATTAATAGAACAAGACCCACACACAGCTAGAAGCCCAATATTTTTTCAGAGGTAGATGCAGAAAAAAATATATTCAGTTTGCAACCTGATGGAGGTCAGTATAGATGGACTAATACAACAAGTCCCACACACAGCTAGAAGCCCAATATTTTTTCAGAGGTAGATGCAGAAAAAAATATATTCAGTTTGCAACCTGATGGAGGTCAGTATAGATGGACTAATACAACAAGTCCCACACACAGCTAGAAGCCCAATATTTTTTCAGAGGTAGATGCAGAAAAAAATATATTCAGTTTGCAACCTGATGGAGGTCAGTATAGATGGACTAATACAACAAGTCCCACACACAGCTAGAAGCCCAAATATTTTTTCAGAGGTACTGTAGATGCAGATAAAAATTATTTTTAATTTGCAACCTGATGGAGGTCAGTATAGATGGACTAATAGAGAAAGTCCGACACACTGCTAGAAGGCCAAATATTTTTTCAGAGCTAGATGCAGAAAAAAATTATATTCAGTTTGCAACCTGATGGAGGTCTGTATAGATGGATTAATAGAACAAGACCCACACACAGCTAGAAGCCCAATATTTTTTCAGAGGTAGATGCAGAAAAAAATATATTCAGTTTGCAACCTGATGGAGGTCAGTATAGATGGACTAATACAACAAGTCCCACACACAGCTAGAAGCCCAATATTTTTTCAGAGGTAGATGCAGAAAAAAATATATTCAGTTTGCAACCTGATGGAGGTCAGTATAGATGGACTAATACAACAAGTCCCACACACAGCTAGAAGCCCAATATTTTTTCAGAGGTAGATGCAGAAAAAAATATATTCAGTTTGCAACCTGATGGAGGTCAGTATAGATGGACTAATACAACAAGTCCCACACACAGCTAGAAGCCCAAATATTTTTTCAGAGGTACTGTAGATGCAGATAAAAATTATTTTTAATTTGCAACCTGATGGAGGTCAGTATAGATGGACTAATAGAGAAAGTCCGACACACTGCTAGAAGGCCAAATATTTTTTCAGAGCTAGATGCAGAAAAAAATTATATTCAGTTTGCAACCTGATGGAGGTCAGTATAGATGGACTAACGGAGAAAGTCCCACACACTGCTAGAAGGCCAAATATTTTTTCAGAGCTAGATGCAGAAAAAAATTATATTCAGTTTGCAACCTGATGGAGGTCTGTATAGATGGATTAATAGAACAAGACCCACACACAGCTAGAAGCCCAATATTTTTTCAGAGGTAGATGCAGAAAAAAAATATATTCAGTTTGCAACCTGATGGAGGTCAGTATAGATGGACTAATACAACAAGTCCCACACACAGCTAGAAGCCCAATATTTTTTCAGAGGTAGATGCAGAAAAAAATATATTCAGTTTGCAACCTGATGGAGGTCAGTATAGATGGACTAATACAACAAGTCCCACACACAGCTAGAAGCCCAAATATTTTTTCAGAGGTACTGTAGATGCAGATAAAAATTATTTTTAATTTGCAACCTGATGGAGGTCAGTATAGATGGACTAATAGAGAAAGTCCGACACACTGCTAGAAGGCCAAATATTTTTTCAGAGCTAGATGCAGAAAAAAATTATATTCAGTTTGCAACCTGATGGAGGTCAGTATAGATGGACTAATAGAATGATGCTATGCCCAAAAGATTTTACTTCACTAGGTGCAGTAAAAAAATTGGTATTCTATACACAGGTGGTATATCTTGCAACACAGATAGGCTACTCCACTGACTAACACACTCTGCAATAGGCCAAAAAGGATTAGCTTTGCTAGATTCAGCCAAATGCTGTGAAAAAAACTTGCACAGCACTGGCACAGACCTGCCTGGCAAAAACTGATAGGAACTGATGTAACCTAGTCCTGAAAAGGACTCCAATTACAATTAGTCTTTACTCCCACAATCTATCTATTTAAGAGCACAGACCTCCCTGATAAAAGTCGTAGGAAATGCTGTAACCTAGTCCTTAAAAGGACTGCAATCACAACTATTCCCTACTCCCAAGCTATCTGTAGATTTGTGCGAAAATTGGCTTGAAATTAACAAGGTATAGCGCACACAGCAACAGCGGTGCCGTCTAACACGCAGCTGCAGCAGTGAGAAAATGGTGGCGACGGGGAAAATGGCTTGGTCTTATAGGGCAAGGACATGTGACATACCCTGCCAATGACACATGCCCTTGCTTGTGTGAAAATAAGCACTTCACTCCGTGTGTGCGCTGCTGATAGGCTGACAGATTGCACCTCCCCACTGCAAATGCGGGAAAGAGAAAAAAAAATGGAGATCTTCATTGTTCCTGCAGAGATCCATCCCCTGCCCCTCCCCCCACCCTGCTGTACACTCAAACTGCGTATTAACATTAATTTTCATCATTACTGAGAAAAAATCCAGTTATGATTTTGGTGCACGAACAGTTATCGAACATAACCTCGAACAGCCGAATTTTTCTCAAATTGTTCGTGTTCGCCGAACGGCTCGAACACCGCCCAAAACAGCTCGAATTTGAGATTGGCGAACAGTTCGAGTAGAACAACGCTCATCTCTACTCCTAATGGCCGGACTAAGTCATTGCAGGAGAAATTTACACTGTCATAAAAAATGAGCTCATTACCAGAAAGACATGTCAACATGTTACAGGGCCACAGTAACAAGGTACGACATGTTCCCATTAGAAAGGAGACGGTCTGCTATACAGTTAAAGGGTATGCAGTGAGTCCAACGGCTGACCAATTTTAGGAAAAACCCCATTAAGAATTTAAAGACACATAGAGCAGGGCCACAGTAACGACAAATTCCATTTAGAAAGGAGAGAGTCTGCTATACAGTTTTAGGGTATGCAGTGAGTCCAACGGCTGACCAATTTTAGGAAAAACCCCACTAAGAATTTAAAGACACATAGAGCAGGGCCACAGTAACGACAAATTCCCATTAGAAAGGAAAGAGTCTCCCATAGTGTTGGCCTATGCAGTGAATGCAAGGGCTGCCAGAAATTTGGAGGCACTTCAATGCCCCTTGGAACAGACGTGGAGGAGGTCCTCATAAAAAAATGTTCCCATTAGAAAGGAGCGGGCCTCCTATACTTGTAATGCCCATGCACTAAGTGTATGGGCTGACAAACATTTACCCCTGGGGGGTATACATGAACATACTGTATAAAAAAAATTTTTTACAGGCGTCATAAACACCCTTTAAAAAAAATTCTGTGGGTGTTGCATCACGGACCACGGTCACCCTAGTGATATGGTGGTGGAGGATGAGGAGAAGGAGGAGGACAAGAGCAAATAGACAAAATCAGGAAGCGTATACCCATTTGTGGGTGTGAAAAGGTGTATGGGAATACACCTCCCAAGAAAAGACACTGGATTTGAGTTTATGTTACGCTGCTATCATTCAGTGGTGTTGAGAAGTCTGGCCCAATCCAGCCCTTGTTCATTTTTATAAGAGTCAGCCTGTCAGCATTTTCAGTTGACAGGTGGATGCGCTTATCAGTTAGAATTCTTCCAGCGGCACTAAAAACCCGCTCTGATAAAACGCTGGTGGCAGGGCAGGCCAGGACCTCCAAGGCATAGAGAGCCAGTTCATTCCACGTATCCAGCTTAGATACCCAATAATTATAAGGCACAGAGGAATCATGGAGGAAGTTGAAACGGTCAGCAAGGTTCTCCCTCAGCATCTTCCAAAACTTTGCTCTCCTTGTAAGAGTACCCTGCGCCTCAGGGCCTGTGCGATGGGAGGGTCTGAGAAAACTCTCCCAGAACTTTGACAGTGCTCCCCTGCCTCTGCTGGATTGAAGTTGTGTCTCTCTCGCCTGTACTCCTTGGTTGTCCAACGAAGTGTTCACTCTGGCGCCAGCGTTTTCAGATGGGAATTTTTTTAATAGTTCCGCAACAAGGGCCTTCTGGTACAGCCCCATTTTTGTAGACCTGTCCACCTCAGGAATAAGAGATATAAAGTTCTCCTTGTAGCATGGGTCTAGAAGTGTCACCAACCAGTAATGACTGTCACCCAAAATTTTGAGAACGCGAGGGTCATGGGAAAGGCAGCGTAACATAAACTCAGCCATGCGAGCCAGACTACTAACAGGCAAGACTTCCGTGTCCTCACCAAGAGGATGACTGACCATGCTCTCCTCCTCCTCCTCTCTGTCCTCTGGCCATCCACGCTGAACAGACGGTATGACAGTTGTGCAGGTAGTACCATCTATAGTGCATGAAACTAGCTCCTGTCCTTCCTCCTCCTCCTCTTCCTCATTGTCACCCAATCCACGTTGGGATGAGATGAGGCTTGGCTGTGTATAATCACCCTGTATGGTTCCTTGCTCCATCTCATCATGCTCCGCCTGCAATGCATCCTCTTTGATTGTGAGCAGAGAGCGTTTCATAAGACAGAGAAGCGGGATGGTGACGCTAATTATGGTGTCATCGCTGCTCACCATCTTGGTGGAGTCCTCAAAGTTTTGGAGGATGGTACATATGTCTGACATCCATGTCCACTCCTGAGGTCTTGTGTGTGGAGTCTGAACTGAATACCGACGACCTTGTTGATGCTGGTACTCAACAACTGCCCTCTTCTGCTCACATATTCTTCCCAACATCTGCAGTGTAGAGTTCCAACACCTGGGGACATCACACACCAGTCTGTGAGCCGGAAGCTGCAAACGCTGCTGAAAAACGGCAAGGGCGGCGGAAGCTGTAGCTGACTTTCTAAAATGGGCACACAGGCGGTGTACTTTAACAAGAAGACCCGGCAGCTCCAGGTAGGATTTGAGAAACCGCTGAACCACGAGGTTAAGCACATGGGCCAGGCATGGTACGTGTGTGAGCTCGCCTCGCCTCAGAGCCGCCACCAGGTCCCGGCCATTGTCACACAGGACCATGCCTGGCTGTAGGTTCAGTGGTGTGAGCCACAGATCAGCCTGCTCTTTCAGAGCTGTCCATAACTCTTCAGCATTTTGCGGTTTGTCACCTAAGCATATTAGCTTCAGCACAGCCTGTTGCCGCTTGGCCAAGGCAGTGCTGCAGTGCTTCCAGCTTGTGACTGATGTGGTCATTTCGGAGATGGAGGCTGAAGAGGAGGAGGAGGCTGAGGAGGATGAGGTGCAGGAGCTCTGGACCGTGGGGGGCAACCCTGATTGACCTAGGGCCCGCTATCCTTGGCGTTGGTAGGTAGTGTTCCGTCCCAAGGTCCGACTGGGTCCCAGCTTCCACTATATTAACCAAGTGTGCCGCCAGCGAGATGTACCGTCCCTGCTCACAAGCACTTGTCCACATGTCCGTGGTTAGGTGGACTTTCCCGGTAACTGCGCTGTTGAGGGCACGGCTAATGTTTTGGGACACGTGCTTGTGTAATGCAGGGATGGTACACCGGGAGAAATAGTGGCGACTGGGGACCGAGTACCAAGGGACGTCCGCTGCCATCAGGTTGCGGAATGCTCCGTATCCACGAGCCTAAAACATTGTGAAATGTGAGAATTTAGTAGTGTGGCCTGTGGGGCGTTGGCTGCATATTTACGCTTGGGTTCCAAGGACTGGGGTATGGACAACTGAACGCTGCGCTGGGACAAGGACATGGATGTGCTTCCTGATGCTGCTACTTGAGAGTGTGCAATGACAGGTGCAGGGCAGGAGGCATCTTCGCATGCACCATGGACAGGGGATTGGCTTGCATGCACAACAGCGGAAGAAGCAATGGTGCCACCTGCAGACACTGTTCCTGGACCCTGGGGTTCAGCCCACAAAGTCGAGTGCTTTGCTGCCATGTGACTGATCATGCTGGTGGTGGTCAGGCTGGTCGTTTTGCCACCCCTGCTGATGCTGGCCTGGCAGGTGGTGCAAATGGCCTTTTTGGGGTTATCGGCAGAGTCTTTAAAAAACAACTACACTCGGGAAGACCTAACAGTTGTACTGGCAACTTCCTTTGTGTTGGTGTTACGGGGAATGGTTGCCTGCCTTTTGTCAGCGGCAACCACACTGCTTCTTCCTGCCTGTTGGGGTGCTCTGACTCCCTCCCCCTGTGTGCTGCTGTCCTCGCTCTGCATGTCCTCCTGCCAGGTTGGGTCAGTTACTATATCATCCACCACCTCGTCATCCACTTCCGCACCCTGGTCCTCCACCTGACTTTCTGGCAATTGTGTCTCATCATTGTCCACCTCTTGTGACACTTTCCCACCATCGCCTTCGTGTGATCGTGGCTGCTCAAATATTTGGGCATCGCTACACGCGATCTCCTCTTGCCCCACTTCAAGTGGACCGGGTGAGAGGCCCGAATCTATAAATGGAAAAGTGAACAGCTCTTCAGAGTGTCCAAGTGTGGGATCAGTTGTCTCTAGTACTTGGCATGGTGGGAGGAAGGAGGATCAAGGTGAGGAATATGCGGTCCAGACTCACGGCTACTGAGACTTGACCGTGTGGAAGACAGGGTGGTGGCAGCTAAGTGACTGGAAGCATTATCCGCTATCCAACCAACAACCTTTTGACACTGCTCTGGGTTCAATAGTGGGGTGCTGCGGTCCCCTAGAAATTGGGATAGGAAGGTCAGGCGAGAATATGTGCGTGTTTGTCGTGGCACAATTTCAGCTTGCCCACGGCCTTGTTCTCGGCCTCTGCATGCACCATTACCATCAAGTCAAGTTCCCCATCCCTTGCCACATGCCTTGCCCATTTTAAATGGAGGACAGTATCTTCCATGCTCACTACAAATGACTGAGTTTGGAGCGAACTTATATGGATCTGTTTGACGGAGAAAACAGAGTTTTAAATACCTGGCCTGTAGGTAAGTAGTTTGAACAGCAAACTGGTGTGAATTGCTTCGCTGACACACTAAAGGAAATTTTTAATGGAGGCCATAAATGGCAGCATTTTCTGACAACGTATATGTGATCCGTTTGACGGAGAAAACACAGTTTTAAATAGCTGGATTTCTAGCACTGTAATATGGAAAGGACCTGGCTGTATTCTGCAGTGCCAACATTGTGCTATATGCACTGCAGTCTGCTATATACACTGCCTGCCTGCCTATATACACTGCCTGCCTGATATCTCTGCAGATGGATTAGTTATCAGGTCTGATATACACCTGATAACGCTGTATGACCAGCCAATCACTGTAATGCCACAACCAACATGGCTACGGCATTACAGTGAGTGGCAAGCAAACCCTGCATGTTGATTGGCGCTCTAAAGAGTGCCAAACATGCAGGGAGGGGACCCGAGCTCCCGCCGAGCAACCCCGGAAATACTCGGAGAGCGCCGAGCATCTCAAGCAGTGAGATGCTCGGGCGAGCACCGAGCAGTAGCGAGCATGCTCGCTCATCCCTAGCTAAGTCCAATGATTATATGATAACATGTCCAACGTCAGTAAACTAGGCACTGCTCTTGCTTGATTGTCTTTACCTATTTCTCCCTCCTTTCCTCCCCAATTTTTTCATGTCCCGTCACTGCGTTAACTGATGATTTTCTTGCCTCTTTTTATATTTACCCTCCTTTTTGTGCATTTGTTGCTATCCTTTTTGTACTATCATACTGATATTTACACCTTTGAAAGCCTTTGTAATAAATCTGGATTATATTTTTCTGTGTGCAAGATATACATTGTTAATGGACTTTCGTGTTGTAATTTAAGGTATCTTAAACTTTGACTTGAATAAAAAAAATAAGGTCTAAAGAGTAAAATTTATTTTGCCTGTAATTTGTAATGGGGAGTCCATTATGCTTTAAAATGTAAAGTTTTCCTATAGTGCTCTAAAACATAAAAAAATAGGTATATTGTATTTGAAGCTCATAATACTCTAAGATGGATGGATGCAAAGGAGCGCAGCACTGCTGGTATTTGTACTGAAAGTCAAATGTCTTACTATCTTAGAACATGTTACTATTGAACAAGATGTTGAAATGCTAAAAATCATAGCCCTTTGAGGATGTAGTGGAAAAAACAACAAAATAAAAGAATAGAGGCAAGGACTGGCTAAATACTAGGTATTAGGAGATGATGCACTGTTCTACTACACACCGATAAACCATACTGATACACATCAATGTAAAATGATTCTGCTAACAGAGGACCTTTCACATGTTAAACTGATCACATCATGGAATAGTGGCTGCAGACCTGAGTAAAATGTAGTTTTTATTTCCTAATTTCTCCTCGCTGTTGTGTAGATATTAGTTTATAAAGTTTAGGTTAAAATTTATGTTACATCCAAGGGGGCGTTACCAGAGATTTGTCTCTGGGAGCATGTTCTTCTTTCCCAGCATGAGGTTGACCAATCATAAGCAGGCAGGTTATGCAGGGAAGAAAAGAACACGCCCTCCTCTCCTCACTGATCTCGGCAGCTACTGTGCAGAGTTATGAGTTAGAAGCTGAGTTATAAATCATTACAAACACTTCCAGATCTCATCTCATGGCAGTCAGTGTGGGAGGATTGTGAAAGTTGACACCACTGTGAGGTGAGATTTGGAAGGGTTTGTAATGATACATAATATCTACGCAGTAGAGAGTAGAAATTAAAAAATAAAAACTATGCTTTAATCCACTCTGCAAACAATATTCAATGATGTGGTAAGTTTAGTCTGTTCTGGTGAAAGGTCCTCTTTAAAACTATGATGGAGAAACTCCTGCCCTAGGCTATGTTCCCACAATGAGCTTTTGATGCATTTTTGACACTGTGCATTTTCGCGGCTTCAAAAACACAGGGTCTTACAGTCCCAGCTAAGTGGATTTATAGAAATCTCATGCCCACTGTGCTTTTATTTTATTCAGCGTAAACTGACCTGCCATGCGTATTTCCAAATTGTAGCATATCAATTGCTCTTGTGGGTATGCTGAGTTTTCTGTAGATTTTCCCCAAGGATTTGCATTAGATGTGGAAAATTCACAGGTAAAAAACGCACATGCATTTTTAGTGCATTTCTATGGTGGAAATGCATCAAAAACACATGTAGTCCACATCTAAGCATATCAATAAAGTTTTGTCACATACCAGCAAGTATCAAAAACAACAGCATTTTTATTTACACACCAAAAAGAGACAAAAATGCTGCGTCAAAAATGCGATAAAAGCGCATGTTAAAAAACGTACACAATAACACAATGAAAAAACAGTTGCAACCTAATTTAAATAATAATGGTACAGAAATTCTGCAATGTCAAAAATTCTGCAGTGTCAAAGACTCAACAATGCTCATCATAGAAACGTAGCCTAAGGTGCATTTATACTGCAAGATTATCATGAACAAATGTTCCTTCAGAGCATTCGGCCTTTGTAAATAGGCTATTAAATGACCACAGATCAGCAAACAAATAGCTCATCAGTGGTCATTTAATACCACCAGTTGGCTGATGTAAAAGGACCTTCAGCGAATATCCCAAGTCATGTTGTAATCTTCATGATAAAAATGTTTAAAAGGGTTGTCTCATCGTGTAAAGCTCCAGAAACAAAGGAGCTGCTTCAGCTGATCGCAGTCGGTCCAGCTCCCCAGTTGTATAAAATCAGGATCAGATGGGTGAAATAGAGCTTGTTTTCCCAATTTTACGATGGAAGAGCTTCTAGAAGATTCTGCCAAAAAAAGTGTAATATCTATTGGAAGCTTATCAGGACATATGGATATAATAGAGATGGGTCCTCTAGAGCAGGGTTCCCCAACTCCAGTCCTCAAGGCCCACCAACAGGTCATGTTTTCAGGATTTCCTTAGTATTGCACAGGTGATGGAATTATTGCCTGTGCAGGTGATGCAATTATCACCTGTGTAATACTAAGGAAATCCTGAAAACATGACCTGTTGGTGGGCCTTGAGGACTGGAGTTGGGGAACCCTGCTCTAGAGCATTCACTCAATGAAGCAAAAGATAGAGGCACCAAGTAACAGCTGACCCCCGTCATTTACATGATTGATCATTTTTTATGAATCAGCAGTGCGTTCATTCGTTTTTGGAATGTGAGTCTATTTTTTACATTTGTGTGTCATCTATTTTTTTTAATGCAAAGAAGAAATAAAAGAAAGTGTTGGAGGTTTCTCAAGTTTCTCTTAGCAACCAGTTAGTGTAACTTATACAGCAGAATGCAATGCAGATGGCATTAGTGTGGTGTCCATTCGTTTTCACTGATCCATTAACATGAATGGGTGAGTTAAAAGGGAATCTGTCACCAAGTTTTTGCTACCTCATCTGAGAGCAATATAATGTAGGAAAAGAGACCCTGATTCCAGCGATGTATCACTGGGTGCAGCAGCTGTGACAGAATCAGAGTTCTTAGATGTAGCATGAAGCAGAGCTGAGAAAGCTGACCCTGCCCACACCACAGCTTTTATGTACATTGTCTATTGACAGTGAGCTGATTATCAGAAGAGGGGGCGGAGTCAGACCAGGGCTCACATGTCAGCTAGTCACAGCAATGATAATTTCCTAGTGATTAAACCTTCTTTGTAGTTAAACAACAGCACACAGCCTGATAAAGGATATGTTGCTGAATACAGTGTCTCAGCTGCTACCTACTGCTGTCCTCAGATTGCAAAGCAGAAATCTGCTGACAGATTCCCTTTAAGCCGGGTTCAGACAAGCATATGAAAACTTGTCTGTGTTTCTTCCAGAAAAACCTATGTTTCATGAGTATGTTGTTTTGAATGTTCGTTTTTTACTTTAACAATTAGAAATAAAATATCTAATACAGTTTCCTATATAATCTGTCAGTAGATCTTTTAAACACAGATGACATAATGGGTGATGTCTTATCTGCAAAATGGAATAGGGCAATGTGTGCTGCATTTTTTTTTCTTATTAAGGCTGTGTGCCCACGTAGCGTTTTTCAAGCGTATATGCTGCGGAATTTCCGCAGCGTAAACGCTTGAAAAACGCATGTAGATCCGCACCCCATGGTCCCCAATGGCATTCCGCAATGTCAATGCCCATGCTGCGGATTTTTCCGCAGCGTATATGCTGCAGTCAAAAATCCGCAGCATGTTCATTAATTTTGCGGAAGCGCAGCGGAATCAATGTGCGGATGGTACCCAAGTCTGGAGGAGAGGAGACTCTCATCCAGACCTGGGTACCAAAGAACCTGTAAAAAAAAGAATAAAATAAAGTTTATACTTATCTTCTGATGTTTTCCCTCCGTCGCGCTGTTGTCTGAAGGACCTGCCACGTCATTGAGTCATGTGACCCACCACATGACTCAATGACGTCACCGCAGGTCCTGCACACAACAGCGTGAGCCGCGCAAGCCTCCGGACGGGGCAGAGAATGCATCAGAAGGTGAGTATAAAGTTTATTTTTTTATTTTTTACCATTCTGAACAAGTTGTCAAGCACTTTTCCAAGTGATGCTTGGAGAAGTGCTTGATAACCCGCATGCGGAAATGCATGCAAAGACGCCTCACAAACGCTTCTACCTGGCGGGAAAACCGCATGTAATATCCGCATGCGATTTTCCCGCCAGGGAGAAGCGTAAAAAATATGCTTCAGGTCCGCAACGTGGGCAAATAGCCTAACAGTCAGTTAATCGGTGTGCTATTAGCCATTTTGCACACAGAGGACACAAGGACCAAAAATGTGCTTGTTGTAATGAGACCTTGGTGCACAAATCAGACTAAAGTGGGACATGTAGTAATGAGAAAATCCAGCATCAGGGGCTTCTTATAAAAACATGTCTTATTTTGAAATAGTATAAAATCAACATGACAAGCTTTCCATTTTCTGATAATGGAGCTGTGATTTTTTTTACTATTTCAAATAAAGACATGATTTCATGAGAAGCCCCTGATGCTGGATTTCCTCATTATTATGGCATTTTACCTTGTGGCACTGCAAGTCTCCATACATCAGGTCTACAGGTGGGTGAGCAGACTTTCCTATGCATTAAAGTGGGACAAGTCTCCATTTTTAGGTTTTCAGGAAAGAAAACTTACATGTGAATATAATGAATCTAATGAGTTAGTGAAAAAGACCGCGCTCATATGGGAAAATCTATCAAGTGAATGAGACCTTAGGCACCAAATAATCTTTGCCTTTACATTACATGGCTCTTGATATATAAATTCAGTGCTGTTGACATGTAATACTATAGCTGGGCAATTCTTGGTAATAACATCTGATCACAGGATTCTTAAAGGCAAGTTATCATCAGAAATCGAAAACGATCTCTTGTTTAAATCAGGTTATTATTTTTAAAATATTTTTTTCAAAGCTTTCAGTTTTTCTTTTATTAAATAAACAAACAAAAATATTAACAATTTTCACACCGGAGATTTTTTAGACTCATACTTTCTGTACTTTCAGGAAGAGTTTACAGCAGTTTTCTTATCAGCAGAGGCAAAGTTAGGGCTCATGCACGCAACCAATTTTCTCGTCCAAGTGCTATCCATGTTTTCACGGATAGCAATTGGACCTATGATTTCCTACGGGCTGTTCACAAGTCTGATTTTTTCCTCGGACTGAGTGGTCCACGAGACGAGTGTCGGATCAAAATTGGCAATGCAAGCAGTAGGATGACATCTGAGTGCTGTCTGATTTTCAAAGACTGACAGAATGGAGAAGGTGGAGAAACTTTATTTTTTTTCTCTACGTTCAAGAAAACTGATGGAATTCTGCTCAAGCTCTGATCAGAATAATAGGACAATTTTTCTTGGATGAGTATGTGACGCTCGAAGCCCTACCCTGGGAGATGGGGGTACTCGGAGCCGGGTCAGATGTTGGGGAAGCAGTCGTGGCCTGGACCCATTCCGTGCCCAGGGTCTTCACATTTTAAAAAGGTGTAATGGGCTATCAGGGTTGAGTGGTTGCTATCGACTATGCCACCTGTGGTACCTGGTGAAGGCCACCAGCGCTGCTGCAGTCCTCCGAGGCGGGATGTTGTGGCAGCCGACGATGATACTACTCCCCACAGACAGAGCAGGGCCTCAGGGCAGAGATAAAGAGTCCGGAGGCCATAGGGATTGACTTCCAGGGTTTTTACTCACGGTACATAATGCAGCTGCAAGGCTTCTCCCTGCTCCTCACGGGGCTCTGCGGTCACCAGGAACAGGGGTCCGACAACCTCCGAGCAATTCAAATGCTTAGTCAGGACCCCGCATCAGAGTGTTCCCAGACTTCAAACTGAGTCCACTCCTGTCCGTGTTTGTGTGTAGAAAGGCCGGGTCTCTCTCTGGACTATGCACAGAACAAGGGTACGGGTGGCAACTGCGCTCCGTCCGTTACCCGGCGGGATGCACTGAGCCTTCCGGGCTACCCCTCTTGCAGCCGGAATCCCTCTGACCAGATCAGAATAGCGAGGACAGGTGGCGTATACCGCTCCGTCTGCATCCCCCTGGGATCCTTTTGCGGTGGAGCTAGACTCCTAAGCTCCAGGCCTTCTTGGGTAGGGACCTTGACCGGGTTGAGACAGCCGTTAACTCAAACCCACTCCTCGACTCAAGGCCAGAGTACGAGGACCGTGTCCCCATCAACTGCAGGTTCACATAGAAAGCCACATTCAGTGATGAAGATTACAATCAAAAGACCATAAGCCCAAGATGGCTGTTTATTAAATATGAATTATTAAGTGTAACCTATATGTGCGTCCTCCACCGTCACCCACTACATGGTTCCCCCTATCTTTTGGTTCCCCCCATCTCCACTTATCCTGGAAGGGGCAGCACTGTAGTGCCTATTAGCCCCCTCTGCAGGTGGGAGAAGTGTAGTGTTGGATGCAGAGGTGTGGTCCTGACAATTGCACCATCCTTACCTCAAAGGAGAGATACCACCCATTAAAGAGGTGCAGCATCCCTGTGGCGGTCGAACCCCCAGGGGTGCCACATGGAGAAAACAATCATGTACCCTTGCAATGACATGTAAGAACAGTCACAATAGGTGATGTCGCAGCTCTGTCTGCTCCTCTTCCCCGCACAATGACACTTGCCCAAGCTCATTAAACAATTCTATACAAAAGAAAGGGTTGGGGTCTGATTATTTTGGCTATGCACTTGTGTTATTTCCTGAAACAAATGGAAGTAGTAGTCTAAAAAAGCTCTAGTGGCCAGTGTGAAAATAGCAAGATTTACATTTTTTTATTTTTACTACAGATTGTGATATGCAAAAGCATTTGCCAAACATGTTAAATACTAAATTTGATACAAAACCTCATTTGATCAATAGGCCATTTTCTGATTATAGCTTCCCTCTTTAGGAGAATGCTGTAGTGGGCAGCTAAAGGTCAGGCAGCTTATGTTATCTTAATAAATCAACCCCTTTAAGGAAAACCTTCCACCAGGTCAAATGTAGCCAGTTTTGCTCTTAATTTTCACCGCTCCCGATTATTCCAATTACTGTTTTTGGCTATGTTTTGTACCGTTCCAGAGATATGAGTCTTTTTAAAAAGTGCTACTTTTTACGGCCCTTACCAAAGAGTACAAAGCAAGAAATTCCAGCATCCACAACAATAAAGAAAGGTATTAAATTGTAATTTTAAAATAAAATTTGGTCAGAACTAAGGGCTTCTGAGTCCACAACTCATAGACCTGTGTCCCCCCCCCCCTTTTTATTTTGTTTTTCTGACCTTATATGTTTTTTTGATCTTACATTTTTAAATATGTCGCTATTAAAAGTCATGTTTTAACACCTTTCTTTATTGCTGTGAATGCTGGATTTTCTTGCTTCGTGTTGTTCTCTGCCCAGTAGCCGGTCTGGAGTCTGCGCCGCTCTACTGATCGAGGTAACATTTTTTTCCGCACTTTGTGAGCTGATTTTCCTCTCCTTTCCCCACCTCCTAACTTTTTTACCAAACAGTGTTGCCCATTGGCTAATAATGCAGAGCAGCCTAAAACTACGCCTCCAGAGAGTCCGGTGGGCAAAGCCCCCTTGGTAAAGATCCTACAATTTAGTACCAAACAAAAAAGCCCATATCTCAAAGTATGGTGTATTTAAAAAAGAATAAAAAATTGAGTACTCAGATCAGCAGCAGACACAAAAGCAGAGTAATAACTGGTCACCTTTGACCTGATGACAGGTCCTCTTTAAGCAGGACCCAACAAAAGCACGAGAGTGCAAGAGTACGGACGCATGTGCACTAATATTTAGTTTTGTCTTAATACTTGTGAATAACTTTCACTACAAATAATCTTTAATTCCATTCTAGCTCAAATATTTCATCCACAATGAACATGAGCAAAGTATTTTAATGTTCTCCAGCTGTTAGTAAAACCTTTCTTCGTCTCCTCACCCATTCTATAGTTGTCTTGTCCATATATTGTAACTGCAGGCGTTACTAATATTATTTCGAAAGCAGAAATCACCGCAGTCGGTGTAACAACCTTGTGCAAATATTTACAGATTATTAATCATCGCAGTATCAACGTTGTGCAGGAGCTGCGAAAACATTCATGAATTTACATCCTTGACATTAGAAAAGATATGTTTCAGGTCTCTATTGGCTAATGAAGGTGCTGACACTCATTATAACAATTAAATTTCTTCAAATACTTAAATCTGTTCAAAAATATTAGTACGTTTAAGGGGTTATCTCATGATGACAATCCCTTGTCAACGGACAGCCGTACAGTAATTTGCTGAACGCTACAGGTCTGCCACTTGGAAGTGGTTGCGGCAATTGCATGGGAAATGCCAAGCAAAATAATGGCCAACTGGTCATTTAAATGAATGGCTGACAATGTAATATATGGATGGGAAGAGTCCAACAAAGCACGGTCATCTCTTTTATAAGAGTTTTTTTTTTTATCAGGGTTTAAAGGGGTTGTACACTACTATTTAAAATATGCCAAAGTGTTTTTATGATGAAAAGCAACTTCTTTATAATTACCTCCCTCAGCCTGTGAGCGTTGCTATCACTGGCCGCTCACAGGCATCACGTGACCCCCCGCTGACGTCCTGTCTATTGAGGCGTGGACTCAGTGCTGGGGTCCCCGAGGTGGCTGCTGGGTTGTGGGCGAGGTTATTCACACCCAGCATCCACCGCACGCTTTCCCAATGAATGGGGAGAGGGAGAGCGCGCAGTGGATGCCGGGTGTGACATAAGGGGATAACCCCACCCACAACCCAGCAGCAACCGTGGAACGCGGAAGAGAGAGACCCCCGGCTGCAGCTTGGGCTTGTCATGACGTCAGCGGATGTTAGAGCCCGGGGTCACGTGATGCCTGTGAGCGGCCAGTGATAGCGCCACTCACAGGCAGAAAAGGCAGAGGGAGGTAATTACAAAGAAGCTGCTTTTCATCATAAAATTGCTTTGCCATATTTTAAATAGTAGTGGACAGCCCCTTTAACTATTTTATAAAGTGGTGTCATATTGCTATTGACTTATGATCGGTGTGACACAACCGCTGTACAGTGATATATTGAAGTAAATATACTAATTCAAATATACAAACTAGTTTCAAGAGCAAAGAGTTATAAAAGGAATTAAGTAAAACAAATAGACATCTAGGAACTAAGACAAAAACTGTTGAACATAGTCTGGTCATAAAGTCTCAAAATGTGCGACTCATTAAAGGGATGTATACCCCTAATAGATTAGTGAACGGCCACCCTATAAATACACAAAGTTGCCCATAAACTGAAAGGAGAGAAATCAGTTCACATGGCACATTCTCTTATTAAATTGCACTGAAGAATATGCTGACAGTTCAGCATACAGCAAGGATACAGGTGTGCAAAGTGTGTCTGATGTGCATGTATACAGGTGTGCAGAATTTATCTGTGCATGTATACTGGTGTGCAGAACATGTCTGGTATATGTATACAGGTGTGCAGAACATGTCTGGTGTATGTATACGGGTGTGCAGAACATGTCTGGAGTATGTATACAGGTGTGCAGAATTTATCTGTGTATGTATACTGGTGTGCAGAACATGTCTGGTGTGCAGAACATGTCTGGTGTATGTATACTGGTGTGCAGAATTTGTCTGGAGTATGTATACAGGTGTGCAGAACATGTTTGGAGTATGTATACGGGTGTGCAGAACATGTCTGGAGTATGTATACAGGTGTGCAGAACATGTCTGGAGTATGTATACAGGTGTGCAGAACATGTCTGGTGTATACATACTGATGTGCAGAACATGTCTGGTGTATGTATACAGGTGTGCAGAACATGTCTGGTGTATGTATACAGGTGTGCAGAACATGTCTGGTGTATGTATACTGGTGTGCAGAACATGTCTGGTGTATGTATACTGGTGTGCAGAACATGTCTGGTGTATGTATACAGGTGTGCAAAACATGTCTGGTGTATGTACAGTACAGACCAAAAGTTTGGACACACCTTCTCATTTAAAGATTTTTCTGTATTTTCATGACTATGAAAATTGTACATTCACACTGATGGCATTGTGAGAGTGTGGAATGTGATAACAGCAGGAGAACACTAGGACCCTGTGACTTTTGCCTGGCTGGGCTCAGAGGAGGGGCAGTGCTAGAAACTGTGTGTATTCTAAGAGCGTCTGATGTGTAAGTCTAGACAGGAAGTCTGTGAGAAGGAGCTGCAATAAGATGCTGTCTTTACACTCTTCTGTGTGGAGTTTGTTTACCCCTATCTCTGTTTAAGGACAAGTGCTGAGCTGGGGAAGCTGTGTGGCTCTGTGGAGTTTTGTGGAAGTCCATGCTGAGTGGATTATAGACTTTGTGCTGGAGGAGTCACGTGTCGAGTGATGAAGGGACTGAGGAATCCATTTCTGTGACTGAGCATGCGGTTGGTGTACTGGATAACAGTGAGAGACTTCGGGAGGAAAGAAGGTTTCTGGTGCCATTTCCACTGAGAGGATATTGACAAGACTTTGTGAAGAGATCTTCCCAGACCTTAATCTGAGGCTACAAGACTAAAGTCCCCGGCGTGTGGGCTCGGCATCGGCCGACAAGACAAGGAATTTTTGCTGTTTTGTGAACTTTGTTTTTGTTTTGGCGCCAAAGTTTTCCGGGACTAGCTGCAGCCACCGTGATTCACAGGCCTGTGATAGACTGCATCTGAGGTTAACGGTACCATAACTTTAAGATATCCGGATATTCTGATAATAAGGGTATAAGAGCAATTGATATAGTTTCATGCATTATTATTGTTCATAGTGGTAGGATTGTATGCAGTGTGCCATCTCAGGGGGTCCTCATAGACCGCCCTCACTAGACTGACACAGTGTTTAGGTAAAATTGTTCCAGATCTCTAGAATAATTCACACAAGCTGGAAAGCTTGAGATTGGCACATTGATTTCAGCTTTTGCTGATTGTGTGTATTTAGTAGGGATAGTGTCCCAGGCAGAACCTGAGACTGATTCATTCAATACTGAATTTTAGTCTAATCCCTGTTTTAGTAAAGAAAGTGTTGTTTATTTCTGTCTCTGTCTCAATTTGTGACTCACTGGATCTCTCTCGGACCTCCGGTCATTACAGCATCAAAACTATGAATTAACACATGTGGAATTATATACTTAACAAAAAAGTGTGAAACAACTGAAAATATGTCTTATATTCTTGGTTCTTCAAAGTAGCCACCTTTTGCTTTGAGGACTGCTTTGCACACTCTTGGCATTCTGTTGATGAGCTTCAAGAGGTAGTCATCTGAAATGGTTTTCACTTCACAGGTGTGCCCTGTCAGGTTTAATAAGTGGGATTTCTTGCCTTATAAATGGGGTTGGGACCATCAGTTGTGTTGTGCAGAAGTCTGATGGATACACAGCTGATAGTCCTACTGAATAGACTGTTAGAATTTGTATTATGGCAAGAAAAAAGCAGCTAAGTAAAGAAAAACGAGTGGCCATCATTACTTTAAGAAATGAAGGTCAGTCAGTTCAAAAAATTGGGAAAACTTTGAAAGTGTCCCCAAGTGCAGTTGCAAAAACCATAAAGCGCTACAAAAAAACTGCCTCACATGAGGACCGCCCCAGAAAAGGAAGACCAAGAGTCACCTCTGCTTCTGAGGATAAGTTTATCCGAGTCACCAGCCTCAGAAATTAACAGCAGCTCAGATTAGAAACCAGGTCAATGCCACACAGAGTTCTAGCAGCAGACACATCTCTTCAACAACTGTTAAGAGGAGACTTTGTGCAGCAGGCCTTCATGGTAAAATAGCTGCTAGGAAACCACTAAAGAACACAAGGAATGTGGGCTAAAGAACACAAGGAATGGACATTAGACCAGTGGAAATCTGTGCTTTGGTCTGATGAGTCCAAATTTGAGATCTTTGGTTCCAACCACCATGTCTTTGTGCGACGCGAAAAAGGTGAACGGATGGATTCTACATGCCTGGTTCCCACCGTGAAGCATGGAGGAGGAGGTGTGATAGTGTGGGGGTGCTTTGCTGGTGACACTGTTGGGGATTTATTCAAAATTGAAAGCATTATGAACCAGCATGGCTACCACAGCATCTTGCAGCGTCATGCTATTCCATCCGGTTTTGCGTTTAGTTGGACCATCATTTATTTTTCAAAAGGACAATGACACCAAACACACCTCCAGGCTGTGTAAGGGCTATTTGACCAAGAACGAGAGTGATGGGGTGCTACGCCAGATGACCTGGCCTCCACAGTCACCAGACCTAAACCCAATCGAGATGGTTTGGGGTGAGCTGGACCGCAGAGTGAAGACAAAAGGGCCAACAAGTGCTAAGCATCTCTGGGAACTCCTTCAAGATTGTTGGAAGACCATTTCCGGTGACTACCTCTTGAAGCTCATCAAGAGAATGCCAAGAGTGTGTAAAGCAGTCATCAAAGCAAAAGGTGGCTACTTTGAAGAACCTAGAATATAAGACATATTTTCAGTTGTTTCACACTTTTTTGTTAAGTATATAATTCCACATGTGTTAATTCATAGTTTTGATGCCTTCAGTGTGAATGTACAATTTTCATAGTCATGAAAATACAGAAAAATCTTTAAATGAGAAGGTGTGTCCAAACTTTTGGTCTGAACTGTATTTTGGTGTGCAGAACATGTCTGGTGTATGTATACACGTGTGCAGAACATGTCTGGTGTGTGTATACAGGTGTGCAGAACATGTCTGGTGTGTGTATACAGCTGTGCAGAACATGTCTGGTGTATGTATACACGTGTGCAGAACATGTCTGGTGTATGTATACAGGTGTGCAGAACATGTCTGGTGTGCATCTGATGTGTATATACAAATGTAGAGCGTGTGTCTGGTGTGTGTGTCTGATGTGTATATACAGATGTACAGCGTGTGTCTGGTGTGTGTGTCTGATGTGTATACATACAGCTGTGCAGAGTGGAGAGTGTACACAACATCTATCTGGAGTGTGTACATACGAGTGTACAGTATATGTATACAGGTGTGCAGATGTGTGTCTGGAGTAAGTAGAAGATGTCTAGAGTGTTATCATGTGTGCAGTGTGTGTATATAGATGTGCAGTGTATGTATACAGAGATGGAGTGTGTACAGTGCACTCTGTGTATACAAAGTGTAAGGCTGATTTATGTGCAGAACGTCCCCTGATGCTTGTTTATACAGATGTGCAGGTGTGCAAAGTGTTTGTATTGTGTGTAGTTTATGTCAGCATGCACCCGTACCGTGTATGTATTGTACATACAAAATGGTTTTCAGTGAATTTCAAGTCGTGATATTAACCTTTTCTTTTTAATAGTAGGTGTCATGCGAACCTGAATGTTTGACAACTTTCATACTGAACTGCACATAAGAAAGGACGGGCACATTGCTTTGGATGCTAGAAGCTGATGCCGGGTGTGACATATGGGGATAACCCCACCCACAACCCAGCAGCCAACGTGGAACGCGGAAGAGAGAGACCGCCGGCTGCAGCCTGGACTTGTCGTGACGTCAGCGGATATCAGAGCTGGCTGCAGCCGGGGATCACGTGATGCCTGTGGATGCTAGAAGCTGATGTCTTGCCCCTCTCTGGGAATGTCACCAATCCTGAGCGGACTATATGGATAAATACCCAGAAAACAAAAAAATTATCAACTATAGAGCGGTTAGGACATGTTTACTATAAGAAAAAAAACTTTAGAGTTGTTAGAAAACCATTTTCAGTAGTGTTTGTATTTTAATTTATACATGCATTTTTGTCTGACGTTTTTAAAGGGGTATTCCTATCTCCAAGATCCTATCCCAATATGTAGTAGGTGTAATAATAATAATATTAGCAAATACATCCAATTAGAAATGTAGTATAGTTTTTCTGATTCGATATGTCTCTTTCGTCATGTGCAGGGCATTGCAGGACCCTGGGTATCCATGGTTACGACCACTAACAACCAGCTAACTTTCACTATACCAGTGAACGTAATCATGGATACCTAAGGTCTTACAATGCCTGCACATGAGGAAAGAGACTTTGCAAATCGAAAAAATATATACTACATTTCTAATTGGAGGTATTTGTTAATATTATTATTATTACACTTACTACTTATTGGGATAGGATCTTGAAGATGGGTATACCCCTTTAAGTCTAAGGTAAATACTCCTGAATAAAATGCCATAATCAATCCAATCTAACTATACCATGTTGTGATATGCTTAAATATATCCAGTACATTTCGGTACAGAAGTGTTGGACGGTGACACAATTTCCATACTTTCACCTCTTTACATCAGCACAATAGATTTGAAAGAAAGAAATCAAGATGTGATTGAAGTGGAGATTTTCAGATTTAATTGAAAAGATGTAACAAGAACATTACATTAACCATTTAAAAATTGGAGCAATTTCTGCACAGTCCCTGTATTTTCACAGTCTCAAATGTAATTCAACGGAAGCTCGTTCTTTCATGATTAATTAAGGAGATAAGTGGTGAGTGACTTCTCATGTGCTATTTTGATGCAAGATTTGAAGCTAAAGAGAGAAGTGGAATTTATTCCTTCCCTTTACTCTGCACTCATTGCTTCGACTTCAAAAACTGTGTCAAATTACCCCACATGAAAGCAACCAAAAGAGTTGATTTTAAGTGTTGCATTCACATGTTTGTTCATAGAAACTCTCAATATGTGGCCCAAAGAGATAACAGAAGCTTAAAAGTGGTTGTGTTAACTAGAGATGAGCGGTGTTCGACTCTAACTGTTCGCCAATCTCAAATTCGAGCTGTTTTGGGCGGTGTTCGATTCGCTCAACGAACGCGAACGATTTGAAAAAAATTCGTCTGTTCGAGGTTATGTGCGATAACTATTCGTGCACCAAAAGCTTAACTGGATTTTTTCACATCATGCAGGGATTGTCTGCCACTCACTGTAATGCCGCAGCCATGGTGGTTGTGGCATTACAGTGATTGCCCAAATCGATGGGTACAGTGCTCACAGTGAAACATGAAAAGCCGGAAATTCAGCAGCGGCATACACCGGTACCCGACAATTTAGAACAGAAAGAATAGAGCTTCACACATAGATTACATAGATAGAAACATGTCAGTCACATATATAAGAAGTACAGTGACAGTGTTGGTTACTGTACTTGTCATATAGTGTTAAAGGATTTATTAAAAAAAATAATAGTGTTTTCATGCACCGTCTCTTTAAAAAAGCCGGCCGGCAATTCAGCATCGGTACCCGACAATTTAGAATAGAAAGAATAGAGCATCACACATAGATTAGATAGATAGAAACATGTCAGTCACATATATAATAAGTACAGTGATAGTGTTGATTACTGTGCTTGTCATTTAGTGTTAAAATAAAGGATTTATTAAAAAAAAAATTGGCGTGGGGTTCCCCGTAATTTTAGTCTCTAGCAGAGGTTAATCAGACGGCTGGGGCAGATGTTTGAAGCCTGGGAAAGGGGTAATACCCACGGAGCTTCCCAGGCTACTAATATCAGCCCCCAGCTGAATACCTAGCCTTTACTAGCTACTAAAATGGGGGACCCCCAAAAAAAATGACGTGGGGTCCCCCCTATTTTAATAGCTAGCAGAGGCTAGGCAGACAGCTGGGGGCTGATATTAATAGCCCAGGAAGCGTGCCATGAATATTGGCCCCCTCCCAGGCTAGAAACACCAGCCATCAGCCACCCCAGAAATGGCGCATCCATAGGATGCGCCAATTCTGGCACTTAGCCTCGCTCTTCCCACTGCCCTGTAGCGGTGGCAGTGGGGTAATAGAGCTGGGATTGATGTCAGCTTATAATGCCAGCTGACATCAAGCCCAGGTTAGTAATGGAGAGGCGTCTATAAGACACCCCCATTACTAACCCCATAGTCAAAGTTAAAAAAAAAAACACAAACACCCAGAATAAAGTCCTTTAATTGAAATAAAGACACAATTCTTTAGTGTTCTAAATTAAACCATACTTACCATCACGCCCATTCCAGGCCCATTCCCCTTTAATACTGTCAAATCCAACAACTTGGTACATTCTTTTTTTTAAATTACCTTTAATTAGTCTACTCTATGCTCACAAATACAAGATAATAAAACACTCATTATACAATATAATGTTCACAAAACCTACCCAAGCCATCATCTGGCAAAGGAAAAAGAGGAAAAAATAACACATTTTTGGAAATTAATTTGTGTGTTTTCTCATCCCATCCTATCCAACCATCAAGGATAAATTCTTTATAACATACTATAATTTCTTCTTGACATTACATCCACTTAGTAATCTAGCATGTCTGACACTTTAGTGATGTACTACTCAGTTTTCAATTTTGTACTTTTTTTAATTTTTCTTCTGTTTAAGAATGAAAGTTAATCAGCAAGTTTATTACAAAGCGGATTCCAAAATTTCTAAGCCAAGAATGCACTGTCTGACCCAAATCTTTGCATTATTTTCCATAATTTGTTTTCTTTTAGCAACCACTGTACTTTTCACCAGTATTATGCCAGAACAGCATGGATTTCTATTTAGCATCTTTTTTAACCCCTTCCCTTACTGACGTAGATTTACTGTACTCTCCAATTAAAGGTGCCATTATTTTATCGTGGCAATACATAACATGCAGGCATATATGAAATAATGTCTTTCGATTGGTCTTTATCATGATGAACATTATTGCTTGAAGAAGGAGCCTCTGTGCTCTGAATGCTTGCATATACAGTACAGACCAAAAGTTTGGACACACCTTCTAATTTAAAGATTTTCCTGTATTTTCATGACTATGAAAATTGTACATTCACACTGAAGGCATCAAAACTATGAATTAACACATGTGGAATTATATACTTAACAAAAAAGTGTGAAACAACTGAAAATATGTCTTATTTTCTAGGTTCTTCAAAGTAGCCACCTTTTGCTTTGATGACTGCTTTGCACACTCTTGGCATTCCTCTTGCTGAGCTTCAAGAGGTAGTCACCGGAAATGGTTTTCACTTCACAGGTGTGCCCTGTCAGGTTTAATAAGTGGAATTTCTTGCCTTATAAATGGGGTTGGGACCATCAGTTGTGTTGTGCAGAAGTCTGGTGGATACACAGCTGATAGTACTACTGAATAGACTGTCAGAATTTGTATTATGGCAAGAAAAAAGCAGCTAAGTAAAGAAAAACCAGTGGCCATCATTACTTTAAGAAATTAAGGTCAGTCAGTCCGAAAAATTGGGAAAACTTTGAAAGTGTCCACAAGTGCAGTTGCAAAAACCATCAAGCACTACAAAGAAACTGGCTCACATGAGGACCGCCCCAGGAAAGGAAGACCAAGAGTCACCTCTGCTTCTGAGGATAAGTTTATCCGAGTCACCAGCCTCAGAAATTGCAGGTTAACAGCAGCTCAGGTTAGAGACCAGGTCAATGCCACACACAGTTCTAGCAGCAGACACATCTCTACAACAACTGTTAAGAGGAGACTTTGTGCAGCTGGCCTTCATGGTAAAATAGCTG
The DNA here is from genome assembly GCF_046119375.1 of Phyllobates terribilis. Lineage (NCBI taxonomy): Eukaryota > Metazoa > Chordata > Amphibia > Anura > Dendrobatidae > Phyllobates > Phyllobates terribilis. Next base: position 867,858,447 of record NW_027362762.1, read on the forward strand.
CTAGGAAACCACTGCTAAGGACAGGCAACAAGCAGAAGAGACTTGTTTGGGCTAAAGAACACAAGAAATGGACATTAGACCAGTGGAAATCTGTGCTTTGGTCTGATGAGTCCAAATTTGAGATCTTTGGTTCCAACCACCGTGTCTTTGTGCAACACAGAAAAGGTGAACGGATGGACTCTACATGCCTGGTTCCCACCATGAAGCATGGAGGAGGAGGTGTGATGGTGTGGGGGTGCTTTGCTGGTGACACTGTTGGGGATTTATTCAAAAGTGAAGGCATACTGAACCAGCATGGCTACCACAGCATCTTGCAGCGGCAACAGGACAATGACCCCAAACACACCTCCAGGCTGTGTAAGGGCTATTTGACCAAGAAGAAGAGTGATGGGGTGCTACGTCAGATGACCTGGCCTCCACAGTCACCAGACCTGAACCCAATCGAAATGGTTTGGGGTGAGCTGGACCGCAGAGTGAAAGCAAAAAGGCCAACAAGTGCTAAGCATCTCTGGGAACTCCTTCAAGATTGTTGGAAGACCATTTCAGGTGACTACCTCTTGAAGCTCATCAAGAGAATGCCCAGAGTGTGCAAAGCAGTCATCAAAGCAAAAGGTGGCTACTTTGAAGAACCTAGAATATAAGACATATTTTCAGTTGTTTCACACTTTTTGTTAAGTATATAATTCCACATGTGTTAATTCATAGTTTTGATGCCTTCAGTGTGAATGTACAATTTTCATAGTCATGAAAATACAGAAAAATCTTTAAATGAGAAGGTGTGCCAAACTTTTGGTCCGTACTGTATATATATATTTTTTCTGGTTAGCCAATAAAGGTATCACTCCGAGAATAATTTTGTCATTTTTAGGCATAAAAGTATTTACATTGATTGGTCTTTATCCAATTAATTTCTTAGAGGGATTGCATGGCTGGGTAGAAGGAGAGGAGCCCGCGGCTAATTAAACCCTTCCAAGTTGCTTTTACTGCTGTTTAGGGCTCATGCAGCCGGCTGTATTTTAAGTCAGAATGCGATCCAACAAAACATCAGATTGCACTTGGACCAATGTTATTCTATGGGACCGTGCACATGTCTAATTTTTTCCTGGGACCCAGCTGGTTCCAGGAATAAATCGCAACATGCCCGAGTATGATCCGATATTCGCACTCAGCCATGTAAGTCAAGAAGTCCTTGGAAGACATTGGACTGCACTCGGATGACATCTGAATGCAGTCCGATTTGCACAGACTGACAGAATGGAGAAGATGGAAAACATTTTTTCTCCATCTTCACCTCATCTGAGAGAATCGGATTAAATGATCACACTCAGATCAGAGTTTGATCAGCGTGTGAATTAATAATTGCCCCGATTGTCTCAGATGAGAGAAATGCACTTGTGTGACCCTGGCCTTAGAGTTCAGCAAAAAGATTTGCAGGACCCTGGTACAGCAGCTACATCTAGTCCTTGACTGACAGACCAGAGCCCTATAAACCTTCTTCTACTTGCCTGTAGCCCCGACACCTATTCTGAAAAAAAAAAGATAAAAGATAAGCATCAGCTAACAGCCGGGAGATCCCACCGCTGCCACCAATTTGTCATGAACAGCACTCCACTGCCCCAAATCGTCAGAACAATTACACAATTGACTGACGATTTATGGACGAGGCAACAACTTCTTTCAATACTAGGTCGGTTATTGTGTGCTTCCCAGTGAAAGTATACACTGTGTGCAGAATTATTAGGCAAATGAGTATTTTGCTCACATGATACTTTTTATACATGTTGTCCTACTCCAAGCTGCATAGGCTTGAGAGCCAACTACCAATTAAGTAAATCTGGTGATGTGCATCTCTGTAATGAGGAGGGGTGTTGACTAATGACATCAACACCCTATATAAGGTGTGCTTAATTATTAGGCAACTTCCTTTCTTTTGGCAAAATGGGTCAGAAGAGAGATTTGACGGGCTCTGAAAAGTCCAAAATTGTGAGATGTCTTGCAGAGGGATGCAGCAGTCTTGAAATTTCCAAACTTTTGAAGCGTGATCACCGAACAATCAAGCATTTCATGGCAAATAGCCAACAGGGTCGCAAGAAGCGTGTTGGCCAAAAAAGGCGCAAAATAACTGCCCATGAATTGAGCAAAATCAAGCGTGAAGCTGCCAAGATGCCATTCGTCACCAGTTTTGCCGTATTTCAGAGCTGCAACATTACTGGAGTATCAAAAAGCACAAGGTGTGCGATACTCAGGGACATGGCCAAGGTAAGGAAGGCTGAAAAATTACTACCTTTGAACAAGAAACACAAGATAAAACGTCAAGAATGGGCCAAGAAATATCTTAAGACTGATTTTTCAAAGGTTTTATGGACTGATGAAATGAGAGTGACTCTTGATGGGCCAAATGGATGGGCCAGAGGCTGGATCAGTAAAGGGCAGAGAGCTCCACTCCGACTCAGACGCCAGCAAGGTGGAGGTGGGGTACTGGTATGGGCTGGTATCATCAAAGATGAACTTGTGGGACCTTTTCAGGTTGAGGATGGAGTGAAGCTCAACTCCCAGACCTACTGCCAGTTTCTGGAAGACAACTTCTTCAAGCAGTGGTACAGGAAGAAGTCGGTATCGTTCAAGAAAAACATGATTTTCATTCAGGACAATGCTCCATTACATGCATCCAACTACACCACAGCGTGGCTGGCCAGTAAAGGTCTAAAAGAAGAAAAATTAATGACATGGCCTCCTTGTTTACCTGATCTGAACCCCATAGAGAACCTGTGGTCCATCATAAAATGTGAGATCTACAGGGAGGGAAAACAGTACACCTCTCGGAACAGTGTCTGGGAGGCTGTGGTGGCTGCTGCACGCAATGTTGATCGAAAATAGATCAAGCAACTGACAGAATCTATGGATGGAAGGCTGGTGAGTGTCATCATAAAGAAAGGTGGCTATATTGATCACTAATTTTTGGGGTTTTTGCATGTCAGAAATGTTTATTTCTAAATTTTGTGCACTGATATTGGTTTACCTGGTGGACCGCAGAGTGAAGGCAAAAGGGCCAACGAGTGCTAAGCATCTCTGGGAACTCCTTCAAGATTGTTGGAAGACCATATCCGGTGACTACTTCTTGAAGCTCATCAAGAGAATGCCAAGAGTGTGCAAAGAAGTCATCAAAGCAAAAGGTGTCTACTTTGAAGAACCTAGAATATAAGACATATTTTCAGTTGTTTCACACTTTTTTGTTAAGTATATAATTCCACATGTGTTAATTCATAGTTGTGATGCCTTCAGTGTGAATGTACAATTTTCATAGTCATGAAAATACAGAAAAATCTTTAAATGAGAAGGTGTGTCCAAACTTTTGGTGTGTACTGTATACTGTGATATGGACACCGCCAAGCTCTGTAATAACCATAGAAAAAACTAGGGTGCGGTTATAGAGCAAGAGGTACAAAGATATTACATTTTATATATTTGATCCAAAAAATTAGACAATGTATACAAATGATATTACAAAGGGGACAAGACAATAAAGTATATACAATCACATTAAAATAAAAGGGATAAACAAAAGAAAATTATTAGATCTGATGTCACAGGAATGGTGAAGATCTTTGCGGAGGGGAGCACTTCAATTGAAAAATGGTGTAGTCTTACAGCGAGCTGCCAGAACTGGACAATGCCAATAATTCAGAATCTGCTTTTAGCATGTACAAGCCAATCCCCTTGGAAACCTCAGATAGGGGCCTGTATATGAGATGCGGATAAGGTACCAAAAATTATGAGATCCCCAATCTTAAGGATATCTGCCCCATAGAGGTCTCAGGTGGGAAATATTAATGCCATAATTGTTATCATGATTTTAGCTTTGCATAGATAGGAGACTTGACACGTCCAACTTCGTCCATCTGGCCGATTTTAATTCGGGGCTGATGCGCAGATCGCACAGTGATGTAATTAAATGCGTTATGTTCGCCACTTCGTCTCAATGCCAAAAATATGTCTCCCAACACTATAAGACCTACACCTGTCACAAAAAAATATAATATTCATAACTGATATCCATTGCCAAAGTGACTGACATCATTGCTTTGAAAATAGGAAAACTTTTTAGCCCAGGCGAGAAAAGTGTCACTTCCCAGCTTCTTGCACAGACTTCTGGTCTGCTCTCCATCAGATAACCTACCTCAATTACCAGTTCACAGCAGGGGGTCGTAGAGCAACAGGGGTCAGATGAAGTGTTAGCATTTTAGCTCTTTTTCCCTTTATAATTTATGATGAAGTCATACTTCTATGCTCAATATGAGAATGACAAATAAGCATTTTTGTTTCCGTAAATGATGGTTGAACAGCATAAATTAAAAAATTTAATAAAATCACTAGAATTACACACAAAATTCATCAATAAACAATAATAACAAAAGTTATGTGTCTTAGAAAGTTAAAAAAAAATTGTAACAGTAAAATATGTGAAAACAAACTGAGGTGCGCACACCATGCAGCGGCAAGATTTTTTTGTGCTGCATCCCTAACCTCATCGAGTCCTCTTTGAGCACTCACACATGGTACCAGTTCCAAGTACACAGCCACAATACAGAATTCATGCAAATGTATATTCTCATATCATACCGACGTGTGCAGAGGCGATTTTCCGCAATTAGCTTAGACAAATTAGGCCACGTGTTGGTCCAGGATCTCATTTTCCGAAAAATGTTAGTGAAGGCAAAGCATCCTGTCTCTGGCTTGTCGTGCAGTTCTCAAGACACCAAGACAACATAGTGGTGTTCAATCAATGGTCTATGGTTAAGCGAAACTATATCCTGTTAAATGTTTAACCATTAAGCTTTGCTTCCTTCTCTCAAGACAAGAAATAAAAATTGCCAGTTGATTGCACTGAAGAAAAGTATCCATGACATTTAGTTAGAACGTTTTGCTCCCCTCCATCACAACTTATCGTCTACACATAGAAGTAGGCTCAGTGATTGATGCTTGTTTCGAATTGATGGCTCTGTTCCTCTATAGCCTATTCCCACCTTACACTTGACCATAAAGGGAGCTATTTGGCTACTAAATACCCATTTTCTACAGAATAGCATTAAAAAAAACGGCAGAATCTTACAATAAGCACTGAACACAAACAAAAGACAGCAAAAAAAGTCGAATGTTTGCATTCACTTGTGAAACAAGCAGAAAAAAGCAGAGACCTAATAAGCTCTTCTAGACTAATTAAGTGGAAATTAGATTGTGAAGCTTGAACATTGGGAATTAGAAATGCATTAGGCTGATGAATAAGCAAATTTTAGTTATCGCCCCAAAAAATCACAACAGAATACAAATAAAAATGCATGTTGGAACTTCTACATATAACTAACAGGAGGGAATGGTGAGATTTGAGAGGATATTTTTCTATGTAATAATACAGCTGTACTAAAAATGACATGTAAAACTTTTTTTAAAAATTTTCTAATGTGTGGATGAAGCAGTATTTCTAAATTGGCAAGCAAAAAAATCTGAATGGCTTTAGCAAGGGCCAAATGGTTGTTGTGGCCGGTCAGAGTGTCTCCATAATGTTAGGTTCTGTGGAAAGTGTACAGTATGGAGTTTTTATTACCTACCAAAAATGGTCCAAGGAAGGACAACTGGTAAATTGGTGACAAGGTCAATGGAGCCCAAGAAAATGGATCAAAAACTACCTTGTTTGGTCCAATCTACAGAAGAGCACAAATTGTTGAAAACATTAAAGGGGTTTTCCTCTACTCAGACATCCCCTTCTCAATCACTATGTTTCCCTTAATTAAAATAATTATAGCCATACTCCCCTCCAGCTGCTGCTCTAAGACTTCCTCCTTATGTCAGATTCTTCCGAAGTAGAGGAGAGTGATGCGGCTCCTGATTGGCTGCAGTGGTCGCGTGACATAACAATGTCATGGGAGCCCCAATAGAGGCAGTGCGGACACTGCTGGAACAGCGCCATCGCTGGAGGTGAGTATGGCTGTTATTATTTTACTGGGGGAACACAGGGATTGAGAAGGGGTTGTCTGAGTTGTGGACAACCCCTTTATTATTGACAATGATAGAAAGGTAGAAATGCAGACTATCATAAAACAAGGTGAAAAAAAGACACAGTATATAGCAACTTGGTAAATATGGGGATATGTAGCCACAACCAGAGTGCCCATACTGACCCCTGTTTATTGCCAAAAGCTCCTTCAATGGGCAATGAACATCAGAACTGCACCATGTAACAGTAGAAGAAGGTGGCCTGATATGGATTGATGGTTGCATGTGCATCACACCAGAAAAACTATGGTAAGAAGGCAAGTTTACAGAGACAATGTGATGCTGTGGGCAATGTCCGTTGGGAAACCTAGGGTCCTGGCATTCCCATGAATGTTGCTTTAAAGAGAATCTGTCAATAGGGTCAGTAGGATTAACCCTCCAACAATCCTAAGCCGTCTATATGACGTCTATAATGTGGTTGAACTGCAATACCACTTTCAATCTATAGACAGATGTGGTACTGGTTATGGAAGAAAGCTGACTTTGAAAATTCTGAACAACTTTTAGACATGTAGAAAATGGTCCAAGATTAGTGAGTGGCAAACTTTGCCCTCCACTCTACCCAAAAGTAAAATGGCCACTTGGGTGTGCGCACGCGCAGTGGGTCCCTGCAACACCACCATCATCAAAGGCATCCATATGATGCGACGCGGGAAATGACGTCACAGGAAATTCTTTCCTGACCCGCGCCATCATCGCGATAGCCGGAAGTGATCTGTGGATGCCGGGACCCCGCTGCGCGTGCGCCGTTATTGATGGCTGTCACATTCACCTTAAACATAGATGGGGGTATAAATACTAATGTGATTTCATACATACCACACCGCCCCCCGAGGAAGCCCACCATGCGAAACGTGCGTCGGGGCGTGACCACAGGTGGACATATATGGGTAAGCCTAACTCATGTTTAGTAACGAGCGCACTTATATATATACACTGTTTTTTTGATTGATATTTAAACTGTGCGAATGGTACTGGCACGGTCCCATGAGTTTATGCATGCCTTGGGCTCAAAGTATGAGCACTGCTCTTTAACACTTATCAGCCGAGGGATCTTTTTGCACTGCCCATTTATTTTCCATGCCCTCCTGTGGTCTTTTTCATGTATCTCTCACCTCATACCCACTGATTTGTTTTATGCTTTGTAGTGATTTTGTCTTTTAATGTTTCTAAATATAATAGACAAAAAATATATCTCTCATACCCTACCATCATTATATATAAATGTAAAGCAAAGTTGCATAATAAATATAGGGTACTTAGTGAACTATTTTTGATCAAAAAAAGTATACAAGCCGTCCCACCAGCGGCAAGGTGACCCTAAATTGGACGGTACCTATACTGTCTATATTAAAAACCTTACTGTATATCAAAGTTGAAGTAATGCATATAAAAGGGTAGACAAATAGGACCGGGTCCCAACTCCAGACCACCTAGGCCCGTGGTAAGCTACATATATACTAATCAGCTCAACAAAGGGGATGCCACACCCTTAAATTGCACAGAAAGAAAACAAGACAAAAAACCAAGCAATGTGAACTGAGGTCTAGGATGGTAGACATGCAAGAAATAGGAGGGTGTGGCATCCCCTTTGTTGAGCTGATTAGTATATATGTAGCTTACCACGGGCCTAGGTGGTCTGGAGTTGGGACCCGGTCCTATTTGTCTACCCTTTTATATGCATTACTTCAACTTTGATATACAGTAAGGTTTTTAATATAGACAGTATAGGTACCGTCCCAATTTAGGGTCACCTTGTCGCTGGTGGGACGTCTTGTATACTTTTTTTGATCAAAAATAGTTCACTAAGTACCCTATATTTATTATGCAACTTTGCTTTACATTTATATATAATGATGGTAGGGTATGAGAGATATATTTTTTTGTCTTTTGTAGGTTTTGCTTCTTTTTGCTAGTGTGAACATGCTCCTATTTCTTGCATGTCTACCATCTTAGACCTTAGTTCACATTGCTTGGTTTTTTCTAAATATAATATATACTTTTTAATCTATTCTTCAGCATTGGAGTTGCAATTTTTGGGGTGTACCATTTTTTCTATAGGTTTATATATAATCATGTGGTAAAATCCCCCTCTTTTCCCCATGGATGGGATAATATGTGATTTATTCACCCGCTGCGTAGGTATTATGCACATAATAATCATACTGTGTATTTTCACAGCTATTCAACCTGAACGCATGGATTATAAGGCACGTGAGAAAATGTGGCTTACCAAACTAGATGAGGTATTTGGTGAGGAATCATGTGTGGTTTTAAAATCTGGAGAGACTGAGGACTTGATCATTAAGTTGAAACAACTATATAATAAAAAAACACGGATATGGTGGAACAAAGCGTTCTTAGAGAGATATATTACTAAGGGACTGATCCCCAGAGGCCTCCGGGTGCAGGTTTTCCCTTCATTCACAATTGAAGACGAGGGGTTTAAAAAGGAATGGGAAAATTTATCATCTAACTGCTCCAGGGGGTTCATGGAATTATTAATTAAATCTAATATGACCACCCTGGAGACGATAGAAAGTGAAATTAACTCAATCCAGCAAATTCTCACAGATAAACTTGACTCCGAAGCACTATCTAAAGTGAATAAAGACCTGGAGGGGGACTTTGTGAGATGGGAAAAAGAGATTGTGAACTCCAAATCCAAAAAATATCAAAAGGATCTTTTGGATTACACTGAGAACCATGTTTATAGATGGAGGAGAAAACAAAGATCGAACAGTGTGACTTCTAGACCTCGGACATATTCCTTCTCATCCCTATCCTCGGTTGATGAGGATCCCTCTACGAGTGGCCAATCTAGTAATATTTATAAAGAGCGAATTGGTCTGGGCAAGCAGGGATCAAATAAGGGTAAAGGCCAGAATAAACGCAAATTGACCCCACCTCAATCCAAGGAAAAGAAGCCCAAACAGAGTAATAATTTAGAGGTAATTAACCTTTCTGAACACATACTAACTGATGCACAACGGGAAGTACTCACTTTGGGCCTTACTTTTGTTCCTGATAACAACTTTGATTCTTTTTTAGCAATAAAAGACTTGTAACTCTTTCTAAGAAAAGTAATTTTACGAAAACTTCATACTCGCTCGGTGAGTGATCAGGACCGGAATACCTTGCAAGAACAGGAAGCGTTAGCGGCATTGGAGGAGTTGGCACAAGAAAGCATCCCTGCTGCTACAGGTACCTTCCCGTCCTTGGTGCTACCTAGATCGACCACATTCCCTCCCTTCTCCTTGTGCCCCCAGATAGAGATATTTAATAAACTTGTCACTGAAGATTTTAAAGGGATTCCTAATTGGAGGAGAAATGATAATTTGACGGGGGTCCAGCGTAAAGCCCTCAAAGAATTGAGGGGTATGAAGGATGTGGTCATAAAACTCGCGGATAAGGGAGGGAATGTGGTAGTCTGGCCGGCTCGGAGATACGAGAAGGAGGCCTTCAGACAGCTGAGGGATCGTGAGGCATATATCTCTCTTACCCAGAATCCCTTGAGTACTTTCTCTCAAACCCTTCTTGACAATCTGGAACGGGCATTTGCACAGGGGATTATCCCCAAAAAAATATTTGATGAGTTCGTGGTACAGTGTCTGGTGGTCCCCACATTCTATTTACTACCCAAAGTACATAAGAACGCCCTTGAGCCCCCTGGACGTCCAATTGTCTCTGGCATGGGGGGGTTATGTGACCCTGTGTGCAAATTCATCGAGCACTATTTACATCCCTTGGTTGAAACCCTACCCTCCTATGTCAGGGACACTACGGACATCCTTAGAAAAATCGATGGTCTGTACCTGGACTCAGACATGACTCTGGTTACTGCGGACGTCGAGTCTCTGTACACCAGCATTGATCATTCGGATAGCTTGGAGGCAGTAGAATTCTTCCTCAGTACAAGTAACTTGGATTTTGCACTGTAGCACCTTGTTTTGGAACTCCTACAATTCATCTTAACGCATAACTTTTTTACATTCAAAGACCGCTTCTTTTTACAGAGACGGGGCACTGCGATGGGGGCGGCGTGCCCACCGTCATATGCCAACCTCTTTCTAGGATACTGGGAGAGGGAGGTTGTCATTGGCGGCGTAGGCGCCGCCTCCCAGGCGCAGTGCTGGTATAGATATATAGACGATCTGTTCATCATTTGGCAGGGTCCAGAGCCTGGGCTTCATGATTTCATCTGTGAACTCAACAAGAAAAAAATAAATATTAAACTCACTTATAAACACTCGAGGAAAGAGATTGACTATTTGGATGTGAAAATAAGAGTGCAAAAAGATGGTGCGCTCCAGACGGATGTGTATCGGAAAGAAACATCAGTAAATTCCCTCCTCCATGCGACATCAGCACATACTGTACATACAATCCGTGCAGTACCAACTGGTCAGTTTCTTAGAGCAAAACGCATTTGTTCTTCAGATGAGATCTTTGAGGCTCAGGCTCGGGACCTTTCGGACTGATTTTTCGAATGTGGATATAGTAGGAGAGCCGTAAAGCAGGGATACCACCGTGCTAAAAAAACACCTCGCGACTTGCTATTAGTTAATAAAGGTAGATGTTCCAAAAAAGACCCCCCTCTGAGATTTATCTCAACTTTCAACAATCAATGGCCGAAAATGCGACAAATATTACAAAAACACTGGCCGATTCTCACTACAGAACCCATTCTGAGGAGAATCCTTCCTGACCATCCATTGCTTACTGCAAGAAAGAGCCGAAATCTGAGAGACATCTTGGTAAGGAGCCATTATGTGGCAAGTCCTCCGAATCCGTTCGGTGCTGGTGTACAGAGATGGGGCTGTTTTCCATGCGGATCCTGCCTGGCATGCAGAAACATTACTAGGGCCACTAGCTTTTCATCCTCTGATGGGGGTAGGGACTACCAGATCACTCATTACATTTCCTGTAGTACGAGTTACGTCATTTATCGTGCCACTTGTACTTGCAACCTCCATTATGTGGGACTCACATCCCGAGAGCTCCGCATAAGAGTGAGGGAGCATATTAGAGACATCAAAGCCGCGAATACGGCTGAGGATGTCTCTGCATTAACCCCTTAACCCCCGAGGGTGGTTTGCAAGTTAATGACCAGGCCAATTTTTACAATTCTGACCAGTCATTTTATGAGGTAATTACTCTGGAACGCTTCAACGGATCCCCCTGATTCTGAGAATGTTTTTTCGTAACATATTGTACTTCATGATTGTGGTAAAATTTCTTCGATATCACTTGCGTTTATTTGTGAAAAAAATGGAAATTTGGCAAAAATTTTGAAAATTTTGCAATTTTCAAAATTTGAATTTTTATGCCCTTAAATCAGAGAGATATGTCACACAAAAAAGTTAATAAATAACATTTCCCACATGTCTACTTTACATCAGCACAATTTTGGAACCAAAATTTTTTTTTGTTAGGGAGCTATAAGGGTTAAAATTTGACCAGAGATTTCTCATTTTTCCAACAAAATTTACAAAACCATTTTTTTAGAGACCACATCACATTTGAAGTCACTTTGAGAAGTCTTTATGACAGAAAATACCCAAAATTGACACCATTCTAAAAACTGCACCCCTCAAGGTGCTCAAAACCACATTCAATAAGTTTATTAACCCTTCAGGTGCTTCACAGGAATTTTTGAAATGTGGAAGAAAAAAATGAACATTTAACTTTTTTCACAAAAATGTTACTTTAGACCCAATTTTTTTTATTTTCACAGGGGTAACAAGAAAAAATGGACCCCAAAATTTGTTGTGCAATTTCCCCTGGGCACGCAGATACCCCAAATGTGGGGAAAAAAACACTGTTTGGGCGCACGGCAGGGCTCGGAAGGGAAGGAGCGCCATTTGACTTTTTGATTGTAAAATTTGCTTGAATAATTAGCGGACGCCATGTTGCGTTTGGAGAGCCCCTGTGAGCCCAAATATTGGAGCTCCCCCACAAGTGACCCCATTTTGGAAACTAGACCCCCCCAAGGCACCTATCTAGAGGCATAGTGAGCAGTTGGAACCCCCAGGAGCTTCACAAATTGATTCGTAAAAATGAAAAAGTGAAAAAAAAAACACTTTTTCATTTTTATGAATCAATTTGTGAAGCACCTGGGGGTTCCAAGTGCTCACTATGCATCTAGATAGGTGCCTTGGGGGGTCTAGTTTCCAAAATAGGGTCACTTGTGGGGGAGCTCCAATGTTTGGGCACACAGGGGCTCTCCAAACACAACATGGTGTCCGCTAACAATTTGAGCCAACAATTTGTTAGCGGACACCATGTTGCATTTGGAGAGTCCCTGTGTGCCCAAACATTGGAGCTCCCCCACAAGTGACCCAATTTTGGAAACTAGACCCCCCCAAGGCACCTATCTAGATGCACAGTGAGCAGTTGGAACCCCCAGGTGCTTCACAAATTGATTTGTAAAAATGAAAAAGTGAAAAAAAAAACACTTTTTCATTTTTATGAATCAATTTGTGAAGCACCTGGGGGTTCCAACTGCTCACTATGCATCTAGATAGATGCCTTGGGGGGTCTAGTTTCCAAAATGGGGTCACTTGTGGGGGAGCTCCAATGTTTGGGCACACAGGGACTGTCCAAATGCAACATGGTGTCCGCTAACAATTTGAGACGATTTTCCATTCAATTTGTTAGCGGACACCATGTCGCGTTTGGAGAGCCCCTGATGTGCCTAAACAGTGGAGCTCCCCCACAAGTGACCCCATTTTGGAAACTATACCCCTCAAGGATTTTATTAAGGTGTATAGTGAACATTTTGAACCCAGAGGTACGACACAGAATTTGATAACATTAGGTCATCATATTGAATAAGTTGTCATTAGTCTTGAGCGCAAGTGCTCGCTACTTGAGTTTGCATCGGGTACTCAGGTATGCACCATGTACTGCGTGTGCTCGAGTGACATGCTTGAGTCCCCGCCCGGATGTTTCACGGTTATTAGACACCCCAAAAAAAACATGCGGGGATTGCTCGTGCATGGCAGGCAATCCCCGCAAAGTTTTTTGGGCCGTGAAGCATATGGGCCGGAGACTCGAGCATGTCACTCAAATACCCACGATACTCAATGCATACCAGAACACCCGATGCAAACTCAAGTAGCGAGCACTTGCGCTCAACACTAGTCGCCATATCGTCATCTTTTTTTCTTACTTTTGAAAAAAATCCCAACCCCATCACAACCCCAACCCCAGCCCTAACCCTAACACAACCCTAACCGTAGCACAACCCTAACCGTAGCACAACCCTAACCGTAGCACAACCCTAACCCTAGCACAACCCTAACCCTAGCACAACCCTAACCTGAGAGTTTATTTTTTACGCCGTTCCTCATGCGGTATAAGTGATTAGACGACCTTATTCTTTGGGTCGGTGAGACTACAGCGATACCAGAATCATATGGGGTTTTTATGACTGACAGCTGTCACACACTAAAAGACGCATTTTTTGTAAAATCTAGTTTTTGCATCGCCATATTTTGAGAGCTATAATTTTTCCAGATTTTGGCAGACAGTCATTTGACGGCTTGTTTTTTGCGGGATGAGTTGACGTTGTTATTGGTGCCATTTTCAGGCACATGACATTTTTTGATCGCTTTTTATTCTGATTTTTGGGAGGCAGAATAAACAAAAACCAACAATTCAGGAATTGTTTTTTTTTTATTTTATTCTGTTCCGCGTGTGGTAAAATTGATAAGGCAGCTTTATTCTTCGGGTCAGTAGGTTTACAGCGGTACCACATTTATATCGTATTTCTATGTTTTGCACTTTTACATAATAAAAGCAATTTTATAGAAAAAAATTATTTTTAGCATAGCTTTATTCTGATAGCTATAACTTTTTTATTTTTCAGCTGATGGAGCTGTATGGCAGCTTGTTTTTTGCGGGACGAGATGACGTTTTCAGCGGTACCATTTTTATTTATATTTGTCTTTTTGATCGCGTGTTATTCCATTTTTTGTTTGGCGGTATGGTGATAAAGCATTGTTTTTTGCTTCGTTTTTTATTTTTATTTTTTACCGTGTTCACTGAAGGGGTTAACTAGTGGGACAGTTTTATAGGTCAGGTTGTTCCGGACGCGGCGATATCAAATGTGTGTACTTTTATTGGTTTTTTTTTTGTTTTTTTATAATAATATTTATTGATGGGTACATTATATTTTTATTTTTGGTGGATTATTTATTTATTTATTTTTTAAATATTTAAAAAATTTTTTTTTTTTTTCACTTTCAGATAGTTTTTATACTTTATTACTTTGTCCCTCTGTGGGACTTTCACTTTTTTTTCTCTGATCGCCTGCATGGCACAGGAATGCAGCACCATCCCTGTGTCATGCAGGCTGTCAGCGCTGGACAGGGAGAAGATTGTTTGGAGATGCACTGCGCATGTCCAAAAAATCTTCCTGCTGTCTGGTGACCCGGATGTTGTCATGACGACATCGGGTCGTCATGGCAACATCCTGGAAGCCACAGCAGTCAGCGCTGGAAGCCGGAAGAGGAGGTGAGTATCTGCGATCACCTCCCCTTGCCACCGCAATGCTGCGATCGACTTCGATCGCAGCATCGCGGGGGTTAATGTGCTGGGAGCGGTGCAGGACCGCTCCCTGCACATAGTACCGGGTGTCAGCTGTGACAATCAGCTGACACCCGGCGGCGATGGCGCCCGCACAGCCTTTGTGCGCGCGCGATCGCCATGACGTACAAATACGGGTCTGGCTCTTAAGTCCCAGGGCACAGACGCGTATTAGTACGTCAAATGTTGTTAAGGGGTTAAAAACCATCCCAAGACACTTTAGGTTACACCATAAGTGCAATACAGATGAAATAAAATTCATTGGAATTGATAGAATATTATGTGGAATCAGGGGAGGTGACAGAAAGAAAATCCTGGCTCAACGGGAATGCCGTTGGATTTTTGCTCTGGACACCATGTTCCCTTCTAGGTTAAATGAAAAACTTTCTTTCTCACCTTTCCAATAAGACATTATCTAATTAATCCGTGCTCTTGCCTGTCTCTCCAATTGGTTTTAATTTTGTATGTTTGTCTAATTGAATTTTATTTTCTTCACATCTCATAGTTGGACATAAGATTATCTTTGATGTCCCCATCTCTATACCTAACTCATTGATGGACGTGACTCCCAATTCTACAAGTTACTATGGGATCCTGTGAAAAATGGAGCATGAATAGAGATGAACACGGTCCTAGATTTGGGAACACAGAAGAAATGTATAACAATCTTTCTTCAGGTTATATATGCTGGTGCATAGTGCATCAGAGCAACATTCTCTAATGTGTATTACTTGTTCCCATGCGGACGGTGACTGTTCTCTTTGTTACTTTTCCATGCTCCTCTCTGGTTTCCCTGGTCCCAATATTCTCCATGTTCCTTTAAGTAGAAAATGGTCCAAGATTAGTGAGTGGCGAACTTTGCCCTCCACTCTACCCAAAAGTAGAATGGCCACTTGGGTGTGCGCACGCGCAGTGGGTCCCTGCAACACCACTATCATCAAAGGCATCCATACGATGCAACGCGGGAAATGACGTCACAGGAAATTCTTTCCTGACCCGCGCCGTCATCGCGATAGCCGGAAGTGATCTGTGGATGCCGGGACCCCGCTGCATGTGCGCCATTATTGATGGCTGTCACACTCACCTTAAACATAGATGGGGGTATAAATACTAATGTGATCTCATACATACCACACTGCCCCCCGAGGAAGCCCACCATGCGAAACGCGCGCCGGGGCGTGACCACAGGTGGACATATATGGGTAAGCCTAACTCATGTTTAGTAACGAGCACACTTATATATATACACTGTTTTTTTGATTGATATTTAAACTGTGCGAATGGTACTGGCACGGTCCCATGAGTTTATGCATGCCTTGGGCTCAAAGTATGAGCACTGCTCTTTAACACTTATCAGCCGAGGGATCTTTTTGCACTGCCCATTTATTTTCCATGCCCTCCTGTGGTCTTTTTCATGTATCTCTCACCTCATACCCACTGATCTGTTTTATGTTTTGTAGTGAATTTGTCTTTTAATGTTTCTAAATAAAATCTATACTTTTTAATCTATTCTTCAGCATTGGAGTTGCAATTTTTGGGGTGTACCATTTTTTCTATAGGTTTATATGTAATGACAGTATACTCTCCTGATCTACATGATTCACACTGGTAATGCCCCCTTTCATTTAAAATAACCTCTGGAGGCAGATTCTCAGGGAGATCAGTGTTCGGACTCTAGATCTTAACAGCTCATTTACATAAATAGTAAAATGTGGATATCTCTGGAATAAGACATCGGATTGCAGATATCAAGGTATCACTTTATTCAGATTCCTGTAACCTGCATGCCCATATAGACGGTTTAGTAGTGTCGATCCTACTGACAGATTCCCTTTAACATACAGTATACCATCTACCTAAACATTATTAGATACCAAGTACACACTTTATGGCATCAATGGTCCCTGAAAGGCAATTGATTTGTTTGAAGAACTTCAGAAAGAGTTCAAGGTGTTGTTTTGGTCTCCAAAGTTGTAAATCTCAATGCTATCAAGCATCTAATCTATGGAGGTGCCATCTCACTATCTAGAGGACTTTGGGGATCTACTACTAAGCACTTGGTGCCAGATATCATACAATACCTATTTTGAGGTTTTGTTGAATCCATGCCTTAATGTGTCAGATCAGTTTTTACTGTGCAGACTTTGCTTACTTATACTGGGGGTAGTAGGACAAACAATGAATACAAAATTCAACAGCCTGAAATGCATAAATTATGCTGAACTATGATTTATTCCACATCATGTTGTACTCAGACAGAATCTGTTGAGCCAATTAATAAAGTAATTAATTAACTATATACTAAATGAGATCAGATTTAATTGCATCTTATGAGTACTAGATACGATTAAACACATTAGTTTCTTAAAAATAAATATTGTGTTGTTCTATCACAGTATACAATTTTATAAATCCATAATCAATGGCAATGTATAGATATTATTCAGTATAACGCATTGCTGTTACACAATAGTCATTCATTTACTTAAAATCATTATCCAGTGAAACAAAATTAATTTGAAAAAAGTTCAGAAAGGTCTAAAATAAGAAAAGGAGACTGATGGGGGCCATGTGAAGCACCAGACCCGGAGATGCAGTCCCATATAGGTTTCTTTTAACTTTCTGTATGTCCACAGCTTTGGTGTTATTCCTTGGCATTCCATTCTCTATGGGTCACTGTGATTGTATGTGAACAAGGCTCTGGAAAAGCCGAAACGTTATATTTGATGGTCACGGTTGATATGCTACAATTACTATACAACATTTAACGTCAACTATACTGAAAATTTACAGTGGACTATTTCTATATACGTATTATTCCTTTGATGATACATGTATATAAAAAAAATATTTTGTTTCTACAATTCTCAGGAGTCTTCTCTGGATACTTTTTGATTTTCCCTGGAAATTATCTTGACTTGATTAAAACATTGAACATATGAGAGTGCATTATTTTTTGAACTTTTGATATACTGTTTACAAGCACCTCCCATAATACCATGTGCCGACCTTCTTTACTATATATCTTAAGTTCCACTCACTTTTCAGAAAGTTGGCGGAGCTGGCCGAGCCTGGCATAATATCAACAAAACAGTTCTGAATATCAGCAAATACTGTTCAATGAATCGGGGCCTTAACGAACAAAACTGAGCCATGTTTTGTAGACTGTGTGGCCAGTAGATGTATTCGCTTCCCTTTGTGTTTGACAATGCTGTTTGAACAATTAATAGATTAAATATTATTATTTTAGCAGTCATTATATTTCTACAGCTAGGGAGGGTTTATTCTTTCTTCATACATTGCGCAAATCGTCTCTATTGTAGATTTTATTTATTCAAATTTACTATCAGGTTCTCAAGGTTGATTGTTTAGTTATACGTTTATATAAGGAGCCAATTAGATAAATTCTATTTTATAAAGTCAGGCCGTGTTTGCAAACCATTTAACCCTGAGAAATATCAGATAAACATGAAAGTAGGTTACCTATTTTTTTGGAAAGAAATATTAAGTATTTGTATTTACTGTCCTTTCCCATATCGTGGTTCCTTATCCTGATTATAGTTTTTTCCCAAGATGTTTGTTTTGGTTGGCGTTTAAACATTGAAGCAAAAAGATAAGTGGTGTGGTTGAATTGAAATGCACTAGAACAAGATGTTATATCCTGTATTTTATGCTGAAATTAGAAAAGAATTGAAGTAAGGCTGTAGAGGTAAGTAGAGGTTACATTAAGCCTCCATACACATTAAGTCGGCGACATCAGTGTAACCTTTTGACTATCTAATATATATGGTGGCCGCCCAACTCTCTCTGGACAAGCAATGTCTTGCGGAGAGAAGGATTGGGCATGTTGAATCAATTTCTGATACTTTTGTTTCCCCTGGAGATAACTACAGTATATATAAGTATATATTACTATTAATAATAATAATCTATGGCTTGATTATCTATTTCAATGTATTTTTTGTTGAGATTCAAGCCAACTATGCACATTGCAAGAAATGGAGCTAATTGGCCAAGAATGGAGATCATTGGTTACAGGAGCCATTCATTTCAATGGTTTTTCGTGTTTCCAATAGAGGGATCAGCTTGCATCTGTTCCATCTTCTATTGTTCTTTAGGATGACCAAAAAACCTTAGTGCCTGATTCATCAAGGTGTTTACGCCAGTCCTAGCCAGCGTCGCCAAAAATGGTGTGGCGAAGCCCATCTGGTGAATTCATAGAAATTAATACCACTTTAGTGGCGTAAATTACTCTAGAATTATACTATTGTCACTGACTGGAGAAACATTGCTAACAGAGGCACACAGCAGTTGTAAGATATGCCTAATTCATTAATTAGGCACATCTTACTCCAACAGTTCCTTTATTAAGACTGACATGCAACATGGCAGTCTGAAAGGGGTTATACACGGACAACCCATTATGGATACAAATGTCCCCCCCAGTAAAATAATAACACGGTGCTGACGCTATTCCAGCAGTGTCAGCACTTGCTCTCTTGGGGCTTGTAACGTCATGCGATCCCTGCAGCCAATCAGCGCTGGCTTCACTCTCCTCTCCTACATACGTAATTGACATCTGGAGGAAATGAGAGAGCAGCCACAGCTTCCATTTCCCCAGGATGTCCGCTTTATCCAAAGGAGGGGAGAATGCAAACTGCTGATTGGCCACAGGTATCGCATGACACAGATTACATAGAATGCTGATTAGAATAATGGACAAAATTCACACTAGTGGTCACCACTGATTCAAATAGCTAATGTAAATTGGAAAGGGTATAAGGAAAGGAAAGATGTGTGAATAAAATTTAGCTTTTATTAGTATAATTAAAAACTTGTTTTATAAAAATTATTTGTAAATGAATTATCATACATCTAAAGATGTATATAGGGCTACTGCTATATATTGAGCAGTTATAGCCCAAAAGTTCCTATTTTAAATGTGAGGACACAGAGATAAATTATCCACAGCCAATGTCCCTATAATTGTTGGCTGGGTATTATAAGTTATATATCCCAAGTATCCCAACCCTCTCTGTCAGATAATTTTGTTATTATTGATTCCATATATGGGATACCGTTGAAATGTGAAGGGTGATCATTTGTTCTCCACTAGTGAGCCTCTTGTGGCTTCTTATATTCTCTAAGCTGTTAGTGAATTAGTAAGAGTATTGCATAGGGAGATATAAATGTTATGCTTGTGCGATCTCACTGCTGCAGGTGACATTAAAGCAACAACTATTATGGCTGAGCTTACATCTAAGAGCCAAGCATTAATCTCATATGGGCAATGTATGCGGTTAATACCGCTGGTCTACTAAATCATACCCCTAGAGATAAAAGTGCTCTGTCTCTCCCACAGCGTATACGTTCTGACTGTGTGCGGATGGTCTGCTTATAATCACTGTTGTTAATTACAGAGATTAAGCATGCGGTTAACCGGAAAAAGACCTGAAAAAGCCGGTAACCCCAGCGAAACGCGCGTCAGGGACGTTTATCCTATATTCTTAATGTGACATATTCCAATACCCATATACCAATCTCTGTCATGCTGTGTGCCGTCGCTATCTCACTCCAATTTCCACTCTGCCGGCTTAATATATAAAGCGGCATTGACCGCGTGCAGATAACCTGCACGCGACCTGAGTGAGAACGCCGTGGGGGAGAGAGGGTGCTCTGACCTCCATGTGCTTAAGCTAATGATACAAACTGGCGGTTAACCGCATGCTTAATCTCTGTAATTAACAACAGTGATTGTAAGCAGACCATCCGCACACAGTCAGAAAGTATACGCTGTGGGAGAGACAGAGCACTTATCTCTAGGGGTATGATTTAGTAGACCAGCGGTATTAACCGCATACATTGCCCATATGAGATTAATGCTTGCCTCTTAGATGTAAGCTCAGCCATAATAGTTGTTGCTTTAATGTCACCTGCAGCAGTGAGATCGCACAAGCATAACATTTATATCTCCCTATGCAATACTCTTACTAATTCACTAACAGCTTAGAGAATATAAGAAGCCACAAGAGGCTCACTAGTGGAGAACAAATGATCACCCCTCACATTTCAACGGTATCCCATATATGGAATCAATAATAACAAAATTATCAGACAGAGAGGGTTGGGATACTTGGGATATATAACTTATAATACCCAGCCAACAATTATAGGGACATTGGCTGTGGATAATTTATCTCTGTGTCCTCACATTTAAAATAGGAACTTTTGGGCTATAACTGCTCAATATATAGCAGTAGCCCTATATACATCTTTAGATGTATGATAATTAATTTACAAATAATTTTTATAAAACAAGTTTTTAATTATACTAATAAAAGCTAAATTTTATTCACACATCTTTCCTTTCCTTATACCCTTTCCAATTTGCATTAGCTATCGCATGACATAACAATGTCATGCAAGCCACTGGAGAGTCAGCGCTGACACCAATGGAATGGCACGTTATTATCTTACTGGGGAAACATAGGATTGAGAAGGGGTTTTCTTAGTAGTGGACAACCTCTTTATTGAATCGGCCCTTGGTCTACAAAACATTTTTGCCCAGCCCAGAAAATGGACCACAGATGGTTATGATTTTTTTAACATTAAAATTATTAGAAATGGATTACAATTAATGGTCCTCGACATTTGTTATGTCATCCGATTAACGGATATGTTTTTAAGCATTGCAAATGTTTAGAATACAAGAGTTGACACCTTTGGTAAAAAAAAGGATCCGTTCCAAAGTGAAAGAAAATAGAAAACTTTAGTTTCAGCTCAGTATCTTTTTGCATCCATGTTTTACATGTCCATTGTTCTTTTCTATAGGATACGTTACAAATGGATCCAAAAGAGTGTATCCCAACTGTTCCTAAATGCCAGGTGTTAGGCATTGGCAAAGAATGATCAGCCATTTTGGACTATGTTCAATCCATAGTAATCCCATTAGAGTTGCAAAGGTAGCAGGTAGGTTGGGGCTCTGTTATAAAACGAGTATTAACACCCTGGAGCTTTGAGTTATCACTCTGGTTTGAATCTTTGCTGATAAGAAATATTCCTAAGTATATGAGGAACAGAAGTAGTAATCTAAGACTACACTCACACGTCCATGTGCATGTTACCATCCATGTGAAATGGGACAATATTTTTCTCAGGTGTCATCCTACTTACGTCCTCATTTCATCTATTTTCTTTCTCATCCCTTTTTTTTTCAATGAAGCAGATAGATTGAACTTTTTTTTATCCATTGCTTCTCTCAACAATGGATCAGTTAAAAATGGATGAAACTTGGATGGAACTCTGAAGTACAAAGTCTGTTTTCTGTGTGTCATCCGTTTTACACAGATACTCATAGACTTTAATGACAGAGCCTGATCCGCAAAATGGATGATAATAGGAGGTGCTCACGGACCGGAGACCCATTTTTAAAACTGATGTATGTTTGTATCAATTTAATTTTATGGGTCAGTGTTCTGTCCGAGAAAAA
Source organism: Phyllobates terribilis (assembly GCF_046119375.1). NCBI lineage: Eukaryota > Metazoa > Chordata > Amphibia > Anura > Dendrobatidae > Phyllobates > Phyllobates terribilis. The sequence continues at coordinate 867,880,579 of NW_027362762.1, forward strand.
AAAACGGACAGCACATGGACGTGTAATATCGCGATAACCTCAGCACACCAAATGGTATAATTAGATACTTTTATTTGCAGTCCACAGTAAGACGTTTCGGTCGACAAGACCTTCTTCAGTGTACAAATTACTGGGATAAGAGCAGGGATAGGGAGGGAGATGTGTCCCAAAGAAGAGATTCCGTTTGTGCCGTGAAGTTCAGGAATGGTGCTGCATAGATCGCGGTGTCCACCGCTGGATATGTTCTCTTCTTTGGGACACATCTCCCTCCCTAACCCTGCTCTTATCCCAGTAATTTGTACACTGAAGAAGGTCTTGTCGACTGAAACGTCTTACTGTGGACTGCAAATAAAAGCATCTAATTATACCATTTGGTGTGCTGAGGTTATCGCGATATTTCAAGGCTTTGGACCTAACTCATGCACCCAGGTCCAGTAGTGCTGCGTTTTCTTTAATCAGCACATGGACGTGTAACATGGATGTATGAATATAGCCTAAACTATCTACAAGCACCGCCAATCTAGATGGAAATATCTATAGCTATTGTTCAGAGTTTATTTCAATGATTGAAATATTATCTGCTGTCCGAAGAACATGGCTTCTTGTGATGATGCTATGACTCATATTAAGCATTTATCCATCTCAAACAACAAAGCGATTCAGACATTTATATCTCAGCAAGCTATTAACGAAATGTGTTTTCTTACTGCAAAATAAAATAAGCCCTTTATTGGTCCCTCGCTCCACATATATTAATTTAATTGCAACTTAAGTTCTTTAAAAGAGACTTCATGTTTTAACACCGACAATGTATTGAGCAGGAGCAGGGAGCACTGCAACATGCAACTCAACGTGCTCCCTATATCTACGGCGGTAGCATGACATGTATTCCAGTCAAGTATATACTGTATTCTATAATCCAGACTTTTATTGGCAAAGTGAAAAGGAGACGTTATATTAAAATGTAGGAAGGTCATATGGGAATAACAGATAAAAGCAGTGCTATTAAGTAGTGAATAAAGCTTAAAGGAGCTCTGAATAATACTAAAAGAAAGTAGGATCAGACCGGAAAAAAGAGTCTAGAATACAAGATTAAGTAGGCAAAAATGGAATCTGCGTTCCATTTCTTGCATCCGGTTGCATGGATTTATATAGTGTGAACAAGTTGTCAAGCACTTTCCCAAGTGATGCTAAAATCGCTTGGAAAAGCGCTTGATAACCCGCATGCGGAAATGCATGCAAAGACGCTTGACAAATGCTTCTACCTGGCGGGAAAAACGCATGTAAAATCCGCATGCGTTTTCCCTGCCAGGGAGAAGCGTAAAAAATATGCAGCATTTCTGCATCATGGGCACATAGCCTTAGTCTCAAAATGAATAGTACATTTTATTTTAATTATAGAAGTAGAGTTGGACACTTTAGGTCATCATGATTTGCCAAGAATTCTTATAATGAGGATGATGATGACAGAAAGACGATCAAAGATGTTAAAAATATGACTTCACCTGTTGTACAGACCCCTCTCATTGTAAGACTTGGGTAAATGGAAGATAATAATCTCTTCTGCTTTTTTTCTTGCTACAACTTCATTGAAGTTCTCTGGCAATTTTACTTACAATTGGTTTAACCCCCCAAAAAATAATTTTCAATTTTGATACCAATCTCTATCTCCAAGCAAAATGTTCTTCAGAAAAACAATTTTCTGGATGAGATGTACCAATGGGAAATAAAGTTACCTATTACTGTTTACAGCTGGGAAAAGATAATCCGTCTAAAAGATCAATATCTTAAATCAGCTAATATATAACATCTCCTGCCGAACTATAGCAATGATAAACTCCAGTCAGCCCAGGTTTTTACTGGAGCGGCATAACCAGAATTTCATGCTGGGTTAAAGTCAATACTTAAAAAGGTTACATAAAAGTATAACAATAAGAACATTACTGCTACAATACGGGGAAGTACATAGGCAAAAAGATCAAAAGAGTGGAGACGATTCTTTTAAGAACAAACCAATATTTACATTTCAAATTGTTGAATACATACATTTTTAGACAAAGGTAGTGATAGTGAGAAACTGTATTCAAGCTCTTAGTCTCAGGTGGAAAGATCCTGACATTTTAGTTAATGGTGTTCAGAACGAATTAAGACATGAAGAATGAATATTGTGGTCACATCTGTCTCTGGTTATAACCCCAACACCTGTTTCCATCAGAAATTACCATAAAGACTCATTTTATAATGACTTACATGCAGATGTAGCAAAGTTTAATTTGACATTTAACTATTCATATTAATGGCATGTGTCATATTAAATGTCAAAAAATAGTTTGTTATTTGTATATTATTGCAATAACTATTTATTAAAATCTTTGCAATCTTTCCTTGTCTTATTGTACCATGGCATCTCTATTTAATTCAAATTAGAACTTCAGTCTAAGGGTGTGTTTTTCACACGGAGTTGTCTTTTCTTTCCCTGGAAGATCTGATCTGTATTTGCAGCAGAATCCACAGCAAAAATCAAAGTTACACCTAAGTAGGGATGAGCGGACCAGTGGAAGTTTGGGTTCTGCTACCCGACTCGAACTTTAGTCCAAAGTTCAGTTCGGGTACCAGAACTTCACCCAAACTTGAACCTGAGCAGAAAACCACAATTAAAACATATGGGGACTCGAACTTTGGAGCTGGAAAATTCTCTCTCTCTCCTCCCAGGCTTCCTCCGGAACATCGAATATAGCAACAGACTTCCTGGAGAAGTCCGTGTTCAGTGTCTAGCACCGGATGCTAATTGTCCGGTACGAACCCTGAACTTTTAAGTTCGGGCTCGCTCATCTCTACACCTAAGATTTCTGTCATAGTTTGAACTGCCTTTGGTCCCCACACAGAAGATAATCCAGTACAGGTAACATAGTGTCAGGTAGAATCTATGCCCAAACTACTTCAATAAGTGGCATGTCACATTTTTGGAGTGACTTTACAAAAAAATACATGGCGAAATCTGTGTGAAAAAACTTTGAATGGGTTTCTGCTGTAGAGTTGAAGTTTGAACTGTCATTGGTCCACACATGGATTTACCCCATTAAATTCAATAGGGCTAAACACCCTGGTTTCCAGGCGGAGTTTAAAACAGCGTATGAACAGCAGTGCATTTGTGGACCATGTGGGCCGGGATAGTCTTCATGAGACAACCCCATTAACAGAATACAGTATTGATTTGTAAAGAAAAATCTTTTTTGCCTCATGTTACATTTTATGTAATAATCTAAAAATTAGCTATATAGCAAAGAAAATGCATGGGTACAAATACAATTTTATTGTACTTTTGTGCATAATATCTAAAATGTAACAATTCATGTGTGGCACCCTGCTGTTCACAGGTACCACAAGACCCAAAAGGGTGCATGGACGGACTTCTCCACAAGAGGCCCTCATTACAAACAAACACCCCCACCCTTCCACCTCATACCACCAGAGGGAGCCCGTTAGGGATATATATATATGGAGGGTGGAGCCAGGCAGTTCAGTTCAGCAGTGAGTCTCAGTCTGACAGAGAGTGTGCTGCCACTGAGAGCAGTGAAGACGCAGCACGTCTGCTGCTGCTGTATTGAGGGCCCCGAGTGTGGCCGGAGGCAAGGAGGAGGGAGAGAGGAGTTGAGGGGGCAGAGGAGCATCATAGGCTCACCCCAAGACACGAACCGGACACCGGGTCCGCGCCTACAGGGTCCTTTATACCCAGCAGGGGTCACCGGCATACCAGGAGGACTACAAGTCCCTTGTCGACCTGAAGCTAAACCCTTGACAAGACTAGGAACCACGAAGGCCCCGGCGCCCAGTGATAGTGGTTGCCAGAAAAAGGTCCTACTACCAAGTGACAGGTGAAGGAACAGCACGACACAGAAGCTAAGCCCAGTTGCAGGCTGGCCAGGAGCTTAGAGAGAGGGAGACATGGACTAGGAGGCCTTATACCTGCTCACTGGGGAGAAGTCCTGAAGTGCACCCTTCCTACCGAGTACCCTGGACCGTACCTGACATCCCCACCAGTAAAGGTACTGAAGTGAATCCCCTGTCTCGGTCAGTTACTCCTGCAGCGCCATCTCTCCTGCACTACAAGCCCCAGCATCACCACCATCTGCACCTACACTGCCCCGGGGGCCCGCTCCACCTGTGGGGAGCAGAAACATCCCAGCTGCCATCCCATCACTACCTGAGGTCTGCAGCAGCGCCGGTAACCATTAGGCTAAGTGCCCACATTGCGGAACTGAAGCATATTTTTTACGCTTCTCCCTGGCGGGAAAATCGCATGCGGATTTTACATGCGGTTTTCCCGCCAGGAAGAAACGTTTGTGAGGCGTCTTTGCAGCGTCTTTGCATGCATTTCCGCATGCGGGTTATCAAGCACTTCTCCAAGTGATTTAAGCATCACTTGGAAAAGTGCTTGACTACTTGTTCACACTATATAAATCCATGCAACCGGCATGGATTTATATAGTGTGACCAAGTAATACTTTAAAAAAAAAGAATCAGAATGGTAAAAAATAAAAAAACAAAGTTTATACTCACCTACCGATGCATTCTCTGCCCCGTCCGGAGTCTTGAGCATCTCATGCTGTTGTGTGCAGGACCTGCGGTGACGTCATTGAGTCATGTGATGGGTCACATGACTCAATGACGCGGCAGGTCCTTCAGACAACAGCGCGACGGAGGGAAAACATCAGAAGATAAGTATAAACTTTATTTTATTCTTTTTTTTACAGGTTCTTTGGTACCCAGATCTGCATGAGAGTCTCCTCTCCTCCAGACTTGAGTACCATCCGCACATTGATTCCGCATGTGGAAACGCAAAATTAATGAACATGCTGTGGATTTTTGACTGCAGCATATACGCTGCGGAAAAATCCGCAGCATGGGCATTGATATTGCGGAATGCCATTGGGGACCATGGGGTGCGGATATACATGCGTTTTACAAGCGTTTACGCTGCAGAAATTCCGCAGCATATACGCTTGTAATACGCAACGTGGGCACGCAGCCTTACCGTAAATCACAGGTGGCGTCACGAGACAAACTGTACACTAAAACCCCTTTTTAAAGAGAGACCCAGAGTACGGGCCGGGAGTCGACATCCGTGACCTCCTAAACAAGGTAAAAGGCCCGGGTACCGAGTCCCCTATATCCCCCTGGGTGACACACATGTAACCATACCTGTTTTGGGATAGACTAGGGCCCCTATTCATCATTCATTTTTCTCGTCCGTCTTGATGAGGAGGCATGGTGGAGTCAAATGCTACTGATCCATGAAGAGGTGCACTCCTCTTCATGAATCTGAAGGGTCTGACGAGTGTCATCCTCCTCTGTACACCATGTCAGAAACCTTGTTTCATTCAGGGACTGGAATGAGATTTCTGGCATATGGAATGTTACAGATCGTCCTAAATTAAACAAACTGCCATTCTGGCGGAGCTGGGAGAAACTAGCGTAAAAAGTCAAACTTTTACAATTTTTCAAAGCTTTTATGACACTTTTTGGTGTAAAAGCATTGATGAATGGGACCCCTAAGAGTCATTTCCGAGACAAACCCTCCTCTTCACCTGTTTGTAAATCTAGTTTTCTTAGCCAACTGTTCGTGATCCTCGTGAACACACCCACAGATAAGAGTTGAAGTCCATGTACCCTTAGCTAAAAAGGCTAGCTTTACATACAGTGATGAGGTGGCCATACCTCAGAAATGGAGGGGTGCAGGAGCAAGAGAAAAAAAAATTCAGATTCAGGACACTTAGAACAGTCAAAAATAAATATTTATGGCAAGTCACAGGTCCTCTTTAAATATATGATTCAAGTAAGGAAGAAAATATGAAACAATACAAGTACCATGGTCACTCTTATTTTTTTTTTTCTGTCTGAGCAGCACACTCTCAACATAGACTCAAGTTCAATATAGCATGCAATAATGCAATATACAGTGCTGCTCACCATTATTGGCACTCCTTCATTTTTTTCATAGACTGTACAATATCTCCAGAAATAAATGGAAATGTACCAAAGTTATATCTTCAGGATTTTTTAATTAGTGGTCCAAAGTAATACAACAATAAAACATTGTTTTTCAACTTACATTTTCGCAATTTTAAAGAAAAATAGAATAAACAGAATAAACAGCATGTGCAGCAATAAAGGCACCCCTAATTAATACTTGGTTGCATACCATGTGGCATTGCTGACAGCCTCCAAACATTCCTTGTAGCCATCTATAAACTTGTTGCACTTCTCAGCTGGTATTTTCTCCCACTCTTCCTTTGCATTTTGTTCAAGCGCTTCAATGGGATTGAGGTCAGGACTCATTGCTGGCCATTTTAAAACAGTCTATTTTTTCTTTTTCAACCATTCCTGTGTACTTTTGGATGTGTGCTTTGGGTCATTGTCTTGCTGAAGAACCCATGATCTTCAACTTAAACCAAGTTTCCTTACACTGGGTAGGACATTTCGCTCTAAAATCTCTTGATAATTCTCTGATTTCATGAATCCTGTGATACAGTCAAGGCCTCCAGTACCAGATGCAGCAGAGCAACCCTAAAGCATTATGGATCCTCCACCATGCTTATTTGTTGGTAAGGTGTTATTTTCCTTATAAGTTTCATTGCGCCATCGGCAAACACACTGTTGCTTTGTCAAAAAGCTCTATTTTTGTTTCATCTGTCCACAGAACATTTTCCCAGAAGGATTGTGGTTTGTCAAGAAGTCGTTCCTTTTTATGTCTTTTCTTCAGCAATGGTTTCTTCCTTGGCTTTCGCCCATAAAGCTCTGCTTGGTTTAGTGTGTGGCGTATGACACTTGTGGAAACCATGACTGTTCCAGATTGACCTTCCAAGTCTACCGATGTTTAGCTTTATGTTTTTCTATTTTTCCCTCCCATTGTTTTTTTGTTTTAAATTATTGTTTATAATTTGCTCTTTTGTATTTAACACGAGTGCTCTATACAAAAAAAAAACAGTTTTACTTGTTTCATGTTTTTCAACAGATAGTCCATATTATGTACTTAAACTACATGGGTGCCATTAACAATTAGCAGGACTGTAAATATATATTCAGGTCATGGGTTTAAATGTTTTTGGGGAGATTATAGCCAGTAAGCAATGATTACTAGGAGCATGGCTGTGATATGTGAAGAAATATCTCTTCCTTGCTCAGCACAATGGACTTCTGTTCTCCAGCTTCATCTTCCCCAATGTTTGTTTTCTGTCTATGTGCTCTACTATAAAGCTGTTAGACTAAAGGAGGAGGAGGATGAAGCTGGAGAGCTCCTTGGCAAGTACAACATATTTCTTCACACATCACAGTCATGCTCTTGGTCGCCGACTGAGGTATGCATGATACAGTTTTTCACAGTTGAGTCGCAGGTCTCAGGGGTTTTATGTCTTCAGTCTGCAGCATTTCCTGACACATGACTAGGACGGGCTGCAGTTTGAATTATATCAGAGACTCTATATTATCTCTTTCTTGAAGAATCCCTTGAACTGTATTGCTTATACGTTGTTGCAAAACATGTGAGCACTATAGAAACTCTGGGTAATAAATAATTGCAGATATGGGTCAGTACTAGGCCATTGTTATTGCCTCATTGTGTTCCAAATAATCTGTTATACATTGAATTATCTTGAAATGGCCATAGGAAGAATCAACTTAACCACCAGTCTTGACTAGAAAATTCCATAATTATACTATTGTATGTAAGAAATATAATAAAGCCATGCAGCCGAACAATTGTCAGCCATCTTCTGTTTTTAAGATCTTAGATTGCATCAACCAATATTGGCAGATATAAGTGGCACTCCAAGTAGTAAATAACAGGACAACCTGGTTGTATGCACAATTTTATCCATTAACTGGCAAAGCACCATAATGGTCAGACTTGTGCACAAGAGAATACATAAGCTGGCTACAGCTAATGGATTTACAAACACTGTGCCACATAGGGCTATAATACAAACTAGTGTTAGGTTTGCAGTTAAAATATATTCCTGTGGCTATTATACATTTACTATGATATATCATTTAATAAGTAAAATTATTTGTGCTTTTATAGCGAGCAATGGATTTCTATCATAGTCCAAATATCTACTAAAAGAATTATCACAGGAAAATATTAGTTCACTTATAGTGTATGCGCCAGATCACTTTGCACATATTGACAAGTGCTCTATTCATTAGTGCACTTAGAACTGTTGAAAATCTAATTTACCGTAAAATAGATTATTCTAACAGTCATCTTCACTCAGCCTGTTCTTGTGTCTTTTAGAGATTGCTAAGCAATGGAAAAAGCTAATCAAATATTGTTCAGAGGTGAGCAATGTTGGTAAGGTAGAGGTCTGCTGTGATAATACAGAAGGTAATTTAAGAACTACTGTGATTACAAGATTTTGCTTCTCAACCGTGCAGAGGTCACAAACTGCACAAAGTATTTAAACAAGATGCTCACAAATGTGAAAGATATTCACAAAAGTGATTTAAAAAAATTAAATAATTTTTTTGACAAACATAAAAATAATCCAATAAACCAAAATGATGAAATGAGATGGAATATAATTACATTTTGCATTATTACACTAATTCAACAGGAAACCGAGGCTCTTCGTGAATTATTAAATAGCAATTAGTCCAACTATGTGCCTACAGCTATGTCTCCTGACTACCCTATACACAGGAATGCTCAGGCAAGGGTTCCGGTGTTCATATAGGAAGAGCTAAGTAAGCTTCTGCGAGAATCATCAAGCAGAGACATATCTATCCACAGAACAAAAGAATTTGAATTCCGACTGCCAGATACAGATTATTTTGGTAGAGAGTGAGGAGGCCTCCCATAAACATTATGTGGTCGCCCAGTCCTGCCAAAACCAGCGGGTTTGGCCAACTTTTAACTATTGTGTATGGGAGCCTTAAAAATGTGTGCACTACTTTATCATTGATGACCTATTCTTTGGATAGGTCATCAATGTCTGATCGATCGCGGTCGAAGACCCAGCACCCCTGACGATCAGCCGTTCTCAGTGGCAGTGGCTGCCGGTAGGAAATGCTCAATTGCGTAGCTGCTCCCTCTGCTGATGGTGGCTGCGGCCGCGTACTGCATATCAGCCTTCTATTCATATCGGTAAGAGGATGTGTAGTACCCAGCCACGTCTATTATTAGAAGGCAGATCAGCTCCACAAGTGAGCTTTTCCAGCCAGTGGTCTCTACCACCGGCACCGAGAACAGCTGATCCGCAGGTGTGCCAGATCAAATATTGATGACCTATCCCAAGAAAAGGTCATCAATGATAAAGTAGTGGACAAGCTATTTAAAACTACGGACTTAAAAAGAATGCAATGCCAGAAAATGACTTATCATTTGAATTAAGTCTTTATGATAAACATATGTGATCATTATTTGTATAAGGGCAATGCTAGCATTTATCTCATTATCATCAGAGATCAAATTTACAAGTAAAAGTAATTCCTATGTTTTAAAGTTGGAGGCAGATAACACATAAACTACCATGGACGATACCTTCTTCTTTCTTGCATAATGACCTTTGTACATGCTACACAGAACAACATTCTGCCATAGGATTTAATGGATTAATTCCAAATCTTGTGGTTTTATAATAATGCACACACATACAGTATTTATTCATTTGTGACAATTTAACATCTCCAGACAGGTGAGTATAAGGATTTTATTATTTTATTCTTACTTTTATTTTTACACAGGGACACTGCAGGAGCAGCCACTACTACCCTCATCATTGTCCTTGCTGGTGCTGACCACAGCGCCGGCAGGGAACCATGATGAAAGCAGAGTTCAGCACCAGCGCTTGGGAACAGCGCTAACTGTACCGCTGATTCCCAGGCACCAGTACATGTGATCCAGATGTGGCACACGAGCTGTACACGAATGCAACACGTAAAGCATACACGAACACGGATATCTCCGGTACCGCTTTTTCCGGTACCGGATATATACGGACTTGGAAAACTGGCCTAATGGTGGTGGAGGCAGCAGAGCTGAGCACAGTATAGCAGAGCTGTGATGGAAGCCCCTGCTATTTTACACATTCTTTAGTCAGCCTGCTTACAGCTTGGTTCTGAGTCATCATTTCCAAGTGGTGTGGCTAATCAGGAGTAGAGATGAGCATTGTTCTACTCGAACTGTTCGCCAATCTCAAATTCGAGCTGTTTTGGGCGGTGTTCGAGCCGTTCGGCGAACACGAACGATTTGAGAAAAATTCGGCTGTTCGAGGTTATGTTCGATAACTGTTCGTGCACCAAAATCATAACTGGATTTTTTCTCAGTAATGATGAAAATTAATGTTAATACGCAGTTTGAGTGTACAGCGGGGTGGGGGGAGGGGCAGGGGATGGATCTCTGCAGGAATAATGAAGATCTCCATTTTTTTTTCTCTTTCCCGCATTTGCAGTGGGGAGGTGCAGTCTGTCAGCCTATCAGCAGCGCACACACGGAACTGCTGTTTTTCACACAATCAAGGGCATGTGTCATTGGCAGTGTATGTCACATGTCCTTGCCCTATAAGATCAAGCCATTTTCGCCGTCGCCACCATTTTCTCACTGCTGCAGCTGCGTGTTAGAAGGGACCGCTGTTGCTGTGTGCGCTATACCTTGTTAATTTCAAGCCAATTTTCGCACAAATCTACAGATAGCTTGGGAGTAGGGAATAGTTGTGATTGCAGTCCTTTTAAGGACTAGGTTACAGCATTTCCTACGACTTTTATCAGGCAGGTCTGTGCTCTTAAATAGATAGATTGTGGGAGTAAAGACTAATTGTAATTGCAGTCCTTTTCAGGACTAGGTTACATCAGTTCCTATCAGTTTTTGCCAGGCAGGTCTGTGCCAGTGCTGTGCAAGTTTTTTTCACAGCATTTGGCTGAATCTAGCAAAGCTAATCCTTTTTGGTCTATTGCAGAGTGTGTTAGTCAGTGGAGTAGCCTATCTGTGTTGGAAGATATACCACCTGTGTATAGAATACCAATTTTTGTACTGCACCTAGTGAAGTAAAATCTTTTGGGCATAGCATCATTCTATTAGTCCATCTATACTGACCTCCATCAGGTTGCAAATTGAATATAATTTTTTTCTGCATCTAGCTCTGAAAAAATATTTGGGCTTCTAGCAGTGTGTGGGACTTGTTCTATTAGTCCATCTATACTGACCTCCATCAGGTTGCAAATTAAAAATAATTTTTATCTGCATCTACCGCTGAAAAAATATTTGGGCTTCTAGCTGTGTGTGGGACCTGTTCTATTAGTCCATCTATACTGACCTCCATCAGGTTGCAAACTGAATATAATTTCTATCAGCATCTAGCTCTGAAAAAATATTTGGCCTTCTAGCAGTGTGTGAGACTTTCTCTATTAGTCCATGTATACTGACCTCCATCAGGTTGCAAATTAAAAATAATTTTTATCTGCATCTAGCTCTGAAAAAATATTTGGCCTTCTAGCAGTGTGTGGGACTTTCTCTATTAGTCCATCTATACTGTCCTCCATCAGGTTGCAAATTAAAAATAATTTTTATCTGCATCTAGCTCTGAAAAAATATTTGGCCTTCTAGCAGTGTGTGGGACTTTCTCTATTAGTCCATCTATACTGACCTCCATCATGTTGCAAACTGAATATAATTTTTTTCTGCATCTAGCTCTGAAAAAATATTTGGCCTTCTAGCAGTGTGTGGGACTTGTTCTATTAGTCCACCTATACTGACCTCCATCAGGTTGCAAATTCAAAATAATTTTTTGTCTGCATCTAGCTCTGAAAAAATATTTGGCCTTCTAGCGGTGTGTGGGACTTTCTCTATTAGTCCATCTATACCGACCTCCATCAGGTTGCAAACTGAATATAATTTTTTTCTGCATCTAGCTCTGAAAAAATATTTGGCCTTCTAGCAGTGTGTGGGACTTGTTCTATTAGTCCACCTATACTGACCTCCATCAGGTTGCAAAATCAAAATAATTTTTTGTCTGCATCTACCTCTGAAAAAATATTTGGGCTTCTAGCTGTGTGTGGGACTTGTTCTATTAGTCCATCTATACTGACCTCCATCAGGTTGAAAATCGAATATAATTTTTTTCTCCATCTAACCCAGCCAATAGTTTTGGCCTAATACCACAGTTTGGCCACTCAGCTCTGCTCGGTTCCCATCCATTGTTTTTTTGTGCAAACAACTCCAGAGTTGTGAATTAGTTAACCACCAAAATGAGTGGAAAAAGGCCTGCTGCTGGTGGAAAGGGGAATAGGCGTGTTGGGAAGGGGAAAAAAGGTTGCGTCCGTGGGGTAGGTGTTAAAGCAACAGTAACATCTGCAGAAGAAAGACCATCTTCCAGCCAAACTAAAATGTCTACTTCTTTTAGCGGACAATGTGATAAGATCCCTTTCTTACTGCCACGCCAATCGCTACAAATTCCAGATGAGGCACAAAAACAGCAGGTGCTTCAACGGATATCAAGTGCTCCTTTAAGTGGGCTCTCCTCCACATCAACTTCAACATCACAAATACTCCAGTCCTCAAAGGTGTCACCCCAATCGCACTTGCTTCCTCACAGCTCCCAAATCTCCAGCTGCCCGTCTGAGTATGAGGTAGAACAGATGGTTGAGTCTGCAGAGCTGTTTACTCATACTATAGCCTGGGAATCAGAGGTCGACTCCAGCCCTTCTGTGAATCCAGATGAGGAAATGATCTGCACTGATGCCCAGAATCTTTATGAGTCGGATCCAGGACCAGACGCAGAAGGTTCTGACCATAATGTAGACCATCATTCCCAAACTGTAACTCTTGTTGGTGGAGACAATGAGGAAGACGATGATGAGACTCAAATACCTGATTGGAGCGACAACTTTAGTTTTTTGTCAGGGCAGGAACAGGTTGGCTCTGAGGACGACGGGTGTGATAACGCACAGGGTGATGATGATGAGGTTGGAGATCCCACTTACTGTCAACCCACAGTCAGCCAAGAGGTGAGGTCAGCAGAGGAGGTGGAGGAAGATGCTAGTGACGACGAGGTCAGGTTGCGCCTTCCTGGACAGAGACGTAGTACCGGAAGCACGTCAACAACTGCATCCTCAAACACAACTCTGCCTCTCACCACAAGTCGTGGTGGCTCTTCAGGTCGCATGGGTGCTAAGCCTTGCATAGCCTGGGCATTTTTTCAGATCGATAAAGATGACCCAACTCGTGTTATCTGTAACATTTGTCAGCAAAAGCTAAGTAGAGGCCAAAAAATACATAGTTTGAGTACTTCATGCATGAACCGGCACATGGACATGAAGCATAAGTTGCAGTGGGAAGCTCAGTGCGCTACAATGCGGCCTAGCCGGCCGGGCCGACCACCGTCTACCATATCTTGTGCATCCGCGGCCTCTTCATCCTCTGTGACTGGGGGGACAGCAGTCACACCTGTTTTGGGGCGCAGACCTGCCACCTCTTTACCCGCAACAGCCAGCGTGATTGGCAGGTCATCATTTTCTTTGGAGGTGGTAACACCAGCTGGTGTTGAGCGCTGTCCGACATCGATAGCACCACCTTTGGATCAAGGCAACCTAACATGTCTGCCTGCATCTTCCTCACAGACCGGCAGTTTGCCGGGGACACCCTTATCAACCCCGTCTAAGCACAATAGCCAGCCCTCGGTCCCTCAGATGTGGACAAGTAAAAGACCATTTCCTCCTAGCCATGAGAAAGCTAAGAGGTTGAATTTCACCATCTGCAAGCTCTTGGCTACAGAAATGCTGCCTTTCCGCCTGGTGGACACAGAGGATTTTCGAGACCTTATGTCCGTCGCAGTGCCCCAGTACCAGATGCCCAGTCGGCACTACTTCTCAAAGAAAGGTGTGCCTGCGCTCCACCAGCATGTCACACACAACATCACCGCTTCTTTGAGAAACTCTGTGCGTGACAGGGTGCATTTCACCACAGACAGTTGGACGAGTAGGCATGGACAGGGGCGTTACATGTCGCTGACTGGGCACTGGGTAACTATGGTGACAGCAGGACAAGGGGCTGCTGTCCAAGTCTTGCCGTCCCCACGAGTTGTGCGTCAATCCTCTTTATGTCAAAGTTCCTCCACTGCTTATGCCTCCTCAACCTCCTCTCGGTCTTCCACCTGCACCCAAAGCCTGTCTGGTCATGCCACAAGCTTTCTAACTGCGCAGAAGGGATCCTGCACACCTCCTTACTATGCCGGCAGTAGGGCTCAACGTCATCAGACGGTTTTTACTTTGAAATGTGAGGGAAATGTGAGTCACACAGCTGAGGAGTTGTGGTCAGCTCTGGAGAACCAATTTCATGAATGGTTGTCTCCACTGGACCTGAAACCAGGGAAGGCCGTGTGCGACAATGCTGCAAACCTGGGTGCGGCCCTTCGCCGGGGCAATGTCACACACGTGCCTTGTATGGCTCACGTGTTGAACCTGGTTGTCCAGCAATTTTTAGCCCACTATCCCAGACTAGATGGCCTTCTGCAGAGGGCACGGTCGCTGTGTGCTCACTTCCGCCGTTCGCATCCCGCAGCTCAGCGACTTACATCTCTACAGAAGTCGTTGGGCCTGCCACTTCACCGGCTAAAATGCGATGTGCCTACCCGGTGGAATTCAACTCTGCACATGTTGCAGCGACTGTGGCAGCACCGACAAGCCCTGGTGCAATACGTTCTGACATATAGCCTGGGCCAACGAGATCCAGAGGTGGGGCAAATCACGCTGGAGGAGTGGTCTCAGATTAGGGACCTATGCACCCTTCTGCACAGTTTTGAAATGGCGACGAAGATGTTTAGTGCTGACGATGCCATTATCAGCATGACTATTCCGGTGATTTACATGCTGGAGCACATGTTAAACAGAATTCGGAGTCAGGTGGTGGCACAAGAGGAGGTGGAGGAAGTAGAGGAGGAGGAGTTGTATGCGGAAGGGCTAACATCTGCAAGGTCCAGACGGTCGGCAGCACCAAGGCGGCAGGCATGTGAGGGTGGGGGAGATGGTTTTACCAGGGCGCATGGTAGCAGCCAAACTAGTGAGGAAGGTGCAGGAGCCCAGGAAGAAGTGGAGGACGAACTGATGGAAGACTCATCAGATGAGGGAGACCTTGATCACATTTCTGTTGTGCGAGGTTGGGGGGAGAGGACAGAGGAAGGAAGCATGATTGTTACCTCGCCACCAACACAACAGGGACTTGGTGCTCCTGGATGCGCAACACACATGAGTGCCTTCTTGCTGCACTACCTGCAACATGACCCTCGAATTGTGAGAATTAGAAATAATCCTGACTACTTGACTACTGGGTTGCCACACTGTTAGATCCCCGGTACAAAAGTAAATTTGCCGAAACTATTCCTGCCATAGAAAGGGATGCACGCATGCAGGAGTATCAGCAGAGACTGTTGCAGAATCTTACATGTGCTTTTCCACAAAACACCAGTGGTGCACGTAGTGAATCTCACAGTTCCAACTTGCCAACCGTGGGACCGTCAAGTGTTCAGCACTCAAACCGTAACAGAACCACAGTATCTGCTGGTAACATCAATTTTGCGGAATCATTTCACCACTTTTTTAGCCCATCCTTTGCAAGGCCACAGGAGACAAGAAGTCTGACACATAGTCAACGCCTAGAGACGATGGTACAGGAGTATCTCCAAGTAAACATTGAAGCCATGACTGTGTCACTGGACCCTTGCTCTTTTTGGGCTTCCAATCTGGATAAATGGCCGGAGCTAGCCACTTACGCCTTGGAGATCTTGTCATGCCCCGCAGCCAGCGTTCTGTCTGAACGTGTGTTCAGCGCTGCTGGTGGTGTGCTGACAGATAAGCGCACGCGGCTCTCCACTGATAATGTAGACAGACTCACGTTCATAAAGATGAACAAATCATGGATCCGAAACGACTTTTCTACCCCTGTGTCATCCTGGGGAGAGTAAAAGCTTGATGATTGGTTAAAATCACCCTACCAACCGTTTTAAGCTTTCAAATTACTAATCATGTTTATCTGTATCTTGGCTGGAAAATAATTTGGGCTTTGTAGCAGTGTGCAGCACTGATTCTATTAGGCCATCTATAATAAGCTCCACCAGATTTAAAATTACTAATCATGTTTATCTGTATCTTGGCTGGAAAATAATTTGGGCTTTGTAGCAGTGTGCAGCACTGATCCTATTAGGCCATCTATACTAAGCTCCACCAGATTTAAAATTAATAATAATTTTTAGCTGCATCTAGCCCGGAAAATAATTTTGGGGCTCCGAGATGCGCAAGACACATAAGTGCCTTCTTGCTGCACTACCTGCAACATAACCCTCATATTGTCAGAATTCGAAGTAATCATGACTACTGGGTTGCCACACTCTTAGATCCCCCAAACTTTTCGATCAACCTTTTCATTTTAATAAAGACCAAAAAAATGGTCATTTTTGAAATTATAAGCATTAGCAGGTTATTAGAAACTGAAATCAAACAGTTTTCAACTCAAAACTTTATTCTAGGTGATGTTACATTTTCACATAGGACCCCTTGTTCGAAAGGAGCTTCTGAACTCTCTCGTCCATTGAATTTGTCAGGTTTTGGATGGTTTCTGCTTCAATTGTTTTGCATGAGGACAGAATACCCTCCCAGAGGTGTTGCTTAGATGTGAACTGCCTCCCGCCATCATAGACACTCCTTTTGATGATGCTCCAGAGGTTCTGAATGGGGTAGAGGTCAGGGGAGCATGGGGGTCACACCATAAGTTTGTCCCCTTTTATGCCCATATCAGCCAGAGATGCAGATGTTTTATGTGCAGCATGAGATGGTGCATTATCATGCAAAAAAATGATCTTGCTGTGAAATACACGGTTCTTCTTCTTGAACCATGGCAAGAAGTGCTGTTTGAGAAAATCCACATACATTATGTAGTTCATCTTTAGCGCCTTCAGGGATCCTAAAGGGGCCGACAATCTCTCTCCCCATGATTCCAGCCCAAAACATTACTCCACCTCCTCCTTGTTGGCGCTGTAGCCGTGTTTGCGTGGGGTGTCCATCAACCAGCCATCCTCCACTCCATCCATCTGGACCATCGAGCGCTGCACGGCACTCATCCGTGAACAAAACAGTTTTGAAATCAGTCTTCATGTAATGTTTAGCCCACTGGAGCCGTTTCTGCTTGTGTGAAGTGGATAGAGGAGGTCGACAGGATGGCGTATGCACAGCTGCAAACCTCTGAAGGACCCTGAATCTTGTTGTTCGGGGGACGTTGGAGGCACCAGCAGCTTCAAAAACTTGTCTGCTGCTATGACAAGGCTTTTTTGCCGCTGCTCTTTTAACCTGACGTAATTGCCTGTAGGAAAGAGTCATCAATTTGCCCTTATCAGCACGCACACGTGTGTACTGTGAATCAGCTACATACTTCTTGATTGCCAAGACACTTCATCCTGATCATCGCACAATGTTGATTGTAGTCATGCCTTGACCTAAACACTCCACAATTTGTTGCTTCTCAGCAGCCGACACATCCTTTTTCTTTCCCATTTTGGCAGAAAATGTAGGCTGCTTAATAATGTGAGACAGCCTTCTTAAGTAGTCTTGCCTTTCATTGGACACACCTGCCAAACTAATTAGCACAGGTGTCTGCAATTGCTTACAGTGATATAAAGAGCCCTGACACACATCACCATCAATGAGTTTAACTGACAAACAAACAAATTCTTCCCTTATCACTCCTAAACACTTTTTGCATAATAATTTGGAACACAGTGTACATGTGCTTTTCCACAAAACACCAGTGGTTCACGTAGTGAATCTTACAGTTCTAACTTGCCAACCGTGGTCTGTATGGAGTTGTTCAATAAAGGGCCCAAAATTAAGATAACATAGATGGGAGAGGTCTCTATGAATAGGAATTCCTAAGTATTTGATACCCTGTGAGGGCCAGGCAAAGGGAAAGTTGGACTGGATGGAATCCTATATGGATTTGGGGAGGGAGACATCGAGGGCCTCAGACTTCGCTGCATTGATTTTAAAATTTGACCATGTAACAAAGTGATCTATTTCAGCCATAACAGCATGGATGGATATATGTGATTGAGTGATATATACTAGGACATCATCAGCAAATAGAGAGAACTTGTACTCGGTGCCTCCCACCTCAATCCACCTAATATTGGGGTTATGACGAATTGATGAGAGCAGGTGCTCCGTCACTAGGATGTATAAGAGAGGGGACAGAGGACATCCCTGCCTTGTCCCATTGGTGATTGTGAAAGGTGATGAAAATGTTCTGATGCACCCCCTGGGCCTTGGGACACCCGGAGCCGGACCCTTTTTGGTGGATGCTGGTGGTTGTAGTCTTCGTGGCGGCGACCCGGTTCCGTGGCTCAGGGTGGTCAAACCAGTGTCGGAACTTATTTATGTGGTTTTGATGTTTAAATGTCCGACTACGCCACCCGTGGATTGCGGTCAGAGTGAACCGCCGCTGCAGGGAAAACCGCTGAGGCTGGTGTTGTGGGTGCAGCAGAGCGTAGCATAACTCCCCACGGGAGGAGTATAGCCTCAGGGCAGTGTATGCGGAGGATGGGGGTGATGGTGCAGGGCAGCAGCAGTAACGACACGGAGTCAGTGATGCAGTCCAGGGCCTTTACTCACAGTTCTTATTATCCAGACCACGTCTGCAGGTAACGGCTGCCCACGTCGTACTGTGCTTACCAGGTGAGGGGCTCAGACAACTCCCAGATAACTTTGGAGCGCTTCACAGGACCCCCTTTGTGTGTCCTTTGTCTGGCCTTTCTTACCAACCCTTCTGTCCGGCTGCCTCGGGCCTCCTCTTGGTAAACTTGGCGCCAGTTTCCCTGACCCTATGTGGTGCCTTCCTAGCGGGTGTAGCGAGGGGCTGCGCCACATAAAATGTCAGAGCCTCCGGTTTCTAGCTGAGGGTCGTTTCCTGCCTCCACTAGTTTCGGGGACCGGTCTCCCCCTTTGGCCTGACCCCTCCACGCAGGTGGATTCGGGCGTGCGGTGGCGACTCGCCCGTCCGCACCCCTGGGATCCCTTCATTCCTCGTTCCTGGAGCCTTCTCCTCTCCTCTTCCTTCCTTCTCCCTCTTCCAGGCCTGGGCCTCTGTTACTAGGCCCGCCTCCGGAGCAGAGCTCATGCAGAGCCCCTGCTCCCTGCCACTTCTGCTCAGACTTCTCTGCACTGAACTAAGATGGTGCCCACCTTTTAAACTCCCTTCTCAATGCACCCAGGAACTGCTTCCTCCCTGCTCCTGCACTACAGGGTTCCCCTTCCTCAGTGTTCCCTCCCCCCACTCCAGCCAGGGACAGGGACTGTCGTGCCCATCTCAGAGGCATATTGGTCGCTCTGTCCCACGGCAATGTGGTGTAATGCAGGCAGGTGTCGGGTCCTGATCCACACTCCATCCTTACCTGAGAGTGAGATATCACATCTCTGGGTGAGGTGCAATACCTCTGTAGCAACCGAGCCCTCAGGGTGCTACAGTTCCATTTATCTTCAGCCTAGGTGACGTATTGTGATACAGGGCAGTGATTTTGGCTATAAAAGGGTCCCCTAGACCCCTACCCCAAGCTTTTTAAGAGAATCATATATGGCGTGCCAGGAGACTCTATGGAATGCTTTCTCAGCATCCAACGAGAGTATCTAATTACAAATTTTTAACTGCATCTAGCCCAGGAAATACTTTGTGCCTAGTAGCAGTGTCTGCTAGTCAGCGGATTATCCCGGCTGTTAAGCAAGCTACACCACCTGTAGTTTGGACACTTAATTTTTTCAAAGGAAATGCTTCGGGACCACGGGATACTCAGTGAAGAGCATCAGGAGGCACCACAAGGCATAGGGGCTGGGACTGGCAGTAGGATGCCTTGCGGTGGACAGCCGAGCTCGATCCTTAAAAAAGCTTTTTAACTGCAGCAGCTTTAGTGGACGCTACTGGAGCTGGAATTACGCGGCTGCTGGCATGAGACTTGCCCTCCAATAGATCCTTGTAAATGGATTTAAAGTGTATTCATTCAAATTAGAGAGACAATTTAAATTAAAAAGCTTAGAGCTGCCTCCACCACAGGGGGGCTCGCTCGACCCACCAGCGGACAGGCACCAGTATTGGGAGAGGGGGGCTGGCCGTCAGGGTTCACCGCGGCTCTGGCACAAACCCGGCGACACGGAGGTGGCATGGGCAGGAGCGGACTGAACGTGTCGGCTTCTCACTTTTTGGATTTTAGAAGGTCATGACATGCCTATATCTGTGTCTCCCCCTCCTTTTACTCCTCCACCTCTTTTCTTTTCGCATGACTATATGTACTTGTCACTTTTCCATGTGTTAGTTGTGTCTTCTGAGCAGTTTGTCAGCTTTTGGACACCTTTGAAGGTGTTTTCTATGTGTTTCTATGTGTTTTTGTTTGCCTGCCATTGGTTTTAACGGTGTTCGAAGGTGTTCGACGAACAGTTCGACGAACAGTTCGGCGAACACACGGGTGTTCGACGAACCGAACCGAACTCGAACACTACGGGGGTGGCTCAACACTAATCAGGAGCACAAAGGAGAGGCAGGGGTTTAAAGATTATGTAGATATTCACACAGAATTTTTTATTGCTGGGCATTTGCTTCCTAAATGCAAAGTTAAACAATTTAGCAAATAATTATCACTAAAAATGTTCTACAATTCTGCAGCTTAAGCACGTCTGTAAGTCCTTTATCTAGTTGGGTGATCTGCAGAAATTATATAAGTCCATCAGAATACAGCTCAATTCAGAGGGCTCCCTCTACTCTCTCCTCCTTGATTTAGTGTTAGAGATGCCAGCAGGGTGGGGTAGAGTGTTGTAGTAAGTTCTACAGTGGGGAAAATAAGTAACATTTTATAAGAAAATAGGCAATTAAAAATAGGAAATCACATTGAAAGGAAGTAAGTGAAGTTCTGTTCTGGAGATGCGCTGATACATGAAATCAAGTAAAGACAGCAGTACCATGGACAGGCACAGAGCTGACATACAAGAGAGACACTACCTAAACAGAAAAATCTGAAACTTGCATCAAGCTGCAAACTGCATATCAGAGGGTCTGAAAATGAATAAAGGAATAAAGATTGCAGACTAAAACTGAAATTTTATTAACTACAGCTAACTAGGGATGAGTGGACCCGTGGAAGTTCGTGACCATCGTGTTCAACCGAATACCAGAACTGTAACCAAATTTGAACTAGAACCTGAACCCCACCCATAGCAATCAATAGGGACTTAAACTTTGGAGCTGGAAAAAATCTCTTTCTCTCCTCTCGAATCGGTAAAATGGACTTCCATGTGAAGTCCATGTTCGGAGTTCAGTATGAAAGCAGAACTTTACAGTTTGGGATCGCTCATCTCTACAGCTAACCTCCAACATATGCAAAAATCTTTATTTTTTTTCATGTCAAAGGTATTTATTGCCTTTAAAATCTCAGAACACAGGATTAAAAAATAAAGAAAGAAATCAGATTTAGAAAAAAAGTTTACGTTTTGTGTAGCCTTTTACTTAATTTAAAAAAATAATTTAAGAAATTAAACCTCATAATTTACACAAAGCTTACATGGTCTGTCAAACCATCACCTGTTCCATAAAAACATACAGATAAATACTTTTTCTGAATCCATTTTTTTGGTGTGATCATAAGTATGTGAGGACAGGATAATCATTATGGCCTTGAAAAAAAATCAGTAAAGGATCAGTATGGCCCTGAAAAAATTCAGTAAAAGACTGTTCACCGCGATCAGCTGATTAGCAAGCTCCTGAAACTCCGATCTGCTCTATTTAGTCGGCCAAGCTGCTGACATCTACACTTTAGTACTACAAGGCATGAGAATGGATCACCTTGTAATATGTGGTCATCCAGAATCTGTGATTCGAAAGCTGCTAGGAATTGCCAAGTGTCATAATTGCACAATGGCACAAATAAATTGGTGCACGAGAGAGAAAAGTGTCCATCTCCTATCAATGTCACCACTGTCAAATTTGATGCATCTTCAGAGTGAATAGACGAATATACTCTATCAGACATCAGGGTTGCTACCTTGACTTTTTATTCTTTCGAGACAGCTTATCAAAAAATCACAGACAGACAATATTTTTTATGGACACATTGGAAAACTATATTAAATCATTATGATTATAAGTGACACATGTCTATCGCCCATAATTCTGATATGAACGCATCAGCTCCAGTCGCTATAACCTGCAAAACGATGATAATCATAGTCAAAATAATCTGTAGAAGATTCTTCATCTTCAAAAAAATCACGGACGCATTAAACTTTTTTTACGCACAGTGTAAAAAAGTGATCAATTTTTATGGACCGTCCTAGAATTAGTATTAGTAATTGTTGACCATTGCCCTGCTCTTCCTATATATGGATCTTGTATACATTTGTGTGTTCATATTTATGTACTAGGTGTTCTAGGGAGATCATTGTACATCATTGTACACTTAGCGGCCGATTCATTAAAGGGGTTGTCCAGTCCAAAATTATAAGTCTGCAGTCACTCTGTGTGACTACAGACTTATGAATCCCTCCAATGCACAGAGCAAGTGTATGGAGCGAGGCCGCACCCACTAGTCGGGCTCTGGCCAGGAGTATACATAATGCATACATACCCTCCGATCCCGGAGGAAACTGGGGAATCCTCACAGCGCACAGTGCATGCGCTCTGGGATTCATATGTCTGGGAAACACACAGTGACTGCATCATTTTGGACCGGACAACCCCTTTAAGACTGGTGTTGCACATGCCAGTCTTCTTGAAGGGACTTGAGCAGCATTTGTGGTGTAAGAAATGCCACCACTTTTAATGAATTTGATAGGCGGACATAGCCAAGTCCCCCCCCCATTCCTATCCAACTCACCCCATTTTGGAGGAGCTGATTCATTTTGTCATGAAAACGCCAAAGACTCTTTGCAGCGTTTTACAAGCTTTGATGAATCAGCCCCTTTGCGTGAGCACATGTGGATGTTTTACTATGTTCTACCTATCCATCAAGGTTCCACCTTTGTTCTCATCTCTTGCAGTGTTTCCTTTCCATCTTCCTTTAAGAACATGCAACCTCTTATTGACTTCACCTTGAGACCTAATTATGACTTTTCCTTCATGTTTGCTCCCCTGCACATCAGAAAAGGCAATCTCTTTCTTCCTTAACTTTCACTGAAGGATTTTAAGTATACTATAGATATTCATACCCCAATAGACCCTTCTTATAGTCTTGAAATATTCAGCAACCATCACTACTTATTGATGCCGAGACGGGTAATTCTATGCAGCATCTTACCTTCTTGTGACCTTGGTCTGTTAAGTCTGTTAAGGTAGTAACTAGTTCTATAAAATTTATAAGGTATTCTAAGGACATTTTTATTGTGTTAACATGCATTAAGGGGATTGTCTGAGATTGTTTAAAAGATCCATGCCAGCAGCAAATGCAATAAAATAACAAAATAACCATAACTCATCTTTTACATCTTCTCTACTAGAGTGGTCTTTGCTGACTCTGGCATGTTACTACTACAGCCAATCTATGGTCTTTGGGGTGATGTCTGCATGTATGGCATGTGACTGCTGAGGCTTGTGATTGGCTGCAGTGGTCACGTGTATGGACAGCATTTCATCACTGCAGTACAAGTAAGCATAGACCAGATTACACCACTGCTTTGGTGATTATGAATAGCGGAGTTATTAAAAGGCGTTATTATTTTAATTTTTTTGCATTTGTTACCCCTCGGGAACTTTTTAAAATTTCAGACAATGCTTTTAACCCTGCATCAGACACTGTAGGCCTGACAGGCACAGCTCACATGTTTTTGCTTCCTCCTCCTCTCGGCAGGGGATCCCGCGCCTCCCAGTACCATCCTAACTTTAGGTGCTGCTTGAACTCAGTTTTACCTTCGTCCTTGCGGAGAGCAGGTGTTATCTCCGTGGCCTCTCTGGCTCATTGTGCCTGAAGGTTCTGACTTTTGAAGGTTCGTAATTTCTGGGGTTTTTTTCCATCACAATTGTTTATTTTGCTAGTTTTATGAATAAATAATGCAATGTTTGTGGATATTTTGTAGAAATATGAAGGGTTTTCTTACAAATAAGAGGGTTTTCTTCTAAATGGTCTAGCAGGTACATTGCGCCAGGACACATAATAGTAACCTCTGATATGATATAATAAAATGATCTGCCACCCCTGCTTTTCTCTCTGCTTTTCTGTTTCTTCTGCTAAGATTTTATTGTCTGAATCTGAGTGAACTTAACTCCAATAGCATCTAAGTACCTTACAATTAAGTTTTTTCCTATTTTTAATGTTTAGTAATAGTTATGTCCTGAAAACTGGAGGCCATTTGGTGGTGGTTGCGAAATGTGGGTACTTTTTGTTTTATTACTTTTATGGTTATTAAATGAGTTTTTTGCATCCCCAGGTCTCCACACTTGGTGGCAGCAGTGGGATACTACTCAGCCCGGTGTATCTGGGGGAGCTGCAGGGAACTGGTGTTTGTAGACACCATCCAAGATCTCCACAACCAGCGAGACATATAGACAGGCATATAGACAGACCCTGCAGACCATAGGTGAGGCATACACAGCAGGTTTCGGATGATACCATGTCCAACCTCACCAGCTCAGCCTTGGGAAGAGGACTGGAGTGGATGTATAACCGCAACAAGAAATGGCAACTACATGAGCTGTGCCAGCTTTGACAGATTCAACACCAGGCCATCGACACTCGGTCAGATTTAATCCAGGAATCACGGGATGTGGAGGACATCATGTGTGGACACAGTGGATACGAGTCAGTTCTCATCAATTACATGAGGAGTTACCCAGGTCAAGTTGAGAAGGATGATCGGAATCCTATCACATCTCTATAATTAAGGTGGGGGAGCAATGTGATGATACAGCATTTAATCTTAATTATGCCAGACGTAAATTAAGTAGGCCCAGATCCATAGACTATTGTCTGAATGTTGACTATTGAATTTATGTGTTTGTTTATTCTGTGGGTCAAGAGACATAGGCCATTGTTATATGAGCCTGAAAGTTGTCTCTTGAGTTGATGTTTATTGTAACTTATTGTCTGTTATCTTTGGAGGACAGGGACGGAGGGTCTTTGAACAATCAATGTTTGCTAATATATTGATTACCCATAGTATAAGTCCATGTAGTTTGTTGACCCGCAAAACAGTGGAGGACAAACTAGGCAGATTCATTAAATACTCAAACAATGAGAGTTGACCTTATTCCACCTTCCCTCTGACCTGTGGATGATGACATGAGCCACAGATGTGGGTATAAAAAGGATCTGTTTCCTTCTGAGAGAAGACTCTACAGAACAGCAGCTAGGACACCATGGCTCCATCAAGAGGGACACAGATTTAACATTCTATAGGATGCCAGAATAAGGGGCCATGGTCCTAGCAGGAAGAATATAGATCTGCTCCACTGATCATCACTGATCATCACTGAACCCATGGAGACGTTTGGGGAAGCCAGGTTGGGACCCTTCAGTCACCTGGCCACATGGAGACATTTGGCGAAGCCAGGTTGGGATGCTCCGGTCACCTGGCCCCATGGATACGTTGGAGAAGCCAGGGTGGAACCCTCCAGTCATCTGGTCACGTACCTCAGTGGACTGTCAGCTTCCTAAGCTTGTCGTTACCTCCTCTCTGTGAGTGCCTGCCAAAAGCGGGGTGCCAATGGTGGGAGTAGTCAGCCCTGGAAGCCCCGAAGTCATAGTTGCTCTAATCCCGGCAAGTCAGCGGAACGATGAGACTCTGTAATTTGCACCACCTTGGGTATTTGCTGTTGTCTGTTGGTGGTTCAATCAAGTATTACCACACTGTTTTACTCTCACTTTGTGTTGTCTGAGTAGTATGATGCCCACGGGAAAGGAGAGAGGGTGTTCAGTGGGATGAGCCCTGGTCCATGGGGTCTCGGGCCAGTGGACGAGAGCACCCACTGAAACACAGTACACCTGCTTTCTCCTGCTGGTCAGTTTTTTGTGGGTTTTTTGTAGTATACTATTGGAGTTGGTGACTGCTGTCTGCATATTACTGAGCTCCTATCATCAGCCAAAGGTTGTTTTTAATTAGTAATAGATTCTGAAAAAAATTTTAAAGAATGAATAACCACAGAAAAAATAACTACAAATCTCATTTTAATTTTATTAGCATACACAAATATTAAAAATTACATTTAAAACTTGGGGAACATTACACAAATATGCTTCCACACGTTTTAAATGTAGTTTTTAAAATTTGTATATGCTAATAAAATTTAAATTAGATTTGTAGTTATTTTTTTCTGTGATTATTCATTCATTATAGGTTTTTTTAGCGCTGGATTCTACCTGCCCTCTAAATTTGTATTCTTTTAGTCCGTGACAGGCATGATTCATAAATATTAGGTTTAGGGTCCCATCAAAGAAAGGTCACCATAGTTGATGCGCTCACATGAATTGGCAAATTTATGCCATAAGTACCTTTATTTTTATAAGTTTATTCTATACAGCATTAATGCAGTCCAATTTTCATATATTCAATGTTTGCACATCTTAGCACTTACAGTTAGTTTGCTGATAAATAGATAGAATTTCAAAATGTAAGGCAGCACCAATCCATTAGAGTACTGGTACAGAACCCAAGGTCTGGACCACTGGACCACTATCCATACAAAATAAAAAGGTCAGCACTCCTTTTTCAAAAATGTACACATCTCAGCTCTGGCAATCAGCCTTTCACATTTTTGCATTTTGTATACATAGATGTAGCCATTGATTAACACATATATCACGATGCATAAAAGTTATTCGGATGCAGAGAAGTGACTTGAAATCGAACAAATACAATGGCTTTTGCTCTGTAGGTGAACGTGAAACTTGTGGGTCAGTCTAATTGGAAGTGCAGTTGCAGGGAGATAATGAAGTTTTATTCTCCCTGCAGCTGCTCGCTTTCTAGTATCGAGTCAGTGCCAGACCATAGTGAACAGTCAGCAGTCACTACACCTTGAGTGAGCTGTAATTACTCCCCCTGCTTCTTGATGACATCTTGTTCTGCACACACGCTGCACTGCCAGTCTGCTCTGCAGCGTATGTTTGTAGCATGTGTGTGCAGAACAAGCTTTCATCAAGTAGCAGGGGGAGTGATTACAGTGCACCTACTGTGTAGTGAGCATTGACTGTTCACTACCTTGGCGCCACCCCGATGACTTGATGCAAGTGGCTGCAGGGAGAATATAACTTCATTTTCTCCCTGCAGCTGCACTTCCAATTAGATTGCAGTTCAAGATTTATCTGCAGATTACTATGATGACTGCAGATAAATGCGTTTTTTTTTGCTGTTAAAATCTCTTTAAGTGTTAAAAGTTGACTTTATGCACCATGACATCTTTCTTGTGTGTTACTTTACAAAAGGCTACATCTGCAGGCAACTGAGTTACTGGGTATATTAGGAAGAAGTTATCACTAGGGATGAGCGGAACTGTGGAAGTTCGGGTTCTGGTACCTGACCCAAACTTTATTCCAAAGTTTGGTTCGGGTACCAGAACTGTACCTGAACTTGATCCAGAACCGGGACCCCATTGAAAAGAATGGGGACCCAAACTTTTGAGCTGGAATATTTTCTCTCTCTCTCCTCCAGGACTTCCCCTGAAACTCCGAATATTGCAAAGGACATCTGGGAGAAGTCCTTGTTCAGTGTTTAGCACTGGACATGAACTGTTCAACACGAACCCCCGAACTTTTAAGTTTGGGTTCTTAACATCTCTAGTTATCAACTACTCACAGTAAAATGTTTAGATCAGTGGGTCCAATGGCTGAGACCCCTACAATCACCAAATGGACCCCATTGAGGATGCGCACAGCTGCTTTATTCATTCTCTATGGGCCTGTCAGAGATCACAAATTACTGTTCTTGGCTTTGTCTGTGGATAGGGGATAAATTCTTCCTACTAAAATAATCCTTTAAGCCTAGAAAGTATCAATTATTTACACTGTATTTGTACCAACAACATAGTAACTTTTATAAAAGAGCTTTGTGCCGAGACCTACAGAGCACATGCAATGGGACTATCATCAGCACAGTCATTTCTCTTTCTGTCTCACAGTAGGATTGAGTAAGATTAACTGCATTAATAGTGCATCAGAGTCACAAACTGTGAACATATAAGGCATAGAAACATACAGATGTGCAGTATATGTGTCTACGTAATACAACAGGGAAACAGATGACAGAGGATTCGTGACCAGTGTCATTGTACAAAGCAGCCATATAACAGCAGTGGAGAATTTAGAATAAGCGGTCAATTCATTTTTCAGCTATCGACTGGTGTCAGTGCAAAGTACAAATATGCTTAAATTGCTAAATGAGTTTGTGCTTGTCAGATACTATAAGACAGAGAAGCATCCACATATAAGAAGGACCGGGTGTTATATAACATGTCACACAGCTCCACTGCTGTACATTTTTCAAGATTAATCCCCTAGGTTTAGTACATTGGAATGAAGCCACTTTTCCTCTGCATCATCCTAATGCTTTGGGACATTCGCTTTGCACTGATATCCAGCTGCAGGTGATTTTTTCAATATGTTCTCATTCCTTTAGTGACCCAGGTTTTTATTGTTAGGGAATAAGACTATCTTGAGATAACTCTTGGTGCAGAATCCTGAATGCTGTACTGTAATGGACCATTATCTCAAACCAGGTGTTTTGGAGACACAAGGAACATGATTGGACTGAATAATGAGCTGTGTGCAGCAATCTGCAGCTCCTGACTGTGCATTATGTTACTGTCTATGTCTGATAACATCAGTATTGTGTAGAAAACGAAACACATGGAGGATCATAAGGTGCACGGAGCTCGGATCACACTATGCACTGGGATCTTGATCATTTCCAGCACCTTATACCAGACGTGTTTTTATAAAACACAGTCCATTTATTGTACACTCATGTGACAAGTTCGCTATCAAATTAACAAAGAAGCACTTTAAATGAGATACGCATCAAGTTTTCATGCCCTTCCCACACTTGCATGAGTTTTTTTATTTTTAGAAATGTTGGACTATATAAATAATTATATCATATTAAGGGTCAAAAAGTGGGAAATTTATAACAACACTTTTATCACATACTGAGCAGTAATATCATAAGGAACCCAAATGGAGGGATTACCCTATAAAAGGGAAACAGACTATTAATATACAGAATGTGAATGAGACAGTATTCTATTCCTGTAAACTATATGAGTGCAGTATTTTATTCCTGAAAGTAGGTAGACTACATAAGTGCAGTATTTTATTACTGGTGGTAGGTATACTATATGAGTGCAGTATTTTATTCCTGGTGGTAGGTATACTATATGAGTGCAGTATTTTATTCCTGGTGGTAGCTATACTATATGAGCACAGTATCTTATTCCTGGAAGTATGTAGACTACATAAGTGCAGTATTTTATTACTGGTGGTAGGTATACTATATGAGTGCAGTATTTTATTCCTGGTGGTAGGTATACTATATGAGTGCAGTATTTTATTCCTGGTGGTAGCTATACTATGAGCACAGTATTTTATTCCTGGAAGTATGTAGACTACATAAGTGCAGTATTTTATTTATTTTATTCCTGGTGGTAGGTATACTATATGAGTGCAGTATTTTATTCCTGGCAGTAGTTATACTATATGAGTGCAGTATTTTATTCCTGGTGGGAGGTATACTATATGAGTGCAGTCTTTTATTCCTGGTGGTAGATATACTATATGAATGCAGTATTTTATTCCTGTAAGTATGGAGACTACGTAAGTGCAGTATTTAATTCCTGGTGGTAGGTAAACTATATGAGTGCAGTATTTTATTCCTGGAGGTAGTTATACTATATGAGTGCAGTATTTTATTCCTGGCGGTAGTTATACTATATGAGTGCAGTCTTTTATTC
Source organism: Phyllobates terribilis (assembly GCF_046119375.1). NCBI lineage: Eukaryota > Metazoa > Chordata > Amphibia > Anura > Dendrobatidae > Phyllobates > Phyllobates terribilis. The sequence goes on from NW_027362762.1 coordinate 867,910,520, forward strand.
CTGGTGGTAGGTATACTATATGAGTGCAGTATTTTATTCCTGGCGGTAGGTATACTATGTGAGTGTAGTATTTTATTCCTGGTGGTAGGTAAACTATATGAGTTATGTATTTTATACCCAAGCAATGTATTTTTCCATTAAAAGCATCATGTAACTTATTATCTTTTAATAAGATATCTTCCCACTCAATACAGTTGTAAATTCTTATTATTTGAAGATTAACTTTATCCAACACCTGAAAACTTAGATAGTTAAGGCTAATATCAATCTCATTAATGTTATACTCAGGTGAATCCAGGTAGCTGAGATCAAGGAATTTGTCAGGGTCATCTGTGGTCCTCTATGATTTTTCATCAAACATAATACAGTTTTGGCAAAATTAGGGAGATGAATATTGATTTTTGCTTTTTGCCCCACTCACCATCTCTGTGACTATCCTGTCAAACAAAACCCCCATCTTATCCCATCTTATCTTCCTGGACTGTGATATGGGAAAACTGAGATTTTGTGCTTAAATGCAGTTATATTTGAAATATTCAGATTCTGAGATTAGCTAAAATGGATTCTATGTGTTGTTATTCTTACATGTATTTATTAAATAGAGAAATAATAATAATACAAAATAATAATAATAATAATAATAATAATAATAATAATAGTAAACAATTACATGTAAATATTAGCAGAAGTTCCAAAGAAAAGAAAGCCCCTGTCTTACATACCTGTCAGCTGAGAGGGCAGTCAGGGTGAACACTGATACTCCAACAGATGTAAGCTGTATGAAAGGAATGAGCTTGCAGCCCACCCTGCCAAACAACCACTTATCTGCCAGGTATCTGCTGGCATCCACCGGGGCACAAGTGACCAACAATAGAAGATCTCCCAAAGCCAGGCTGGAGATGAACAGATTAGGGACATTTCTCATGGATTTTACAGTGCAGAAAATCTTGATTAAAGTCACATTCCCAACAAGTCCTACAAGAATAATGAGTCCATAAACAGGAGCGATGGCATAAGTCACACCAGGGTAGAACCAGTCTTCTGTAGAGTGGTTTGAGCTCTGATTTAAACAGGAGCTGGTGAGGGCAAAGTTATCCCCTTCAAAGTCCAGCAGCAGGCAGTTTTCTGGGCTCATTGTCAGGCTGTAGGCAAGTGCCAGATATTTTCTGTTACATTCACTGTCAGCCCATTAAGTCTTCACATGCTGAGGGGTATATTCACATTTTAGAAGTCTTAACTTATTTTTTTGTGGTTTTGATCCTTTATTGCTTCATTGGTCCTGCAGACTTCCAAACTCTTTGAAACAGTTTAAAATATAAGCCAAAGCTGATAGTAGAGTAGAATGCACATACCTTGACTCCAGCCTGTATGATGCACTGTAGAAAGAATTCAGAGGAGCTCCTTGAAGACTAGTGACACTTTACAAAGGAAGAAATCCTGAGATTTGCCTGAGTCCACCTGCTTGCACAGTACTATAAAGCAATGTACTGTGGAAAGCTTTGCAAGTGCTGCTGTGTTCTCTGCATCAGGGATATGTGCAGAGAGATAACAGATTCCCTCTACTGGGCAAACTGTGCACTGCTGATAAGAATACATGAAGCAAAGCCCCTTTTTCCTGTGTGCTTTCTACAAAGATAGAGTGCTCTGCATGTATAGGACCAGTCAGTTGCCAAGGGACAACGATGCATGCAGACAGTGACTAGTGATCATCTAAGGCACAGACAAAATAATGATATTACATTTGTATGTATGCAGACACTGAATTGTAAAATACAGAGCATGATGTCATCAAGGTTTAAATTCACTTAGGGTTACCTTGCTGTGCATTGAACAACTTTTGTTATGTAATTTAACCAAGCATGATCTCAGTTTTACATTCAGAATTTGTATTAAAATTCTTTTAATCAATGAGACCCCATAAATGGTAAATAATAGAAAATTCTGCATTTGAGGATTGTTCTAGAATATGGAGAAATGTTACCCCTTAGATCCCCTTAGATCCCACAGGCCAGGGTTACCCTGGAGGGGGGTGACTAAGCGAATACCTGGTTTTCACTAGAGCCTCTGATGGGGAGGATAGGCTGGGCCGGAAGTTGTCGTCAGGTACCACTCCAGGGCAGTCCCCGAGTCTGCAGCTGCTGACTGGAGAGTCAGAGGTACGGGTGTGCGGGGTACAGGAAGGCAAATACAAAGCATGGTCAGACGGTCTGAGGTCAGGGCAGGCAGCACAGGGTCAGTAAGAATAGCCGGGTCAGGAGCGGAGAGGTCAGACAGGACAGAATATTAGCCAGGGTCATTAACGAAGAACAGAGTACAAAGATACGTATACTAGTGGACTAACAGGGCAGGAACAAATGTTTGGCCAGGGAGTAGTAGGAGGAGCTGCCTGATAAAGGCCCTTCTAACATGAGATAGGCCGGGGAAGCCAATCTCTGCTGGACACAGCATTGTTAAATTCCTACAGAGACCTGCCATGCCTCCTAAGGCTAGATGGAAAACCATGCTGTAGCAGCCATGTGGAAGAGTGCTGCAGGAAACATCCTCAGCCCTGACCTGATGCGAGTTGATGTCACGCAGTGACCACAGTGAGTAGGGTGGCGCTGAGGAGGCCTGTGATTTGCCGCCGTGACAGTACATCCCCCGACACTCCCTCCTCTCCTGGACGGTCCGACGGAGAAACCTCTCCAGGATGACAGGGGCACAGATAATTCTCTACAGATTCCCAGGATCTCTCTTCAAGTCCAAAGCCCCTCTAGTCCACCAGATAAAAGGTCATCCCCCGAACCTAATTTGTATCTAGGATGTCCTTCACCTCAAAGACATCCGAGGACCCCTCAGGGACAGCGGTAGAGGTCAGAGTAAAAGGCTTGGAGAAACTTTTAAGGACCACCGGTTTAAGGAGAGAGACATGGAAGGAATTGGGGATCTGTAAACTCTCTGGGAGCAGAAGTCTGTAGGTCACCAGATTAAGTTGCTTGATGACTTTGTACGGACCAAGGTAACAGGGTGCGAACTTATACGAGGGCAATATTCCAGGATGACAACCAGATTTTATCTCCAGACTGATTCAGAGGCAGTGGACCGCTTTTCTTGACTGCATGAGTCTTCATCCGAGGTACGACCTTAAGGAGGGAGGACTGGGTTTGCCACCAGATTTGGAGGAAGTCATGATAGGAGGAATCAGCAGCTGGTAACCCGGAGGAAACAGAAATAGGAGAGGGTACTTGAGGATGCTGGGAATGTACCACAAAGAATGGATATGCTACGGAAAACTCCCCAACATGGTTATTGTAGGAAAATTCCGCCCACGGGAGTAATGGCACCAAGTCATCCTGACGGGCAAAGATGAATTAGCAAAGGTAGCCCTCGAGGATTTGGTTAACCCGTTCCACTTGCCCACAGGTCTGCAGATGGTATGCAGAGGAGACAGAGGAGAAGTCCAGCTGGACATTCAGCAGTTTGTACAAGGCTCTCCAAAACTTAGAAGTGAACTGGACTCCACAATCAGAGTCTATGTGGAGAGGGAGACAGTGGAGGCGAAATACATGCTATAAGAACTGCGTGGCCAGTTTAGCAGTGGAGGGAAGGCCGGCCAGAGGAATGAAATGAGCCACGTTAGAGAATCGGTCCAACACAACCCAGATGGTGTTGCAACCCTGGGAGAGGGGTAGATCTGTGATGAAATCCATAGCAATATGTTGCCAGGGAGCAGAAAGAACCAGCAGATGCTGGAGGAGACCAGCAGGCTTATCCCTGAAAGACTTGTTTCTGGCGCATTGTGAACAAGCAGTTACGAAGTCCAGGACATCCTTGACCATCGAGGGGCCACCAAAAGCGGCGAGAAATCAGTGGACATACGTATGCCAATATGACCAGCAAACTTGGACTCATGCCCCCATGACAGAATTTTCTTCCTTATTGCAGAGGGGACAAAGGTCTTTACAGCAGGAATGTCCTTTAAAAGGACCGAGGCATCCTCAATAATCCTGAGTGGATCGATGATGTGCTGAGGATCCTCCATGAAATCAGTCACATCAAAGGATTGAGACAGGGCATCTGCCTTAACATTCTTCTCCGCAGGATGGAACTGCAATTTGAAATTAAAATGAGCAAAGGAGAGTGCCCGCCTGGCATGGCGGAGATTTAACCACTGAGTTGACTGGAGGAAGGTCAGATTTTTATGGTCCGTGTAAATTATCAACGGAGATCTTCCTAGAGATGTCTCCACTCCTCAAGCACTATCTTGATAACTAGAAGTTCACGATCCCCAATAGTGTAATTTCGCTCAGCCGGCTAAAACAGTTTGGAGAAAAAAAATGCAAAGACAGACTTCCAAAAAGAAGTTTTTTGCAAAAGCACTGTCCTGATACCGACTGATGAGGCATCTACCTCCAAGGCAAACTGCTTGTTGGGATCGGGATGATGTAGCACCGGAGCGCACGCGAAGGCCTCTTTCAAATGCTGGAAGGCCGACACTGCCGACTCAAGCCAGTCTCTGGTATTGGCCCCTTCTTGGTTAAGGCAGAGATAGGTGCCATAAGCGATGAGAAGAACGGGATAAATTGCCTGTAGAAGTAGGCAAAACCCATGATGCGCTGGATAGCCCACATACCTTGAGGATGGGGCCAAGAAAGAACTGAAGAGACCTTCCCTGGACCCATTTCAAGACATTGATTGGAGACAATGTAGCTGAGTAAAGGCAAGGAGGTTTTTTCAAAGACACATTTGGACAATTTGGCAAACAAATTGTTCTCCAGGAGGCGCTGCCGAACTTGACGGATGTGCTGCCTGTGGGAAGTCAGGGGAAAATATAAGGATATTGTCCAAATGCCCAATCACAGAAACAGAGGAAATCCCGGAAGATGTTGTTAATGAACTCCTGACACATGTCTGGTGCACTACACACCCCAAAGGGCATAACGAGATACGCTATTAAAAGCCATTTTCTATTCATTGCCCTTACGGATTACGGATATGAATCAAGTTGTAAGACCCTCAGAGATCCAATTTAGAGAAGATCTTAGCTCAACGTATTTTGTCAAACAGCTCAGAAATCAGAGGCAGAGGGTACAAGTTCTTTACAGTTATTTTGTTGAAACCTCGATAGTCAATACAGGGACATAGAGAACGATCCTTCTTAGTCACAAAGAAGAAGCTGGCTCTGGCAGGAGGATTTCCTGATGAATCACTTGGCTAAGTTCATTTGGATGTATTCCGATATGACTCAAATCTCAAGTAGAGATAGGGGATACACTTTCCCCTGAGGTCCTGAAATGCCCGGAAGAAGGTAGACGAGACAGTCATAAGTCTGTGGGGTGGAAGGATCTCAGCCTTCTTTTCCCAGAAGACATCCTCAAAAGCACGATATTAAATGGACTACAAAGCAGGGTTCAAAGGCACAGGAGGTGGCGTCTTGAGTGTAAACTTAGCCAGGCATTTGGAAGCACATTGTGAAGTACCTGACCGGAAGACCAGTCAATAACCGGTGTGTTTAGCCGCAGCCATGGAAGGCCATGAAAACAGAATTCACCAATCTGGATAGCACGTAGAAGGAGATCCTCTTGGTATGCAGTGCAATGACCTCCAGGGTAACAGGCTACATAATCAAACAAACAGGTTTAGCCAGGAGATCTCTATCTATGGAGGCCATAGTCAGGGGATGATCCAGCTGTTGTGTAGGGACTGGGACAAGTGATGGGCGAGCACTAAAATGCTTGGGTGCTCTTTGCTTGGGTCGAGCACATTGGAATACTCAGGTGCTCGATCCGAGCAACGATCCCAATGTAAGTCTATGGGAAACTCGAGCATTTTTCAGGCGGCTACCCTGGCGGTCTGCCGAGGGACTAAAAATTGCCCAAATCGATGGGAACAGTGCTCAAATTTCATGGGAACAGCATGGGGATGATGCCTGGAAGCATTTCTGACTCCCATGTCACTGCTGTCAACAGTGCTGTCAGAGGTCTTACGCCACTTTTACAGACTCACAATAAAACATACAAAAATGAAACAAAAATGGATTTTCCTGGGAAATATGTTAAGAAACATCCTTTCCAGGGTAATGACTTGTATATAAGGCAAAATAAATAACCAAAACCAAAAATACTCCTCCACACCTTGGGTTATGTTCACACACAGCGTTTTGACATGTTTTTGCACTTTTGCATTGCTTTCAACCGTGACAAATGCATTCACTGGGAAATGTCATTTTAACATTTTACAACCTTATTTGGCCATGTGGTGTGTGAGACATGATCAGAGACATCCTGTTTCATTTATGAAGGAGGGATTCTGAAAGTCATAAAGCTATTTTTATAGGGCCATCAGGCGGCCTTTACTATTCTTAAAGGGCCAGCAGTCGGCCCTTACTATTCTTAGAGAGCCATCGGCCGGCTAGGCTTTGTTGTTCCCATGACTAAAGAGTGGGTCTCCTATACTGTTATTGCGAATGCAGTGAGTGGCAGGGCTGCCCAAAATGTGGACGCACCCCAATACCCCTTTGAAGAGACTTAGAGGAGAGCCTCCTGAAAACAATGTTCCCATTATTAGGAAGTGGGCTTCCCATTGTGTTTGCCTATGCAGTGAATGCAAGGGTTGCCAAAAATTGGGAGGCACTCCAAAGCCCGTTGGAAGAGACGTAGAGGGCCTCATGAAAAAATGTTCCCATTATTAGGAAGTGGGTCTCCCATAGTGTTTGCCTATGCAGTGAATGCAAGGGCTGCCAAAAATTGGGAGGCACTCCAATGCCCCTTGGATGAGACGTGGAGGAAGGCCTCATAAAAAAATAATCCCATTAGAAAGGAGCAGGTCTCCTATACTTGTAATGCCCATGCACTAAGTGTATGGGCTGACAAACATTTACCCCTGGGGGGTATACATGAACATACTGTATAAAAAATTTTTTTATGGCCATCATAACCACCCTTTAAAAAAATTATGTGGGTTTTGCATCACGGACCATGGTCACCCTGGTGATATGGTGGTGGAGGATGAGGCTGAGGAGAAGGCGGAGGTCAAGAGCAAATAGCCAAAATCAGGAAGCCTATACCCATGTGTGGGTGTGAAAAGGTGCATGGGAATACACCTCCCAAAAAAGACACTGGATTTGAGTTTATGTTACGCTGCTATCATTCGGGGATGTTGAAAAGTCTGGCCCAATCCAGCCCTTGTTAATTTTTATAAGAGTCAGCCTGTCAAAGTTTTGGAGGATGGTAGATATGGCTGACATCCATGTCCACTCCTGAGGTCTTATGTGTGGAATCTGAACTGAATACCAATGGCCTTGTTGATGCTTTCCAACATCTGCAGTCTAGAGTTCCAACACGTTGGGGACATCACACACCAGTCTGTGAGCCGGAAGCTGCAAACGCTGCTCAAACACGGCAAGGGCGGCGGAAGCTGTAGTTGACTTTCTAAAATGGGCACACAGGCAGCATACTTTAACAAGCAGATCCGGCAGCTCCGGGTAGGATTTGAGAAACCGCTGAACCACAAGGTTAAGCACATGGGCCAGGCATGGTACGTGTGTGAGCGCGCCACCAGGTTGAGGCCATTGTCACACACGACAATGCCTGGCTGTAGGTTCAAAGGTGTGAACCACAGATCTGCCTGCTCTTTCAGAGCTGTCCACAACTCTTCAGCATTGTGCGGTTTGTCATCTAAGCATAATAGCTTCAGCACAGCCTGTTGCCGCTTGGCCGAGGCCATGCTCCAGTGCTTCCAGCATGTGACTGATATGGTCATTTCAGAGATGGAGGCTGAAGAGGAGGAGCAGGCTGAGGAGGATGAGGTGCAAGAGCTGTAGACTGTGGGGGCAACCCTGATTGACCTAGGGTCCTCAATCCTTGGCGTCTGGAGGACGTGTTCCGTCTCAAGATCCAACTGGGTCCCAGCTTCCATTATGTTAACCCAGTGTGCCGTCAGTGAGATGTACTGTCCCTGCCAACAAGCACTTGTCCACGAGTCCATGGTTAGGTGGACTTTCTCGGTAACTGCATTGTTGAGGGCACGGCTAATGTTTTGGGACACGTGCTTGTGTAATGCGGGGACGGCACACCAGGAGAAAAAGTGGCGGTTGGGAACTTAGTACTGAGGGACGGCCGCCGCCATCGGGTTGTGGAATGCTTCCGTCTCCACGACCCTAAAAGGCAACATTTCAAGCGCAAGAAGTCGCGAAATGTGGGAATTTAGTAGTGTGGCCTTTGGGGCATTGGCTGCATATTTGCACTTGCATTCCAAGGACTGGGGTATGGACAACTGAGTGCTGCACTGTAACAAGGAAGTGGACGTGCTTCTTGATGCTGCTACTTGAGAGTGTGCAATGACAGGTGCAGGGCAGGAGGCATCTTCGCATGCACCATGGACAGGGGATTGGCTTGCATGCACAACAGCGGAAGAAGCAGTGGTGCCACCCGCAGTCACTGGGGGTTCGGCCCATAAATTTGGGTGCTTTGCTGCCATGTGCATGATCATGCTGGTGGTGGTCAGGCTGGTAGTTTTGCCACCCCTGCTGATGCTCGCCTGGCAGGTGGTGCAAATGGCCTTTTTGGGGTTATCAGCATAGTCTTTGAAAACAATCAGACTCGGGAAGACCGAATAGTTGCACAGGCAACTTCCTTCGTGTTGGTGTTACGGGGAACTGCTGCCTGCCTTCTGTCTGCGGCCACCACACTGCTTCTTCCTGCCTGTTGGGGTGCTCTGCCTCCATCCCCCTCTGTGTTGCTGTCCTCGCTCTGCATGTCCTCCTACTAGGTTGGGTCAGTTACTATATCATCCACCTCCTCGTCATCCACTTCCACACCCTGGTCCTCCTCCTGAATTTCTGGCAATTGTGTCTCATCATCGTCCACCTCTTGTGACACTTTCCCACCATCGCCTTCGTGTGACCGTGGCTGCTCAAATATTTGGGCAACGCTACATGCAATCTCCTCTTACCCCGCTTCAAGTGGACTGGACGAGAGGCCCGAATCTATAAATGGAAAAGTGAACAGCTCTTCAGAGTGTCCAAGTGTGGGATCAGTTGTCTCTGGGCACTCGGCATGGTGGGAGGAAGGAGGTTCAGGGTGAGGAATATGTGGTTCATACTCATGGCTACTGAGATTTGACCATGTGGAAGACAGGGTGGTGGTGGTGGTGGCTAAGTGACTGGAAGCATTATCTGCTATCCAACCAATAACCTTTTCATACTGCTCTGTGTTCAATAGTGGTGTTCTGCCGTCCCCTATTAATTGGGACAGGAAGGTCGAGCGAGAAGATGTGGATGTTTGTTGTGGCACAATTTCAGCTTGCCCACGGCCTCGGCCTCTGCATGCACCATCACCATCACGTCCATTTCCCCGTCCCTTGCCACGTGCCTGTCCCATTTTAAATGGAGGACAATATCTTCCACGCTCACTACAAATGGCTGAATTTGGAGCGAACTTATATGTGATCCGTGTGACGGACAAGCCACAGTTTTAAATAGCTGGCCTGTAGGTAACTATTTTTAACAGCAAACTGGTGTCAATAGCTTCACGGACACACTGAAACAAATTTTTAACGGAGGCCAGAAATGGCAGTATTTTCTGAAAACATACATGTGATCCTTGTGAAGGAGAAAACACAGTTTTAAATACCTGGCCTATAGGTAACTATTTTTAACAGCAAACTGGTGTCAATAGCTTCACGGACACACTGAAACAAAATTTCAATGGAGGCCAGAAATGGCAATATTTTCAACGCAATTGTATGTGATCCGTGTGATGGACAAACCACAGTTTTAAATAGCTGGATTTTTAGCACTGTAATATGGAAAGGACCCGAATGTATTCTGCAGTGCCAACAAGCAAATGGCGCAGAAAAACCTTGCTCTCTGGATTGCTTTTTAAGCAAATAATGAGGATTAAGATCCAAAATTTTATCCTGGCCCCTGAGACCTGGGCGCCTATGTCTAGAAATGTCTAACAGCAGCAGCAGCAGACAGAACTGGACTGGAGCCTCTTGTGCTATATGCACTGCTGTCTGCTATATACATCGCCTGCCTGCCTATATACACTGCCTGCCTGATATTTCTGCAGATGGATTAGTCCTCAGAAGGACTGTTTGTTCAGATGGATATGTGTAATATACTTCTGTTCTACTTACACTACCTAATAAACAAGCAAATCTCTCCCTAGCTCAGCAGCACCTCTCCCTACACTGTCTGATTCTGGAGTGACTGTGACGAGCATGGAGGCGCCAGGTCTGATAAAAACCTAATGACGCTGTGCTATTTCTTACACATTCCTCACATGTATTAAAGCTGTTAAACAGTTGCAAATCATGCACACGGGAGTGATTCAAACATATCACTGAGCAGTTGTAACTACTCGGTGCTCGCCTGAGCATTCTCGGCGAAAGGGTTAACAAAACATACTCGCTCATCACTAACTGGGACCTAAAGTCAATGGACCAGATCCAGGTGAATGAAGTGGCCTGTGGAGCCAGATTCCAGATGGGCAGAGACGGAGAGGAACCTCTCCTGCCAAGTCAAGGTAACTTCAGACATTAGTCTTGGAGAGCAATCACTCTCACCTAGGTTCGTCTCTCCTGTCAAACCTTGGTGCTGGAGTTTCTCAGTCTCACAGGGCACTGGTGAACAAAATGTCCTCTTCCTCTCTGAAGAGACTATTTGCATAGACAGTACTGTATATAGCATACACTTATGAGGGTCTATACACTCATCATGGGGATAGACCAAAATAAAACCTTTTCAGGCCACATTCACTCACATTCAGTATTTGGTTCGTATTTTACATCAGTATTTGTAAGCCAAAACCAGGAGTGGAACAATCAGAGGAAAAGTGTAAAAGTAGAATATAAACACGTGCACCACAGCTGCGTTTTTCACCCACTCCTGATTTTAGTTTAGAAATACTGGTGCAAAAAAAATACTGACAGAATGCTGAAAGTGTGATCTCACCAAATTTAGCTGCCAGACCCCTTGCAAAGAGCTGATTTGTTTCCAATATTAGGGCTCACCTTAGACTATCCATATGCTACGACCATATAGTACCGATACAGTGGTGCCACAACTTGCATTAGTCTTCTAAAGATGCTCCCTAATATAGTTATAGTAAAAAAAAATGGAAATAGAAGAGTTAAAAATCATCCCTTTAAAGACAGTAAATTTATGGGATCCTGTAGTGAGCATTTGACTACTTCAAACTACAGAGATTGAAGAAAAAAGTGTCAACTCTTAATGGTAGAATTCATCATGGCAACTATAAATGTCTCATAGGTGTGAGGTTTAACTGTGGGACCCGTATTCATCCATTTTTCAGTACCATTTAACTGGTGGTGGAGGAGAAGTTATAGAGAAGAGAGAAGGTGTCTGGAGCATTTCTATAACAGCTTTCACACTTTTTAAAAGAGAATAAATATAATGAAGTACATGTATAGCTAGATCTGTCCGGCTGAGCACTGCTCTATGACCTCTGTGTGCCAGAATAAGGTATAGGGAAAATAGTCCTGACTGTAGGATAGCCCAAAATCTCACATTGATTTTTTGCTAAGAAGGTCTAAGAAGCTAAGATATGTGGTAATTAGTGATGAGCGAGTATGTTTTGTTAACCCTTTCACCCAGTATGCTCGGGCAAGCACCAAGCAGTTACAGCTGCTCGGTGTTATGTTTGAATCACTCCCGTGTGCATGATTTACAACTGTTTGACAGCTTTAATACATGTGAGGAATGTGTAAGAAATAGACATTCCTCACATGTATTAAAGCTGTCAAACAGTCGCAAATCATGCACACGGAAGTGATTCAAACATAACACCGAGCAGCTGTAACTACTCGGTGCTCGCCCAAGCATACTCGGCGAAAGGGTTAACAAAACATACTCGCTCATCACTAGTGGTAATGTTGGGAAAATTGATGTCCTCCAGTGAGACTATCAGGTCAAATCCTCTACATATTGCAGGATCCTGGACTTCTGTGAGTGTGAAATGTGGGGAGATGTTCTGCTTAATGGGAACCTGTCACGTCTTCTAATGCTATTAGCCTGCAGATATCAGGTTAATGCAGGTTAATAGTGTTTTGAAGCCATGCGGTCGCTGGACTGAGATCCTGGCTACGAGGAGGAAAATAACTTAATTCCTCTCTTCATCCTTGGGATTTCGCCGCGGCACTGACTGACAGCCAGCTCTGTGCTAATGCACTGCTGAGCCAACTGTCAGTCAGTGCTGAGGTGTGGTTACAGCCGCCGCTCACTATGTACTCAGTGATGACTGAAGCCCAGTAGCATAGCTACCGGGGGGGCAAGGGGTGTGGTGGCCCCGGGCCCTGCGCTCTGAGGGGGCCCACCCGGGGCTACACTGTGCAACTGTATCTGGTGCACAGCATGCCGGATACTGTCATACTCCAGGCAGAGCAGGGAGACTCTATCCCTGCACTGCCCAACGGCCCGCTATGCAGAAGGGCAGGGGGGCCCCTGGTGCCAGCATCAGGCCCCTCCCCCGCTTGTCACCTCCGCAAGTTCACTGATGAGAGAGAGGGAGCTCCCTCTCTCCCATCAGTCCCCTCTGAGTCTGACATCACTTACGTCATTACTTGGTGCCCGGCCCGCTGTGCTGAGATGTGCGGGCCAGGCGCGGCACTCAGAGCAGCGAGTGAATGAGGAGGAGAGGTGAGTATCGTGCTTATTCATTTTTTTGCCGGGGGCGGGGGATGGGGGGGCGACATTATACTACAGACTCTGCCTATTAGGGGATGGGGCACATTATACTACAGGCTCTGCCTATAAGGGGGGGGCATTATACTACAGACTCTGATAAAAGGAGGAACAAGGAGCAAAATGGTAAAGAGCAATAGAAATTTTAATAATTAAGTTCAATAAATAAACCTCATCACATAGGTAATATAGTCATAGCATAGCACGACAGAAAAGTGCATACTATCCGGAACACCCAGTACTCATATGCTCATAACCCTCAGACCATTGCATTGGGTAAAGGCAAGGAAGATGGGAAAGAGAACGGCAGGCAAAAAAGAAGAAATCAGATATAAACCAGGGGTACACACAATATCCATTTAAGGCAGGAGTCTGCCATAATAACATGTAGCCCTGGTCAGTAAGTAAAAAATGCCTTACCAAGAGATAGATGGAGAGCGCTGGGAAGGTGGTAAACCGTGGTAAGTATTAGAACCCTCCTGTTAGTTTTTTCTATTTTGCTGGTCACATGACTTTTTGCCTATATAATCCAGCTCCGCCCTCCTGGCCTTGCTGGACTTCAGTGTTACATTTACTCTTAAGCTAGCCAGGTGCCTTGTACCTTACTCTGTAGTTTGCTTGGTCTTTTGACCACTAGTATTTCTGTTTGTTTGTTTGTCTTTGCTCTGCTACAATTTCTGCTAGGAGGTGTCCAACTATATCCCAGTCCTTAGTTCTTGTAGGGACCCCTCCCTTTTATCTATAGGTCTGCGTTCAGACTAGCCGAGGACTTAGGCGGGTCTGTTCACAAGGAACAGGTTCCCCGCTGCATCGTAGGGAATCAGCTTAGTCCTATTGTAGGGACAGTTTTCCTATCTTTCCTTAGTGTTTGTAGCAGTTCATAACAGTAAGTCCAGCCTAAAAATAAAACACTCTAAGGAAAGAAATCCTGATTTCAGCATGGTGTTGGTTCAGGAGTTTGCTCAACGCCTGCAGGGACTATCTTTGGAGGTGGCCGAGCTCCAGCAACACATGAGTAGCTGTCCTGGAGCGCATTTTGTCGAACCGAAGGTAGGAGTGCCAGATTTTTTTTATGGTAAACGGCAAGATTTTTTTCCTTTAAAAACGCTTGTTTATTATATTTTCGTTTAAGACCCAGATCCTCGGGGAATGAATCACAGCGCATTGGGTTTATAATGTCACTTTTTTCGCAAAGAACCACAGGGATGGGCCTTTTCTCTACAACCTAATGATCCGTGTTTTAGATCTGTGGAAGATTTTTTTTCTGCTATGGGGTTGTTGTATGATGATCCTGATCGAGTCTCATCTGCTGAAACTGAATTAAGACGTTTGAAGCAGGGATCAGGTGATGTGGAAAATTATTGTACATACTTCAGAAGATGGTCGGCTGAAGTGGAATGGAATGACTCAGCATTAAAATGTTTGTTTCTTGATGGTCTAGGTGAAAGGGTTAAGGATCTGCTGATTGCCTTCCCAAAACCTGGAACCTTGCAGGAGGCAATGCAATTAGCCATACGTGTGGACAGGAGACTGCGTGCTAGGAGTAATGAAGAGAAATCTACTGCTATGGCAGCTCCTAGTTTTCAGAGGGTCTGTTCGGAGGGTGGAGAACCGATGGAGATTGGGGCAATGTCACCCCACTCTCAGGAAAAAGACCGCAGGTTTGCTAAAGGATTGTGTTTTTATTGCGGTAAATCTGACCACTTTATTAAGAACTGTGTGCTTCGTTTGAACAAAGAAAAAAAAAAAGAGGTCAGTTACGCCCGCATAGCTTGTTTAAACTCAAAAGGAGTATTTCTTTCTGGATGCACCTCATTCCAGGAGGAGTTGATTGAATTTCGGGTATTTGTGGTTTGTGGTTCTACACTCAATGTGATTGATGAGGGTTTTTTGGAAAAATTTAAATTAGAATCCAAACTTTTGTCATCTCCTATTTCTGTGGTTGCTGTTGATGGCTCTCCCTTGAAAGGTATTACTCACAAGGTTTTTGAATTTCCCCTCACCATTAATGGTATCCACCAAGAGAATTTGGATTTGGTGGTATTAAATAATTTGCCTTCTCCAGTGGTTTTGGGGTTACCTTGGTTAAAATTGCACAATCCTGTACTGGACTGGTCTACCAATGAAATTAAGTCTTGGAGTCCTAAGTGTTATGATAAATGTTGCAACGGTCGCATTGCTGCTGTGGAAAGAGGGGAATTACCTGTACCTATTCAGGATTTTTGGAAGTTTTTTTCTGAGGAGGAGTCGCAAGTTTTGCCTCCTCATAGGGACTATGATTGTACTATTGAGTTTGTCCCTGGAGCAACTCTTCCCAAGAGTCGCTTATTTAATCTTACTATCCCTGAGAGAAAGGCCTTGGAGGAATACATTCAGACAAGCTTGGCCGCCGGTCACATTAGACCTTCTAAGTCACCTGTGGCTGTTGGATTCTTTTTTGTAAAAAAAAGGACGGCGGTTTACGTCCATGTCTGGACTTTCGCGAAATTAATAAAATTACAGTACACAATTCCTACCCACTGCCATTAATTCCTGACTTGTTCAACCAGTTAGTGGGGGCCAAGTGGTTCTCTAAGATTGATCTCCGGGGGGCATACAATTTGTTACATATGAAGGAAGGTGATGAGTGGAAAACTGCTTTTAACACTCCAGTGGATCATTTTGAGAATCTGGTTATGCCCTTTAGTCTTACCAACGCACCAGCGTTTTTTCAGAACCTTATTAATGACATCCTAAGACCGTTGATTGGTAAGAATGTGGTGGTGTATTTGGATGACATTTTGATTTTTGCCCCGGATCTGGAGTCTCATTGGCAGAGCGTACGTGAGGTATTGCAGTTGTTAAGCGACAATTGACTTTTTGCTAAGCTGGAGAAATGTGAGTTCGCTGTGCAGAGAATTCGTTTTTTGGGCTACATTATCTCCAGAGAGGGCTTTGAGATGGACCCTGTGAAGGTTCAGGCGGTTCAGGAATGGCCTTAGGCCTATTGGTTTGAGACCAATACAGAGATTTTTGGGTTTCGCCAATTATTACAGGAAATTCATTAAGAATTTTTCTATAATTGTTAAGCCGCTGACCAATCTCACCAGGAAAGGTGCGAATAAAGTCCAGTGGACTACTGAGGCCATTGAAGCTTTTGTGTATCTCAAGGAGAGGTTCAGTTCTGCCCCCATCCTTATGCAGCCTGATGAGACCAAGCCTTTTTTGGTCGAGGTTGATGCTTCTTCGGTGGGGGTCGGTGCTGTTTTGTCTCAGGAAAACAAGGATGGAGTACATCCCTGTGCTTTTTTTTCAAGAAAATTTTCTGAGACCGAACTTAATTACGATGTCGGTAATCGGGAATTGCTGGCGATTAAACTCGCATTTGAACATTGCCGTCATCTCTTGGAAGGTGCTAAATTTCCCATTCAGGTTTTTACTGATCATAAGAATCGGATCTATCTTGATGCTGCCAAGCGCTTGAATGCCCGTCAAGCTATGTGGCCACTTTTTTTTTCGCGGTTTAATTTTTCTGTTACTTACATCCCGGGTACCAAGAATGTAAAAGCTGGTGCTTTATCTCGCAGTTTTTCTCCCATGGTTGGTACCGAGGAGGAGGAGAGCATTTTACAGGAAGGTGTTGTGATAGCAGCATTGGACTCCGTTTTGGAAGATGGGATTCTGAAAGCCCAGGAGGATGCCCCATCTAACACTCCCCATGGGAGGTTGTTTGTGCCTAGGAACTTTAGGAGAGATTTATTTGTGGAGTGTCATGAGTCTCGGTTGGCAGGTCATCCAGGAATTTCGGAGACTAAGAGACTTGTAGGTCGCAGTTTTTGGTGGCCTGGGTGGCAGAAGGAAGTCATTAAGTGGGTGCGTCAATGTACTGTGTGTGCTAGATCTAAGTCTTCACATGCTCCTGCTGCGGGGTTGCTTTGCCCTCTGGAGGTTCCTAGTGCTCCTTGGATGCATCTTGCTATGGATTTTATTACTGACCTTCCTGCCTCTGAGGGTTTCACTGTGATCTGGGTGGTCGTGGACCGTTTTAGCAAGATGTGTCACTTGGTTCCCTTCATCAAACTGCCCTGCACCAAGACACTCGCTAAGGCTTTTGTTAAAGAAATTGTCAGGCTCCATGGCGTTCCTACCGACATTGTTTCCGATAGGGGACCTCAGTTCGTGGCTCGTTTTTGGCGTGCCTTTTGTGACAGGTTGGGAGTCCATTTGTCATTTTCATCTGGTTATCATCCTGAGTCTAATGGACAGACAGAAAGAAAGAACCAGGATGTTGAACAGTTTTTGCGTTGTTTTGTGGCTGACAATCAAGAGGGTTGGTCTGAGTTTCTGCCACTGGCTGAATTTGCTCTTAACAACCATACATCCTCTTCTGCTGGGTGTTCTCCTTTTTTTTGTTGTACTGGGAGACATCCGTCGTTTGGGTCATTCTCCAAATTGGTATCGGCTGTGCCGGAGGAGGAGAATTTTTACGGTGATTTGGAGAGAGTTTGGACTGATGTACGTCGTAACCTTCAAGAGGCTAACAAAAAATCCAAGAGGTACTTTGACAGGAAACGTCAAGAGGTTTTGTTTACTGTTGGTGACATGGTTTGGTTGTCCTCTTGGAATCTGCGGTTGAGGATTCCTTCTAAAAAATTGGGCCTGAAGTTTGTGTGTCCGTTTAAGGTGCTTCAGGTAGTTAACCAATCTGCTGTTAGGTTGGAGGTTTCCTGATAGACCTGGGCCTGGAGGATCTGGAGGATCCTCATAGAAGAGGGGGTACTGTTAGAACCCTCCTGTTAGTTTTTTCTATTTTGCTGGTCACATGACTTTTTGCCTATATAATCCAGCTCCGCCCTCCTGGCCATGCTGGACTTCAGTGTTTCATTTACTCTTAAGCTAGCCAGGTGCCTTGTACCTTACTCTGTAGTTTGCTTGGTCTTTTGACCACTAGTATTTCTGTTTGTTTGTTTGTCTTTGCTCTGCTACAATTTCTGCTAGGAGGTGTCCAACTATATCCCAGTCCTTAGTTCTTGTAGGGACCCCTCCCTTATATCTATAGGTCTGCGTTCAGACTAGCCGAGGACTTAGGCGGGTCTGTTCACAAGGAACAGGTTCCCCGCTGCATCGTAGGGAATCAGCTTAGTCCTATTGTAGGGACAGTTTTCCTCTCTTTCCTTAGTGTTTGTAGCAGTTCATAACAGTAAGAATGAGCCCCAATGTACGTTTCGCTAGTAGTTTGTTGGCTTTCTCAAGAGGCTACAGACTCTGCCTATGATTGGGGAGGCATTATACTACAGAGTCTGCCTATGAAGGGGGGGGCACATTATACTACAGACTCTGCCTATGGGGGGAGGCATTATACTACAGACTGTGCCTATGGGGGGGCACATTATACTACAGACTCTGCCTATAAGGGGGGGGGCATTATACTACAGACTCTGCCTATGATGGGGGAGGCATTTTACTACAGACTCTGCCTATGGGGGGGAGCATTATACTACACAGTCTGCCTGTGAGGGGGGCACATTATACTACAAACTCTGCCTATGAGGGGGAGTCATTATACTACAGACTCTGACTATGGGGGGGGGCACATTATACTACAGACTCTGCCTATGGGGGGCACATTATACTATAGACTCTGCCTATGAGGGGGGGCACATTATACTACAGACTCTCACTATAAGGGGGGGCATTATACTACAGACTCATTCTGCCTATGAGGGGGGAAGCATTATACTACAGACTCAGCCTATGGGTGGGAACATTATACTACAGAGTCTGCCTATGGGTGGGAACATTATACTACAGACTCTGCCTATAAGGGGGGGGGCATTATACTACAGACTCCGCCTATGGGGGGAGCATTATAGCATTATACCACAGACTCTGCATATGAGGGGGGGCACATTATACTACAGACTCTGCATATAAGGGGGAGCATTATACTGCAGACTCTGCCTATAAGGGGGGGTATTATACTGCAGACTGTGCCTATGGGTGTGGGTAATTATACTACATCCTCTGCCTATGGGAAGGGGGGGGAGTATTATAGTACTGACTCTGCCTATGGATGATGGCATTATACTACAGACTGTGCCTATGGGGGGACATTACACTACAGACTCTGCCTATAAGGGGGCATTTTACTATATGTAGGCTATTTGTACAGTGTGGGGATTACAGTTAGGGTAATACAGTGTGGGACATTATGTGGGGTCTTTGCACAGTGTGGGGGCCATCACACAGTGTGAGAGATAATGTGGGGTCTTTGCATACTGTGGGGGCCATCATACAGTGTGGGAGATAATGTGGGGTCTTGCACAGTGTGGGGGCCATCATTCAGTGTGGGAGATACTGTGGGGTCTTTGCACAGTGTGGGGGCCATCATACAGTGTTGGAGCCATCAGTTTGGAGGCTACTAAGGGGACAGTATACTGTGTGTTTGGGTACTATACAGTGCGGAAGTATTATACTATGTATAGGAGAGCATCATACTGTGTATAGGGGAGCTGTACATGGGGGGAGACTCAGGACCTTATTAAATTTTAAGTGGGCACTTATCGATATAGGGGAACTCAGGTTATTATGACTATCAGAGGGGCACACAGAGGGCATTATTACTTTCTAGGGGGCACAATGTGGGCACTGTTTTCTAGGGCACTTGCACACAGCATTACTATATTCTAGAGGGTTGTTTTACCATCTAGAGGGCACACAGTACCACACAGCAGTTGCAGTAATAGGGACACGTACAGCAACAGAGGCTCAGTATTGGATTATCAGCAAGATGAGGTGTTTGTGCTGGTTGGGAATAGATGGTAACGATGCCTGAAATGTAAGGAGTCAAATGTGTCTTTGTTGTGATCTCTGCAGACCTGAGACTCTGAGTCCTGGATGGAGACGTTGTCGTGTCGGTCTGGGCCAGATGGAAAAGACTGGAAAAGTGAACAATTTAATCAGAAATAACGTCCGCTGCAAGTTACTATATATAACTGTACTGTAATCTCCTATATGTTCTGCAAGACTGGTATCTATCGATATATGCCACCATATGGCGGTAATATCAGTGCTTTAGAGAGATTATTTTCAGTAACAGTGCAGTCATCTGCTGAGGTTCCCGTATATCCACTCTCTGGGTGTGCCACCATAGCTGTAATCAGGGTTACCTGGTTAGGGGCCCACTCAGAAGTTTCGCCCCCCCCCGAGCCAAAACCCTAACTACGCCTCTGCTGAAGCCGCGTTGGCCGCACCTCTACGACTTAAAGCCGCAGGCTGCTGGGAGGAATAAAGTTAATTTCCTCCCGGTAGCTGGAATTTAAGGGTATGTGTCAGGAGACGCTGCGGGTTTGATGCTGCGTGCTTATGCAGGGTCAAATCCGCAGCATCCAGATGTTATAACATAGTGGATGGGATTTCTAGAAATCCCATGTCCACTATGTGTCTGCGGCTCACCCGCGGAAACTGACATGCGGCGCATCATTCCAAACCGCAGCATGTCAATTTCTCCGGCGGAAAGTCCACAGGTGAAAAAAAAATGTCGCCGCTCATCTGCATAAAATAAGCGGAAGCTGCCAGCGGCTATTCCGCTGTGTCAGGGCCACAGGCTGCTCCGGACAGTGTGCACATACCCTAAGTGTGGCGGCTTCAGAAAGTTGTTAACCTGCAGATTAACCCTATATTCTACAGGTTAATAGTATTTTGGGACATGACAAGTTCTATTTAACATCTGAGTTTTTAGATTTTCAGCAAAGTGAGGCTTTAACCCCTTTATGACGTGGGGCATATCAATAAGTATCTGAGCCCTGGGCCTATGGGACCAGATACCTATTAATACGCCATTGCGATTGTGCCCGCACAAAGGCTGTGTGGGCGCAATCGCCACTGTGTGTCAACTGATTGTCACAGCTGACACCCGGTATTATGTGCAAGGAGCGGTGCCGCACCGCTCCCTGTACATTAACCTTCGAAATGCTGAGATCGAAGTCGATCGCAGCATTCCGAGAGCCGCTTACCTACCTTCTCTCTGGCGTCCCACGCTGTCTGTGCGGGGTCCCGGTAGTTGTCATGTTGATCCAATGTCGTCATGACGACATCCCGGTCACCAGACAGCAGAAAGTTACTTTGATCATGCGCAGTGCGCGATCAAAGTAACTTCTGCCTGTGCAGCACTGACAGGCTGTATAGCATAGAGATGCTGCTGCATCTCTATGCAATGCAAGTGATCAGCCTGCAAAAAATTAAAGTCCCATAGTGGGACAAAGTGTAAAAGTAAAAAAAAAGTATCAGAAAAAAATCAAAAAAAAAATCAAAAAAATAAAAATATACAGGTGCTTCTCACAAAGTTAGAATATAATCAAAACGTTAATTTATTTCAGTTCTTCAACACAAAAAGTGAAACTCATACAGTACAGACCAAAAGTTTGGACACACCTCATTTAAAGATTTTTCTATATTTTCATGACTATGAAAATTGTACATTCACACTGAAGGCATCAAAACTATGAATTAACACATGTGGAATTATATACTTAACAAAAAAGTGTTAAACAGCTGAAAATATGT
Organism: Phyllobates terribilis; assembly: GCF_046119375.1. NCBI lineage: Eukaryota > Metazoa > Chordata > Amphibia > Anura > Dendrobatidae > Phyllobates > Phyllobates terribilis. The sequence continues at coordinate 867,931,749 of NW_027362762.1, forward strand.
CTTATATTCTAGGTTCTTCAAAGTAGCCACATTTTGCTTTGATGACTGCTTTGCACACCTCTTGGCATTCTCTTGATGAGCTTCAAGAGGTAGTCACCGAAAAAGATTTTCACTTCACAGGTGTGCCCTGTCAGGTTTAATAAGTGGGATTTCTTGCCTTATAAATGGGGTGGGGACCATCAGTTGTGTTGTGCAGAAGTCTGGTGGATACACAGCTGATAGTCCTACTGAATAGACTGTTAGAATTTGTATTACGGCAAGAAAAAGCAGCTAAGTAAAGAAAAACGAGTGGCCATCATTACTTTAAGAAATGAAGGTCAGTCAGTTCAAAAAATTGGGCAAACTTTGAAAGTGTCCCCAAATGCAATTGCAAAAACCAACAAGCGCTACAAAGAAACAGGCTCACATGAGGACCGCCCCAGGAAAGGAAGACCACGAGTCACCTCTGCTTCTGAGGATAAGTTTATCCGAGTCACCAGCCTCAGAAATAGCAGGTTAACAGCAGCTCAGATTAGAGACCAGGTCAATGCCACACAGAGTTTTAGCAGCAGACACATCTCTTCAACAACTGTTAAGAGGAGACTTTGTGCAGCAGGTCTTCATGGTAAAATAGCTGCTAGGAAACCACTGCTAAGGACAGGCAACAAGCAGAAGAGACTTGATTGGGCTAAAGAACACAAGGAATGGACATTAGACCAGTGGAAATCTGTGCTTTGGTCTGAGGAGTCCAAATTTGAGATCTTTGGTTCCAACCACCGTGTCTTTGTGCGACACTGAAAAGGTGAACGGATGGACTCTACATGCCTGGTTCCCACCGTGAAGCATGGAGGAGGAGGTGTGATGGTGTGGGGGTGCTTTGCTGGTGACACTGTTGGGGATTTATTCAAAATTGAAGGCATACTGAACCAGCATGGCTACCACAGCATCTTGCAGCAGCATGCTATTCCTTTCGGTTTGCGTTTAGTTGGACCATCATTTATTTTTCAACAGGACAATGACCCCAAACACACCTCCAGGCTGTGTAAGGGCTATTTGACCAAGAAGGAGAGTGATGGGGTGCTACGCCAGATGACCTGGCCTCCACAGTCACCTGACCTGAACCCAATCGAGATGGTTTGGGGTGAGCTGGACCGCAGAGTGAAGGCAAAAGGGCCAACAAGTGCTAAGCATCTCTGGGAACTCCTTCAAGATTGTTGGAAGACCATTTCCGGTGACTACCTCTTGAAGCTCATCAAGAGAATGCCAAGAGTGTGCAAAGCAGTCATCAAAGCAAAAGGTGGCTACTTTGAAGAACCTAGAATATAAGACATATTTTCAGTTGTTTCACACTTTTTTGTTAAGTATATTATTCCACATGTGTTAATTCATAGTTTTGATGCCTTCAGTGTGAATGTACAATTTTCATAGTCATGAAAATACAGAAAAATCTTTAAATGAGAAGGTGTGTCCAAACTTTTGGTCTGTACTGTAGCAAGCACTACCTTTCGTGCATGAGACTTCAACTTTTTAAAACTATTGCTGTGAGTGATAATAAATTATTAAGGTGCAGAGCATATAGTGCAACATGCAGACATAAAAAGAAAGCCCATAGTTATTATTAGTAGCATCAACACCCAGCAGCATAGTCAAACCATGCTGTTACCTGCCTCTCATACTTCCATGCCTAACCCCATTGCTCAGTTTATAAACGCATCAAAGGCATAAATTATTCTTAACTATCAAGAAAAAAAAAATAAGTTTGAATCTCAGAACTAAGTTCTCCAATTTCAGATACATATGAAATCGTATTTTTACTTTATGTTTTACACATGGAGCACAGGGAGAATTAAAGCAGAAGTGGGCATTCTTCTTGTGTTGCTTCTGCCCACATTATTTATTAATTATCATATATAAATTATATTTAAGGCAGAAAAAATCAGAAGCTTGTGGCTACAGCCAAATGTGCAGTTTGTTGTGCAAACACCGGTCCAATTTTTAAGGTGCTAGCAGTTTTTATTCCCCCGCCTCCCCTTCCTCTCTAAAACTGAACTTGTTGTGTTTCTCCCCTCCACTAACCCAACTCTACCTAACATCGAAATTACCTTGGAGGGTTCAACCATAACTCCCAAGCAGCATGCTCGCTGCCTGGGGGTCATATTCGACGCTAACCTTTCCTTTACCCCCCATATCCGATCACTCACTCGCTCCTGTCACCTGCATCTTAAAAACATCTCAAGAATTCAACCTTTTCTCACCTTTGAAACTGCTAAAACTCTTACTGTCCCTCTTATTCACTCTCGTCTGGACTACTGCAACTCTCTTCTGATCGGTCTCCCTCTTACCAAACTTTCCCCTCTCCAATCCATCCTGAATGCAGCAGCCAGAGTCGTATTTCTGTCCAGCCGCTTCACCGATGCCTCCATCTTGTGCCAGTCTTTACACTGGTTGCCGGTCCGTCTCAGGGTTCAATATAAAAGAACAACAACCAGTTGAGGAGGGCACCATCTGGTGATTGGGATCCACTTGCTGCACGCAAAAAAATGACATAGACTAACAAGCAGAGAAAGAACGTGCATATAAGCAGTGATCACCAAAATAATAGATGAAGAAAAGAGATATATATATTTTAAAGTACATTAATTAATTTTATTTAAATATCATCAGACACAAGTAAAGGACATACCAACAAATTTAAAACACCATTAAAAAAGTGGAATGAACCACTATGTGAGGAGCCAGCTACTCAAGAAACCTTTCCATGATATTAAAGAATAGAGTGCAAATAATGCACATAATCAAACAAACCGCACAGGCTGTATAGAATATCTGTAGTGGTCAATATTTGCACAAGCCCTATATTGCACACACCCAAGACAAGAAGTGGTACATTACACACTATATTTGCATGATCAAAATAAGCAGTGGTTTTCAATCAATTGGTAAATGCCTGTTCCCCGTATGCCCGGGTGCCAGGCCAATGATGGAATACACATTCAGTTAGAATAGTCAAAGTGCAAACAATGAATATTCAATAAACAAACAATATACCAAAAATAAATATCTGCAAAAAGTTAGTTAGTCACCATGACTATAAGGGCAGGAAAAGCAACTCCCCGCACAGTATGGCAATCTAGACCCGCAACATGACCCTAAATACATATACTTAATTTAAAACAGCATGTGCTCTGGAAGGTAGAGCTGGGACCTCAGTGCCCAACGTGTGTCGCCACGCAAAGTGGCTTCATCAGGGGCATGTATGATCCCATACCATGTGTCAATATATATAAAGCCTAAGTAATCAGTAATTTACCCAGAAAACAGCGGTGTCTCAGGAGACGCCGGAGCCCCGGACATCGCGGAGCGGAAGTGTGTATGTCTGAACCGGAAGTACTACCACCGGCATAGACATGTCAAATGCAGCCAGTATAGTATGCGTCCTGAGTTGCTAAGGAGACCCACGCGCACAGACCAAACAGTCCCCGTACATTAGCGCATGCGCAGCTTCATAAGGAGCATCCACAATGTAGGCCACAGAAAAAATGCTGGCCCGATCATATGGGAGGTTCAAAAATAAGAACTCTCCACCTAGACCCAACAAGTTGAGTGTGGGTGCAGTAAAAAAGTCCCAACTCAGTCAGAGTGAGGCTATGTCATGACAATAGCAGCATATCAAAAAATAATAATAATAATAAGACACATAGGAGTGTGTACAGTAGTCAAACCCCTATGTGTCCTCTGAAAAATAAACATTTTTACTTATAAGGAGAAAGTTGTTAAATTAGATCAGGGTCACTCAAGGTCCAATCCTGTCCAGTTAATATTGATCATTCTGTTGCTAGATAAAGAAGAAAGTATACATGCTACCTTTAATGAGATTTATAAATAACCCCATTAAAAGTATGACATTGTATGATAAACACGACACCGCCATTGAAGCACTTGTGGCACAATCAAACCGCAAAATAATGCAACTCAATTCATATCATACATGGGCGCCGTTATAAGTATTGATTCTTCCTTTAATGCACTCTTTATAAGGTGGGAGTACAGATTCCCAAATTTTTCACCGAAATAGGCTTTAGTGGGTAAATATTATCTATTACCCAACCAGGTTATCAATGACTAATCTGTGTGCATCCAATGTAGTATAACCATTATTGACCACCACAGATAGAGAAGCCTAGTAGCGGACAAGAGGAACGCAAAAAAAAAAAAAAAAATGTGCAAAGATAATCAATATACATAAATAACCCAACTGTCCTCTTGGGTGCATAGTAACTGCGCCCACATGGTAGGTTCCATCAAGTTACGGTGCCACGAGAGCCGTAAGTGAATCATATGAGTCCTATCCGTCCCTCCATTTCTTCTGAGGCCGCGGGAACAACCAGGGCCCCGACATACCAGTTATGCTGGCTGTGTCAGAATTCCAGTCCAAAGTCTAATATTAGAGATGGATAAATGGTAGAAAGAAAGATAAAGGTTGTGGAGTTTGATTCCTAGATTCCTCCTCACACCCCCTCAGTCCCGCTCTCTCAATGGCTCCCAGGAGGTTAGGGGTCCCTCGAGCGGTGAGTATCGTCCCTTCCACCATCAAAGGCCCAATAGATGTATGTCGATGATGTCTTTAGGGGATCCAAGATGCCTGGGCCATCTTCAGTTGGCTTCAAAGGGGAAGTATCGTGAATAAATAGAGATGAGCGGTGTTCGACTAGAACTGTTCGCCAATCTCAAATTCGAGCTGTTTTGGGTGGTGTTCGAGTTGTTCGACGAACCCGAACGATTTGCAAAAAATTCGGCTGTTCGAGGTTATGTTCGATAACTGTTCGTGCACCAAAAGCGTGTCCTGCATGTCTGGCGCTATTTAGAGCACCAATCATGCAGGGATTGTCTGCCACTCACTGTAATGCCACAGCCATGGTCGTTGTGGCATTACAGTGATTGCCCAAATCGATGGGAACAGTGCTCACAGTGAAACATGAAAAGCCGGCAATTCAGCAGCGGCATACACCGGTACCCGACAATTTAGAACCGAAAGAATAGAGCTTCACACATAGATTAGATAGATAGAAACATGTCAGTCACATACATATGAAGTACAGTGACAGTGTTGCTTACTGTACTTGTCATTTAGTGTAAAGGATTTATCAAAAAAAATAATAGTGTTTTCATGCACCGTCTTTTTAAAAAAGCCGGCTGGCAATTCAGCATCTGTACCCGACAATTTAGAATAGAAGGAATAGAGAATCACACATAGATTAGATAGATAGAAACATGTCAGTCACATATATATGAAGTACAGTGAAAGTGCTGCTTACTGTACTTGTCATTTAGTGTAAAGGATTTATTAAAAAATATAATAGTGTTTTCGTGCACCGTCTCTTTAAAAAAGCCGGCCGGCAATTCAGCAGCGGTACCCGACAATTTATAACAGACAGAATAGAGCTTCACACATAGATTAGATAGATAGAAACATGTCAGTCACATATATATGAAGTACTGTGACAGTGTTGCTTACTGTACTTGTCATTTACTGCAAAGGATTTATTAAAAAAAATAATAGTGTTTTCATGCACCGTCTCTTTAAAAAAGCCGGCCGGCAATTCAACATCTGTACCCGACAATTTATAACAGAAAGAATAGAGAATCACACATAGATTAGGTAGATAGAAACATGTCAGTCACATATATATGAAGTACTGTGACAGTGTTGCTTACTGTACTTGTCATTTACTGCAAAGGATTTATTAAAAAAAATATTAGTGTTTTCATGCACCGTCTCTTTAAAAAAGCCGGCCGGCAATTCAGCATCTGTACCCGACAATTTATAACAGACAGAATAGAGCTTCACACATAGATTAGATAGATAGAAACATGTCAGTCACATATATAATAAGTACAGTGACAGTGTTGGTTACTGTACTTGTCATTTAGTATTAAAATAAAGGATTTATTATTAAAAAAAATTGGCGTGGGGTTCCCCGTAATTTTAGTCTCTAGCGGAGGTTAAGCAGACAGCTGGGGCAGATGTTTGAAGCCTGGGAAGGGGGTAATACCCACGGAGCTTCCCAGGCTACTAATATCAGCCCCCAGCTGAATACCTAGCCTTTACTAGCTATTAAAATGGAGGACCCCCCCAAAAAAATGACGTGGGGTCCCCCCTAATTTAATAGCTAGCAAAGGCTAGGCAGACAGCTGGGGGCTGATATTAATAGCCCAGGAAGGGAGCCATGAATATTGGCCCCCTCCCAGGCTAGAAACACCAGCCGTCAGCCGCCCCAGAAATGGCGCATCCATAGGATGCGCCAATTCTGGCACTTAGCCTCGCTCTTCCACGCTGCCCTGGTGCGGTGGCAGGGGGTAATAGGGTTGGGGTTGATGTCAGCTTATAATGCCAGCTGACATCAAGCCCAGGTTAGTAATGGAGAGGCGTCTATAAGACACCCCCATTACTAACCCCATAGTCAAAGTTAAAAGAAAACACAAACACCCAGAATAAAGTCCTTTAATTGAAATAAAGACACATTCCTTTATTGTTCTAAATTAAACCATACTTACCGTCACGCCCATTCCAGCTGAAGCCAACGATCTCCTGCAATAAAAGAAAAATAATAAAGCAACCTCATCCTTACCTTTCCATGGTTCCCACGACAGCTTCAGCTCTGCTACATCGAGATAACAGGCTGGACCGCAGCAGAACGCTGCCATCCAGCCTGTCATCCCGCAGACACTGAGAAGCGCAGGCATGCTTGCGCTCTGCAGTGTCTGGCTGTGACGGCATAAAGATGAGACGAGTTCATGTCCAATGAACTCGGCGCACCTCATGCACGTCACTGACAGCGTGGGAAAATTCTCACGCTGAAGCGCTGAGTGCAGGAGAATTTTCCCACGCTGTCAGTGACGTGCATGAGGTGAGCTGAGATCATTGGACATGAATGAGCTCACCTCATGCACGTCACTGACAGCGTGGGAAAATTCTCCTGCACTCAGCGCTTCAGCGTGAGAATTTTCCCACGCTGTCAGTGACGTGCATGAGGTGAGCTCATTCATGTCCAATGAACTCAGCTGACCTCATGTACGTCACTGACAGCGTGGGAGAATTTTCACGCTGAAGTGCTGAGTGCAGGAGAATTCTCCCACGCTGTCAGTGACGTGCATGAGGTGCGCCGAGTTCATTGGACATGAGCTTGTCTCATCTTTATGCCGTCACAGCGAGACACTGAGGAGCGCAAGCATGCCTGCGCTTCTGAGTGTCCGCGGGATGACAGGCTGGATGGCAGCGTTCTGCTGCGGTTCAGCCTGTCATCTCGATGTAGCAGAGCTGAAGCTGTCGTGGGAACCATGGAAAGGTAAGGATGAGGTTGCTTAATTATTTTACTTTTATTGCAGAAGACATTGGCTTCAGCTGGAATGGGCGTGACGGTAAGTATGGTTTAATTTAGAACAATAAAGAATTGTGTGTTTATTTCAATTAAAGGACTTTATTCTGGGTGTTGTGTTTTTTTAAATACTTTACTAGAAATTCATGGTGGTCATGTCTAATATTGGCGTCACCCCATGAATTTCGGGCTTAGGGCCAGCTGATAATGCCAAGCTGGCCTTAACCCCTTTATTACCCAGTGAGCCACCGCACCAGGGCCCTGGATGAGTTGGGTACAGCGCCAGAAGATGGCGCTTCTATGAACGCGCCATTTTCTGGGGCGGCTGCGGACTGCAATTTGCAGCGGGTGGGGCCCAGAAAGCTTGGGCCTCCCTGCGCTGCGGATTCCAGCTCCCAGCTGCCTAGTTGTACCTGGCTGGGCACAAAAATAGGGCGAAGCACCACGCATTTTTTTTTTTAATTATTTCATGAAATTCATGGAATAATTAAGAAAAAAAGGGCTTCCCTATATTGTTGTGTCCAACCAGGTACAAATAGGCAGCTGGTGGTTGGGGGCAGCCCGTCCCTGCCTGCTGTACCTGGCTGGACACAAATATAGTGCGAAGCCCCACGTCAATTTTTTTTTAATTATTTCATGAAATAATTTTTTTAAAAAAGGGCTTCCCTATATTGTTGTGTCTGGCCAGGTATAAATAGGCAGCTGGTGGTTGGGGGCAGCCCGTTCCTGCCTGCTGTACCTGACTGGACACAAATATAGGGCGAAGCCCCACGTCAATTTTTTTTAAATTGTTTCAGGAAATTCATGAAATAATGAAAAAAAAATTGATGTGGGGCTTCGCCCTATATTTGTGTCCAGTCAGGTACAGCAGGCAGGAACGGGCTGCTCCCAACTACCAGCTGCCTATTTGTACCTAGCCGGACACAACAATATAGGGAAGCCCTTTTTTTCTTAATTATTCCATGAATTTCATGAATTTAAAAAAAAAATACGTGGAGCTTCGCCCTATTTTTGTGTCCAGCCAGGTACAACTAGGCAGCTGGGGGCTGGAATCTGCAGCGCAGGGAGGCCCAAGCTTTCTGGGCCCCACCCGCTGCAAATTGCAGTCCGCAGCCGCCCCGGAAAATGGCGCGTTCATAGAAGCGCCATCTTCTGGCGCTGTATCCAACTCATCCAGGGCCCTGGTGCGGTGGCTCACTGGGTAATAAAGGGGTTAAGGCCAGCTTGGCATTATCAGCTGGCCCTAAGCCCGAAATTCATGGGGTCACGCCAATATTAGACATGACCACTAGAGATGAGCGTTGTTCTACTCGAACTGTTCGCCAATCTCAAATTCGAGCTGTTTTGGGCGGTGTTCGAGCCGGTCGGCGAACACGAACAATTTGAGAAAAATTCGGCTGTTCGAGGTTATGTTCGATAACTGTTCGTGCACCAAAATCATAACTGGATTTTTTCTCAGTAATGATGAAAATTAATGTTAATACGCAGTTTGAGTGTACAGCGGGGCGGGGGGAGGGGCAGGGGATGGATCTCTGCAGGAACAATGAAGATCTCCATTTTTTTTTCTCTTTCCCGCATTTGCAGTGGGGAGGTGCAATCTGTCAGCCTATCAGCAGCGCACACACGGAGCGAAGTGCTTTTTTTCACACAAGCAAGGGCATGTGTGATTGGCAGTGTATGTCACATGTCCTTGCCCTATAAGACCAAGCCATTTTCCCCGTCGCCACCATTTTCTCACTGCTGCAGCTGCATGTTAGACGGCACCGCTGTTGCTGTGTGCGCTATACCTTGTTAATTTCAAGCCAATTTTCGCACAAATATACAGATAGCTTGGGAGTAGGGAATAGTTGTGATTGCAGTCCTTTTAAGGACTAGGTTACAGCATTTCCTACGACTTTTATCAAGCAGGTCTGTGCTCTTAAATAGATTGTGGGAGTAAAGACTAATTGTAATTGGAGTCCTTTTCAGGACTAGGTTATATCAGTTCCTATCAGTTTTTGCCAGGCAGGTCTGTGCCAGTGCTGTGCAAGTTTTTTTCACAGCATTTGGCTGAATCTAGCAAAGCTAATCCTTTTTGGCCTATTGCAGAGTGTGTTAGTCAGTGGAGTAGCCTATCTGTGTTGCAAGATATACCACCTGTGTATAGAATACCAATTTTTTTACTGCACCTAGTGAAGTAAAATCTTTTGGGCATAGCATCATTCTATTAGTCCATCTATACTGACCTCCATCAGGTTGCAAACTGAATATAATTTTTTTCTGCATCTAGCTCTGAAAAAATATTTGGGCTTCTAGCAGTGTGTGGGACTTGGTCTATTAGTCCATCTATACTGACCTCCATCAGGTTGCAAATTAAAAATAATTTTTTTCTTCATTTAGCTCTGAAAAAATATTTGGGCTTCTAGCAGTGTGTGGGACTTGTTCTATTAGTCCTTCTATACTGACCTCCAGCAGGTTGCAAATTGAATATAATTTTTTTCTGCATCTAGCTCTGAAAAAATATTTGGGCTTCTAGCGGTGTGTGGGACTTGGTCTATTAGTCCATCTATACTGACCTCCATCAGGTTGCAAATTAAAAATAATTTTTTTCTGCATCTAGCTCTGAAAAAATATTTGGGCTTCTAGCAGTGTGTGGGACTTGGTCTATTAGTCCATCTATACTGACCTCCATCAGGTTGCAAATTAAAAATAATTTTTTTCTTCATTTATCTCTGAAAAAATATTTGGGCTTCTAGCAGCGTGTGGGACTTGTTCTATTAGTCCATCTATACTGACCTCCATCAGGTTGCAAATTAAAAATAATTTTTTTCTGCATCTAGCTCTGAAAAAATATTTGGGCTTCTAGCAGTGTGTGGGACTTGGTCTATTAGTCCATCTATACTGACCTCCATCAGGTTGCAAATTAAAAATAATTTTTTTCTGCATCTAGCTCTGAAAAAATATTTGGGCTTCTAGCAGTGTGTGGGACTTGGTCTATTAGTCCATCTATACTGACCTCCATCAGGTTGCAAATTAAAAATAATTTTTTTCTTCATTTAGCTCTGAAAAAATATTTGGGCTTCTAGCAGTGTGTGGGACTTGTTCTATTAGTCCTTCTATACTGACCTCCAGCAGGTTGCAAATTGAATATAATTTTTTTCTGCATCTAGCTCTGAAAAAATATTTGGGCTTCTAGCGGTGTGTGGGACTTGGTCTATTAGTCCATCTATACTGACCTCCATCAGGTTGCAAATTAAAAATAATTTTTTTCTGCATCTAGCTCTGAAAAAATATTTGGGCTTCTAGCAGTGTGTGGGACTTGGTCTATTAGTCCATCTATACTGACCTCCATCAGGTTGCAAATAAAAAATAATTTTTTTCTGCATCTAGCTCTGAAAAAATATTTGGGCTTCTAGCAGTGTGTGGGACTTGGTCTATTAGTCCATCTATACTGACCTCCATCAGGTTGCAAATTGAATAAAAATATTTTCTGCATCTAGCTCTGAAAAAATATTTGGGCTTCTAGCGGTGTGTGGGACTTGGTCTATTAGTCCATCTATACTGACCTCCATCAGGTTGCAAATTAAAAATTATTTTTTTCTGCATCTAGCTCTGAAAAAATATTTGGGCTTCTAGCAGTGTGTGGGACTTGGTCTATTAGTCCATCTATACTGACCTCCATCAGGTTGCAAATTAAAAATAATTTTTTTCTTCATTTAGCTCTGAAAAAATATTTGGGCTTCTAGCAGTGTGTGGGACTTGTTCTATTAGTCCTTCTATACTGACCTCCAGCAGGTTGCAAATTGAATATAATTTTTTTCTGCATCTAGCTCTGAAAAAATATTTGGGCTTCTAGCGGTGTGTGGGACTTGGTCTATTAGTCCATCTATACTGACCTCCATCAGGTTGCAAATTAAAAATAATTTTTTTCTGCATCTAGCTCTGAAAAAATATTTGGGCTTCTAGCAGTGTGTGGGACTTGGTCTATTAGTCCATCTATACTGACCTCCATCAGGTTGCAAATTGAATAAAAAAATTTTCTGCATCTAGCTCTGAAAAAATATTTGGGCTTCTAGCGGTGTGTGGGACTTGGTCTATTAGTCCATCTATACTGACCTCCATCAGGTTGCAAATTAAAAATAATTTTTTTCTGCATCTAACCCAGCCAATAGTTTTGGCCTAATACCACAGTTTGGCCACTCAGCTCTGCTCGGTTACCATCCATTGTTTTTTTGTGCAAACAACTCCAGAGTTGTGAATTAGTTAACCACCAAAATGAGTGGAAAAAGGCCTGCTGCTGGTGGAAAGGGGAATAGGCGTGCTGGGAAGGGGAAAAAAGGTTGTGTCCGTGGGGTAGGTGCAGAAGAAAGACCATCTTCCAGCCAAACTAAAATGTCTACTTCTTTTAGCGGACAATGTGATAAGATCCCTTTCTTACGGCCACGCCAATCGCTACAAATTCCAGATGAGGCACAAAAACAGCAGGTGCTTCAACGGATATCAAGTGCTCCTTTAAGTGGGCTCTCCTCCACATCAACTTCAACATCACAAATACTCCAGTCCTCAAAGGTGTCTCCCAAATCGCACTTGCTTCCTCACAGCTCCCAAATCTCCAGCTGCCCGTCTGAGTATGAGGTAGAACAGGTGGTTGAGTCTGCAGAGCTGTTTACTCATACTATAGCCTGGGAATCAGAGGTCGACTCCAGCGCTTCTGTGAATCCAGACGAGGAAATGATCTGCACTGATGCCCAGAATCTTTATGAGTCGGATCCAGGACCAGACGCAGAAGGTTCTGACCATAATGTAGACCCTCATTCCCAAACTGTAATTCCTGTTGGTGGAGACAATGAGGAAGACGATGATAAGACTCAAATACCTGATTGGAGCGACAACTTTAGTTTTTTGTCAGGGCAGGAACAGGTTGGCTCTGAGGACGACGGGTGTGATAACGCACAGGGTGATGATGATGAGGTCGGAGATCCCACTTACTGTCAACCCACAGTCAGCCAAGAGATGAGGTCAGCAGAGGAGGTGGAGGAAGATGCTAGTGACGACGAGGTCAGGTTGCGCCTTCCTGGACAGAGACGTAGTACTGGAAGCACGTCAACAACTGCATCCTCAAACACAACTCTGCCTCTCACCACAAGTCGTGGTGGCTCTTCAGGTCGCATGGGTGCTAAGCCTTGCATAGCCTGGGCATTTTTTCAGATCGATAAAGATGACCCAACTCGTGTTATCTGTAACATTTGTCAGCAAAAGCTAAGTAGAGGCCAAAAAATACATAGTTTGAGTACTTCATGCATGAACCGGCACATGGACATGAAGCATAAGTTGCAGTGGGAAGCTCAGTGTGCTACAATGCGGCCTAGCCGGCCGGGCCAACCACCGTCTGCCATATCTTGTGCATCCGCGGCCTCTTCATCCTCTGTGACTGGGGGGACAGCAGTCACACCTGTTTTGGGGCGCAGACCTGCCACCTCTTTACCCGCAACAGCCAGCGTGATTGGCAGGTCATCATTTTCTTTGGAGGTGGTAACACCAGCTGGTGTTGAGCGCTGTCCGACATCGATAGCACCACCTTTGGTTCAAGGCAACCTAACATGTCCGCCTGCATCTTCCTCACAGACCGGCAGTTTGCCGGGGACACCCTTCTCAACCCCGTCTAAGCACAATAGCCAGCCCTCGGTCCCTCAGATGTGGACAAGTAAAAGACCATTTCCTCCTAGCCATGAGAAAGCTAAGAGGTTGAATTTCACCATCTGCAAGCTCTTGGCTACAGAAATGCTGCCTTTCCGCCTGGTGGACACAGAGGATTTTCGAGACCTTATGTCCGTCGCAGTGCCCCAGTACCAGATGCCCAGTCGGCACTACTTCTCAAAGAAAGGTGTGCCTGCGCTCCACCAGCATGTCGCACACAACATCACCGCTTCTTTGAGAAACTCTGTGTGTGACAGGGTGCATTTCACCACAGACACTTGGACGAGTAGGCATGGACAGGGGCGTTACATGTCGCTGACTGGGCACTGGGTAACTATGGTGACAGCAGGACAAGGGGCTGCTGTCCAAGTCTTGCCGTCCCCACGAGTTGTGCGTCAATCCTCTTTATGTCAAAGTTCCTCCACTGCTTCTGCCTCCTCAACCTCCTCTCGGTCTTCCACCTGCACCCAAAGCCTGTCTGGTCATGCCACAAGCTTTCTAACTGCGCAGAAGGGATCCTGCACACCTCCTTACTATGCTGGCAGTAGGGCTCAACGTCATCAGGCGGTTTTTACATTGAAATGTCTGGGAAATGTGAGTCACACAGCTGAGGAGTTGTGGTCAGCTCTGGAGAACCAATTTCATGAATGGTTGTCTCCACTGGACCTGAAACCAGGGAAGGCCGTGTGCGACAATGCTGCAAACCTGGGTGCGGCCCTTCGCCGGGGCAATGTCACACACGTGCCTTGTATGGCTCACGTGTTGAACCTGGTTGTCCAGCAATTTTTAGCCCACTATCCCAGACTAGATGGCCTTCTGCAGAGGGCACGGTCGCTGTGTGCTCACTTCCGCCGTTCGCATCCCGCAGCTCAGCGACTTACATCTCTACAGAAGTCGTTGGGCCTGCCACTTCACCGGCTAAAATGCGATGTGCCTACCCGGTGGAATTCAACTCTGCACATGTTGCAGCGACTGTGGCAGCACCGACAAGCCCTGGTGCAATACGTTCTGACGTATAGCCTGGGCCAACGAGATTCAGAGGTGGGGCAAATCACGCTGGAGGAGTGGTCTCAGATCAGGGACCTATGCACCCTTCTGCACAGTTTTGAAATGGCGACGAAGATGTTTAGTGCTGACGATGCCATTATCAGCATGACTATTCCGGTGATTTACATGCTGGAGCACATGTTAAACAGAATTCGGAGTCAGGTGGTGGCACAAGAGGAGGTGGAGGAAGTAGAGAAGGAGGAGTTGTATGCGGAAGGGCTAACATCTGCAAGGTCCAGACGGTCGGCAGCACCAAGGCGGCAGGCATGTGAGGGTGGGGGAGATGATTTTACCAGGGCGCATGGTAGCAGCCAAACTAGTGAGGAAGGTGCAGGAGCCCAGGAAGAAGTGGAGGACGAACTGATGGAAGACTCATCAGATGAGGGAGACCTTGATCACATTTCTGTTGTGCGAGGTTGGGGGGAGAGGACAGAGGAAGGAAGCATGATTGTTACCTCGCCACCAACACAACAGGGACTTGGTGCTCCTGGATGCGCAACACACATGAGTGCCTTCTTGCTGCACTACCTGCAACATGACCCTCGAATTGTGAGAATTAGAAATAATCCTGACTACTGGGTTGCCATACTGTTAGATCCCCGGTACAAAAGTAAATTTGCAGAAATTATTCCTGCCATAGAAAGGGATGCACGCATGCAGGAGTATCAGCAGAGACTGTTGCAGAATCTTACATGTGCTTTTCCACAAAATACCAGTGGTGCACGTAGTGAATCTCACAGTTCCAACTTGCCAACCGTGGGACCGTCAAGTGTTCAGCACTTAAACCGTAACAGAACCACAGTATCTGCTGGTAACATCAATTTTGCGGAATCATTTCACCACTTTTTTAACCCATCCTTTGCAAGGCCACAGGAGACAAGAAGTCTGACACATAGTCAACGCCTAGAGACGATGGTACAGGAGTATCTCCAATTAAACATTGAAGCCACGACTGTGTCACTGGACCCTTGCTCTTTTTGGGCTTCCAATCTGGATAAATGGCCGGAGCTAGCCACTTACGCCTTGGAGATCTTGTCATGCCCCGCAGCCAGCGTTCTGTCTGAACGTGTGTTCAGCGCTGCTGGTGGTGTGCTGACAGATAAGCGCACGCGGCTCTCCACTGATAATGTAGACAGACTCACGTTCATAAAGATGAACAAATCATGGATCCGAAACGACTTTTCTACCCCTGTGTCATCCTGGGGAGAGTAAAAGCTTGATGATTGGTTAAAATCACCCTACCAACCGTTTTAAGCTTTCAAATTACTAATCATGTTTATCTGTATCTTGACTGGAAAATAATTTGGGCTTTGTAGCAGTGTGCAGCACTGATCCTATTAGGCCATCTATAATAAGCTTCACCAGATTTAAAATTAAAAATAATTTTTAGCTGCATCTAGCCCGGAAAATAATTTTGGGGCTCCGAGATGCGCAAGACACATAAGTGCCTTCTTGCTGCACTACCTGCAGCATGACCCTCATATTGTCAGAATTCGAAGTAATCATGACTACTGGGTTGCCACACTCTTAGATCCCCCAAACTTTTCGATCAACCTTTTCATTTTAATAAAGACCAAAAAAATGGTCATTTTTGAAATTATAAGCATTAGCAGGTTGTTAGAAACTGAAATCAAACAGTTTTCAACTCAAAACTTTATTCTAGGTGATGTTACATTTTCACATAGGACCCCTTGTTCGAAAGGAGCTTCTGAACTCTCTCGTCCATTGAATTTGTCAGGTTTTGGATGGTTTCTGCTTCAATTGTTTTGCATGAGGACAGAATACCCTCCCAGAGCTGTTGCTTAGATGTGAACTGCCTCCCGCCATCATAGACACTCCTTTTAATGATGCTCCAAAGGTTCTGAATGGGGTAGAGGTCAGGGGAGCATGGGGGTCACACCATAAGTTTGTCCCCTTTTATGCCCATATCAGCCAGAGATGCAGATGTTTTATGTGCAGCATGAGATGGTGCATTATCATGCAGAAAAATGATCTTGCTGTGAAATACACGGTTCTTCTTCTTGAACCATGGCAGGAAGTGCTGTTTGAGAAAATCCACATACATTATGGAGTTCATCTTTAGCGCCTTCAGGGATCCTAAAGGGGCCGACAATCTCTCTCCCCATGATTCCAGCCCAAAACATTACTCCACCTCCTCCTTGTTGGCGCTGTAGCCGTGTTTGCGTGGGGTGTCCATCAACCAGCCATCCTCCACTCCATTCATCTGGACCATCGAGCGCTGCACGGCACTCATCCGTGAACAAAACAGTTTTGAAATCAGTCTTCATGTAATGTTTGGCCCACTGGAGCCGTTTCTGCTTGTGTGAAGTGGATAGAGGAGGTCGACAGGATGGCGTATGCACAGCTGCAAACCTCTGAAGGACCCTGCATCTTGTTGTTCGGGGGACGTTGGAGGCACAAGCAGCTTCAAAAACTTGTCTGCTGCTATGACAAGGCTTTTTTGCCGCTGCTCTTTCAACCTGACGTAATTGCCTGTAGGAAAGAGTCCTCAATTTGCCCTTATCAGCACGCACACGTGTGTACTGTGAATCAGCTACATACTTCTTGATTGCCAAGACACTTCATCCTGATCATCGCACAATGTTGATTGTAGTCATGCCTTGACCTAAACACTCCACAATTTGTTGCTTCTCAGCAGCCGACACATCCTTTTTCTTTCCCATTTTGGCAGAAAATGTAGGCTGCTTAATAATGTGAGAGAGCCTTCTTAAGTAGTCTTGCCTTTCATTGGACACACCTGCCAAACTAATTAGCACAGGTGTCTGCAATTGCTTACAGTGATATAAAGAGCCCTGACACACATCACCATCAATGAGTTTAACTGACAAACAAACAAATTCTTCCCTTATCACTCCTAAACACTTTTTGCATAATAATTTGGAACGCGGTGTACATGTGCTTTTCCACAAAACACCAGTGGTTCACGTAGTGAATCTTACAGTTCTAACTTGCCAACCGTGGTCTGTATGGAATTGTTCAATAAAGGGCCCAAAATTAAGATAACATAGATGGGAGAGGTCTCTATGAATAGGAATTCCTAAGTATTTGATACCCTGTGAGGGCCAGGCAAAGGGAAAGTTGGACTGGATGGAATCCTATATGGATTTAGGGAGGGAGACATCGAGGGCCTCAGACTTCGCTGCATTGATTTTAAAATTTTACCATGTAACAAAGTGATCTATTTCAGCCATAACAGCAGGGATGGATATATGTGATTGAGTGATATATACTAGGACATCATCAGCAAATAGAGAGCACTTGTACTCGGTGCCTCCCACCTCAATCCACCTAATATTGGGGTTATGGCGAATTGATGAGAGCAGGTGCTCCGTCACTAGGATGTATAAGAGAGGGGACAGAGGACATCCCTGCCTTGTCCCATTGGTGATTGTGAAAGGTGATGAAAATGTTCTGACGCACCCCCTGGGCCTTGGGACACCCGGAGCCGGACCCTTTTTGGTGGATGCTGGTGGTTGTAGTCTTCGTGGCGGCGATCCGGTTCCGTGGCTCAGGGCGGTCAAACCAGTGGCGGAACTATTTATGTGGTTTTGATGTTTAAATGTCCGACTACGCCACCCGTGGATTGCGGTCAGAGTGAACCGCCGCTACAGGGCAGACCGCTAAGGCTGGTGTTGTGGGTGCAGCAGAGCGTAGCATAACTCCCCACGGGAGGAGTATAGCCTCAGGGCAGTGTATGCGGAGGATGGGGGTGATGGTGCAGGGCAGCAGCAGTAACGACACGGAGTCAGTGATGCAGTTCAGGGCCTTTACTCACAGTTCTTATTATCCAGACCACGTCTGCAGGTAACGGCTGCCCACGTCGTACTGTGCTCACCAGGTGAGGGGCTCAGACAACTCCCAGATAACTTTGGAGCGCTTCACAGGACCCCCTTTGTGTGTCCTTTGTCTGGCCTTTCTTACCAACACTTTTGTCCGGCTGCCTCGGGCCTCCTCTTGGTAAACTTGGCGCCAGTTTCCCTGACCCTATGTGGTGCCTTCCTAGCGGGTGGAGCAAGGGGCTGCGCCACATAAAATGTCAGAGCCTCCGGTTTCTAGCTGAGGGTCGTTTCCTGCCTCCACTAGTTCGGGGACCGGTCTCCCCCTTTGGCCTGACCCCTCCACGCAGGTGGATTCGGGCGTGCGGTGGCGACTCGCCCGTCCGCACCCCTGGGATCCCTTCATTCCTCGTTCCTGGAGCCTTCTCCGCTCCTCTTCCTTCCTTCTCCCTCTTGCAGGCCTGGGCCTCTGTTACTAGGCCCGCCTCCGGAGCAGAGCTCATGCAGAGCCCCTGCTCCCTGCCACTTCTGCTCAGACTTCTCTGCACTGAACTAAGATGGTGCCCACCTTTTATACTCCCTTCTCAATGCACCCAGGAACTGCTTCCTCCCTGCTCCTGCACTGCAGGGTTCCCCTTCCTCAGTGTTCCCTCCCCCCACTCCAGCCAGGGACAGGGACTGTCGTGCCCATCTCAGGGGCATATTGGTCGCCCTGCCCCACGGCAATGTGGTGTAATGCATGCAGGTGTCGGGTCCTGATCCACACTCCATCCTTATCTGAGAGTGAGATATCACACCTCTGGGTGAGGTGCAATACGTCTGTAGCAACCGAGCCCTCGGTGCTACAGTTTCATTTATCTTCAGCCTAGGTGACGTATTGTGATACAGGGCCGTGATTTTGGCTATAAAAGGGTCCCCTAGACCCCTACCCCAAGCTTTTTAAGAGAATCATATATGGCGTGCCAGGAGACTCTATGGAATGCTTTCTCAGCATCCAACGAGAGTATCTACTTACAAATTTTTAACTGCATCTAGCCCAGGAAATACTTTGTGCCTAGTAGCAGTGTCTGCTAGTCAGCGGATTATCCCGGCTGTTAAGCAAGCTACACCACCTGTAGTTTGGACACTTAATTTTTTCAAAGGAAATGCTTCGGGACCACGGGATACTCAGTGAAGAGCATCAGGAGGCACCCCAAGGCATAGGGGCTGGGACTGGCAGTAGGATGCCTTGCGGTGGACAGCCAAGCTCGATCCTTATAAAAGCTTTTTAACTGCAGCAGCTTTAGTGGACGCTACTGGAGCTGGAATTACGCGGCTGCTGGCATGAGACTTGCCCTCCAATAGATCCTTGTAAATGGATTTAAAGTGTATTCATTCAAATTAGAGGGACAATTTAAATTAAAAAGCTTACAGCTGCCTCCACCACAGGGGGGCTCTCTCGACCCACCAGCGGACAGGCACCAGTATTGGGAGAGGGGGGCTGGCCGTCAGGGTTCACCGCGGCTCTGGCACAAACCCGGCGACACGGAGGTGGCACGGGCAGGAGCGGACTGGCCGTCTCGGCTTCTCACTTTTTGGATTTTAGAAGGGCATGACATGCCTATATCTGTGTCTCCCCCTCCTTTTACTCCTCCACCTCTTTTCTTTTCGCATGACTATATGTACTTGTCACTTTTCCATGTGTTAGTTGTGTCTTCTGAGCAGTTTGTCAGCTTTTGGACACCTTTGAAGGTGTTTTCTATGTGTTTCTATGTGTTTTTGTTTGCCTGCCATTGGTTTTAACGGTGTTCGAAGGTGTTCGACGAACAGTTCGACGAACAGTTCGGCGAACACACGGGTGTTCGACGAACCGAACCGAACTCGAACACTACGGGGGTGGCTCAACACTAATGACCACCATGAATTTCTAGTAAAGTATTTAAAAAAAACACAAACACCCAGAAAAAAGTCCTTTAATTGAAATAAACACACAATTCTTTATTGTTCTAAATTAAACCATACTTACCGCCACGCCCATTCCAGCTGAAGCCAATGATCTCTTGCAATAAAAGTAAAATAATAAAGCAACATCATCCTTACCTTTCCATGGCTCCCACGACAGCTTCAGCTCTGCTACATCGAGATGACAGGCTGGACCGCAGCAGAACGCTGCCATCCAGCCTGTCATCCCGCAGACACTGAGAAGCGCAGGCATGCTTGCGCTACTCAGTGTCTGGCTGTGACGGCATCCAGATGAGCCGAGGTCACGTCCAATGAACTCGGCTCACCTCATGCACGTCACTGACAGCGTGGGAAAATTCTCACGCTGAAGCGCTGAGTGCAGGAGAATTTTCCCACGCTGTCAGTGACGTACATGAGGTGAGCCGAGTTCATTGTCGGCTCATCTGGATGCCGTCACAGTCAGACACTGAGGAGCGCAAGCATGCCTGCGCTTCTCAGTGTCTGCGAGATGACAGGCTGGATGGCAGCGTTCTGCTGCGGTCCAGCCTGTCATCTCGATGTAGCAGAGCTGAAGCTGTCGTGGGAACCATGGAAAGGTAAGGATGAGGTTGCTTTATTATTTTTCTTTTATTGCAGGAGATCGTTGGCTTCAGCTGGAATGGGCGTGACAGTAAGTATGGTTTAATTTAGAACAATAAAGAAATGTGTCTTTATTTCAATTAAAGGACTTTATTCTGGGTGTTTGTGTTTTCTTTTAACTTTGACTATGGGGTTAGTAATGGGGGTGTCTTATAGACGCCTCTCCATTACTAACCTGGGCTTGATGTCAGCTGGCATTATAAGCTGACATCAACCCCAACCCTATTACCCCCTGCCACTGCACCAGGGCAGCGTGGAAGAGCGAGGCTAAGTGCCAGAATTGGCGCATCCTATGGATGCGCCATTTCTGGGGCAGCTGACGGCTGGTGTTTCTAGCCTGGGAGGGGGCCAATATTCATGGCTCCCTTCCTGGGCTATTAATATCAGCCCCCAGCTGTCTGCCTAGCCTTTGCTAGCTATTAAATTAGGGGGGACCCCACGTCATTTTTTTGGGGGGGGTCCTCCATTTTAATAGCTAGTAAAGGCTAGGTATTCAGCTGGGGGCTGATATTAGTAGCCTGGGAAGCTCCGTGGGTATTACCCCCTTCCCAGGCTTCAAACATCTGCCCCAGCTGTCTGCTTAACCTCCGCTAGAGACTAAAATTACGGGGAACCCCACGCCAATTTTTTTTAATAATAAATCCTTTATTTTAATACTAAATGACAAGTACAGTAACCAACACTGTCACTGTACTTATTATATATGTGACTGACATGTTTCTATCTATCTAATCTATGTGTGAAGCTCTATTCTGTCTGTTATAAATTGTCGGGTACCGCTGCTGAATTGCTGGCCGGCTTTTTTAAAGAGACGGTGCATGAAAACACTATTATTTTTTTTAATAAATCCTTTGCAGTAAAGGACAAGTACAGTAAGCAACACTGTCACAGTACTTCATATATATGTGACTGACATGTTTCTATCTATCTAATCTATGTGTGAAGTAGTGTTGAGCCACCCCCGTAGTGTTCGGGTTCGGTTCGGTTCGTCGAACACCGGGATGTTCGAGGAACTGTTCGTCGAACTGTTCGTCGAACACCTTAGAACACCGTCGAACAGTGTTAAAACCAATGGCAGGCAAACAAAAACACATAGGAACACATAGAAAACACCTTCAAAGGTGTCCAAAAGCTGACAAACTGCTCAGAAGACGCTTTCTTTAAAAAAGCCGGCCGGCAATTCAGCAGCGGCATACACCGGTACCCGTCAATTTAGACATGAAGGAATAGAGCATCACACATAGATTAGATAGATAGAAACATGTCAGCCACATATATATGAAGTACAGTGACAGTGTTGCTTACTGTACTTGTCATTTACTGCAAAGGATTTATTAAAAAAAATAATAGTGTTTTCATGCACCGTCTCTTTAAAAAAGCCGGCCGGCAATTCAGCATCTGTACCCGACAATTTAGAATAGAAGGAATAGAGAATCACACATAGATTAGATAGATAGAAACATGTCAGTCACATATATAAGAAGTACAGTGACAGTGTTGCTTACTGTACTTGTCATTTAGTGTAAAGGATTTATTAAAAAATATAATAGTGTTTTCGTGCACCGTCTCTTTAAAAAAGCCGGCCGGCAATTCAGCAGCGGTACCCGACAATTTATAACAGACAGAATAGAGCTTCACACATAGATTAGATAGATAGAAACATGTCAGTCACATATATATGAAGTACTGTGAGTGTTGCTTACTGTACTTGTCATTTACTGCAAAGGATTTATTAAAAAAAATAATAGTGTTTTCATGCACCGTCTCTTTAAAAAAGCCGGCCGGCAATTCAGCAGCGGTACCCGACAATTTATAACAGACAGAATAGAGCTTCACACATAGATTAGATAGATAGAAACATGTCAGTCACATATATAATAAGTACAGTGACAGTGTTGGTTACTGTACTTGTCATTTAGTATTAAAATAAAGGATTTATTATTAAAAAAAATTGGCGTGGGGTTCCCCATAATTTTAGTCTCTAGCGGAGGTTAAGCAGACAGCTGGGGCAGATGTTTGAAGCCTGGGAAGGGGGTAATACCCACGGAGCTTCCCAGGCTACTAATATCAGCCCCCAGCTGAATACCTAGCCTTTACTAGCTATTAAAATGGAGGACCCCCCCCAAAAAAATGACGTGGGGTCCCCCCTAATTAAATAGCTAGCAAAGGCTAGGCAGACAGCTGGGGGCTGATATTAATAGCCCAGGAAGGTAGCCATGAATATTGGCCCCCTCCCAGGCTAGAAACACCAGCCGTCAGCCGCCCCAGAAATGGCGCATCCATAGGATGCGCCAATTCTGGCACTTAGCCTCGCTCTTCCACGCTGCCCTGGTGCGGTGGCAGGGGGTAATAGGGTTGGGGTTGATGTCAGCTTATAATGCCAGCTGACATCAAGCCCAGGTTAGTAATGGAGAGGCGTCTATAAGACACCCCCATTACTAACCCCATAGTCAAAGTTAAAAGAAAACACAAACACCCAGAAAAAAGTCCTTTAATTGAAATAAAGACACATTCCATTATTGTTCTAAATTAAACCATACTTACCGTCACGCCCATTCCAGCTGAAGCCAACGATCTCCTGCAATAAAAGAAAAATAATAAAGCAACCTCATCCTTACCTTTCCATGGTTCCCACGACAGCTTCAGCTCTGCTACATCGAGATGACAGGCTGGACCGCAGCAGAACGCTGCCATCCTGCCTGTCATCCCGCAGACACTGAGAAGCGCAGGCATGCTTGCGCTCCTCAGTGTCTGACTGTGACGGCATCCAGATGAGCCGACAATGAACTCGGCTCACCTCATGTACGTCACTGACAGCATGGGAAAATTCTCCTGCACTCAGCGCTTCAGCGTGAGAATTTTCCCACGCTGTCAGTGACGTGCATGAGGTGAGCCGAGTTCATTGGACATGACCTCGGCTCATCTGGATGCCGTCACAGCCAGACACTGAGTAGCGCAAGCATGCCTGCGCTTCTCAGTGTCTGCGGGATGACAGGCTGGATGGCAGCGTTCTGCTGCGGTCCAGCCTGTCATCTCGATGTAGCAGAGCTGAAGCTGTCGTGGGAGCCATGGAAAGGTAAGGATGATGTTGCTTTATTATTTTACTTTTATTGCAGGAGATCATTGGCTTCAGCTGGAATGGGCGTGGCGGTAAGTATGGTTTAATTTAGAACAATAAAGAATTGTGTGTTTATTTCAATTAAAGGACTTTTTTCTGGGTGTTTGTGTTTTTTTTAAATACTTTACTAGAAATTCATGGTGGTCATGTCTAATATTGGCGTGACCCCATGAATTTCGGGCTTAGGGCCAGCTGATAATGCCAAGCTGGCCTTAACCCCTTTATTACCCAGTGAGCCACCGCACCAGGGCCCTGGATGAGTTGGGTACAGCGCCAGAAGATGGCGCTTCTATGAACACGCCATTTTCCGGGGCGGCTGCGGACTGCAATTTGCAGCGGGTGGGGCCCAGAAAGCTTGGGCCTCCCTGCGCTGCAGATTCCAGCCCCCAGCTGCCTAGTTGTACCTGGCTGGACACAAAAATAGGGCGAAGCTCCACGTATTTTTTTTTTAAATTCATGAAATTCATGGAATAATTAAGAAAAAAAGGGCTTCCCTATATTGTTGTGTCCGGCTAGGTACAAATAGGCAGCTGGTGGTTGGGAGCAGCCCGTTCCTGCCTGCTGTACCTGACTGGACACAAATATAGGGCGAAGCCCCACATCAATTTTTTTTTCATTATTTCATGAATTTCCTGAAATAATTTAAAAAAAATTGACGTGGGGCTTCGCCCTATATTTGTGTCCAGTCAGGTACAGCAGGCAGGAACGGGCTGCCCCCAACCACCAGCTGCCTATTTGTACCTGGCCAGACACAACAATATAGGGAAGCCCTTTTTTAAAAAAATTATTTCATGAAATAATTAAAAAAAAATTGACGTGGGGCTTCGCACTATATTTGTGTCCAGCCAGGTACAGCAGGCAGGGACGGGCTGCCCCCAACCACCAGCTGCCTATTTGTACCTGGTTGGACACAACAATATAGGGAAGCCCTTTTTTTCTTAATTATTCCATGAATTTCATGAAATAATTTTAAAAAAAAATGCGTGGGGCTTCGCCCTATTTTTGTGCCCAGCCAGGTACAACTAGGCAGCTGGGAGCTGGAATCCGCAGCGCAGGGAGGCCCAAGCTTTCTGGGCCCCACCCGCTGCAAATTGCAGTCCGCAGCCGCCCCAGAAAATGGCGCGTTCATAGAAGCGCCATCTTCTGGCGCTGTACCCAACTCATCCAGGGCCCTGGTGCGGTGGCTCACTGGGTAATAAAGGGGTTAAGGCCAGCTTGGCATTATCAGCTGGCCCTAAGCCCGAAATTCATGGGGTCACGCCAATATTAGACATGACCACCATGAATTTCTAGTAAAGTATTTAAAAAAACACAACACCCAGAATAAAGTCCTTTAATTGAAATAAACACACAATTCTTTATTGTTCTAAATTAAACCATACTTACCGTCACGCCCATTCCAGCTGAAGCCAATGTCTTCTGCAATAAAAGTAAAATAATTAAGCAACCTCATCCTTACCTTTCCATGGTTCCCACGACAGCTTCAGCTCTGCTACATCGAGATGACAGGCTGGACCGCAGCAGAACGCTGCCATCCAGCCTGTCATCCCGCGGACACTCAGAAGCGCAGGCATGCTTGCGCTCCTCAGTGTCTCGCTGTGACGGCATAAAGATGAGACAAGCTCATGTCCAATGAACTCGGCGCACCTCATGCACGTCACTGACAGCGTGGGAGAATTCTCCTGCACTCAGCACTTCAGCGTGAAAATTCTCCCACGCTGTCAGTGACGTACATGAGGTCAGCTGAGTTCATTGGACATGAATGAGCTCACCTCATGCACGTCACTGACAGCGTGGGAAAATTCTCACGCTGAAGCGCTGAGTGCAGGAGAATTTTCCCACGCTGTCAGTGACGTGCATGAGGTGAGCTCATTCATGTCCAATGATCTCAGCTCACCTCATGCACGTCACTGACAGCGTGGGAAAATTCTCCTGCACTCATTTCTTCAGCGTGAGAATTTTCCCACGCTGTCAGTGACGTGCATGAGGTGCGCCGAGTTCATTGGACATGAACTCGTCTCATCTTTATGCCGTCACAGCCAGACACTGCAGAGCGCAAGCATGCCTGCGCTTCTCAGTGTCTGCGGGATGACAGGCTGGATGGCAGCGTTCTGCTGCGGTCCAGCCTGTTATCTCGATGTAGCAGAGCTGAAGCTGTCGTGGGAACCATGGAAAGGTAAGGATGAGGTTGCTTTATTATTTTTCTTTTATTGCAGGAGATCGTTGGCTTCAGCTGGAATGGGCGTGATGGTAAGTATGGTTTAATTTAGAACAATAAAGGAATGTGTCTTTATTTCAATTAAAGGACTTTATTCTGGGTGTTTGTGTTTTCTTTTAACTTTGACTATGGGGTTAGTAATGGGGGTGTCTTATAGACGCCTCTCCATTACTAACCTGGGCATGATGTCAGCTGGCATTATAAGCTGACATCAACCCCAACCCTATTACCCCCTGCCACCGCACCAGGGCAGCGTGGAAGAGCGAGGCTAAGTGCCAGAATTGGCGCATCCTATGGATGCGCCATTTCTGGGGCGGCTGACGACTGGTGTTTCTAGCCTGGGAGGGGGCCAATATTCATGGCTCCCTTCCTGGGCTATTAATATCAGCCCCCAGCTGTCTGCCTAGCCTTTGCTAGCTATTAAATTAGGGGGGACCCCACGTCATTTTTTTGGGGGGGTCCTCCATTTTAATAGCTAGTAAAGGCTAGGTATTCAGCTGGGGGCTGATATTAGTAGCCTGGGAAGCTCCGTGGGTATTACCCCCTTCCCAGGCTTCAAACATCTGCCCCAGCTGTCTGCTTAACCTCCGCTAGAGACTAAAATTACGGGGAACCCCACGCCAATTTTTTTTAATAATAAATCCTTTATTTTAATACTAAATGACAAGTACAGTAACCAACACTGTCACTGTACTTATTATATATGTGACTGACATGTTTCTATCTATCTAATCTATGTGTGAAGCTCTATTCTGTCTGTTATAAATTGTCGGGTACAGATGCTGAATTGCCGGCCGGCTTTTTTAAAGAGACGGTGCATGAAAACACTATTATTTTTTTTAATAAATCCTTTGCAGTAAATGACAAGTACAGTAAGCAACACTGTCACAGTACTTCATATATATGTGACTGACATGTTTCTATCTACCTAATCTATGTGTGATTCTCTATTCTTTCTGTTATAAATTGTCGGGTACAGATGCTGAATTGCCGGCCGGCTTTTTTAAAGAGACGGTGCATGAAAACACTATTATTTTTTTTAATAAATCCTTTGCAGTAAATGACAAGTACAGTAAGCAACACTGTCACAGTACTTCATATATATGTGACTGACATGTTTCTATCTATCTAATCTATGTGTTAAGCTCTATTCTGTCTGTTATAAATTGTCAGGTACCGCTGTTGAATTGCCGGCCGGCTTTTTTAAAGAGACGGTGCACGAAAACACTATTATATTTTTTAATAAATCCTTTACACTAAATGACAAGTACAGTAAGCAGCACTTTCACTGTACTTCATATATATGTGACTGACATGTTTCTATCTATCTAATCTATGTGTGATTCTCTATTCCTTCTATTCTAAATTGTCGGGTACAGATGCTGAATTGCCAGCCGGCTTTTTTAAAAAGACGGTGCATGAAAACACTATTATTTTTTTTGATAAATCCTTTACACTAAATGAGAAGTACAGTAAGCAACACTGTCACTGTACTTCATATGTATGTGACTGACATGTTTCTATCTATCTAATCTATGTGTGAAGCTCTATTCTTTCGGTTCTAAATTGTCGGGTACCGGTGTTTGCCGTTGCTGAATTGCCGGCTTTTCATGTTTCACTGTGAGCACTGTTCCCATCGATTTGGGCAATCACTGTAATGCCACAACCACCATGGCTGTGGCATTACAGTGAGTGGCAGACAATCCCTGCATGATTGGTGCTCTAAATAGCGCCAGGCATGCAGGACACGCTTTTGGTGCACGAACAGTTATCGAACATAACCTCGAACAGCCGAATTTTTTGCAAATCGTTCGGGTTCGTCGAACAACTCGAACACCACCCAAAACAGCTCGAATTTGAGATTGGCGAACAGTTCTAGTCGAACACCGCTCATCTCTAGTGTGAAGCTCTATTCTGTCTGTTATAAATTGTTGGGTACCGCTGCTGAATTGCCGGCCGGCTTTTTTAAAGAGACGGTGCACGAAAACACTATTATATTTTTTAATAAATCCTTTACACTAAATGACAAGTACAGTAAGCAACACTGTCACTGTACTTCTTATATATGTGACTGACATGTTTCTATCTATCTAATCTATGTGTGATTCTCTATTCCTTCTATTCTAAATTGTCGGGTACAGATGCTGAATTGCCGGCCGGCTTTTTTAAAGAGACGGTGCATGAAAACACTATTATTTTTTTTAATAAATCCTTTGCAGTAAATGACAAGTACAGTAAGCAACACTGTCACTGTACTTCATATATATGTGGCTGACATGTTTCTATCTATCTAATCTATGTGTGATGCTCTATTCCTTCATGTCTAAATTGTCGGGTACCGGTGTATGCCGCTGCTGAATTGCCGGCCGGCTTTTTTAAAGAAAGCGTCTTCTGAGCAGTTTGTCAGCTTTTGGACACCTTTGAAGGTGTTTTCTATGTGTTCCTATGTGTTTTTGTTTGCCTGCCATTGGTTTTAACGGTGTTCGACGGTGTTCTAAGGTGTTCGACGAACAGTTCGACGAACAGTTCCTCGAACATCCTGGTGTTCGACGAACCGAACCGAACCCGAACACTACGGGGGTGGCTCAACACTATGAATAAAGCCAGATTTCAGATACAGTAGAGCTGATGCAATAAACGTCCTGTGTGAGAAAGGGTAAGAGAGCACAGGGGGTGAAAGTAGAGACAGTGCAAACTCACAACTGTTTATAAAAACCGGTGAAACAGTTCCTTCGGAAGGAACAGTACCACTTTGGAGGATTTCCAGGAACAATCTAAGGACCTCTCAGGATGGTTTCTTAAGAGACGTTACCCACGACGAATCATCTCGAGTGCTTTCCAGGATGCAAGAGGTAGGAACCGTAATGATTTACTGCAGACACAAGGGGCAAGACCGGTTAGACCTCTGAGCCTAATCACCACCTTTAATAATCAGTGGTCCGATATTCGGAATGTGCTCACAAAGAATTGGGGTATTCTTCTGAGTGAACCAAAACTGATTACACACATCTCAACGACCCCTAATCTGATAGCCCGTAGGGCAAGGAATCTAAAAGATAAACTGTGTCAGAGCCACTATAAGCGACCCTCTACCAGATTGGATAGAGGGGGTTGAATTGTTGGTACCTACCCTTGTGGGGGATGTAACATCTGCCAATACACAGGTGCACAAGATGGTATAACACTTTCCATCTTTCCCTATCAGATCAGATCAAAGACCTACTTCAACTGTCGATCACGAAACCTGGTATATGCCTTGATTTGTGGCTGCCCCAAGATATATGGCGGACAGACATTGCAAGAACTTAGGAAGAGAATCCAACAACATATCTCCAACATTTCCACGACCAGGAGGGACCGTGACAAGGATAAAACATTAACGTCTGTGGCGACACACTTCTTGGATGTCCATAATGGTCGACCATCTGGACTCCAGGTACTGGGTTTGGAGCAGATAAAAACCAATATAAGGGGAGGTGACTGCACTAATGCCCTTTTGAGGTGTGAATCCAAATGGATCTTTGATCTACAGAGCCTGACGCCTGGAGGTTTAAATGGGGAACTTCTATTCACCGGTTTTTATAAACAGTTGTGAGTTTGCACTGTCTCTACTCTCACCCCCTGTGCTCTCTTACCCTTTCTCACACAGGACATTTATTGCATCAGCTCTACTGTATCTGAAATCTGGCTTTATTCACGATACTTCCCCTTTGAAGCCAACTGAAGATGGCCCAGGCATCTTGGATCCCCTGAAGACATCATCGACATACATCTATTGGGCCTTTGATGGTGGAAGGGACGATACTCACCGCTCAAGGGACCCCTAACCTCCTGGGAGCCATTGAGAGAGCGGGACTGAGGGGCTGTGAGGAGGAATCTAGGAATCAAACTCCACAACCTTTATCTTTCTTTCTACCATTTATCCATCTCCAATATTAGACTTTGGACTGGAATTCTGACACAGCCAGCATAACTGGTATGTCGGGGCCCTGGTTGTTCCCGCGGCCTCAGAAGAAATGGAGGGATGGATAGGACTCATATGATTCACTTACGGCTCTCGTGGCACCGTAACTTGATGGAACCCACCATGTGGGCGCAGTTACTATGCACCCAAGAGGACAGTTGGGTTATTTATGTATATTGATTATCTTTGCACATTTTTTTTTTTTTTCATTCCTCTTGTCCGCTACTAGGCTTCTCTATCTGTGGTGGTCAATAATGGTTATACTACATTGGATGCACACAGATTAGTCATTGATAACCTGGTTGGGCAATAGATAATATTTACCCACTAAAGCCTATTTCGGTGAAAAATTTGGGAATCTGTACTCCCACCTTATAAAGAGTGCATTAAAGGAAGAATCAATACTTATAACGGCGCCCATATATGATATGAATTGAGTTGCATTATTTTGCGGTTTGATAGTGCCACAAGTGCTTCAATGGCGGTGTCGTGTTTATCATACAATGTCATACTTTTAATGGGGTTATTTATAAATCTCATTAAAGGTAGCATGTATACTTTCTTCTTTATCTAGCAACAGAATGATCAATATTAACTGGACAGGATTGGACCTTGAGTGACCCTGATCTAATTTAACAACTTTCTCCTTATAAGTAAAAATGTTTATTTTTCAGAGGACACATAGGGGTTTGACTACTGTACACACTCCTATGTGTCTTATTATTATTATTATTTTTTGATATGCTGCTATTGTCATGACATAGCCTCACTCTGACTGAGTTGGGACTTTTTTACTGCACCCACGCTCAACTTGTTGGGTCTAGGTGGAGAGTTCTTATTTTTGAACCTCCCATATGATCGGGCCAGCATTTTTTCTGTGGCCTACATTGTGGATGCTCCTTATGAAGCTGCGCATGCACTAATGTACGGGGACTGTTTGGTCTGTGCGCGTGGGTCTCCTTAGCAACTCAGGACGCATACTATACTGGCTGCATTTGACATGTCTATGCCGGTGGTAGTACTTCCGGTTCAGACATACACACTTCCGCTCCGCGATGTCCGGGGCTCCGGCGTCTCCTGAGACACAGCTGTTTTCTGGGTAAATTACTGATTACTTAGGCTTTATATATATTGACACATGGTATGGGATCATACATGCCCCTGATGAAGCCACTTTGCGTGGCGACACGCGTTGGGCACTGAGGTCCCAGCTCTACCTTCCAGAGCACATGCTGTTTTAAATTAAGTATATGTATTTAGGGTCATGTTGCGGGTCTAGATTGCCATACTGTGCGGGGAGTTGCTTTTCCTGCCCTTATAGTCATGGTGACTAACTAATTTTTTGCAGATATTTATTTTTGGTATATTGTTTGTTTATTGAATAATCATTGTTTGCACTTTGACTATTCTAACTGAATGTGTATTCCATCATTGGCCTGGCACCCGGGCATACGGGGAACAGGCATTTACCAATTGATTGAAAACCACTGCTTATTTTGATCATGCAAATATAGTGTGTAATGTACAACTTCTTGTCTTGGGTGTGTGCAATATAGGGCTTGTGCAAATATTGACCACTACAGATATTCTATACAGCCTGTGCGGTTTGTTTGATTATGTGCATTATTTGCACTCTATTCTTTAATATCATGGAAATGTTTCTTGAGTAGCTGGCTCCTCACATAGTGGTTCATTCCACTTTTTTAATGGTGTTTTAAATTTGTTGGTATGTCCTTTACTTGTGTCTGATGATATTTAAATAAAATTAATTAATGTACTTTAAAATATATATATCTCTTTTCTTCATCTATTATTTTGGTGATCACTGCTTATATGCACGTTCTTTCTCTGCTTGTTAGTCAGGGTCCAATATAAACTCATCACTCTCACCCACAAAGCTCTCCACAGTTCTGCACCGCCTTATATTTCCTCTCTCATCTCTGTCTATCGCCCTACACGTGCCCTCTGTTCTACAAATGACCTAAGATTAACATCCCCCATAATCCGAGTCTCCAAGACTTCTCTCGCCAGTTCTCTGGAATGCACTACCCCAGGTGATCCGACTGATGCCTAGCCCCCATGTCTTCAAGCGCGCTTTAAAAACCCATCTCTTTAAACAAGGCTACCACCTTAACTACTCAGTAAATAAACTTTCCCCTGTTCCCTCCTTCTAAATATCATTCAGAATCTGTTCCCTACTCTTCATCTGTCTCCACACCCTCCATGTACAAGATAACTGCACTCGAGTATTGCACTTAAACATACAGGCCGATGACCGGATCATACAGCTTTATGTGAAAATCCCTATTTATTATAATTGCCAGACCTGAAATATAAGCACTTTTCACCTATTGTGTTCCCCCATTTCCTTGTAGAATGTAAGCTTGCGAGCAGGGACCTCACTCTGAATGTAACTGTTTAAACTGTCCTTAAATTGTATTGAATTTATTGTCTGTACATGTCCCCACTTAATTGTAAAGTGCTGCGGAATTTGTTGGCGCTATATAAATAAAAAATTATTATTATTATTATTATTATTCCTCATACTCCTCTGTCCTCTTCTTTCCTATTATAACCTCCTCCCTCCTCCTTTCTCTTCCTCTCCTCTCCACCTCCTCTCTTCTCTGCCTCTCTTCTCTCTTCCTCCTCTCTTCTCTCCTTTCTCATCCTCTCCACTCTCTGTCTCCTCTTCTCCTCCTCTTCCCCCCATTGGAATGTCACAGACACTTTTGTACAAAACAAGAAGAATTTATTTTTCTCATGCACTTTTTATTGTGACTTCTTTAAAATAGTAACATGAGCATAGAAAAATACTGATGTATTTTGAATCAGCTAGACTCTAAATACGTCAGATATTTTTCTATGACCATGCTACTATTTTAATGGTTATTGATTACTGTCAATATAAGTGAACACAAAGCTTTATAGTTACTGTTACGCTACTTAAAGGGGTTGTCCGGTCAAAACCGATAAGTCTGCAGTCACTCTGTGTGACTGCAGATTCATGAATCCCCCTAGCACACGCACTCTGCGCTGTGGGGATTCGCCAGTTTCAGACCCAGGACTAGTGTTGAGCCACCCCCGTAGTGTTCGAGTTCGGTTCGGTTCGTCGAACACCCGTGTGTTCGCCGAACTGTTCGTCGAACTGTTTGTCGAACACCTTCGAACACCGTTAAAACCAATGGCAGGCAAACAAAAACACATAGAAACACATAGAAAACACCTTCAAAGGTGTCCAAAAGCTGACAAACTGCTCAGAAGACACAACTAACACATGGAAAAGTGACAAGTACATATAGTCATGCGAAAAGAAAAGAGGTGGAGGAGTAAAAGGAGGGGGAGACACAGATATAGGCATGTCATGCCCTTCTAAAATCCAAAAAGTGAGAAGCCGACACGTTCAGTCCGCTCCTGCCCGTGCCACCTCCGTGTCGCCGGGTTTGTGCCAGAGCCGCGGTGAACCCTGACGGCCAGCCCCCCTCTCCCAATACTGGTGCCTGTCCGCTGGTGGGTCGAGCGAGCCCCCCTGTGGTGGAGGCAGCTCTAAGCTTTTTAATTTAAATTGTCTCTCTAATTTGAATGAATACACTTTAAATCCATTTACAAGGATCTATTGGAGGGCAAGTCTCATGCCAGCAGCCGCGTAATTCCAGCTCCAGTAGCGTCCACTAAAGCTGCTGCAGTTAAAAAGCTTTTATAAGGATCGAGCTCGGCTGTCCACCGCAAGGCATCCTACTGCCAGTCCCAGCCCCTATGCCTTGCGGTGCCTCCTGATGCTCTTCACTGAGTATCCCGTGGTCCCGAAGCATTTCCTTTGAAAAAATTAAGTGTCCAAACTACAGGTGGTGTAGCTTGCTTAACAGCCGGGATAATCCGCTGACTAGCAGACACTGCTACTAGGCACAAAGTATTTCCTGGGCTAGATGCAGTTAAAAATTTGTAATTAGATACTCTCGTTGGATGCTGAGAAAGCATTCCCTAGAGTCTCCTGGCACGCCATATATGATTCTCTTAAAAAGCTTTTATAGCCAAAATCACGGCCCTCTATCGCAATACGTCACCTAGGCTGAAGATAAATGGAACTGTAGCACCCTGAGGTCTCGGTTGCTACAGAGGTATTGCACCTCACCCAGAGGTGTGATATCTCACTCTCAGGTAAGGATGGAGTGTGGATCAGGACCCGACACCTGCATGCATTACCCCACATTGCCGTGGGGCAGGGCGACCAATATGCCCCTGAGATGGGCACGACAGTCCCTGTCCCTGGCTGGAGTGGGGGGAGGGAACACTGAGGAAGGGGAACCCTGTAGTGCAGGAGCAGGGAGGAAGCAGTTCCTGGGTGCATTGAGAAGGGAGTATAAAAGGTGGGCACCATCTTAGTTCAGTGCAGAGAAGTCTGAGCAGAAGTGGCAGGGAGCAGGGGCTCTGCGTGAGCTCTGCTCCGGAGGCAGGCCTAGTAACAGAGGCCCAGGCCTGGAAGAGGGAGAAGGAAGGAAGAGGAGCGGAGAAGGCTCCAGGAATGAGGAACGAAGGGATCCCAGGGGTGCGGACGGGCGAGTCGCCACCGCACGCCCGAATCCACCTGCATGGAGGGGTCAGGCCAAAGGGGGAGACCAGTCCCCGAAACTAGTGGAGGCAGGAAACGACCCTCAGCTAGAAACCGGAGGCTCTGACATTTTATGTGGCGCAGCCCCTCGCTACACCCGCTAGGAGGGCAGCACATAGGGTCAGGGAAACTGGCGCCAAGTTTACCAAGAGGAGGCCCGAGGCAGCCGGACAGAAGGGTTGGTAAGAAAGGCCAGACAAAGGACACACAAAGGGGGTCCTGTGAAGCGCTCCAAAGTTATCTGGGAGTTGTCTGAGCCCCTCACCTGGTGACCACAGTACGACGTGGGCAGCCGTTACCTGCAGACGTGGTCTGGATATTAAGAACTGTGAGTAAAGGCCCTGGACTGCATCACTGACTCCGTGTCGTTACTGCTGCTGCCCTGCACCATCACCCCCATCCTCCGCATACACTGCCCTGAGGCTATACTCCTCCCGTGGGGAGTTATGCTACACTCTGCTGCACCCACAACACCAGCCTCAGCGGATGGTGAAATTCAACCTCTTAGCTTTCTCATGGCTAGGAGGAAATGGTCTTTTACTTGTACACATCTGAGGGACCGAGGGCTGGCTATTGTGCTTAGACGGGGTTGATAAGGGTGTCCCCGGCAAACTGCCGGTCTGTGAGGAAGATGCAGGCGGACATGTTAGGTTGCCTTGATCCAAAGGTGGTGCTATCGATGTCGGACAGCGCTCAACACCAGCTGGTGTTACCACCTCCAAAGAAAATGATGACCTGCCAATCACGCTGGCTGTTGCGGGTAAAGAGGTGGCAGGTCTGCGCCCCAAAACAGGTGTGACTGCTGTCCCCCCAGTCACAGAGGATGAAGAGGCCGCGGATGCACAAGATATGGCAGACGGTGGTTGGCCCGGCCGGCTAGGCCGCATTGTAGCACACTGAGCTTCCCACTGCAACTTATGATTCATGTCCATGTGCCGGTTCATGCATGAAGTACTCAAACTATGTATTTTTTGGCCTCTACTTAGCTTTTGCTGACAAATGTTACAGATAACACGAGTTGGGTCATCTTTATCGATCTGAAAAAATGCCCAGGCTATGCAAGGCTTAGCACCCATGCGACCTGAAGAGCCACCACGACTTGTGGTGAGAGGCATAGTTGTGTTTGAGGATGCAGTTGTTGACGTGCTTCCAGTACTACGTCTCTGTCCAGGAAGGCGCAACCTGACCTCGTCGTCACTAGCATCTTCCTCCACCTCCTCTGCTGACCTCATCTCTTGGCTGACTGTGGGTTGACAGTAAGTGGGATCTCCAACCTCATCATCATCACCCTGTGCGTTATCACACCCGTCATCCTCAGAGCCAACCTGTTCCTGCCCTGACAAAAAACTAAAGTTGTCGCTCCAATCAGGTATTTGAGTCTCATCATCGTCTTCCTCATTGTCTCCACCAACAGGAGTTACAGTTTGGGAATGAGGGTCTACATTATGGTCAGAACCTTCTGCGTCTGGTCCTGGATCCGATTCATAAAGATTCTGGGCATCAGTGCAGATCATTTCCTCGTCTGGATTCACAGAAGCGCTGGAGTCGACCTCTGATTCCCAGGCTATAGTATGAGTAAACAGCTCTGCAGACTCAACCATCTGTTCTACCTCATACTCAGATGGGCAGCTGGAGATTTGGGAGCTGTGAGGAAGCAAGTGCGATTGGGGTGACACATTTCAGGACTGGAGTATTTGTGATGTTGAAGTTGATGTGGAGGAGAGCCCACTTAAAGGAGCACTTGATATCCGTTGAAGCACCTGCTGTTTTTGTGCCTCATCTGGAATTTGTAGCGATTGGCGTGGCCGTAAGAAAGGGATCTTATCACATTGTCCGCTAAAAGAAGTAGACATTTTAGTTTGGTTGGAAGATTGTCTTTCTTCTGCAGATGTTACTGTTGCTTTAACACCTACCCCACGGACACAACCTTTTTTCCCCTTCCCAACATGCCTATTCCCCTTTCCACCAGCAGCAGGCCTTTTTCCACTCATTTTGGTGGTTAACTAATTCACAACTCTGGAGTTGTTTGCACAAAAAAACAATGGATGGGAACCGAGCAGAGCTGAGTGGCCAAACTGTGGTATTAGGCCAAAACTATTGGCTGGGTTAGATGCAGAAAAAAATTATATTCAGTTTGCAACCTGATGGAGGTCAGTATAGATGGACTAATAGAGAAAGTCCCACACACAGCTAGAAGCCCAAATATTTTTTCAGAGGTAGATGCAGAAAAAATATATATTCAGTTTGCAACCTGATGGAGGTCAGTATAGATGGACTAATAGAGAAAGTCCCACACACTGCTAGAAGGCGAAATATTTTTTCAGAGCTAGATGCAGACAAAAAATTATTTTTAATTTGCAACCTGATGGAGGTCAGTATAGATGGACTAATAGAGAAAGTCCCAAACACTGCTAGAAGGCCAAATATTTTTTCAGAGCTGGATGCAGATAAAAATTATTTTTAATTTGCAACCTGATGGAGGTCAGTATAGATGGACTAATAGAGAAAGTCCCACACACTGCTAGAAGGCCAAATATTTTTTCAGAGCTAGGTGCAGAAAAAAATTATATTCAGTTTGCAACCTGATGGAGGTCAGTATAGATGGACTAATAGAACAAGTCCCACACACAGCTAGAAGCCCAAATATTTTTTCAGAGGTAGATGCAGATAAAAATTATTTTTAATTTGCAACCTGATGGAGGTCAGTATAGATGGACTAATAGAGAAAGTCCCACACACTGCTAGAAGGCCAAATATTTTTTCAGAGCTAGATGCAGACAAAAAATTATTTTCAGTTTGCTACCTGATGGAGGTCAGTATAGATGGACTAATAGAACAAGTCCCACACACAGCTAGAAGCCCAAATATTTTTTCAGAGATAGATGCAGAAAAAAAATTATATTCAGTTTGCAACCTGATGGAGGTCTGTATAGATGGATTAATAGAACAAGTCCCACACACAGCTAGAAGCCCAATATTTTTTCAGAGTTAGATGCAGAAAAAAAATATATTCAGTTTGCAACCTGATGGAGGTCAGTATAGATGGACTAATAGAGAAAGTCCCACACACTGCTAGAAGGCCAAATATTTTTTCAGAGCTAGATGCAGACAAAAAATTATTTTTAATTTGCAACCTGATGGAGGTCAGTATAGATGGACTAATAGAGAAAGTCCCACACACTGCTAGAAGGCCAAATATTTTTTCAGAGCTGGATGCAGATAAAAATTAATTTTAATTTGCAACCTGATGGAGGTCAGTATAGATGGACTAATAGAGAAAGTCCCACACACTGCTAGAAGGCCAAATATTTTTTCAGAGCTAGATGCAGACAAAAAATTATTTTCAGTTTGCAACCTGATGGAGGTCAGTATAGATGGACTAATAGAACAAGTCCCACACACAGCTAGAAGCCCAAATATTTTTTCAGAGGTAGATGCAGAAAAAAATTATATTCAGTTTGCAACCTGATGGAGGTCTGTATAGATGGATTAATAGAACAAGTCCCACACACAGCTAGAAGCCCAATATTTTTTCAGAGGTAGATGCAGAAAAAAAATATATTCAGTTTGCAACCTGATGGAGGTCAGTATAGATGGACTAATAGAGAAAGTCCCACACACTGCTAGAAGGCCAAATATTTTTTCAGAGCTAGATGCAGACAAAAAATTATTTTCAGTTTGCAACCTGATGGAGGTCAGTATAGATGGATTAATAGAACAAGTCCCACACACAGCTAGAAGCCCAAATATTTTTTCAGAGGTAGATGCAGAAAAAAATTATATTCAGTTTGCAACCTGATGGAGGTCTGTATAGATGGATTAATAGAACAAGTCCCACACACAGCTAGAAGCCCAATATTTTTTCAGAGGTAGATGCAGAAAAAAAATATATTCAGTTTGCAACCTGATGGAGGTCAGTATAGATGGACTAATAGAGAAAGTCCCACACACTGCTAGAAGGCCAAATATTTTTTCAGAGCTAGATGCAGACAAAAAATTATTTTTAATTTGCAACCTGATGGAGGTCAGTATAGATGGACTAATAGAGAAAGTCCCACACGCTGCTAGAAGGCCAAATATTTTTTCAGAGCTGGATGCAGATAAAAATTATTTTTAATTTGCAACCTGATGGAGGTCAGTATAGATGGACTAATAGAGAAAGTCCCACACACTGCTAGAAGGCCAAATATTTTTTCAGAGCTAGATGCAGAAAAAAATTATATTCAGTTTGCAACCTGATGGAGGTCAGTATAGATGGACTAATAGAACAAGTCCCACACACAGCTAGAAGCCCAAATATTTTTTCAGAGGTAGATGCAGATAAAAATTATTTTTAATTTGCAACCTGATGGAGGTCAGTATAGATGGACTAATAGAGAAAGTCCCACACACTGCTAGAAGGCCAAATATTTTTTCAGAGCTACATGCAGACAAAAAATTATTTTCAGTTTGCAACCTGATGGAGGTCAGTATAGATGGACTAATAGAACAAGTCCCACACACAGCTAGAAGCCCAAATATTTTTTCAGAGGTAGATGCAGAAAAAAATTATATTCAGTTTGCAACCTGATGGAGGTCTGTATAGATGGATTAATAGAACAAGTCCCACACACAGCTAGAAGCCCAATATTTTTTCAGAGGTAGATGCAGAAAAAAAATATATTCAGTTTGCAACCTGATGGAGGTCAGTATAGATGGACTAATAGAG
Organism: Phyllobates terribilis; assembly: GCF_046119375.1. Classification (NCBI taxonomy): domain Eukaryota; kingdom Metazoa; phylum Chordata; class Amphibia; order Anura; family Dendrobatidae; genus Phyllobates; species Phyllobates terribilis. Next base: position 867,970,818 of record NW_027362762.1, read on the forward strand.
AAAGTCCCACACACTGCTAGAAGGCCAAATATTTTTTCAGAGCTAGATGCAGACAAAAAATTATTTTTAATTTGCAACCTGATGGAGGTCAGTATAGATGGACTAATAGAGAAAGTCCCAAACACTGCTAGAAGGCCAAATATTTTTTCAGAGCTGGATGCAGATAAAAATTATTTTTAATTTGCAACCTGATGGAGGTCAGTATAGATGGACTAATAGAGAAAGTCCCACACACTGCTAGAAGGCCAAATATTTTTTCAGAGCTAGGTGCAGAAAAAAATTATATTCAGTTTGCAACCTGATGGAGGTCAGTATAGATGGACTAATAGAACAAGTCCCACACACAGCTAGAAGCCCAAATATTTTTTCAGAGGTAGATGCAGATAAAAATTATTTTTAATTTGCAACCTGATGGAGGTCAGTATAGATGGACTAATAGAGAAAGTCCCACACACTGCTAGAAGGCCAAATATTTTTTCAGAGCTAGATGCAGACAAAAAATTATTTTCAGTTTGCAACCTGATGGAGGTCAGTATAGATGGACTAATAGAACAAGTCCCACACACAGCTAGAAGCCCAAATATTTTTTCAGAGATAGATGCAGAAAAAAAATTATATTCAGTTTGCAACCTGATGGAGGTCTGTATAGATGGATTAATAGAACAAGTCCCACACACAGCTAGAAGCCCAATATTTTTTCAGAGTTAGATGCAGAAAAAAAATATATTCAGTTTGCAACCTGATGGAGGTCAGTATAGATGGACTAATAGAGAAAGTCCCACACACTGCTAGAAGGCCAAATATTTTTTCAGAGCTAGATGCAGACAAAAAATTATTTTTAATTTGCAACCTGATGGAGGTCAGTATAGATGGACTAATAGAGAAAGTCCCACACACTGCTAGAAGGCCAAATATTTTTTCAGAGCTGGATGCAGATAAAAATTAATTTTAATTTGCAACCTGATGGAGGTCAGTATAGATGGACTAATAGAGAAAGTCCCACACACTGCTAGAAGGCCAAATATTTTTTCAGAGCTAGATGCAGACAAAAAATTATTTTCAGTTTGCAACCTGATGGAGGTCAGTATAGATGGACTAATAGAACAAGTCCCACACACAGCTAGAAGCCCAAATATTTTTTCAGAGGTAGATGCAGAAAAAAATTATATTCAGTTTGCAACCTGATGGAGGTCTGTATAGATGGATTAATAGAACAAGTCCCACACACAGCTAGAAGCCCAATATTTTTTCAGAGGTAGATGCAGAAAAAAAATATATTCAGTTTGCAACCTGATGGAGGTCAGTATAGATGGACTAATAGAGAAAGTCCCACACACTGCTAGAAGGCCAAATATTTTTTCAGAGCTAGATGCAGACAAAAAATTATTTTCAGTTTGCAACCTGATGGAGGTCAGTATAGATGGATTAATAGAACAAGTCCCACACACAGCTAGAAGCCCAAATATTTTTTCAGAGATAGATGCAGAAAAAAATTATATTCAGTTTGCAACCTGATGGAGGTCTGTATAGATGGATTAATAGAACAAGTCCCACACACAGCTAGATGCCCAATATTTTTTCAGAGGTAGATGCAGAAAAAAAATATATTCAGTTTGCAACCTGATGGAGGTCAGTATAGATGGACTAATAGAGAAAGTCCCACACACTGCTAGAAGGCCAAATATTTTTTCAGAGCTAGATGCAGACAAAAAATTATTTTTAATTTGCAACCTGATGGAGGTCAGTATAGATGGACTAATAGAGAAAGTCCCACACACTGCTAGAAGGCCAAATATTTTTTCAGAGCTGGATGCAGATAAAAATTATTTTTAATTTGCAACCTGATGGAGGTCAGTATAGATGGACTAATAGAGAAAGTCCCACACACTGCTAGAAGGCCAAATATTTTTTCAGAGCTAGATGCAGAAAAAAATTATATTCAGTTTGCAACCTGATGGAGGTCAGTATAGATGGACTAATAGAACAAGTCCCACACACAGCTAGAAGCCCAAATATTTTTTCAGAGGTAGATGCAGATAAAAATTATTTTTAATTTGCAACCTGATGGAGGTCAGTATAGATGGACTAATAGAGAAAGTCCCACACACTGCTAGAAGGCCAAATATTTTTTCAGAGCTACATGCAGACAAAAAATTATTTTCAGTTTGCAACCTGATGGAGGTCAGTATAGATGGACTAATAGAACAAGTCCCACACACAGCTAGAAGCCCAAATATTTTTTCAGAGGTAGATGCAGAAAAAAATTATATTCAGTTTGCAACCTGATGGAGGTCTGTATAGATGGATTAATAGAACAAGTCCCACACACAGCTAGAAGCCCAATATTTTTTCAGAGGTAGATGCAGAAAAAAAATATATTCAGTTTGCAACCTGATGGAGGTCAGTATAGATGGACTAATAGAGAAAGTCCCACACACTGCTAGAAGGCCAAATATTTTTTCAGAGCTAGATGCAGACAAAAAATTATTTTTAATTTGCAACCTGATGGAGGTCAGTATAGATGGACTAATAGAGAAAGTCCCACACACTGCTAGAAGGCCAAATATTTTTTCAGAGCTGGATGCAGATAAAAATTATTTTAATTTGCAACCTGATGGAGGTCAGTATAGATGGACTAATAGAGAAAGTCCCACACACTGCTAGAAGGCCAAATATTTTTTCAGAGCTGGATGCAGATAAAAATTATTTTTAATTTGCAACCTGATGGAGGTCAGTATAGATGGACTAATAGAGAAAGTCCCACACACTGCTAGAAGGCCAAATATTTTTTCAGAGCTAGATACAGACAAATAATTATTTTCAGTTTGCAACCTGATGGAGGTCAGTATAGATGGACTAATAGAACAAGTCCCACACACAGCTAGAAGCCCAAATATTTTTTCAGAGGTAGATGGCGAAAAAAATTATATTCAGTTTGCAACCTGATGGAGGTCTGTATAGATGGATTAATAGAACAAGTCCCACACACAGCTAGAAGCCCAATATTTTTTCAGAGGTAGATGCAGAAAAAAAATATATTCAGTTTGCAACCTGATGGAGGTCAGCATAGATGGACTAATAGAGAAAGTCCCACACACTGCTAGAAGGCCAAATATTTTTTCAGAGCTAGATGCAGACAAAAAATTATTTTTAATTTGCAACCTGATGGAGGTCAGTATAGATGGACTAATAGAGAAAGTCCCACACACTGCTAGAAGCCCAAATATTTTTTCAGAGGTAGATGCAGAAAAAAATTATATTCAGTTTGCAACCTGATGGAGGTCTGTATAGATGGATTAATAGAACAAGTCCCACACACAGCTAGAAGCCCAATATTTTTTCGGAGGTAGATGCAGACAAAAAATTATTTTTAATTTGCAACCTGATGGAGGTCAGTATAGATGGACTAATAGAGAAAGTCCCACACACTGCTAGAAGGCCAAATATTTTTTCAGAGCTAGATGCAGAAAAAAATTATATTCAATTTGCAACCTGATGGAGGTCAGTATAGATGGACTAATAGAACAAGTCCCACACACAGCTAGAAGCCCAAATATTTTTTCAGAGGTAGATACAGATAAAAATTGTCTTTAATTTGCAACCTGATGGAGGTCAGTATAGATGGACTAATAGAGAAAGTCCCACACACTGCTAGAAGGACAAATATTTTTTCAGAGCTAGATACAGACAAAAAATTATTTTCAGTTTGCAACCTGATGGAGGTCAGTATAGATGAACTAATAGAACAAGTCCCACACACAGCTAGAAGCCCAAATATTTTTTCAGAGGTAGATGCAGAAAAAAATTATATTCAGTTTGCAACCTGATGGAGGTCTGTATAGATGGATTAATAGAACAAGTCCCACACACAGCTAGAAGCCCAATATTTTTTCAGAGGTAGATGCAGAACAAAAATATATTCAGTTTGCAACCTGATGGATGTCAGTATAGATGGACTAATAGAGAAAGTCCCACACACTGCTAGAAGGCCAAATATTTTTTCAGAGCTAGATGCAGAAAAAAATTATATTCAGTTTGCAACCTGATGGAGGTCAGTATAGATGGACTAATAGAACAAGTCCCACACACTGCTAGAAGCCCAAATATTTTTTCAGAGCTAGATGCAGAAAAAAATTATATTCAATTTGCAACCTGATGGAGGTCAGTATAGATGGACTAATAGAGAAAGTCCCACACACAGCTAGAAGCCCAAATATTTTTTCAGAGGTAGATGCAGAAAAAAAATATATTCAGTTTGCAACCTGATGGAGGTCAGTATAGATGGACTAATAGAGAAAGTCCCACACACTGCTAGAAGGCCAAATATTTTTTCAGAGCTAGATGCAGACAAAAAATTATTTTTAATTTGCAACCTGATGGAGGTCAGTATAGATGGACTAATAGAGAAAGTCCCACATACTGCTAGAAGGCCAAATATTTTTTCAGAGCTAGATGCAGAAAAAAATTATATTCAGTTTGCAACCTGATGGAGGTCAGTATAGATGGACTAATAGAACAAGTCCCACACACAGCTAGAAGCCCAAATATTTTTTCAGAGGTAGATGCAGATAAAAATTGTTTTTAATTTGCAACCTGATGGAGGTCAGTATAGATGGACTAATATAGAAAGTCCCACACACTGCTAGAAGGCCAAATATTTTTTCAGAGCTAGATGCAGACAAAAAATTATTTTCAGTTTGCAACCTGATGGAGGTCAGTATAGATGGACTAATAGTACAAGTCCCACACACAGCTAGAAGCCCAAATATTTTTTCAGAGGTAGATGCAGAAAAAAATTATATTCAGTTTGCAACCTGATGGAGGTCTGTATAGATGGATTAATAGAACAAGTCCCACACACAGCTAGAAGCCCAATATTTTTTCAGAGGTAGATGCAGAAAAAAAATATATTCAGTTTGCAACCTGATGGAGGTCAGTATAGATGGACTAATAGAGAAAGTCCCACACACTGCTAGAAGGCCAAATATTATTTCAGAGCTAGATGCAGACAAAAAATTATTTTTAATTTGCAACCTGATGGAGGTCAGTATAGATGGACTAATAGAGAAAGTCCCACACACTGCTAGAAGGCCAAATATTTTTTCAGAGCTAGATGCAGAAAAAAATTATATTCAGTTTGCAACCTGATGGAGGTCAGTATAGATGGACTAATAGAACAAGTCCCACACACAGCTAGAAGCCCAAATATTTTTTCAGAGGTAGATGCAGATAAAAATTATTTTTAATTTGCAACCTGATGGAGTTCAGTATAGATGGACTAATAGAGAAAGTCCCACACACTGCTAGAAGGCCAAATATTTTTTCAAAGCTACATGCAGACAAAAAATTATTTTCAGTTTGCAACCTGATGGAGGTCAGTATAGATGGACTAATAGAACAAGTCCCACACACAGCTAGAAGCCCAATATTTTTTCAGAGGTAGATGCAGAAAAAAAATATATTCAGTTTGCAACCTGATGGAGGTCAGTATAAATGGACTAATAGAGAAAGTCCCACACACTGCTAGAAGGCCAAATATTTTTTCAGAGCTAGATGCAGACAAAAAAATATTTTTAATTTGCAACCTGATGGAGGTCAGTATAGATGGACTAATAGAGAAAGTCCCACACACTGCTAGAAGGCCAAATATTTTTTCAGAGCTGGATGCAGATAAAAATTATTTTAATTTGCAACCTGATGGAGGTCAGTATAGATGGACAAATAGAGAAAGTCCCACACACTGCTAGAAGGCCAAATATTTTTTCAGAGCTGGATGCAGATAAAAATTATTTTTAATTTGCAACCTGATGGAGGTCAGTATAGATGGACTAATAGAGAAAGTCCCACACACTGCTAGAAGGCCAAATATTTTTTCAGAGCTAGATACAGACAAAAAATTATTTTCAGTTTGCAACCTGATGGAGGTCAGTATAGATGGACTAATAGAACAAGTCCCACACACAGCTAGAAGCCCAAATATTTTTTCAGAGGTAGATGCCGAAAAAAATTATATTCAGTTTGCAACCTGATGGAGGTCTGTATAGATGGATTAATAGAACAAGTCCCACACACAGCTAGAAGCCCAATATTTTTTCAGAGGTAGATGCAGAAAAAAAATATATTCAGTTTGCAACCTGATGGAGGTCAGCATAGATGGACTAATAGAGAAAGTCCCACACACTGCTAGAAGGCCAAATATTTTTTCAGAGCTAGATGCAGACAAAAAATTATTTTTAATTTGCAACCTGATGGAGGTCAGTATAGATGGACTAATAGAGAAAGTCCCACACACTGCTAGAAGCCCAAATATTTTTTCAGAGGTAGATGCAGAAAAAAATTATATTCAGTTTGCAACCTGATGGAGGTCTGTATAGATGGATTAATAGAACAAGTCCCACACACAGCTAGAAGCCCAATATTTTTTCAGAGGTAGATGCAGAAAAAAAATATATTCAGTTTGCAACCTGATGGAGGTCAGTATAGATGGACTAATAGAGAAAGTCCCACACATTGCTAGAAGGCCAAATATTTTTTCAGAGCTAGATGCAGAAAAAAATTATATTCAGTTTGCAACCTGATGGAGGTCAGTATAGATGGACTAATAGAACAAGTCCCACACACAGCTAGAAGCCCAAATATTTTTTCAAAGGTAGATGCAGAAAAAAAATATATTCAGTTTGCAACCTGATGGAGGTCAGTATAGATGGACTAATAGAGAAAGTCCCACACACTGCCAGAAGGCCAAATATTTTTTCAGAGCTGGATGCAGATAAAAATTATTTTTAATTTGCAACCTGATGGAGGTCAGTATAGATGGACTAATAGAGAAAGTCCCACACACTGCTAGAAGGCCAAATATTTTTTCAGAGCTAGATGCAGATAAAAATTATTTTTAATTTGCAACCTGATAGAGGTCAGTATAGATGGACTAATAGAGAAAGTCCCACACACCGCTAGAAGGCCAAATATTTTTTCAGAGCTAGATGCAGATAAAAATTATTTTTAATTTGCAACCTGATGGAGGTCAGTATAGATGGACTAATAGAGAAAGTCCCACACACAGCTAGAAGGCCAAATATTTTTTCAGAGCTAGATGCAGAAAAAAATTATATTCAGTTTGCAACCTGATGGAGGTCAGTATAGATGGACTAATAGAACAAGTCCCACACACAGCTAGAAGCCCAAATATTTTTTCAGAGGTAGATGCAGATAAAAATAATTTTTAATTTGCAACTTGATGGAGGTCAGTATAGATGGACTAATAGAGAAAGTCCCACACACTGCTAGAAGGCCAAATATTTTTTCAGAGCTAGATGCAGACAAATAATTATTTTGAATTTGCAGCGTGATGGAGGTCAGTATAGATGGACTAATAGAACAAGTCCCACACACTGCTAGAAGGCCAAATATTTTTTCAGAGCTAGATGCAGAAAAAAATTATATTCAATTTGCAACCTGATGGAGGTCAGTATAGATGGACTAATAGAATGATGCTATGCCCAAAAGATTTTACTTCACTAGGTGCAGTAAAAAAATTGGTATTCTATACACAGGTGGTATATCTTGCAACACAGATAGGCTACTCCACTGACTAACACACTCTGCAATAGGCCAAAAAGGATTAGCTTTGCTAGATTCAGCCAAATGCTGTGAAAAAAACTTGCACAGCACTGGCACAGACCTGCCTGGCAAAAACTGATAGGAACTGATGTAACCTAGTCCTGAAAAGGACTGCAATTACAATTAGTCTTTACTCCCACAATCTATCTATTTAAGAGCACAGACCTGCCTGATAAAAGTCGTAGGAAATGCTGTAACCTAGTCCTTAAAAGGACTGCAATCACAACTATTCCCTACTCCCAAGCTATCTGTAGATTTGTGCGAAAATTGGCTTGAAATTAACAAGGTATAGCGCACACAGCAACAGCGGTGCCGTCTAACACGCAGCTGCAGCAGTGAGAAAATGGTGGCGACGGGGAAAATGGCTTGGTCTTATAGGGCAAGGACATGTGACATACACTGCCAATGACACATGCCCTTGCTTGTGTGAAAAAAGCACTTCGCTCCGTGTGTGCGCTGCTGATAGGCTGACAGACTGCACCTCCCCACTGTAAATGCGGGAAAGAGAAAAAAAAATGGAGATCTTCATTATTCCTGCAGAGATCCATCCCCTGCCCCTCCCCCCACCCCGCTGTACACTCAAACTGCGTATTAACATTAATTTTCATCATTAGTGAGAAAAAATCCAGTTATGATTTTGGTGCACGAACAGTTATCGAACATAACCTCGAACAGCCGAATTTTTCTCAAATCGTTCGTGTTCGCCGAACGGCTCGAACACCGCCCAAAACAGCTCGAATTTGAGATTGGCGAACAGTTCGAGTAGAACAACGCTCATCTCTACCCAGGACCGGAGGGTATGTATGAGTTATATACAACCCCAGCCAGTGGGCACCGGTTTGCTCCATACACTTTTGACCAGACAACCCTTTTAAATAAGTACAGTTACTTTATGAAGTTTTTCTCAGACTTGGCAGGTACTTTTATATAGATAAACAGAAGGACCATTGGAGGCCCCTAGTGAGTGACATATCAGTGAACTTCGAGAAGCTCTGGAGAGTGACAGAAGTGCACACAAAATAGGGCAATACTGTCTGGCAAGGGATAGGTAAAATCAATGGTAGCACTCACCTAAATTTGTTGTATGCAGGCACAACACTTATAAAGGTGTATAAAGCCACTGCTGCTGCCCCGTGTCTGGAGGAAAGGGTGCTTCCAGAGGTTTAATGGCAATGTTATTAATAAATACCTTTTTGGAATTCCAAGGCATGTCAGCTTCTATTTTTGCCATATCAGTGAACTTCAACATATCTCTTAAGATTTTACAAAGCTAAACCCTGACAGATGCAGAATTTAGTTTCTCAATAGCCAGAGAGACACACATTGAAGTCAGTTGCTCTACACAAATGGGGGGGTGGTGGGATGGTTGGTGCTGGTGATTGCCACCGTTCATCTTCTGTCTACATTTATAATAAGTTAAATAAATGTCAGTTCTCCATTGATCAATGCCTCATCTAAGTGTATTTCAATAATCTGATTTTGGTTTGTTAAAGAAAAGACTATTGGTTGAAAAAGCAATTATCTTTACATTTCATTATCAGATCTATGGTGGGATTAACAGACAGAAATAATACCTCAATGCATTAACCATCAGATCTTTATCTAGTTAGATCTGACAACTAAATATGCTTAATAAGGGTGGTATATTACAGCTATAGGTCTGCTCTCCTATTAGCAAAAATGACACTAAGAAATATTAAACTCCATATTGTATAGGAGATATCAAAAATACAGAGCACTCATAGTTAGGCTGCGTGTCCACTATGCTTTTTTCAAGCGTTTTTGCTGTGGAATTTCTGCAGCGTAAACACTTGCAAAACGCTTGGTAATCCGTGCCCCATGATCCCCAATGAAAATCTGCATGTTCTGTGCCCATGCAGCGGAAATATCCACAGTGGATTTTCCTTGTGGAAAAATCCGCAGCATGTCCATTATTTGTGCGTTTCTGCATGCGGATTTGAGGTCCCAATGCATTTGAAAAACGCAAGTCAAATCCGCATGTAAAAACGCTGCAAAAACGCATCAAAAATGCGTGTAAAATCCGCAAGCGTTTTTGACTGCCAAGAACATGCAGAAACGCTGTAGAAATTTTCTGCTTCATTTCTGCATCGTGGGCACATACCCTTATGGGTTCATCATATTCATTCTGACTTGCCCAGGGGGATATGGGGGAGACTCGGTACCCGGGCCTTGACCTTCTGTGGGATGTCACGGCAGCCGGCTCCCGGGCCCGTACCCTGGGGTCACTCTTTAAAAAAGGGGTTTTGTTAACAGTTTTGTCTCGTGACGCCACCTGTGGTTTCTGGTAATGGGTACCAGCGCTGCTGCAGACCTCCGGGGGTGATGGGATAGCAGCTGGGATGTTTCTGCTCCCCACAGGTGGGCCCCCGGGGCAGGGTTGATGAAAGGGATGCAGGTGAGAGGTGGCCCGGTCGGGTCAGGGGGAACGACGGACACGCACACAGGGGATTCGCTTCAGTACCTTTACTGGTGTAATGGCAGGTATGGTCCAGGGCACTCGATAGGAAGGGTGCACTTCTGGACTCTCCCCAGTGAGCGGGTATAAGGCCTCCTGATCCTGGAACTAGGCCTAGCTTTTATGCTGTTTCCTCTCTCAGCTGTCTGCTTGTAGTAGAACTTTTCTTTGGCTACCACTATCCCTGGACGCTGGGGCCTTCGTGGTTCCTAGTTCTGTAAAATGATGGTAGCTTCAGGTTGACCAGGGATCTGGAATCCTCCTGGTATGCCGGTTGTCCCTACTGGATGTAGTGGACCCTGTAGGCGCCGACCTGGTGTCCGGCTTGTGTCCTGGGGTGACCTTCAGATGCTCCTCTGCCCCCTTAACTGCTCTCTCCTCTCTCCTTGCCTCGGCCACACTCGGGGCCCTCAACACAGCAGCAGACATGCTGTTTCTTCACTGCTCTAAAGCGTCAGCACACTCTGCCTACCTAACTCCACCCTCCTGTATATATATCCCTAACAGGGCTCCCTCTGGTGGTATGAGGTGGAAGGGTGGAGGTGTCTGTGTGTACTAAGGGCCTCTTGTGGAGAAGTCCGTCCATGCACCCTCTTGGGTCCTGTGGTACCTGTGTGTAGCAGGGTGCCACAATTCAACGCCTCCTGACCTGTCAATATAAATCTGCATACATAGTAGCCTGTTAATCACCAATGAGAAGGATGCAAGAGAAGTGGGGAACACTCCCTTCATGAATACAGTGGACTCATTTTCTTTTAACAGCCCTGTTAACCAAATGGTATGTTTTGTGCCATTTAGGCTAATAGGAGATCTGGGTCTGATCTGTTAGTGTATTCAGGTGATAGATCTGTCTTAAGGTCTTTACACAAACCCTTTAAAGAGTTTGTCTTATCTTCTTCCTTCAGGAGCACAACACTACCCATCCTTCCAGCTTCCTGCTTTGCAACGGGGTGGTGCGCTCCTCAAGATTAACAGTTCAGACTAGGGACATGGTCGCGCCGCTGGTCGAAACTGAACATTCTCCCAGGCTGCTACCAGAAGTGGATTTGCCTCTCTAGAAAAATGGAAAGCACAGTGAAATTTAGCTTGGTGGAATACAGCGATCCAGCTAACTTCTGAGTGGTGAGAGCAGGTTGTAGAGAATAGAAGCTGCAAGTGGCACACATTCCTTACTTAGGTAACAGTCCGTTCAGACTACATGGTGGTGGGTAACCTAGACATCGAGTTGTAAACTATAAAAGCAAAAATCTTACTAATCTTAAGAATGGAGAGGATCAATAGATCTTTGAATAATGATAAGTTCCACAATTGGATGTGCCCCTGCTGTGTACTGTGTAATGGCTGTGTCTGACCGTCAGAGGGCAGGGGAGGAAGTAAAAGAGCATACAGACAAGGCAGCATGCGATTGCAGCTGATTCTTTCTTTGAGGTAAAACATTGCTTAAAATCAGGCAGGGAAATGTTTTACCTCACAGAAAGAATCCGCTGTGATCCCATGCTGCTGTCTATATCCTCTCTTTTGCTTTCCCCCATCCCTGGCCACTAGATGTGGTATGATCAGACCATGTTCCTGTACGGTCAGACACAGACATTACACAGTACACATCAGGGGCACATTTATAAGATTATCTCAGCACAGAAATAGTTTTTTTAAACACATCCATTTGTGGAATGTATTATTATTTCAAGATATATTAATTAAAATGTACTTTGTTCAAGGGAAAACCCCTTTAAAGAAGCACTCCCATCAAAGTTTTTATCTTCTTAATATATTGATGTCATCATATTATATAGCACTGTGTACTTACAATTGCTCATTGTGCCCTTCTACCCAGTTAATTCTTCTCTTTTCTATGACATCATGTGATTAACATAGACTAGCTGAATCCTTCTAAGCTCTATGTAGAAACAGGACATCTTTTTTCCCTGCAAGAGTCATCATTAGAACTATAATTCCACATCACTACAAAGTCTCTGGCAGTGTGGAGGAGCATAGTAGCTAACAGCTTTGTCAGGAGTTGAAGTGGAGGTGGAGCTGGGTTTGCCAGCGACTTTACAGTGATGTACAATTGTAGTTCTAATGCTGACTCATGCAGGGAAAAGAGTCTTCCCGTTTCTACATAGAGCTTAGAAGGGTTCAGGTAATATGGTTTTAATAATGTGATGTCATAGACCTATTGGAAAAGAGAGAAATTAACAGGGTAGAAGGGCAAAATGAGCAATTGTAAGTACACAGTGCCATATAATATAATGACTGCAATGTATGAAGAGAATAAAAACCTTGATGGGAGTGCTTCCTTAAGAACTTGAGACAACCCCTTTATCATGATGTATTAAACAGACCACAATTGATACATAGGAAGTAAAACCAATGATTTTGTATTTGGTTATGGCCAACAAAGAATACTGTTATGTTACACAAAATAGCATGTATGGGCTTCGAGACTAGAGATAAGCAAACCTCTCAAGGTTCGATTCATTTCTGATTGGCGAACTTCTCAATGTTCTTCGAACAATTAGTCGAACAGTTCGTTGAACATATCCGAATCCCATTGCATTCAAAGGGAGGCAAAACCAAACACATACACAACACCTTCAAAGGGGCCCAATAGCTGCCAAAACAGCTCTAATTGGAGGCAGACACCAGGAAAAGTCACATCAATTGACCCACAGTACAAATAGTATAATTATTATTAATTATTATTATAGTGCCATTTATTCCATAGCGCTTTACATGTGAAAAGGTCTCACCAACGGGTACAGGAGGAGAGTGGACCCTGCCCGCGAGGGCTCACAGACAATATACAAGGGAAGGGTGAGGATACAGTAGGTGAGGGTAGAGCTGATCATGCAGCGGTGGGTCTTCAGGTTCCTTTTGAAGGTTTCCACAATAGGCGAGAGTCTGATGTGTTCGGGTAGAAAGTTCCAGAGTAAGGCGGATGCTCGGGACAAATCTTGTATGCGATTATGGGAAGAAGAGATAAGAGGGCAGTAGAGAAGGAGATCTTATGAGGGTCTGAGGTTGCGCGCAGGTAAGTACCGGGAGACTAGGACATAGATGTATGGAGGAGAAAGGTTTTGGATGGCTTTGTATGCCAAAGTTAGGGTAGTCAACTGGAGTCTCTGGGCAACAGGGAGCCAGTCCAAGGATTGACACAGGGGAGAAGCTAACGAATAGCGGGGTGACATAGGATTAGTCGGCCAGCAGAGTTTAGGATAGATTGGAGAAGTGCGAGAGTGTTAGAAAGGAGGCCACAGAGCAGGAGGTTGCAGTAGTAGAGGCGGGAAATGATGAGGATATGCACTAGTGATGTTGCAGATTCACAGTTGAGGAATGTGCGGACCCAGGAGATATTTTGGAGTTGAAGTTGGCAGGAAGTAGAAAGGACTTGGATCTCAGATTTGAAGGAGAGATCAGAGTCAAGCTTGCAGGTCTGGGGACACCGGGCCGCCATTGACTTTGATGGATAGATCAGTTGGGAGGGTTGAATGAGATGGTGGAAAGATGATGAATTTGGTGATACTGATGAGACTCAGATACCTGAGGTGCACGCGGATTGTACTGCGCTGTCAGGGCAGGAAGAGGAGGTTGAATCTCAAGGCGAGGAGTGGGAGAACAGATAGAATGACGATGAGGTTGTAGATCCCACTTGGTGTGAACCCAGAGGCAACCAGCTGAGTAGCTCAGCAGAAGAGGTGGAGGAGGAGGAAGACAAGGAGGTTACATTGCAGCTTTCCGCACAGACACTGAGTGATGCAACCACGACAAGCACTGCATCCACAGCCACAATTGTGGCTGTAGCCAGCAGCGATCATGGGTCTGCAGTTCACAGGGCCGGCAAGGGTTGCCTAGCCTGGGTCTTTTTGAGACCGCAAAGGATGACACAACTCACATTATCTGTCAACTTTGTTAAAAAACGACTGAGTAGAGGCAATAATTGCAATAATTTGACTACTAGATGCATGAACTGGCAAATGTGCAATCAATATGCATTAGACTGGGAATCTCACTGTGCTAAAATGCAGACTGTTACGGATCCGGGTGGAGGAACCTCTGTGCTGCGGTGCAAGGAGGGACCAGAGGGGCGTAACTAGGTATCAACTCAGACCGACCAAGGCCATACGGCGGCTCAATCAGGCAGGAGCCTATAGGTAGGCTGTCAGGCAGGCACGGCTGGTGACGCGCAGGAGCCTCTAGGTAGGCTGTCAGGTGGTCACAGCAAGTGACGGGCAGGAGCCTCTAGGTAGGCTGTCAGGTGGTCACGGCAAGTGACGGGCAGGAGCCTCTAGGTAGGCAGTCTGGTGGTCATGGCAAGTGACGGGCAGGAGCCTCTAGGTAGGCTGTCAGGTGGTCATGGCAAGTGACGGGCAGGAGCCTCTAGGTAGGCTGTCAGGTGGTCACGGCAAGTGACAGGCAGGAGCCTCTAGGTAGGCAGTCTGGTGGTCACGGCAAGTGACAGGCAGGAGCCTCTAGGTAGGCTGTCAGGTGGTCACGGCAAGTGCAGGCAGGATGAGCGGACTAGCCAAGCCCATAGACAGACTAGCGGACTGGGCGGTAAGCAGACTGTCGGGCTGGACTGATAATCAGGCTGGCAGACTGGACTGATAGTCAGACGGACTGGACTGGTAGTCAGACAGGCAGCAGGACCTGTGGGCTGAAGCAGAGTAAAGCATACAGAGCAACAAACTTGCACGAGCACCTCCATTTTGGAGGAGGTGCCTTTTAAATGAGAGGTCCTCCTGCCATTGGCCGGGGACTCCTTAGGACGGCACGTGCGGTCCCTTTAAGAGAGAGGGAGTGTGCGCGTGCGCTCTAAGCACAGTGCCTGGGGAGCTGTGCGTGCTGGCAGCAAGAGAGGCAGGAGCGCCGGAGGACGCTGGGCAGGGAGCGTGGTGGTGAGTGGAACGGCGTCTCTGCCTGTCAGGGGGCAGAAACGCCGATATCACACAGACTAGTGGGCCTCCCCTACCACCGGCTTCCCCATAAACTGCAACTGCTGCTTCTTCCTCCTCCATCACCGTGGCAAGTGTTCTCACACAGGTCTCCAGCCGTAGAACCTCCACTTGTTTAACCGCTACATTCGGGGTGATTGAGAGCCCGTCAGCTGTTACGAAAGTGGATATGCCTGCAGTTTTTGACCGATCTCAGACACCAAGCACACCATATCTTTCTCAATCCACCATGACATCTCCGCCTACTCCTCTCTCACAGTCCAGCAGTTTGTCGTGTTTACCCTACTCCACCCTCTCTCAGCACAACAGCCAGCCCTCGGTAGCACAGTTGTGGTCACTTAAAAGATTGTTTCCTCCTACCCATGCCAAAGCAAGGAGCTTGAACTTCACCATCTCCAATCTGTTGGCCATGGAAATGCTGCCTTTCTGCCTGGTGGATACAGACGGTTTCTGAAAGCTGATAGCCGTTGCAGTCCCCCAGCACCAGTTGCCCAGTTGCCATTACTTCTCTAAGAAAGATGTGCCTACGCTACACCAGCATGTTGCAGACAACATCACCCATTCCTTAAAAAAAATCTATGTCTGACAGGGTTCATTTCACCACTGATACCTGGACAAGCAAGCATGGTCAGGGGCATTACATCTCGCTGACTGGGCATGGACTTCTCCACAAGTCTTGGAATCCCCAAGTATTGCAGGGCGCTTGGGGATGAAGGATTAAAACACTACCCACCAGAAGAGGGAGAACTAAACTACTAGACAACAGGAGTTGGAGAACTAAACTACTAAACACCTAGGGTTGGAGAAATAAAAAACTACACACCAGAAGATGGAGAATTAAACTAACAGACAACAGGGGTTGGAGAACTAAACTACAAAACAGCTTGTGTTGGAGAACTAAACCACTACACACCAGAAGATGGAGAACTAAACTAATAGACAACAGGGGTTGGAGAATTAAAATAATAAACACCTAGGGTTGGAGAACTAAGCCACTACATGCCAATGGATGGAGAACTAAACCACTAGACACCAAGTCTTGGAATCCCCAAGGCTTGCGGGACAAACCTCTGTATCTATAACTTCCTCCACTGCTCCTGCCTCCTCCACCTCCTCTAGGGCCTCCACCTGCACCCTCAACCTCTGCCTTAATGAGACACATGTTCCAACAGTGCAGAGAGAATCTCCCCCATCTCCGTACTGTGCAGTAGGGCTCACCACAATCAGGCAGTGTTTAAATGTATATGCCTTGGAGATTGCAGTCATACAGCTGAAGAGTTGTGGACAGCTATCCATGCCGAGCTTGATCAATGGCTGTCTCCACTGAAACTAGAGCATGGGAAGGCCGTGTGTGATAACGGTGCGAACCTGGTGGCAGCACTACGCCAGGGCAACATCACACACGTACCTTGCATGGCTCACATCCTCAACCTGGTGGTACAGCAATTTCTCTGCCACTATCCCGGCCTGGGTGTATTGCTGCAGAAATCACGGTCACTGTGTGCTCAGTTCCGCCATTTGCAACCCGCGGGTCATCAACTTGCATTGAAATAGAGATCTTTCGGCCTACCGGTTAACAAGTTGATATGCGCTGTGCCGACATGGTGTAATTCAACTCTGCACATGTTGCAGCGGCTGTGGCAGCAGCGACGAGCCCTGATGAAGTATGTCTTTTTGCAAATCACGACGTGGTGCTAATCATACTTGTGGAATGGACACAGATTAAGGACCTCTGCACCCTTCTGCACATTTTAGTAATGGCTACTAAGATGGTTTTTGTTGATGATACCATCATCAGCATCAGTATTCCGATCATCTACTTCAGTGTTTCCCAAACCCTATCCTCACGGACCCCCACAGGTCATGTTTTCAGGATCTCCTTAGTATTGCACAGGTGAGAGAATTCCTGATGCCTTGTTGATACTTCAATCACCTGTATAATACTAAGGAGATCCTGAAAACATGACCTGTGGGGGACCGTGAGGATGGGGTTTGGGAAACACTGATCTGCATGCTGGAACACACTTTATATAGTCTGTGGGAGGAAGTGGTGGTCCCATGGGAAGAGGCGGAAGCAGAGGAGGATGCAGAGGGATGATAATATCTCGAAGTTCTGGACTGTCATTGCACAGGCGGTTGCAATGGGAGCGTGGATTACATTTTTTAGGGGTGCTCATGGTACCAGACAAACTGTTAATGAAGGTGCAGGAGCCAAGGAACAAATGGAGGAGGACTAGGAGGAAAAGGTGATGGGTGCGCAACAGTTAGGAGGAAGAGGATAATGATCCTCTCTTTGTTGTCCGTGGTTGGTGGGAGGAGATGGAGGAACAAGCTTGAGTGTTATCCAGCCACCAACACACTATGGACTTGGACCTCATTGAAGAGACTGACCGATCAGCGCCTTCTTGCTGCAACATGATTGTTGACCGTATTGATAGGATTAGAAATAGTGCTGACTACTGTTCGATCCACAGTACAAGAGTAAATTTTACCAGATGCTTCACCCCCTGGAAAGGGATGCGCCCCTGCTGGAGTATCAAAACATGCTTGAAAACAATTTTGATAGTGGTTTTCCCCAAGACAGCAGTGAGGCACACAATGTGCATCTCAGTTATAGACTTCCATCCCCAGGAACATGGAAACATCAATGCAAAAACATTAGCAGCAGTGTAAATAGCAGAAGTAATTTCTTTGAGTCATTTCACACATTTTTTAGACCAGCCCATGCACCAGCAGAGTGTAGTGTAGACTGCCTAACTTTCATAAAGATGAACAAGTCATGGATCTCCAATGACTTTTGCACCCCAGTCGCAGACTGGGCAGACTAGGCGATGATGTAGTTTTTAGTGTGCTGCATTGATCTTGCATTATTGCAGTCTGTGACATCTTTCTTGTCTTTTGTGCCTGCTGTTGCTACTGCTGCTGATGTTACTAGAAATTTTTCGAAATGTGAAGACTCCATGTTGGGTCTCCATCTTGTGGGCTGCCTGTAGTGGAAGGGGTGTCAGAGTTCCATTATACTATTTCTATTCTGGGGAAATTGATAATGTCTGTAAAGTGCTGTAAAATTAATGGCGCTATATAAGTGAGTAAAATAAATAAATAAAAATTGATGCCACTTTAGTAGTATCTGCCCATGATTATTGGAAATGTTTGGTCTCAAAGTTGGATCTCCTTCATGGGTGTTGCCTGAATTTGACAGAGCTCTCAGAGCACCAGGCCTACACCTATCTCTCATCCATCAGTTATTGATCAATGTTTAAGCTGAAAAATTCTGCTCCAAGCCCTGTCCAATGCTGAAATGTGGACCACACTATTTGCTCAGCCAATTTAGATTCTGAAATTTGGACTCCTGGATGGAGCATAATATTAGCACAAAATATTTATATGCTGAAATGTGGGCTGGTTTCTGGACTACGCTAATAGCAAAAAGAAATTAGATTGTGAAATGTGGACACCTGGCTGGAGCACAATACTAGCACAAAATAATTAAAAGCTGAAATGTGGCATGATTTCTGAAGCACAGTAGATCCAGAAAAAAATCGATTTTCTAATGTGGAGCTTGAATAGAGCAGAATCTCAGCATAAAACAATTACAAGCTCAGATGTGGCCTGGTTTATGCAGCACGGTAGTAGCTGCAAAAATTTAGATTTTATAATGTCAAACCCCGGATGGAGCAGAATATCAGCACCAAAGAATTAAAAGCTAAAAGGTGGCCTTCTTTATGTAGTAAGACAACAAAGTTAGATTTTATCATGTGAACCCCTGTATGGAGAACAATATCAGCACCAAAAAATTTGAAGTGAAGATGTGGCCTGCTGTATCACGTTAGTAACAGAAGAAATTAGATTTTTTTACTGTGGGTGAGGCCTGTATACAGCAGAATATATGTGCCAAAAAATTACAAGCTGAATTGTGGCCTGCTGTATGTAGCATGGTTGTAACAGTAAAAAATGATTTTTTTTTTTTACTGTGGACGAGCTCTGGATACAGCTGAATTTCACTGCAAAAAAAAATACAATCTGAGATGTTGCCTGCTGTATCACGTTAGTAACAAAAAAAACTAGATTTTTTTTACTGTGGACGAGGCCTATGTAAAGCAGAATATATGCACCAAAAATTTACAAGCTGAGATGTGGCCTGCTGTACATAGCATGGTTGTAACAGTAAAAAATAGATTTTTTTACTGTGGATGAGCTCTGGAAAGTGGTGAATTTCACCGGCAGAAAATTTCATGCTGAGATATGACCTGCCGTATCACGTTAGTAACAGAAAAAAAAATATTTTTTTTACTGTGAACGAGGCTTGTATACAGCAGAATATATGTATGGAAACAGCTGAATTTCACCCTGGAGAAATTACAAGCTAAGATGTGACCTGCTGTATCATGTCAGTAACAAAAAAAATTAGATTTTTTTAATGCGGATGAGCTCAAGATACAGCTGAATTTCACTGCCAATAAATTACAAGCTAAGATGTCGCCTGCTTTTTTTTTTGGTGTGGTTTTTTTTCTTCTTTCTCCCTTGGTTCATGGATCCGGTTGGAGAGCTGGCAGAGCAGCTGCGCAGGCTGTCTCTGGAGGTGACTGACCTCCGCTATGAGGTCCCTAATGTTGGGGTCTCTGCGGGTAGGCCGGTCCAGCTTGAACCCAAGGTTTTCCTCACGGACAAGTTTTCAGGAGGTAGGGACAAGTTTTTTGTTCTCAAGGAATCTTGCAAACTGTATTTTAAACTTAAAAAGAGAATGTACACCACCTCCAAAAACATACGTTGATCTAACGCCTCTCGGCAAAAATATATAAAACTGAACATGAGGTTCTTAGTTTAACATTCTAATCTGACTGTATGAAGCCCACAGCCATGTCCCGGCAAACCTCTTAGTGGGTCCAAACGTTTCCTGCCTGAACGGGAGCGGAGCTGTGCACCAACCACCACCGCCGCGACAATGCACCAGCAGGGCGAGCGGCCTGATGCCTCACAGTACCTATGCTGCAAGACCGAGTCCCCATAACTCCAGGCTACACTGCCCAACAAGCACAAAACCACAGCAACAATGGCCGACACACTGCACCAACGCCACATATGAGCATTGTGACTCACCTTTCCTCAAGCTCTCAAGTGAGACCCTCACTAGACCCTCTTTGCAGTCTCTTGCTAATTAAATTATCCTGTGCTAAATGGGAGGAGTGCACATCCGAAAAAAAGGACAGATCATGCATTAAGCTGAAGAAGAGAATGGACAGCACCTCCAAAAACATACGTTGATCTAATGTCTCTCGGCAAAAATTATAAAACTGAACATGAGGTTCTTAGTTTAGCATTCTGATCAGACTGTATGAAGCCCACTGCCACGTCACAGCAAACCTCTTAACATTTCCTGCCTGAACGGGAGCGGAGCTGTGCTCTAACCACCGCTGCGGCGGTGTATTTTAAACTTCGCCATACTCCTATGGAGATGAGGACCAGCGAGTAGGAATTGTGATCTCACTACTGCAAGGAGATCCTCAACCCTGGGCTTTCTCTTTGCCGCAGGATACGGTATGTCTCCAGTCTATGGAGGGGTTTTTCGGGGCTCTAGCCCTCATCTATGATAACGTTGACCAAATCTCCTTGGCTGTGTCCAGGCTGCGTCACCTTCAGCAGGGGAATCGGTCAGTAGAGACATATAGTTCCGAATTCCGCAGATGGGCTACTGATACAAAATGGAATGACCTGGCTCTCAGAAGCCAATTTTGTCAGGGCCTTACTGAAAGGTTGAAAGATGCTTTGGCAGTGTATGAAACCCCGGATTTCTTGGAGGCTGTCATGTCTTTGGCCATACGTGTTGATAGTAGAGATGAGCGGTGTTCGACTCGAACTGTTCGCCAATCTCAAATTCGAGCTGCTTTGTGCGGTGTTCGAGCCGTTCGGCGAACACGAACAATTTGAAAAAAATTCGGCTGTTCGAGGTTATGTTCGATAACTGTTCGTGCACCAAAATCATAACTGGATTTTTTTCTCAGTAATGCTGAAAATTAATGTTAATACGTAGTTTGAGTGTACAGCGGGGCGGGGGGAGGTGCAGGGGATGGATCTCTGCATAAATAATGAAGATCTCCATTTTTTTTTCTCTTTCCCGCATTTACAGTGGGGTGATGCAATCTGTCAGCCTATCAGCAGCGCACACAGAGAGCGAATTGCTTTTTTTCACACAAGCAAGGGCATGTGTCATTGGCAGTGTATGTCACATGTCCTTGCCCTATAAGACCCAGCCATTTTCCATGTAGCCACCATTTTCTCACTGCTGCAGCTGCGTGCTAGACGGCACCGCTGTTGCTGTGTGCGCTATACTTTGAGTGTTAATTTCAAGCCAATTTTCGCACAAATCTACAGATAGCTTGGGAGTAGGGGATAGTTGTGATTGCAGTCCTTTTAATGACTAGGTTACAGCATTTCCTACGACTTTTATCAGGCAGGTCTGTGCTCTTAAATAGATAGGGTGGGAGTAAAGACTAATTGTAATTGCAGTCCTTTTCAGGACTAAGTTACATCAGTTCCTATCAGTTTTTGCCAGGCAGGTCTGTGCCAGTGCTGTGCAAGTTTTTTTTCACAGCATTTGGCTAAATCTAGCAAAGCAAATCCTTTTTGGCCTCTTGCAGCGTGTGTTAGTCAGTGGAGTAGCCTATCTGTTTTGCAAGCTACACCACCTGTGTATAGAATACCATTTTTTTTACTGCACCTAGTGAAGTAAAACCTTTTGGGCATAGCATCATTCTATTAGTGCATCTATACTAACCTCCACCAGGTTGCAAATTCAAAATAATTTTTATCTGCATCTAGCTCTGAAAAAATATTTGGGCTTGTAGCAGTGTGTGGGACTAGTTCTATTAGTCCATCTATGCTAACCTCCACCAGGTTGCAAATTCAAAATAATTTTTATCTGCATCTAGCTCTGAAAAAATATTTGGGCTTGTAGCAGTGTGTGGGACTTGTTCTATTAGTCCATCTATACTAACCTCCACCAGGTTGCAAATTCAAAATAATTTTTATCTGCATCTAGCTCTGAAAAAATATTTGGGCTTGTAGCAGTGTGTGGGACTTGTTCTATTAGTCCATCTATACTAACCTCCAACAGGTTGCAAATTCAAAATAATTTTTATCTGCATCTAGCTCTGAAAAAATATTTGGGCTTGTAGCAGTGTGTGGTACTCATTGTATTAGGCCATCTATACCAAGCTCCACCAGCTTTGAAATTAATAATAATTTTTAGCTGCATCTTGCCTGTAAAATAATTTTGGGCATATTAGCAGTGTGTGGTACTCATTGTATTAGGCCATCTATACTAAGCTCCACCAGCTTTCAAATTACTAATAATTTTTAGCTGCATCTTGACTGGAAAATAATTTTGGGCATAGTAGTAGTGTGTGGTACTCATTGTATTAGGCCATCTATACCAAACTCCACCAGTTTTGAAATTAATAATAATTTTTAGCTGCATCTAGCCCGGAAAATAATTTTGGGCTTAGTAGCAGTGTGTGGTACTCATTGTATTAGGCCATCTATACGAAGCTCCACCAGCTTTGAAATTAATAATAATTTTTAGTTGAATCTTGCCTGGAAAATAATTTTTCTTCCAAATAGTGGCAGCAATAGAAATATGGGGCGCGATCCTGGCTAACAAAAATATACGCTTCATAACAAAAAACACCAGCCTAGCGCACTGCATTAATAGGATGGCATCATCGTCTCTCCCAGTGCTAGGCCTACTACGCCGGCTAGCATTCCTGTGCCTAAAACACAATGTATGGGTCCGCGCAAGCAACGATGCTGAGGGGTCTAAAGCTGCTGCTAACGCTTTATCACAATTCAATTGGCAGATTTTCACAGAGCTCCTCCCCAACGCCCACCCATCGGGCAACAGTTGCCCACCCTCCTTATGGGATCTAGTGGCGAATAGTTGATGCCATTAATCAGAGCGTCAGTTGCCCCGTCGACGTGTCAAGCATACGGTAAGGCATGGGAAGAGTGGACATGACTAGTAGCAGGCAGACGGGTTGACCAATGTGAACAAGCCAGATTACAAGTCACCAAAGAATTTCTCCACCAGCTAATGATGAGGGGCATATCAGGGGCGTCAGCGCAGCGGTGTCTGACCGGAGTAGCATTTCACTTCCAACTACTGAATTGGGGAGATGTGACAAAGATTCATCATCAGACAATCCATAAAAGGGTGGAAAAGGGGTCAGCCAAGTCAGGAGTGTCGACGTCCCTGTCACGGGTGTGTTGCCACGAAGATCGTCACGATTACACAGCCTGACTTCTCGCAGCTGACTTTTTGGTGCTTTGTGTTTTTCGGCAGTGAGGGAGTTAATTCTCTCTCTCTCTGTGTTAGACGAGGTCCTGCCTCGCCCAGCTGCAATCAATGCTGCTGTAGTGAGACTCCTTCAAATGCCTGCTGGTCTGTTAGGGAAGTGTCGGTGAAAGCATTTCATGCAGACTAACAGAGCGGATCGTGGTACTTGGAGTTTCAGAGATAAGTGTATTTGGAGTGTTTTTTCCCTTCCTCGCTTTATCATTTATCTCCTTTCCCGTTGGTGTTCCCTCTGTTGTAGTTGTGTAGTTTTTGTATGCAAGGTGGTTTTGGTTCTTCCCTTGTACTGTCTCGTTCGTCTAAGTACTGTATGTGGGCATATTATTACTTGTCCCCTTTTGTTGTGATCGGGGTCCTTCTCAGGACTAGATTACTTAGGTGCAGGGATCCTCAGGAGGTAGGGGTTACGCTGGCGGCCTGGACCTCTGTACCTTTAACAGTACCTCCAGGTTGAGGGATTAGTCAGGGCCCCAGCTTAGGGTCAGCTTAGGCCCCCTACCTCCAGTATACAGAGACAGCGTGACATTTTCACCGACCACTTAGTTTTTCTCCAGCTACCATGGATCCAGTAGCCGGTCTAGCTCGGCAGTTGCAGAGTTTGTCCATGGAGCTGGCGGACGTTAGGTCCAAGGTTTTGTATCCTCAGGAGCAAGCCGGACCAGAACCTAAAGTAGCTCTCCCTGACAGGTTCACTGGGGGGCGGGACAAGTTTTTTGTTTTCCGGGAGGCATGCAAGTTGTACTTTCGGCTGCGGCCTCGGTCATCGGGGAGTGAAGAACAAAGGGTGGGAATTGTCATCTCGCTCCTACAAGGGGACCCACAATCTTGGGCGTTCTCTCTTCCCCCGGGCTCCCCGGCTCTCCAGTCAGTGGATAGGTTTTTCGCTGCTCTGGGACTCGTATATGATGACCCAGATCGGATCTCCCTTGCTGAGTCTAAGTTACGTAGGATCCAGCAGGGAGATCGTCCGGCGGAGGAATTCTGTTCGGAGTTCCGTAGGTGGGCCACGGACACCCAGTGGAATGACCCGGCTCTTAGGAGCCAGTTTTGTCAAGGTTTATCCGACAAATTACAGGATGTGTTGGCACAGCATGACTCTCCCGCGTCACTGGAAGCCGCTATGGCCCTTGCTATTCGCGTTGACAGACGGCTTCGGGAGAGGTGCGGGATAACTCTACCCCCTGTGATGACTCCACCTCCTACAAGGTCCCCTCATATGGTTGTTCCCCTGGTCAGTCCAGAGGAGCCTATGCAATTAGGAGGGACATCATTTCGGGGGAGGGGACCGGTGGTGCGCCATAAGACAGGAAGGTGTTTCTTCTGCGGGAGAAAGGGACATTTTATTGGGGGGTGTCCATCCCGTCCCTTGCAGAGTGAAGAGTCGTCGGAAAACTGTTGATCCCAGGTTGTGTGGTGGACGGCATTCTGGGAGTAGGTATTTCGTCCCTAGGTTCGTCTCAGTTTCTCGTACCGGCGGAGGTGGTGGTGGGTACGAGAACTGAGAGGATATCTGTTCTTCTGGATAGTGGGGCCAGGGCTAATCTGGTTGATGCTCGGTTTGCCCGGGTTCAAGGTATGCGATTGAGTGAGTTGGCTAAACCCATCCCCATATTCTCGATCGATGCCAGGCCTCTCGGTCAGGGAAGTTTTTTGCAAGCTGTGCATGACATAAAACTTCAAGTGGGGGCGATACATAAAGAACTGTTGTCTTGCTACGTGTTGGAGGGTCTTCCCACTCCTATAGTGTTGGGCCTTCCTTGGTTAACTAAGCATAACCCGGTTATTAATTGGCAAACCAGAGAGATAAGCCAATGGAGTAAATTCTGTAATAAAAACTGCATGAACACGGTCATCGGTCCGGTTACTCCTTGGGTCTTACCTCCATTTCTGGCGGACTTTGAGGATGTATTCTCGGAGAAAGGGTGTCAGGAACTACCTCCTCATCGCGAGTATGACTGTTCTGTAAAACTGCTCCCTGAGGCCAAGTTACCTAAAGCTAGGTTGTATAACCTTTCTGGTCCTGAGAGGCAGGCCATGAAGGATTATATTTCAGAAAGTCTGGCTAAGGGGCATATTAGACCTTCATCTTCACCGGTGGCTGCGGGGTTCTTCTTTGTTAAGAAGAAAGATGGAGGCCTACGCCCTTGCCTGGATTTCCGTGAACGTAATCGGATTACGGTCCGAGATCCGTATCCGCTCCCACTTATTCCCGATCTCTTTAATCAGATCGTGGGCGCCAAATGGTTCTCTAAGTTGGATCTCAGGGGGGCGTACAATCTGATTAGGATGAAGGAGGGGGATGAGTGGAAGACGGCGTTTAACACTCCAGAGGGGCATTATGAGAACCTTGTCATGCCATTCGGTCTGACTAATGCCCCGGCGGTGTTCCAACACTTTGTTAATGACATTTTTCGCCGCCTGGTGGGACAGTTTGTTGTCATATATCTGGATGATATCTTAATTTACTCGCCGGATCTGGTGTCTCATCAGGAGCACGTTAGGCAGGTGTTACAGATCTTGCGGGATAATAAACTGTATGCCAAATGGGAAAAGTGTGTGTTCGCCGTACAGGAACTCCAGTTTTTAGGCTTCCTGGTTTCAGCGTCCGGTTTTCGTATGGACCCTGGGAAAGTGCGGGCAGTTCTTGAGTGGGATCGGCCAGAGAATCTTAAGGCACTACAACGTTTCCTGGGGTTTGCTAATTATTACCGGAAGTTCATTCGTAATTTCTCGTCCATGGTTAAGCCTCTCACAGACATGACTAAAAAGGGGACGGATTTTTCTAGGTGGTCTGACAAGGCTTGTCAAGCATTCTCCTCCTTGAAAAAATGTTTTGCCTCGGCACCCATACTCATTCAACCTGATGCGTCACAGCCATTCATTGTAGAGGTAGACGCTTCCGAGGTAGGGGTGGGAGCAGTATTGTCACAAGGTTCGTCCCCTGGTAAGTGGCATCCGTGCGCCTTTTTCTCTAAAAAATTGTCGTCCGCTGAGAGGAATTACGATGTCGGCAATAGGGAACTCTTGGCCATTAAGTTAGCTTTTGAGGAGTGGCGCCATTTTTTGGAGGGGGCAGTCCATCCGGTCACCGTCATCACCGATCACAAGAACCTGCTATATCTGGAGTCCGCGAAACGTCTGAATCCCAGACAAGCTAGGTGGTCATTGTTTTTTACCAGGTTTAATTTTGTCGTTACATATCGTCCTGGGTCAAAAAATGTAAAGGCGGATGCCTTATCTCGTAGTTTCCCTGGGGCCGGGAATACGGACGACCCGATTCCTATCCTTCAGGAGGGGGTGGTGGTTTCGGCAGTATGCTCTGAGCTGGAGGAGGAGGTATTGGAGGCTCAGGGGGACGCCCCTGTTGGACCTCCGGGGAGACTGTTTGTTCCAGATCAGTTGCGACAAAAGGTGATCGAGGCACACCATAACTCAGTTTTCGCAGGACACCCGGGGAGTAGAGCAACTGTGGATCTCCTCTCGCGTCGGTTTTGGTGGCCTAACTTACATAAGGAGGTGGTAACTTTTGTCGCGTCCTGTGGGGTTTGTGCGCGCTCTAAGACCTCACATACCCGTCCGTCTGGGGCCCTCTTACCTTTGAAGATCCCGGAGCGTCCTTGGACTCATCTGTCTATGGACTTTATTACGGACCTCCCTCCGTCTTCGGGTAAAACGGTCATACTCGTTGTAGTGGACAGGTTCAGCAAGATGGCACATTTTATCGCTCTTCCGGCTCTCCCTAATGCTAAAACTCTTGCGCAGGTGTTCATTGGGGAGATTGTGAGGCTTCACGGGGTACCCTCCGAGGTGGTGTCTGATCGGGGGTCTCAGTTTGTGTCCAAGTTCTGGAAGGCGTTTTGTGCACGGCGGGGGATGCATTTGTCGTTCTCATCGGCTTTTCATCCTCAGACCAATGGTCAGACGGAACGTATGAACCAGAGCTTGGAGACATATCTCCGGTGTTTTGTGTCAGAGAACCAGGAGGACTGGGCTTCTTTCTTACCTCTGGCAGAGTTTGCTATTAATAATAGGCGGAGCGAGTCCACTGGTAAGTCCGCGTTTTTTGGGGCATATGGTTTTCACCCCCAGTTTTGTACTTTCAGTAGGGGGGGCTCTTCGGGGGTTCCTGAGGAGGAACGATTTTCCTCATCACTCGCTTCAGTATGGAGAGGGGTGCTGAAGAATCTGAATACTATGGGGAACCGATACAAACGTATGGCTGATAGGATGAGAGTGTCTGGTCCGGACCTAAGTGTGAACGATCGGGTATGGTTGTCTACCAGGAATATAAAACTTAAGGTTCCCTCCTGGAAACTGGGTCCCAGGTTCATCGGGCCGTACAGAATCAGTTCTATTATTAATCCGGTGGCATTCCGTCTTGACCTCCCCCCTACGTTTAAAATTCACAACGTGTTCCACAGATCGTTGCTTAAGAGGTATGTGGCGCCGGTGGTACCGTCACCTTTACCTCCCCCTCCAGTGGTGGTCAAGGGTAACTTGGAGTTCCAGGTATCGAGGGTCATCGATTCACGCTTTAATCGCCGGTCCCTTCAGTACCTGGTTCATTGGAAAGGGTATGGTCCTGAGGAGAGGATGTGGGTTCCTGCGTCGGATATTAACGCAGACCGATTAGTTCGGGCCTTCCACACGACTCACCCGGATAAACCTGGCCCTGAGGGTCCGGAGGCCCCTCGTAGAAGGGGGGGTACTGTCACGGGTGTGTCGCCACGAAGATCGTCACGATTACACAGCCTGACTTCTCGCAGCTGACTTTTTGGTGCTTTGTGTTTTTCGGCAGTGAGGGAGTTAATTCTCTCTCTCTCTGTGCTAGACGAGGTCCTGCCTCACCCAGCTGCAATCAATGCTGCTGTAGTGAGACTCCTTCAAATGCCTGCTGGTCTGTTAGGGAAGTGTCGGTGAAAGCATTTCATGCAGACTAACAGAGCGGATCGTGGTATTTGGAGTTTCAGAGATAAGTGTATTTGGAGTGTTTTTTCCCTTCCTCGCTTTATCATTTATCTCCTTTCCCGTTGGTGTTCCCTCTGTTGTAGTTGTGTAGTTTTTGTATGCAAGGTGGTTTTGGTTCTTCCCTTGTACTGTCTCGTTCGTCTAAGTACTGTGTGTGGGCATATTATTACTTGTCCCCTTTTGTTGTGATCGGGGTCCTTCTCAGGACTAGATTACTTAGGTGCAGGGATCCTCAGGAGGTAGGGGTTACGCTGGCGGCCTGGACCTCTGTACCTTTAACAGTACCTCCAGGTTGAGGGATTAGTCAGGGCCACAGCTTATGGTCAGCTTAGGCCCCCTACCTCCAGTATACAGAGACAGCGTGACAGTCCCGTCCCGTGTCACTAAAGCTGATTTCTCACATCATATCCCTAACACCATTAACATGACACTCACAATTTGAAGCAACACTACTGTCTTCTGCATTTGCGATCGCCTTCTTCGGGGCGCTATGCATAAGCGAATTGGTCCCTCAATCCAAAATTACCACCGGTGGAGGCTTATTACACCAGGACGTAGTCATAGCCAATAATGCAATACGTCTACGCATACGCCAATCGAAAACGGTTCCAGCGGGCAGGGGCACTTGGGTACTTCTACAACCCACAAATGGTACACTGAGTCGGGTAACAATAGTAAAAACATATAGAACCATCAGATCACAAAGTAATTTCTTCCTATCACACATTGATGGAACGCCATTATCAAGATACCAGTTACAAGCTATATTTAATAAATGCATAACATCAGCAGGGAACAACCCCAAAGATTACGGGACACACTCATTCCGCATAGGCGCGGCCACGGAAGCAACAAGAGCAGGACTCTCAGAAACGGAAGTTCAGAGGATAGGGAGATGGCTGTTAGAACTCTCCTGTTAGGTTTTTTCTATTTTGCTGGTCACATGACCTTTTTTGCCTATTTAATCCTGCTCCGCCCTTCTGGCCATGCTGGACTTCACTGTAATTTCTACTCTTAAGCTTGCCAGGTGCTTTGAAACCTTTCTCAGTCAGTTTAGCTAGGTCTTTTGACCTCTATGTTCTATGTTGTTTGTTTGTCTTTTTACTGCTACAATTTCTGCTAGGAGCTGTCCATCTTTCTCCCAGTCCCTAGTTCTTGAAGGGATCCCTCCCTCACATCTATAGGTCTTCGTTCAGACTAGCTGAGGACTTTAGCGGGTCTGATCGCAGGATCAGGTTCCCCGTTACATCGTAGGGATCTATCTTAGTTCTATTGTAGGGACAGATCTCCTGTCTTTCCTTAGTGCTTGTAGCTGATCATAACAATGGCGATCCAAGTGTTTGGCGAGATACATAAGACCGGACTTGTTATCCTAACGTGGTTTGTTTCTTTTATAGGTGACGCTAAGCCAACAGTGTGGGTGATACGTCACTCGTATATATATTGGGCAGAAAAAAGGGCGAAAGTCCGCTCAGGCGGGAGGAAATTAGAGTTTCATAACACATATTTCAACTGGAGAGGTATTAGAGGCCTGCTATGGCCACCGGTACTAATGGAGGTAATCAAGGTAGGGAGAGAGGCAAGAGGTCCGATCATCTTAGTTATACAGGCCGGGGGAAATGACCTAGGTCATCACAAGAGCGCATAACTAATGGCAATAATGAAACTAGACACTGAGCGCTTCAGAGAATTTTTCACAAAACTAACTATAGTATGGTCAGAGATTGTGCCGATAGTGGTATGGCAAGGCGCGCGAGACATCACGGCCATCGAACGGACAAGGCGGGTAATAAATATTCGGATGGCAAAATTTAGAAGAGACAGAGGCGGTGTAGTGATACAACACTGACAACTGGAAGGCGATAAAGCAGGCCTCATACGGCCCGACGGTGTTCACTTAATGGATATTGGACTGGACATATTCCTGTCAGGACTCCAGGACGGAGTGGAAGAAGCGTTAAGAGTGATGGATGGGGGTCAGAGTCCTGCATACGAGTACGCAGGATCCTCCGTGGCCTGGAAATAGAAAGGACATGTTGGAGAGTTACACTTGTTGGCCAACTTGCCGGTGTGGAGACCCAGGGCATGCTGCAACAAGCTGAATTATTTTAGAAATAAAATGCCTTTCTAATGGAATGAGTATAAAGAGTTAATAAAGCTGTGACCGATCCTCACCCATCCAGTTGTAAGAGTTACATTATTGTATTGTCAAGGAAAGGGGGGCAGTAGGGGGGCTGAGCGTCTGGGTTTGGTTGGGGGTCCCCACAGTCTGCCTAGGCTAGATGCATTTAAAAATTCTTATTAGATACACAGGCGGTGCAGCTTGCTTCGCAGCTGGGCTATTACACCCAAAGTATTGCCTAAGCTAGATGCAGTTAAAAATTCTACGCTGACTAGCTGACACTGAAGCTTTGGAGCAGACCTCTAAGTAAACAGCTCTTCAGACTCAACCATCTGTGTTACCCCAAGCCATAGTGTATGTAGTTTCTTACAGTTAAATGGGGGGGGGGGTCACCCAACCCACCTGGAATTGACGATGCCAACGTCACGTAAAACACAGCAAGGGGACTCCAAAAAGAGTCTCCATTTTTTCCAAAAATTGTGGCACAGACACCACTTAAGTAGCATCAATTGCCCCAGAGTTGCTTAAAACGGTTGGTGAGGTGATTTTACCAAATCCTCAAGCTTTTAGTCTCCCCAGGATGACACAGGGGTAGAAAAGTCCTTGCGGATCCATGATTTGTTCATCTTTATGAACGTGAGTCTGTCTACATTCTCAGTGGACAGCCGCGTGCGCTTATCTGTCAGCACACCACCAGCAGCGCTGAACACACATTCAGAGAGAACGCTGGCTGCAGGGCATGACAAGATCTCCAAGGCGTGAGTGGCGAGCTCCGGACATTTTTCCAGATTGGAATCCCAAAATGAGCAAGGGTCCAGTGACACAGTCATGGCTTCGATGTTCACTTGGAGATACTCCTGTACCATCCTCTCTAGGCGTTGACTATGTCAGACTTCTTGTCTCCTGTGGCCTTGCAAAGGATGGTCTAAAAAAGTGGTGAAACGATTCCACAAAATTGCTGTTACCAGCAGATACTGTGTTACTGTTACGGTTTGAGTGATGAAGACTCGACAGTCCCACGGTTTGCAAGTTAGAACTGTGAGATTCACTACGTGCACCACTGGTGTTTTGTGGAAAAGCACATGTAAGATTCTGCAACAGCCTCTGCTGATACTCCTGCATGCGTGAATCCCTTTCTATGGCAGGAATTATTTCTGCAAATTTACTTTTGTACCGGGGATCTAAGAGTGTGGCAACCCAGTAGTCGGGATTACTTTGAATTCTGACAATCCAAGGGTCATGTTGCAGGTTGTGCAGCAAGAAGGCACTCATGTGTCTTGCGCATCCAGGAGGACCAAGTCCTTGCTGTGTTGGTAGCGAGGTAAGAATCATGCTTCCTTCCTCTGCCATCTCCCCCCAACCTCACACAACAGAAATGTGATCAAGGTCTCCCTCATCTGATGAGTCTTACATGCCCATCGCCAGTTCGTCCTCCACTTCTTCCTCGGCTCCTGCACCTTCCTCAACAGTTTGGCTGCTACCATGCACCCTGGTTATTCCCTCTCCCCCACCCTCCCATGCCTGCCGCCTTGGTGCTGCCGACCGTCTGGACCTTGGAGATGTTATCCCTTCCGCATACGACTCCTCCTCTACTTCCTCCACCTCCTCTTGTCCCACCACCTAACTCTGAATTCTGTTTAACGTGTGCTCAAGCATGTAAATCACCGGAATAGTCATGCTGATAATGGCATCGGCATCAGCACTAAACATCTTCGTCGCCATTTCAAAACTGTGCAGAAGGGTGTGTGGCACCCCTGAGGGTTCAGTCGCCACAGAGGTACTGCATCTCACCCAGAGGTGTGGTATCTCACCCTCAGGTAAGGAAGGAGTATGGCTCGGGACCCTAACACCTGCATCCAACACATACCCGCAGTGGGGGTAGGGCGAGATTGCTCCTAAGGGAGAGCACAGTCCCAGGTCCCTAGCTGGCGGGAGGGTCCTATGTAGTGGGTGTGGGTGGAGAAAGCAGCTTAGGGGAGCACATGACAGGGAGAGTATAAATAGGAAGCCATCTTAGAAAGAGCAAGCCAGTCAGAGGAGGAGAAGTGACAGGAGCAGAGGCTCTGCATGAGCTCTGCTCCGGAGGCGGGCCTAGCCTGGGAGGCCCAGGACTGAAGGAGAGAAGAGAGGAGTGGGAGCAGGAAGGCTCCAGGAACCGAAGGGACCCTAGGGGTACGGGCCGTGCAGAAGGCCACCCGTACGCCCGCTGCTACCTGGAGGTAGAGGGGTCAGACCAGATAAGGGGAACCGGTCACTCAACTAGCGGAGAAACAGCAAGGCTCAACTAGAAACCGGAGGCTACAGCATTTCATGTACTGCAGGCCAAAGTCCACACCAGTCTCACTAAGAAGGTAGCCACATAGGACCCAGGGGACGGAACACAAGTCGCCCGCCATGGCCCGAGGATACCGGATAGAAGTGTCACTGGGTGTGAGGTGCAGGGAGATGGCCAGAGAAAGGACACACAGAAGGGAGTCCTGCTAAGTACTCCAGAGCTATCTGGGGGTGGACTGAGCCCCTCACTGAGTACGCACAGCACGACGGGGGAGATTGCTCTGGTACCTGTAATCTGGACTGCAACAACTGTAAAGATCTTGGGACTGCATCACACGGACTCTGTGTTCATTACGGACTCCCTGCACTACAACCACCATCATCCACCCACACTGCCCTGAAGCTACACTCTTCCTGTGGGGAGTAATAATACCATTGCTGCAAAACCACCTGCTTCAGAGGTCTTTTCCGCAGCGGCGGCCCCTTTGGCTGCACTCCACAGGTGGCGTAGTCGGACATTATAAAACCCATATATACAAATTACCCTTGGATTGACCGCCCTGGGTCACGGACCGGGTCACCGCCACAGCGACTACAACCCCCAGCGTCTACCGGCCCGGCTCCGGGTACCCCACGGCCCAGGGGGCGCGTCAACTTCATAGGTCCCAGATCTGAGACCACTCCTGCAGCGTGATTTGCCCCACCTCTGGATCTCGTTGGCCCAGGTTATACGTCAGAACGTATTGCACCAGGGCTTGTCGGTGCTGCCACAGTCGCTGCAACATGTGCAGAGTTGAATTCCACCGTGTCGGCACATCGCATTTCAGCTGGTGAACTGGCAGGTCCACCGACTTCTGTAGAGATGTAAGTCGTTAAGCTGCGGGATGCGAACGGCGGAAGTGAGCACACAGCAACCGTGCCCTCTGCAGAAGGCCATCTAGTCCGGGATAGTGGGCTAAAAATTGCTGGACAACCAGGTTCAACACATGAGCCATACCAGGCACGTGTGTGACATTGCCACGGGTAAGGGCCGCACCCAGGTTTGCAGCATTGTCGCACACGGCCTTCCCTGGTTGCAGGTCCAGTGGAGACAACCATTCATGAAACTGGGTCTCCAGAGCTGACCACAAATTCTCAGCTGTGTGACTCACATTTCCCAGACATTTCAAAGTAAACACCGCCTGATGCCATTGAGCCCTGCTGCCAGCATAGTAAGCAGGTGTGCAGGATTCCTTCTGCGCAGTTAGAAAGCGGGTGGCATTACCAGACAGGCTTTGGGTGCAGGTAGAGGACAGAGAGGAGGTTGAGAAGGCAGAAGCAGTGGAGGAACTTCTAGATAAAGAGGATTGACGTACAACTCGTGGGGACGGCAAGACTTGGACAGCAGCCCCTTGTCCTGCTGTCACCATAGTTAGCCAGTGCCCAGTCAGCGACATGTAACGCCCCTGTCCATGCCTACTCACCCAAGTGTCTATGGTGAAATGCACCCTGTCAGACACAGAGTTTCTCAAAGAAGCGGTGATGTTGTGTGCGACATGCTGGTGGAGCGCAGGCACACCTTTCTTTGAGAAGTAGTGCCGACTGGGCATGTGGTACTGGGGCACTGCGACGGACATAAGGTCTCGAAAATCCTCTGTGTCCACCAGGCGGAAAGGCAGCATTTCTATAGCCAACTGCTTGCAGATGGTGAAATTCAACCTCTTCGCTTTGTCATGGCTAGAAGGAAATGGTCTTTTACTTGTCCACATCTGAGGGACCGAGGGCTGGCTGTTGTGCTTAGACGGGGTTGAGTAGGGTGTCCCCGGCAAACTTGCCGGTCTGTGAGGAAGATGCAGGTGGAAAAGTTAGGTTGCCTTGATCCAAAGGTGGTGCTCTCGATGTCGGAGAGCGCTCAACACCAGCTTGTGTTTCCACTTCCAAATGAAATGATGACCTGCCAATCACACTGGCTGTTGCGGGTAAAGAGGTGGCAGGTCTGCGTCCAAAAACAGCACAGTGAGCTTTCCACTGCAACTTATGCTTCATATCCATGTGACGGTTCATGCATAAAGTACTCAAACTATGGATTTTTTGGCCTCTACTTAGCTTTTGGTGACAAATATTACAGATAACACGAGTTGGGTCATCCTTATCGATCTGAAAAAATGCCCAGGCTATGCAAGGCTTAGAGCCCATGCGACCTGAAGAGCCACTACGACTTGTGGTCAGAGGAAGAGTTGTGGTTGAGGATGCAGTTGTTGACGTGCTTCCAGTACTCCGTCTCTGTCCAGGAAGGCGCAACCTAACCTCGTCGTCAATAGCATCTGTGACGCCCAGCTGCGCTTGGTATCACAGATTCTAGAAGAGTGCATTGATGGAATCCTCCACAAGAGGCCCCCATAAACATTCACACATCTCCACCTTCCACCTCAGACCAGCAAAGGGAGCCCGTTAGGGATATAAATAGGGAAGGTGGAGCTAGGCAGTTCAGTTCCTCTGAAGAGTTCCTGCAGTAGAGAAGCCTAAGAGAGGTCAGTCTGCAGTGGAGCTTAGTCTAGTCTAGAGAACTCAGTTAATAGTTCAGCAGTGGAGCACAAGGCTCCTGTTAGCTAGATTCAGTGAGCCCAGTTAGAGCTTAAGGTGTGCCGGCGCCATAAGATCGGTGAAGCGCGGCAAGCTGCCGTTAGTGTGTATAGCCTAGTGAGGGTCCGAGTAGGCTGATGGCGAGTGGAGAGTTAGTACATAGGGGGCAGAGGAGCTTAACCAGCTCACTCCGAAGCATTAACCGGACACCGGATCCAAGCTTACCGGGATCTCTATGACCCAGTAAGGCATAACCGGAATCCCTGGAAAACTACAAGTCCCAGGATCGCTAAGGTGCTGATACGTAACAGAGCCAGGAGATGCTTAGGCCCCGCATACTGGGAGCGTGAACTCCAAGACAAGGCCCTACCACAAGGTCAGCCAGGGCAGGACAGAGACAAAGTTAGGCCTAGCTCCAGGCAGGTCAGAAACTTACTACGCAGAGGCAAGAAACAGGAGGCCCTACACCCGCTCATTGGGGAGAATCCTGATATGCACCCTTCACCCTACAGTGCTCCGGGATGTGCCTGAATTTCCACCAGTAAAAGGTACTGAAGTGACTACCGTGTCCGTTCCCGTTCTTGCTCTGACCCAGCTGGGTCTCGCCTGTCCTGCATTCCCCCTTCATACGCTTTTCTGAGGCCTAGCTCCACCTGTGGGGAGCTATACCATCGAGCTGCCATATCACCGGCCTCAGTGGACTGCTGCAGCGCTGGTGCTTCTCACCAGATACCACAGGTGGCGTCACGAACTCTTATAAAATTAACAATTATCCACCCTTTTAAAGAGTGACCCCAGGGTACGGGCCCGGGAGCCGACCACCGCGACATCCCAAAGACCAGGCAAAGGCCCGGGTACCGAGTGATCCCCATCCCCTGGGCTAGTCACATCCTCCTCCACCTCCTCTGCTGACCTCATCGACTGGCTGACTGTGGGTTGACAGTAAGTGGGATCTCCAACCTCGTTATCATCACCCTGTGTGTTCTCACACCCGTCGTCCTCAGAGCCAACCTCTTCCTGCCCTGACCGAAAAATCAAGTTGTCGCTCCAATCAGGTATTTGAGTCTCATCATCGTCTTCATCATTGTCTCCACCAACAGGAGTTACAGTTTGGGAACGAGGGTCTACATTATGCTCAGAACCTTCTTCATCTGGTCCTGGATCCGACTCATAAAGATTCTGGGCATCAGTGCAGAACATTTCCTCGTCTGGATTAACAGAAGCTCTGAAGCAGACCTCTGTTTCCCAGGCTATAGTATGAGTAAACAGCTGTACAGACTCAACCATCTGTGTTACCCCATACTCAGACGGGCAGCTGGAGACTTGGGAGATGTGAGGAAGCAAGTGCGATTGGGGTGACACCTCTGAGGACTGGAGTATTTGTGATGTTGAAGTTGAGGTGGAGGAGAGCCCA
Organism: Phyllobates terribilis; assembly: GCF_046119375.1. Lineage (NCBI taxonomy): Eukaryota > Metazoa > Chordata > Amphibia > Anura > Dendrobatidae > Phyllobates > Phyllobates terribilis. Next base: position 868,007,556 of record NW_027362762.1, read on the forward strand.
CTTGAAGGAGAACTTGATATCCTGCTGTTTTTGTGCCTCATTTGGAATTTGTAGCGATGGGCGTGTCCGTAAGAAAGGGATTGGATCACATTGTCCACGAAAAGAAGTACACATCTTAGTTTGGCTGGAAGATGGTCTTTCTTCTGCAGATGTTACTCCCCCCCACCGCGGGGTGGCTCGACCCACCAGCGGACAGGCACCAGTATTGGGAGAGGGGGGCTGGCTGTCAGGGTCCACCGCGGCTCTGGCACAAACCCGGCGACACGGAGGTCACACGGGCAGGAACGGACTGGTCGTGTCGGCTTCGCACTCCAGCGAAGTCCCGCTGCCCGCTCGCGCCGGTAACCTCAAAGGGATGCGCAAGCGGCTTTTCTTCCCAGGGCTGTTCCCCGCCCAGCAGGAATGTGGGGGAGCTCAGGTCGGCCTTCCATTGTACTCCCTTACCTCCCTCGCCCTCCCTCGCCCTCTTTCCTTCTTCCGTTCTCCATCTAACCCCTCGGCTCTGTGGTGTCCGCTCTCCCTCCAGCTCTCTCCTTCTCACAGGTGGACTACCGCGTGTATTCACACTGTGGCAAATCTTTTGGGCCCAGGCATAAGAAGTTGTCGAGGTAATGTATAATATGTGCCCCCTTAGAAAAGTCCATTACAACCCATTCGAGGAAGCAACTAAATGCCTCAAATAGTGAGCAGGATCTGGAGCACCCCATGGGCAAACAGCGATCTATATAGTATGCTCCTTCCCAGAAGCAGCCCAATAGGTGGACACTATTCGGAGGCACAGGTAGTAAATAACCGGAACGCCGCATCAATGTCTGTTTTGGCCATTAGGGTGACCCTTCCCAACTTCATGATCCGCCTGATTGCCTTGTCAAAGGATGTACAGTATATACTACTGTACTTGGTTCTGCGTCGATGTTGTCGTTTACGGACCTGCCCCTTGGATATGACAAATGGTGGATTAGTCCGAATGTATTGGGTTCCGTTTTTGGCACAACTCACAACGGGGATACCACTACGTCTTGTAAGGAAAGTGTTCTGAATGGAACCGCCATTCTACTTAAAGATATTTCTTTTTTTAATTTTCTTGTCACGACGTCTGGGTGTTGGTAGGCTGATTTTAGATTTTTACTCCAGCCTTTCTTGATTTTAGAAGGGCATGACATGCCTATATCTGTGTCTCCCCCTCCTTTTACTCCTCCACCTCTATTCTTTTCGCATGACTATATGTACTTGTCACTTTTCCATGTGTTAGTTGTGTCTTCTGAGCAGTTTGTCAGCTTTTGGACACCTTTGAAGTGTTTTCTATGTGTTTTCTATGTGTTTTTGTTTGCCTGCCATTGGTTTTAACCGTGTTCGAAGGTGTTCGACGAACAGTTCGACGAACAGTTCGGCGAACATACGGGTGTTCGACGAACCGAACCGAACTCGAACACTACGGGGGTGGCTCAACACTAGTTGATAGACGCCTTCGGGATAGGTGGTTGAGACCACATTCTCCGGAGTCCTCTTTACGGAGTAATTCCCCTTTGCCGGGGGAGCGGTCTGGGGGTGAACCAGTACTGGAGGATGTAGAAGAACCCATGCAGTTAGAGGGTGCCTCAGCATCATACATTTCCCCCCGATATCCGCAAAAAAAGGCGTGTGCTTTTTTGTGGAAAAAAGGGACATTTTATTGGGGCCTGTCCCTCGATTCCTAAGCAAAAGGAAACTCTATTAACCCTTGGTAGTCTGGAGTTGGATAATCAAGGGGTATGTTTATCATTAACCCGCAGTTCTCGGCTTGTCCTGACAGCGGAGGTGGTGCTAGAGAGCAAGACTGAGAAAATTTCTGTGTTTGTTGACAGTGGAGCTGAAGTCAGCATGGTTGATGCTGAGTTTGTGAGAACTCATGGTCTTGCTTGCTGTACTTTACCTAAGCCCATTCCCATCTTCGCCATCGACTCAGCGACACTTGCACAAAAAACTCTAACTCAGATTGTACATAATGTAAGACTGAGGGTGGGGTCAGTTCACTGAGAAATAATAACTTGCTATGTCCTGGACGGTCTTCCCACTCTTTCCCTTTCTACAGTCTCTACAGAGACCTTACCTGCATTTTTGTCTGGTTTTGAGGATGTTTTTTCTGAGAGAGGGTGTCAGGATTTGCCTCCTCATCGTGCTTATGACTGTCCTATTAACCTGACCCCCGGAGCTAAACTTCCAAAGTCCAGACTGTATAATCTTTCTGGCCCTGAGAGACAAGCGATAATGGATTTCATTGTGTAAAAGTCTGGAGAAGGGACATATCAGACCCTCATCTTCGCCCGTGGCGGCAGGGTTCTTCTTCGCAAAGAAAAAAGATCGCGGTCTACGTCCCTGTTTAGATTTCCGGGAACTGAATCAATTAGATCCATACCCGCTTCCTCTGATTCCGGATTTGTTCAGCCAGGTTGTGGGTGCCAAGGTGTTCTCCAAGTTGGATTTAAGGGGAGCCTACAATCTGGTTAGAAACAGAGAGGGGGATGAATGGAAAACAGCATTCAATACCCCTGAAGGGCATTTCGAGAGTCTGGTTATACCTTGCGGTTTGACTAATGCACCAGCAGTGTTCCAACATTTCATTAATGTTATTTTCTATCATTTAGTGGGCAAGTTTGTGGTGGTCCATCTGGATGATATTTTGGTTTACTCACCTGATTTTGAGACTTATCGGGGGCATGTTAAACAGGTGCTTCTGATATTAAGGGATAACAAGCTATATGCCAAACTGTGTTTTCACCGTCCGTGCAGTTTTTGGGGTACCTGTTGTCATCTTCGGGTTTTCGATGGATCTGGAGAAGATCCATGCTGTCCTTGATTGGGACTGTCCTGAGAACCTGAAGGCTCTACAGCGTTTTCTGGGCTTTACTATTTTTTACCGGAAATGTATCCAAAATTATTCAGTAACTCTGAAACCCCTCACTGACATGACAAGGAAGGGGTCTGATCTTTTAAATGGTTGGATGCCACCGTGCAGGCGTTTTCCTCCCTAAAGAGCTGTTTTGCCATGGCAACTATCCTCAGTCATCCTGATGTTTCCCAATCCCTTATTGTGGAAGTTGATGCGTTGGAGGTGGGGGTTGGGGCTGTGTTGTCTCAGGGTCCATCCCGTGGTAAATGGCGCCCATGCACTTTCTTTTCTAAGAAATTATCTTCGGCTGAGAGAAATTATGACGTGGGTAATAGGGAAACTTTGGCAATTAAATTGGCATTTGAAGAATGGCGACATTGGTTGGAGGGGGCTGTCCATCCTATTACTGTTATTACAGACCATAAGAACCTGTCATATCTTCAATCGGCTACACGTCACAACCCTAGGCAAGCTAGATGGTCCCTGTTTTTTCCTAGGTTCAATTTTATTGTTACTTTCCGTACAGGGGTCAAAAACGTCAAGGCTGATGCTTTGTCCCGGAGCTTCCCTGTGGTGACCATGAGAACTCTGCCCCAATTTTGCAGAAGGAGGTAGTCATTTCGGCATTGTACCCTGAACTGGAGGGTGAGGTGTTGAAGGCTCAGGGGGATGCCCCTGCCTCCTGCCCCCAGGGAGGTTATTTGTATCATCTAATCTGCGCCGCAAAGTAATTAGGGAACATCACAACTCTGTGCTTGGTGGTCATCCAGGTGGTAAGGCAACTGCAGACCTCATTTCTCATTTTTGGTGGCCGGGGTTGCATCAGGATGTGATTGAACACGTGTCCGTTTGTAGTATTTGCATGCTTTCTAAAGTATCGCGTCCGTCTGGTACTCGTCTTCCACTACCTATTCCTAGTAGGCCATGGACACACTTGTCCATGGATTTTATTACTGACCTTCCGGTATCTGCAGGCAAAACTGAGGTTTTGGTGGTTGGTGATAGGTTCAGTAAAATAGTTCACTTCGTCGCATTACCTGCACTTCCAAATGCCAAAACTCTTGCTCAGGTGTTTATAAGTGAGATCAAGAAGCTTCACAGGGTTCCCTCCGATGTGGTGTCAGATCGGGGAACCCAGTTTTGTTTCCAAGTTCTGGAAAGCGTTCTGTTCTCGACTTGGGGTGCAATTGTCCTTTTCCTCTGCCTTCCATCCTCAGTCGAATTCATCTTACTTACCGCTGGCAGAATTTGCTATTAATAATCATCTCCAAGAATCTACTAGCAGGTCACCGTTCTTTGATGCATATGGTTTCCATCCACAGTTTGGTACTTTTAGTGGGGGAGGGGCTTCTGGAGTTCCTGAGGAGGAACGTTTTGCTTCATCGCTCTCCTCGGTGTGGCGGGGGGTTATGAGTGAAGCAGAGTGAAGGCAAAAGGGCCAACAAGTGCTAAGCAACTCTGGGAACTCCTTCAAGATTGTTGGAAGACCATTTCCGGTGACTACCTCTTGTAGATCATCAAGAGAATGCCAAGAGAGTGCAAAGCAGCCATCAAAGCAAAAGGTGGCTACTTTGAAGAACCTAGAATATAAGACATATTTTCAGTTGTTTCACACTTTTTTATTAAGTATATAATTCCACATGTGTTAATTCATAGTTTTGATGCCTTCAGTGTGAATGTACAATTTTCAAAGCCATGAAAATACAGAAAAATCTTTAAATGAGAAGGTGTGTCCAAACTTTTGGTCTGTACTGTATGTCTGACAGGAAACGCTCGCTAGGTCTGGACCTGAGTGTGAATGACTTTGTGTGGTTGTCTACCAGGAATATCAAGTTTAAGGTTCCTTCCTGGAAGCTGGGACCTAGATTTATTGGTCCCTATAAAATAACCGCTGTCATAAACCCAGCAGCGTTTTGTCTTGAGCTACCTCAGGCCCTTAAGGTCCAAAATGTCTTTCACAGGTCTCTGCTCAAGAAATATTTAGAACATCTTGAGTCTTCTCCCATACCGCGCCCCCAATCATGGTTGATGGTAATTTGAAGTTTCAGATTTTCATCTCCAGCATCGTTCCCTACAGTACTTGGTGCACTGGAAGGGTTATGGTCCAGAAGAAAGAATGTGGGTTTCAGCATAAGAGGTGAATACCCCTAGGTTGGTTCGTGCATTCCACACCTCTTATCCTGAGAAAACTGGTCCTGAGTGTCCGGAGACCACTTGTAGAAGGGGGGGTACTGTCACGGGTGTGTCTGGTGTAATACAGTCGCTCTGGACCTGGCTGTAGAAGGTCACTGCACTTGGCATTACAGACGCCTTCTTAATCCTTCTGCCTTTAGGACCCAGCGGCGACCTTCCTCCTGCTGCTGATTGACACACCCTTGCCTTTGAATTAAAAACACTCAGTTTGCTCCAGGGAATCGCCAGTGATATTTCTCTGTACAGGCTTGGAGCACTAGCAGTCGGCTAGCTTCTTCTTTGTTGCCCTTGAAGGACAGTTGGCGTTATTTCTCTGGTGTCTGCTCAAGCTAACTTGATCCCCTTTATTTGTCTGCCATGTTGTTTTTTGTTTGTAGTGGGGCCTGACCAGTGCTCACTCCTCCTCCTCCAGGGTAGGCAGGGTGTTATTAGATCTGCCTAGGGGTCTCCACTCTCCCTTTCCCTAGTGTTTGGGCTTCCTCTCCATCTTCCCTTCGTGTTGCACTTAGTCTTTCCCACACCTTGCGTGACACTACGCTAGCCAAAGTCCTAATAAATACAGTAGTGGAAATGCGATAATTTCTCGCACTTTTGCTGAGTTGGACCGATTTTCAGTAAAAACGCTCGGGTGTCCGATCACGAATCCGAATGTGCAATGTTCGTGCTGAATTTGAAAAAAAACTAACGTTTTCCAAACATGATCGCTCATCTCTATTCTAGACCTCATTTATTTCCAAAGTTTTGAGTCTCTTACACAGAGGCAGCCATAAATTCACAGCAATTTGGACTGTTTTGTCCTGAAAATCCAGATCTGCCACTGTCATTTCCTCTGCTAAGTAGTGTTTTCCTACTTGACATTACGGTTAGTAATAACCAAGTAACTTCCCAGCATTGTCATGGCCTCAGTTTATTTAAAACTACAGCTGAAGTTTGTTTGAGGCTTAAAATTATTCTGTTATTATTTAAGAATTATACAGAATCAAAATTTGCCTCGTAATTTATGTTGTAATGGAGATTTCCAACTTTTAATGAATAATTTTAAAAGGCAAATATTGTATTTAAATTACTTTTGCCTTATGTTCAAAAAGGAGCAGTGAAATGAACGTTGTCATAACAGATGGTTTATTAAGATTTTCTCGATTAAACAATGTGACAGTGGCTTTCATGCAGAAAACAGTTAAAGGGTCAATGTTTCCCTCAAATCACTCCATTCATCTTAAAACAAATGAAACCTGGAAGTCAATCTTTTTTTAAGAGGCATGAGCATAAGTAGCACAATAGTAGGCATAGGAAAGTGATCAGGAAAAGATGAAAAAGGACCTCTGGAGACAAAATAGTTATAAGCCTATTATTTCTGGTAAGGAGGCCAAGATGTAGGGCAACATGCTAAAGAGAAGTGAAAATGTGTTTGATCCCCAGATGAACTGCTTTTTGTATAGAATTACAATAGTACATTTCAAAAAGGTTCCTCAGTCTATGTACAGGAGTCCTAAACTAGGCAGAGGTGAAGTGGGTCCAGGAAAATCACCAAAAAAAGAAGAGGTCTCTCAAAATCCCATGGTTTCAGTCTAATACTTGCATGTGTGTCTGCACTAGTGGATCAGTGTGTGTGACAATATCTCTTTAACAACCCACTGGTGGCCACTACGCTACAATCCTATGATGCTCCTCTCCCAGCCCAGTCCTCTTCCAAGCCCCATGGCTAATAAGTAGAGCTGGTTGAGCGAGTCAGGATAGTGCCTGGTTGCACCACTAATGAAGAGCTGGAAGAAAAAACACAAAATATTACCAGGATTCATCTCATTCTTGTATTTGAATAAATATTAGGGTCTAGGATCTACATTTACTTCTAGTCTCTGATTATGAGGTCAAATGCATGGACATGAACAAAGAACCAAAAATTACTCCAAGATACACTGAAGAGCAAAAGGGTAACAATGTTTTGAACTTTTAATTTCGGACTCCATATCTCACCATCTACTACTGCTTCAAACATGAGACTGCCATCATTTTATAGACAATCCTCTGATCTATCTCATATATAAATTTGACTTGCAACTATTTAGCATATCACTAGTTATGTAAATTCTTGTCATGTCTCTGCATTGTTAATGTTTTGCTACTGATGGTGGAAAAATCTTTTTCTTCCTATATAATATAAATTACAAAACGTCTGGAATGGTGGCCAGGAAAAATGTGAAGAAGTTTTGACCTCAATATCGTCATAAGATGCGTCGGCTCGAATTTTCATAAAAGTACGAAAAGTGGACAGTAGAAAATTGAAAAAGTGTGATTCGGAATAATGAGACAAAAGTCAATATACTAGGCCCTGATGTGTTCAAATGGATCTGGAAGAAACAAGGGAAAAAGGCCTATCAGACTGAGAAATTGAAGGAACTATCAAGTTCAGTGGAAAAAGCCTGATGATATGGGGTTGTTTAACAGCCAAAGGCATTGGAAACTTGACCAGGATCGATGGTGGTCTCAATGCTGAGCTATATGTGAGTGTCCTACAATACGAATTCCTTCATACACTCGAGTACTATGGTTATGAAAAGGGCGACATAGTGTTCTAGCAGGACACCGATCCGAAGCATACGTCAAGATTGGCAAAGAAATAGTTAAATGACAATGAAGTAGAGGTGCTGGATTGGCCCCCACAGTCCCCAGACCTCAATCCAGTCGAACACTTGTGGTTAGAGTTGAAGAAAAAGCTGTATATGTAATATGTAAGTGAGTAAGTATATGTAAGTATATGTATACATGTGGTCAAAATTGTTGGTACCTCTCGTTTAATGAAAGAAAAACCCACGTGTGTAAGTGAGTTGGCCAGTATGCACCAACTTTGGGAACCATGCTTGAATCTGATTGAGAGCATGCCCAGAAGAATTCAGGCAGCTTTAAAACAAAAAGGTGGTGTGACGACACAGCATTTAATCTTAATTATGGCAGATGTTAATTCAGTAGGCCCATAGACATAGACTATTGTCTGAATGTTGACTATTGAATTTATGTGTTTGTTTCTTCGGTGGATCAAGAGACATAGGCCATTATTATATGAGCTAAAGCATTAACTTTGGAGTTGATGTTTGTTGTAACTTATTGTCTGCAATATTTGGAGGAGAGGGACGCAGGGACTTTGAACAATCAATGTTTGCTAATATGTTGATTAGTCATTGTGTAGGTCCATGTAGTTTGTTGACCTGCAAAACAATGGAGGACAAACAAGGCAGATTGAATAAAATGCTCAAACAGTGAGAGATTACCTGATCTCACCTTCTCTCTGATCTGTGGATGATGGCTTCAAAGACAGTTGTGAACTATAAAAAGGGGAATTTGCCTCTGTTCCAAGAGAGACTCTACAAAACAGAGGTCAAGGCACCATGGCTCCATCAAGAGGGTCACAGATTTGACATTCTACAGGATGCCAGCTTAACGACAACAGCCCTAGCTGGAAGAATACAGATCTGCTCTATTGATCATCGCTGAACTCATGAATACGTTTGGGGAAGCCAGGTTGGAATTCTCCAGTCACCTGGTCACCTGGCCCCATGGAGACTTTTGGTGAAGCCAGGTTGGGACCCTCCGGTCACATGTTCCCATGAACACATTTGGGGAAGCCAGGTTGGGACCCTCAATGGACTGTCAGCTTCCTAAGCTTGTTGTTACCTCCTCTCTGTGGGTGCCCGCCAAAAGCAGGGTACCACTGGTGGGGGTAGTCGTCCCTGGAAGCCCCAAAGTAGCAGTTGCTCTAATTCCGGTGAGTCTGCATAAGGGTGAGACGCTGTAATTTTGCACCATCTTGTGTATTTTCTGGGACTGTTCTATATGTTTTATTGTCTGTTGGTGGTTCAATAAAGTGATACAGCTACATGAGTCATCCACATAAGACATTGTCCTATATGGACTTAACATAACTGCAGCAAAGCTGGAGAAGTAATATTGTTAGGGCTGCAAATGTTACAGATGCATATAGAACCTAGTGCAGAATGGGGCCAAACTTTACATTTTCCTTTAACCACATAGGACAGTAGTATGATCCCTGGCAAATGATGGCTTGAGGCTGTGAAAAACATTTAGACTCAGTCCTAGGTACCTCTTGTTGCTGCCCTTACATCCACTATTAGCACCCAGTCACTTGCCAGCGATGTGGTCACTGTCGGTTGCTTCTAACTGATAATTTATAGTGAATAAAAATTTGCAAAAGTTAACTATGTAAAAAATAAGTACGATTATCCATAAATATATATGTATATTTTTTATTTTTCTGATTTCTTTGCTCCAAGTTTTTCGAGAAAACAGACCTTTTGTTTTCATGTCACAGTTTTGCTGTGTTTGGTTCTCGCTATACCAAATGCATCTCGGGTTTTATTTTTTTTACTGACCTTTCATTGTCCAGCTTGATAATAGGATGAACATTTGCCTTCCATGATATGGCCAAGGTCCATATGTTTTATCACCGGACAGCGAATGTATCTTTGTGTCCTGCGACAAGAGAGTTGAACCTACGTTAAAATATTTCACAAGACGTCTTTTGCAGGTGACGGGAGGGAAAGACAAGTGATTAATTATAAGCAACAAATGTGTGTATGTGAACATGTGGCTACATCTTTGCAATGAGGGTGATGTGAGTAGGAGAGGGGAAGTCATTTGTCACTGATTATTTGCAATTCAGGAAGCTACTGCTTGTGAGAGAGGCAATGGCTGCTGTAATTGCTGTCACTTCTTACGCAGAATCTATTCAGTTGGCTGCAAAACATATTTGTGCTACGTGATCCTTTACCAATTAATCATCTTATATTTTCTTTTGTTACACCTTGTTGGAAAAGTTAGTTAATTGGTACAGGGCTTTTAAGCTTTTACATATAAATAGTGGAAAATGTTAAGAACTGTGACATTTATTGTGATAGAAAAATATTTGTGCTGCAGTATTCGGACTGGAATAATTACTAGATCAATAGTTTATACTTTTGTCATACAAGATTACATTTGAGCAGGATTTTTTTACATTACTTCTGGGTAGGGTTTATATCCCAGGTAGGAATAATTACTTACGGTAGTAATGTTGTATTGATCTAGGGTTTGGCAAAGTAACACTTGCGTCAGAGGCTCTTAATTACACTTTCCATCTTTTTTACTGTAAGAAAATGTGCCACATGCTGCAAGTTTTTTCAGTTAAAATGACAGACACAACAGGAACACCAATGGCGCACAACTGACCCATTGACCATAATGCTGTGCATTAGGTTTCCATCATGAAGAACGTCAATTTACTTGAATAAAAAGGCCGCATGCTCCAAATGCAGATGTCAACCCAGCCTTAATTAAGATCAGTTAGTGCAATAAAATCTGTTAAGACTATAATTGTGTATTTGAATGCAACTTATTTGTTGCACAAATTTCGGCATCTGTCCTTTATAGATGGAATAGGACTTGCAGAAATTCATGTACTTGTTAGCGGAACAACCCCACGGAAAACAATGGAGTTGAGTCACCCTAATGTAATACCTGGCATATATCACATCTCAAAGAGTAGACTTGTAATTGAATATGAGGGCAGAACTAAGTGGACTCAATCAGAATCTGTCAAAATGAAGCAGTATAGACTATATAGACACACGTATCGGGACACCAACTCCTATAGGAGCTTTTATGACATTGACTTCTTTAAACATAGACATTAATATGCAGCTGTTTCCCCTTTGCAACCATAATGTCTTCCACTTTCCTGAGAAGGATTTCTACAAGATTTTGGAGGTGTCTATGAAATTTTTTGTCCATTCATCCAAAAAAGCATTTGTGAGGTCAGACAGTAATGGTGGACAAGATGGACTGACTTGTAATATTCATCCCAAAAGTGTTTGATGGGATTAAATTCAGGGCTTAGTGCAGCCAGTCATGGTCTCTCATACCAAGCTCACCCAAACTGTGTCTTTATGTATCTTGCTTTCTACGCTGGGGCACAGTTAATGACATAACGTGAAGCTTGTGGGCCCCAGTACAAAATCTCCAAAAGGTTCCCTAAATATTACAGGTCTTTAATAATAATAGTTTTTTCATATGGATCAAAGTTGCCTATTGGGCCCCCACTTGGCTTCAGGGCCCGGGTGCATTTACCATTGGACACAGTCACAGTGGAACAGAAAAGAGCCTTTCTCAAACTGTTGGCATGAGATGGCAGTATACAATTATCCAGTCCAAAGTGTCTTGGTATGCTGAAATATTAAGATTTCTCTGGAGCAGTATTAAGTCAACCACTGAAAAACAGGCCCATAGCATTATCCTTCCTCCACCAAACTTTACAGTTGGCACAATGAACCTGCTTCCTACTTATCATCCAACACACTCTTCAACAACCTACAATCCAATTTCCATCCCTACCACTCCATTAAGATTGCCTTATCCAAAATTACAAACAACTTATTACTTGTGCAGACGGCGGTAAATTTTCTCACCGATTATGCAAATCACACTCTGATCAAACTCTGACCAGAGTCTTGCATGACCAAGTGCGCTAAGAATATCGGATCAAACTCTGGCATGCAGCAATTGTTTCTACAGACTCTGTCCAAGGAAAAAATTGAACATGTGCATGGCCCCATAGAATAACATTGGTCCGAGTGCGATCGATGTTTTGCCGGATTGCACTAGGACCGATAATACTCTCGTGTGCACCTAGCCTTACCTTTATGATTTTCAGTAGGGTGAGTCCATACATACTTTGACATACTCAGCAGTGTTCGGACAGTTCAGATGATGTAAGGACACAACCAAATATCAATTAGGCCTCATTCAGACATCCATTATTTTCTTTTATGTGAATATAGGACTGTTTTTTTCTTAGTAGTGCGCTGAATTCATTTTTGGTATCTTAGCTTTTACAATCTGTGTTTCATCTGTTTTTTTTTCATGTAAAAGAAATTATATAGAGACTTTACAAATATTCTCCTATGAATTACTCAGTAAATAACGTACAGCATTCAGATGACACACGGTTGGTATTCAAGTGTCATCTGTTTTTTTCACTGACCCATTTACTTTATCTGGCAAGTTTCATCGGCAGATCGAATAAAAAAAATGGACATGTGTTCACCGTTTATCCGCAAAAGAAGAAAATCTACGTGTGAACACATGACCATAGATTATAATGGATACATGTTCTGATCATGAACAACATGAATAGAACATGTCTGAGAAAAATGAGACCTTATACATATATTTCCAGTCAGAATAATAGATGGATGGCAAAATGTTATATTATAGAAATGTATTTTTTTACCCAAATATGAATGAAGTGCCGACAAGTCCTCTTTAACTGGTCGATGTACTTTCAGACCAGATTCATTTGATAGATAATGTTATCAATAGACAATCTATATATCACTTTAGTTAAAAATAATGTCTTACCCTCAAAAAATTGCTCAAAAGTGCCGGCCACTAGGTTCTGGCCCCTTGCTATCTACTGTCTAACAACAAGTGTAATCGGTCTACAGCAGCAGAGATATCGGGATATACTATAGGAAGTGGCGGCCCGGCTGTTTCTCTCCGCTCCTGCCGTCTGTCAAACTGAATGTATAACAGAGGGGTGGGCTTTTGGTTCAGAGCAGGCAACCACTGGACAATGGCAAACACTATGTATGCTGGGAAGCACGGGAAATAAGATTCCAGCAATTACAGGTCCTGGTAAAATGTTGATGAAGAGGAACCATCCCGCTCAAAAAACAAGAAGGAAAGATACAGAGGATGACAATATTAGGCTGTCATGCGCACAAAATTGGAAGGCAAGACCATGATTTTTTTACTGGTTAATTTACTGTGAAAGAACTGGAACAATATTAACATTATTTCAATATGTAATGATACCTTCATGTTAATAGTATACTGGAATATTTAAAATCCTAATTCCTTATTCCTTCATGTGAGATCAAGAAGATTATTTTTTACATCAGCATGACTTCTTTTTCTAGTCTGGAATATTTTAGTGTTGGAGTTTGAAGTTCTGCAGAAGGTGCAGTACACGCACTGTGAGACTAAACATCCATCCATGTGAGGCCGAACATCCATCACTACCTAATACAAGTCTTCCATTTTAGGTTTGCTGTCCCTCAGTGTAGGGGAATAATTATGTAGTAGCAGGATAATAGATACAAGATGATAGGTCTTAGGGTTTAGATGAGTAGACAGCATATTTGTTCCAAGTAAAAGATATATATATAGATATATATCTATATACAGTATATATATATATATCTTTATAGTACACGTAGAATGTCAAATAAGAGGTAATATGCTTTTAAGACAAAATAGTTAAAATTGCAACAATGGGGAATATTTACTAATAGTGTAACTTTTACGCAGTCCAAACGTAGACGAGACAGTCTTAAAATGTGTCAAATTTATTATAGTGATTCATACAGTTTGGTCTCTTTAGATTGTCTAATAGAGATGAGTGGATACTTTAAATTCAAATTCAACGGTTTCACCAAATCTTTGCAAGAAATTTGATTTGAGTTGAATATATATAACACCCAGAAATTTATAAAAAGGTTGCAATCATCATTGGCCCCAATCTCCTCCCTCTCATGTCCCGACTCTGCATTGAAGCATTATAACAAAATAATGCTATGTTCCCTGGATGAAGCCGCACCTCCTACACAAAGAACAATTCGGCATAGACGGCTACAACCCTGGCACACGCCTCAAACACGTCTTCTCCAGAGGTACTCCAGGTGCGTTGAACGGCTGTGGAGAAAATCAAATCTGCCCGAAGATTTCCTCCACTATAAATTTATGCTGAAAACATATAACTCTGCCCTTCACCTCTCCAAACAAACCTACTTTAACAACCTCATAATCTCACTTTCCAATAATCCTAAACGACTCTTTGACACGTTTCATTCTCTCCTCAATCAAACAGCACAGGCCCCGACCACCGACCTCAGCGCTGACGATCTGGCCAATTATTTCAAAGAAAAAATTGACCATATCCGACAGGAAATTTTCTCCCAATCCCCAAATGTTATGCATGCTCCCTCCCGCCACATTGTATCTTGCTCATTTTCTGACTTCGAACCAGTCACGGAAGATGAAGTGATCAGGCTCCTTGCATCTTCTCGCCCTACCACCTGCACCAGTGACCCTATTCCCTCACATCTCCTTCAGTCCCTTGCTCCAGCTGTCACCACTCACCTAACTAAAATTTTCAACCTTTCCCTCTCATCTGGTATCTTTCCCTCTTCTTTTAAACACGCCAGCATACAACCATTACTTAAAAAACCATCCCTCGACCAGAACTGCACGGCCAACTACAGACCTGTTTCCAATCTTCCCTTTATCTCTAAACTCCTGGAACGTCTGGTCCATTCCCGTCTAATCCGCTATCTCTCAGACAACTCTCTTCTTGACCCTTTACAATCTGGTTTCCGCTCTTTACATTCTACTGAAACTGCCCTCACTAAAGTCTCTAATGATCTACTAACAGCTAAATCTAATGGTCACTACTCCCTGCTGATTCTCCTGGATCTCTCTGCAGCATTCGACACTGTGGATCACCAGCTCCTCCTCACTATGCTCCGCACTTTTGGCCTCAAGGACACTGTTCTCTCCTGGTTCTCCTCCTATCTCTCTGACCGCTCCTTCTCTGTGTCTTTTGCCGCCTCCTCCTCCTCCCTACTTCCTCTTACTGTCGGGGTTCCTCAAGGATCAGTCCTAGGTCCCCTTCTTTTCTCCTTATACACCGCACCTATTGGACAAACAATCAGTAGATTCGGTTTTCAGTACCATCTCTATGCTGATGACACCTAATTATACACCTCTGCTCCGGACATCACCCCTGCATTACTACAAAAGACCAGTGATTGTCTTTCTGCTGTGTCTAACACTATGTCCTCCCTCTACCTAAAACTGAATCTGTCAAAAACTGAACTACTCATCTTTCCTCCCTCCACTAACCTACCTGTGCCCGATATTGCCATTTCTGTTTGTGGCTCCACCATTACTCCCCAGCAACAAGCCCGCTGCCTTGGGGTCATTTTTGATTCAGATCTTTCTTTCACTCCTCACATCAAATCACTCGCTCGTTCATGTCATCTACACCTCAAAAACATCTCAAGAATCAGGACTTTTCTCACCTTTGACTCGGCAAAAACTCTTACTATAGCTCTTATTCATTCTCGTCTTGACTATTGCAACGCTCTACTAATCGGTCTCCCTCTTACTAAACTCTCCCCTCTCCAATCCGTCCTGAACGCAGCAGCCAGGATCATATTCCTCGCCAACCGCTACTCAGATGCCTCTTCCCTGTGCCAGTCATTGCATTGGTTGCCCATCCAATATAGAGTTCATTTTAAACTTATCACGCTTACCCACAAAGCGCTCCATGCTTCAGTACCCCCCTACATCTCCTCCCTCGTCTCAGTCTACCACCCTACACGTGCCCTCCGTTCTGCAAATGACTTGAAACTAAAATCCTCCATAATCCGAACTTCCCACTCCCGTCTCCAAGATTTCTCGCGTGCTGCGCCAATTCTCTGGAATGCACTACCCAGGACAGTTCGATTAATTCCCAATACCCACAGTTTCAAGCGAACCCTAGAAACACATTTCTTTAGACTGGCGTATCACCTAAACACACTCTGTCCATCCCAGCTTTCCCCCATATTAAAATCTTCTTCAACTTCGGGTTCAAACCAACCATGCACATAAAAGCCTCTGTCAGGACTGCACACATACTGGCTGGCGACCAGTCCATGTATTATTATTTATCCTATTCAGTATATCAAGGCTGCATTATACAATATATGTACTTTTTACCTTTTGTGTCTCCCCCACTTCCTCATAGACTGTAAGCTCGCGAGCTGGGCCCTCACTCCTTTCGATATGAGATATGCTTATTCTGTATTGTCTGTACAAGTCCCCCCTAAAATTTGTAAAGTGCTGCGGAATATGTTGGCGCTATAAAAATAAACTATTATTATTATTAATATATTTACCCTGAATCGCAATGCAAAAAATGCTCTAATTACCTAAAAAGTCTCTTGGAGTCTATATATTTTAACCAATATACCTTAGTTCAACCAATTCACAGTCACAATGAGTGACTATATAGGTCCAGCAATTCCCTATACTGTATATCACTTAAAATTTTGGATTAGTATTCACGGACTGAGGCTACCACTCTTTTTCTACACGTATGCTGTGAGCTCAGAGTTCCTACAGTACAATCATAAATTGGCACTCCTTGACTGGACCCTATCCTTTACTGTTATTAGAAATAATTTATTTTGAATGTGAATCATGAGATTCACATATGCAAAATTACTACCCCTGGTCCAATATCACATCAAAACGACAGGTAAGGACTGCAACAGCATTTATGGTAAAGAAAATTCCACTACCAATAACTAAAATGGGAGACTTCAACCTCAAAACATAGATGTATTGGTGATGGAAGAATAAAGGAATATTTTGTGCTGTGAATACTGTCGCTGTCCTTTTTATCATTTGGTTCATATGTTTTATACTGCCTGTGATAGCTTCCTGATTGGCTGCACTAGACCATGTGTTGTGATAGTTTCAGGGCTTTATGGGGAAGCTGTGCTTGACGCTATTAGCCCACTTATTGACTTTTCAAGCGGTGTGTGAAATGACGCTGGGCATTTTTTTTCCTGATCAAATCACAGTGTTTGAATTCAAGTGGAACCACGAATTTTAGGAAATTCGATTCAAATTCGGTCTTCCAAGAATTAATCTGATCATGTCTATTGTCTAGTGAAAGTTTACACCACCTATCAGTTGGCTTAGTTTGTGCCAGAAATGTACACCCAAATTTTGGTGCATTTTTGACGCATGGCATTGCACATTGAGCCAAGCACTTCTTTAGCAAAGTCACGTCGGCTAAGTCAGTCATAAAATTGTGCAAGTCATGAAAGACTATTTTTTAGCACAAATTGTGGTAAAATTCTGGTAAATTTAGCTTAATAAATCAACCCACCATCACCACCCATGGTGTCGGAGCCGTTCTGGCATATTTATGAAAGGGGGAATACTTAAGGTTAACTTGTCATATCCCCAATGCTATCAACCTGCAGAAATGGGGTTAATCTGCAGCTCAATAGTGTTTTTCAAGCAGTGCAGTTGCCATACTTAAGCCTGGCTCCTGGGAAGAAATTAACTTTATTTCTCCAAGCAGCCACCGACTTTCAGTCATAAAAGCACGAGCAGCGCAACTTCATTTACCACTCAGTACATAGTGAGCAGCAGCTGTAACTGCACCCCGGCACTGACTGACATCCGGATCTATACATGTAACACCTGCACATGGAACTGTCAGAGCAGCTACTGGTATACTGGGACTTACAGACACTAAGAAGAGCTTTGCAGCTGCTGTTAAACAGGGACCTACAGACATTAATCGTTCTTTCCCTGAGCTGCAGTGGACTACAATTCCCATGGACCCTTGTTTCTGTCAGATGACACAGCCTGGAAAGATAGGAGGGAGGAGGGACTTGGGGGAGGGAGCTGGAGAGAAAGTGAAAGTAAAACTAGAGAGGAAAGGAAGTGTGGCAGCTTGTTGTTGTGAAAGACGGAGCGCTGTGGACTTGTATCCCGCTACGCTGCGGAGCGTTGCCGTCCCCTCTGATATACCCGCGCATCTGGAGAGAGCGCGTCCCTGTCACCCGGTGAAGCAAGTGACATCAAGGACTCGGAGAGTTCTGCCGGCACTCCCACCGTATAAAGGCCTGAATCCTGCCGCCCCCAGCTGGTGTCCAGGGAAACCTACAACTGGTTGAGACGCACCGTGAGTGCCCTTTTGAGACTTGTGGTTCTACCAGCGCCAGTTACAGTGAGTACACTACGCCCCAGACTTTTTACGTTAATGTTCATCTAAGTGCACCAACGTTTATAAATTTGCGCGCCAACATCCGCGGCAACTGGGCCCCAACGTTTGGACTGAGTTAATACAAGAAAAGGGGAACCCTGCTACATTATATTTGCAGGGGCGGGGAAAAATTAGGT
Source organism: Phyllobates terribilis (assembly GCF_046119375.1). Taxonomy (NCBI): domain Eukaryota; kingdom Metazoa; phylum Chordata; class Amphibia; order Anura; family Dendrobatidae; genus Phyllobates; species Phyllobates terribilis. The sequence goes on from NW_027362762.1 coordinate 868,025,635, forward strand.
TGTGATGTGTATATGATTTTTATAGAGCACCGTTACCTGTATTGTATGTTGTTTCTTTAAATCCACCTCATTTCTGCTGCATAGCAATAAACCTGTTAACTGTTTTACTTCTGTTCCGGGTGAGTGTGTACTGAGCTAAAGGCAGGGGCTTCCCGAATCAGTCCCTGGCAGAAGATAACAGTCCTTCTGCAGTCCTAGAGAGAGCTCCAATCAAGATTCGGGTGGAGGCACTGCGCCCTAGAGAGGTGAGACCCCCCATAACACCCAGCGTACCGTGGTAGCCCTGAAGGGGTGTTACATACAGATGTACTGCTGAGCTGGCGGTCAGTCAGTTCCGGGGTGAGGTTACAGCCATTACTCAGAGTTTGGGGACATGACAGGTTCCCTTTAAGTCTCATTCAGATATCTGGTTTTTCTCATATGTATTGTATCCATGTTTTTCATGAACAGAATACATAGCCATTATAGACTAAAGATATGTTCACATGGAGTGTTGAGCAAATTTGTTAGGCAACTTAAATTCGTGTTCGGGGTTCCGGCTTGTTCGCGACAAAAAATCGGCTCCGCCAACGAACATCCCTGATTTGCCACGCTGTCAGGCAGATGTTTGTGGCAAATCAGGGATGTTCATGGACGGAGCCAATTTTTTTGCGTGAACAAGCCGGAACCCCGAACACAAACACGAATTTGAAATGCCGAACAAATTCGCTCAACACTATTCACATGTACGTGTTTTTGCATACCATGTCTGGTGATACTGTAGCGAGTGGGTTACTGTAATAGGAGCCACTGTTGCAACAAGTAAGTTCATGAAATTTCTTCCCTCCTAAATATTCCAAGAACAACAGTGAGTGATATTACTGAAAGTGGAAAGCATTTAAGAACCACAGCAAGAATCATTGCTGTCAACAATGTTGTCAGAGGTATTACGCCACTTTTACGGACTCACAATAAAACATACAAAAACTAAACCAAAATGGATTTTCCTGGGAAATATATTAAGGAACATTCTTTCCAGGGTAATGACTTGTATATAAGGCAAAATAAATAGACAAAAACAAAAATACTCCGGCAGCTCTGGGTAACTTTTGAGAAACAGCTGAGCCACGAGGTTAAGCACATGGGCCAGGCATGCTACATGTGTGAGCTCGTCTCGTCTCAAAGCCGCCACCAGGTTCCGGCCATTGTCACACACGACCATGCCTGGCTGTAGGTTCAGCGGTGTCAGCCACAGATCTGCCTGCTCTTTCAGAGCTGTCCACAACTCTTCAGAATTGTGCCGCTTGGCCGAGGCAGTGCTGCAGTGCTTCCAGCTTGTGACTGATGTGGTCATTTCGGAGATGGAGGCAGAAGAGGAGAAGGAGGCTGAGGAGGATGAGGTGTAGGACCTGTAGACTGTGGGGGAAACCCTGATTGACCTTGGGCCCGCAATCCTCGGCGTCGGGAGGATGTGTTCCGTCCCAAGTAGAGATGAGCGGTGTTCGACTCAAACTGTTCGCCAATCTCAAATTCGAGCTGTTTTGGGCGGTGTTCGAGCCGTTCGACGAACCCGAACGATTTGAAAAAAATCCGGCTGTTCGAGGTTATGTTCGATAACTGTTCGTGCACCAAAATCATAACTGGATTTTTTCTCAGTAATGCTGAAAATTAATGTTAATACGCAGTTTGAGTGTACAGCGGGGCAGGGGGGAGGGGCAGGGGATGGATCTCTGCATAAATAATGAAGAACTCCATTTTTTTTTCTTTTTCCCGCATTTACAGTAGGGAGGTGCAATCTGTCAGCCTATCAGCAGCGCACACATGGAGCGAACTGCTTTTTTTCACACAAACAAGGGCATGTGTCATTGGCAGTGTATGTCACATGTCCTTGCCCTATAAGTCCCAGCCATTTTTCGCGTCGCCACCATTTTCTCACTGTTGCAGCTGCGTGTTAGACGGCACCGCTGTTGCTGTGTGCGCTATACTTTGAGTGTTAATTTCAAGCCAATTTTCGCACAAATCTACAGATGGCTTGGGAGTAGGGAATAGTTGTGATTGCAGTCCTTTTGAGGACTAGGTTACATCATTTCCTACGACTTTTATCAGGCAGGTCTGTGCTCTTAAATAGATAGGTTGGGAGTAGGGACTAATTGTAATTGCAGTGCTTTTGAGGGCTAGGTTACATCAGTTCCTATCACTTTTTGCCAGGCAGGTCTGTGCCAGTGCTGTGCAAGTTTTTTTCACAGCATTTGGCTAAATCTAGCTAAGCAAATCCTTTTTGGCCTCTTGCAGTGTGTGTTAGTCAGTGGAGTAGCCTATCTGTGTTGCAAGCTACACCACCTGTGTATAGAATACACATTTTTTTACTGCACCTAGCCAAGTAAAACCTTTTGGGCAGAGCATCATTCTATTAGTCCATCTATACTAACCTCCACCAGGTTGCAAATTCAAAATAATTTTTATCTGCATCTAGCTCTGAAAAAATATTTGAGCTTGTAGCAGTGTGTGGAACTTGTTCTATTAGTCCATCTATACTAACCTCCACCAGGTTGCAAATTAAAAATAATTTTTATCTGCATCTAGCTCTGAAAAAATATTTGGGCTTGTAGCAGTGTGTGGTACTCATTGTATTAGGCCATCTATACCAAGCTCCACCAGCTTTGAAATTAATAAGAATTTTTAGATGCATCTAGCTCTGAAAAAATATTTGGGCTTGTAGCAGTGTGTGGGACTTGTTCTATTAGTCCATCTATACTAACCTCCACCAGGTTGCAAATTAAAAATTATTTTTAACTGCATCTAGCTCTGAAAAAAATATTTGGGCTTGTAGCAGTGTGTGGTACACATTGTATTAGGCCATCTATACCAAGCTCCACCAGCTTTGACATTAATAAGAATTTTTAGCTGCATCTAGCTCTGAAAAAATATTTGGGCTTGTAGCAGTGTGTGGGACTTGTTCTATTAGTCCATCTATACTAACCTCCACCAGGTTGCAAATTAAAAATGATTTTTATCTGCATCTAGCTCTGAAAAAATATTTGGGCTTGTAGCAGTGTGTGGTACTCATTGCATTAGGCCATCTATACCAAGCTCCACCAGCTTTGAAATTAATAAGAATTTTTAGCTGCATCTAGCTCCGAAAAAATATTTGGGCTTGTAGCAGTGTGTGGGACTTGTTCTATAAGTCCATCTATACTAACCTCCACCAGGTTTCAAATTAAATATAATTTTTATCTGCATCTAGCTCGGAAAAAATATTTGGGCTTGTAGCAGTGTGTGGTACTCATTGTTATAGGCCATCTATGCCAAGCTCCACCAGCTTTCAAATGAATAAGAATTTTTAGCTGCATCTAGCCCGGAAAATAATTTTTATTCCCAATTGTGGTAGCAATAGAAATATGGGGCGCCCGCCTGGCTAACAAAAATATACGCTTCATAACAAAAAACACCAGCCTAGCGCACTGCATTAATAAGATGGCATCATCGTCTCTCCCAGTGCTAGGCCTACTACGCCGGCTAGCATTCCTGTGCCTAAAACACAATGTATGGGTCCGCGCTAGCCACGATGCTGAGGGGTCTAAAGCTGCTGCTAACGCTTTATCACAATTCAATTGGCAGATTTTCACAGAGCTCCTCCCCAACGCCCACCCATCGGGCAACAGTTGCCCACTCTCCCTATGGGATCTAGTGGCTAATAGTTGATGCCATTAATCAGAGCGTCAGTTGCTCCGTCGACGTGGCAAGCATATGGTAAGGCATGGGAAGAGTGGACACGACTAGTAGCAGGCAGATGGGTTGACCAATGTGAACAAGCCAGATTACAAGTCACCATAGAATTTCTCCACAAGCTAATGATGAGGGGCATATCAGGGGCGTCAGCGCAGCGGTGTCTGACCGGAGTAGCATTTCACTTCCAACTACTGAATTGGGGAGATGTGACAAAGATTCATCATCAGACAATCCATAAAAGGGTGGAAAAGGGGTCAGCCAAGTCAGGAGTGTAGATGTCCTGTCCCGTGTCACTAAAACTGATTTCTCACATCATATCCCTAACACCATTAACATGACATTCACAATTTGAAGCAACACTACTGTCTACTGCATTTGTGATCGCCTTCTTCGAGGCGCTATGCATAAGCGAATTAGACCCTCAATCCAAAATTACCACCAGTGGAGGCTTATTACACCAGGACGTAGTCATAGCCAATAATGCAATACGTCTACGCATACGCCAATCGAAAATGGTTCCAGCGGGCAGGGGCACTTGGGTACTTCTACAACCCACAAACGGTACACTGAGTTGGGTAACAATAGTAAAGACATATATAACCATCAGATCACAAAGTAATTTCTTCCTATCACACATTGATGGAATGCCATTATCAAGATACCATTTACAAGCTATATTTAATAAATGCATAACATCGGCAGGGAACCACCCCAAAGATTATGGGACACACTCATTCCGCATAGGCGCGACCACGGAAGCAGCAAGAGCAGGACTGTCACAAACGGAAGTTCAGAGGATAGGGAGATGGCGATCCACGTGTTTGGCGAGATACATAAGACCGGACTTGTTATCCTAACGTGGTTTGTTTCTTTTACAGGTGACGCTAAGCCAACAGTGTGGGTGATAGGCCACTCGCATATATATTGGGCAGAAAAAAGGACGAAAGTCCGCCCAGGCGGGAGGAAATTAGAGTTTCATAACACATATTTCAACTGGAGAGGTATTAGAGGCCTGCTATGGCCACAGGTACTAATGGAGGTAATCAAGGTAGGGTGAGAGGAAGAGGTCCGATCATCTTAGTTATACAGGCTGGGGGAAATGACCTAGGTCATCACAAGAGCGCATAACTAATGGCAATAATGAAACTAGTCACTGAGCGCTTCAGAGAATTTTTCACAAAACTAACTATAGTATGGTCAGAGATTGTGCCGATAGCGGTATGGCAAGGTGGGCGAGACATCACGGCCATCGAACGGACAAGGCGGGTAATAAATATTCGGATGGCAAAATTTAGAAGAGACAGAGGCGGTGTAGTGATACAACACCGACAACTGGAAGGAGATATAGCAGGCCTCATACGGCCCGACGGTGTTCACTTAATGGATATTGGACTGGACATATTCCTGTCAGGACTCCAGGATGGAGTGGAAGAAGCGTTAAGAGTGATGCATGGGGGTCAGATTCCTGCATACGAGTACGCAGGATCCTCCGTGGCCTGGAAATAGAAAGGACATGTTGGAGAGTTACACTTGTTGGCCAACTTGCCGGTGTGGAGACCCAGGGCATGCTGCAACAAGCTGAATTATTTTAGAAATAAAATGCCTTTTTAATGGAATGAGTATAAAGAGTTAATAAAGCTGTGACCGATCCTCACCCATCCAGTTGTAAGAGTTACATTATTGTATTGTCAAGGAAAGGGAGGCGGTAGGGGGGCTGAGCATCTGGGTTTGGTTGGGGGTCCCCACAGTCTGCCTAGGCTAGATGTATTTAAAAATTCTTGTTAGATACACAGGCGGTGCAGCTTGCTTGGCAGCTGGGCTACTACTCCCAAAGTATTGCCTAGGCTAGATGAAGTTAGAAATTCTACGCTGACTAGCAGACACTGAAGCTTTGGAGCAGACCTCTGAGTAAACAGCTCTTCTGACTCAACCATCTGTGTTTCCCCAAGCCATAGTGTATGTAGTTTCTTACAGTTAAAAGGGGAGGGGCCACCCAACCCACCTGGAATTGACGATGCCAACGTCACGTAAAACACAGCAAGGGGACTCCAAAAAGAGTCTCCATTATTTCCAAAAATTGTGGCACAGACACTACTTAAGTGGCATCAATTGCCCCAGAGTTGCTTAAAAGGGTTGGTGAGGTGATTTTACCAAATTCTCAAGCTTTTAGTCTCCCCAGGATGACACAGGGGTAGAAAAGTCCTTGCGGATCCAAGATTTGTTCATCTTTATGAACGTGTGTCTGTCTACATTCTCAGTGGACAGCCGCGTGCGCTTATCTGAAAGCACACCACCAGCAGCGCTGAACGCACATTCAGAGAGAACGCTGGCTGCAGGGCAAGACAAGATCTCCAAGGCGTGAGTGGCGAGCTCCGGACATTTTTCCAGATTGGAATCCCAAAATGAGCAAGGGTCCAGTGACACAGTCATGGCTTCAATGTTCACTTGGAGATACTCCTTTACCATCCTCTCTAGGCGTTGACTATGTGTCAGACTTCTTGTCTCCTGTGGCCTTGCAAAGGATGGTCTAAAAAAGTGGTGAAACGATTCCACAAAATTGCTGTTACCAGCAGATATTGTGTTACTGTTACGGTTTGAGTGATGAAGACTCGACAGTCCCACGGTTTGCAAGTTAGAACTGTGAGATTCACTACGTGCACCACTGGTGTTTTGTGGAAAAGCACATGTAAGATTCTGCAACAGCCTCTGCTGATACTCCTGCATGCGTGAATCCCTTTCTATGGCAGGAATTATTTCGCAAATTTACTTTTGTACCGGGGATCTAAGAGTGTGGCAACCCAGTAGTCGGGATTACTTCGAATTCTGACAATCCAAGGGTCATGTTGCAGGTAGTGCAGCAAGAAGGCACTCATGTGTCTTGCGCATCCAGGAGGACCAAGTCCTAGTTGTGTTGGTAGCGAGGTAAGAATCATGCTTCCTTCCTCTGCCCTCTCCCCCCAACCTCACACAACAGAAATGTGATCAAGGTCTCCCTCATCTGATGAGTCCTACATGCCCATCGCCAGTTCGTCCTACACTTCTTCCTCGGCTCCTGCAACTTCCTCAACAGTTTGGATGCTACCATGTGCCCTGGTTAATCCCTCTCCCCCACTCTCCCATGCCTGCCGCCTTGGTGCTGCCGACCATCTGGACCTTGGAGATGTTATCCCTTCCGCTTATGACTCCTCCTCTACTTCCCCCACCTCCTCTTGTCCCACCACCTGACTCTGAACTCTGTTTAACGTGTGCTCCAGCATGTAAATCACCGGAATAGTCATGCTGATAATGGCATCGGCGTCAGCACTCAACATCTTCGTCGCCATTTAAAAACTGAGCAGAAGGGTGTGTGGCGCCCCTGAGGGTTCAGTCGCCACAGAGGTACTGCATCTCACCCAGAGGTGTGGTATCTCACCTTCAGGTAAGGAAGGAGTATGGCTCGGGACCCTAACACCTGCATCCAACACATACCCGCAGTGGGGGTAGGGCGAGATTGCTCCTAAGGGAGTGCACAGTCCCAGGTCCCTAGCTGGCGGGAGGGTCCTATGTAGTGGGTGTGTGTGGAGAAAGCAGCTTAGGGGAGCACATGACAGGGAGAGTATAAATAGGAAGCCATCTTAGAAAGAGCAAGCCAGTCAGAGGAGGAGAAGTGACAGGAGCAGAGGCTCTGCATGAGCTTTGCTCCAGAGGCGGGCCTAGCCTGGGAGGCCCAGGACTGAAGGAGAGAAGAGAGGAGTTGGAGCAGGAAGGCTTCATAGGTCCCTGATCTGAGACCACTCCTGCAGCGTGATTTGCCCCACCTCTGGATCTCGTTGGCCCAGGCTATATGTCAGAACGTATTGCACCAGGGCTTGTCGGTGCTGCCACAGTCGCTGCAACATGTGCAGAGTTGAATTCCACCGGGTAGGCACATCGCATTTCAGTCGGTGAACTGGCAGGCCCAACGACTTCTGTAGAGATGTAAGTCGTTGAGCTGCGGGATGCGAACGGCGGAAGTGAGCACACAGCGACCGTGATAGTGGGCTAAAAATTGCTGGACAACCAGGTTCAACACGTGAGCCATACAAGGCACGTGTGTGACATTGCCCCGGCGAAGGGCCGCACCCAGGTTTGCACCATTGTCGCAGACGGCCTTCCCTGGTTGCAGGTCCAGTGGAGACAACCATTCATGAAACTGGGTCTCCAGAGCTGACCACAACTTCTCAGCTGTGTGACTCACATTTCCCAGACATTTCAAAGTAAACACCGCCTGATGCCATTGAGCCCTGCTGCGAGCATAGTAAGGAGGTGTGCAGGATTCCTTTGGCGCAGCTAGAAAGCCGGTGGCATTACCAGACAGGCTTTGGGTGCAGGTGGAGGACCGAGAGGAGGTTGAGGAGGCAGAAGCAGTGGAGGAACTTCTAGATAAAGAGGATTAACGTACAACTCGTGGGGACGGCAAGACTTGGACAGCAGCCCCTTGTCCTGCTGTCACCATAGTTACCCAGTGCCCAGTCAGCGACATGTAACGCCCCTGTCCATGCCTACTCGCCCAAGTGTCTGTGGTGAAAAGCACCCTGTCACACACAGAGTTTCTCAAAGAAGCGGTTATGTTGTGTGCGACATGCTGGTGGAGCGCAGGCACACCTTTCTTTGAGAAGTAGTGCCGACTGGGCATCTGGTACTGGGGCACTGCGACGGACATAAGGTCTCGAAAATCCTCTGTGTCCACCAGGCGGAAAGGCAGCATTTCAGTAGCCAATAGCTTGTGTTAGAACCTTGCTCTTAGTTTTTTTTCCTTTGCTGGTCACATGACCTTGTTGGCCTATTTAATCCTGCTCCGCCCTTCTGGCTTTGCTGGACTTCATTGTATATCTACTTTCTAGCTAGCCTGTGCTCTGTGTCTTGCTCTGTTAGTTTGCTTGGTCTACTGACCTCTATGTTCTATATATTTTGTTTGTTCGTCTGTCTGCTACTATTTCTGTTAGGAGGTGTCCCATATTCCTCCCAGTCCTTAGTACTTGTAGGGATTCCTTCCTCACATCTATAGGTCTCCGTACAGACTAGCTTAGGACTTTAGCAGGTCTGATCGCAAGATCAGGTTCCCTGTTACATCGTAGGGATTAAGCTGAGTTCTATCGTAGGGACAGATCTCCTCTCTTTCCTTAGCTCTGGTAGCAGAACATAACAGTAAGTCCAGCCAGCAAATTCTCTAAGGAAAGATTTTTCTGTTCCATCATGGTGTCGGTTCAGGATTTGGTTCATCGCCTGCAGGGACTCTCTCTGGAGGTGGCCGAGCTCCGTCAGCACGTGAGTAACTGTCCTGGAGCACATTTCTTGGAGCCTAAGGTATGTTTGCCGGATTTATTTTTTGGTGAACACCGAGAATTTTTTTCATTCAAAAATGCTTGCTTATTGTATTTTCGTTTGAGACCTAAGTCCTCTGGGGATGAATCCCAGCGCGTAGGGTTCATAATGTCACTTTTGCGCAAAGAGCCTCAGGAGTGGGCCTTTTCTTTGCAACCTAGTGATACATGCTTCAGATCAGTGGATAGTTTTTTTTCTGCTTTGGGACTATTATATGATGATCCTGACCGCGTCGCATCAGCTGAGACTGAGTTGAGACGTTTAAAACAAGGATCAGGTAATGTGGAAAAATATTGTACTCATTTCCGTCGTTGGTCTACTCAAACAGGGTGGAACGATTCTGCTCTGAAAAGTCTATTTCTTGCTGGGCTCAGTGAAAGGGTTAAAGACCTGCTAATTGCTTATCCTACACCTGAAGATTTGCAACAGGCTATGCAATTAGCTATACGGGTGGATAGAAGACTGCGTGCAAGGGTTAATGAGAGCAAATCCTCTGCTATGTCAGTTTCTGGTTATGAGAATGTGTGTACTAACAGTGGTGAACCGATGGAGATTGGATCGGTGGCACCTCGCTCTCAAGAAAAAGACCGTCGATTTTTTGAAGGCTTGTGTTTCTATTACGGAAAATCTGGTCATTTGATTAAAGGCTGTGAGCTTCGTATGAAGAAAGAAAAAAAAATGGTCAGTCATGCCCGTATTGCCTGTTTAAATTCAAAGGGTGTATTTTTAGCTGCTTCCACGATTGCTCAGGAAAAATTAATGGAATTTCGGGTGTTTGTCGATTGTGGGTCTACTCTGAATGTTATTGATGGGGGATTCGTGGAAAGACTCAATTTAAAACCTGAACCTTTATCATCCCTCATTGCTGTGGTTTCTGTGGATGGTTCCCCTTTGAAGAATATTACTCTCAAGGTCTGTGAATTTCCTCTCACTATTAATGGTGTTCACCATGAGAAATTGGATTTGGTAGTGTTGAATAACTTGCCTTCTCCAGTAATATTGGGATTGCCCTGGTTAAAATTTCACAATCCTGTACTGGATTGGTCTACCAGTGAAATTAAATCCTGGAGCCATAAATGTTATGACAAGTGTTGTAATGGGCTTATTGCAGCTTTGGATAGGGGAGAATTGCCTGTTCCTATTCAGGATTTTTGGAGAGTTTTTTCTGAGAAGGAATCGCAGGTTTTGCCTCCCCATAGAGACTATGATTGTTCTATTGAATTTGTCCCTGGAGCGACTCTTCCTAAAAGTCGTTTATTTAACCTTACTATTCCTGAGAGGAAGGCTTTGGAGGAATACATACAGACAAGTTTGGCCGCCGGTCACATTAGGCCCTCTAAGTCTCCTGTGGCGGTTGGATTTTTTTTTGTAAAAAAAAAGGACGGCGGTTTACGTCCTTGTCTGGATTTTCGTGAGATTAACAAAATTACTGTACGCAATCCTTACCCACTGCCATTGATTCCTGATCTGTTTAACCAGTTAATGGGGGCCAAGTGGTTCTCTAAAATTGACCTTAAGGGGGCATACAATCTGTTGCGCATGAAGGAGGGTGACGAATGGAAGACTGCTTTTAACACTCCTGTGGGTCATTTTGAGAATCTGGTTATGCCTTTTGGTCTTACTAATGCTCCTGCATTTTTTCAGAATCTGATTAATGACATCCTTAGACCTTTGATCGGTAAAAATGTGGTTGTGTATTTGGATGACATTTTGATTTATTCGCCGGATCTGGAGTCTCATTGGCGGAGCGTGCGTGAGGTATTACAGTTATTAATGGACAATTCGCTTTTTGCTAAGCTGGAGAAATGTGAGTTCGCTGTACAGAGAATTAGTTTTTTGGGCTACATTATCTCCAGCAAAGGTTTTGAGATGGATCCGGTTAAGGTTCAGGCTGTGCAGGAATGGCCTAGGCCTATTGGTTTGAAATCGATACAGAGGTTTTTGGGTTTCGCCAATTACTATAGAAAATTCATAAAAAAATTTTCTAGTATTGTCAAACCTCTGACTGATCTCACCAGGAAAGGTGCTGATGCGGTTCAGTGGTCTTCTGAGGCCATTGAAGCTTTTGTGTATCTCAAGGAGAGGTTCACCTCTGCTCCCATCCTTATGCAGCCTGATGTTACTAGGCCGTTTTTGGTTGAGGTTGATGCTTCCTCTGTGGGGGTTGGCGCAGTATTGTCTCAGGATAACGGGGATGGATTACATCCCTGTGCCTTTTTTTCAAAAAAATTTTCGGAGACTGAACTGAATTACGATATTGGTAATCGGGAATTATTGGCTATTAAACTCGCATTTGAACACTGGCGCCACTTCTTGGAAGGTGCGGAATTTCCCGTTCAGGTTCTTACGGATCATAAAAATCTGATATATCTTGATGCTGCCAAGCGCCTGAATGCCCGTCAGGCTAGGTGGGCACTGTTTTTCTCGCGGTTTAATTTCTCCGTTACTTACATCCCTGGTACTAAGAATGTTAAGGCGGATGCCTTGTCTCGCAGTTTTTCTCCCATAGTCGGTGCTGAGAAAGAGGAGAACATTTTACAAGAAGGTGTTGTGATAGCTGCTTTGGACTCCGTTTTGGAAAATGAGATTCTTAAAGCACAGGAGAATGCCCCCTCCTCATGGGAGGTTGTTTGTGCCTGGGACCTTTAGGAGAGATTTGTTTGTTGAGTGTCACGAATCTCGGTTGGCAGGTCATCCCGGAATCTCTGAGACCAAGAGACTGGTGGGTCGCAGTTTTTGGTGGCCTGGATGGCAGAAGGAAGTCATTAAGTGGGTGCGTCAATGTACTATATGTGCTAGATCTAAGTCCTCACATACTCCTGCTGCGGGGTTGCTTTGTCCTTTGGAGGTTCCCAGTGCTCCTTGGACACATTTGGCTATGGACTTTATAACTGACCTTCCCCCCTCTGAGGGTTTTACTGTCATCTGGGTGGTCGTGGACCGTTTTAGCAAGATGTGTCACTTGGTTCCTTTCGTCAAACTGCCCTGCGCTAAAACTCTCGCTAAGGCCTTTGTCAAGGAAATTGTCAGACTTCATGGCGTTCCTACTGACATTGTTTCTGATAGGGGTCCTCAGTTCGTGGCTCGTTTTTGGCGTGCCTTTTGTGATAGGTTGGGAGTTCATTTGTCGTTCTCGTCCGGATATCATCCTGAATCTAATGGCCAGACAGAAAGGAAAAACCAGGATGTTGAGCAGTTCTTGCGTTGTTTTGTGGCAGACAATCAAGAGGGGTGGTCTGAGTTTCTGCCACTTGCTGAATTTGCTCTGAACAATCATACATCTTCTTCTGCTGGTTGTTCGCCTTTTTTTTTGTTGTTCTGGGAGACATCCGTCGTTTGGGTCGTTCTCCAAGTTGGGATCTGCCGTGCCTGAGGAGGAGAATTTTTCCGGTGATTTGGAGAGAGTTTGGACGGATGTGCGTGGTAATCTTCAGGAGGCCAACAGAAAATCTAAAGACTACTTTGATAGGAAACGACAGGAGGTTTTGTTCGCTGTTGGTGACATGGTTTGGTTGTCCTCTAGGAATCTGCGGTTGAGGATTCCTTCAAAGAAATTGGGTCCCAAGTTTGTAGGGCCCTTTAAGGTGCTTCAGGTTGTCAACCAATCTGCTGTTAGGTTGGAGGTTCCTACCTCCTGGAGAATTAATCCGGTATTTCATGTCTCTCTGTTGAAAAAAGCTGTTGTATCGGATTGTGACGCCTCTGCCTCTGTTCCTCCGGTGGTGGAGGACGGGGAATATGAAATTTCTCGCATCCTTAACTCTAGACGGTATAGAGGTAGTTTGCAGTATCTTGTGGCCTGGAAAGGTTTCGGTCCCGAGGATAACTCTTGGGTGAGGTCAGATGATGTTTCCGCGTCCAGACTTATCAGAGCGTTTCACAGGAGATTTCCTGATAAGCCTGGTCCTAGGGGATTCGGAGGATCCTCTTAGAAGGGGGGGTACTGTTAGAACCTTGCTCTTAGTTTTTTTTTCCTTTGCTGGTCACATGACCTTGTTGGCCTATTTAATCCTGCTCCGCCCTTCTGGCTTTGCTGGACTTCATTGTATATCTACTTTCTAGCTAGCCTGTGCTCTGTGTCTTGCTCTGTTAGTTTGCTTGGTCTACTGACCTCTATGTTCTATATATTTTGTTTGTTCGTCTGTCTGCTACTATTTCTGTTAGGAGGTGTCCCATATTCCTCCCAGTCCTTAGTACTTGTAGGGATTCCTTCCTCACATCTATAGGTCTCCGTACAGACTAGCTTAGGACTTTAGCAGGTCTGATCGCAGGATCAGGTTCCCTGTTACATCGTAGGGATTAAGCTGAGTTCTATCGTAGGGACAGATCTCCTCTCTTTCCTTAGCTCTGGTAGCAGAACATAACAGCTTGCAGATGGTGAAATTCAACCTCTTAGCTTTGTCATGGCTAGGAGGAAATGGTCTTTTACTTGTCCACATCTGAGGGACCGAGGGCTGGCTGTTTTGCTTTGACGGGGTTGAATAGGGTGTCCCCGGCAAACTTGCCGGTCTGTGAGGAAGATGCAGGCGGAAAAGTTAGGTTGCCTTGATCCAAAGGTGGTGCTCTCGATGTCGGAGAGCGCTCACCACCAGCTGGTGTTTCCACTTCCAAATGAAATGATGACCTGCCAATCACACTGGCTGTTGCGGGTAAAAAGGTGGCAGGTCTGCGTCTGAAAACATGTGTGATTGCTGTCCACCCAGTCACAGAGGATGAAGAAGCACAAGATGGGGCAGACGGTGGTTGGCCCGGCACGCTAGGCCGCATTATAGCACAGTGAGCTTCCCACTACAACTTATGCTTCATATCCATGTGACGGTTCATGCATGAAGTACTCAAACTATGGATTTTTTGGCCTCTACTTAGCTTTTGGTGACAAATATTACAGATAACACGAGTTTGGTCATCCTTATCGATCTGAAAAAATGCCCAGGCTATGCAAGGCTTAGAGCCCATGCGACCTGAAGAGCCACTACGACTTGTGGTCAGAGGCAGAGTTGTGGTTGAGGATGCAGTTGTTGACGTGCTTCCAGTTCTCCGTCTCTGTCCAGGAAGGCACAACCTAACCTCGTCGTCAATAGCATTTGTGACGCCCAGCTGCGCTTGGTATCACAGATCCTAGAAGAGTGCATTGATGGAATCCTCCACAAGAGGCCCCCATAAACATTCACACAGCTCCACCTTCCACCTCAGACCAGCAGAGGAAGCCCGTAGGGATATAAATAGGGAAGGTGGAGCTAGGCAGTTCAGTTCCTCTGATGAGTTCCTGCAGTAGAGAAGCCTAGCTCAGTCTAGTCTAGAGTTAATAGTTCAGCAGTGGAGCACAAGGCTCCTGTTAGCTAGATTCAGGGAGCCCAGTTAGAGCTTAAGGTGTGCCGGCACCATAAGATCGGTGAAGCGCTGCAAGCTGCCGTTAGTGTGTATAGCCTAGTGAGGGCCCGAGTAGGCCGAAGGCGAGTGGAGAGATAGTACATAGGGGGCAGAGGAGCTTAACCAGCTCACCCCGAAGCATTTACCAGACACCGGATCCGAGCTTACCGGGATCTCTATGACCCAGTAAGGCATAACCGGAATCCCTGGAGAACTACAAGTCCCAGGATCGCTAAGGTGCTGATACGTAACATAGCCAGGAGACGCTTAGGTCCCGCATACTGGGAGCATGAACTCCAAGACAAGGCCCTACCACAAGGTCAGCCAGCGCAGGACTGAGACAAAGTTAGGCCTAGCTCCAGGCAGGTCAGAAACTTACTACGCAGAGGCAAGAAACAGGAGTCACTACACCCGCTCATTGGGGAGGATCCTGATATGCACCCTTCACCCTACAGTGCTCCGGGATGTGCCTGAATTTCAACCAGTAAAAGGTACTGAAGTGACTACCTTGTCCGTTCCCGTTCTTGCTCTGACCCAGCTGGGTCTCGCCTGTCCAGGTGGCGTCACGAACTCTACTACTACAAAACTACAAAATTAACAATTATCCACCCTTTTAAAGAGTGACCCCAGGGTACGGGCCCGGGAGCCGACCACCGCGACATCCCAAAGGCCAGGCAAAGGCCCGGGTACCGAGTCATCCTCATCCACTGGGCTAGTCACATCCTCCTCCACCTCCTCTGCTGACCTCATCGACTGGCTGACTGTGGGTTGACAGTAAGTGGGATCTCCAACCTCGTCATCATCACCCTGTGTGTTCTCACACCCGTCGTCCTAAGAGCCAACCTCTTCCTGCCCTGGCCGAAAAGTCAAGTTGTCACTCCAATCAGGTATTTGAGTCTCATCATCGTCTTCATCATTGTCTCCACCAACAGGAGTTACAGTTTGGGAACGAGGGTCTACATTATGCTCAGAACCTTCTTCATCTGGTCCTGGATCCGACTCAAAGATTTGGGGCATCAGTGCAAATCATTTCCTCGTCTGGATTAAGAGAAGCTCTGGAGCAGACCTCTGTTTCCCAGGCTATAGTATGAGCAAACAGCTGTGCAGACTCAACCATCTGTGTTACCCCATACACAGACGGGCAGCTGGAGACTTGGGATATGTGAGGAAGCAAGTACGATTGGGGTGACACCTCTGAGGACTGGAGTATTTGTAATGTTGAAGTTGAGGTGGAGGAGAGCCCACTTGAAGAAGCACTTGATATCCGTTGAAGCACCTGCTGTTTTTGTGCCTCATCTGGAATTTGTAGCGATGGGCGGGTCCGTAAGAAAGGGATCGTATCACATTGTCCACGAAAAGAAGTAGACATCTTAGTTTGGCTGGAAGATGGTCTTTCTTCTGCAGATGTTACTCCCACCCACCGCGGGGGGGCCCGACCCACCAGCGGACAGGCACCAGTATTGGGAGAGGGGGGCTGGTCATCAGAGTCCACCATGGCTCTGGCACAAACCCGGCGACACGGAGGTTGCACGGGCAGGAACGGACTGGCCATGTCGGCTTGGCACTCCAGCGAAGTCCCTCTGCCTGCTCGCGCCCGTAACCTCAAAGGGATGCGCAAGCGGCTTTTCTTCCCAGGGCTGTTCCCCGCCCAGCAAGAACGTGGGGGAGCTCAGGTCGGCCTTCCACTGTACTCCCTTACCTCCCTCGCTCTCTTTCCTTCTTCCGTTCTCCATCTAGCCCTCGGCTCTGTGGTGTCCGCTCTCCCTCCAGCTCTCTCCCTCTCACAGGTGGACTACAGCGTGTATTCACACTGTGGCGAATCTTTTGGACCCAGGCATAAGAAGTTGTCGAGGTAATGGATAATATGTGCCCCCTTAGAAACGTCCATTACAACCCATTCGAGGAAGCAACTAAACGCCTCAAATAGTGAGCAGGATCTGGAGCATCCCATGGGCAAACAGCGATCTATATAGTATGCTCCTTCCCAGAAGCAGCCCAATAGGTGGACACTATTCGGAGGCACAGGTAGTAAGTAACCGGAACGCCGCATCAATGTCTGTTTTGGCCATTAGGGTGACCCTTCCCAACTTCTTGATCCACCTGATTGCCTTATCAAAGGATGTACAGTATATACTACTGTACTTGGTTCCGCGTCAATGTTATTGTTTACGGACCTGCCCTTGGATATGACAAATGGTGGATTAGTCCGAATGTATTGGGTTCCGTTTTTGGCACAACTCACAATGGGGATACCACTACGTCTTGTAAGGAAAGTGTTCTGAATGGAACTGCCATTCTACCTAAAGATATTTATTTTTTTAATTTTCTTGTCACGACGTCTGGGTGTTGGTAGGCTGATTTTAGATTTTTACTCCAGCCTTTCTTGATTTTAGAAGGGCATGACATGCCTATATCTGTGTCTCCCCCTCCTTTTACTTCCCCACCTCTTTTCTTTTCGCATGACTATATGTACTTGTCACTTTTCCATGTGTTAGTTGTGTCTTCTGAGCAGTTTGTCAGCTTTTGGACACATTTGAAGTGTTTTCTATGTGTTTTCTATGTGTTTCTATGTGTTTTTGTTTGCCTGCCATTTGTTTTAATGGTGTTCGAAGGTGTTTGACGAACAGTTCGGCGAACATACGGGTGTTCGACGAACCGAACCGAACTCGAACACTACGGGGGTGGCTCAACACTAGTCCCAAGGTCTGACTGGGTCATGGCTTCCACTATGTTAACCCAGTGTGCCGTTAGCGAGATGTACTGTGCCCGGGGATGGCACACCGGGAGAAATAGTGGCTGCTGGGGACCGAATACCGAGGGACGGCCACTGCCATCAGGTTGCGGAAAGCTTCCGCCTCCACGAGCCTAAAAGGCAAAATTTCGAGCGCAAGCAGTCTCGAAATGTAGGAATTTAGTACTGTGGCCTGAGGGGCGTTGGCTGCGTATTTGCACTTGCATTCCAAGGACTGGGGTATGGACAACTGAACGCTGCGCTGGGACAAGGACGTGCTTGCTGATGGTGCTAGTAGAGAGTGTGCAACGAAAGGTGCAGGGCAAGAGGCATCTTTGCATGCACTATGGACAGGGGATTGGCTTGCACGCACAACAGCGGAAGAAGCAGTGGTGTCATCCGCAGACACTGTTCCTAGACTTTGGGGTTCGGCCCACAAAGTCGGGTGCTTTGCTGCCATGTGCCTGATCATGCTGGTGGTGGTCAGGCTGGTAGTTTTGCTACCCCTGCTGATGCTGGCCTGGCAGGTGGTGCAAATGGCCTTTTTGGGGTTATCGGCAGAGTCTTTAAAAAAACAACCAGATTCGGGAAGACCTAACAGTTGTACGGGCAACGTCTGTCATGTTGGTGTTACGGGGAATGGTTTCCCGCCTTCTGTCTGCGGCCACCACACTGCTTCTTCCTGCCTGTTGGGGTGTACTGACTCCCTCCCCGTGTGTGCTGCTGTCCTCGCTTTGCATGTCCGCCTGCCAGGTTTGGTCAGTTACTATAGCATCCACCACCTCGTCTTCCACTTCCGAACTCTGGTCCTCCTCCTGACTTTCTGGCAATTGTGTCTCATCATTGTCCACCTCTTGTGACACTTTCCCACCATCGCCTTCGTATGACCGTGGCAGCTCAAATATTTGGGCATTGCTACATGCGATCTCCTCTTGCCCCGCTTCAAGTGGACCAGGCGAGAGGCCTGAATCTATAAATGGAAAAGTGAACAGCTCTTCGGAGTGTACAAGTGTGGGATCAGTTGTCTCTGGGCACTCATCATGGTGGGAGGAAGGAGGATCAGGGTGAGGAATATGCGGTCCAGACACACGGCTACTGAGGCTTGACCGTGTGGAAGACAGGGTGGTGGTGGTGGTGGTGGCTAAGTGACTGGAAGCATTATCTGCTGTCCAACCAATAACCTTTTCACACTGCTCTGTGTTCAATAGTGGTATTCTGCGGTCCCCTATTAATTGGGACAGGAAGGTCGAGCGAGAAGATGTGGGTGTTTGTTGTGGCACAATTTCAGCTTGCCCACGACCTCTGCCTCTGAATGCACCATCACCATCACGTCCAGTTCACCGTCCCTTGCCACGTGCCTTGCCCATTTTAAATGGAGGACAATATCTTCCAAACTCACTACAAATGGCTGAATTTGGAGCGAACTTATAAGTGATCCGTGTGAAGGACAAACCACAGTTTTAAATAGCTGGCCTGTAGGTAACTATTTTTAACAGCAAATTGGTGTCAATAGCTTCACTGACACACTGAAACAAAATTTTAATGGAGGCCAGAAGTGACAATATTTTCAGCACAATTATATGCGATCCATGTGACGGACAAACCACAGTTTTAAATAGCTGGCCTGTAGGTAACTATTTTTAACAGCAAACTGGTGTCAATAGCTTCACTGACACGCTGCCACAAAATTTTAATGGATGCCAGAAATGGCATTATTTTCAGCGCAATTATATGTGATCCGTGTGACGGACAAACCATAGTTTTGAATAGCTAGATTTTTAGCACTGTAATATGGAAAGGACCTGGCTGTATTCTGCAGTGCCAACAAGCAAATGGCGCAGATAAACAGTGTTCTCTGGATTGCTTTTTAAGCAATAAATCAGGATTAAGATAAAAAAATATATATTTCTGGCCCCTGATACCTGGGCCTATTTCTACAAATATCTATAAAAGCACCAGCAGACAGAACTGGAATGGACCCTCTTGCTATGTGAACTGCAGTCTGCTATATACCCTGCCTGCCTAGCACTGATATCTATGCAGTTGGAATAGTCCTCAGAAGGACCGTTAGTTGAGATGGATATATGTCTCTAATATAGTCTGGTATATCTACAATAGCTAGAAACAATCAAATCTCTCCCTAGCTCAGCAGCAGCTCTCCCTACACTGTCTGATTCCGGGGTAGACTGTGACGAGCATGGCGGTGCCAGGTCTTATATAGACCTGATGACGCTGTGTGGCCAGCCAATCACATTAATGCCACAACCAACATGGCTGCGGCATTACAGTGTGTGGCAGACAATCCCTGCATGTTGATTGGCACTCTAAAGAGTGCCAAACATGCAGGGAGGGGACCCGAGCTTCCGCTGAGCAACCCCGGAAATACTCGGCGAGCGCCGAGCATCTTGAGCAGTGAGATGCTCAGGCGAGCACTGAGCAGTAGTGCGCATGCTCGCTCATCACTACTCACCACCTCTCGTGGCATATAATTCACCACCTCTCGTGACCATTCTTCTGGCTGAATGTTCACAAATTCTCACAAACACCCTCCAAAATCTTGTAGAAAGCCTTCCCAAAACAATGAAAGTTGTTTTAGCTGCAAAGGGGGACAGACTCCATATTAATACCAATAGAACTAGAATGGCATGCCATGAAAGCTCCTGCAGGTGTAATGTGCAGATATTACAATACTTTTTTTTCCGATAGTATATGTAAAAATATATAAATTTCATAAAGTAATTTGCTTACACTAATATCTATGGTATAGTTTCTGTGTGAGAAAAACAGATAACATATTACAATGAAACAAATCTGATGTGGTGTCATCCTCAGACATTATACATTCCAGATGTGTTTCTCTTCATAAAACTTCCTTGACAATAAAATCTTTGCAGCGGGAAATCCCAAAAAAATATACATAGGATAAGCTCAAGTCTTCATCGTTATTTAGGATAATTTACTGTTCGATCAGAAAGTCAGTGCATCCTGTAACTACAACGGAAAATTCTTTAAGCAGCTAAATAAACACATTGGAGGAAGAGCAGGTTGGCAGTGTGTAGGCCATTTGTACAAATCAGGACCTGGGTCTGATTTGGTTTTCCTAAGTATCAGCCTTGGAGGGAATTGTTTGTTAGAGTGAAAGGCTCAGTGCAGAATTTGTATCCTCCCCCCACCCCAATCCATCAGGCCTCACTCAGAAAAAAAAGCTCACTTTTGTATGTATATTCACATATAATAAAATGGGCACATGCTAATACATAATACATGCACATTTACGTATTACACACATACATGTACTTAGTACACACATGCACACAATCAGGGGGGCCCGTGACCGGGCCCTTGCAGAAGGGGGCTCACCAACGCCAGTGTCTATTTCGGCTGGATGTGCATCCTCAGATGCATATTCCATTGAAATGTACTGCAGAGCAGAGAGCCACTGGCTCCATGCATCGCAAATTCGCAATAGCTATATAAGCCACCGGTCAATCAAAGGATGGCAGCTGAGGCCGGCAGGCCCATCATGGGCTACACAGGATGTCACTGCCATGTGCGGCCCCACGTCCCTGTGCTGACTATGGAACAGAAAGAGAATCTGCTGTTGTAGGAGCAGAGACAAGTAAGAAGAATACTTTTTTTTTTACATATTTTACATATGCTGAAGAAGAGCACTAGGATAGCGGACATTATTAAAGAAAAAAGCCATAATAGGGGACATTATTAAAGAACGGGACTAGAATGGGGGAAATTATTAAAAACAGGGGGCAAGGTTGGGCAACATTATTAAATGAATGGGTTAAGAAGAGGGGCATTATTAAAGAAAGGGGGAATGATGGGGGATATTATTAAAGAAAAGGGACAAGATGAGGGACAGTATTAATGAAAAGGGCCAGGATAGAAGACATTATTAAAGAAAGGGGCCAGGATGTAGGACATTATTAAAGAAAGGGGCCAAGAAGAGGGACATTATTATAGGATGGGGGCATTATACTATTTGGATGGCTATTTGGGAGGCATTATATTATTTGGAGGGCTGTGTAGGGGCTATTATACTGTTTGGAGGGCTGTGTGGGGGCTAATTATACTTTTTTGATGGCTCTGTGGGGCCAAATTATACTGTTTGGAGGGCTAGGTGGTGACCATTATAATGTTTGCAGGGCTATGTAGGAGCCATTATACTTTTGGGAGGGCTGTGTGGGGGTCATTACACTGTTTGGAGGGCTGTGTGGGGTCCAACATACTGTTTGAGGGGCTGTGTGGGGGCCATTATACTGTTTGGTGGGCTAGTAGGGACCATTATACTGTATGTGCTCCATTATACAGAGTGGAGGGTTCTGTGGGGTCAATAAAACAGTGTGGAGGGTTTTGCTGAGGCCATTATACTGTGTTGAGGGCTATGTGGGGGCCATTTTACTGTTTGGAGGGCTAGTGGGGGAAAGTTTAATGTGTGGAGGACATTAAACAGTGTGCAGGGTTGTGTGGGGGCCATCATACTGTATGAGGCTTTGTCAGGGCCATCATACTGTATGTGGAGGACTATGTAGGGGTATGACGCGCCATCTGGGGCCGTGGGGTACTCAGTAGCCGGGCAGTCCTGTATTGAGGTAGTCACGGTGGCAGTGACCTAGTCCGTGGCCCAGAGCGGCCAAATAAAGAACAGTGAAAGTCAATTTGGGAAACTAAAGATTTGGGGATAAAGTTTGTTACGCCATCCTTGGTATGCGGCTATTTGGGGCCGCCGCTGTGGTGCAGATCCACTGGGGTTGATGGTGACGCAGCAGAGTTGGTTCAGCTCTCCACGGGTAGAGCTAAGCTCCAGGGCAGTATATAGTGGATTTTTGAGGTAGATGTTGCTGGTGTAGTGCAAGGCAGGTGATGGCGCAGCAATTATTCAAGGACACAGTGGAGTGCAGTCTTCAGGTTTTACTCACAGTTATTAAGTTCACGTCGTCCTGTGTCCTCTGGGGAAGTGATCCAGCCAACTCTCAGATTTCTTGGAAGCACTTGAACAGGACCCCTTTCTGTGTACCTCTCCAGGTCATCTCCCTGAGCTGGCTCTCGCCCTCCTGCCCTGCGCCTCACACCAAGTGTCCCAAGCCAGTGGCCGTGGGCCTTGTCGGGCGACATCCAGTCTGTCCCCTTGGTCCTATATGGCCATCTTTTCGGCGATTGAGTGTGGAGTGTGGTTACAGCACATGAAATACTGCAACCTTCGGTTTGCTAGCTGAGCCCTAAAGTACTCCACTAGGCTGGGGCCAGTCCGCTACTGCGGCCTGATCCCTCCACATCAGCGTGAACTCGGGCACACGGGTGGCATCCAGCACTCACTGTGCCCCTGGGATCCCTTCTGTCTCTCTCTGGAGCCCTCCTCACTGCTCCTGTTTTCTCACCTCACTCTCTCAACTGAGCTCCTGCTCTAAGCACTGGAACAGGAGACTGGCCCTCAGCCAGAACTCTCCACTCAACTTCTTCTAGATGTTTCCACCCTTGCTTATATATTGCTCTTTCAGTGCTCCCCTGAACTTCTTCCTCCACCCACACCCACTACATGGTTCCCTCTCTTTTGGTTCCCCCCCTTCCAGGCAGGGACAGGGCTCAGCAGTGACCAAGTGCATCTTGCCCAGCCTGCTGGTCTGGAGTGGTGTATTGTTGGATGTAGGTGTGTGGGTCCCGGGTAGTGCTCCCTCCTTACCTGAGAGTGGGATACCACACCTCTGGATGAGATGCAGTACCTCTGTGGCAACTGGACCTGCAGGGATACCACATTTCCCCTGTTAAGGGGACGGTTGCAAACAACTTTATTAAATAATGGAAAACAACCGATCCCGGGGTCCGCGATGCAGCCTGGAGGACTGCGGCCGAACACCTTCCGGGTAAGAAGGTAAACAACCAACAGAAATAACAATCCCTTCCGTGTTACTGCACACTGGAACGGGAATAGGGATTTGCACTATCTCCGTTAACTGCACGAGAGATGTGCGACAAATAATGTATCTGTAGGCCTGTTTACTGCACAGGGACTACGCAGCAGGCGCTAGGATGCGTGTGTGATTAACGCCGGCGTATACGTGCTCCCAGCAGGCGTGCTACCGGACTGAGGAGTATCTCTCCACGTGGCTTACAGGCGGTGCCGGGAATACGGCATCTGCAGACTGCTCGGGGTGTATGGCAACCCCTTTGTCGGAGCCAGACTGTCAGACGAAGCTACCTGCCTCCCTCCATCTAAGGCTGCCTATCCCTCGCTAAACCTGCCTGACAGAAGCTCAAGCACACGTGGAGCCCAAATGACCAAGCGTCCACACAGTAACACCATCATAGCTCAATGATCAGAGCACGCCGCCATGTTTGTGGCGGGCTATTTATAGATTAACCCCTGCCCACCGTCACACTATTGGTGACGTCACCCGTGACCAATCAGGCGGTGCCAGGTCACCAGATCAGCTGACTCCCAAACCATCAATCACGGTCCGCCATGTCACGGGCATGCTCAGTGCAGTGAATCCTGGACTTTGGCTGTAGCAGCCCTGTCTCCCTCCGCAACCTACGCTTCATGTTGCTAGGAACAAAGACCCAAGAGACAACTTGTACATCTCATGCACCAGCTAGGCATTGGGACTGATGCTGATGCTGAGCAGTATCAGCCCCAGCTGGACCAGAATGGGAGACCACAGAATCCACTGATGGTTCTGAACCCATTTCAAATCCAGCAAACACCCAACACCTAACCTTCCTCTCCCCCCTGGTTAAACACAGCACATCTGTGGGCTGGAACAGAGCAAAACAATAATTTTAAGACATACAAAATTTTTAGGATGCATCCACATAGAAGAACAGCAAATAAATAACTTTTCTTCCCTTTATGGGGGGCACTTTTTCTTGAACGTTACATATCACTATCAGGTATATAAAACA
This sequence comes from Phyllobates terribilis, assembly GCF_046119375.1. Taxonomy (NCBI): domain Eukaryota; kingdom Metazoa; phylum Chordata; class Amphibia; order Anura; family Dendrobatidae; genus Phyllobates; species Phyllobates terribilis. The sequence goes on from NW_027362762.1 coordinate 868,049,699, forward strand.
ATATAATACCACTCTAAATAACATTTTGCCAAACATGTTCAGTAGGCTGTGGTGAGATCCTTATCAGGGTGTCCATCTCACTGGTGTAGGTGCAAAGTGGGGGGACCCGTCCACAGCAAACCCCCAAACTAGGCCCTGGGCGTGGCTGCAGGGCATAGCTGATCCACTCGTTGGACCACATCTTCGGCCACGCCAAATGGTTTTTTGTTCAGTGGTCGCTAAAACCAACAAGAAGCACCTTAAGAAGTGCTAACTTTTTACAATTAAAGTTTTCGGCTTAATCATTGTCCTTAACCACAATGTTTTTTTTACTTAACCGGGTAACTATAAAAACTGTTTGTTTATTTTTGTTTTTTTTTAACACATTTTCTTTTTTCACACAAAACTTTCCACACAAGGATCATGCTAATACCCTTTGGGGTAAATATTTACAGTTTTCAGATTTGTTTCAGTTTAGTTTAGTAGTTGTGTTCCCTCCGGGGAAGCATTTGTCCACCACTAGATGGCCCTGCCGGATCATCAGCCTCCGATGGCAGGGGTACGTTCTCCTCCTCCTCCACCCTTCGTACATGTAAGGCGTACCACCCCCGTTCTCCACGGTGGCGCGTATAAGTGACCCTGTCTCCAGGGTATAGATCCCGTCCTGGGTGTCCCTGCTGTAGGTGCAATTCCACGTCGCGCCGGTTCATGAATAGATCCGTGGCCACTTGAGGCTCCCGAATGAAGCCCCATCCTCCTTCCAGGTCAAACTTGACCACGGTTCCCTCAGCGAGGTGACTGGGTATGGCAGGCTTGACTTTGCGGGCCTGGGTCTTAGCTTGCATGTTGCGAGCCTCCATCGCCTCCCACCGCTCCTGACGCTCCCGCCGCTCTGCTGCCAGTTTTTGGAGTTCCCATTAATAGTACTCCTCTCTCCTGAGGGCCTCTGTTTGGGTGTCCCACAGGAATCCCATAAGGTCGCCCTCCAGGTTGTCCTACCTGTACTCTTCTCCTTTACAGGCAACCAGGGGCACAGGCGTGGGCATTAAAGGGACTCCCTGCTGGTCCTCGATCTTTGCGGACCAGTCCCAATCGGCGCGCCCGTACACCCAGCCAGGTGAAGGGGCAGATGGTTCCTCCAGGGGGCCTAGGAGGGTGTCAGTGTTGTCGGCACCCGGGGCAGGGGTGTTGTTGTTACCTGCTCTCACGGCCGCTCCGGCACTGCGCGGCGCCTCCGGGTTCAGGACAGGCTCTGCCGGGGCTGGGGTGCTGGTGGTAGGACCGAGCGTGGACCGCTGCCAGGCTAGCTTTACCAGCAGCTCGTCCTTCCACTGCGCGACGGTGACCTGCTAGGCTTCCTCCATTTGCCAGCCCAGCTCCTGTACCTCGGCATGCAGGAACCCCATATCTTCCAGGGGTAGCTTGCCCAGGACCTCCTCCAGGTTAAGGGGTGAATCTTCTGGCTGCAGGCCACGGGTGGGAGTCTGGTTATTGCCTCCGTCAATGGCGCCTGCCGGGTGTATTCAGACTCCACTGCCTGTGGCCCTGCCCTGTCGCTAAGGTTTTCCTTATCCTCTCCCCTTTCGTGGGTGGTTCCACTGCAGCTTACTGTCGGCCACACCAGGGGGCGGCGCCTGCAGTCTGATGGACAAGTCTATGTATATGGCTGCAGATGCAGGGGGCGGGCTCCGTTTTTGGTGCCATTCCAGAACCAGGCCCACGATGGGAGGCTTCTTTTCGTCCTTTATCTCACACATAATGGCACCCGTTCTTCTGGGGCGGGCACCACATTCAGTATTAAATACAGTCTATAGGCACATGGAACCCGCTGTAATGGGTCGGTTCATGCTGTTCGTGACGCCAAGTTGACGCGCCCCCTGGGGCCTTGGGGTACTCGGTAGCCGGGCCGGTCCTGTATTGGGGTAGTCACGGTGGCAGTGACCCGGTCCGTGGTCCAGGGCGGTCAAATAAAGAACAGTGAAAGTCAATTTGGGGAAATAAAGATTTGGGGATAATGTTCGTGACGCCACCTGTGGTATGCGGCTATATGGGGCCGCCGCTGCGGTGCAGATCCACTGGGGCTGATGGTGACGCAGCAGAATTGGTTCAGCTCTCCACGGGTAGAGCTAAGCTCCAGGGCAGTATATAGTGGATTTTTGAGGTAGATGTTGCTGGTGTAGTGCAAGGCAGGTGATGGCACAGCAATTATTCAAGGACACAGTGGGGTGCAGTCTTCAGGTTTTACTCACAGTTATTAAGTTCTCCAGGTTACAGTTACCGATCTGTAGCCACCCACGTCGTCCTGTGTCCTCCGGGGAAGTGATCCAGCCAACTCTCAGATGTCTTGGAAGCACTTGAACGGGACCCCTTTTTGTGTACATCTCCAGGTCGTCTCACTGCGCTGGCTCTCTCCCTCATGCCCTGCACCTCACACCCAGTGTTCCTAGCCAGTGGCCCCGGGCCTTGTCAGGCGATGTCCAGTCTGTCCCCTTGGTCCTATATGGCCATCTTTTCGGCGATTGAGTGTGGAGTGTGGTTACAGCACATGAAATACTGCAACCTCCGGTTTGCTAGCTGAGCCCTAAAATACTCCACTAGGCTGGGGCCGGTCCCCTACTGCGGCCTGATCCCTCCACATCAGCGTGAACTCAGGTGCACGGGTGGAATCCCGCACTCGCCGTGCCCATGGGATCCCTTCTGTCTCTCTCTGGAGCACTCCTCATGGCTCCTGTCTTCTCACCTCACTCTCTCAACTGAGCTCCTGCTCCAAGCACTGGAACAGGAGACTGGCCCTCAGCCAGAATTCTCCACTCAACTACTTATAGATGTTTCCACCCTTGCTTATATATTGCTCTTTCAGTGCTCCCCTGAACTTCTTCCTCCACCCACACCCACTACATGGTTCCCTCTCTTTTGGTTCCCTCCCTTCCAGGCAGGGACAGGGCTCTGCAGTGACCAAGTGCATCTTGCCCAGCCTGCTGGTGTAGTGTTGGATGTAGGTGTGTGGGTCCCGGGTAGTGCTCCCTCCTTACCTGAGAGTGGGGTACCATACCTCTGGATGAGATACAGTACCTCTGTGGCAACTGGACCCGCAGGGGAGCCACAGGTATCATACTTTCCAGGAGGGGTACAGTACGGTCATCATACTGTGGTGTGGAGGATACTGTGGAGAAATTCACTGTGCAGATATCTTACTATGTTTGGGGGGCACATTTGTTTGCATCATTCTTCTCTTATAGGCCAAAGGGACTTTTTGGGTTCTCTAGGCTCAAGGGTGACTACGACCTCTGCATCTCCAATAGTATTGTATATACCCTTGAATATATATATATAGTATATACCCTTCAATTTATGTTCTACTGAGCCCATGAAGTCTTGTGCAGATTGACATTGACCAGGCATTCTAATACCTTAACCAACCTAAGCTGTGCCCCAAAGCTTCCTATGTGGCGCATTCATCAACATAAAATTAATAAACTAATTACAATTCTTAGGAATTTACATTACAGTATCCAACATACATGAAAAAGTATTTCTGCACAGTCACAATAAGCTCTGTGACAATGTACAGGTGCATCTCACTAAATTAGAATATCATCAAAAAGTTAATTTATTTCAGTTCTTCAATACAAAAAGTGAAACATATATTACACTGTGTGCAGAATTATTAGGCAAATGAGTATTTTGATCACATGGTACTTTTTATACATGTTGTCCTACTCCTAGCTGCATAGGCTTGAGAGCCAACTACCAATTAAGTAAATCTGCTGATGTGCATGTCTGTAATGAGGAGGGGTGTTGACTAATGACATAAACACCCTATATAAGGTGTGTTTAATTATTAGGCAACTTCCTTTCCTTTGGCAAAATCGGTCAGAAGAGAGATTTGACGGGCTCTGAAAAGTCCAAAATTGTGAGATGTCTTGCAGAGGGATGCAACAGTCTTGAAATTTCCAAACTTTTGAAGCGTGATCACCGAACAATCAAGCGTTTCATGGCAAATAGCCAACAGGGTCGCAAGAAGCGTGTTGGCCAAAAGAGGCGCAAAATAACTGCCCATGAATTGAGGAAAATCAAGCGTGAAGCTGCCAAGATGCCATTCGCCACCAGTTTTGCCATATTTCAGAGCTGCAACGTTACTGGAGTATCAAAAAGCACAAGTTGTGCGATACTCAGGGACATGGCCAAGGTAAGGAAGGCTGAAAAACGACCACCTTTGAACAAGAAGCATAAGATAAAACGTCACGAATGGGCCAAGAATTATCTTGAGACTGATTTTATGGACTGATGAAATGAGAGTAACTCTTGATGCTCCAGAGTCTGGATCAGTAAAGGGCAAAGAGCTCCACTCCGACTCAGACGCCAGCAAGGTGGAGGTGGGGTACTGGTATGGGCTGGTATCATCAAAGATGAACTTGTGGGACCTTTTCGGGTTGAGGATGGAGTGAATCTCAACTCCCAGACCTACTTCCAGTTTCTGGAAGACAACTTCTTCAAGCAGTGGTACAGGAAGAAGTCGGAATCGTTCAAGAAAAACATGATTTTCATGCAGGACAATGCTCCATCACATGCATCCAACTACTCCACAGCGTGGCTGGCCAGTAAAGGTCTAAAAGAAGAAAAAATAATGACATGGCCCCTGATCTGAACCCCATAAAGAACCTGTGGTCCATCAAAAAATGTGAGATCTACAGGGAGGGAAAACAGTACACCTCTGGGAACAGTGTCTGGGAGGCTGTGGTGGCTGTTGCACGCAATGTTGATCGAAAACAGATCAAGCAACAGACAGAATCTATGGATGGAAGGCTGCTGAGTGTCATCATAAAGAAAGGTGGCTAAATTGATCACTAATTTTTTGGGTTTTTGTTTTTGCATGTCAGAAATGTTTATTTCTAAATTTTGTGCACTGATATTGGTTTACCTGGTGAAATAAACAAGTGAGATGGGATTATATTTGGTTTTTATTAAGTTGCCTAATAATTTTGCACAGTAATAGTTACCTGCACAAACAGATATCCTCCTAAGATAGCCAAATCTAAAAAAAAACCACTCCAACTTCCAAAAATATTAAGCTTGGATATTTATGAGTCTTTTGGGTTGATTGAGAACATAGTTGTTGATCAATAATAAAAATAATCGTCTAAAATACAACTTGCCTAATAATTCTGCACACAGTGTATATAGAGTCCTTACAAACAAAGTGACCTATTTCAAGTGTTTATTTCTGTTAATGTTGATGATTATGGCTTACAGCCAATGAAAACAGAATAGTCATTATCTCAGTAAATTAGAATACTTTATAACAACAGCTTGAAAAATGTTTTTAAAATCTGAAATTTTTGCTACTGAAATGTATGTTCATTAAATGCACTCAATACTTGGTTGGGGCTCCTTTTGCATCAATTACTGCATCAATGCTGCGTGGCATGGAGGCGATCAGCCTGTAGCACTGCTGAGGTGTTATGGAAGCACAGGTTGCTTTGATAGCAGCCTTCAGCTCGTCTGCATTGTTGGGTCTGGTGTCTCTCATCTTCCTCTTGACAATACCCCATATATTCTCTATGGGGTTAAGATCAGGCAAGTTTGCTGGCCAATCAAGCACAGTGATACTGTTGTTTTTAAACCAGGTATTGGTACTTTTGACAGTGTGGACAGGTGCCAAGTCCTGCTGGAGAATGAAATTTCCATCTCCAAAAAGCTTGTCGGCAGAGGGAAGCATGCAGTGCTTTGGTCTTGATAAAACACAGTGGACCTACACCAGCAGATGACATGGCTCCCCAAACCATCACTGATTGTGGAAACTACACACTAGACCTCAAGCAGCTTGGATTGTGGCCTCTCCATTCTTCCTCCAGACTCTAGGACCTTGATTTCCAAATGAAATGCAAAATTTACTTTGCATTTACTTAGTGTGTCAATGACTGCCTTCTGGACATCTGTCAAGTCAGCAATCTTCCCCATGATTGTGGAGCCTACTGAAACATACTAAGGGACCTTTTTAAATGTGTGTGAAGCCTTTTCAGATGTTTTTTGTTAATTATTCTAATTTACTGAGATAATGACTTTTGTGTTTTCATTGGCTGTAATCCATAATCATCAACATTAACAGAAATAAACACTTGAAATAGATCACTCTGTAATGACTCTATATAATATATGAGTTTCACTTTTTGTATTGAACTGAAATAAATTAACTTTTTGATGATATTCTAATTTAGAGCGATGCACCTGTAATTGTTGCCAAGAGGAATACATATACTGTAGTTCTTTAGATAGAGCCAACATAAAGTCAGTGAGGCATATCCTAAATATCTCTTTTACAGGGTAACCTTGTAATGGGGCAAAAGGAGACATAGAGCAGATAAATCTTTACTTATGCATTGAAACTCGTTAGGTAAACTAATTAAAATGGATTGTAGCTGAGGAAACTTTGACGCCTGATTTAATAAATTGGAAAAGAAGCCGAAGCTAAATTATTACTTTATGGGGTTGGTTTACAATGCTGGAATTTGACCGCAATATGGTGTAAATTCCAAAAGACTTGTATTAACTTTATAAAAAAAATATGGAAAAGTAAGAAAATGGAAATGAGGGAAGCAGTGAGGGGGTTTCCTGTTTCACTTGAGGAAGCAGAAATACATTAGTTAAGTGATTAACTGGATACATAAGGGCTTGGTTTTTACAGGATGAGCCTTCATTTTGAATGACGTAATTCATTTCACCATATAATGTACTGGAAAATGGAAAAAAATTCAAAGAGCGGTGTAATAGTGAAAAAATGCAGTTCCGCCATTGTTTTTTGGGCTAGTTTTCTAGTTTTTAAGGTGTGATTGTGCAGTAAAGATGACCTGAAAACATAATTGTCTCTTCAGAGAGGAAGAGGACTAGAACTCTAGTGCCATCTATTGGAAGCAGCGATCCTAAAAGTCAATATCAACTCTTTAACAAGCCTTGCAATATGACTCAGGATAAAAGCCATACCAGAATCTTAATTTGCAGACATGGTGTTTTAGGGTGTTGCTCCTCATCAATGCAAAGTATGAAATTTGATTTGGCTAGGTGAGAGGCTCTGTTTCTCTAATCCAGGACAAACCCTTTGAATAAAAATTGTCCAAAATCCTGCATGAATATTGAAAGAGAGCAAAAAGTCAATGTCTTCGTATTCAATCGAAATAAAAAATGAAATGATGTACCGTAAGTACTGGATATCTGATGTACAAGTTCTCACCTTGCAACAGCAGCTTTATTCAGTACCTGAATGTGACCTTGATTTATCAGTTATTCCAACCTGTTCTACACTGTAATCACAAGTTATATCTGAGCATCACTTTGTGGAGAAGCACTGATAACATACTCTCACGAAAATGGCCATGTCAAAAGGGACTGAGATGAAAGCCTAGAACAGTTGTATAGTGATAAAGATATCAGAAACTGTGGCTGTGCTGTTTATAATTGTATAAGTGATTCAGGGAAAATCTCAAAACAGCAAAAAAAAGTTTTTATTGAGAGCAAGAACTTTAAATAGAAAACTTAAAATTTCCCAAACTGCTTATAGAGTAATGCAATTTTCAAGTAACTTTTCAGAATAAGCTGTCATGTGTGTACATAAGGAATAACACTATTTCTGGCTTTATATGACTTGTGTCCTGCAATATTCACTAGTTTTCCCTTCTGCAGGCTCTATCATTAATTTGCCGTTGATTCTGATCTACCAAGTGGAGACAAACTGCTACGATGTCTCCTATACACTGAACACACAGAGATAGATGGATTCCTGCTGTTTTTTTTCCTTTGGTAGCACACAGGCAAAATCAGTAGAGACATGGAGGAAATTATACCGCAGTATTCAGCAGTGTAGCTGTGAAGGCATCTATGGGATGAGTTCACTAGAATCTGCAGAATCTGTTTCTCTGCCTCTCACTCTATTTCTCTCTCTTTCTGCTGTTCCTTCTCCATTGACTTCATTATGCTGTGTAATTTGTCAACTCAACGAGCTGGGAGTTCGTCTTGTTTTCAGGTGGATTTGAGATGTTTATCAGAGTGAATGCTGAATTTAGAAGGCAGGGGGGAGGGGAAGAAGTAAATTTCTTTGATAAGAGATATTACAACGTTTCTTATATTTGTCTGTATTATTCATGTGTGCAAAATTTGTTGAAAGCACAATGACCATCTAAATAATACAATTCTTAATACACTTACCTTGAAATTTTTCACTGATCCTGTTCAGGTCCCTATCCTGGTTTATACTTATTCTGCTTCCTGATGAGGGGCCACATGAAAACATCAGCCAGTATAATGTCACTATGGTTGACACATTACTGCAGTTGACAGTGATTAACTAGACAGCTTACCTGACTCATCATTTAGTAGGAGTGTAAACCAATGAGAGCTATGTTTATTGATAATTGCAATTTTGGTATTTTGGGCAATTTTAGTTCTTTTCTTTATCCTAGGAAGATCACTATAATATATAAGACTCTTCAATTTCCTCTTAGGACCAAATAAAGGATGGGATTCTCCAAAAGGAGCATTGGCTAACTTTCTTGGTCTCCATTGCACCTTTCCCAGGTTTCCTGGGCTCTACTTCCTTCCCCTGGGTCTACTGCCCTCCATTATGCTCCACGTTGGGATTTGCTAGTTGCCTGGCATGGCTCGATGACATTATCTCCATAGCCCTCTTAATGCCCACTAAGACACACACCTGTGTCTTATGATTAACCCTTTTACCACCTTGGTTTTTTCCGTTTTTGTGTTTTCGTTTTTTGCTTCCTGTCTTCCCAGTGCCATAACTTTTTTATTTTTCGGTCCATATGGCCATGTGAGGGCTTATTTTTTGCAGGACAAGTTGTACTTTTGAATAACAGCATTGGTTTTACCATATTGTGTACTGGAAAAAAGGAAAAAGATTCAGTGCAGTGCAGTGAAATTGCAAAAAAAGTACATCCCACAATTGTTTTGAGTTTTTTTTACCATGTTCACTAAATGCTAAAACTGACCTGCCATTATGATTCTCCAGGTCATTACAAGTTCGTATATACAAAACATGTATAGGTTGTTTTTTATTTAAGGGTTGAAAAAAATCCAAATCTGCAAAAAAAAAGTCGCCATTTTCCAAGACCTGTAGAGTCTCCATTTTTCTGTGTCTGGGGCCAGATGAGGGCTTACTTTTTGCTTGCCGAGCTGACATTTTTATTGATACCATTTTGGGGTAGATACAATCTTTTAATCACCCGTTATTGCATTTTATTGTAATGTTGCAGCGACCAAAAAAAACGTAATTCTGGCGTTTTGATTTTTTTCTTGTTACGAAGATTACAGATTGGATTAATTCTTTTTATATATTGATAGAGCGGGCAGGATTAGTAATGCGCTTCCGGTGCAGCGATGTTAAATGCTACTGACGGAGATTGAAAGTGGCATTTAACATGTTAACTGTTACGGATCCGGGTGGTGGAAACTCTGTGCTGCGGTGCAAGGAGGGACCAGAGGGGCGTGACTAAGTATCTACTCGGCCTGACCAAGGTTGCATTGCGGCTCAGTCGACTCCGTGAACCAGGGAGGGAACGAGCAGAGGGACCAGGTGCCACTCTGGGACCGACCTTGTATGAGAGCAGGTGACTCCCACGGGTCAGAAGGCAGGGACTGACCGGTACAGCGGATGAGCACGGCAGGCAGGCTGACGGGTGGTCTGGATAGGCAGGCAGGCTGATTCGGCTGATAGCCAGACGGATGCTCCGGGTAGGCAAGCTGGCGGGCACAACAGGTAACAGGCAGGTGCTTCCAGGTAAGCAGGTAAGCGGGCACGGCAGGTAACAGGCAGGTGCTTCTGTGGCGCCCCTGAGGGTTCAGTCGCCACAGAGGTACTGCACCTCACCCAGAGGTGTGGTGTCTCCCTTCTCTCAGGTAAGGAGGGAGTGCTGCCCGGAGCCCTAACACCCACATTCAACACTACACTGCTCCAGGCCAGCTGGAAGGGCAAGATGCAATGTGTTTCCTGCTGAGCCCTGTCCCTGGCTGGAGTGGGGGGAACCCAGAGGTAGGGGGAACCAGTAGTGGGTGTGGGTGGAGGAAGTAGTTAGAGGGAGCACTTTGAGAGGAGGTATATAAATGGAAGCCATCTTAGGGTGGCAGGTCAGTGGTTGAGTTCAGTCAGTGGGAGCAGTTCAGAAGAACAGCTCGGGACAGTTCAGAAGAACAGTCCGGGAGCAGAGTCTCATTAGGAGATCTGCTCCACAAGTAGGGCCGAGTCAGGAGGCCCAGGATGGGAGCAGGGAGTAGGCTCCGTTCTAAGAAAGGATCCCAGGGGGTACAGCGCGTGCAGGATGGCACCTGTACGCCCTGCATCTGTCAGAAGACAGAGGGATCGTTGCCGCATTCTAGTACCCAGGAGGGTCAAGCAGGTCCTGGATCCAACGTACAGGAAGGACTTCAGAACACCCGAGCGGGATTGAGAGTGGGCAGCGCAGGGCAGGAGGGAGAAGGACCTAGTGTGAACACGGTCAAAATAGGAACACAAGAAAATGGGGTTCTGCCAGGTATTCCCAGGCTGCCTGAGGAAGGATTGAACCCCTGCCCGGTGAATGCAGCACGACGTGGGAGGCCTTCACCTGTAAAGTGCACTTGTGGACTGCCTAAAGAACTGTGAGTAAAATCTTGGATGACTGCACTGTACTGCCTCCGTCCATCCTTTCATTGGCGCCATTGTTCCCCCCTGCACTACAACGCCCAGCGCAACCCACTCCCTCATTTCACTGCCCTGAGGCCCGCTCCACCTGTGGGGAGCCATTCCATCACAAGCTGCTCTAACATCTGCCTCAGAGGACTGTTGCAGCGCTGATGATCCTCACTAGACACCACAGGTGGCGTCACGAAAAATCCCAAAACACCATATAGAAATATCCCCCTTTTTGCACTGACCACCCTGGCCACTGGGCCAGCCACCGGGATATCCCCCAGCAGCGAGACAGAAGGCCCGGCTGCCGAGCAACCCATGGCCCTGAGGGCGCGTCACTTCCAGGTAAGTGGGCTGGCGGACACGGCAGGTAACAAGCAGGTGCTTCCAGGTAAGCAGGCGGGCAGAGCCCATAGACAGATTGGCGGACTGGACTGTTGGCAGACTGTCGGGCTGGAAAGTAGTCAGACTGGCGGAGTGGATTGAGGAACAGACTGGCGGACAGGACTGAGTTGCAGAGGACCTGAGGGCTGAAGCAAAGAAAGTATAACAGAGCAACAACCTTGCACGGGCACCTCCATATTGGAGGAGGTGCCTTTTATAGAGAAAGTCCTCTGACCATTGGCCGTGCCAGGGAAGCTGCGTGCACCATCAGCAGCAGCAGGGAGGTCAGAAGACGCCGGAGCAGGACCGCGGCGGTAAGGGGGGCGGCGTCTCTGCCTGGCAGGGGGCAGAGACGTCGATGCTACAGTACCCCCCCTTTACGCCCCCTCTTTTTTAGGCCAGCAAGAAATTCTTAAGAAGAAGGAGGGCATGGATGTTCTCCCTGGGTTCCCAAGACCTCTCCTCCGGGCCAAACCCATTTCAATCCACCAGAAAAAAGTTTTTTTCCTCTTACCCTTTTGGTGGCCAAAATGTTCTCTATCTCATAGGCGTCCTCAGCGGAAACTGGAGCTGGAGTGGTACCTGTATCGTCAGAAAAAGAATTAAGAACAACTGGTTTGAGGAGAGATACATGGAAGGAGTTGGGAATCCGTAAGGTGGCCGGGAGTTTTAGCTTATAAGCCACGGGATTGATTTGCTTGAGAACCACAAGCGGGCCAATGAACTGTGGACCCAACTTATACGATGGTATTTTGAGCCGAACATGTTTGGAGGAGAGCCAGACCCTGTCTCCCGGACGGAATAGAGGTGGATCCAGACGTCTCTTATCGGCATATTTCTTCATCCGCTCAGAGGACTGAAGAAGTGCGGATCTAGTGTCTTCCCAAATAGTAGAAAATTCGCTGACCAGAGACTCCGCGGCAGGATTGTCCACAGAAGTGGAGACGGGAAACGGAATCCGGGGGTGTTGACTGTAGACCACAAAGAACGGGGATTTGGAAGAAGACTCACTCTCATGGTTGTTATAGGAGAACTCAGCCCATGGTAGGAGCTCAACCCAATCGTTATGGTGAGCATTGACGAAATGCCGGAGAAAGATGGTAAGGGCCTGGTTGATACATTCCACTTGACCATTGGACTGAGGATGATAAGCAGAGGAAAAATCCAGGGTGACATCCAGCAGCTTACACGTAGCTCTCCAGAAGCGCAAATTGAACTGGACCCCACGATCAGACACAATGTGGAGGGGTAGGCCGTGGAGACGAAAGATGTGATGGATGAAGTCCTTAGCCAGCACAGATGCGGATGGGAGACCAGGCAGAGGGATGAAGTGGGCCATTTTAAAAAAGCAGTCAGCGACCACCCAAATGACAGTTCAACCGGCAGAAACAGGGAGATCCATAATAAAGTCCATAGCAATGTGTTGCCACGGAGCGGAAGGTATGGGTAGAGGAAGGAGACGGCCGGCGGGAAGATGCCTGGGAAGTTTGTTATGGGCACAGGAGGAACAAGCCGTGACGAAATCCGCAACATCCTTGCGTAGAGAAGGCCACCAGTAATGCCGGGCGATGAGCAGGAAGGTCTTCCTCTGGCCTGCATGGCCGGCTAGTTTAGAAGAATGACCCCAGAGAAGAACCTTCTTACGATCCGGAACAGCTACAAAAGTCTTACTGGGTGGAAGACGAGACTGGTCAAATGGGGCCACAGTCATTACTCTGGAGGGGTCGATGATATACAGAGGCTCCTCCTCTTGGTCGGAGGACAGGAATGAGCAGGATAGAGCATCAGCTTTAATGTTCTTGTCCGCAGGGTGGTAATGTAGAGTAAAGCAGAATCGGGCAAAGAACAGAGACCACCGGGCCTGACGTGGTTTGAGTCTCTGGGCGTTTTGTAAATAGGCCAGGTTTTTGTGGTCAGTGTAGATGATCACCGGGTGCAGAGCCCCTTCCAGCAGGTAGTGCCACTCCTCCAGCGCCAATTTGATGGCAAGCAGCTCACGATCTCCTATGGAGTAGTTGCGCTCGGATGAGGAGAAGAGCTTGGAGAAGAAGCTGCAGGTTACCATTCCCCCAGACGGGGATTTCGGGGTGAGCACCGCTCCAGCTCCGGAGGAGGAAGCATCAACCTCCAGGAAGAACTGCTTGTTGCAATCCGGACGGTGCAGTACAGGGGCGGAGGAGAAAGCTTGTTTTAGGGAGACGAAGGCCTCCTCCGCTTCGGAAGTCCATTCGTTGGGATTTGCTCCCTTACGGGTGAGCGCGGAGATGGGGGTGGTCTGGGAGGAGAAATGAGGGATGAAGAGGCGGTAATAATTTTCGAAGCCCAGGAATCGCTGAATTGCCTTCAACCCTCTGGTCGGGGCCATTTTAAGACAGCATAAACCTTCTCATGGTCCATCCAAAGACCAGTCTCGGAGATAATATAACCCAGGAACGGAAGGGAAGTCTGCTCGAAGAAACATTTCTCAAATTTTGCATAGAGACGATTCTGCCGGAGCCTTGGCAGAACCTGACGAACATTCCTTCGGTGTGTGGGCAGATCCGGAGAGAAGACCAAGATATCGTCCAGGTACACCACTACGCCAGAATGCAAGAGATCACGGAAGATGTCGTTGACCAGCTCCTGGATGACGGCTGGGGCATTACAGAGACCAAAGGGCATCATGAGGTATTCATAGTGACCGTCCCGGGTGTTGAATGCCGTCTTCCACTCGTCTCCCTGGCGGATCCGGACCAAATTGTACGCCCCACGAAGATCGAGCTTGGTGAAGGTCCTCGCGCCTTTAAGGCGGTCGAACAGCTCCGAGATGTGAGGCAGGGTGTACTTATTCTTGATGGTAATCTGGTTAAGACCCCTGTAGTCGATACATGGCCGTAGCAAGCCCTCTTTATTTTTAACGAAGAAGAATCCTGCTCCCGCCAGGGAAGATTTCTGAATGAATCCCCTAGCAAGATTCTCCTCAATGTACTCAGACATGGCCCGGGTCTCAGCCAGCGACAAGGGGTAGATACGCCCACGGGGAGGAGAAGCACCGGGTACCAAGTCGATTGGGCAATCATATGGCCTATGAGGTGGTAATGTCTCAGCTTCCTTCTTGTCGAAGACGTCCGCATAGGACCAGTAGGGTGCCGGCAGACCAGGTAGATTAGCCGGAGTAGACGGAGGTCGAGCTGGACGAACCGGAACCAGGCAGGTCTCATGACAATCCTGCCCCCAATGGAGCACCTCACCAGATCGCCAATTCAGGACGGGTTCATGTCTCTGTAGCTAGGGTAGACCTAGCAAAAGGGAGTGAGAGAGAGCGGATAGCACATGAAAAGAGATCCTCTCCGAGTGCAGCATTCCCACCTGAAGGGTAACAGGCTCTGTGAAGAGCAAGATGGTCTCTGGAAGAAGTCTCCCATCCACAGAAGCGACTGCCAATGGTTCAGCCAGACGCTTGTTAGGAATCTGATACCGTTCCACAAGGGCCTGAGAAATGAGATTCCCAGCGGCTCCGGAATCCAGGTATGTGGTCTCAAAGAAGCGGGTCTCGCCACTGGAAATAGAATCAGATAGAGTCAAGGACGGAGAGGATTTACTCTTACCTCGGAAGACCTCTCTGAGCGGTCCTAGACACTGGAGTTTCCCGGCTTCACCAGGCAGGAATGGATCAGATGCTCCTTACTGCCACAGTAGAAGCAACTCCCTTCGGCTCGGCGCGTCTCCTTGTGAGACTTGACCATCTTGGTTTGGTCAAATTGCATGGGTTCAGGTGAGCGTGCCCGGGGAATTGCTGGTTGGGAGGCAGGTTTTTGGAATACAGGAGCGAGATGCGGAAATCTTCTCTCCCGGGTAGTCTCCTTAGCTCGTTCCAAAAAACTGATGTCAATCCGGGTAGCTAGTGACACCAGGTCATCCAGGGTGGAAGGGATGTCACGACCGGCTAGCTCATCCTTGATCCGTCCGGAAAGACCCTCCCAGAAGGTGGACAACAGGGCCTCATTGTTCCAGGCAAGCTCAGATGCGAGGGTACGAAACTGAATGGCATACTGGCCCATGGTGAGACTCCCTTGGCGGAGACGGAGCAGAGAGGAGGCAGTAGAAGTCTTTCGTCCGGGCTCGTCGAAGACCTTCCGGAAGGCAGTGAGGAAAGCTGGAAGATCAGACACCAGGGGATCCCCTCTCTCCCACAGAGGGTTTAGCCATGCTAATGCCTTCCCGGTGAGGTGAGACATGATGAACGCCACCTTGGCCCGGTCGGAGGGAAACTGATGTGCCAGGAGTTCAAAGTGCAGTGTGCACAGATTTAGAAAAACCCCGGCATAAGCCGGGGTCACCACCAAAATGTGTAGGCGCAGAGAGCCGGGGGCCCGAGCTTTATGCCATGGCACTAGTAGGCTGAGGAGCCGCCGGAGCGGGTGCCGCTTGGCTCCAGATGGACACAGATGGGGTGGACAGCGTGTCCAGGCGTGAGTTGACTGACCACAGGTAGGTCAGGATAGTATCCTGTTGGGATCTCTAATGAGAAACCTCCTGGTACAGGTCAGAGAGCGAAGGAGCCTGGGGGCCACCGGGTTCCATGGCCCGTGCAAACTGTTACGGATCCGGGTGGTGGAACCTCTGTGCTGCAGTGCAAGGAGGGACCAGAGGGGCGTGACTAAGTATCTACTCAGCCTGACCAAGGTCGTACGGCGGCTCAGTCGACTCCGTGAACCAGGGAGGAACCGAGCAGAGGGACCAGGGTGCCACTCTGACTGACCTTGTATGAGAGCAGGTGACTCCCACTGGTCAGAAGGCAGGAACTGACCGGTATAGCGGATGAGCATAGCAGGCAGGTTGACGGGTGGTCCGGGTAGGCAGGCAGGCTGATTCGGCTGATAGCCAGACGGATGTTCTAGGTAGGCAAGCTGTCGGACACAACAGGTAACAGGCAGGTGCTTCCAGGTAAGAAGGTAAGCGGGCACGGCAGGTAACAGGCAGATGCTTCCAGGTAAGCGGGCTGGCGGACACGGCAGGTAACAAGTAGGTGCTTTCAGGTAAGCTGGCTGGCGGGCACGGCAGGTAACAAGCAGGTGCTTCCAGGTAAGCAGGCGGGCAGAGCCCGTAGACAGATTGGTGGACTGGACTGTTGGCAGACTGTCGGGCTGGAAAGTAGTCAGACTGGCGGAGTGGATTGAGGAACAGACTGGCGGACAGGACTGACTTGCAGAGGACCTGAGGGCTGAAGCAAAGTAAGCATAACAGAGCAATAACCTTGCACAGGCACCTCCATATTGGAGGAGGTGCCTTTTATAGAGAAAGTCTTCGGGCCATTGGCCGGGGACTTTTTAGGACGGCGCGCACGGCCCCTTTAAGAGGGAGGGAGCGCGCGCGCCCTAAGAACAGTACCAGGGAAGCTGAGTGCACCAGCAGCAGGGAGGCCGGAAGACGCCGGAGCAGGACCGCGGCGGTAAGGGAGATAGCGTCTCTGCCTGGCAGGGGACAGAGACGCCGATGCTACATTAACAGCCATGAGTGGATCGCGATTCCTGCCACGGCTGTTAGGGACACATGAGAGCTGTACAGATTAGCTGTCGTGACCAAAAACATGCGGGCTCAGCGCCGAAGCCCGCATAGAGTCCAAGGATACAACGTTGGACATACTCATACATCCAAGGTCGTAAAGGGGCTAAGACTATTAGTCCTGTGTTTGGTGGGCTTTTTCCATTGTGCTTTATGTTCTTTAATCCTGGAAAACATCTGTGTTGCTACACACCTTCAGCCTTGTGAGCTACCAGCCGCATGCCATCTCTTGGTCATCCTTCAGCTGTAAGACCTCACGGGCTATATTGGACTTTTGTTCATACCATTCACTCAGCTGTGTTATAAATCTGTTATACTGTGGTCTCCAAAGTGCCAAGTCCTTGCTTCCCATGTGCCTTTCTGCATTCTTTTTTTTTTATTTATTTATCAAAGGGCAAGGCAGTACAACAAATGCATTCATAAAACAGAAATAAGACATCCCAAGACATACAAAGGATCATCGCCAGATAATCTCTAATACCAAACCTTAGTCCCCTAATAGTACTTTCCAACATCGTAGAAGCCCACGTGGAAACTCCCTGTTACAAAGCATAGGAGGATATATGAATCTTAGTGGTCCATAATGGACCCTGCATTACATAACATGAATGGGATTGTATTCAACAGTTGTTAAAAGAAAAAGAAAGTTAACTTTCATAGGACAACATCAATTCTATTGCCCCGTTTTTATGTGGTCCTACTCGAACATGGTGAACCACTTCATTTACACTTGTCAATAGGGCCAAAGGCCATAGGCTATAATAAGGCCAGTTTCTGGTCCGAGCCTGAAACTGACTATTGAGGGAAAGAGAAGAACAAAAAAGGAAAGATTAGAGAGATCAGAAAGGAATCAAAGAAAAGTATAATGTAGCGAAATGAAGCAGGAAAGGGGAGGGAGGAACCACAGGGTTAAGAAGGAGGGGGGGGGCGGCGGGGGGGGTCAGGGAGCGAGGTTAATCTCCATAGGAAGCCATTCAAACCCCCAGCAACAACGGAGGATACTCTGGGGAGGCTTTAAAGTCGGACCACTGATACCAGGTACCAAAGAATTCTGTATAACTATTCTTGAGGGACGCAGTCAAATCCTTCATCTGCATCAGGTCATTAATTTTATTCACCCACATGCTAATACTCGGTGGGGAGGAGGATCTCCAGCACTGCGGGATGCAAGCTCTGGCAGCCATCACCGTAAAACGTAAAAGGGAGACTTTGTAAGTCTTTGCCGGGCAAGAGGAAAGTTGGAGCAAAAAAAGCTCCAAACCCAACGTCTGCTTCGTCTTTGTGACTCATCTTATTATACTCTTTACATCTGCCCAAAAACGATTCAATTTCTCGCAGGCCCCAAAGATATGCAGGAAAGTCCCCTCCTCTTTTCCACACCTCCAACAAGTTGGCTCTACAGATGAGAACATAGAGTGGATCCTCTGGGGGACCCTATACCACCTGGTCAATATATTATAATTCGCCTCTTGGAGGTTAGAGCTAATTGTGGTCTTATGGGCCAGGGTCAGAATTCGCTCTCTCTGTTCAGGGGTGAATTAGATGTGTAAGTTTCGTTCCCAACACATTAGGAAACGTGGTGGGGGTAAGTCCTCCGAGTTAACCAGTATGGATTTTATCAACGATAACGAATGGGAAAGGGGTTCCTGTTCCAAACATATTCTCTAAAATGTAGTGGATGGGCTTGAAAATAATGAGGCCTCCGGGAGAGATTTCATATAGTGTCTCAACTGCATCATCCTCCAAGGTCCTAGCTGTAACAGCGCTAGTCCCGATTGGATATCTTCCCCTCTCATCCAGGTAGAGTCCCTGATAAACTGCCCCACTCTGAAGTGTCCCTCTACAATCCATGTCCGAAAAATTGGATCTACCAGTCCAGGTCCAAAGTCCGGGGATCCGAGGATTGGGGTCAGGGGTGCCGGGTAAGGAATTAAACGTGAGCATACCCTTGTAGAGGAACAACATCGCAAGGTCGGACCAATAGTAGGGTGGGCTTTCAGACCAGGGTCAGCAGCGCTAGGCAACCACGGAAGGGCCTGCAAGGGGATGTCCGTGAAGGTCTGCTCAATGCCCACCCATTGCTTAGTCAATCCATGTCTGCACCAGTCTACCACCCTAACCAGTTGTGCGGAAGCATAATAAGATTTCAAGTCCGGAAGACCCAGACCCCCTTTCGACTTTTGTCTGCACAACATGGATCTGGCCAATCTGACCGGTTTTCCTGCCCAAATAAATCTAGTTTAGAGAGAGAAGAATTCCCTAAAAAAGGATTCCGGGACCCTAATTGGGATTGCCTGTATGAGGTAAAGGGCCCGCGGCAAAGCATTCATCTTCAGGATTTCACACCTCCCAAACCAAGAAAAATGACCCTTTGACCATCTAAAGCAGTCTTCACGCAGCTTCTTCAACAGAGGCACAAAATTCGCTCTGTACAGCAAGTCGGCTGTCAAATTAATTCCCAAATATTTCAAGGAGGCCCCCGGCCATCGAAACTTACAGCTCGACCGGAGACTCATCATCGTCATATCAGGGAGATTTATATTGAGAGCCTCTGATTTGGACCAGTTTATCTTAAAGTTGGACAAAGCTGAATATCTGTCCAGCTCGGACAACAGGCACGGGAGAGAGACCACTGGGTTGGTGATGAAAAATAAGATTTCATCAGCATAAGCTGCTATTTTATGAGAGGTTACTCTGGCTCTCGGTGCCGTCACGTCCGGGTTGCTTCTTAAGTGGCGTAGGAGTGGCTCCAGTGTCAGAATAAATATCAAAGGTGAAAGGGGACAACCCTGTCGCGTGCCATTGAAAATTGGAAAGCTTTCCGATTGCACTCCATTTACTCTGACACAGGCTGATGGACAACTATAAATCGCCTCAATCCAACGTGACATAGAAGGTTTTAGCCCTATAAATCTTAGTACTTCTCTCATAAAGTCCCAATTGACCCGGTCTAATGCCTTTTCGGCATCTATAGAGAGTAATAGCAGTGGGATACCATCTGATCTCGACCTATGTATAAGGTTCAGAGCCTTCACAGTATTGTCCCGAGCCTCTCTCCCCCGCATGAAGCCCGCCTGGTCAGGATGGATTATGTCTCACATAAGGCGAGACAATCTATTCGCCAGGATTCTGGTGAATAATTTCAGATCTGCGTTAAGGAGGGGTATTGGGCGATAGTGGCGCAATTCAAGGGGTCCTTACCCTCTTTAGGAATAACCACTATGTTTGTTAGCCCTAAGGGCATCCCCAGGGAGCACAGCCTCCGGAGTGGCCACAACGTTGTTAAAGGCAGATAGAAAAGGGGAGGAGAGCTGAGGAAGCAGTTTTTTGTAATATTCCACCGGCAGGCCATCAGGGCCTGGAGCCTTACCATTAGGCGACTGACGTACAGCCTCCAATAGCTCCACTGCCGATATAGGATTCTCCAATGCATTTAAATTGTTTTCTGAAATTTTAGGCAGACCTGAGCTTTCAATATATGCCCTCATCCGTACTCTAGTGGCATCACAGCCACCCCTGGAGGCCGCACCCCCAAGGGTATAGAGCTTAGCGTAATAATCCCCAAAGGCTGAGGCAATCCCGAGTGGAGTGGATACCACTTTGCTTCCAGCGTCCTGGACCTGGGGGACAAAGCCCCTCGCCCGCTGCGTTCTCAAGGCCCTAGCCAGAGTCTTACTAGTTTTATTCCCGAATTCATAAAAGTGTCTCCGACACCTGGCCCGGGAAGCCTTAGCTCTAGACATCAGTATCGTCCTCAAACGCTCTCGTCCCTGCAGGAGAAGTGCAAGAGTCTGAGGGTCTTGTCGGGTCTTGTGACTCGTCTCTAGCCTATGAATCTCTGCCACTAAGCCCTCCACCTCCCGCTCCCTCTCCCTCTTCAAACGCGCCCCATGCTTTATAAACACACCTCTGCCTCCCACACCACATTGGGCGAGCTGGCCGTCCCCATGTTGTGCAGAAAATAGTCTTTTAAGGAGGAAGCTACATCTGTCATTACCATGTCGTCCGCCAATAGAGAGGAATTCAGGACCCAATGATTACTTTTCACCTTGTAGCCCGTCATAGCTATAGTAAGTGTCACCAATGCATGGTCGGAGAATGTAATCGGGTCAATGGTCACATCTAACAGGGAACTCAGGTCTGAGTGTTGCAGAAAAAAGTAATCCAGACATGAATAGACATCATGTGCACTTGAGTAAAAAGTGTAATCCCTATCCCCAGGGTGTGTCAATCTCCAGGTGTCTATAAGTTGATATTCGTATAGACTTCTCTTTATCCGCTTCAGAGCGGCTAAAGACATTCCTGTGGAGCCCACAGAGGCATCCCGTAACGGGTCAAGTGCAAAATTGAGGTCACCCCCTATCACCAGTCTACCCTCCCCAAATGCTTCTATCTGTTCAAGGTATCCGAGTAACGAGGGGCAATGCTTCGTATTAGGCAGATAAAGAGAGACAAAGGTGAATAGCTGAGAGTGTACTTTCCCCTTGAGCATTGCCAATCTCCCCTCCTGGTCTGATCGGAATTCAATTGGCTCCCAGCCCAGTGAACCGGAGATAAGAATGGCGGTTCCTTTGGATCTGGGATCATCTGACGGGGAGTGATATACAGTTGGGTATCTTTTATCTGACAATTTAAACGGTTTATGGGTCGTGTAGTGCGTCTCCTGTAAAAAGGCCACATGCAATTTTTTTTTCCGTAAAAGGTGCAGAAGTATCGATCGCTTACCTGGACTATGTAGGCCTTTCACGTTGAGAGTACCTATCTTAAGTTCCATTGGCAGAATCCTGGTATTAGTCTCCATTGTAATCTAAGAATGAGGGAGAGACCTCAAGGGGGACCAACAAAGAGAAAGTGGAATAAAAATAAAGAAAGAAAGAAGAAATGCAAAAAGGAAAAGGGAAAAGAGAAAAAGAAAAATAAAATGTAGAAGTTAGTGGTAGAAAAAGCTTATATCAAGCTAGCAGACTTCGGTACCAGCCCGAGTCTGCGATAGGGAAACGGGAGATCAGGTAAATCACCACCACGCAATGATTGAACCCCCCAAGCCCGGAGATATTTTTTTTCCCCTCGTCTAGGGGTGGTCCCCAGCAGCCAGTATAGGCCACTGGACCCCCCGACCGGAAGTCATAGTCTACCGCCTATATATCTTGAACAATATTAGCCCCGCCTCTAGACATGAGACAATTGTACATAACTACATAACATTCTATTGGAACTCATGTGTTACACAGACATTAGTGTGTAGAAGGAACAAACCATATCTGTGCTACCCCGATACCTAGTAAGCCCTTGGAACTATTTAAACCAAAATCACATAAGTGATACAAAAGCCAAGTGTGTATCTAGGTAGGAGGCAAATGAAGCCAGCCACAGGTATAGCATATAACCGACCCCGAAGGGTCAAGGACTCTGTAAGAATACAAAGTCCAAAGAGACGGGACAGTGGGCATCTCTCATCTTCCCTCAAGTGGGAGTGACATCTTCCTCCCCAGCAGTTCACTGCTCTCTCCCCGATACCCGACGCTGTCTCCTCTGAGGGGTTCTGGGGGCGCGTCCTCTGTTATTCCCCCCGCGGAGGGGGTCATAGTCCCCATGTCGTATTGCCAGCCAGTTCGGAACATCAATAGGGCCCGTATCCAAAAATCGAAACAGGTCCGAAAGTTTGCGTGTTTTTTTGAGAAGAAAGGTGTCTGAGCCCTTACGTATGATCACATGAAAGGGGTGCCCCCAACGATAGGATGCTCCCTCCTCTTTGATTTTGACCAATAGGGGGTATAGAGCTCTTCTCATTGCTAGGGTGCGACTTGAGTTGTCTGGAAATAGTTTGATCTTGGCCCCGTCGAGCTCCACAAGACTATGTGCCCAAGCTTTTTGTATTATAGTGTCCTTATCGGTTAAATAGTGGAGACGGCATAGGACAACTCTGGGGGGGTCAAGTGAGCCCCGAACTGGGCGAAAGACCCTGTAGACATGGTCAAAGGGACAAGGCGAATCCTCAGGGCGCTCTAAGACTTTATTAAATATCATCCTGATGGTATCCTGCAGTGTGGAGGATGGCCAGTCCTCTGGGAGTCCTTTAAGCCTTATATTGTTTCTCCTATCTCTGTTCTGTTGGTCATCAAGGACCAAATATAGGTCGTTCCTTTGTGCATCAGAGTCCTCAACTCGCTTCTCAAAGACCTGTATTCTGCGTTCAAGTGACAAGTGGGCCGTTTCAGTGTCGGTCACTCTAGTTTCCACAGCATTCAAGTCCTCCCGCACAGCCCCAATCTCTTGTCTATAGGACTGCTCCAACTTGGAGATAGCAAGATCCAGATCTGCCTTGGTCGGGAGAGCCAGAATCAGATCTATTATAGCCTAAAAGTCTCTGGACTCTCCTGGGCCCGTGAGGTTCGGGTGCAAACTGGGCGCTCTCTCTTCTCCCCCAGCGTGTTCCACATGGATCTCCATCCCCACAGTGTCAGAGGATCCAGGCTTGTGAGAGTCAGAGGCCATGAGAGTTCTGGGGGATATGGGGCAGGAATCCCCATCTTCATGTTCCATTATATAGCCCTCCGGGCTGTCGGTCTCAGGGCAGGCCCCCTCTATATGGACCCTTGTAGGTGACGTCTGTATGAGAGGAGCCACGACTCCCGCTCCCTTCTCTCGGTCTCCTCCTGGGTCTCCCCTCCCCCGCTCCCCCGTGGTGAACAACGGGGTCCCCGTGGAGTCCGCCTGGCCAGGTGTACTCACAGGGCTGTCTCCCGGCTCCAACGGCCGTGCTCGGCATCCACCCGCCGCTCCGTGTTCTCCTCTCTTCTCCTGAGCGACAGTCTTCAGGGGGGAGGGTTGCTGCGGCCTCGGCGCCATCTTCCCTGCCAGCTCTGAGCGCTTGGAAGCCGGGGGGCCGGAGAAGAATCCCGCTATGGAGCTTCGTGAGCGGGAACTTGAGGCAGCGGAGGAAGGCTCCAGGGTGTGAGTGTTCTGTCTAGACGGCATATACCCCTTTAGTGCAGGCGATTATTAGAAGTATAATCCGGGCATGAGGGGAGCTCAGGCGACATGCGTCCTCACTACATGGCAGTCAGGGCCCGCCCCAACTCTCTGCCTTTCTGCATTCTATAACAACACCTAGGGTCCATGTGGCCACCTGGACCTGAGGTTTTGTGTATCCACCTCACCAGGTAAACCTAACACCTATAGTTAAAGGAGGTTAATATGACTGCAGCAATCCAGAAAGCTGCTAGATAATGGTCTAATGATTTTGTAAAAGGAAATGATAATGTTATGTGATACTTACACTATTTTTTTTATCATCTCAGATATGGTATAACAGGCTGACATTGAACATTACATTTTTTGTGACCTAATTTTGCTATTTGCTCATATTTTCTCCTCCTTTTTTGATAGGTTACTGATCTTCCAATAAACTAGCCAAAGACTTACAGTTAATGTTGAGATATGACTTTGTGCCTACTTTAATTTCAACAAAATGATATGGTTAAACTAATTGAAATGATGGAAAAAGGTTTTGTACAGACAGATTCATATTATTTTAATGACAATGAGCAGGTCATTTACTGCGTAGGTTACTGATATCACTATTCTTTAAAGAGTTTTAGGCATTTACAGCTTATCTTGTGGACATGCCATAAATGTCTCGGACAGAAATACCCCTCTAAAAATGTACTTGTGTATATACTAGTGTATGGTGCATGACAAAAGGTTGGTATTTTAAAAGTTGAGGAAAAGCATTGTTCAAAACAAGCCAGTAACACTGATAGGAAGGTTGTGTCTGTAAGATTTCTCTACTTAGTCATGAATTGTTTGATCAATTTTATGTAAAAAATACTGTTTATCAGAAATGATAAAATCTTTTGAATTTCGAATTTGACAGGTTCAACTTTTTCCGAAAAGATTTTCTTTGAGGCAAAATGAATTTGCCAAGTATTGCAGGTTCCCCAGATGTGCTGAAAATATGTGTAAAACTCTCTGAGGTTTCCTAGGATGGCATCCAACCTTTTTCAATCTCATTAACGCAAACACAGCCTTAGTAATGTCACAGTGACCTCTCCATAGAAATGGATGGTAACCTGGTTGTAACCAACAGTCATTTTAATAACACAGTCCACTAAAAGACTTTTTTTAAATGAAAAAAAAAAAAAGTAAAAAAAATGATCCTTCCTAGACATTTTTGATCAGGCAAACCTTTCCGTGCATAAGACTGAGTGAAACTGACAGTGTCACTGTCAGAGGTAACATCATCCTGCTGTGACTGAGATGAGTGATGTGCAATATATTTGATGACGCATTCCACTTCCTCCCCAATAATACACTTGTCAGAGCCAACGTAGACCAGTTGTTAGCTGCATTTGGTAGTCTTCTGATTGGACTACTGGCAGAAGACTATGTTACTATGATGCTAGCAGCTACCACATTTTTAGCTATTGCATAGTTTTTGTTTTTTTACAATACCCCATCCATTGCCATTGCCACTTTTTCTTTTACCATACATTTTGTACAACACTACAGGTAACTTTTTACAATCTTTTCAACACTAATCATTCAATCCTTGCCATAAAGGACATAAGAGCAAATGCTAGGTGGGTAGATGTACAGAGAATGAAATGTGGCACCAGTATACAGTATACCATTGTTTAATTGGACTAGTTAAACAGGTGGGCAAAAACAGAAATGTATAGATAAATGTGTTTAATTTTTTTTTCTTTTACTTTTTTTCTTCTTTTTCTATTTTCTCAACAAAATGTTATCTTATTCCAAAAAATACCAAAATTTGAAATTCTAGCACTTGCAAAAGACCCCTGTATTAGTGTGGTGAGTATGGATGTAAAATTTGACAACTAAAACAGATGTGCAAAAAACAAATTTGTTTATAACACACACACTTTGTGAGGTGGACAGTCACTTGTAACAAAGAAACACACTGTCTGACACTGATTTCAGGGTTTTTTTAAGCAATAACTAATGTTCTGTTTTGCTCCTGCTTTCCAGTGCATTAAGAAAGAAGAAAAAATGTATAATTATAATTGAAATGCAGAAAGACAGATGCTAGCTACACCATATTACTGATCAATCACACTGAGTCTGTTACTGCTGCTGGCACTTCTCCTACCACTCTCTACGTTGATCAATTAAATCTCTGTATTATTCATTGATTACAAGAATTATCTTTCTCCTTGCTGTAGTTGTGCAACATATTACAGTCTTGAGTATTTGTCCAATTCTTTAGGGCTTCCTCTTCCTATTTCTTTTTTAGCTGTGAACTCTTATATCACCCTAAAATTGCTGCTGAATTCCCTGCCTTGGCTTTTATACAGGCTATGATAGTCCCGCATGAATGGTTGCACTATACCATGTGATATGGTATAATACAAGGCATTCTGGGGAAGGCCAAACATTCTTACGTGAGGTCATGTGACTGATGCAACATGTAAAAAGGAAACATGAATTTTTTTTTATATTTGCATGACATTGCAAATTGTTTAACTTTATCGGGATCTGCTAATTTCAAGTGATTCAACTTGAATCATGTCATATCGTTAGTATTTTTCTTGGACAGCCAGGGACTAAGATTTTTAACATTTTTCTTGTTTTTTTTTCGGGTCTAAAAATCTTTTGCATTTTTTGAGGGAGAAGGACAGTCAACATCTAAGATGTTTAGCATTTTTCTTTGGCAGCAAGTGGCTGGCCTGCTTTGCAATTTTGTTGTTTTTTTCTTTGCAAGGGTCTTGGTTACTTATTCTTTTACTTGTGCAGGAATCTTATCATTTTTTTAGACAGCCTAGGTCTAAAACTGCTTAAAACTTTTCTTGACAGTTGGGGCCTGGGTTGCTTAGCATGTTTTTGCAGGGCACCCGCACGCTGGTCTTCCAATTCCTGTCTTCCTATTTTCTTGGGCTGCCAGGGTTTTAAGTTCTTACCATCTTTTTAACCAACTGAAATCCAAACTCCTTCATAATTGTACATTTATAGAGCAACCGCAGTATGTCCCAATTAGCATTTAGCATTTCTCATGGCTAGCTGGGGTCTAGACTGCTTAGTATTTTTCATGGGCAGCTGGAGTCTGCATAGTGTAGAATTTTTAGGGGAAAACAAAACGTGACAGTTAACTAGCATTTGTTGTTTCAGATCAGGACAGCTTAGTATTTTTTTGGGGGGTGGAGGTGGATTATACACAATTCTCAAGTCTCAAATTCACTTTTACATATTATGCTTCTATTTATGGCTTTCAAGTGATAAGAAATTTTTGTTATAGGTTATTTTGTAACTATTTCTTATCGTATAAAAATACTATATTGTGGACTTCTTGTAACTATAATTGTACATCTGACTCTTACATTTATTTGTATGCTTTATCAAGCGTGTGTTTGTGAAAATTGTGAGATCTATTCTAAGCTCTCAGCAATATTTGTTTAGCATTAGATTTCCATTTTAAGTAATAAGTGCTCTAATTTATCTGACACACAGTAATTGTATTGCTTCAAGACGTCATAGAAGCTTGGTTATACAGACTCCTGTAGAGTAATATGAAGCTTGTCAACTAAACGAATCTTAGAGAGTACAAATTGGTGTTGTAAGGAACAGTCTTGTAAAAGAAGCAGATAATGTTGCTAGTCACTCTAGAACTGCAGCTAGGACTGCACAAAATCTACTGAAATTGTGGCATTAAAATATTAAATTCTATTATAGCCCATTGGGAAAGCATGTTTCTTATAGGCCAAAGAAGACAATTCAATATAACTAGAATATCTCTCAATTCACAAGGGTATAACAAAGATAGAGGAGCTTCTTATTTCTATGCCATTTGCCAGTAGATGTTTGGTAAGAAGTTCTTGAAGACAGTGCAATAAATATTATGGCCCTTTAATAGCCAGCTTTGGCTAGATTGTGGGTGTACTATTGCTTCAATCGACAAATTTTGCTTATTACTAGGTTTGATAGAATAGTCTCAATGATGTTAATGACATTCGGCTCAAGCCCTGCTCTAAGTTTGAGCCAAGTGTCAGTTTACTGTGATCCAGATCTCTTGCAATAGAAAATCAGAGCACAGGTATAGAGAAGATGGAGAACTTCATTTTTCCATCTTCTCCATTTTTGGAGTCTACGGATGTTGGGCCGCAGGTGGAAGACATCTGAGTGCAGTGGAGCTACTTGCAGTATTTTGTGATTTTTTTTTTTCTCATGCCGAGTCGGCATTCACTGTGCCTGGGTACCTTTCTTGAAAAAAAATATAATATTACAGGTTGTGGGTACTAGATTCTGTGATGAGATGTTGATCCATTGCCATATGTCAGAAAGGAATTTTTCTACTAAAAGGGGGCAATTAGCATCTGCCTCATGGGCCCTTGCCTTCCTCAGGACTAACATGTTACGTTATGGGTTGAACTCGATGAACTTATGTCTTCTTTCAGCCTTAAAGGGAACATGATGGCTGATACATGCTGCCTGTGGATTGGTTTGTATGGCTTTATGATTTCAGCCAGGTGTGTTTCACTCTGAAGCATTGAGATTCGGGTTGGGAAATCCGCTGCTGGTCCGGACGTTGCGGTCTGTACTTGGACTGTGAATGTCGAATGGGTAAAACTGGCCTAAGGCTAAAAACAACCATGGGTATGTTGAGCACTGTGGTAACATACAGTATAAGGTAATGTACCTGGATTCGACAAGTAAATTGGATTGACTGCTCCCTTTGATTCTGGTAAAATGACCAGAGAGTCATATACTATATATACAAGATCAAGATATGAAAGCTTATAAATAATTTAATTTCCTATGCAATCACCATGATTTTCTATTATAAGATCCTATTACTGGTGCCGTATGTGTCTATAAAATAAATCAAGCATTTCATCCAGGAGCAATGAGTGATCCAATAACTGAGTTAAATAAATTTCCCTCTCTAGAAATTTGAAGTGTTTTTTGGCTGATATGAATGGGCTGAAAACAGATGGGATGCAATAAAGCGAAGGTCAAATAAAGATTGGGATTTGTTTACGTGAAACTTCCTCCGTTACCCAAACAATGCTGCCAAAAATCATATCTGTTGAGAATATCTGCACTGTCCGCCTGCCAACGGATATATCTGCTTTACATCCATACTGTATGTCAGGGATAAAAGTTGGAACCCAAATAAAATGACACCTTGAGCATTTTCCCATCACATGTTTAAGTCACAAAAGGAATCTAAAGTCAAAATATTCATCAGCAATTGCTTTCATGGGAAGATAGATGGGAAATATTTCAATGATTCCATCTGGATATCACATTCATTGATGCGATAATTACTTTGTCATACTGAACAAAGCTTTGTACAGATATACATGTCAGTACATTACTTACATTATGATACATTTATTTTGCTATACAGTACAGACCAAAAGTTTGGACACACCTTCTCATTTAAAGATTTTCTGTATTTTCATGACTATGAAAATTGTACATTCACACTGAAGGCATCAAAACTATGAATTAACACATGTGGAATTATATACTTAACAAAAAAGTGTGAAACAACTGAAAACATGTCTTATATTCTAGGTTCTTCAAAGTAGCCACCTTTTGCTTTAATGATTGCTTTGCACACTCTTGGCATTCTCTTGATGAGCTTCAAGAGGTAGTCACCGGAAATGGTCTTCCAACAATCTTGAAGGAGTTCCCAGAGATGCTTAGCACTTGTTGGCCCTTTTGCCTCCACTATGCGGTCCAGCTCACCCCAAACCATCTCGATTGGGTTCAGGTCTGGTCACTGTGGAGGCCAGGTCATCTGGCGTAGCACCCCATCACTCTCCTTCTTGGTCAAATAGCCCTTACACAGCCTGGAGGTGTGTTTGGGGTCATTGTCCTGTTGAAAAATAAATGATGGTCCAACTAAACGCAAACTGGATGGAATAGCATGCCGCTGCAAGATGCTGTGGTAGCCATACTGGTTCAGTATGCCTTCAATTTTGAATAACTCCACAACAGTGTCACCAGCAAAACACCCCCACACCATCAAACCTCCTCCTCCATGCTTCACGTGGGAACCAGGCATGTAGAGTCCATCCGTTCACCTTTGCTGCGTCGCACAAAGACACGGTGGTTGGAACCAAAGATCTCAAATTTGGACTCATCAGACCAAAACACAGATTTCCACTGGTCTAATGTCCATTCCTTGTGTTCTTTAGCCCAAACTTGTCTCTTCTGCTTGTTGCCTGTCCTTAGCCATGGTTTCCTAGCAGATATTTTATCATGAAAGCCTGCTGCACAAAGTTTTCTCTTAACAGTTGTTGTAGAGATGTGTCTGCTGCTAGAACTCTGTGTGGCATTGACCTGGTCTCTAATCTGAGCTACTGTTAACCTGCGATTTCTGAGGCTGGTTACTCGGATAAACTTATCCTCAGAAGCAGAGGTGACTCTTGGTCATCAAAGCAAAAGTTGGCTACTTTGAAGAACATAGAATACAAGACATATTTTCAGTTGTTTCACACTTTTTGTTAAGTATATAATTCCACATGTGTTAATTCATAGCTTTGATGCCTTCAGTGTGAATGTTCAATTTTCATAGTCATGAAAATACAGAAAAATCTTTAAATGAGAAGGTGTGTCCAAACTTTTGGTCTGTACTGTATGTATAATAATAATAAAATATGCATTAATATGAATGTTTCATTTTGTATTTATTTTCAGAGATTTCCCTTTAATGTGCACCTAGATGTGCACAAAAAACATAGCCTTAACCATTGTCCAGAGAGCACAAGGAGTCAGGTGCTACAGATCTCTTCCATATTCTGTTGGCTATACAAATAGTCTCTTCAGAGAGGAAGAGGACTAGAACTCTTGCGCCACCTATTGGAAGCAGCGATCCTTAAAGTCAATATTGACCCTTTATTGAGCCTTGCAATATGACTTAGAATAAAAGCCAAATCATAATCTCAATTTGCAGACACAGCGTTTCGGGTGCTGCATTCAATATGTGGGGTTAGAGTTCTAGTTCTCTTCCTCTTTGAAAAGACAATTTGCATATTTAATTTCCCAGAGGAGCATGCATTGCTTATAAGTCTCCTCACACTGACATGCCAGACTTGGCTTGTCACTCTCTATAAGGAGAAATGTTACCCTTTAGACCCCAGTCCAGAGCCTCTCACCTAGCCAAATCAAATC
The DNA here is from genome assembly GCF_046119375.1 of Phyllobates terribilis. Taxonomy (NCBI): domain Eukaryota; kingdom Metazoa; phylum Chordata; class Amphibia; order Anura; family Dendrobatidae; genus Phyllobates; species Phyllobates terribilis. The sequence continues at coordinate 868,080,417 of NW_027362762.1, forward strand.
TCATACTTTGCACTGATGAGGGGCAACACCAGCAAATTGAGATTATGCTTTGGCTTTTATCCTAAGTCATATTGCAAGGCTCGTTAAAGAGTTGATATTGACTTTTTAGGATTACTACTTCCAATAGGTGATGCAAGAGTTCTAGACCATTTCCTCTCTGAAGAGACAACTTGCATATTTAATTATCCAAAGGAGCATGCAGGGCTTACAAGACTCCTCACTCTGACATGCCAGACTTGGCTTGTCACTCTCCATAAGGAGAAATATTATCCCTTAGACCATGTTCTGTTAGCAAAATGGTGATGGTTAAGACTTAGCAAAGAGATTTTCCTTAATAACCTTCAGTATGTCTTCGATTGCAGGCAGTGCAGTGGGGTAGGTTCTTTCTGCAGTGAGTTGTCTCATATCAAGATAGAGGACTGTGAGATTAAAAAATAAAAGAAAGGGACATGGCTGGTCTCCTGGGACATATATTACATTTCTTTATATATTTCTGAGTTTGATTGCAATGTCAGACATAATACAACAGAAGGAGAGAAGGAGATTCCGATAGGGATTGCTGGGATGTAATTTTGTTGTTTTTTACATTTAGTGTTCTTCCGAGATAGAAAATGTATTGTCGGACAGAAAACATACATTTTACTGGTTCAATGCCATCAGATATACAAACCAGAAAGTAGCCTACTATTTGCTTATTGCATTACTGAAATGACCTTTATATTATCAATATATTAAAACACATTTTGCTCATTAACTTGTATGTTGCAAGTGAAGCTTTAATAATTTACAAATATTTTCAGCAGATTTTTTGTTGAATCAAGGGCATTGTAATTGGATACTTTCATTAAACATTTATGTTCTGTAGGTTCTTCTCTGCTGTAACAAGGACAAGATTTAGTTTTATTTACTATCCTCAAATAAAGACAAATGTTGTGTCGTATACAAGGCAGGAGAAAGATGTGAAATACTAATAATTCCATAACATTATAAGGCCTATATTCAGACAGATAAGTGATAATTAACAAAACATTGCTGCTTTAGTCCAAATATAGCATCATACCTGTTCACAGGTTATTTGTAGTGTTGCCACTCAGTCTTTTGCACTTTAATGGAGTTAAGCTGCAATACCAGACAGAACCCATAGACAAGAGTAGTGATATTTCTGGGTGAATGCAGTCACGCTTTTGTAAACCTGTATAATTTTAACATATACATAAAAAATTATTTTGCAAAATAAAAGTAGAGATGTTGAATGGTATGTTTAGGTTGCATAGTCACGAGAGAATTGGGACGCATCTCACTTGTTGAAGAGGCCACTCATTGCCATAACCAGGAATTTGCTCAGCTCATCCATGTGGTTGGCTCTCTATGTGAAAAAAAGTGCAGAACAAGCATTCTCAGACTAGGAGCAAGCATTCTCAGCTGTTTGCTTAACTTCTAGAGAAGTGAGTGGATAAGCCAAAAATTACTGTGATAGAAATACCTCTTTACAGTCCCTAGGGAATAATGAGAACCTGATCTCAAGATAGTGCAAACCACCTTGTGGTGGAACGCCGGCCATACACAAGATGACAAACATTCGATTGGCAGACAGCTATCTCACTCAATTCCCCTATACACACGAGCACTCAGCCGAGTACTCATGTGTTTTTAAGAGGAAGAGAGGGAAAAACCACTGCCAGACACTTCTGGCAGCAGCTTATCTCCCCTAAAAAAAAAAAAAGGATCAACCATTGAAATTTTAACTGCCTGATCATTCTCTCCCCTTCTTGCATCCTCTCTTCTGTCAGGAAAGAGTTGGGAGGGTCTCATACATGAGATGGTCGCCCATTCCTGCCTAAATCAGCAGGTTTAACTGACTTGCATCTAAAGTATATGGGGACATTAGCATCATCCAAATCAATTTGCATGAAATAACAGTATTTCTGACCACAATATTACCAGTATAAAGCATTTTTATGTAGTTCCCCACATAAGCTCCAGTTATAACTTTGAGTACTTTCTGAGCACACCTCCATCGGATGCGAGCAACACATGCTATGATGGAGTCCCACCCCCTGTGCCCCAGGTACAAGTATAGAAGATGGATCAGATCAATATTCTGGATAAACTTCCCATGTTCTCTTTACCTCAGTAACAGTATCACTCATCTTCTCCTACATAAGACATAAAAATGACAGCTTCTCTGTAGGTCCCCTGGCCCTTGTCACAGCAGAACCTGAGTGTTTCTAAGAGTTTTCTCACTAAATACATTTATCACCTATCCACAGAATAGGTGATAAATGTATGATCGCTGGGTTTCACCTGCAGAGACTTCCGCCATTCCCCAAAGACAGGTATGGAAGGTCCCTCTTTGTGGTGCAGTAATTCACTTGCTGGACCACTGCTCCATTCACTTCTATTGTACCTGAAATTTCCAGCAGTCCTCTAGAAATGAGCAAAACAGTGGATCAGATTGATCAAAGTTTCTCTTAGTCAAGCATTACCTAGATTACATGTTCTGCAGGAAGGATAATTATCTCTCTTCCAGAATAAACCTTTGTTTTCACAGCTTCTCTCTCATCCTTCTTTCTCCTTGAGTGAGTGCAGAGATTCTGAACAGTTATAGATGGTAATAGCCAGGCATAGACAATTTTTATTATGTTTACATGCACTATTGCTTTATTCAAAATATTAATTGACAGGTAGGTACACTTTAAAGTGTTTTTAAAAACACCAAATTCCATTATGGATTATATGTGTTTTCTTATCTTCCAAATTATTGATAAAAAAAATAATTTCTGCTTTAATACCCATAAAAATTACACTGTGATGCTGAGTCACTTCTCACAGACAAGCCGTGAGACAAGGAAGTCAGGGAGTACGGGGTCAGATACCAGGAGAGCATGTCAAAGGCAAAAGGGTAAGGCAAAAGGATGGTCAAAAGGCAAAGTCAGAGGTCAAGCAGCAAAGGTCAGAGTACGTCAAAGGTAAAGGGGTAGCACAAAAGAATGATCAAAAAGCAAAGTCCGAGGTTAGGCAACAAAGATCGGAAGAGCTGAACACAGAGCACAAAGCACACACACCACTGTGCAAAGCTACGACTGGCAATGGTCTGACCGTTGTCAGCCAGCTAAATAGCCAGGTAATCACCCTGAACGGGTGACACCTGGAGGAAATCCAGCAAGCCCAGCCAGATTTGGTGGCTGGATTGACACTCACAATACTGACAACCCAACATGCCCCTAATTCTATAGGGTGGCAGAGTTGTTACTCACTGCATCCATAGGACAGTGTGAATGGAGGAATCATGACATTCTGATATTTGTTTTAGAACTGTTATTACAATTGAAGATATTTTGTACATATATAATCAGTGCACAATAAAATACAAAAAACAATAGTGAAAAGTCCTGTGAAAAAATTAACTTTTATTATGAAAAATTAAAATCCACCTCAAAAATGTGTATGTGCATTCAAAACATTCACAAAAACAGCAACATCAAAAAGGGTCTAAAAAGTGGAACAATCTTAACTATGGCGTAACTAGAGTCAGATGGACCCATGTGAAATATTTGCATGCTGGTTAGATGCATGGGCCATTTTGGGGTGTCAATGCACTTGGAAGAAGCAGTCCAAGTGCTTTGACACACCCATTGGGCCGTTCCAGCCTGGTTTGCATTTGGCTTCTACACTAGATTTCCCATGACTGGCACATCATATATCTACAAAAATAGGCTAATTTTTATGAATGAAAAGCACATATACAACTACTCCCATACGTAAAAATGTGCTGATAGGCATTACTGTTTAATAATATCCTAGTTTTGAACCTATCTTACTAAGAAATAATTTTTTATCTCCAGTTTTAGGGTTAAGGAGAGGGTCATCAAAAAAAAGGATCATCACATTACAAACAATCTGTGCTTTGATGCTTTTTAAGCTTGTTTTGAAAGACCACATTTACATATATATGGAATCACACATAGCACCGAGAATATGGGGTCATTTGCAGAATCATATTCTGTTATTTCTAGAATTTTTGATGTTAGTCAAATAAGATTAGTGAGAAAAATGAAGCAGGACATGTTAATTTCTGGAAAAAGTGCGAAGATTTATTTTCTCGGTACATGTTCACTAAACTCTATAAGAGGAAGAGTATAAAAACCTACTATGAAATCTGTACAGACTGACTCATGTTTACTAAGGTTGCCTCTCATGCTTCTTGATATAATTTCCATAAAAAATCTGGCATAAAGTTTTTAAAACTGTTTAATGTTATTCTCCAAAAACAATCTGGGTGTCCACCAAGCTCTTTGGATTTTCCAGCTCTAAAATTAGTGTGGCCATGTGAAGTTGTAAATTTTACCAAATGTATTTTTGGAATGTACAAGTCTTTTGGTTTAAAGTAATGACCTAAATTAAGCCAACTAAGAATATTGTCAGTAGGAGAAAGGTGTGTAAGAGTGTGCCACTTTAATAAATTTGTGGTATAGCTAGAAAGTGACAAAAACACACAATAGGGCATCACTCAGACAGTAAACGATATACAGTAGATAGTATGGTATTGTTCACTTCGCTGGGTTGTGCCAGACACAACTCCTATGCAGGTGTAGATACCAGCCGCTGCTGCTTCGTATGCTGGAATAAAACCAGCAGTAAATTCAAAACTAAAAAGATATATAAAAGTCATTCTGCTTTGCTGTTGGTCAAGAAGATATCCAATGGCGATAATGGTGTTGAACATAGAGCAGTTTTATTAACCGGTTCCCGACCGCCCACTGTAGATAAACATCGGCGCTTGCTGGGTTCTGTGCAGCGCCGACGTTTATAAATGGTGGGTGGTCTCGCAGCGCTCAGGACCCCCAGGGTCCTGCAAGCGCTGCGATTCTGGTGCAGAGCGTTAACTCTGACAGGGGACATCATCGGGACCTGATTGGATCAGGTCCCAGTGATGTTAACCCTTTGCTATGTTCTATATGCCGCGATCTATAGTGATCGCGGCATATAGAAGATAGAAGGTGGAGAGGGGGTCGTCTTACCTCTCCGACGACCCCTGATACCTTCCAGGACCTGGGGTTGCTATGGCAGCTGGAGGTCACATGACCGCATCCAGATCTGCCATATATGGTGTCCTGCCTGGCTCAGCCTGCAGCTGAAGCCAGGCAGGAGACTGACTGTGAAACAGTCAGCGAAGATCTCATGTAATGTAATACATGTCTATTACATTACATGAGATCAGTGATCAGAAAAATAAAAATTAATGTCCCATACAGGGACCAAGTAAAAATGTAAAAAAAAAGTAAAAAAAAAGTTTTTAAACTGTTAAAAAAAAATCACAAAATAAATAAAAATAAATAAATAAAATATTAAACCAATAAATCCGTATATTTTTACAAAACCAAAAAAAGTACACATATTTGGTATCGCCGCGTCCGAAACAACCCGAGCTATAAAACTGTCACACTAATTAACTCCTTCTGTGCACACCGTAATAAAAATAAATAAAAAACGGAGCAAAAAAAATGCTTTTTCATCATATCGCCAAACAAAAAGTGGAAAAAAATGCGAACAAAATAGAAATAAAAATGGTACAGCTGAAAACGTCATCTTGTTCCGCAAAAACCAAGCTGCCATACAGCTCCATCAGCCGAAAAATAAAAAAGTTATAGCGCTCAGAATAAAGCAATGCAAAAAATATATTTTTTTCTATAAAATAGTTTTATTGTGTAAAAGCGCCAAAACATTAAAAAAAATACAGTAAGTGTAGTATCGCTGTAAACGTACTGACCCGAAGAATAACGCTGCCTGATCACTTTTACCACACGCAGAACGGCATAAAAAAAAACCTCAAAAAACAATTCCTGAATTGTTTGTTTTTGTTAATTTTACCTCCCAAAAAACGGAATAGAAAGCGATCAAAAAATGTCACATGCCCAAAAATTGTACCAATAAAAATGTCAACTCGTCCCGCAAAAAACAAGCCATCACATGACTCTGTCGGCCGAAATATGGAAAAATTATAGCTCTCAAAATATGGTGATGCAAAAACTGGATTTTGCAAAAAAAAGCGTCTCTTAGTGTGTGTCAGCTGTCAGTCATAAAAACCCGATATAAATCTGGTATCTCTGTAATCGCACTGACCCGAAGAATAAAGTAATCTAATCAGTTATATCACACTAAGAACGGCGTAAAAAATAAATAAAACCAATTCTTCAACTGCTACTGATTTGTTTATTATGTCTCCCAAAGATCGCAGTAAGGCTCTGCCCACATTTATCCTGCACTCTGCGCTGAGCGCTTACACCAGAGTTTCCGTGTAAATCTCTGAAATACGTGATTCAGCCGGAACCCATGACGGAAGATTCCCTGCAATGAGGCAGATATAGGCCACTGTGGATGCCTGGGATCCCACGGTGTCATTTGTTTTAGGCGTGCATAAAAGTGCGGTTGGCCACAGTTTTGTGCACTTCTGAAAAAAAGGACACCGCTAAACAAAGGCCAGACGGAGTCCAGAGTAACTCTGCTGCCTCATTACAGTGAATGGGTCCCGCAGGGGTTTCATCGGAATTACATCACTTGGAAATTTAGATGGAAACCCCGATGTAAGTGCTCAGCCTAGAGCGCCGGATAAATGTTACGTAAAATGTTCCCAATAAAAGCTTCAACTCAGTCCTCAAAAAAAGCTAGTCCCCACTCAGGTCCATCATCTGTTAAAAATATAAGGGACTTCCAAGTTACTGGTAGCAGAAAGGCTCTGGAAAAGCGAAATGGCCGTTGCTCCCCAAAAGAAATTCAGAAAATGTTGTGCTCCCAAATCCAAATGCCTATTCTACAATAATTTGTTCTCCAATTGTCAAATAGCACTCCGTCCCCCCCCAGATCTCGCCGTATGGCTGAGCGGTACGATACAGTCACATATGGGGTATTGACACTTTTAGAAGAAATTGTGTGACACATTTCGGCACCATTTTTACCCATTGCCCTGTGTGAAAATGTAAAATCTGAGGGTAAAACATTTTTTTGTGGTAAAAATATAATTATGTTTTTTTCACTGCCCAATGGTATAAATTTAAAAATTAAAAAATACTCACTACTTCCCTAGATGAATTCCTTGAGAGGTGTAGTTTACAAAATGGGGTCACTTGTGGGGGTTTATGCTGTTTCGGCATGTAAGAGACTCTTCAAATGTGACATGGTGTCTGCTGCCTATCCCAGCCAACATAGCTCTCCTTTCCCTTCCGAACCCTGCCCCACACAAAAGCAGTGGTTTTCCTCCACATATGGGGTATCGGCGTACTCAGGAGAAATTGTACAACAAATTTCATGGTGCAATTTATCCTGTTACCCTTATGATAATACAAAATTAGGGAATGAAAAACATTTTTTGTGGGAAAAATGTGACAATTTTATTTTTACGGCTCAATATTATAAACTTCTGTGAAGCAGCTGGGGGTGCAAGGTGATCACCACACATCTAGATAAGTTCCCTAAGGGGTCTAGTTTCCAAAATGGTGGCACTTGTGGGGGGTTTCCACTGTTTAGGTACATTAGGGGCTCCCCAAATGCGACATGGCGTCTGCTAATTATTCAAACAAATTTTACATTCAAAAAGTCAAATGGCGCTCCTTCCCTTTCAAACCCTGCAATGCGCCCAAACAGTAATTTGCCTCCACATATGGGGTATCGGCGTGTTCAGGAGAAATTGCACAACAAATTTCATGGTGCAATTTTTCCTATTACCCTTATGATAATGCAAAATTACGGGATGAAAAACGGTTTTGTGGGAAAAATGTGAAAATTTTATTTTTACAGCTCAATATTATAATCTTCTGTGAAGCACCTTGGAGTTCAAGGTGCTCACCGCACATCTAGATAAGTTCCCTAAGGGGTCTAGTTTCCAAAATGGTGTCACTTGTGTGGGGTTTCCACTGTTTAGGCACATCAGGGGCTCCCCAAATGCAACATGGCGTCCGCTAATTATTCAAAAAATTTTACATTCAAAAAGTCAAATGGCGCTCCTTCCCTTTCAAACGCTGCCGTGCGCCCAAACAGTGGTTTACCTCCACATATGGGGTATCAGCATGTTCAGGAGACATTGCACAACAAACTTCATGGTGCAATTTTTCCTATTACCCTTATGATAATGCAAAATTAAGGGATGAAAAACGTTTTGTGGGAAAAATGTGAAAATTTTATTTTTACAGCTCAATATTATGAACTTCTATGAAGCACCTTGGGGTTCAAGGTGCTCACCACACATCTAGATAAGTTCCCTAAGGGGTCTAGTTTCCAAAATGGTGTCACTTGTGGGTGGTTTCCACTGTTTAGGCACATCAGGAGCTCTCCAAACGCAACATGGCGTCTGCTAATTATTCAGACAAATTTTACATTCAAAAAGTCTAATGGCGCTCCTTCCCTTCCGAACCCTGCAGTGCGCCCAAACAGTGGTTTTCCCTCACATATGGGGTATCAGCACACTCAAGAGAAATTGCACAAAAAAATTTGAGGTCCATTTTTTCCTGTTAACCCTGTGAAAAAAAAAAATTGGGTCTAAAGTAACATTTTTGTGAAAAAAGTTAAATGTTAATTTTTTTCTTCCACATTCCAAAAATTCCTGTGAAGCACCGGAAGGGTTAATAAAGTTCTTGAATGTTGTTTTGAGCACCTTGAGGGGTGCAGTTTTTAGAATGGTGTCACTTTTGGGTATTTTCTGTCATAAAGACCCCTCAAAGTGACTTCAAATATGATGTGGTCCCTAAAAAAATGTTTTTGTAAATTTTGTTGGAAAAATGAGAAATCGCTGGTCAACTTTTAACCCTTATAGCTCCCTAACAAAAAAAAATTTTGGTTCCAAAATTGTGCTGATGAAAAGTAGACATGTGGGAAATGTTATTTATTAACTATTTTGTGTGACATATCTCTCTGATTTAAGGGCATGAAAATTCAAAGTTTGAAAATGGCAAAATTTTCAACATTTTCGCCAAATTTCCGATTTTTTCACAAATAAACGCAAGTTATATCGAAGAAATTTTACCACTATCATGAAGTACAATATGTCACAAAAAAACAGTCTCAGAATCAGGGGAATACGTTGAAGCGTTCCAGAGTAATTGCTTCATAAAGTGACAGTGGTCAGAATTGAAAAAATTGGCCCGGTCACGAAGGCAAAAACAGGCTCTGGAAAAGCGAAATGGCCCTCTCACCACAGTGCGAAGTGGTTAATCAAAGTGTTTCAGAGTTGAACAAACTCCTTCATCGGGAAAAAACGCAACAAGGCACAGAGCAGCGAGATGCTGCAACATCATCTCTCCTCGGATGCACACCTAGCTGAAATAGACACGCATTGGCGGGCTCACCTACCGCACGGGCCTGGTCGCAGCCGCACCCACTGCCACCGCGATCGTTGCGCCCCTGATTATGCTGACTATATTGATTGCTTTTAGTGTTTAGATGAGAAAGAACTACTTTAAGACTCAAATTATGTTTAACATTGTTGTAAGATTCAACATTAATGCTAGCTAACAATGTAATTTCAGTGACTGTGATTTCATGGATCTTGAGGACCTTGTGTTTTGTGGCTCATAGACGTAAAGGCAGACTGGTGACAAATGAAGCCAACATTTTATCCACATAGTCAGTAATAAGTCCTTGGTTAAATTATCATTTCCAGATATTATTGGATGCTCTGGGATTGATTGGATTTTGTATGCACTTTTGGTAGAGACTAAAATGCATCAATGGTCAAATTGGTATTATACATATATTTAAATTCATCCTCATAAATGAAGCCATTTTCTTTACCTTCAGTAAGAAGAGACTTAGGTTCCAATAGATAATCTTTAGTTGGATTTTTTTCAAGAACATCATAAGATTCTTTTGTCATGGTACATAGTTTTCCCTGTCCTGCATTTCTGTATAAAATGTCATGATGTGATGTATGTACCCATGCCCTTTCCCAGATCTTTGTTCCTCAACCATAATTTAACTTGGGCTTGTGTCAACACCGCTAGAGGACTCCCCATTGTTCTCTTAAGCAGGGGGAGAACTCACAGTACACATCTTTATAGACACATCGGAGCCATGCCATGGACTAAACCATCGGCTAGGAGGGGGGAAACCTCTCCTCCCCTACCCTTGGGCTGTTCTCGGTAGCCCAAGACAATGGACTTATGCGTGACCAGTGTTGTGTTGGGAGATCTCTGGAGGAAGAAGTGTGGGGGCTCTTAGCTGCGGCAAGACCTCACGCCCGTCGGTGATTGTGGACTTATTATGGACCTTAGGAATAACATGGATTTTTGATTTGGTATGCTGCCTGCCTTAATAAACCCCGTTGGATCGTTCTTAGTCCAGTGGTCCCTCTTGCTCTGCCGCATACCCCGTCACAAACTTTATCATCCAATATTTTCTTAACCATAAGGACATAGTTCTCCCTATCCTGTATAACTATATTCCCACCGTTATCACTCAATTTGATGATTATTATCACCACGTAATTCATCGAGTGCTTGTTGTTCTTGTATAGAAAGGTTGGAAAAATTTCTATCTCATCTAGATTTAATCTGTTTTAGTTCTTGTATATTGAAATTTACAAATATATCAATATTTTTGAATTGAAAAATAGGGGGGAGTGGATTTAGATTTGGATTTCTATTCCATTATGGGTAGATCAATACCAACAGGGGCAATTACATTTTCCAATAGAAGATCTTCAAAATGTTTCATAGCTTCCATTTCTTTATCTTTTATTTCTTTCCATTTATCTTCTTGTTTTTTTAAGATCTGATTCAGCATTTTTATGATATTTAAAAAAGGGCGCGTTTTTCGGCTAAAAAGATTGACATGTTTTGTCCAAGTGTACTCATCAAAGCAGGAGTAGAGTAAATGAAAGACCTTTTTGAAGCAAAGATATTTTTATTGTTTATTTAGGTAAAATGTAGAAAGATTAAAAATGTGTGTATCAACAGTTCTATTAGTTGTATTAATCTGTAGATCAGAATTCAATCTGCTTTGCAGGTCCACATTTCATATCCTTGGGTTGACTTTTGACAGTTCCAAAAAAAATATTTGGAATTATGGTGGCATAAGTGTAATGCCGGCCACTGACACGACTTCTAAGCGCTCCCCTGCTCACTGAGTGTTTTACTCTGCTCCACCCAGTACATGACCATCGCCTTGAGTTGCCTTGTGTTGGTTGTGAGTGATAGGGGGCGCAGGAAAAACCCTGCAGGAATATGTATCCACTTTGTCCTGTAGAGATTTGCTTCTCCAGCCTATCACCTGCTGGCAGGTGATATAACAGGCAACTCCACCCTCCATTCGTCGACCGAACATTGGTTCCTAGCCTGCTAGCACCCGTTTATGCATTACTCAGTATTCTGTTTCCCACCCACCAGTGTTACAATAAGAAATCTTATTTATTTGACAGTGGCATAAGAGGTACGATTTATTTGCCCTGAAAAATTTCCAGAAGTGGAAGTTGGTAGTATGGTTATTGGGGACCCCCGTAGAAGAATGAGGATTGATACTGTTTGATGCATTGGATGTCTATGCATCTGTGCATTGTTGGTAGCAGCATATGGTAAGCCAGATAAAAATTATTGCTGTCCTAATGTCAGAGTACATATCGCTTGTTGTCCGACAGTATTTTGACTAGTTGAATTAGATGATCTAAAAATCATATTATTTGTAGGTGTTTTTCATGGTGTTGATATCTGCTATTCTTAACTTTCCTCTTTATCCCAGTACACTTTATGAATTTCAAACTCCTCAGTGAGTCTTCAGTTCCCGATGTGTCAGTTTCTGAAATATCTGCATAATGAATTTCTCTCATTTAGTTTTGAAAATTTTTCCAAATGTATGTTTGACTATGTTCAAAATCACTATGATCCCTTTGATATTTCTTATAATTGCGTTCTTTAATATTACTTTTCAAAACGACCATGATGTTTTGTAGTTTTGATCCCAAGTAAGAAAATTTGTGATGTAAATGAAGTCTGAAATATTGAAATTGTTTTTCTTATATTTTGCTTAACAGCCAGTAAATCACAGTGAGCCGTCTGTGAGAAGTAGCTCCCATCCCATTCCCTTTATGAAATTGGGTTCATAAAAATGTGAGCTAGATCTCAGTGGGATACTTAGACCCCTATAGAGTATTTTATGTTGAAGATATGTTTCAAATCTTCCTTCATGATCCAAGATGTTGTCCAGGACTTTTATCTTTTTTTTTACTATGGGACTAAAAATCAATAGGCAGATAGTTGCTAACAGAGACAACTACCTGCCAGTTCTATCCGACTCCGGCTCAGGGCATTCAGCGACTGCTCCTGCTAATGGATCAACTGCTCTACTTCTGCAGAAAAGCTCTTCTTCTTCCAGGCTGCTCTGTCGACAGAGTGTGATTGCCAAAGTCATACTGATTGAAAGCCAGCTCCCCGCGGTTAGGCAGCGGGGAGCCAGCAGTCAATCGGCATGATGCCACACCCCATCAACAGAGCAAAGGGGAAGAGGAGCTGATCTGTCAACGTGATGTCAGTATAAGCTGCTGAATCGCAGGAGGTATCTCTGTGTGGCGCCAGGTATAATAGGCAAGTAGTTAGCACTACTACAAAGCAGTTCTTAGGCTCATAGTAAAAAAATTTTGTTATTCTGAAAATCACTATATATACAGGGCAGACCAAAATTATGGACACACGTTCTCATTTAAAGATTTTTCTGTATTTTCATGACTATGAAAATTGTACATTCACACTGAAGGCATCAAAACTATGAATTAACACATGTGGAATTATATACTTAAAAAAGTGTGAAACAGCTGAAAATATGTCTTATATTCTAGGTTCTTCAAAATAGCCACCTTTTGCTTTGATGACTGCTTTGCACACTCTTGGCATTCTCTTAATGAGCTTCAAGAGGTATTCACTGGAAATGGTCTTCCAACAATCTTGAAGGAGTTCCCAGAGATGCTTAGCACTTGGTGGCCCTTTTGCCTTCACTCTGCGGTCCAGCTCACCCCAAACCATCTCTATTGGGTTCAGGTCTGGTGACTGTGGAGGCCAGGTCATCTGGCGTAGCACCCCATCACTCTCCTTCTTGGTCAAATAGCCCTTACACAGCCTGGAGGTGTGTTTGGGGTCATTGTCCTGTTGAAAAATAAATGACGGGTAAACTAAACACAAACTGGATGGAATAGCATGCCGCTGCAAGATGCTGTGGTAGCCATGCTGGATCAGTATGCCTTCAATTTTGAATAAATCCCCAACAGTGTCACCAGCAAAGCACCCCCACACCATCACACCTCCTCCTCCATGCTTCATGGTGGGAAGCAGGCATGTAGAGTCCATCCGTTCACCTTTTCTGTGTCGCACAAAGACACGGTGGTTGGAACCAAAGATCTCAAATTTGGACTCTTCAGACCAAAGCACAGATTTCCACTGGTCTAATGTCCATTCCTTGTGTTCTTTAGCCCAAACAAGTCTCTTCTGCTTGTTGCCTGTCCTTAGCAGTGGGTTCCTAGCAGCTATTTTACCATGAAGGCCTGCTGCACAAAGTCTCCTCTTAACAGTTGTTGTAGAGATGTGTCTGCTGCTAGAACTCTGTGTGGCATTGACCTGGTCTCTAATCTGAGCTGCTGTTAACCTGCGATTTCTGAGGCTGGTGACTCGGATAAACTTATCCTCAGAAACAGAGGTGACTCTTGGTCTTCCTTTCCTGGGGCGGTCCTCATGTGAGCCAGTTTCTTTGTAGCGCTTGATGGTTTTTGCAACTGCACTTGGGGACACTTTCAAAGTTTGCCCAATTTTTCGGACTGACTGACCTTCATTTCTTAAAGTAATGATGGCCACTCATTTTTCTTTACTTAGAATTTGTATTATGGCACGAAAAAAGCAGCTAACAGTTTATTCAGTAGGACTATCAGCTGTGTATCCAACTGACTTCTGTACAACACAACTGATGGTCCCAACCCCATTGATAAGGCAAGAAATCCCACTTATTAAACCTTACAGGGCACACCTGTGAACTGAAAACCATTTCCGGTGACTACCTCTTGAAGCTCATCAAGAGAATGCCAAGAGTGTGCAAAGCAGTCATCAAAGCAAAAGGTGGCTACTTTGAAGAACCTAGAATATAAGACATATTTTCAGTTGTTTCACACTTTTTTGTTAAGTATATAATTCCACATGTGTTAATTCATAGTTTTGATGCCTTCATTGTGAATGTACAATTTTCAAAGTCATGAAAATACAGAAAAATCTTTAAATGAGAAGGTGTGTCCAAACTTTTGGTCTGTACTGTATATCAGCTTGATTAACTCTTCGGTATGTTATGGTTAATATTTTATATCTGGCTTCATTATTATTTAGAAACAATTATATGTTTTTCTATGTCTGTAGTCTTTGCTTAAAACTTGCATCATTGAATGTCTGACTAAGATACTGGTTTCCTGTGAGTTCCTTGACAAGAAGGTTTTACGTTGGGCCACGGGAAGTGTGTTATCACTGATAGTCTATTTTGGTTTCCTCTTCAGTTGCATGTAATGGTTGTAGTTCTGCTTTGTCTAGCTAATAAATATGGTGAGTCTTAGCCGCCTCAGAAGACTCTACCTGCTGACAATGCATGTTGCATGTATTTTGTCTCCCTCCCTTCATCGATGAACTATTTTAATTTGAATCTCACTGGCAATGTGAAGACCCTTAGCTGTCTATTCCAAAGCTCTCCCTAAAGAAGAAGGGTTTCCACATCAGTACATGGTGCCTGAAACCTGGGATTGTCACAACCGGACCTCCTCTGGACCCGTCAACAAGGATCTCTCTGGGAACCACTGAATAAATCCACAGTAAGTAACCCCTTGTGTTACTAATAATTCAGTGTTACCTAGAGGGCTCCAGGACGGGTAATTGGTGGTCCTAACAAGACAATCATTTTTGAACCCTTGCCAGAGATTGAATTTTTATGAGCAAAATTTGTTGTCTTATATGTTTCAATGTGTTTTTAGATGTATAATTGACGATTGAATGACGGTTGAATGATAATTGAATGAAGTGACAAGTAACCCACCTTGCCCAGCGTGTCGGGATTAGGCACCTCCGCAGCTCTCTTGTATATTTCAGGAGCTGGAGGATTGTTTTATGTTGTTTGTTTTGTCTACGTCATAAATGGTATGATATTGTAAACTATGGGACTGAATAATTTTTGATTGACCAATAAGGGACTACGGTCTCTGCTTGATAAGGGATCCCATTAGGTGTGTTCCTTCACATGTGGTGGAGAGGAAAATCGGTCCGTAAGAGGATCAGGGAAGTGTGATTGCCTATAACAGAAGAATCCTTCACGGTAAGGTAGTACTCTGAGGGTATTAAATTCCCCTGTAAATTGATAAGGGCACCCTCAAGAAAGGGATAACTGAATGCAATTTTTAGCCCGAATACAGCAGGGGGATTAATATCAGCGATTGTGCAGTGTGCATTGAGTGACCGATGTATTGTTAAATCATTTTTGATGAATCATAATCGTTGTCCTCAGTGTCTGTGTTCTGTTTTGTGTAAACTCAAGAGAGGGAAAATCATAGTAGTTGAAGTTCTTGCTCAGCCTGTATACCCAGACCGGGAAACATATAGTTTAAAAAGTAACACTTATTGCAGATATACAGTAATTGTCACGCAGTGCCTTTACAAGGTGTAGAAGGAAAACCTTTGAACTGGGTAGTAAAAACACACCACTATGCCCCCACCTGGGTGACTTCCTTTTTTTGTCCCGGAACTAACCCAGTTGATAGAAACACTGCGGAGGCAGCTATTTAATAATTGCAGATTACCTCAGGAAATGTTATATGATCATGCAGAAATAATTGTAATAGTAGTTGGAGAAGTAGGCTTGGTATTGTTATTTGTTTGATTGTGTGTAAGAATCTCCCTAGCTCACAGGGCTGGAAAATCTGTGTTAGTACTTCCTTAAAGATACGTCTTTCGAGGCTCAGAAGAGACTGGGACAGGATCAAGTTTAGAGTCTGAGAGGCTCTAGGTGTGCTGAAGAGAGTTCTATGGTAACTCTGGCACAGTGATTGCAGTCATGGAGACTGGCAACAGTAAGGAATTGACTGACCCAAAGGGCGTGGCCCTAGTTCCAGCATATGAGATAGTGGAGAGACTGAAAGGGAAAGAAGCAGTAGAGGGATGTGAAATAATATTGAAGAAATTTGGTATGGGAAAGTGGGGAAATCTGGAAGAGGAGGAATGTGAGAAATATATTTGCAATTGGGAAGGATTTTTGAAAGATAAAAACAAACTAGAGCAGGCTAGGGTGTGGTTAGAAATAGCAAAACATTTGTCAATGAGTGAACATAAATCAGAGGAAACCAGGCATGGAACTGTCTAGGTAATCTATGATAGTTTGAAAAACTCTCAGACCCCTGTAGTCTAAGTACCTGATGTAAATTCTGCACCCCCTTCAGCACCCCTTTCAGCACCCACGCCTTATGCTGGGTCAATGGGATGGACTTGCAGACATTGTAGTCATCAGAATCCCCCTGGGGTTAATTGTTGCAGTCCTTGTGGGTCTTCACACCCAGGGACAACACCCAGGGTGCCTCTGTTCCCTGTGAGGTCCACTAGTCATGTACAGTTTCAACCTCCTAGGATGGTTGATAATGTTCAAGTACAAGATCCCCCCCCAAGTTTGGCCAATAGAAACATATCGGCCTTGGTCCCCCAGCGAACTATTGCCCTCGCTACCCAGCTGCCAGATCCCCAAAAGGCGCCTCCAGGGTGTTCAGGAGGCATATCGGGCCACATGGGATGATCTAGTTGCTGCCACTCTGTAGAAAGGCAGTGACCCCTTATTTATGGAAATTACTCAGATGCTCCCAGGCCAGGAATCGGCCATTAAAAATACATCAGAGTCGGGTTGGGTGTTTATACAAAGGATGCAAAACTGGGCACGGGCAGAGCAGGATAAAAAACAAGACCTGTTACAAACTGTAGTACAGGATAAGGCTCAGTCAGTCTCAGAATATGCCTCTGTATTAGAACAAACATGGTTGGATTTTGGATATGAGCATAATGATGATAAGGATCGCAGATTATTGTTGCAGTGTTTTATTAATGGCCTTAGACCTATAGCTCAGACTGTAGGACGCACTAGTCACCGGAGTGGCGCAATATGCAATGGGTTGATTTAAAGGAAATAGCCCGAGGTGCTGAACTAAAAAGCATGTCAAAGAAAAGGGAGGATTGAGCTATACTAAAAATACCCCTTTCAAGATCTACCAAGTCCCTTCGGGCATTCTTGGGCCTGGTCCAGTACTGCAGTCTCTGGATACGAAATGCCTTTAGTATTATGGCCCCATTGTTCCAATGCCTCAAAACTGAGCCTTTCACCATTAATTCTGAAGCTATTGATGCATTTCACACCCTCAAGCTCATTCTGCCTCACCAGCTCTAGGTATACCGAATTATGACAAATTTTTTTACTTTGTACTGCCGCGAACAGGCTGGACATGCGTCTGGTGTTCTTACCCAAGAACATGGTGGTAGGCAGCTGACTCGCCCAGGGGGATATGGGGGGGACTCGGTAACTGGGCCTTTACCTTCTTGGGATGTCACGGCAGTTGGCTCCTGGGCCCGTACCCTGGGGTCGCTCTTTAAAAGGGGTTTGTCACTTGATGGGATGAATAACAGTTTTGTCTCGTGACGCCACCTGTGGTTCCCGGTAGAGGGTACCGGCGCTGCTGCAAACCTCTGGGGCAGATGTTAGGGCAGCTAAGTTGGTGCGGCTCTCCACAGGCAGAGCACAGCTCCAGGGCAGTTGTAGATGCAGATGGTGATTCTGGGCGTTGTAGTGCAGGAGCGATAACGTGGTAGAAATAACTGACAGAAACAGTGGGGTGCAGTCATCCGAGTTTACTCACAGTTATTTAGGTTCCTCAGGTGGCAGTATACAGGTGACCGTCTCCCACGTCGCGCTGCGTTCACCAGGAAGGGGTTCAGCACTCCCTCAAGTATCTCAAGAGCACTTAACAGGAACCCTCTCTGTATGTTCCTTTCTTAGCCGACTTCCTGCTCTGGGTCTCTCCCTCCTGCCCTGCGCCCCGCCACACAAAGTCCCTATCAGGTACCTTGAGATCCCTCTGGGCAACTTGGAGTTCCCGGACCTTGCTTGGTGCCCTTTTCGGCGGCTTAGGTGCGGATGTGGCAACTGCACCTTGAAAGTGCAGAAGCCTCCGGGGACTGCTTCCCTTCTTGCGGCCTGATCCTTCTGACGCCTGGCAGATTCGGGCGTACGGGTGCCGTCCTGCACTCACTGTACCCCCTGGGATCCCTTCTTTTACTGGAGCCTTCCTCCCATGCTCCCACTCCTCTCTCAGTCTTGGGCATGACAGGCCGAGCCTGCCTCCCGAGCAGAGCTCTTGAAGAGCCTCTGCTCCCTTCACTTCTACTCTTCTTACTCACTCTTCAACTCCCTAAAAAGATGGCTTCCCTATATATATATATTTATGTACAATATATATATATATATATATATATATATATATATATATATATATATATATATATATATATATATATATATATATATATTCAAGTGCTCCCCTGGTCTGCGTCCTCCACCCACACCCACTACTTGGTTCCCCCTCACTTTTGGTTCCCCCAACTCCAGCCAGGGACAGGGCAGCAGAAGAAGTGCATAATGCCCTTCCAGCCGGCCTGGAGTATTGTAGTGTTGAGTGCAGGTGTTGGGGTCCCGGGCAGTACTCCATCTTTACCTGAGAGAAGGAGATGCCACACCTCTGGGTGAGGTGCAGTACCTCTGTGGCGACTGAACCCCCAGGGGCGCCACACAGCGCCCTCTAGGGTATTACTCTGTAACGCTAGATCCAGTCATTATGGGGTCTCCTACTTGTGTTAGAGCTGTAACACAGGTACTTTAGATGCAGTGACACAGAAGCACAGAGCAGCCAATACAGGGTTAATAAACAGGGAAAGTTTATGATAACAAGATCAATCTCCACGCAGGGAGTAACGGGAAAATATGGGGAAATAACAGGTATTAGTCTGTAACTGACAGTTTACAGTTTAACTAGATGTAGCAGAGTCAAACCGGTAACAAACAACAGTTTTTTCACTTAGCTGACTTGTATCTGTGGCACCCCAGGGGTCTGGTTTTCCACAGTTATGTAATGTTATGTCTGAGAGCAGGTGGGAGGTCCTTTGGTCAGGGATCCTGTGCATGCCACACCTCCTGCCCAGTCTTGGGAGGGGAAGAACTTCCCCTGTATAAACCCTGGGCTGAGGCAGGGTTAGTCAGTCAAGGAGAGTAGAGACAAGAAACAGCAGAAGCAATACTACTACGAGTCAGGGGCTGGCAGCTGCAGAGCTCGCCCTGACTGAGAAGCTTTCTTACCGGACACGGCGTCCGAGGCTGTGGGGACTAACTCTTACCCAGCAGCAGAAGCCGACCGGCAGGGGATTTCAGGTCCTCAGGCCCAGAAACCCGAAGGCACGGTCACACGCGTGGGACCAGCACCGCCATCGTGGAGCGGAAGCCATTAGAAGGCCCCGAGTCACCGGCCATACGGGTGAGCACCTCACGGTACACTCAGGGACGTGGGCTACTTATATCCGCTTCTAGCAAGGTAGCCAGAAGAGTACAGTCAGTTGGGGAGGCCTACAACTCCGCCTGGCCAGGGGAGATCCCATCTGCTCAAGGACTGACCAGGCCCCGTTCACTAGCAAGTACTCCGGGAGGGTCTATCGTTGTTACCAGTAAAGACCCTGAATTACACCGCACCGTCTCTGAGTGGTTCCTGCTACCCCCATCATCCACATCTGCTGCCCTGAGGCCATACCCCTCCCGTTGGGGGTTATACCATCTACGCTGCACCATCCATCCACCGGCCTCAGCGGACTGTCTTGCAGCGGCAGCTCCATAGCTGCATTCAACGGGTGGCGTAGTCGTCCTACATCTACCGCTGTTACATCGCCGCTCAGTTTGACTCCCTGGGCACGGACCGGGTCACCGCCACGAGACTACAACCCTCAAGAGATCCGGCTCCGGGTAAGCTCCCGCGTGCGCAACGCAGCGCGACACAGGCCCAGGGGCGCGTCATATCCTCTAACAATGCTCCGTCTTCTGGCGGCAGCGGGCGGTCTCCGGTTTTACCCGCTGAGCCCCTAGTCCATAACAGTGCACCTCACGTGCTCAGCTCCACGGACCCTGCGTCTCTTCTCTCTACAGTCAGCTTGACTCCTCCGGTCCACTGCACTCGGATCCCTTGCTCCAAGTCCTGTAGCCTGGACCCTCTCACACTGCTCTGCTCCGCAGGACCCAGCTCCGCTTTCCCGCGCAAATGTCCTCGTCTCTCCCTCTCTCTCATCACACAAGGAGTTCCTCTGTCACCTGACTTCCCAACTCTCTCTCTCGACACACCCCCTGCTTCCCTGTCACATGACTCCTCTGCTTGCAGTCTGTCTTCCCCCTGCAACAAGAGGTACGGCCCTGGCAGTTCCGGATCCCTTGTTCTGAAAGTACTTACACCCCGGTCTTCCCCCTTACAGAGCTATGGCAGCTGCTTCAGAACTCGCTAAAAAGACAGAGGACATAGTGTTAGGAAGCCCCCTCACACTTCAAGTTCCTCATGCTGTACCTGAAATACTTTAACAGACTCAGACGCGCCACCTCTCAGCATCAAGGTTTACAAAATATAAAGTCTCACTCCCCCCCCATATAACTATCAAATGCTGTAATGTTCTAAATCCAGCTAAAGAAGGAGGGACCATGAGCCAAGATCTGCCCCTGTTTTTCAAATTAGCAGATGAGGAAGCTCAGTTTGATATGGCACATGAACATGATTGTCAGGCATTAGGAAGTAGATAAGAAAAACTCCAGCACCTTCTCCGTATCCATCACACGAAATGTAAAGTTAAAACGTCCATTTTATTAGTTCCATTAAAAAAGCGCCATATGTAAGGAAGACCTTAAGCGTTTCGAACCAAACAGGGGTTCTTAATCATAGGTTACATTGCTATAGTTAAAAGACATATATATACATATGGACTGAAAACAAAAGAGAAAATAGGGTGGAGACAACAAAGAACAATTTAAATTAAAATCAACAATGAGGAGGTTGCTGTAGTTAATCTCTCTGCGAATATTATTTCTCTGTCTCAATTAGGCTAAGTGCCCATGATGCAGAAATGCTCTGGATTTTTTCCTGAGCGTTTCTGCATCTCCCTGGCAGAAAAAACGCATGCGGATTGTACATGCGGATTGTACATGAGGATTGTACATGCGTTTTTCCAGCCAGGGACATGCGGATGTGAAGCGTTCTTCACATGCATTTCCGCATGCGGGTTGTCAAGCGCTTTCCAAGCGATTTTAGCATCACTTGGAAAGTGCTTGTCAACTTGGTCCCACTATATAAATCCATGCAAACGGCATGGATTTATATAGTGTGACCTTAAAGAATGTTTAAAAATTAAAAAATAAATCTGTACTTACCTTCCGATGGCCCCCGCAGTCTTGCTTCGCTCCGTTCTCCCTTGCCGGCAGCTCGCAGTACACTGCACTGTAGGACCTGCCGTCACATGACTATGATGTCAGCGCAGGTCCTTCAGTCCACCGCGAGCTGCCGGCATGGGAGGACGAGCGCAGCGGGGGCCATCAGAAGGTAAGTATAATATTTATTTTTTATTTTATTCTTTTTTTTACAGGTTCTATGGTACCCGGGTCCGGAGGAGAGTCTCCTCTCCTCCACACCCGGGTACCATCCGCACATTGAAACGCATGGAATGCGCATCTATATATGCAGTGATGCGTAATCCATGCGTTTCAATGCAAGTCAATGGCGGCGAAAACGCAGCACTTCCACAAAATAATTGGTAGTGCTGCGTTTTTTTCCGCAATGATAATCCGCAGTGGAAATTTCCGCAGCATGTGCACATCACATGCGGATTATCATTGGGGACCATGGTCTTCTACCATGCGTTTTTTAAGCGTTTCTGCAGCGTTTTTGCCGCTGCGGAAACGCTTAAAAAACGCATCGTGGGCACACAGCCTTACGGTTATTAAGCAAAGGAAGTACATTTATTCCTACAACTAAAGCAAATCTATTTGAAACTATCAAGGATGTCAACAGATTTGTAACATCTTTGACAGTCAAGAGAAATTTCTTTGCAGAGAACAGGGATAAAGAACAACATATTGTGGTTCACTCTTTCTCCAGAGCACCTCCCATTGACCTTTCTAGGAATTTACTTGAACAAATATCAGTAAAAATCTTGGAATCTTTGGATGCTGATTTTGTAACAGATATACTAAAAGACTCATTCACAACATTGTTTCCAACTCCACTATTCTATCCATTAGCCTCTAGAACACCTGGGATCAGGGTCGGTCTGGGCTGGCGGGATACCGGGAAATTTCCCGGTGGGCCCCGCCCCCTGCTGCAGAGTAGAGGGGGGAGAAGAGAACAAAAAAAAATCCTGCGGTTTTAAGGGGCACGGGCCCTTTAAAAGCGCAGGCACAGTGTATGCAGGGACGCGCGCACGCAGCGTTCATTACCTGAACCACCGCAGCGCACTTCCCAGTGAAGCAGCTGAAGCTGCGTGTCTCCCTTCGCCGGCCGGCGTATGACGTCATCGTCATGCGCCTGCTGTGAAGGAGGCGCACAACTCAGGAGAAGGAGGACACCGCACGTGAGCGCAGGAAGATAAGAGGTGTGTGTGTGTGTGTAATGGTCTGGACCCACTGGCTGGACACACAAGGCGGGGGCCAGCTGGACACACAAGGGGGGGCCCAGCTGGACACACAAGGGGGGACCCAGCTGGACACACAAGAGGGGGCCCAGCTGGACACACAAGAGGGGGCCCAGCTGGACACACAAGGGGGGGCCCAGCTGGACACACAAGGGGGGGCCCAGCTGGACACACAAGGGGGGGCCCAGCTGGACACACAAGGGGGGGCCCAGCTGGACAGACACACAAGGGGGTAGCCTGGCTGGACACACAGGGGAGGGAACCCTGGCTGGACACACAAGGGGCAACCCTGGCTGGACACACAAGGGGTAACCCTGGCTGGACACACAAGGGGAGCCCAGCTGGACACACAAGGGGGTAGGCTGGCTGGACACACAAGGGGGGAGCCAACTGGACACAAAAGCTGTGGTCCTGGCTGGACACACAAGGGGGGAACCCTGGCTGGACACACAAGGGGAGGCCCAGCTGGACACACAAGGGGGGAGCCGGCTGGATCACACAAGGGGGGGCCCTGGCTGTACACACAAGGGGGAACACTGGATGGACATACAAGGGGGGGCCCAGCTGGACACACAAGGGGGGCCCAGCTGGACAGACACACAAGGGGGTAGCCTGGCTGGACACACAAGGGGGTAGCCTGGCTGGACACACAAGGGGGTAGCTGACTGGACACACAAGGGGGGAACCCTGGCTGGACACACAAGGGGGGAACCCTGGATGGACACACAAGGGGGAACCCTGTCTGGACACACAAGGGGGGAACCCTGGCTGGACACACAAGGGGGGGCCCAGCTGGACAGACACACAAGGGGGTAGCCTGGCTGGACACACAGGGGGGGAACCCTGGCTGGACACACAAGGGGCAACCCTGGCTGGACACACAAGGGGAGCCCAGCTGGACACACAAGGGGGTAGGCTGGCTGGACACACAAGGAGGGAGCCAACTGGACACAAAAGCGGTGGTCCTGGCTGTACACACAAGGGGGGAACCATGGCTGGACACACAAGGGGGGGCCCAGCTGGACACACAAGGGGGAGCCGACTGGACACACAAGGGGGGGCCCAGCTGGACACACAAGGGGGGGCCCAGCTGGACAGACACACAAGGGGGTAGGCTGGATGGACACACAAGGGGGTAGCCTGGCTGGACATACAAGGGGGTAGCCTGGCTGGACACACAAGGAGGTAGCCTGGCTGGACACACAAGGGGGGAACCCTGGCGGTACACACAAGGGGGGAAACCTGGCGGGACACACGAGGGGGGCCCTGGCTGGACACACAAGGGGCAACCCTGGCTGGACACACAAGGGGCAACCCTGGCTGGACACACAAGTGGAGCCCAGCTGGACACACAAGGGGGTAGGCTGGCTGGACACACAAGGGGTAGCCAACTGGACACAAAAGCGGTGGTCCTGGATGGACACACAAGGGGGGAACCCTGGCTGGACACAAGGGGGGGCCCAGCTAGACGCACAAGGGGGGAGCCGACTGGATCACACAAAGGGGGGCCCTGGCTGTACACACAAGGGGGAACACTGGATGGACACACAAGGGGGGGCCCAGCTGGACACACAAGGGGGGGCCCAGCTGGACAGACACACAAGGGGGTAGCCTTGCTGGACACACAAGGGGGTAGCCTGGCTGGACACACAAGGGGGGAACCCTGGCTGGACACACAAGGGGGGAACCCTGGCTGGACACACAAGGGGGGAACCCTGGCTGGACACACAAGGGGGGGCCCAGCTGGACAGACACACAAGGGGGTAGCCTGGCTGGACACACAGGAGGGGAACCTTGGCTGGACACACAAGGGGCAATCCTGGCTGGACACACAAGGGGAGCTCAGCTGGACACACAAGGAGGTAGTCTGGCTGGACACACAAGGGGGGAGCCAACTGGACACAAAAGCGGTGGTCCTGGCTGTACACACAAGGGGGGAACCCTGGCTGGACACACAAGGGGGGGCCCAGCTGGACACACAAGGGGGGAGCCGACTGGACACACAAGGGGGGGCCCAGCTGGACACACAAGGGGGGGCCCAGCTGGACACACAAGGGGGGGCCCAGCTGGACAGACACACAAGGGGGTAGCCTGGCTGGACACACAAGGGGGTAGCCTGGCTGGACACACAAGGGGGTAGCCTGACTGGACACACGAGGGGGGAACCCTGGCTGGACACACAAGGGGGGAACCCTGGCAGTACACACAAGGGGGGAACCCTGGCGGTACACACAAGGGGGGAACCATGGCGGGACACACAAGGGGGGGCCCTGGCTGGACACAAAGGGGGGGGCCCTGGCTGGACACAAAAGGGGGAACCCTGGCTGGACCCAGGCAAAGGGGGGTGGGCTGGCTGGACACATGGAGGCCAGGATGGATATATGGGGGGCAGGATGGATATATGGGGGGCAGGCTGGACTCATGGAGGCCAGGATGGATATATGGGGGGGCAGGCTGAACACATGGAGGCCAGGATGGATATATGGGGGGGGGGGACAGGCTGGACACATGGGGGGCTAGGATGAATATGTGGGGGGGGCGGGCTCGATGCACATGGGCTAGCATAAATATATGGAGGGGCACGCTGGATATATGGGGGGTGTCAGGATGGATATATGCAGGGGGTAATGGCAGTATGGATATATGAGGGGGGAGGCTGGACACATGGAGGCCAGGATGGATATGTAGAGGGCAGGCTGGACACATGGAGGATATGTGGGTGGGATATATGGGGGCGCAGGCTGGAAACATGGAGGCAAGGATGGATATGTGGGGGGCAGACTGGCCACATGGGGGGGGCTAGGATGGGTATATGGGAGGGGGCAGGCTCGATACACATGTGCTAGGATAAATATATGGAGGGGTCACACTAGACAAATGGTGGCCAGAAGGGACATATGGGGGTGCCTGGCTAGACAAGGGACTTAATTACTGTTTGGGAGCCAGATTGAGGAACATACTTTATTAGTTTATGGTGACCAGTGGGGAACATTATTACTTTAGATTCCAATTATTATTATTACATTATTACTTCTGTAATATAATTTACTTTTTAGGAAATTGTTTTCCATGGGATGGGACAAAAGAGGGGTCCTGTTACTGTGCAGGACGGCACTATGTTGCTTTTTTTCTTCAACTGGTGTAGTGTAGAAGTCGGGGGGAAAAGTGGGAATATTCTCTAAAAGAGATCAGTTATTGATAACTGTGTGTTATTTTCTGCAGAGATGATTCCTGGCTGGAAGAAGTGATGGCTGTCTGTGCCAGATGAAGAAGAAAAGCGAAGATGAAGGACTTCACCTAGAGACATCACTGGTGAGTCAGTGTATTACATGTACACTTACACTACACACGTGGTCAAAATTGTTGGTACCCCTCGTTTAATGAAAGAAAAACCCACAATGGTAACAGAAATAACTTGAATCTGATAAATTACAAATTTTTGAAAATGAACAAATGAAAGTCAGACATTGCTTTTCTGCTTCCACAGAATTAAAAAAAAAATTAACCTCATGAAATAGGCCTGGACAGAAATGATTGTTCTTCTTAACTTAATATTTTTTTGAACAACCTTTTGAGGCAATCACTGCAATCAAACCATTCCTGTAACTGTCAATGAGACTTCTACACCTCTCGACAGCTATTTTGGCCCACTCCTCATGAGCAAACTGCTCCAGTTGTCTTGTGTGTGAAGGTTGCCTTCTCCAGACGGCATGTTTCAGCTCTTTCCAAAGATGCTCCATAGGATTTAGGTCAGGGCTCATAGAAGGCCACTTCAGAATAGTCTAATGTTTTCCTCTTAGCCATTCTTGGGTGTTTTTAGCTGTGTGTTTTGGGTCATTATCCTGTTGCAAGACCCATGACCTGCGACTGAGACCAAGCTTTCTGATACTGGGCAGCACATTTCTCTCTAGAATCCCTTGATAGTCTTGAGATTTCATTGTACCCTGCACAGATTCAAGACACCCTTTACCAGATGCAGCAAAGCAGCCCCAGAACATAACAGCCTCCCCCATGTTTCACAGTAGGGACAGTGTTCTTTTCTTGATATGCTTCATTTTTCCATCTGTGAACATAGAGCTGATGTGCCTTGCCAAAAACTTCCATTTTTGTCTCATCTGTCCATAGTACATTCTCCCAGAAGCTTTGTGGCTTGTCAACATGTAGTTTGGCAAATTCCAGTCTGGCTTTTTTATTATTTTTTTTTTCAACAATGGTGTTCTCCTTGGTCGTCTTACATGAAGTTCACTTTGGATCAAACAACGGTGGATAGTACGATCTGACACTGATGTTCCTTGAGCTTGAAGTTCACCTTTAATCTCGTTAGAAGTTTTCCTGGACTCTTTTGTTACCATTCATATTATCCGTCTCTTTGATTTGTCATCAATTTTCCTCCTGCGGCCACGTCCAGGGAGGTTGGCTACAGTCCCATGGATCTTACATTTCTGAATAATATGTGCACCTGTAGTCACAGGAACATCAAGCTGCTTGGAGATGGTCTTATAACCTTTACCTTTTAACATGCTTTTCTATAATTTTCTTTCTAATCTCCTGAAACAACTCTTTCCTTTGCTTCCTCTGGTCCATGTTGAGTGTGGTACACACCATGTCACCAAACAACACAGTGAGTATCTGTAGCCCTATATACAAGCCCACTGACTGATTACAAGATTGTAGACACCTGTGATGCTAATTAGTGGACACAACTTGATTTAACATGTCCCTTTTGTCACATTATTTTCAGGGGTACCATCATTTCTGTCCAGGCCTATTTCATGAGTTTAATTTTTTTTTAAATTCAGTGGAAGCAGAAAAGCAATGTCTGACTTTCATTTGTTCATTTTCATAGATTTTTAATTTATTATTACTTTTGTCAGATTCAAGTTATTTCTGTGACCATTGTGGGTTTTTCTTTCATTAAACGAGGGGTACCAACAATTCTGACCACGTGTGTATATAGTATATACAGAACTCCTGTGTATGTCACTGGTGATCACTGTATTATGTATACACTATATACAGAGCTTCTGTGTATGTCACTGGTGACCACTGTATTACCTGTACACTATATACCGAGCTCCTGTGTATAATGTCACTGGTGACCACTGTATTACCTGTACACTATATACAGAGCTCCAGTGTATTATGTCACTGGTGATCACTGTATTACCTGTACACTGACACTATATACAGAGCTCCTGTGTATAATGTCACTGGTGATCCCTGTATTACCTGTACACTATACACTATATACAGAGCTCCTGCGTATAATGTCACTGGTGACCACTGTATTACCTGTACACTATATACAGAGCTCCTGTGTATAATGTCACTGGTGACCACTGTATTATCTGTACATTATATACAGAGCTCCTGTGTATAATGTCACTGGTGATCACTGTATTACCTGTGCACTATATACAGAGCTCCTGTGTATAATGTCACTGGTGATCACTGTATTACCTGTACACTATACACTATGTACAGAGCTCCTGTGTATAATGTCACTGGTGACCACTGTATTACCTGTACACTATATACAGAGCTCCTGTGTATAATGTCACTGGTGACCACTGTATTACTTGTACACTATATACAGAGCTCCTGTGTATAATGTCACTGGTGATCACTGTATTACCTGTACACTATATACAGAGCTCCTGTGTATAATGTCACTGGTGACCACTGTATTACTTGTACACTATATACAGAGCTCCTGTGTATAATGTCACTGGTGACCACTGTAATACCTGTACACTAAATACAGAGCTCCAGTGTATAATGTCACTGGTGATCACTGTATTACCTGTACACTGACACTATATACAGAACTCCTGTGTATAATGTCACTGGTGAACCCTGTATTACCTGTACACTGACACTATATGCTGAGCTCCAGTGTATAATGTCACTGGTGGTCACTGTATTACCTGTTCACTGTACACTATATACAGAGCTCCTGTGTATAATGTCACTGGTGATCCCTGCATTACCTGTACACTGACACTATATACAGAGCTCCTGTGTATAATGTCGCTGGTGGTAATAACAGTGTTGTTAGTATTGTGGTTTGTATTCATGATCAGTATTGTAGTATTTGGTCACTTTGGGGTGGTAATATGTGGTCTGGTCATGGTGTGGCCGTATTTGTTCCTTGTATGTGGTATTATTCGGTCACTATGTGGTGGTAATATGTGATCTAGTCATGGTGTGGCGATATTTGTCCCTTTTGTATGTGGCATTATTGGTGTTGATATAGTGGACTGTGTTGTGTATGGCAGTCATTTTGTTCTTGCTGATATTAACTAGGAAAATATTTTTTTCCATTAGGCCACAGCCCCACCATTAGTATTCGGTCAGTATTTTTTCTCAGGAGTCGCTGCCAAAACCAGGAGTGGGTGATAAATGTAGAATTGGTGACTTGTTTCTATTATACCTTTTCTCTGATTGTTCCTCACCTGGTTTTGGCTCCCACTCCTGAAAAAAAATACTGACCGAATACTGACCAAATACTGATACTGGGGCCGTGGCCTTAGAGATTAAATACTTGGACCAGAGTGGCAGAGATGCACTTACAGGGGTTCTCCGGTGAAAACAAGTAATCACCTCTCCACAGGATCAGTGATAATATTGATTGGTGGGGGTCTGACTGCTGGCACACAATCAGCAGAATGTGGAGCTTTTCTCCCCATTAGACTGGAGCGGCATGTGAGATACGACCACTGATCCATTCATTCCCTCAGTGACTGTGAGCGCTGCTCTTTTTTGGAAGCTGCATTTTAAAATGGGGATAAGTGTCCTGTCAGGGATGAAACTTCCCCATTCTTCTGATAGGCGCGTTTTCCAATGTTCGGACCCAAACGATCAATAAGTGATCACCGATCCTGTGGATCCCATGGATCGGTGATAACTTGTTTTAACCAAAGAACCCCTTTAATGCAAACTACCGTAATTGTACATCCCAGTTAGTGTCGCACAGTAGATGTGCAGGAGCCGCCAGTCAATGCTGCACTATAACAGGGATAGCGGATAACAGGTATTTGCATATGGCTGTAGGTGGGCCCCTAGAGTCAGTTCTCCCTGTGGGCCCCAGACACCCCAGTCCGACCCTGCCTGGGATGGACAGTTTGCAAAATATAATTGAAAGAGAACTCATAAAAATACTAGATAGTGAAACAGTCATAACGGATTATCTGTCCACCAAAGAACAACAAGCACTGAAATTGTTAGAAAACAATGACAATATTATCATTAGAGCGTTCTACAAAGGTGGCTCTCTTGTAATCCTTGATAAGGCATTATACATCAGAAAAATTAACTCCATGCTATCAGATGTAAAAACCTATAGTAAACTAGCAGAAGATCCAACTAGTCACGTAAAAGGAAAATTGGATTTTATCCTAAGAGGAGGCTTGCAAAAGGGACTCATTAATCAAAAATTGTATGAATATCTATTAACTGAGTCACCAGTATGCCCATTACTGCACGCCCTTCCTAAACTGCACAAAGAAACATTTCCACCCCCATTCCGCCCCATTGTGGCTGGAATTGGTTCACTTACTGAAGAACTGCAGCATGGATTGATCAGCTACTACAGCCTATAGTTTTGGCCACTACAGGATATATCAGGGATAGCAAGCATTTATTATCAGCTTTGAAATCTTTTGAGTGGGAATGTAATGATAGATGGGTCACTACAGGTATTGTGTCATTATACACTAGCATCCCGCACCATCTCTCATTACAATCTATCTCCTATCACCTTAATAATACCAATCTCTATACAAAAGAATTAAATGAGTTTATGCTAAATTTGACACAATTCTTACTTGAAAATATTTTTTTTTACTTTAATGGAGATTTTTTTTCTGCAAATCTGCGGTTGCCCCATGGGTGCATCTTTTTCCCCATCATTAGCTAATTTATATGTAGCTTGGTGGGAATTATTTCATATTCACACTCTTGACAATCCTTTTTTGCCTTACATCAGGTGGTACGCCAGATACATTGATGATGTCATCATGATCTGGCGTACCCCTGATGATGAGGCACTTTACATACTATCCACGTTTCTACAGTTTTTAAATGACAATATATTTAATTTACAATTTACCATTAACATCTGTCAAAATGAGACCGCCTTTTTGGATGTATATTTAACTGGAGACAGCAGCAATAACTGCATCCACCCATGTCTGTACAGAAAACCAACCAGTGGCAATGCGACGTTGATGGCAGACAGCTGTCATCCAGCACATACTATTAAAAACCTACCACTAGGTGAACACATTAGAGCCAGACGTCTATGCTCTACGGATGAGAGCTGTAGTCATGAATGTGACATACTGAAGCGCAGGTTTAAACATAGAGGTTATTCAAATACACATATTTGCAGAGCCCATAATATAGCCTTTCACAAAACACAGACATCTTTACGGGAGAATAATACGGTTTGTAAGAGAAATAAACAAGTTATTTTCTCCACAGCTTATAGTACAGACTATCAGGCTATCACAGATTTAATTCGGAAATATGCTTGTATATTACATCAGGACAAAGCACTTCAGAGCATCCTTAAGGAAGGAATTAATTGTGTTGCTAAAAAATCCCCCAATATAGGAAATTTATTATCTCCAAGTTTTTTGTCCACCAAAAGCCCAAGGTCAGACACATGGCTTCATATTAATGGATCCTATAAGTGTGGAGGCACCAAGTGTAATATTTGCAAATTAATGTTTAAGACCCAGACATTTACTGACAGTGCAGGCAAAATATATAATATCAAGCACTTTATTAATTGCTCTAGCACATATGTCATTTATCAAGCACTGTGCACATCTTGCAAAAAAATGTATGTGGGTTGCACCAGCCGCATGCTCAAAAGACGCATCGCAGAGCATGTTACTGGAGGACTCTGAGTCCTAATGCAGTGAGTCGCTCCATGTCAGGGCTCAGCAAACATTTTGCTGATTTTCACTGTGGTGATCTTTCCACACTTAAGGTTATTGGTATAGATAAGGTGCAAAGACAAATACATGGAGGAGATAGAGGCAAGCTTCTTTTAGCCAGAGAAGCCTCATGGATTCTTAAACTTAACTCTCTCATTCCCAATGGTCTCAATTTTCGCAATGATCTAATGTACATTTTTTGATACCTTTTTCTAATGGTGTACTTAATTTGCCAGCATGCACATAAGTTTAATTTATGCATATTATTGAGCAAATATCCTCAGGAGGATTTTCATTCACTAATGAACTTCCTTTTCTTTGTTGTCTCCACCCTATTTTCTCTTTTGTTTTCAGTCCATATGTATATATATATGTCTTTTAACTATAGTAATGTAACATATGATTAAGAACCCCTGTTTAGTTCGAAACGCATAAGGTCTGCCTTACATATGGCGCTTTTTTAATGGAACTAATAAAATGGACGTTTTAACTTTACAATTTCATGTGATGGATACGGAGAAGGTGCTGGAGTTTTTCTTATCTACTTCCTGCTGCTTCTCATCCCTGGACTTGCTACCAAGGATTTCCATGCACCAGTGGACCCTTATGGCATATGCATGGTAGGCTGAAATTTTCCATTTTTTTTTCCTTATATACCATTGTCAGGCATTGATGGAAGCTGAAATAAAGGGCTTGGCAAATATTACTGATGTAACACTCACTAACCCTCTGCTGAGTATTTTGTAGATGGTTCCAGAGCTTGGGACAGTGAACAAGGACGATTCATCACCGGGTATGCAGTAGTCCACAATGGTAAGGCAGTGATACAAGAACCACTCCCCTCCAGCTGCTCTGCGCAAGAGGCCGAATTTAAAGCAGGGTTCCCCAACTCCAGTCCTCAAGGCCCACCAACAGGTCATGTTTTCAGGATTTCCTTAGTATTGCACAGGTGATGGAATTATTGCCTGTGCAGGTGATGCAATTATCACCTGTGTAATACTAAGGAAATCCTGAAAACATGACCTGTTGGTGGGCCTTGAGGACTGGAGTTGGGGAACCCTGATTTAAAGCACTCGCTGTGGTGTTGCACATGACTTTGGCGCCATTTGGAGCAGCAGTAATTTCTTGACCTCTGCTGGAAAACCTATAAGGAATGCACAAGCGGTAGAGCAGCTACTCACAGCACTCACTCTTCCCCGAAAGGCAGCCATAGTAAAAGTGTCAGCACACACGGGAACAAACTCACCTTGCAGTAGGGAATGCCTTGGCCGACAAGGCAGCTAAGGAAGCAGCATGACTACCTCTGACAGAGATACTGGCTTTAGCAGGGGCGGGAACCCCAGTAGACTCTGAGTCAGGGAGTGCAGGAAGCCCCCTTTCAAATAAGGAGACATCCCCTCCCAGTGGCTGTGGACCTCGAACTACTGCAGGTCTTCCAGACCCAGGCTCCCCCCCACGAGCAGAACGCATGGGTCAAAGCGGGCGCCGTACAGTCAGTGTCAGGAGTATGGCAGGTAAACAAACGTATTTGCCTTCTATTCTGCCTGTTCCCCATGATGGCTGCCCTTGCACATTCTCCGGTGCATAACTCAAAGGGTGTTATGTATGCAGTGGTGCTACAAAACTGGTGTGCCCCAGGGTTCCCGAATACGGCTGCAAAGTATGTTCAAGAATGTCTAGTTTGTGCAAAACATAACCCTGGTAGGCCTATTCGAGTCCCACGGAAATGCACACCAAACCAGATTACCCATTTCAGAGACTGCATGTGGACTACATACAGATACCTAAGGTGGGTAATTATGAATACGCCCTGGTATGCATTGATCTTTTCTCTGAGTGGCCAGAAGCTTGGGCGGTGACTAAAGCAAACACAAAATCTACTGCTAAAAAATTGATCAGTGAGGTGCTTTGTAGATATGGGGTGCCCGAAACTATAGAAAGTGACAGAGGAACCCACTTTACTGGGGAACTAATGAAACAAATCATGGTCACTCTTGGGATAGAACAGGCTTTCCATGTTCCATATCATCCACAAAGTAGTGGGAAGGTGGAACGCCTCAATGGTACCTTGAAACTAAAATTCCAAAAGTGCATGGAAGAAACACACTTGTCCTGGGTAGATTGTTTGCCCATAGTATTGTATTCAGTGAGGACCGCCCCAAGGGGGAGGGAGAAGCTGTCCCCATATGAAATACTGTTTGGTAGTGTCCCTAAGACAGGGTTGTATTTCCCACAGCAGCTGCAGGCCTCCTATGGTTCTCTCACTGAATATGTTCTGGAGTTGCATAAACATTTAACTGTTACTCATAATCGTGTCCTTTCCTCTATCCCAAACCCCAATTGCCTCAGCGGCACTCACACTTTGGTACCAGGAGACTGGGTCGTGGTAAAGAGACATATGAGGAGACCACTGGAGCCCAGATACAGTGAACCATTCCAAGTGCTGTTAACCACTGCCACTTCTGTCAAGCTTCAAGGCAAGGACACTTGGATCCACGCCAGCCATTGTGAAAAGGTCTTGAACCCCAGCAACAGCAAAGATTATGACCCTGTTTGTTTGGATTATGGTGATAGCAACCGTACCCCTTGCCTTAACTCTCCATGAAGTACTAAAAGAGAACTGGGATAACAAACTGATAAAGCATCAAGTCATACTCTAAGACATGAACTCTAATGACCGTCCTAAGAACTGTTGGATATGCACTCATAGTCCAATATCCTCCAATACTATGCCTTATTTAGCCATTCCAGCGACTCTTTGAAAGAAATGTTTTACTTAAGTAACCACACTTTTCCTATTAGACTAAGAACAAAAAAAAAAAGGCTTTAGGTCTAACTGTAGCTGCTTGGGTGACTGAGCCATGGTTGTTGTTTAACAGGAGTGGTCCGCCTCTAAGTCAGACTTAAATGCCTTGGGCGACCAGTCGTGTCGACCTCTCCTGTTATCCGAACTTTACCTCTTGCAGCTGTATTCAGATAAAATCCAGAGGGTTTCCTTTCTTTACAGCTGACTATTCAGAGTGTAATGGATCTGCTACCACTACTACGCAGTGTATAGCGGATGATGCCACTCTCAATCCTAAGCTTCATTGTGTAAATGTCACCTTGCAAAATGTAATATCAGGTTTCACCTCAAATGACACTCAGTATCAGATAAAAATTATGGAAAAATTAAGCACCACCTTGTTATCTAAATGGATTGTTAGTCTGTTCAACAACACTGTTGTTAGAGCACCAGAGAGTTTATATATTGTATGTGGACATCAGGTTTACAAGTGGTTACCCAACAATTTCAGAGGCGTTTGCACACTGGCCTTTCTGACACCTTCTACTTTTATAGTACCACACACAAGAGTAGATATTAAAGCAATCCCTCTACACACACTGTACAGACGAGCTGCAGACGACAAGCCCAGACCAAATCGTAAACCGCATCTTGTAGAAATGGGGGGGGCTAACAAATTTTTCAGTGTCTTATTCATTTACCCATTCATAATGCAAATGTGGGATAAGTTGGTAGAGGAGACTGATTATCTAGATGACCAGATCTTCCAGATTCTTGACGTTCTCAATACATCTAATATTGTACAGAAACAACTAATTGCATTTACTAACCAACACACCATAGTGCTAGATTACTTGACTGCTAGAGAAGGCGGGATGTGTCAGATAATAGGCCTTACCTGTTGCCACTACATAGACCCTGCAGGAAATTTCCAGGTAAAGAACAAGATAGAGGTAGTTAGAGAAATGAGGGATGCGTGGCTCCAAGAACATCATGTCAACAAAGATTCCTGGTGGAGTGACACTTTCTCATTTCTTAATCCTGTCAATTGGTTCAAAGGTATAGGTGGATGGCTAATGGGTATCCTACAAGGTATTCTACAAATAGGAATTTTGATATTACTAGTGTATATAGTTGCCAGGATCAGTATATTTGCTATTAAGAGAAAAGAAAACACGCAAGGTTAAGCATCACAGGCCTGCAAAATATAATACCACTTCTCCTATAAACATATATGATGAGATTTATAAGCAAGATATTAGTCGGTGAACAGGATTCAACCCCTCCAGGCTTTTTTAGCATGGGGAAGTAGCTGATGAATAAATTGTTTTGTAAAATAATAAAAAGGGAGGAGTTGTTATGGTTAATATTGTATATCTGGCTTCATTTTTATTTAGAAACAATTATATGCTTTTCTATGTCTGTAGTCTTTGCTTAAAACTTGCATCATTGAATGTCTGACTAAGATACTGGTTTCCTGTGAGTTCCCTGACAAGAAGGTTTTACGTTGGGCCACGGGAAATGTGTTATCACTGATAGTCTATTTAGGTTTCTTCTTCAGTTGCATGTAAGAAGGGTTTCCACATCAGGTATTGTGATATTATATAGCTGCTGGCTTTTCTCAAATACAGTATATATTTACTTACTGATAAAAGCGATCAGTTTGACTGTTAGATTAAAATTATGTAGTGAGTATTAGATGTTTTATAAATTTTTCTAACAATGGTTATATTGTATATATTTATCAGTTGGTGGAATAAAGTTATCTTTCATCCAGTAGGAGAATTTGTAAAAATTTTAGCACATACATGAGTTGCGCCAAAATCTTGCAACTCTTCAAAGCTTTTTATGCAAGAATTGTGATTATACGGCAGAGTAATTTTTCTTCCCCAGAGTCACTGGGCAAGTCTCTCTCCTGTAGTGTGTAAGCTCTTATGGTCACCGTAGTCCTCTCTCACACCCTCTTCTGTAGTGTGTAAGCTCTTATGGTGACCGGGGTCCTTTCCCACATTCTCTTGTAGTGTGTAAGCTCTTATGGTCACTGGGGTCTTCTCTCACTCTAATCTGTAGTGTGTAAGCTTTTGTGGTTGTCAGGGTTTTCTCTTTCTCTCTCTCCTCCACTTGTATTTTCAAGCAATTACAAGCTTTCCAATATTGATATTTGCAAGAATTTATTTGTCGCAAATCAAATGTTTGTTTTTTTAAATTCAGCATAGCCAGTGAATTAGAATTTCAAAGGATCCACTCATCTCTAGTTACTACCATGACCTTTTTTCTGTGCCTGCAGTACTATTTTACCAACACTTACATAGTAACATAGTGTGTAAGCTCTTATGGTCACTGGGGTCTTCTCTCACTCTCTTTTGTAGAGCGTAAGCGCTTATGGTCACCTGGGTCCTTTCTCACTCTCTTCTGTAGTGTGTAAGCTCTTATGATTACCGGGACCCTTTCTCACTCTCTTCTGTAGTGTGTAAGCTGTTATGATCACCGGGATCCTCTCTCACTCTCTTCTGTAGAGTGTAAGCTCTTATGGTCACAGGGATCCTTTCTCACTCTCTTCTGTAGTGTGTAAGCTCTTATAGTCACCGAAGTCCTCTCTCACTCAATTCTGTAGTGTGTAAGCTTTTGTGGTTGTCAGGGTTTTCTCTTTCTCTCTCTCCTCCACTTGTATTTTCAAGCAATTACAAGCTTTCCAATATTGATATTTGCAAGAATTTATTTGTCGCAAATCAAATATTTGTTTTTTAAATTCAGCATAGCCAGTGAATTCGAATTTCAAAGGATCCACTCATCTCTAGTTACTACCATGACCTTTTTTCTGTGCCTGCAGTACTATTTTACCAACACTTACATAGTAACATAGTTTTTAAGGTTGAAGGAAGTCCATCTAGTTCAACCCATAGCCTAACATGCTGATCCATAGAAACCATGGTGCGAAATGTCTGCAAGATGGCACCACTGTTTCGGTTTTATCGTCGCCACATAATGTGGGACGTTCTGAGACGTTGTGCCTGTACCAAATTAAATAGTAAAATTCAAATACGTGCACGGAAGAACCACGTCTGATACATTGAGCAACAGAGCAGATCTGACTTTATTACATCATCGGTCACTTATATATAGACATTTCTTGGACATTAGTTGTAGCAATATAATTTCCTCAGCTTATCTCTACATATGTGCTGGCATTAGCATACATACATCTCATTGGCTAAAGGTAATTTTGTCTACACCCATCTTTTGATTTTAGGAATCTCTCTACCTTCATTTCTTCCTTATCTCTAAGTCTCTAGACAAAGACATTCCTAAAATCCTCTTATCTGATCACAGGCTTCTCTTTGCAAGCAAAGTACTTGGACAAAACACACATACTAGTTCAAACTCCATTCTGGTAAGCAGAAGATACACATACAAAAATCTAAATGGAGTCAGGATAGATTAAGTAACTCCTGCGCTCACAATATCATGTATCCCCAATGTGAAGACAGTGTGCTCTGAACGTTACCGTTTGAAACATTTCAGGGGCATGCTCTTATGTTTCAAATGTCACAGTTCCTGAATGTCATATATCCATTACTTTAGCTTCCAAATTGCAATTACTCGGGCATTCTTGGTACAAAATTATAAAAAGTGAAACATCCCCTTTAAATGTTACTTCGGTACATTCTGAATGGCTTTAAAAAGATAGAAATATGTTATCACTTAGTAACTTGTCATATCACAAATGCCAAAAGCTTCAAACCTGACGGATTTATTGATGCTGTTTGAAGTATCCCTGAAGAAGCTGGAAAATGAAGACTAAATGTCCAGTGCTCACAGGACTCCTGCTGTAGTATGGCGATATGTTATCATTAATCTGTGACAAAGGGCTGATATTGTTATGACTTCATTCTCTCCTAAAAGAATCAGACAACCGTACTAAAACTTGGGCCAAGTCAAATTTTTATACTGCAGGTATGACTGGCTCCATGTGGACCTCCGTGTGCTCTTCCACAGAGCAGATGAGTGCAGGATATGTATATTATTGGAATATACTAGTCTGGTCTGTAAATCAGACCTGATTTTTATTGGCGTGCATAGGCACATTGGTCATTAATTGCTCAGTGCGCTGTTTTTTGTGCACACTGAAAACACACTGAGCAAAAATACAGACATCTGAACAAGCCATTACTGTGATATTAGAACAGTTTTGACCTAATTGATCTTTTTTTTATAATAAAAGTCTTCTACAAAAACATGACAGTTGTGTAGGTCCTACACTTTAGCTGCTTATATGAAAAAACCTCGGCACTCAAAATGGTTACTTTGATGCAGAAATCATTTTAATGCAGTCCAGGAAAACAACAAACGTTTCGGCCAATATGGCCTTCATCAGTGCAATCTAGATAGACAAAATGTAAAAGGAATCAAATAAAAAAAACAAACAATATAAACAAAAAGCAAAATCAAGTATATACTGTACATGGGATGCAATCATAGTGTCTTGTTCATAGAAACACCTCAGAACAATGCAAAAAGTTGGTTCAGATGAAGCGTATAGATATTTGGTAAGGAAAAAGAAACCTACCAGACCACTGGTGAGAACAGGACTGGAGGGGGAGGAGATGCTCTATCACAGGTGGTGCGGGTCCGCATGCCTGTGTAAAAGTATAATAAGTACCTCATGAAGGAGAGTGTGGCTGGGTACGTAAAGTGGGGCTAACAGCTGTTGCATACCTATGTCATATGTCTTTGGGAGATACGGGCGGCTGGAACGCCATGTGTGTTCGCCATGATCTATGTGAGCATCGGCTCATTTAAATAAACGGAGGGCAGGATTCATATGGGATGCCTCTCTTATGCTAGAACAGGAGGGCGGGAGTGACAGGAGAAGCGGTTAATGGTCATATACGGGGCGGGGACTTGTTATGCATGCGGCCTATCGCCGCAATTGTATTGGCCGGAGGGATGCTTCCCTATGTGAGAGAAGGGGGGCGGGATTAACCTGTGAAGCGACCAATGACCGCATATAGGGCAGGGACTGTCAATACGTGCAGCTATTTGCCACAATTCTATTGGCCGGAGTAAGAGGGCACATGCTCGTGACATCACCGAAAGTGACGGGGGGCACTGTCTGGAACCGCCTACAGGGCTGATGCGGTGCAGATGACGTGCAAAGCAAAACAGAGCCTGGGCGCGTGCGTTCCACTGACAGGAACCATGCGTTCCACAGGCAGGAAGTATAGGAAACACAGGAAAACAGGGGCACATGTGAATAGGGTGATGGATCCAGTTGAAGAATGACCCAAGATGATGAAGAGCAGAGGATATTTCACATAAGGTCATCTGTAACATAGAAAATAAGTATCAGTAAAATAATATTGAGTAACAACTCTTTAAGGTAACACATTAGTGTACACTGATCCTTAAGAAATAAATATTCATTAAAGAGCAAAAAACATGTTGTATACAAATCATTGTCAGTGGAGTATGACCGTCAATGCTTCCCAGGGTATGGGAAGGTCATATAGGAGAAAATATCATATAAACGATAATAGATCATAATCTCAGTTAAGTCCTCTTGATGCCAAGGACTAAAGTTCATGGATCCAGTAAGCGCCCCGGCGTTTGGGGGAGGCGTACGCGATCACCACCACCTCCCCCCCGGCATGGTGGAAGAACCTGTTCCAAGACCTGATATTTTAATTGGGAAATGTTATGTCCTGCTGCTAAAAAATGATGCGGGATGGGTAATAATAGGTTCTTGCAGCGTATGGTGGATTTGTGTTTTCAAATCCTGTCCTTTATTGGTTGAGTGGTTTCACCAACGTATATCAGTCCACATATGCATTTAACCAGATATACAACAAATGATGTATCGCAAGTGAAGTAGTTTTTTATGTAGTATTTTTTGCCGTTTTGTGGATGGTGAATTATGTTACCCCTCAGTACGTTATTGCATTGTCTGCACGGGAAGGTCCCCATTTTAGGATTTTGTAGAAACCTTTGTTGTGGTCCCTGACGTGTTGTGCCTATGTCGGCATGTACTAGAGAGTCTTTCAGATTTGGAGCCCTTTTAAAATATGGCAAAAATATTTTCTGAAAAGCAGTGATTGTTGGGTATCCAGTCCTCAAAATGTTCCAATGTTTACATATGGTTTTGTGAATGATATAGTCGTATGGATAAAAAGCATAGACAAAAGGAATGCGATCCTTGGTATTAATGCGGGATTCCAGGGGGGTTGGATAATTGTTGTTGTAACATAGCTGGGGGATATCCTCGTTCTAGGAATTTCCTCTCCATCTCATGGGTTCTTGATTGGCGGAGAGACTCATTAGTAACAATTTTCCTAACTCTCCGGAATTGTGATTTGGGCATAGAGCACTTCATGGCCTTGGGATGACTGCTAGTGAAGTGCAATACACCATTACGGTCTGTAGGTTTAGAATACAAGTCCGTGGTAAGGATACCTTGTTCATCTTTGATGACCATGGTGTCAAGGAAGCTGACCCGCTGGTCATCTTTGGTCATAGTGAAGTCTAGGTCCAGCCAGGATGAATTTAATGTTGAGAAGAATTCCTCCAAGGTCTTTGTGGGACCCCCCCATATGCAGAATATGTCGTCAAGGAACCTCTTCCAGACAATGGAATGTTGCTAGAAGAGTGGGTTGGAATAAACGATTTGAGATTCAAAAGCGGCCATGTAGCAATTCGCATATG
The DNA here is from genome assembly GCF_046119375.1 of Phyllobates terribilis. Taxonomy (NCBI): domain Eukaryota; kingdom Metazoa; phylum Chordata; class Amphibia; order Anura; family Dendrobatidae; genus Phyllobates; species Phyllobates terribilis. The sequence goes on from NW_027362762.1 coordinate 868,121,576, forward strand.
GGGGGGGCCACATTAGATCCCATGGCGGTACCTTTGACCTGCAGGTAATAGGTATCCTGAAAAAGAAAATTGTTTTCGGAGAGTACTAACTTAAGAAGTACGATAAAAAGGTCGATGATTTTTGGGTCTGTTTGAGAATGTTCTAGCAATTGCCGCATCGCATTAATGCCCTGATCGTGGGGAATGGAGGTTTATAGATTTTTTACATCAAAGGACACTAGAAGGGACCCAGGAGGGACCTATTTGATTTCGGTCAAGACCGTAAGAAAGGCGTCAGTGTCAAGTAAATACAACGGGCTACATTGGGTTAAGGGTGTCAGTATCTTCTCCAAGATAGGAGTGAATCAGTAGATACCACAATTGGTCTTCCAGGGGGCTGGTTTAGACTCTTGTGGATCTTGGGTAAGACGTAAAAAACCGGTGTAATAGGGTGCATTTTCATAAGCAATTCCCCCGTTTTGACGTCAATAACACCTGCTGAAATGAAGCGGAGGATAACAGAGTTAATAACGGAGCTAAGTCAAGATGTGGGATCTCCTGGTAACCTCCGATACGTGTTGGTATCCCCTAGTTGTCGCTCTATTTCTTTAATGTAATCAGATTTATCCATCACAACAATGGCCCCGCCTTTATCGGCGGGTTTAATGATCGAGGTTTTATCATCCTTGAGACTCCTCAAAGATTGTTGGTCCAGAGACGATAAATTGGGCTGGTAATGTAATTTCCCCCTGTCAGCATCTGCTCATAAGCCTTGGAAGGCGTTATCTACAAAACTAATGAATGTCTCCAATGCGTGGGAGCCATGGGGGGGCCTGTAGGAGCTCTTATTCTGTAAACCCAAGCTCTCAGCTGTAATAATTACTCCTGGGTTATCAACTGTTCTATGACTATTAATGTTTGGTGTAGCAAAGTGTGTTTTTAGACGAAGGGAGCGGTAAAACAGCTGAAGTTCCAAGTCTAAGTTAAACGTGTTATACTTATTAACCGGACAAAATGATAGACCCTTCAGTAGGACTGCTAACTGGGGAATACTAAAGGTATGAGAAGATATATTTACCACCAGGGGGGCTGTGCCTGGGACTGGGTCACCCTGTTGTAGTCCACGTTTCTTGTGTTGTCCACCCAGTCTCATCTTCTTCTTTGATGTTGCCTTATCGGTTGGCCTAAAAAAGGAGGAATAGAGGGAGTAAGATGGTCTAGCCTGTCCTGTACCGAGCTGGATGAGATGTCTGAGGAGGATCTGTTGGGGCGATAGGTGCTACTCATGGTGGAGTATTTGTCTCGCCATTGGTATACTCTGTTAAGCTTGTAATCCTCAGCGTCTTTGAGAATGTATTTCTCTTTCTGGCCTCCGTGTCACAGCGATGATTGTCGATATTCGTCTTTATCTTGTTCTACAAACTGCTGAACTCGCCCGGACTGATTGTTGACGTCAATTGAGTCTCAATATTTTTGATTTGTTCTCTGGTGGTGGTGACGATTTTCTTGTTCAAGAAATCAATGGTTAGTGTCATTAAATCAAACAAACATTTGTTGAGGATTTGTTAGAATTTGGTACAGTATTCAGGGTGAGCGGCAGAAAATTTGGGACGTAATGGTACCCTCAACCCCCTCGGGATGCGTTGGACTCTCAAGTACTCTGTGAGAGTGGCACAACGTAACTCGCTGTTGATGAGTAGAGATGAGCGTTGTTCGACTCGAACTGTTCGCCAATCTCAAATTCGAGCTGTTTTGGGCGGTGTTCGAGCTGTTCGGCGAACACGAACGATTTGAAAAAAATTCGGCTGTTCGAGGTTATGTTCGATAACTGTTCGTGCACCAAAATCATAACTGGATTTTTTCTCAGTAATGATGAAAATTAATGTTAATACGCAGTTTGAGTGTACAGCGGGGCGGGGGGAGGGGCAGGGGATGGATCTCTGCAGGAATAATGAAGATCTCCATTTTTTTTTCTCTTTCCCGCATTTACAGTGGGGAGGTGCAATCTGTCAGGCTATCAGCAGCGCACACACGGAGCGAAGTGCTTTTATTCACACAAGCAAGGGCATGTGTCATTGGCAGTGTATGTCATATGTCCTTGCCCTATAAGACCCAGCCATTTTCCCCATCGCCACCATTTTCTCACTGCTGCAGCTGCATGTTAGACGGCACCGCTGTTGCTGTGTGCGCTATACCTTGTTAATTTCAAGCCAATTTTCGCACAAATCTACAGATAGCTTGGGAGTAGGGAATAGTTGTGATTGCAGTCCTTTTAAGGACTAGGTTACAGCATTTCCTACGACTTTTATCAGGCAGGTCTGTGCTCTTAAATAGATAGATTGTGGGAGTAAAGACTAATTGTAATTGCAGTCCTTTTCAGGACTAAGTTACATCAGTTCCTATCAGTTTTTGCCAGGCAGGTCTGTGCCAGTGCTGTGCAAGTTTTTTTCACAGCATTTGGCTAAATCTAGCAAAGCTAATCCTTTTTGGCCTATTGCAGAGTGTGTTAGTCAGTGGAGTAGCCTATCTGTGTTGCAAGCTACACCACCTGTGTATAGAATACCAATTTTTTTACTGCACCTAGTGAAGTAAAACCTTTTTGGCATAGCATCATTCTATTAGTCCATCTATACTGACCTCCATCAGGTTGCAAATTGAATATAATTTTTTTCTGCATCTAGCTCTGAAAAAATATTTGGGCTTCTAGCAGTGTGTGGGACTTGTTCTATTAGTCCATCTATACTGACCTCCATCAGGTTGCAAATTGAATATAATTTTTTTCTGCATCTAACCCAGCCAATAGTTTTGGCCTAATACCACAGTTTGGCCACTCAGCTCTGCTCGGTTCCCATCCATTGTTTTTTTGTGCAAACAACTCCAGAGTTGTGAATTAGTTAACCACCATAATGAGTGGAAAAAGGCCTGCTTCTGGTGGAAAGGGGAATAGGCGTGTTGGGAAGGGGAAAAAAGGTTGTGTCCGTGGGGTAGGTGTTAAAGCAACAGTAACATCTGCAGAAGAAAGACCATCTTCCAGCCAAACTAAAATGTCTACTTCTTTTAGCGGACAATGTGATAAGATCCCTTTCTTACGGCCACGCCAATCGCTACAAATTCCAGATGAGGCACAAAAACAGCAGGTGCTTCAACGGATATCAAGTGTTCCTTTAAGTGGGCTCTCCTCCACATCAACTTCAACATCACAAATACTCCAGTCCTCAAAGGTGTCACCCCAATCGCACTTGCTTCCTCACAGCTCCCAAATCTCCAGCTGCCCATCTGAGTATGAGGTAGAACAGATGGTTGAGTCTGCAGAGCTGTTTACTCATACTATAGCCTGGGAATCAGAGGTTGGCTCCAGCGCTTCTGTGAATCCAGATGAGGAAATGATCTGCACTGATGCCCAGAATCTTTATGAGTCGGATCCAGGACCAGACGCTGAAGGTTCTGACCATAATGTAGACCCTCATTCCCAAACTGTAACTCCTGTTGGTGGAGACAATGAGGAAGACGATGATGAGACTCAAATACCTGATTGGAGCGACAACTTTAGTTTTTTGTCAGGGCAGGAACAGGTTGGCTCTGAGGACGACGGGTGTGATAATGCACAGGGTGATGATGATGAGGTTGGAGATCCCACTTACTGTCAACCCACAGTCAGCCAAGAGATGAGGTCAGCAGAGGAGGTGGAGGAGAATGCTAGTGACGACGAGGTCAGGTTGCGCCTTCCTGGACAGAGACGTAGTACTGGAAGCACGTCAACAACTGCATCCTCAAACCCAACTCTGCCTCTCATCACAAGTCGTGGTGGCTCTTCAGGTCGCATGGGTGCTAAGCCTTGCATAGCCTGGGCATTTTTTCAGATCGATAAAGATGACCCAACTCGTGTTATCTGTAACATTTGTCAGCAAAAGCTAAGTAGAGGCCAAAAAATACATAGTTTGAGTACTTCATGCATGAACCGGCACATGGACATGAAGCATAAGTTGCAGTGGGAAGCTTACTGTGCTACAATGCGGCCTAGCCGGCCGGGCCAACCACCGTCTGCCATATCTTGTGCATCCGCGGCCTCTTCATCCTCTGTGACTGGGGGGACAGCAGTCACACCTGTTTTGGGACGCAGACCTGCCACCTCTTTACCCGCAACAGCCAGCGTGATTGGCAGGTCATCATTTTCTTTGGAGGTGGTAACACTAGCTAGAGTTGAGCGCTGTCCGACATCGATAGCACCACCTTAGGATCAAGGCAACCTAACATGTCCGCCTGCATCTTCCTCACAGACCGGCAGTTTGCCGGGGACATCCTTATCAACCCCATCTAAGCACAATAGACAGCCCTCGGTCCCTCAGATGTGGACAAGTAAAAGACCATTTCCTCCTAGCCATGAGAAAGCTAAGAGGTTGAATTTCACCATCTGCAAGCTCTTGGCTACAGAAATGCTGCCTTTCCGCCTGGTGGACACAGAGGATTTTCGAGACCTTATGTCCGTCGCAGTGCCCCAGTACCAGATGCCCAGTCGGCACTACTTCTCAAAGAAAGGTGTGCCTGCGCTCCACCAGCATGTCACACACAACATCACCGCTTTTTTGAGAAACTCTGTGTGTGACAGGGTGCATTTCACCACAGACACTTGGACGAGTAGGCATGGACAGGGGCGTTACATGTCGCTGACTGGGCACTGGGTAACTATGGTGACAGCAGGACAAGGGGCTGCTGTCCAAGTCTTGCCGTCCCCACGAGTTGTGCGTCAATCCTCTTTATCTCAAAGTTCCTCCACTGCTTCTGCCTCCTCAACCTCCTCTCGGTCCTCCACCTGCACCCAAAGCCTGTCTGGTCATGCCACAAGCTTTCTAACTGCGCAGAAGGGATCCTGCACACCTCCTTACTATGCTGGCAGTAGGGCTCATCGTCATCAGGCAGTTTTTACTTTGAAATGTCTGGGAAATGTGAGTCACACAGCTGAGGAGTTGTGGTCAGCTCTGGAGAACTAATTTCATGAATGGTTGTCTCCACTGGACCTGAAACCAGGGAAGGCAGTGTGCGACAATGCTGCAAACCTGGGTGCGGCCCTTCGCCGGGGCAATGTCACACACGTGCCTTGTATGGCTCACGTGTTGAACCTGGTTGTCCAGCAATTTTTAGCCCACTATCCCGGACTAGATGGCCTTCTGCGGAGGGCACGGTCGCTGTGTGCTCACTTCCGCCGCACCGACAAGCCCTGGTGCAATACTTTCTGACGTACAGCCTGGGCCAACGAGATCCAGAGGTGGGGCAAATCACGCTGGAGGAGTGGTCTCAGATCAGGGACCTATGCACCCTTCTGCACAGTTTTGAAATGGCGACAAAGATGTTTAGTGCTGACGATGCCATTATCAGCATGATTATTCCAGTGATTTACATGCTGGAGCACATGTTAAACAGAATTCGGAGTCAGGTGGTGGCACAAGAGGAGGTGGAGGAAGTAGAGGAGGAGGAGTTGTATGCGGAAGGGCTAACATCTGCAAGGTCACGACGGTCGGCAGCACCAAGGCGGCAGGCATGTGAGGGTGGGGGAGATGGTTTTACCAGGGCGCATGGTAGCAGCCAAACTAGTGAGGAAGGTGCAGGAGCCCAGGAAGAAGTGGAGGACGAACTGATGGAAGACTCATCAGATGAGGGAGACCTTGATCACATTTCTGTTGTGCGAGGTTGGGGGGAGAGGACAGAGGAAGGAAGCAGGATTGTTTCCTCGCCACCAACACAACAGGGACTTGGTGCTCCTGGATGCGCAAGACACATGAGTGCCTTCTTGCTGCACTACCTGCAACATGACCCTCGAATTGTGAGAATTAGAAATAATCCTGACTGCTGGGTTGCCACACTGTTAGATCCCCGGTACAAAAGTAAATTTGCAGAAATTATTCCTGCCATAGAAAGGGATGCACGCATGCAGGAGTATCAGCAGAGACTGTTGCAGAATCTTACATGTGCTTTTCCACAAAACACCAGTGGTGCACGTAGTGAATCTCACAGTTCCAACTTGCCAACCGTGGGACCGTCAAGTGTTCAGCACTCAAACCGTAACAGAAACACAGTATCTGCTGGTAACATCAATTTTGCGGAATCATTTCACCACTTTTTTAGCCCATCCTTTGCAAGGCCACAGGAGACAAGAAGTCTCACACATAGTCAACACCTAGAGACGATGGTACAGGAGTATCTCCAAGTAAACATTGAAGCCATGACTGTCACTGGACCCTTGCTCTTTTTGGGCTTCCAATCTGGATAAATGGCCGGAGCTAGCCACTTACGCCTTGGAGATCTTGTCATGCCCCGCAGCCAGCGTTCTGTCTGAACGTGTGTTCAGCGCTGCTGGTGGTGTGCTGACAGATAAGCGCACGCGGCTCTCCACTGATAATGTAGACAGACTCACGTTCTTAAAGATGAACAAATCATGGATCCGAAAAGACTTTTCTACCCCTGTGTCATCCTGGGGAGAGTAAAAGCTTGATGATTGGTTAAAATCACCTCACCAACCATTTTAAGCTTTCAAATTACTAATCATGTTTATCTGTATCTTGGCTGGAAAATAATTTGGGCTTTGTAGCAGTGTGCAGTACTGATTCTATTAGGCCATCTATACTAAGCTCCACCAGATTTAAAATTAATAATAATTGTTAGCTGCATCTAGCCCGGATAATAATTTTGGGGCTCCGAGATGCGCAAGACACATAAGTGCCTTCTTGCTGCACTACCTGCAACATGACCCTCAGATTGTCAGAATTCGAAGTAATCCTGACTACTAGGTTGCCACACTCTTAGATCCCCCACACTCTTCGATCAACCTTTTCATTTTAATAAAGACCAAAAAAATTGTCATTTTTGAAACTATAAGCATTAGCAGGTTATTAGAAACTGAAATCAAACAGTTTTCAACTCAAAACTTTATTCTAGGTGATGTTACATTTGCACATAGGACCCCTTGTTCGAAAGGAGCTTCTGAACTCTCTCGTCCATTTAATTTGTCAGGTTTTGGATGGTTTCTGCTTCAATTGTTTTGCATGAGGACAGAATACCCTCCCAGAGCTGTTGCTTAGATGTGAACTGCCTCCCGCCATCATAGACACTCCTTTTGATGATGCTCCAGAGGTTCTGAATGGGGTAGAGGTCAGGGGAGCATGGGGGTCACACCATAAGTTTGTCCCCTTTTATGCCCATATCAGCCAGAGATGCAGATGTGTTATGTGCAGCATGAGATGGTGCATTATCATGCATAAAAATGATCTTGCTGTGGAATACACGGTTCTTCTTCTTCTTGAACCATGGCAGGAAGTGCTGTTTGAGAAACTCCACATACATTATGGAGTTCATCTTTACCCCTTCAGGGATCCTAAAGGGGCCGACAATCTATCTCCCCATGATTCCAGCCCAAAACATTACTCCACCTCCTCCTTGTTGGCGCTGTAGCCGTGTTTGCGTGGGGTGTCCATCAACCAGCCATCCTCCACTCCATCCATCTGGACCATCGAGCGTTGCACGGCACTCATCCGTGAACAAAACAGTTTTGAAATCAGTCTTCATGTAATGTTTGGCCCACTGGAGCAGTTTCTGCTTGTGTGAAGTGGATAGAGGAGGTCGACAGGATGGCGTACGCACAGCTGCAAACCTCTGAAGGACCCTGCATCTTGTTGTTGGGGGGACGTTGGAGGCACCAGCAGCTTCAAAAACTTGTCTGCTGCTATGACAAGGCTTTTTTGCCTCTGCTCTTTTAACCTGACGTAATTGCCTGTAGGAAAGAGTCCTCAATTTGCCCTTATCAGCACGCACACGTGTGTACTGTGAATCAGCTACATACTTCTTGATTGCCAAGACACTTCATCCTGATCATCGCACAATGTTGATTGTAGTCATGCCTTGACCTAAACACTCCACAATTTGTTGCTTCTCAGCAGCCGACACATCCTTTCTCTTTCCCATTTTGGCAGAAAATGTAGGCTGCTTAATAATGTGGGACAGCCTTCTTAAGTCTTGCCTTTCATTGGACACACCTGCTAAACTAATTAGCACAGGTGTCTGCAATTGCTTACAGTGATATAAAGAGCCCTGACACACATCACCATCAATGAGTTTAACTGACAAACAAACAAATTCTTCCCTTATCACTCCTAAACACTTTTTGCATAATAATTTGGAACACAGTGTACATGTGCTTTTCCACAAAACATCAGTGGTTCACGTAGTGAATCTTACAGTTCTAACTTGCCAACCGTGGTCTGTATGGAGTTGTTCAATAAAGGGCCCAAAATTAAGATAACATAGATGGGAGAGGTCTCTATGAATAGGAATTCCTAAGTATTTGATACCCTGTGAAGGCCAGGCAAAGGGAAAGCTGGACTGGATGGAATCCTGTATGGATTTGGGGAGGGAGACATCGAGGGCCTCAGACTTCGCTGCATTGATTTTAAACTTTGACCATGTAACAAAGTGATCTATTTCAGCCATAACAGCAGGGATGGATATATGTGATTGAGTGATATATACTAGGACATCATCAGCAAATAGAGAGCACTTGTACTTGGTTCCTCCCACCTCAATCCACCTAATATTGGGGTTATAGCGAATTGATGACAGCAGGTGCTCCGTCACTAGGATGTATAAGAGAGGGGACAGAGGACATCTCTGCCTTGTCCCATTGTTGATTCTGAAAGGTGATGAAAATGTTCTGACGCGCCCCCTGGGCCTTGGGACACCCGGAGCCGGACCCTTTTTGGTGGATGCTGGTGGTTGTTGTCTCCGTGGCGGCGACCCGGTTCCGTGGCTCATGGCGGTCAAACCAGTGGCGGAACTATTTATGTGGTTTTGATGTTTAAATGTCCGACTACGCCACCCGTGGATTGCGGTCAGAGTGAACCACCGCTGCAGGGCAGACCGCTGAGGCTGGTGTTGTGGTTGCAGCAGAGCGTAGCATAACTCCCCACGGGAGGAGTATAGCCTCAGGGCAGTGTATGCGGAGGATGGGGGTGATGGTGCAGGACAGCATCTGTAACGACACGGAGTCAGTGATGCAGTCCAGGGCCTTTACTCACAGTTCTTATTATCCAGACCACTTCTGCAGGTAACGGCTGCCCACGTCGTACTGTGCTCAACAGGTGAGGGGCTCAGACAACTCCCAGATAACGTTGGAGCGCTTCACAGGACCCCCTTTGTGTGTCCTTTGTCTGGCCTTTCTTACCAACCCTTCTGTCCGGCTGCCTCGGGCCTCCTCTTGGTAAACTTGGCGCCAGTTTCCCTGACCCTATGTGGTGCCTTCCTAGCGGGTGTAGCGAGGGGCTGCGCCACATAAAATGTCACAGCCTCCGGTTTCTAGCTGAGGGTCGTTTCCTGCCTCCACTAGTTTCGGGGACCCGTCTCCCCCTTTGGCCTGACCCCTCCACGCAGGTGGATTCGGGCGTGCGGTGGCGACTCGCCCGTCCGCACCACTGGGATCCCTTCATTCCTCGTTCCTGGAGCCTTCTTTGCTCCTCTTCCTTCCTTCTCCCTCTTCCAGGCCTGGGCCTCTGTTACTAGGCCCGCCTCCGGAGCAGAGCTCATGCAGAGCCCCTGCTCCCTGCCACTTCTGCTCAGACTTCTCTGCACTGAACTAAGATGGTGCCCACCTTTTATACTCCCTTCTCAATGCACCCAGGAACTGCTTCCTCCCTGCTCCTGCACTACAGGGTTCCCCTTCCTCAGTGTTCCCTCCCCCCACTCCAGCCAGGGACAGGGACTGTCGTGCCCATCTCAGGGGCATATTGGTCGCCCTGCCCCACGGCAATGTGGTGTAATGCATGCAGGTGTCGGGTCCTGATCCACACTCCATCCTTACCTGAGAGTGAGATATCACACCTCTGGGTGAGGTGCAATACCTCTGTAGCAACCGAGCCCTCAGGGTGCTACAGTTCCATTTATCTTCAGCCTAGGTGATGTATTGCGATACAGGGCCGTAATTTTGGCTATAAAAGCTTTTTAAGAGAATAATATATGGCGTGCCAGGAGACTCTATGGAATGCTTTCTCAGCATCCAACGAGAGTATCTAATTACAAATTTTTAACTGCATCTAGCCCAGGAAATACTTTGTGCCTAGTAGCAGTGTCTGCTAGTCAGCGGATTATCCCGGCTATTAAGCAAGCTACACCACCTGTAGTTTGGACACTTAATTTTTTCAAAGGAAATGCTTCGGGACCACGGGATACTCAGTGACGAGCATCAGGAGGCACCCCAAGGCATAGGGGCTGGGACTGGCGGTAGGATGCTTTGCGGTGGACAGCCAAGCTCGATCCTTATAAAAGCTTTTTAACTGCAGCAGCTTTAGTGGACGCTACTGGAGCTGGAATTACGCGGCTGCTGGCATGAGACTTGCCCTCCAATAGATCCTTGTAAAAGGATTTAAAGTGTATTCATTCAAATTAGAGAGACAATTTAAATTAAAAAGCTTAGAGCTGCCTCCACCACAGGGGGGCTCGCTCGACCTACCAGCCGACAGGCACCAGTATTGGGAGAGGGAGGCTGGCCGTCAGGGTCCACCGCGGCTCTGGCACAAAGCCGCCGACACGGAGGTTGCACGGGCAGGAACGGACTGGCCGTGTCGGCTTCTCACTTTTTGGATTTTAGAAGGGCATGACATGCCTATATCTGTGTCTCTTCCTCCTTTTACTCCTCCACCTCTTTTCTTTTCGCATGACTATATGTACTTGTCACTTTTCCATGTGTTAGTTATGTCTTCTGAGAAGTTTGTCAGCTTTTGGACACCTTTGAAGGTGTTTTCTATGTGTTTCTATGTGTTTTTGTTTGCCTGCCATTGGTTTTAACGGTGTTCGAAGGTGTTCGACGAACAGTTCGACGAACAGTTCGGCGAACACACGGGTGTTCGACTAACCGAACCGAACTCGAACACTACGGGGGTGGCTCAACACTATTGATGAGGTGCCGTTGTTCTCTCTCCAGGTCTCTGCCCCTGGTTTCCTTGGGAGGGACCTTTAAAAAGTCACTCAAGAGGTTAGAATGTGCTAAAATGCAGGACTCTTCATCAGCATTGTAAGAAAAGGTGGATGTAGTCGCGACACCTCGGTGTGCACACGTATAGGCTTATACAATAAAGAAGAACCGTAGCACTACCGGTATGGTGCACGAGTAGGGTCCCAAACCAGAACTTATATGAAAAAAATGGTTACTTTGGTGCAGAAATTTTCATTTTTTTTTTTTTTTTTTTTTTTTTTATGCAGTCCAGGAAAACAGCAAATATTTTGGCCAATATGGCCTTCATCAGTGCAATCTAGATAGACAAAATATAAAAGGAATCAAATAAACAAAACGAACAATAGAAACAAATAAACAAAAGCAAAATCAAGCATATACATGGCATGTAATCATAGTGTCTTTTTCATAGAAACACCTCAGAACAATGAAAAAAATTGGTTCAGATGAAGCGTATAGATATTTGGTAAGGAAAAAGAAACCTACCCGACCGCTGGTGACAACAGGACTCGAGGGGGAGGAGATGCTCTATCACAGGTGGTGCAGGTCCGCAGGCCTGTGTAAAAGTATAATAAGTACCTCATGAAGGAGAGTGTGGCTGGGTACTTAAAGTCAGGCTAACAGCTGTTGCATACCTGTGTCGCGTGTCTGTGGGAGAGACGTGTGGCTGGAACGCGGTATCCACCATTTGTTCATGTTTCCGCCATGATGAATGTGAGCATCGGCTCATTTAAATAAATGGAGGGCAGGATTCATATGGGATGCCTCTCCTATGCTAGAACAGGAGGGCGGGAGTGACAGGAGAAGTGGCTAATGGCCATATACGGGGCGGGGACTTGTTATGCATGCGGCCTATCGCCAAAATTGTAGTGGCTGCACTTTAGCTGCATCACTGCACAGGTAGCGCTTAACTTTATAGTGGCTAACTTACTTAAATGTTGCTTTCATATACCTTTCTTTATTATCACTTTGCTTCCTAAATGCAAAGGTAAACAATTTTCTAAACAGTCTGTTCTATTATTTTGTAAGTCTATTTATTAGCTGAGTGAGTTTGCAAAACTGATACAAGTCCATTAGAGCTCTTGATCCTGATTCTGATTTCTATCCCTGCTTTTGCCTCCGCTTTTCAGTATTAGAAATAGCAGCAGGGAGAGGGTTGTACACTTATCTCCATAAGGTGCAGAGTGAGGAAAGTATCTAGAGTCTCAGGGAAAGCAGAGAAAACAGGTTATAGGGAAGGAGGAAGTACATGAAGAGGGAATAAATCCATAAATAACTTGAATCAGGCTGTAAACTGCATATTAGAAGGTCTGAAAATGAATGAAAGAATGAAAATTAAAGACTCCAATTTAGTGCAATTTTGTTAACTAGAGGTAACCACTAACATATGTAAAAATCATTATTTCTATGTCAAAGGTGTCCATAGCCTTTAATCCCGTTATGGATTTAGGTGGCTTAGTTATTTCAGTAAGGTTTGGTGTAGATGGCTGCTATAGAATGTGCTTTGGCATTCATGCTTGTATTATCCTATCAAATCATATACAGTGTATACTGTGGTGTCCTTGTTGCTAGACACATTGCTTGACAACATTGCTACACTAATCATAGCTACATTGGTTTACGAGATGTGCACAGAATTTTAGTACCTATTCTTCTTTACTTTATAAAGAGCAATTAAGTCTGATATATAGATATTGCCAATATACAGTATGTAGTAGTGGGAACAATATATATGTAGACAATGCTATATTATGGTGCTGGATTTTGGTACCCAGGACAGAAGAGTCTGGTGTTTGTTTCCTATCGACATCTCTTTCTTGTTTTTGACACTTGGCCAAATTCTCCTCCTAACGAAAAGCAAAGGGAATGAAGTCAACCAGAGCTTGGACCCTCTCTTCAGAGACCTTTAAGCAGCCACAAGTGCTGCCTATGTAATATTATACAGTATATACCCTTGTCTTAACCCAATAATAACCAGGTGCTTGGTCCTGAGCTTTAACCACACAGACTATTTTCCCTTTATCGTTTTCGTTTTTTTCCTTCCCTTCATCCAAGAGTCTTAACTTTTTTATTTTTCCATCAATATAGCCTTTTGAGGCCTTGTTTTGATGCAGGTCAAGTTGTAATTTTGAATGACATCATTGATTTTACCTTATAGTGTACCTGAAAACTGAAAAAAATTCCACGTGCAGTGAAATTGCAAAAAAAGTGCAATTCCACAATTGCTTTTTGGGTTTTTTATTTACCACGTTCACTAATATGGTAGAACTGACCTAGAAATATGGTTCCCCAGGTCATAATAAGTACACACATACAAAACATGTATATTTTATTTTTTATTGAAGTGGTGAAAAAAAATATCAGAAATTTGTATGTGAAAAAAGTTTTTGAGTTTGTCACCATTTTCGAAGACCCATAACGTTCTCATTTTTCATGATCTGAAGCTGGGTGATAACAGCGAGAGCGGCGTGTCTGGGGGCAGCAGTAATCTCCTCAGCCGAGCTTAGTCCCACGCGGTTAAAAAAAAGAAAAAAAAAAAGTAAAAAAAACACTATACTCACCTGTCCGGCGCCCCCCGGTGTCCTCATGGTCTCCAGCGATGTCTTCAGCCAGCGATACACTGCCGGTGCTGATCAGCTCATGTTCAGCTGATGAACCCCAGTAACCTCACTACAGCAGCATGTATACTAACGGGAGTGATTTTACATTCCTGTCATTATACTTTGCTGTCTTCTACAACAGAGACATCAGTGACTGCTGATGTCACTGCTGTAGAAGTGACATGGATCACCAAGGGACAATCATTGGCGGTAATCGTGGACTGCGTTGTGACGGCAGACAGGTGAGGGATATGGTTGTTTGTGATTTTATTTTTTTCAGAACATCAAAGGCTTCGGGGACTGACAGCGCAATAAAAAAAAATTTTAAAACTGTGTTTTTTATTTCATTAAAATACTGTATTCTGGCCGTCTATGTATTGAAAAGGCGGTGATAACTTTACTACGTGATTAGTAATGGGGGCGTCTTATAGACGCCCTCCATTACTAACCTGAGCTTCACATCAGCCGCCAATACAAGGCTGACGCGATCCCCAACCCCATTACCCCACTTGCCACCACTGCAGGGCAGTGGGAAGAGCAGAGGCTAAGCGCCAGATTTGGTGCATCTTATGGATGCGCCATTTCTGGGACTGCTGAGGGATGATATTAATAGCCACGGAGGGGGCTAGTATTCATGGTCCCTTCCCTGGCTATTAATATCAGCCCACAGTTGTCTATTTAGCCTTTTCTGGTTAGATTTTATAGGGGGACCCCAAGTAAATTTTTTTCTTGGGTCCCCCTGTAATCTAGCCAGTAAAGACTAAACAAACAGCTGTGGGCTGATATTAATAGCCAGGGAACATTGTTGGTTAATGGCCCCTTCCCTGGCTACTAATATCAGTCCCCAGCGGTCGGCGTTCCCTCTGCTGGTTATAAAAATGACGCGGGAGCCCACACCATTTTTTTAAAAAAATTTAGGCTCTGTGCCCACAATCCGGACGTAGCAGCGCTTTGGATGCATATTTCTTGCTGCATCTAAAACGTTGCATTCTATTGAATGCAGGTAAATCCACATGTGTTCACTGAACCATGCGTATTTACGGCATTCAATACATTCTAGTGGTCAAATTTCTGTTGTGGAGACTAGTGACTCAGCAAGAGAATTTGACATGCTGCAGTTCAGAAAGACGCGCCGCATGTCAGTGTCCATGGGTGATCCACAGCCTCTGATGCACGCATAGTGGACATGGGATTTCTAGAGATTCCATCCATTATGCTGTAACATCTGCATGCTGCGGGTTTGATGCTGTATTAACACGTAATGTCAAACCTGCAGCGGCCCCTAACTGTGGCCACGTACCAAAACTCACCTGCAGCATGTCAATTTCTGTAGCGGACACGCTAGTCTCTGCTGCATATTCTGACTGATTGAAGTGTCATTATATGCGGTGGATTCACATGTACTGACAACAAAAGTGCGGCATTAGAATGCCGCGTTTTGGACTCAGCAAAAATATGCTGCGTCCAAAACGCTGCTTGCTGCTGTTCGTGGGGATGTAGCGGCTAACGAAACAGCTGTGAGCTGTTAATAATGGCCAGGGACCATGTTTGCCTAATGGCAACTTCCTAGGCTAAAAATAGCAACTCACAGCTGCCCGGCCCAGAAATTACATGAATTGAAATGCTAATGATATAGGGCGAATGGGATTAGCTGACACCTAGCTCTTTGCTCTTTTATTTAGCGCCAAAAAGCATTAATTGATGTACAAAAAACTTAAAAAAATGCTTCAAAAAACACATAAAAAAAACACATCAAAAACGCGGCAAAACCGGACGTTTTTTTTCCGCAGCGTTTTTCCTGGCAAGGAGATGCAGAAACGCTCAGTAAATTTCTGCTTCAAATCTTGAATGTGTGCACATAGCTTAAGGACTTTTTAGGCTTGATCACTCCGGGGTTAATAATTTGCTCACAGTGCCACTTACTACAATATTACCATACGAAGTACTCTTCTACCACCACAAGCAGAATTGTTGGATTTATACTCATAGTTTAGATTTAAAAAACACTGTAAATGGCCACTAATAAATATTGTGGCTACTTTATGGTTTTCTAAAATGCCTTATAGATCTGGACCACAGACATTTCTTGTTATATGTTTTATAGACCTTAACCACTTCGCGCCAGAGCCTGTTTTTGCCTTCGTGACCGGGCCAATTTTTTCAATTCTGACCACTGTCATTTTATGAAGTAATTACTCTGGAACGCTTCAACGTATTCCCCGGATTCTGAGCTTGTTTTTTCGTGACATATTGTACTTCATGATAGTGGTAAAATTTCTTCGATATAACTTGTGTTTATTTGTGAAAAAAATCGGAAATTTGGCGAAAATTTTGAAAATTTTGCAATTTTCAAACTTTGAATTTTCATGCCCTTAAATCAGAGAGATATGTCACACAAAATAGTTAATAAATAACATTTCCCACATGTCTACTTTACATCAGCACAATTTTGGAACCAAAATTTTTTTTTGTTAGGGAGCTATAAGGGTTAAAAGTTGACCAGCGATTTCTCATTTTTCCAACAAAATTTACAAAAACATTTTTTTTAGGGACCACATCATATTTGAAGTCACTTTGAGGGGTCTTTATGACAGAAAATACCCAAAAGTGACACCATTCTAAAAACTGCACCCCTCAAGGTGCTCAAAACCACATTCAAGAACTTTATTAACCCTTCAGGTGCTTCACAGGAATTTTTGGAAAAAAAATGAACATTTAACTTTTTTCACAAAAATGTTACTTTAGACCCATTTTTTTTATTTTCACAGGGGTAACATGAAAAAATGGACCCCAAATTTTTTTGTGCAATTTCTCTTGAGCGTGCTGATACCCCATATGTGAGGGAAAACCACTGTTTGGGCACACGGCAGGGTTCGGAAGGGAAGGAGCGCCATTAGACTTTTTGAATGTAAAATTTGTCTGAATAATTAGCAGACGCTATGTTGCGTTTGGAGAGCTCCTGATGTGCCTAAACAGTGGAAACCCCCCACAAGTGACACCATTTTGGAAACTAGACCCCTTAGGGAACTTATCTAGATGTGTGGTGAGCACCTTGAACCCCAAGGTGCTTCACAGAAGTTTATAATATTGAGCTGTAAAAATAAAATTTTCACATTTTTCCCACAAAACCGTTTTTCATCCCTTAATTTTGCATTATCATAAGGGTAATAGGATAAATTGCACCATGGAATTTGTTGCGCAATTTCTCCTGAACACGCCGATACCCCATATGTGGAGGCAAATTACTGTTTGGGCACATGGCAGGGTTTGAAAGGGAAGGAGCGCCATTTGACTTTTTGAATGTAAAATTTGTTTGAATAATTAGCGGACGCCATGTCACATTTGGGGAGCCCCTAATGTGCCTAAACAGTGGTAACCCCCCACAAGTGCCACCATTTTGGAAACTAGACCCCTTAGGGAACTTATCTAGATGTGTGGTGAGCACCTTGCACCCCCAGCTGCTTCACAGAAGTTTATAATATTGAGCCGTAAAAATAAAATTTTCACATTTTTCCCATAAAAAATGTTTTTCATTCCCTAATTTTGCATTATCATAAGGGTAACAGGATAAATTGCACCATGAAATTTGTTGTACAATTTCTCCTGAGTACGCCGATACCCCATATGTGGAGGAAAACCACTGCTTTGGTGTACGGCAGAGTTCGGAAGAGAAAGAAGCGCTATGTTGACTGGGATAGGCAGCAGACACCATGTCACATTTGAAGAGTCGCTGACATGCCAAAACAGCAGAAACCCCCACAAGTGACCCCATTTTGTAAACTACACCTCTCAAGGAATTCATCTAGGGAACTGTAACATACCTGGCGGTGTCCTTGCATAGTGGTCCATCTCCCACTGTGCAAGAGCGCGCACTTGATCTCCTGTCCAGAATGTCTCTCTGGCTTCCCTCCTTGCTGTCTGTTTGTCTGTTTTGGCTGCATAGGGCGACACCCGCTGAACTTCCTGTTTCTTGTACCTGCTGCGGACACTCCCCTGTTGCACCTTCAACCTATTGCTGTCCATCTTTGGGTATTTATACCACCTTCTTCCTCAAGATGGCGCCTGAGCATTGTTTCTGGTCAGTTGGCTTTTTGTCTCTGACATGCCAGGTCCTATCCTGTTTTCCTGCCTGTTTTCCAGTTCTGTGTTTGAACTGTGGTCTGTTCTTGTGAACACGCTTCTTGCCTGTTCTTTCGCCTTCTAGGGGCCGTATTCCTAGATCTGCCTGTCTCTGCCTTGCGGTATCTGTTCCCGTCTGAACAGAGTCCTGTTTGTGTTCCTACCTTGCGGTATCTGTTCCCGTCTGAACAGAGTCCTGTTTGTGTTCCTGCCTTGCTGTCTCTGTTCCCGTTCCTCTGTTCCCTGTTGTCTGTGCCTCGTTTCTACTTTAACCTTGTCTCCCTTTTCCCTCTATGTCTGTTTTCTGCGTCTTTTTGCAGAGTCTGAACCCGCTCCTAAATTCCTTCTCGTCGTCTCTGTACCTCTGTTGTGAATTTAGTGTACGCTCGCTACTTCTATGTAAGTACTGTGCGTGCTTCTGGTTCTGCCTTTCCTTCTCCGTCTGTTCTTTGTGAACAGAGTCCTATCCCCTTGCCTTGTTTACCGCTCTGCGGTGTCCGCTCTGCTCCTGCTTAGCTTGCCGCTCTTGTGGTTTCTGCTCTGCTCCTGCCTTGTTTACTGCTCTGCGGTGTCCGCTCTGCTCCTGCTTAGCTTGCCGCTCTTGCGGTTTCTGCTCTGCTCCTGCCTTGTTTACCGCTCTGCGGTGTCCGCTCTGCTCCTGCTTAGCTTGCCGCTCTTGCGGTTTCTGCTCTGCTCCTGCCTTGTTTACTGCTCTGCGGTGTCCGCTCTGCTCCAGCTTAGCTTGCCGCTCTTGCGGTTTCTGCTCTGCTCCTGCCTTGTTTACTGCTCTGCGGTGTCCGCTCTGCTCCTGCCTTGCTTGCCGCTCCTGCGGTTTCTGCTCTGCTCTTATCTTGCTTACTGCTTCTGCGGTTTCCGCCCTGCCCTGCTTCTGCCCGCTGCTCCGGCAGTCCTGTCCTGCCCTGCTTGTGCTCGCTGCTCCTGCAGCCCCGTCCTGCTCTGTTCTTGCCCACCACTTCGGGCGTTCCCTCTCTGCTGTGGTTGTCTACCGCATCTGCGGTTCTGTGACCCAGTCTGTACTGGGTCTTAACCTCTCTGTGCTCCAGCCCGTCCTTTCGGCCAGTACCTCCCTGCCTGCATACTCGCCTGTATCCACCCATCTGCATACCTGCCATGTTTGCTTACATCCACCAGTCTGTGCCAGCCTAACCTGCCTGTTCCAGTAATCCCAGTGTGGGTCAACCCCCGTGTCCGGAGTTTGACCTGGAGTAGCACCTGGTCCCTCTGCCCGGTTTCTCCCTGGTGCACTGGCGTCGTATGCCGTCGTGCCATCTTGGTCGGATCGGCCAGATACTTAGTCACGCCCCTCCAGGCACTCTCCGGTTCATGGTCCAGTGGAACCACAACACGCGCACACGCCAGTCAGTCCGGGCGTGTGCATAACAGGAACTAGTGAGCATTTTTTAATTTTTTAATTTATACCATTGGGCAGTGAAAAAAGCATAATTATATTTTTACCACAAAAAAATGTTTTACCCTCAGATTTTACATTTTCACACAGGGCAATGGGTAAAAATGGTGCCGAAATGTGTCACACAATTTCTTCTAAAAGTGTTAATACCCCATATGTGGCTGTATCGTACCACTTAGCCATACGGTGAGATTTGAGGGGGAAGGAGTGCTATTTGACAATTGGAGAACAAATTATTGTAGAATAGGCATTTGGATTTGGGAGCACAAAATTTTCTGAATTTCTTTTGGGGGGCAAGGACCATTTTGCTTTTCCAGAGCCTTTCTGCTACCAGTAACTTGGAAGTCCCTTATATTTTTAACAGATGATGGACCTGACTGGAGACTAGCTTTTTTTGAGGACTGAGTTGAAGCTTTTATTGGGAACATTTTACGTAACATTTATCCGGCGCTCTAGGCTGAGCACTTACATCGGGGTTTCCATCTAAATTTCCAAGTGATGTAATTCAGATGAAACCCCTGCAGGATCCATTCACTATAATGAGGCAGCAGAGTTACTCTGGACTCCGTCTGGCCTCTGTTTAGCAGTGTCCTTTTTTTCAGAAGTGCACAAAACTGTGGCCAACCGCACTTTTATGCACGCCTAAAACAAATGACACCGTGGGATCCCAGGCTAGACGGCGTCCACAGTGGCCTATATCTGCCTCATTACAGGGAATCTTCCATCATGGGTTCTGGCTGAATCACGTATTTCAGAGATTTTCACGGAAACTCTGGTGTAAGTGCTCAGCGCAGAGCACAGGATAAATGTGAGCAGAGCCTTACTGGGATCTTTGGGAGACATAAACAAATCAGTAGCAGGTGAATAATATTTGTTTTATTTATTTTTTATGCCGTTCCTAGTGTGATATAACTGATTAGATTACTTTATTCTTCGGGTCGGTGCGATTACAGAGATACCAGATTTATATCGGGTTTTTATGACTGACAGCTGTCACACACTAAAATACGCTTTTTTTTGCAAAATCTAGTTTTTGCATCACCATATTTTGAGAGCTATAATTTTTCCATATTTCGGCCGATAGAGTCATGTGACGGCTTGTTTTTTGCGGGACGAGTTGACATTTTTATTGGAACCATTTTTGGGTACGTGACATTTTTTGATCGCTTTCTATTCCGTTTTTTGGGAGGTAAAATTAACAAAAACAAACACTTCAGGAATTGTTTTTTGAGGTTTTTTTATGCCGTTCTGCGTGTGGTAAAAGTGATCAGGCAGCGTTATTCTTCGGGTCAGTACGTTTACAGCGATACTACACTTACTGTATTTTTTTTATGTTTTGGCGCTTTTACACAATAAAACAATTTTATAGAAAAAAAAATATTTTTTTTGCCTTGCTTTATTCTGAGCGCTATAACTTTTTTATTTTTCGGCTGATGGAGCTATATGGCGGCGTTTTTTTTTGCGGAACAAGATGAAGTTTTCAGTGGTACCATTTTTATTTCTATTCTGCTTTTTGATCGCATTTTTTTCCACTTTTTGTTTGGCGATATGATGAAAAAGCATATTTTTTTGCTCCGTTTTTTATTTATTTTTATTACGGTGTGCACAGAAGGAGTTAATTAGTGTGACAGTTTTATAGCTCGGGTTGTTTCGGACGCGGCGATACCAAATATGTGTACTTTTTTTGGTTTTGTAATAATATACGGATTTATTGGTTTAATATTTTATTTATTTATTTTTATTTATTTTGTGATTTTTTTTTTTTTTTTTTAATAGTTTAAAAACTTTTTTTTTACTTTTTTTTACATTTTTACTTAGTCCCTGTATGGGACATTAATTTTTATTTTTCTGATCACTGATCTCATGTAATGTAATAGACATATATTACATTACATGAGATGTTCACTGACTGTTTCAGTCAGTTTCCTGTCTGGCATCAGCTACATACAGGCTGAAGCCAGACAGGAAGGACACCATATATGGCAGAGCTGGAGGCGGTCATGTGACCTCCAGCTGCCATAGCAACCCCAGGTCCTCAAACGAAACGGAGGTCTTCGGAGGTAAGTAAGACTACCCCCTCTCTTCCTGCTGTCTCCTATATGCCGCGATCACTATAGATTGCAGCATATAGAAGACAGCAAAGGGTTAACATCACTGGGACCTGATCTAATCAGGTCCCGATGATGTACCCTGTCAGAGCTAACGCTCTGCACCGGAATTGCAGTGCTTGCAGGACCCTGGGGGTCCTGAGCACTGCGAGACCACCCACCGTTTTTAAACGTCGGCGCTGCACAGAGCCCAGGCAGCGCGGACGTTTATCTACAGTGGGCGGTCGGGAACCGGTTAAACGCAGATCTCTAAATCTATTACCTACATAGCTTTGGTTTAGAATAAAGAGAGTCATGAAGGGGTTAAACCCGTACGCACCAGCACATTGTCTACTGAGCATTTAAAGCATCATTAAGATTTGCAGAATGACTTATAAGGAACCACTGAGAGGAAGTAATAAAAGTTTAAATGGATAATAAATCATGCAGTGTTACTTCTGGGATGTCACTGACTGCATGTAACGTAACGCAGATTCTCATATGAATAATATGAAAAATCAAGGTACATTTCCACATTTTTTAAATTTAATTTAATGACCAACTAGTTGGGACTGCACATTCCCACAAATTTCATAGACAACATTACTATGTGCGTCACGCATAATCCAACATTCACTTTGTTGTTTCATTAGTTTGTATTTTAATCCACTTAAACATTCTGTTAAATAAATACCTCGTTTGTTCTGCCAGTAAACTCTGTCAATATATACTGTATATTACATAAGTTGGGGACAAAGTACCAATAGTTGTGCTATCAGTTGTTTGGGTTTTGTCATTCATCACATTGGGAATTGCAATTGGTCCTAAATTCCAGCATGATACTCCCAATGGCAGTTCAATATTTAATATTATTTTGCACCCTCAACACAATGTAACCAATTGTGTGTGGCAAGGCATGTAATGGAAATAGTCCCCTTGTTTAGAGAACATACTGTGTCTAACCTCTTCATTTGATCAGGCCTCAAAAATCTACTTATTTTGCACTTATTGTAGCAGAAAAAAAATCTAACCAATTTCCTACTAGGACCTTCTTCTTCAATAACAACACTCCTAAACTAGAGTTTCCAACATTCCTTAAGGTCCCCATACACTTTAAATAGGACAAGTCACAAGGTGAAAAGTTGCCAATTTTTGCTTTCATTTTATTCTTGCCATTTCCCCGAGTATGCCGTTTATTTAAAAATCTATGATATTGTTCCAAAGATATGGGTCTCGACCAGGTCCATGTGAGAGGGGGGCCTGCAGACACCAGCATCTATTTCAGATGAATGTGCATCCTCAGACGCACATTCATCTGAAATGTATTTCAGCGCAGAGACCCACTCGCTCCCTGCAATGCAAAACATGCCACGTGCCAATCAAAGGCCAGCATCTGACGTCGGCATGCTCGTCCCAGGCGGAGAATAACAGTACCGCCATGCGCCAGACGTGGCAGACATGTCGGAGTCAGCTGCTGGCTTCTGATCTGGCTATAGAAGAGGACGCCACATGTCGTGGGAGCAGGGGAAGGTAAAAATAGTTGTTTATCTTTTTTAAATGTGTTGGAGAACAGTGGAAGACAGTATTACTGGAAGGGGCTGAGAATGGGAAACATTATTACTGGAAGGAGCCCAGAATGGGGGACTTTATTAATGGAAGGGGCCCAGTATCGGGAAATTGTTATAGGATGAGGCAGCAGGATGAGGGACTTTATTACAGGAAGGGGCCAGGATAGGGGACATTACCAGGAAGGAGCTCAGGATTGCAACATTATTACTGGAAGGGGCCTTGAATGGGAAAGACTATTACTGTAAGGGACCCATGATGGGGGATATTATACCAGGAAAAAGACCAGGATGGAGGACATTGTTATCAGATGGGGGACATTATGAAATAAAGGGGCCAGGATGGAGGACATTATTAGAGAAAGGGGCCAAGGATGCGGGAAATTATTAAATAAAGGCATCAGGATGGAGGACATTATTATAGTAAGTAGCCCAGTAGGGAGGACATTATTATAGAAAGTGGCCAGGATGGGGTACATTACTATAAGAAGGGGCTCAGGATGGAGGACATTATTACAGGAAGGGACCCAGAAAATGGAAATTAGGAAAGTGCCCAGAATGGAGGACATTATTAAGTAAAGGGGCCAAGATGGTGGAATTTACTACAGGATGAGGCCAGGGTGGGAACACTACTACATGGGGGGCAAACACGTATGTCTTTATAGGATCTAGAATGTTAAGGGCCCATAGCATCTAACCAATATGCAGTTGGGAGCCAATTTGCTCCTAGTAGATAAGTAAGAAGTTGTCATACAGCACAAAGAAAGGGAAGTTTTAATTATGGCATGGGTTTAGTGATTTCGGTCATTATTTTGGTTACCAACAGCCATAGAGCATATTCACTCTTGAGAAGTCTTTTGAAGCAGTAATAATATCAGACTAAACAGTGGGACCTAATATAGTCCTTACAGACTCTCATCATTCACTCAATAAACAAACAGAAAGTCAAAGTAAAATTATGTCATTTTTTTAATAAAATCAGCATTTTGACCATATCCTGATTTGTGCAGCTGGATGTCGACTGTCTTACAAGCGTTAAAGCTTACAATCATTACAGATGGATGTATTTAGTGATATACCATCTTCATTTCTTCGAATCCTTTCATCTTGAGAGCTTTGCTGCTATTGACATTCTGTCATAGATCCTCAGTGAAAAGCCTGAAAAAAAGTGTAATTAACCCCGTTCTTTTAAAGAACCAAAAAACAAAATATACAGTTATGCACCATAATAAAAATACATCCAGTGTTCAAAACTAAAAAATAAAAGCCTCTATGGAAAGCCACATTCATTTGTTAACCATTGCTTCTCCAAATGCCATGTCCTGCAAAGTTTTCACACTCCAAAGGCCATCTGTGTCGACTATCATAACTCTTTATGGACTGGACGATTTATTGCATTTGGCTTTCAATTTTTTACTCCTCTTCTTGTAAGACCCATAACTTTTTTATTTTTATGTTAACATAACCATAGGAGGGCTTATTTTGGCTGTACAAGGTATAGTTTTAAAATACACCATTCATTTTACCACATGATGTACTACTACAAGACTGGAAAAATTGGTAATAAAAAACACAATTCCATGATTCTTTACTGGGTATTATTTTTACAGCCATCAAAAGTTATTTTTGTTTTTATATTTTAGCGGTTGAAAAATGTTAGAACTCAAGAATAAAGAAATTCAGAATAAAGAATATGTGGTTGTGTCTCCATTTTCTCAGATCGGAAACATTTTTCGCAAATCTGTACCTTTTTAATTATTCATTGATTGATCTGTGTTTCTTATAAGCATGTTTTTATCGATACCATTTTGTGGTACGTATGACATTTTAATCATATTTTTTGGGGGTTAGAAGGGCAGAAATTTAAAAATATAAGTTTTGTTGCTTGGATTTCATTTTCATTTCGGTGCTCACCATATGGGATAAATACCTTTATATTTTATTGGTTTGGGCAATTATATGTGACACCCCAGGGGTCTGGTTGCCACAGTAATTGAGATATTATGTCTGAGAGCAGGTGGGAGGTCCTTTGGTCAGGGATCCTGTGCATGCCACACCTCCTGCCCAGTCTTGGGAGGGGAAGAACTTCCCCTATATAAACCCGGGGCTGAAGCAGGGTTAGTAGACAAGGAGAGTGGAGACAAGAAGCAGCATAGGAAACAGGAGAGTTCCAAGGAGTCAGGGGCTGGCAGCTGCAGCGCTCGCCCTGACTAAGAAGATTCTTTACCGGACCCGGAGTCCGAGGCTGTGGGGACTAACTTCTACCCAGCAGCAGAATCCGTCAGGCAGGGGATTTCAGGTCCTCTGGCCCAGAAGCCCGAAGGCATGGTCACACGCGTGGGACCAGCACCGCCATCGTGGAGCGGAAGCCATTAGAAGGCCCCGAGTCACCGGCCCCCCGAGTCACCGGCCATACGGGTGAGCACCACACGGTACACTCAGGGACGTGGGCTACTTACATCAGCTTCTAGCAAGGTAGCCAGAAGAGTACAGTCAGTTTGGGAGGCCTACAACTACGCCTGGCCAGGGGAGATCCCATCTGCTCAAAGACTGACCAGGCCCCGTTTGCTAGCAAGTACTCCGGGAGGGTCTGTCGTTGTTACCAGTAAAGACCCTGAACTACACCGTACCGTCTCTGAGTGGTTCCTGCTACCCCCATCATCCACGTCGGCTGCCCTGAGGCCATACCCCTCCCGTTGGGGGTTATACTATCACGCTGCACAATCCTACCACCGGCCTCAGCGGTCTGCCCTGCAGCAGCAGCTTCCTGGCTGCACTCAACGGGTGGCGTAGTCATCAACTATTTACTACTAATAGACTGCCGTCTAGTTTGACTCCCTGGGCACGGACTGGGTCACCGCCACGAGACTACAACCCTCCACTGATCCGGCTCCGGGTAGGCTCCCGCAGCGCGACACAGGCCCAGGGGCGCGTCATATACATTCAGCATATATCAAATATATTCATTTTTGTAAATCTTACATTTTGCTTTTTGCACTTGGAAAAAGGGAGGTAATATAAACTTTTATTTATTTGGGGAGTGAGGGATTGTATTTTTAAAAAAATGTAAAAAGCATTAAACATATTTTATTAGGAGACAAACATTAGATCACTTGATTGCCTTTACAATGCACTGCAATACTGCTGTATTGCAGTGTATTTTTTAATATACTTCATATATTCTTAAATGAAGCCCAGCCAAAACCATTGTAGACAAGGAGGCCTTGAGAAGGACCTGGCTGGCATCACAGCCATGGTTTACCCTGCAATCGCGACATGCAGGGGTGGTGATGGTCTCTGCAGTGATGGCCACCTTCTTGGATACCTTCTAAATGTCATAAGATTTTAAACTGATCCAATTGGAGTGCCGATTGTAAACTGATCCAATTGGAGTGCCGATTGTAAACTGATCCAGTTGGAGTGCCGATCCTATCAGTTACCTTTGGATACTTTAACCCACTCCATATAGATGGTGCTTATGTACAACGGTTGTCATTAATGGGTTTAAGGGAACCAATCAGCTAGGAAATGACACGCAATCTATTTGTAGCATGTTACAGAACAGGAGGATTTGAATATAATGATATATACTATTGTGGGAAAATAATCAGTACCACTTGTATATTATTCTGCATAATCCTTTACGTTTCATTCATGTAGGGACAAATGGGTAATTTTGTGTAGCTATAGACTTGCCAAGAACTTTTTACCTGACCATAGAGAGCTCAAATACATATGTATTACTAAAAATATCATTAATATGGGATATATGATTAAAAATTATTTGCACCCTCTCCTTTACATTTATGCTACATTTAGCCAGTTCTCACTAGAAATGAGCAGATCAGGCAAAATTCGAATTTGTATATTTTACATATTAAATGTAAAATGTAAACAATAAAAATATCCTTATACTCATCTTGCCACTGTCAACTCCGGCCCATCCACTCCTTGCTGTCCCCTGTCCGGTACTCGATGCATCTTCTGATTACTGCTGCTTGTGCTCAAGTCCCCGGAAGGGTTGTGTGCAAGTACCCAAAAGGCCACGACATCATGATGTAATGATGTGCACAGTAACCTTATGGGGATTTAAGCGCAAGTGGCGGTGATAAGTAGATGCGACGAGGATCAGACAGGTGATAAGGCGTAGAGAGGCCATAGAGGTTAGCAGGAAGATGAGTTTGTTTTTTTTTTTTATTGTTTAACCTTTTGAAGGCCCTTTACAGTTCAAAAAAATGTCAGCCTGAGTCCGCCATTTTGATGACGCAAATTACAAAAATAATCTGCATTTTAGCAAATGCAGATTTTTGTAAAAATTCAGATAAAATTAAGTTACACTGAATAGATTTGCTCATTTCTATTTTTCACATGATCTTTCATGTAAATGTAGCACCCTGAGGATTCGGCTGCTACAGGGGTATTGCACCTCAACCCAGAGGTGTGATATTCCACTCCCGGGTAAGGATGGAGAGTGGAACTGAGCTCGGTAGGCTGCATGCACTACACACATCCCATTTCCGAGGAACAGGCCGACGGTACTCCCACTTAGAAATGTGCAGGTACGACCGAGTCTGTTCCTGGCTGGAGTGGGAGGGGGGTGGTACATCCCATGTAGTGTAGGGGCAGATAGGGGGAGCAGCCTGGGTAAAGATAGGAGCTCATTGGGTGCTGGTCACCTGAGCTCACACATAGAGGGATATATAAGGTGGGCACCAACTAGAATCAGGGTCAGACGCAGAGAGTCAGATGCAGAGAGGATCAGCTGCAGAAAACAAGTTAGGAGAGGAGAGAAGAAAGACCAAGACCCAGAGTGAGAGAGGAGAAAAGAGAAAGACCCAGAGCACAGAAGAGAAGGGACCCAAGAACCCAAATCAGAGCACCGGGTGAGGAGTCAGCATCAGGGTACCGGAACCCAAGCTGGTGGGGGTAAAAACAATCCCCAGCCAGAGACCGGAGACCGTGGGCAGTGTCTGTCACGGTCACCCACCACATTCACCCCGAAGGCACACCACATGAAGGGTCAGGGAACCCAGGGCCAAGGGTGTCCCAACAGAAGGCCCGAGGGAGCTGGACCTAGGTGGATCACTGGTGGGGACGGCTGAAGAAAGGACAGAGGGAGAGCTCAGGGCCACGCTCCGGACTTGTTTGGGGGTTGGCTGGATCCAGGACCTGGTGGACGCAGCACGGCTCGGGTGGTCACTAGCAGCTGGAGTGACCAGTACAACATCTGCAGTAAGTAAACACCCTTAACTGCACAACCCGACTCTGTCTTCACTGCCGTCTGCACTACACCACCACAACCCCCATCCTCTGCGCCTGTCCCCTCTGAGGCTATACCCCTCCCGTTGGGGGTTATCCCACCAAGCTGCGCACCCACCATCAGCCTCAGCGGACCCTGCTGCAGCGGCGGCCACAGTGACCGCATCACAACGGGTGGCGTAGTCGACACAAAAGAACTTTAGTAACATCTGTAGAACTGCCACATCACACTGAGCTTGACGCCCTGGGCACGGGACCGGGTCACAGCCGCTCGGAGACTACAACCCCCCCCATCTGATCCGGTGCCGGGTATTCCCCTCAAAAAGGAATATGTCCCAGGGGGCGCGTCATATACTTCCATTGTAATGAATTTGGTCTGCAGATACCTAAAACATTAATTTCCTCACATTTCACTTATTACAAAACATCATAAAATTTACTTGGGAACTTGTTGAATTATTGCTAGACATTTTATCAATCGAAGCCAAAAAGAAGGGAAGTCTGCCAGAGGTGTAAATATTTCATAGACATAATAAATTATAAAAGTAGTTAATTCACTAAACTCATCTACTTTTAGGATGATAAAGATAGAAATGTGGCTAAGGGCTTACACATTGGAGGAGTGCTATCTGACGTTTTATTGGATAGCAGTTCGCGGTGGATTGAAGGACCTGCGCTGACGTCAGCGTCATGTGACAGGTCACGCGACGCTGACGTCAGCAGGTCCTTCAATCCACCGCTGCCAGCAAGGGAGAACGGAGTGAGCAGGACACCGCGGGCCATCAGAGGGTAAGTATACATTTATTTTTTTATTTTTAACCACTCTCTCGGGTCACACTATATAAATACATGCCGTTTGCCGTTTGTTCCTCAAACACATTTAAACACAAAAAATTAAACATTTCTTCTCACCTGTCCTCGCTCTGAAGGCAAGCAGCATTCACTTCCTTCTCTATATCCAGCGCAGGGGTGCAGGCGGCGCATGCCAGGCACGCCGACGTCCCCTGATTGACCGGGGGCCACTATTGCGGTTGTGGTGCAGGGAGTCAGTAACTCTCTGCAATGCAATATATTTCAGATGAATGTGCATCTGATATGGTATTTTACCAGAACAACTAGTTCTATTTCTTTCAGTAAAAATGCCAGAAAAGTGTCCAAACAGAAGCTCAAACACACGTGATCAGAGCTAAAAGGTCTTTTTTAATGTGCTTACAAAGTCCACGATATTGACTATTAGATTCATACATTAGAGGATATCAAAATTGAATTTGGCGTAATGACAAAAAAGCAAGTTTTATGTTTTTCAATGTTTTTTTTCCATTTAAGAAAACACCTATATCCCACCAACCACCAACACAGTTTCCCAAAATTAGAATTCATACAAACAAAACAGAAAGGGGACTTGATTTACACTATTTCGTAATGGAAGAACAGTCATTAAAAGGAATTTAGTTCTAGAAAAAAAATATGATGTACCAAAGTAAACAAAGTTTACGATACACAACTGTAAGTATAATCATTGGCATATATTTACTTTTCTAATTCATGGCACAAGAGAGAAGGGGTGTTTTTCTAGGCATCACTAGCAAGAACATAATATTCCAAGAGTAATTGCTGGGAATATGGCGGCATTCCTGTCTTATCTCACATGCAAATTATTTTTGTTTGTTATAATTAAGAGGTCACAGTCATCAGAGCAAGGCAGTGCACTGTAACACTATAATGACTAGGTCTAGGTAAATGTGACTCAGAACAAAGAAATGTTTTGTGGGAAACTTTGGATATTGGCTTTTCATACTACTTGTGACGAGCTGGCCAAGGGCCAGGGGATGGCACATAATTGATGAGGAGGGTATAAGAAACACAGTATAGACCAGAAGTGATGTGCGCACAACCATGGTAACCAGAATGTCTGGCGGCGTCATGTGACGAATGACGTCAGAATCACGGAGTGGGTCACATGATCTGACAACAGTCAGCACATGAAGATGCTGAGGGCCGGCAGGGATGCAGGGACCACAGAGCGCATGCATGCAGGTCCTCAAGTCGTGCATTAAGAAAACACTTATCGCTAATATATACAATCACCCATATTAGATCAATTAGCGCTGAGTAGCGCGATGATACATACATTATCAATACAATACATGAACATAAAGGGGTAAGTATATGTTATAACCATAATGACAATCTACATTAGGAATATGGAAGAATCAAAGCAGGAGACCAAAAAAAGAACAAAAATATATGTACATCTATTATATATTGTAATGCAGCGGTTTGCTGCATTGCTAAAATGTCCAGGGGGCATGTTCTGGCTGACCATTTACCTCCCCCTCAGAGATAGAGATAGAGATAGAGATAGAGATAGAGATAGAGATAGAGATAGAGATAGAGATAGAGATAGAGATAGAGATAGAGATAGAGATAGAGATAGAGATAGAGATAGAGATAGAGATAGAGATAGAGATAGAGATAGAGATAGAGATAGAGATAGAGATAGAGATAGAGATAGAGATAGAGATAGAGATAGAGATAGAGATAGAGATAGAGATAGAGATAGAGATAGGGCAGAGGCTGGATCCCTGTGTTTGGGATACCAGTAGCCTTGGAAGGCAAGAGGCCTGGTTCCTGTTAGCCTGGAAGGCAGAGGCTGGATTCCTGAGTCTGAGAAACCAGTAGCCTTGGAAGGCAGAGGCTGGATCCCTGTGTCTGAGATACCAGTAGTCTTGGAAGGATGATAAGGCGGATGCAGAACACATGCGCCGAGTGATTGAGACCACTCTACAGGACACCCGGCATGAGAATGATGATCTCCGCAGAAAGATCCCAGGACTGGAAGCTCAGGTGAAGGAGCTGCAGACGTTCTGTGGTGACCTCCAGGGGGCAGAGACGTGCCTTAAGGATAGAATCTGCAGGATGGAGGAGTCTATCGGAGAAGGAAGGTATGAAGCAAATACCTCTTCGAATAATGCAGGCTTGGGTGATTCGGTGGATATAAGAGCCAAGATAACGGAGCTCAGGGAGTCACTACAAGCCCATTTGAAGCAAGAGAAGCTTGAGAGACTGGCTGTCGAGAGCCAATTGGGCGCATTGGAGACAGAGAGGTCTGAGAGAATTCTTCTGATAAATGAGCAGTTGAAGCAGGAAGAGCTTCAGAGATGGGTTGCTGAGAGGCGAGTAGCTGAGCTAGGGGAAGAAGTTGTCGAGCTCAAAGGTCGCCTGGCAAAGTACCAATCAGTGAACGAGGCCTCCTTGGAGAAGGAAAAGGGCAAACAAATTGCGCTTAATCCTTTAAACCATGAGAAGGTGGACCTGAGGAGAGCTGAGAGAGTGTTAAAAGAAGATAAGTATGAAATGCAAGTGATCAAGACGAGAATTCTTGAATTCATAGCTGTGAATCAGCTCAGGGGAAGCATACAGGGTGAAGAAGCTGAAAGTCAGTTGTCCCTGAAACCTGAGCCAGATGATCATTTGGAGACCACTGGTGAGACAGAAACGTCTTCGTACAAGTGTCCCATAGATGTACCCGAAGATTTGAGAGAAGAATGCACCAGAGAGTCAGTGCATGAAGAGTTTAAGAAGGCCGTGGGAGCCTTTAAGGTGTACTCGACCTCAGAAGCTAAACAGCTGGTGGTCCTGTCCACAACCGAAGTCACAATGAAGAGGGTGGCTATCCTAAGTGACATGCACTGGCGATGTGTTCGCACGAAGCGGTTTGTCCGGTTGAAGACGGAACAAGCCATTAGACAACTGGTGCTTATGAGAAAAGCTCAAAGTCTGCGGGAATAAGTCATCCGCGTGCCTCATGCTTTGGTAAGAAAGCTCATTGGGAGAAATGGCCGAACCATGGAAATGATGGTAAAGAAGTCTGGTGTGATGAAAGTAAGCAGTCCACGTGATCGTCAGGACTGGATACCAGATGAAGACGGCATGGTGTCATTCTCCGCTGTAGGAACGAAAGAAAATCTTGCATATATACGCATGCTGATGGAGTACCGAGTGACCTACCTGCGAGAGGTAGAACAGTTGAATCTCACCAGACTCCGAATGGAAAGACAGCATCGCCTAAGCAGCAGAAGGTGGCAACCGTCTAGAAATTGTGAGACCAAACAGAGAAAGGGCCCTTCAAATAATAGGACGGCTACAGTAGAAGTTAGAGACCTTTCAAGATGTCCTGAGGATAGTGGGCGTGGGTTTAGAGGTAGTGAGACCTCCAGTTACTCAGGTCTATACTAATGACCCAATAGAGTACGGGACAGCACGAAGTCAGACCTGACCTTAGATACAAGGGCAAGTAAGTCACACTACTGCATTGACCACTGGGAGCGGGGGAGGTCTGACAAGGTTACGACCTCCGAAATGTGACTTGACGAAGTTAGTGACAATGACAGATGGTAGGTCCCTAAGGAATGGGCTAATGTTGATGACTAATGTTCCAGGAGCAGTGCAATTGTCAAGTACATGGTCTCTGTGTGAACCATGGGTTATAATGTGATTGTGTATATTATGTGTTCAACCCCACAAGTTTGAACAGGGGGGGGGATTTGTAATGCAGCGGCTTGCTGCATTGCTAAAATGTCCAGGGGGTGTGTTCTGGCTGACCATTTACCTCCCCCTCAGGTGACTGATCACATGACTGTGACATCATCACAGGTCTTGTGTGCACAGAAGGATATATAAATCCTGGTGGTTTTAAAACAGAGAGAGAGAGAGGCCTGGTGAGGCCTGGTAAGGCAAGAAACCTGGTCCCTGTGTCTGGGACTTCATTAGCCTGGAAGGCAGAGGCTGGATCCCTGTGTCTGAGATACCAGTAGCCTTGGAAGGCACGTGGCCTGGAGACCACGTCTGGGGAGCCTTAAAGCCACAGCTGTGGCAGAACCGAGCTGATAGAAGCAGCTGAGACCCGGCAAAGGTAAATCGGCGCTTTAAGTGAATATTGTTGCTGTACCTTGCTGAAGTCTGTATTTGAAGCCAAGTGGGCATAGCTGCCACTGAAAAGGCTCTAGGATACATGTGTAACATTCCTGCGAGCCACTGAGATGGACTATGTTATGAGCGGTTTATGATGTGTAATAAACTGCTGGTCTTCATATTACCGGAAAACGTTGCATATGTGCTTTAATTGATCCGGTGAAGCGAGTACCCCAAGCGTGATAAATAGCGCTACCTTACAATATATACACATCTATTATGGCCTACAATACAGATGCTAAGTACTCCAAAACTGCATAATTTAATCCTGCACAGCCATAAAGAATATATATGGATATCAATATATAGAATATCACACAGAATTTTAATTATATATATATAATAAAAAACTACCTTAGAAAATCTCTTTGTAGACATTCTTAGTCATCAAATATATTAAACCAGCACATTAATATCAAATACAATGGCCAATATAATCAATCATAAACTAATGTCCAATACCAATAATACAATGTGTATGCATCTTTAATAACATAGTAACATAGTAACATAGTTTGTAAAGCCGAATAAAGACTTGCGTCCATCAAGTTTGACATGTTAGTTCTGTAATTGCTAAAGTTGATCCAGAGGAGGGCAAAAACCCCAAATGATTTGGCCAATCTTCACCTGAGGAAAAATTCCCTCCCGACTCTGAAACCAGCAGTCAGAATAAATCCCTGTATCAACCTACTATTTTATTTTATTTTTAAGTATATGCTGAAATCTGCCTGGTATATAGAAATGCATCCAGTCCCCGCTTGAACTGGTGTAGTGAATCTGACATTACCGTCTCCTCACTCAGTGAATTCCATATTCTCACTGCTCTTACCGTAAAGAACCCCTTCCTATGCTGGTGCTGAAACCTTTTCTCTTCCAGTCTTAGTGAATGCCCTCTTGTTACCCTAATATCCCTCCTTTTGAACAAATCCCGGGCAAGATCTCTATACTGTCCCCTAACATATTTGTACACATTTATTATGTCCCCCCCTCAACCTTCTCTTTTCCAGGCTGAATAGTCCTAGTTTTGCCAACCTCTCTGGGTATTGCAGTCCCTCCATTCCCTTTATTAATTTTGTTGCCCTCCTTTGTACCTTTTCAAGCTCATTTATATCCTTTCTATATATTGGGGCCAATAACTGAGCACAGTATTCCAAGTGTGGTCTGACCAGTGCTTTGTACAGTGGAAGAACAATGTTCTCATCCTTTGCAGCTATACCTCTTCTGATACATCCCATTACCCTGTTTGCCCTTACAGCAGCGGCCTGACTTTGGGCACTCCAATTTAGTTTGCTATCAATCAAGATGCCCAAGTCCTTCTCCATCTCTGAATTCCCCATTGATTTCCCATTCAGTGAGTACTGGTGACTTCCATTTTTCCTTCCCATATGTATGACCTTACATTTCTCCTCGTTAAACCTCATTTGCCATTTAATGCTCCACCTACCCAGCTTATCCAAATCCCTCTGTAGGTCTGCACTGTCCTCTTTTGTATTAATTATTTTACATAACTTTGTGTCATCTGAAAATATTGATATTTTACTATTTATCCCGTTGACTATGTCGTTAATAAAGATATTAAATAACATTGGGCCTAGTACAGACCCCTGTGGTACCCCACTAGTGACGCTTACCCAATCTGAGAATATTCCATTTATAACCACCCTCTGCCTTCTATCCTTTAGCCAGTTAGGTACCCACTCGCAGACATTTTCCCCCAGCCCCATCATACTCATTTTGTATACCAACCTATTATGTGGCACGCTATCGAACGCTTTTGAGAAGTCGAGATACACGACATCCACTGGTTCCCCCTGATCTAATCGAGAGCTAACCTCCTCGTAGAAGTCAATCAGGTTTGTTTGGCAGGAGCGATTCCTCATGAATCCATGTTGGTTCGGGATTAAAAGATTATTAGCATCAAGATGCTCCGTAATTGCCTCTTTAATGAAGCTTTCAAAAATTTTGCCCACAACGGACTTCAGACTCACCGGCCGATAGTTTCCGGCGTCACTTTTCGCTCCCTTTTTGAATATTGGCACTACATTCGCCTGTCGCCAATCAAGTGGTACAGACCCAGTCTCAGAGTCCTTAAATATAAGATATAACGGTCTGTCTATCACATTACTTAGTTCCCTTAGTACCCGTGGGTGTATGCCATCAGGTCCTGGTGATTTGTTTATTTTAATGTTACTGAGGCATTTCTGTACCTCAACTTGGGTTAGATTAGTCATACTTAGTGGAGGATTAAGCTTGTCACTTCTCATTTCTCCTGTTAGTTCTATTTCCTTTGTGAAAGTTGTCGAAAAAAAAATTATTTAATAGATTAGCTTTATCCTCATCTTTCTCTATGAAAGGTCGAAGAGATGCTGGGACGGTACAAGGACGTCTTTGCCCGACATGAAGACGACTTTGGATGTACCAAGGCCATCACCCATGAGATCCCTACGAGAAATGCTGATCTGGTAAGGGAACGGTGTAGACATATACCCCCGCAAATGTACCAGGAGGTGAAAGAAATGCTGGCCCATATGATACAGAACGGGGTGATTCGGGAAAGCCAGAGCCCGTGGGCGGCTCCAATCATCCTGGTCAGGAAGAAGGATGGAACCCTATGATTCTGTGTGGACTACAGGCAGCTAAATGCTTGCAACGTAAGAGACTCATACCCTTTACCCAGGATTGAGGAGTCTCTATCTGCCCTAGGCAAGGCGAAATACTTCTCCTCCCTTGATCTGGCCAGCGGATACTGGTAAGTGCCAGTGGCTGAACACGACCGCGCCAAGACAGTCGTGTTGCCCATGGGACTCTTCGAGTTTAATCGGATGCATTTTGGCCTAACCAACGCTCCCGGGACCTTTCAGCGCTTGATGGAGAGATGTTTAGGCGATCTGAACTTTGAGGCCACACTGATCTACCTGGTTGACATCATCGTCTATGCGTCTACCTTCCAGGAACATCTATGATGACTGGAGCAAGTCTTGAGTCGCCTTCGAAATCACGGCCTGAAGGTGAAGCCACAAAAATGTCATATATTCAGCAAGCAGGTTGAGTACCTCGGGCACACAGTGTCCCATGAAGGAGTCAGGTCCACTCGGGAGAAAGTGGCCGCCATGCAAGAGTGGCCCACCCCGAAGACTGTAAACGACGTGAGGGCCTTCCTAGGACTCGCAGGGTATTACCGCAGATTCGTGAAAAATTTCACGCGCATTGCTAATCCGCTACTGGAGCTCCTTCAAGGGATACCTGCGGGCTCGAAAAATCAAACAGTGAAATGGGGAAGAGAACAGGAGGAGGCCTTCATGGCCTTGAAGATGGCCCTGATGGAAGCTCCCATGCTGGCTTACGCGGACTTTTCTCAGCCCTTCGTTCTTCACACTGATGGAAGTCTCCTTGGTCTAGGGGCCGTGCTGTCGCAGGAGCAGGAGGGGAGAGAGCGGGTGATAGCATATGCTAGTCGCTCCCTCCAAGACTCAGAGAAGAACCTAGACAATTACAGCTCCTTTAAACTGGGACAGAAACATTTGCGGAGTACTTGTCGGGGTCTGAAGTGTTGGTGAAGACAGACAACAACCCGTTGGCTCATCTGGAGAACGCGAAGTTGGGAGCCCTGGAACAACAATGGGTGGCTCGCATGGCTCAGTACCGGTATGAGACCACCTACCGGCCAAGGGCTGAAAATACGCATGCTGGTGCCCTCTCCAGGGTGACCCATGAGCACCCCGACCGTGACAGAGACAAAGAACTGGAGGGCGAAGAGGTGTCCAGCTTCCGGAGGGTTGGCAGCCCATTGTCCGCTACACAGGGACAGATCGGGGAAGTGAAAGAAGGACAGGTGTTGGGGCGGCCCAGGGACGAGTGGGTACGGATACAGCAAATGGATGGAGAGATTGCGCGATTGCGACAGTGGGTGGCTTTGAAACAAGTCCCTAACCGCGAAGAAAGGGGGACCCTGACGCAAGAGGCGCTGAAGATGCTGCGGCAGTGGGGGAGACTGAGCCTGCAGGACGGCTTGTTGTACAGACGGGTCCAGTTGGTACGGGACTTCGGCCCCACTTGGCAAGTAGTGGTTCCAGAGAGTGTGATCGGGACACTGGCCAAGGAAGCACACGAGCGGGGAGCACACTTTGGACCCGAAAAGACCTTCCAGTGGCTGCAGAGACTGGTGTACCACCCCCAGCTAAGAGTTGCAGTGGAGAATGTCTGCCAGAAGTGCCAGAGTTGTGAGTTGGTGAAAACCCCAGAGCAGCTGGCCCCCGTCCAGACCATTGTGACGGCTGCACCCTTTGAGGTGTTGATGATCGAATACCTGACCATCGGGCCTGCGCATCTCGGGTATGGACATTGCCTGGTCATGACTGACCACTTCACGAAATTTGCGGTGGTAACTCCGACCAGGGATCAGACAGCTGAATCTGCTGCCCAGGCTATCTGTCGGGACTTCATCAGGGTCTATGGCTGTCCGAAGAGAATTCACTCCAATCAAGGAGCTTGTTTCCAAGGACGGGTGATGGAGGAGCTGCACTGGCTATACAAGATCGAGAAGTCTAGGACCACCCCTTACCATCCGCAAGGGAATGGGTCCTGTGAACGCTTCAACAGAACTTTGATCCAGATGCTTCAAACCTTGGACGAAGATCGGAAGGTACGCTGGCCGGAGTTTGTGGGTCTATAATAACTGGGTACATAGTGCCACAGGGTTCACCCCCTACACCCTGATGTTCAGACAAAAGGGTAGGGAGATCACTGAGCTCAAACTAGATCCCGTGGAGGACTGGCCCCGGACGGGCCCATCTACCTGGGTCCAGGAGCATCGGCACTGGTTGCAGACCCTTCGGAGGTTGGTGCAGCAGAAGTTTAAGGAACATAGGCACCATGAAATGCCACCTCTTCGGGGGACAGCCCTTAAGTCGGGAGAACGGGTGTTGGTACGGGAAAAGAGACCCCAGGGCAAGCTGAGTAGACGGTGGGAGTCGACCCCGTATCGAGTGAAACGGAGAGTTAGTCCTGAAGGACTGGTGTATGAGGTTCAGCCTGAGGGGGAAGAAGCGGCTCCAACTAGAATCGTTCATCGAAGCATGTTATAGCCCTGTTTGTCTAGCGATGAGGAAAAGAAGGAAAAACTCAGCACAAGGACGAGAGATCCCACACCCAGTGTGCCCGTCTACGATGATGAGGAGGAAGAGACGATAGTGGCTGCGATTCCCAGTCTCACATCGCCCACAGCTTCCCACACGAGAGAGGAGGGCCCACCACTCCATCAGGCTGGGCCAGGCGAAGTTGGGAACCCCAGCGACTCTCAAGTACCCTGCGCTCCAACTGCGTTACGCCGGTCCGAGCGATCCACGGCTGGTGTGCCGCCTATCCGCTACAATCAGGATCAGTTCATCTGGCAACGTATCATCCAAGAGGTCAGAGAGTGTGAGCGCCTGGTAAAAAAAACTTTCGCCCGTGGAATGGCGAGCTCAAAGGGAGCGGGAGTGTAAGAAGGAAGACTTGCCCTGGGACAGGTGCGGAGCTCCGGCGCCGGAACTGCCAGGGTCCTGCCCAGTGTTGCCAGGGGATGGGAATAACAGTGCACGGGGGACTTCCTGGACAGTGCTGGGGGACAGAGGAGAGGGACGGAAGAGAGGAAGTCAGGTGTCTGGGCTCGCGTGAAAGAGACAGTTGGTTGTGGAGAGCAGACAGGCAGTTGGGGAGAAACGGTCTGACCTGCCGACAACGAGAGAGAGACGTGCTGCCCTGTCCTCGGTGAAATAGAGACATGCTGACCTGTCTGCGGTGACGGACGAACGGGTGACACAGCTTGCCACAAAACAAGGGGCGTGCGGTCTGTACCGGGCCTACAGAAAGTGATCATTCAGTTACCTGCATCACCACAGTTTTCCAGACATCTGATGGTGACCTACGGGTGAGGACGCACCCGGGATTAGTGATCCTAACGCAGTTTGTTGTACGCCGGAGGAGCTTGCTACGGCTCTTAAAGGAGTCGTGACCGCTGTTGTGTGGTCAAAAGGACTGGGGGCCCAGTGTTATAATCTGCAACATAAACTAAGGAAAGAATGGGAAAAGCTGTCCCTACAGTAAAACTAAGCTGGATCCCTACGATGTAGCGCTCAGCCTGTTCCTTGTGAACAGACCCGCCTTCGTTCTCGGCTAGTCTGAACGGAGACCTATGGAATAAAGGGAGTGGTCCCTAAAAGAACTAAGGACTAGGACAAAAATGGGACACCTCCTAACAGAAGTTGTTGCAGAGCAAAAAGACAAACTGACAAAAAGTACTAGAGGTCACAGAGGACCAAGCAAACTAGACAGAGATAGGCACCGAAGCACCTGGCTAGAGAGACAGGCAAAAAACACTGAAGTCCAGCAAAGCCAGAAGGGCAGAGCTGGAATATATAGGCAGCTGGTCACGTGACCGCAAAACACAAGATAGCAAAAACTAACAGGAGGGTTCTAACAGTACCCCCTCTTCTATGAGGATCCTCCGGATCCTCCAGGCCCAGGCCTATCAGTAAACCTCCTGTGGAAAGCTTTAACAAGCTTAGGAGCAGAGACATCATCTGTCCTTACCCAGGAGTTGTCTTTGGGACCGAAACCCTTCCAGGAGACAAGATACTGTAATATCCCTCTATGCCATCTTGAATTCAAAATATGAGAAATTTCATATTCACCGTCTTCCACCACAGGAGGAACTGTGACAGTGGCATCCCTTTTTCAACAAGGAAACATGAAACACAGAATTAATCTTCCAGGAAGTAGGGACATCCAACCTGACAGCAGATGGGTTAACAACCTGAAGCACTTTAAATGGACCCACAAACTTAGGACCCAATTTTTTAGAGGGAATCCTCAACCGCAAGTTCTTCGAGGACAACCAAACCATGTCACCCACAGTAAACAAAACCTCTTTACGTTTCCTGTCAAAATACTTCTTGGACTTCTTGTTAGTCTCTTGCAGGTTACAACGTACATTAGTTCAAACTCTCTCCAAATCACCGGAAAAATTGTCCTCCTCCGGCACCGCCGACCCCAAATTGGAGAACGAACCAAAAAACGGATGTCTCCCAGTGCAACAAAAAAAAGGAGAACACCCAGCAGAGGAGGATGAGTGATTGTTAAGAGCAAATTCTGCGAGAGGCAGAAACCCAGACCACACCTCTTGATTGTCCGCCACAAAACAACGCAAAAACTGTTTAACATCCTGGTTCTTTCTTTCAGTCTGTCCATTAGACTCAGGATGATAACCAGACGAAAATGACAAATGGACTCCCAACCTGTCACAAAAAGCATGCCAAAAGCGAGCCACAAACTGAGGTCCCCTATCAGAAACAATATCTGTGGGAACGCCATGGAGCTTGACAATCTCCTTAACAAACGCCTTAGCGAGTGTCTTGGCGCAGGGAAACTTAAAGAATGGAACCAAATGACACATCTTACTAAAAATGGTCTATGACCACCCAGATGACAGTAAAACCCTCAGACACAGGAAGATCAGTAATAAAATCCATAGAGAGATGCGTCCAAGGCGCACTAGGAAACTCCAGAGGGCAAAGCAACCCCACAGCAGGAGTATGTGAAGCCTTTGACCTAGCACACACAGTACACTGAGGCACCCACTTGATGACTTCCTTCTGCCATCCAGGCCACCAAAAACTGTGACTGATAAGTCTCTTAGTCTCCGAAACTCCTGGATGACCTGCCAACCGCGACTCATGACACTCCACAAACAAATCTCTCCTAAAGGCTCTAGGCACGAACAACCTCCCATGGGGAGTGTTAGATGGAGCATCATCTTGAGCATTCAGAATCCCATTCTCCAAATCGGAGTCCAATGCCGCCACCACAACTCCTTTCTGCAAAATGCTCTCCTCCTCCTCGGCACCGACCATAGGAGAGAAGCTGCGAGATAAAGCATCGGCTTTAACATTCTTATTACCAGGGATATAGGTAACAGAAAAATGAAACCGAGAAAAAAAAAGTGCCCACCTAGCTTGACGGGCATTCAAGCACTTGGCAGCATCCAGATAGATCAAATTCTTATGATCTGTGAAAACCTGAATAGGAAATCTAGCACCTTCCAAGAAATGACGCCAGAGTTCAAGCGCAAGTTTAATAGCCAGCAACTCCCGATTTCCAACATCATAATTCAGTTCGGTTTCCGAAAATTTTTTCGAAAAGAAGGCACAAGGATGTACTCCACCCTTGTTCTCCTGAGACAAAACTGCTCCGACCCCCACCGATGAAGCATCGACCTCGACCAAAAAAGGTTTGGTCTCATCAGGCTGTATAAGGATAGGGGCAGAACTGAACCTCTCTTTGAGATACTCAAACGCTTCAATGGCTTCAGTAGTCCACTGGGTCGTATTCGCACCTTTCCTGGTGAGATCGGTTAGAGGTTTAACAATTACAGAAAAATTCTTAATGAATTTCCTGTAATAATTGGCAAAACCCAAAAACCTCTGTATAGATTTCAAACCAATAGGCCTAGGCCATTCCTGCACAGCCTGAACCTTCACAGGGTCCATCTCAAAGCCCTCGCTGGAGACAATGTAGCCCAAAAAACTAATTTTCTGCACAGCGAACTCACATTTCTCCAGCTTAGCAAAGAGTGAATTGTCACTCAATAACTTCAAAACGTCACGTACACTCTGCCAATGGGACTCTAGATCTGGTGAATAAATCAAAATGTCATCCAAATACACAACCACATTCTTACCAATCAAAGGTCTCAGGATGTCATTAATAAGGTTCTGAAAAAATGCAGGTGCATTGGTAAGACCAAAAGGCATCACCAGATTCTCAAAATGACCTACCGGAGTGTTAAAAGCAGTTTTCAATTCATCACCCTCCTTCACACGTTACAAATTGTATGCCCCTCGGAGATCAATTTTTGAGAACCACTTGGCTCCCACTAACTGGTTAAACAAGTCAGGAATTAACGGCAATGGGTAGGAATTGCGTACGGTAATCTTATTAATTTCACGAAAATCCAGACATGGACGTAAACCGCTGTCCTTTTTTTTTAACAAAGAAGAATCCGACTGCCACAGGCGACTTAGAAGGTCTAATGTGACCAGCAGCCAGGCTAGTCTCTATGTACTCCTCCAAGGCCTTTCTTTCAGGGATAGTCAAATTAAACAAGCGACTTTTGGGAAGAGTAGCACCTGGAACAAACTCAATGGCGCAATCATAATCCCTATGAGGAGGTAAAACTTGCGACTCCTCCTCCAAAAAAAACCCTCCAAAAATCTTGAATAGGTACTGGTAATTCCCCTTTTTCCACAGACGCAATGCGACCATTACAATATTTATCATAGCACTTCGGACTCCAAGACTTAATCACATTAGTAGACCAGTCCAACAAAGGATTGTGCAGTTTTAACCAAGGCAATCCTAGAACAACTGGAGAGGGCAAATTATCCAAAACAACAAAGTCCAAACTTTCTTGGTGAACACCATTGATAGTGAGAGGAAATGCAGCAGTCTTGTGAGTAATACATTTCAAAGGAGTGTTATCAATTGCAACCACAGAAATAGGAGATGACAAAGGTTTGGATTTCAATTTAAGTTTTTCCAAAAACCCTTTATCAATCACATTAAGTGTTGAACCACAATCCACAAATACCTGAAATCCAATCAAATCTCCCTGCAGAGTAGTACACCCAGAAAGAACAAGCTATATGGGCGTAACTGACCTTTTTTTTTTTCTATACTTAAACGACGCTCACAATACTTAATCAAATGATCAGCTTTACCACAATAAAGACGCAAACCTTCGGCGAATCTCCGATCTCTTTCTTCAGAGCGGAGTGACATCACCCCAACCTCCATTGGTTCTCCGCTGTCAGAGCAGATTTTCTGGAAACTAGGACCTGAAGTCACAGGAGTTTTTACATCATTGACCCTGGACCTTATTCTCCTGTCCACACGAACAGCTAACTGCATAGCTTCCTGCAGAGTCTCAGGTGCAGGGAATGCAATTAGCAAATCCTTAACCCTTTCACTCAGACCAGCAAGAAATAAACTTTTCAGTGCCGAATCATTCCACTTAACTTCTGAAGCCCATCTCCTGAAGTGTGTGCAATAAATTTCAACATCATCTGACCCCTGATTCAAACGTCTAAGGTCTAATTCAGCAGATGAGATTCGATCAGGATCGTCATATAATAGCCCCATAGCAGAAAAAAATTCCTCAACAGAACTTAAACACGGATCATTAGGTTGGAGAGAAAAGGCCCACCCCTGTGGTTCTTTGCACAAAAGTGACATAATAAAACCAATGCGCTGTGATTCATTCCCAGAGGACCTCGGTCTCAAACGAAAATATAACAAACAAGCATTTTTAAAGGAAAAAAAATCTTGCTGTTTACCATAAAAAATATCAGTCAGTCCTACCTTCGGTTCCACAAAATGCGCTCCAGGACAGCTACTCACGTGTTGCTGAAGCTCAGCCACCTCCAGAGACAATCCCTGCAGGCGTTGAGCCAACTCCTGGACAGAAACCATATTGATCCCCGAATTTCTTTCCTTTTAGTTTTTTTTTGGGCTGGACTTACTGTTATAATCTGCAACATAAACTAAGGAAAGAATGTGAAAAGCTGTCCCTACAGTAAGACTAAGCTTGATCCCTACGATGTAGCTGGCAGCCTGTTCCTTGTGAACAGACCCGCCTTCGTCCTCAGCTAGTCTGAACGGAGACCTATAGAATAAAGGGAGGGGTCCCTAAAAGAACTAAGGACTGGGACAAAAATGGGACACCTCCTAACAGAAGTTGTTGCAGAGCAAAAAGACAAACTGACAAAAAGTACTAGAGGTCACAGAGGACCAAGCAAACTAGACAGAGATAGGCACCGAAGCACCTGGCTAGAGAGACAGGCAAAAAACACTGAAGTCCAGCAAAGCCAGAAGG
The DNA here is from genome assembly GCF_046119375.1 of Phyllobates terribilis. Classification (NCBI taxonomy): domain Eukaryota; kingdom Metazoa; phylum Chordata; class Amphibia; order Anura; family Dendrobatidae; genus Phyllobates; species Phyllobates terribilis. The sequence goes on from NW_027362762.1 coordinate 868,165,487, forward strand.
GCAGAGCTGGAATATATAGGCAGCTGGTCACGTGACCGCAAAACACAAGATAGCAAAAACTAGCAGGAGGGTTCTAACAGTACCCCCTCTTCTATGAGGATCCTCCGGATCCTCCAGGCCCAGGCCTATCAGGAAACCTCCTGTGGAAAGCTTTAACAAGCCTAGGAGCAGAGACTTCATCAACAGGAGGGTTCTAACACCCAGTGGGTGAGACCCGAGACCGCCCACTGCCGCCAGAAAACGGACACCCTCCAGAGTGAGTGTCTGAAGACGGACATAGTTATCACTAAAGGACAGATAAGTGCAAGCCTCCAGTAATCTACCTTCTCTTATTCAGCCTGAACTTTTGGGACTGCGCCGTATTGTTCATCCTTTCCGTGTTATAGTTAAACCACAATCGTTTATTGTCCGATTTTACTGTTTTATTGTTGTGTTACTTAAATTTACACTCCCTGCGTGGAGAAACCAAATCTTGAATTAAACCTCTGCCATACTCTCTGCGTGCTGTGTGCGGCATCCGAGCCTTTTAACATTTGTCCCACTAGGGCAGGGGACCTCAAACTACGGCCCGCGGGCCACATGCGGCCCACATGCGAGCATTTTTATCCGGCCCGCCAGGCTGTGGGCGGAGGAGAGCGGTGTCAGCGCCCGCTCCCTCCCGCTTGCTCAGGGCCCCAGCAGCCGGATACTTACCTCTCCCCGTGCCTCTGCAGATCCGCTGTCTTCCTGCTGTGCGCTCCCTGGGACGTCTCAGGTCAGAGGGTGTGGTGACATCTTTCCACCGCGCCCTCCCCTGAGCCGTCACAGGCAGCACAGAGCGGGAAGGCGCCGGCGACACTGGAGTCCGGACCCGAGCAGCGGCAGCAGGTGAGAAGTGAGGTGATACTCGAGTGCAGTGCGATGTTTCACACGCACCCATAGGCTTATATGGGTGCGTGCGATCCGAATCCAGGATGCTGTGATTTTCTGTCAGCCTGATCGTGATCCGATCGGAGCTGGAAAAAAAAACGCCACTGAGCACACCATCATAGGAATAAATTGATCCGAATGCAATCCGATTTTTTTGGATTCCATTCGTCCGATTTAATCGCAAGTGAGAGTGAGCCCTAACACATATATTATCCCAGCCAAGGCGATGATATGCTGTATAATAGCGAATATTTGCAATACAATAGAATGATTGTAGATGTCATATACCGATATAATCATTACCGAATTTCGAAATCCATCGTTTAGAGTAGCATTATTAGCGTAGATATCACTAAGGAATAATTAAAAACAGAAGTTAAAAATATATACAAAAAAATAAATGAACAAACGTGTGCATAAACCACAGCAACTCAATAATCAAAGGAACGGGGCAAAACTAATATTTTCGTCTAAGCCCTTAAGATATATTGTATTCAAGGTCTGGACTCTAATTGGGCCAGTCTCTGACTTGTTTTGCCTCCGCGGATGGTAACATCAATCTGTTCAATGCCCCTAACTCTGATTAGGGTGCCATCACATTGAAGGTGGATCATAAAGTGACGTGGTAATGTCCTGAGTGTGTATGTCTCCGACATAGTCGACATAGCAGACATTTGTTAACTTATTTTCCATGATTGTACATGTTTGAAAATGGAACATGATTATCTAACTATCAATTTGCCTGTCCATAGTCCAGTTTGTGCACTTAGTACCTCAATTCTACACGTACAGTCTATATTACAATAATGCAGTTCAAATCATACACTGTATTCAATGTTCACATATATCTTAGTGAACGCTGCTGCACTTGTTTGTGTCTGTTTGCACTTACAGCAGCTTGCACCTATTCACATTTGACTCAATTTGCTGAGGTGTTGATCATTTTTGTTTTTTTTGCAAAATACGTCTGGGGTTAATTTCATCCTCTTTGTTTAGCTGAGCACTGATCCCAACAGTCTAAGACTAAGTTCACACGTTCAGTATTTTGATCAGTATTTTACATTTGTAAGCCAAAAATCAGGAGTGGAACAGAGGAAAATTATAATAGAAACACGTCAACACTTCTGTATTTTTCACCCACTCCTGGTTTTGGCTTACAAATACTGATGTAAAATACTGAATGTGTGAACATGGCCTAAGGCTGTTTTTTAAAAGGGAATCTGTCAGCAGGGTTTTGCTACCTCTTCTGAGAGCAGCATAATGTAGTAAAAGAGACCCTGATTCCAGTGATGTATCACTTAGTTTTCTGGGTGCATCCGTTCTGACACAATCAGAGATTTTGGATGTAGTATGAAGCAGAGCTGAGAAAGCTAACCCCACTCATACCTGGCTCTCTCTATACAAAGTCCATAAACAATGAAATGCTTATCACAGGAGGGGGGTTGCTAGACTAATGTAGCCTGGCAATGTTATTCTCTTAGTGATAAATCCTTCACAGTTAGTAAACAACAGCACTTTCACAAGTGACACATCCCTTAATTCTGTGTTTGAGCCTCTATCTACTGCTGTCTTCAGATTACAAAGCAAAAACCTGTTGACAGATTCCCTTTAATTAGAGCTGTATTCTACCTGCCCTTTAAATTTATACTCCTTGAACCAGGAAAGATAGGTTTCAGTTTGAACAGCGTAGGTTTCCATCTGTGAGGAATGCCTTGTTGTGTTTCGGTCCAACTGTGGAGACCTTTTTCAAGCAGTGAATCATTGTAACATATATTTTTTGTATCCCTTACCTTTGTTATACAGTTCAACTACCTTTTCCCGTAGATCCATTGACAATTCTTTTGCTTTCTCCATGACTCACAATCCAGAACCGTCAGTGGCTGGATGAAAGATGCAAGAGTCTGTCTGGATCCTAGAAACTCACTCAGCTTTTATGCACACACACTGATTACAAGCAAACAGGCAACAGGTGAGGATGTTACCTTTAGTAGCCATTCAAACCCATTTGTGTCAAATTCTGTCCAGTTATCAGGCCAAAATCACCAGGGTATGTGAACTTTTGATCAGGGTCATTTGGATGTTTTTAGTTGTCATTAAGATTTAAAAAGAGAAAACAGCAGTTTGACAATAAATGGCTTCACCCAACCAATAACCATGAGTGGAGAAAAAGTTTTTTTGTTACCATTCATATTCTCTGAAACAAGGCCAAGAAAGGAAAAATTCTACCGGGGTATGTAAACTTTTGAGCACAACTGTATATAAATAGGTGATCTAATTAATTCATAATTAATATACTGTTAGGCACCAGGCGGTTGCTGGATCTGAAATGGGTTCAGAATCATCAGTGGATTTGGTGGTATCCCATTCAGGTCCAGCCAGAGCTGATGCTGCACAGCATCACCATCAGTCCCAACACCTAGCCAATGCACGAGATGTGCAAGTTGTATCTTGAGTGTTTGTGCCTAGCGCTATGAAGTATAGGTTGCGGAGGGAGTCAGGGCTCCGGCAGCCTAAGTCCAAGATGCATCACACTGAGCATGCCCGTGACATGGCGGACCGTGATTGGTGGTTCGGGAACCAGCTGATCCGGTGACCTGGCACCGCCTGATTGGCCACAGGCGACGTCACCAATGGTGCGACAGTGGGGCAGGGCTTAATCTATAAAAGGCCCGCCCACAAACATGGCGGCGCGCTCAGATCAGCTGTTGTGTGCACGAGTGTATTCCACGTGCTCCCTAGCTGCTCTCTCCGTGACCTGCCGATGCCAGAGTTCGCTCGGCTGATTAGCACAGGTCACTCAGGCAGGCTTAGAGTTGCTTAGGCAGGTAGCTATGTCTCGCAGCCTGGCTCTGCCAAAGGGGTCGACTAACACCTCGAGCAACCTGCAGACGTCCTGTCCACGGCTATCGCCTGTCAGCCACGAGGAGTAGTACCCTTCAGTCCAGTGGCACGCCGGCTGGAGGCACGTGTACCCGTCGCATAGTCACACACGCATCCTAGTGCCACCAGAGTAGTCCCTGTGCAGTAACAGGGCTACAGATAGTTTTCCGGTCGCTCATCTCACGTGCTGCTAATGGAGATAGTGAGAACCGCTTTGCCCATTCCTGTGTGCAGTAACACGGAAGGGCTTATCGTTTAAGTTGGTTGTGTTCCTTTTCACCCGGTTCGGCAGCAGCCCACCTGGCTGCATCGCGGACCCCGGGGTCGGTTGTGTTCCATTTAAATAAAGTTGTCTACAGCCGCCCCCTTAACAGTATCTGAGCGCCAAGGTCTTGCCGAACATGGCTGACAATCAGCAGCTGCAGCGCTATATACAGCAACTGGAGACCAGACTCAGGTCTCTGGAACAAGCTGTTCCGGTTGCTGATACCACTGCAGTAGCTACCCAGGCGGCTTCTCTAGCAGCCAATATGATTAACTCAGCTGCCACCACTGCAAGTGCTCCATTACCCTGCTTTGCCCTCCCAGAGAAATTTTCTGGGGACAGTAAATTCTGCAGGGGTTTTGTTAATTTATGCTCCATACACTTGGAGATGATGGAGGCACGTTTTCCCTCCGAGAGAGCCAAAGTGGGTTATATCATCTCGTTGCTCTCCCACAGGGCTCTGGAGTGGGCTACTCCACTGTGGGAGCGGAATGATCCGGTCGTGGATAATGCAGGTCTTTTTCTTAGGACCTTAAAAAGTGTTTTCCTGGGGCCTCAGGTCACGCATGATACGGCTCTTAAGCTGCTTGCGTTGACCCAGAGTTCGGCCACCGCCAGCCACTATGCCATTCAGTTCAGAACCTTTGCGGCTGAATTGGATTGGCCAGAGCGGTCGCTAATCCCGGTGTTTTGGAGGGGACTGGCTGGGCATATTAAAGATGCCCTAGCTACCAGGGAGATCCCAACCTCTCTGGAAGAGTTAATTACACTTGCTAACCGAATAGATCTGCGTCATGCAGAACGCAAGCTAGAGCTGGAGGGTTCCAGACCTCGGTTTCGGTTGGCACCCGCTTTCTCTAGGCCTATCTCCAAACCCGCGGTTCCCAACCCAGAGCCTGTGGCTATGGACATATCTCAGACTAAGTCTAAGCCCCCTCGTTCCCGACCTGCACATCCCTTGGAGTACCCCGTTAATAAGGTTTCCAAGCAGTTGGGAAACGAGGGAGTCGAACCACCGTGGGAGGAGGTGTGTTAGATTCAGGGGTTTCGTCCTCCAGATTACTGTATGAGGTGACATTGTCCTTTGGAGACACCATGATTACTGCCAAGGCATGGGTGGATTCTGGAACCAATGGCAATTTCTTGTCATCTACATTGGCCCAGAGGCATGCCATTCCTCTGGAGTTACTGCCAAGGGCAATGAACATCAGGGTGGTCAACGGATCTCTGCTGGACGCACAAATCGCTCACCAGTCAGCCCCCCTCACCATGTCATTTCCTCAGGGTCACCAGGAGGTTATCTCCTTCTTTATTATCCCCGGGGGATTAGAAGAGGTGCTATTGGGTCTGTCATGGCTACGTCGCCATTCTCCACATATTAATTGGAATACAGGGAAAATTTCTTCCTGGGGTAAGGATTGTGTGCCCCAATGCATGGTCACAGCTGCTCGGGGGGTAGTCTCAGAACCATCTCCTGACTTGTCCGCTCTACCCAAGCAATATCGAAGCTTCGCGGATGTCTTTTCCAAAAAGGCTGCTGAGACTCTTCCTCCTCACCGACAGTATGACTGCCCTATTGATTTGGTTCCTGGTGCGGAGCCTCCTCGCGGTAGGGTTTACCCCCTGTCTGTACCTGAGACCCAGGCCATGTCTGACTACATCAAAGAGAACTTGGCTAGGGGGTTTATCAGAAAGTCAGTCTCTTCTGCGGGAGCGGGGTTTTTCTTCGTTCAGAAGAAAGAGGGTGATTTACGTCCCTGCATAGATTATAGAGGACTAAATGCTATCACCATCAAGAATAAATACCCTCTACCCCTGATTTCTGAACTATTTGACAGGTTGCGAGGGGCTAACATCTTCACTAAATTGGACCTACGAGGGGCGTATAATCTTGTGCGAATCCGTGAAGGTGACGAGTGGAAAACTGCCTTTAATACTCGTGATGGTCATTATGAGTATCTCGTTATGCCCTTTGGATTATGCAATGCCCCGGCAGTTTTTCAAGATTTTGTCAATGATATCTTTCGGGATTTGCTGCTATCTTCCGTGGTAGTCTATCTCGATGATATCCTTATTTTTTCCCCGGACCTCTCCACACACAGAGAGGATGTTCGCAGGGTTTTTGAATGTTTGCAAGCAAATTCTTTATATTGTAAACTGGAGAAGTGTCAGTTTGAACGAGAGTCGTTACCGTTCCTGGGCTACATCATATCCAGTAAGGGATTGGCTATGGATCCACAAAAATTCGTAGCGATACAGAACTGGCAGGAGCCTCATTCTCTTAAAGTGGTACAACGCTTCATGGGCTTTATTAATTATTACCGGCAGTTCATACCACATTTTTCCACACTGGTGGCTCCCTTGGCCGCTTTAACCCGGAAGGGTGCCAATCCCAAGATTTGGTCTTAGGAGACATCCGAGGCGTTCCGGGAGATTAAATCCTATTTCTCTAAAGCTCCCATTCTCCATCGCCCGGATGTGAATAAGCCATTCTTTCTGGAGGTCGATGCCTCCTCGGTCGGAGCAGGAGCGGTTCTCTCTCAAAAGAATGAACAGGGTCGGACAAGGCCATGTTTTTTCTTCTCCAAGACCTTCTCTCCAGCAGAGAAAAATTATACGATTGGTGACAAAGAATTACTGGCTATTAAGATGGCTTTTTCGGAATGGAGGTATCTCTTGGAGGGAGCTAAACATCCTTTCGTGGTATATTCCGATCATAAAACCTTTCGTACGTACAGACGGCGCAGCGTCTTAACCCGAGGCAGGCCAGGTGGTCTCTTTTCTTTTCCCGGTTCAATTTTTCCATTAATTTTGTAAAAGGGGAAAAGAATCCTCGGGTGGATGCATTGTCCAGGTCTATGGATACGGCTGAGGACGAGCCCCGGCTTATTGTTCCGCCAGAATGTATGCGGACGGTGGCTCCAGTGTCCCTAAACCAGGTTCCTCCCCGGAGGACGTTCGTTCCTCCTAATTTACAGAATGAAGTACTGTCTTGGGCACATGCCTCTAAGATCGGAGGTCATTTTGGGGTCAGACGTACAACGGAGCTTCTCCAACGGTCGTATTGGTGGCCTCGTTTGTCCCAAGATGTTAAGGAATATGTCCAAGCATGTGTGTCCTGTGCGAGAAATAAACCGTCCCGTCAGAGGCCAGCTGGTCTTCTTCATCCGTTACCCATGGCGGACAGACCTTGGGAGCTGGTAGGGATGGACTTTATTGTTGAGTTACCTAAGTCCCAGGGAAACACGATAATATGGGTGGTGTCTGACCATTTCTCTAAGATGGTTCACCTGGTTCCTCTGCCCAGGGTTCCTTCTTCCCGGGTTCTGGCATCACTGTTCATTCGTCACATTTTCCGTCTCCACGGAATGCCTGATAGGATTGTCTGTGACCGGGGTCCACAGTTTTCCTCCCGGTTCTGGAGAGAGTTGTGCAACCTGCTCTCCATTGAACTGAATCTCTCTACTGCCTATCACCCGGAGACTAATGGCCTGGTGGAACGCACTAACCAGACGCTTGTGACATACTTGCGTCAGTTCGTTTCGGCCAACCAGAATGACTGGTCGATATTGCTACCCTGGGCTGAGTTTGCCCTTAACAACGCAGTGGCGGATTCCACAAGTCAGACTCCGTTCCTCTTAAATAATGGGCAACATCCGCGAGTCCCGGTCCCTATGCCGGTTTCCTCTGTGGAACCTGGGGTCAGAGATTGGGCTCTGGAGGCACGGGAGGTTTGGGATCATACCCAGGAGGCTATATTGGCTTCCAAGAATCGGATGAGAGAGTCGGCTGACACTCATCGCCGTCCGGCGCCCGTATTCTCGCCGGGCGACAAAATGTGGCTCGCAGCTCGGAATATCAGAGTACGTGGACAATCCGCTAAGTTTGCCCCCCGTTTCATTGGTCCATTCAGAATTTTAGCCAGGTAAATCCCGTAGTGTACCGGCTACAGTTGCAACGACACATGAGGATTCACGACACGTTTCATGTGTCACTTCTTAAGCCGGTTCGCCTGTCAAAATTCTCGGAACCCCAACCTGCTCCTGACATCAGGGGGGATGATTTTGAGGTGCAGGTGATTGTGGGGTCCAAGATGATCCGTGGGAAAAAACATTACCTCGTACACTGGAGGGGCCACGGATCTGAGGATCGTTCCTGGGAACCCGTGGACCACATTCACGCTCCCCTTCTCATTGAGGAATATCAGCATCAAGTGGAGGGGGAGGATAATGTTAGGCGCCAGGCGGTTGCTGGATCTGAAATGGGTTCAGAATCATTGGTGGATTCGCTGGTCTCCCATTCAGGTCCACCCAGGGCTGATGCTGCACAGCATCACCGTCAGTCCCAACGCCTAGCCAATGCAAGAGATGTGCAAGATGTATCTCGGGTGTTTGTGCCTAGTGCTATGAAGTATACTTTGCGGAGGGAGTCAGGGCTCCGGCAGCCTAAGTCCAAGATGCATCACACTGAGCATGCCCGTGACATGGCGGACCGTGATTGGTGGTTCGGGAACCAGCTGATCCGGTGACCTGGCACCGCCTGATTGGTCACAGGCGACGTCACCAATGGTGCGACAGTGGGGCAGGGCTTAATCTATAAAAGGCCCGCCCACAAACATGGCGGCGCGCTCAGATCATTTTAGCAAGTGTTGCTGTTGTGTGGACGAGTGTATTCCACGTGCTCCCTAGCTGCTCTCTCCGTGACCTGCCGATGCCAGAGTTCGCTCGGCTGATTAGCACAGGTCACTCAGGCAGGCTTAGAGTTGCTTAGGCAGGTAGCTATGTCTCGCAGCCTGGCTCTGCCAAAGGGGTCGCCAAACACCTCGAGCACCCTGCAGACGTCCTGTCCACGGCTATCGCCTGTCAGCCACGAGGAGTAGTACCCTTCAGTCCGGTGGCACGCCAGCTGGAGGCACGTGTACCCGTCGCGTAGTCACACACGCATCCTAGCACCGCCAGAGTAGTCCCTGTGCAGTAACAGGGCTACAGATAGTTTTCCGGTTGCTCTTCTCACGTGCTGCTAACGGAGATAGTGCGAACCGCTTTGCCCATTCCTGTGTGCAGTAACACGGAAGGGCTTATCGTTTAAGTTGGTTGCGTTCCTTTTCACCCGGAAAGTGTCGGCAGCAGCCCCCCTGACTGCATCGCGGACCCCGGGGTCGGTTGTGTTCCATTTAACCCCTTAACAACATTTGACGTACTAATACGCGTCTGTGCCCTGGGACTTAAGAGCCAGACCCGTATTAGTACGTCATGGCGATCGAGCGCGCATACAGGCTGTGCGGGCGCGATCGCCGCCGGGTGTAAGCTGATTGTCACAGCTGACACCCGGTACTATGTGCAGGGAGCGGTCATGCACTGCTCCCAGCACATTAATCCCCGTGATACTGCGATCGAAGTCGATCGCAGCATTGCGGTGGCAAGGGGAGGTGATCACAGATACTCACCTCCTCTTCCGGCTTCCAGCGCTGACTGCCGTGGCTTCCAGGATGTTGCCATGACGACCCGATGTTGTCATGACAACATCCGGGTCACCAGACAGCAGGAAGATTTTTTGGACATGCGCAGTGCATCTCCAAACAATCTTCTCCCTGTCCAGCGCTGACAGCCTGCATGACACAGGGATGGTGCTGCATTCCTGTGCCATGCAGGCGATCAGAGAAAAAAAAGTGAAAGTCCCACAGTGGGACAAAGTAATAAAGTATAAAAACAATCAGAAAGTGAAAAAAAAAAAAAATTGTAAAAATATTTAAAAAAAAAATAAAAAAAATAATCCACCAAAAATAAAAATATAATGTACCCATCAATAAATATTATTATAAAAAAAAAAAAAAAAAAACAATAAAAGTGCACATATTTGGTATCGCTGCGTCCGGAACAACCTGACCTATAAAACTGTCCCACTAGTTAACCCCTTCAGTGAACACGGTAAAAAAAATAAATAAAAAACGAAGCAAAAAACAATGCTTTATCACCATACCGCCAAGCAAAAAATGGAATAACACGCAATCAAAAAGACAAATATAAATAAAAATGGTACCGCTGAAAACGTCATCTCGTCCCGCAAAAAACAAGCTGCGATACAGCTCCATCAGCCAAAAAATAAAAAAGTTATAGCTCTCAGAATAAAGCTATGCTAAAAAATAATTTTTTCTATAAAATTGTTTTTATTATGTAAAAGTGCAAAACATAGAAAAACGATATAAATGTGGTACCGCTGTAAACGTACTGACCCAAAGAATAAAGCTACCTTATCAATTTTACCACACGCGGAACAGAATAAAAAAATAAATAAATAAAAAAAAAATTCCTGAATTGTTGGTTTTTGTTTATTCTGTCTCCCAAAAATCGGAATAGAAAGCGATCAAAAAATGGCACGTGCCTGAAAATGGCACCAATAACAACGTCAACTCATCCCGCAAAAAAAAAAGCCGCCAAATGACTGTCTGCAAAAATCTGGAAAAATTATAGCTCTCAAAATATGGCGATGCAAAAGCTAGATTTTACAAAAAATACGACTTTTAGTGTGTGACAGCTGTCAGTCATAAAAACCCCATATGATTCTGGTATCGTTGTAGTCTCACCGACCCGAAGAATAAGGTCGTCTAATCACTTATACCGCATGAGGAACGGCGTAAAAAATAAACTCTCAGGTTAGGGTTGTGCTAGGGTTAGGGTTGTGCTAGGGTTAGGGTTGTTCTACGGTTAGGGTTGTGCTACGGTTAGGGCTGGGGTTGGGGTTAGGGTTGTGATGGGGTTGGGATTTTTTTCAAAAGTAAGAAAAAAAGATGACGATATGGCGACTAGTGTTGAGCGCAAGTGCTCGCTACTTGAGTTTGCATCGGGTGCTCTGGTATGCATTGAGTATCGTGGGTATTTGAGTGACATGCTTGAGTCTCCGCCCCATATGCTTCACGGCCCAAAAAACTTTGCGGGGATTGCCTGCCATGCACGAGCGATCCCTGCATGTTTTTTTTTGGGTGTCTAATAACCGTGAAACATCCGGGCGGGGAATCGAGCATGTCACTGGAGCACACGCAGTACATGGTGCATACCTGAGTACCCGATGCAAACTCAAGTAGCGAGCACTTGCGCTCAAGACTAATGACAACTTATTCAATATGATGACCTAATTGTATCAAATTCTGTGTCGTACCTCTGGGTTCAAAATGTTCACTATACACCTTAATAAAATCCTTGAGGGGTATAGTTTCCAAAATGGGGTCACTTGTGGGGGAGCTCCACTGTTTAGGCACATCAGGAGCTCTCCAAATGCGACAAGGTGTCCGCTAACAAATTGAATGGAAAATCGGCTCAAATTGTTAGCAGACGCCATGTTACGTTTGGAGAGCCCCTGTGTGCCCAAACATTGGAGCTCCCCCACAAGTGACCCCATTTTGGAAACTAGACCCCCCAAGGCACCTATCTAGATGCATAGTGAGCACTTGGAACCCCCAGGTACTTCACAAATTGATTCGTAAAAATGAAAAAGTTTTTTTTTTTCACTATTTCATTTTTACGAATCAATTTGTGAAGCACCTGGGGGTTCCAAGTGCTCACTATGCATTTAGATAGGTCCCTTGGGGGGTCTAGTTTCAAAAATGGGGTCACTTGTGGGGGAGCTCCAATGTTTGGGCACACAGAGGCTCTCCAAGCGCAACATGGTGTCCGCTAACAATTTGAGCCGATTTTCCATTCAATTTGTTAGCGGACACCATGTTGCATTTGGAGAGTCCCTGTGTGCCCAAACATTGGAGCTCCCCCACAAGTGACCCTATTTTTGAAACTAGACCCCCCAAGGCACCTATGTAGATGCATAGTGAGCACTTGGAACCCCTAGGTGCTTCACAAATTGATTCATAAAAATTAAAAAGTGAAAAAAAAAACACTTTTTCATTTTTACGAATCAATTTGTGAAGCACCTGGGGGTTCCAAGTGCTCACTATGCATCTAGATAGGTGCCTTGGGGGGTCTAGTTTCCAAAATGGGGTCACTTGTGGGGGAGCTCCAATGTTTGGGCATACAGGGGCCCTCCAAACGCAACATGGCGTCCGCTAATTATTCAAGCAAATTTTACAATCAAAAAGTCAAATGGCGCTCCTTCCCTTCCGAGCCCTGCCGTGCACCCAAACAGTGTTTTTTCCCCACATATGTGGTATCTGCGTGCCCAGGGGAAATTGCAAAGCAAATTTTGGGGTCCATTTTTTCTTGTTATCCCTGTGAAAATAAAAAAAATTGGGTCTAAAGTAACATTTTTGTGAAAAAAGTTAAATGTTCATTTTTTTCTTCCACATTCCAAAAATTCCTGTGAAGCACCTGAAGGGTTAATAAACTTCTTGAATGTGGTTTTGAGCACCTTGAGGGGTGCAGTTTTTAGAATGGTGTCGCTTTTGGGTATTTTCTGTCATAAAGACCTCTCAAAGTGACTTCAAATGTGATGTGGTCCCTAAAAAAATGGTTTTGTAAATTTTGTTGGAAAAATGAGAAATCGCTGGTCAACTTTTAACCCTTATAGCTCCCTAAGAAAAAAAAAATTTTGGTTCCAAAATTGTGCTGATGTAAAGTAGACATGTGGGAAATGTTATTTATTAACTCTTTTGTGTGACATATCTCTCTGATTTAAGGGCATAAAAATTCAAATTTTGAAAATTGCTAAATTTTCGCCAAATTTCCATTTTTTTCACAAATAAACGCAAGTGATATCGAAGAAATTTTACCACAATCATGAAGTACAATATGTCACGAAAAAACATTCTCAGAATCAGGGGGATCCGTTGAAGCGTTCCAGAGTAATTACCTCATAAAGTGACAGTGGTCAGAATTGTAAAAATTGGCCTGGTCATTAACGTGCAAACCACCCTCGGGGGTTAAGGGGTTAAATAAAGTTGTCTACAGCCGCCCCCTTAACATATACAATTCCATTTTTATAAAATACAAAAGTGACAAAATATATACAAAAAAAATTTAATCTATCAGTCCCTAAACATTTTACAGAAGCAAGGCATAAGGAGAGAGATTTAAAATTCTGCATAATAGATCATGTTCCCCCTTTGAGAAGGGGTGGTAATGGTGAGAAGTTACTTAAAAAGAAAGAGTTGGAATGGATCTATAGATTGGAATCCCTAAAGTCTAATGGACTTAATGTTGACTTTAAACTACATACATTGATATAAAGATAAACGTAAATTCTCTCTTACATTGACAGTATAAAGAACTTGCTTTTAATATGACTATTTTAATTGTAACACTTTTGTATGTCTTCACAGATCTCCACTTCTCGAAGAACTGTTGTGAAATATGATTCACCCCACCATGCAAAGAAATTGTAATTTTTTATTAAATATATTAAAGATTGTAGGATATTTGTCTAGCCCTTTTTGTAGGATAATTATTTTTTGGAATAATGGATTAGTGTTTATGAGATGAAAATTATGTGACTGTGGATAGCTATGGTTAAAAGATTATAGATTTAGAAGCCTTAGCAATGAATTAGGTGTGTTCCCCTTTAAAAGATTACAGAATTGGAAGCCCTATTAAGGATATAATTGAATACTAATTGGGGAGATGGTACAATGTTTAAAGGTTTACATGTAGTTATAGGGGGTTTTGTTATAAGAATGTGCCTATGCGGTCAGATATTGAAGTGGTCCTTTAGTAATATGGCTCTTTATCCTTCAATATCTAAATTGCGCTTGCGCAAAAAAGACGCGATATGAGTGTACACAAGGAGATGGCGATTTGGACTGCAACATGGTGACGCGCAAGCGCAGAAGCAATAAGTGTAGTTTCTTTATATGGATTGCGGATATGCGCTGTGTAACTTCTGGGACGCCGGGAGCAGAGCGTCCATGTATGGACTATGTCCTTATGATATGAATGGTGGGATGAGTCATAGATATTATCATCTATTGTGCACACATGTATCAATTATATGAATTAATGGAAAATATGAGACTGTAAAGATTGTCTATATGTGGTGTATGTTCTTTGGAGAAATGACTTGTATTTTGACATATATTGCAGTAAGCACTTTTCTCACTTTTGTATTTTATAAAAATGGAATTGTATATTAATTATGAATTAATTGGATCACCTATTTATATAACTATGATACAATGATTTACTGCTTGAAAAAGGTCTCCACTCTTGGAGTTGCCCTGACATGATGGGACAATAAACCACCATATATTGGACTATGGAGTGCTGCCTTTGCCTTTTATGGATATATTGAGGTTTGGCTTTGCCTGGAAAGCATGTTTTTGCACCCAACTACTCTATTAATAATATTGCTAGTGCTGCACCTGTCATTCTTATTTGGATTCATATTTATTTTAATTATGTAAAATTAATTCTAATAGAAATAGACATTCCGTCAAATGTTAAAGGGTATCAAGCTCAACTCAACTCAAGCGTATTCTTAAATTGTCTCTTGAGCAATGCATTTTCCTCACAGTCTCCTTACTTCCTGGTTTCTAACAGGACAGACTCTCCTACTTCAGTGACAGCTCTGGTCAAAAGGAACTGTAGTATTAGTAGAACTATAAAGCTCAGCGCAAGATCTGCTGTAACACATTCAGCCATCATAGGTTTGTTCTGAAATATACAGTACAGACCAAAAGTTTGGACACACCTTCTCATTTAAAGATTTTTCTGTATTTTCATGGCTATGAAAATTGTACATTCACACTGAAGGCATCAAAACTATGAATTAACACATGTTGAATTATATACTTAACAAAAAAGTGTGAAACAACTGAAAATATGTCTTATATACTAGGTTCTTCAAAGTAGCCACCTTTTGCTTTGATGACTGCTTTGCACACTCTTGGCATTCTCTTGATGAGCTTCAAGAGGTAGTCACCGGAAATGGTTTTCACTTCACAGTTGTGCTCTGTCAGGTTTAATAAGTGGGATTTCTTGCCTTATAAATGGGGTTGGGGCCATCAGTTGTGTTGTGCAGAAGTCTGGTGGATACACAGCTGATAGTATTACTGAATAGACTGTTAGCTGCTTTTTTCTTGCCATAATACAAGTTCTAAGAAAAGAAAAACGAGTGGCCATCATTACTTTAAGAAATGAAGGTCAGTCAGTGCGAAAAATTGGGAAAACGTTGAAAGTGTCCCCAAGTGCAGTTGCAAAAACCATCAAGCGCTACAAAGAAACTGGCTCACATGAGGACCGCCCCAGGAAAGGAAGACCAAGAGTCATCTCTGCTTATGAGGATAAGTTTATCCGAGTCACCAGCCTCAGAAATCGCAGGTTAACAGCAGCTCAGATTAGAGACCAGGTCAATGCCACAGCAGACACATCTCTTCAACAACTGTTAAGAGGAGACTTTGTGCAGCAGGCCTGCATGGTAAAATAGCTGCTAGGAAACCACTGCTAAGGGCAGGCATCAAGCAGAAGAGACTTGCTTGGGCTAAAGAACACAAGGAATGAACATTAGACCAGTGGAAATCTGTGCTTTGGTCTGATGAGTCCAAATTTGAGATCTTTGGTTCCAACCACCGTGCCTTTGTGCGACGCAGAAAAGGTAAACAGATGGACTCTACATGCCTGGTTCCCACCGTGTAGCATGGAGGAGGAGGTGTGATGGTGTGGGCGTGCTTTGCTGGTGACACTGTAGGGGATTTATTCAAAATTGAAGGCATACTGAACCAGCATGGCTACCACAGCATCTTGCAGCGGCATGCTATTCCATCCGGTTTGCGTTTAGTTGGACCATCTTTTATTTTTCAACAGGACAATGATCCCAAACACACCTCCAGGCTGTGTAAGGGCTATTTGACCAAGCGGGAGAGTGATGGGGTGCTACACCAGATGACCTGGCCTCCACAGTCACCAGACCTGAACCCAATCGAGATGGTTTGGGGTGAGCTGGACCGCAGAGTGAAGGCAAAAGGGCCAACAAGTGCTAAGCATCTCTGGGAGCTCCTTCAAGATTGTTGGAAGACCATTTCCGGTGACTACCTCTTGAAGCTCATCAAGAGAATGCCAAGAGTGTGCAAAGCAGTCATCAAAGCAAAAGGTGGCTACTTTGAAGAACCCAGAATATAAGACATATTTTCAGTTGTTTCACACTTTTTTGTTAAGTATATAATTCCACATGTGTTAATTCATAGTTTTGATGCCTTCAGTGTGAATGTACAATTTTCATAGTCATGAAAATACAGAAAAATCTTTACACAAGAAGGTGTGTCCAAACTTTTGGTCTGTACTGTACATAGCCATCACTTTATTTAGACAGATATAACAAGGCATTTACACAAGTATGCAACTCCAGACAATGTGAGCAGAAAGCCTTGATTAAGAGAACTGCACTGAAGACTGCTGGGCTAATGATTTATAACTGCATATCTCTTCAGAAGGTTAAAGAAAGTAGAGGGATGAGGAGGTAGGTGAGCAGCTAACTGCTGTATAGAAATCAATGGGCTAGAGAGAGCTGACGGGAAGGTTAATTAACAGCATTCTTAAAGAAATAATGATTTTGGTATATCTTGTCTTAGAGCTGAGAGTTGTACCCTTCCTGTTATTCCTCCCAAAAGTGAATGAATAAATTGCCAACTGCGTGCCACACCTCTTTGAAAAAGGGAATAGTATTTGCCCATTTGTCACATTCATAAATATTCAGGAGTAGGGATCAGTGGACCCGTGGAAGTTCAGGTTCCTGTTCCCGACCCGAAGTTTATTCCAAAATTCGGTGGCTACCAGAACTATACCCAAATTTAAACCAGAACCCCAAACGCCATTGAAAACAAACTTTTGAGCTGGAAAATTCTTTCTTTCTGTGTCCGCAACTGATTTCTCCCGGAACGCCGAACATTGCAACGGACTTCCAGGATAAGTCCATGTTCGGCGTTTAGTACCGGACACTAACTGTCCAGTAGCTCATCTCTATTCAGGAGAAACAAAAGAGTAAAAGCACAATGAAGAATTATAAGAAAAGCTATTGCACAATTGTTATTTTATGAGGAGTGCAAGTTTATACTAAAGTAGACATGTCCATAGTGGTGACTCATCTACTTTATAACTACATTCACTGAATTCACTACATGACATTTGCCAAAACCGAATGAACTAAAGTAAGGCCCGGACTTATAAAGTGTTTATGGCAAAATTTTGGCATAAAACAATTTGCAAAATAGCAAAGTTGCGCAAATAAATTGCAACTTTTGATGTTTTTCCGCCACTTTCAGCCAGCTATGTCAAAGTTTGCGGAGCTTGGTGGGAACCGAGGCAGGATGAATTGTGTAAATGCCTGCCCAACAAAATCATCATAAGTGGCGGCGTACATTATGCCAGAAATGTTACTCCAGTCCCTGACTGGAGTAGCATTTCTGGCAATGGGTATGTGCTTCTTAATGAATTTGGTGCATCTTAGGCTGTGTGCCCACGATGCGTTTTTAAACGTTTCCGCAGCGGCAAAAACGCTGCAGAAATACTTAAAAAACGCATGGTAGAAGGCCTGCCATGGTCCCCAATGATAATCCGCATGTGCTGTGCACATGCTGCGGAAATTTCCGCTGCGGATTATCATTGCAGAAAAAAATGCAGCACTACCAATTATTTTGCGGAAGTGCTGCATTTTCGCCGCCATTGACTTGCATTGAAATGCATGGATTCAGCATCACTGCATATGTAGATGCGCATTTCACGCATTTCAGTGTGCGGATGGTACCCAGGTCTAGAGGACAGGAGACTCTCCTCTGGACTCGGGTACCATAGAACCTGTAAAAAAAATAAATGTTATATTTACCTTCTGACGGCCCCCGCTGCGCTAGTTCTCCCTTGCCGGCAGATCGCGGTGGACTGAAGGACCTGCGCTGACGTCATAGTCATGTGATGGCAGGTCCTACAGTGTACTGCGATCTGCCGACAAGGGAGAACGGAGCGAAGCAAGACTGCAGGGGCCATCAGAAGGTAAGTATAGATTTATTTTTTATCATTCTTTGGGGTCACACTATATAAATCCATGCCGGTTGCATGGATTTATATAGTGTGACCAAGTTGTCAAGCACTTTCCAAGTGATGCTAAAATCGCTTGGAAAGCGCTTGACAACCCGCATGCGGAAATGCAAGTGAAGAACGCTTCACATCCGCTTGTCCCTGGCAGGAAAAACGCATCTACAATAAGCATGTACAATCCGCATGTAAATTCCGCATGCGTTTTTTTCTGCCAGGGAGATGCAGAAACGCTCAGGAAAAATCCGGAGCATTTCTGCATCGTGGGTACATAGCCTTATTCCTGCACTTCCCCCATAAGACTGGCATACAAAATGCCAGCCTTAATGAATTGTGGTTACACTACTTATATATCAGTCCAGCAGTAATTTCTCCTTTACTTATTTACAAATGTCAACTGTAAATTGCTGTGATTTGTGTAAATAACTCTAAACTCTTTAATCCATTATCCTTGATTCTAATACACATGACCTTAACATCTATAATCATTGATATTTTTGCTGATTACCCTTGCAATAAAGAAAAACAGATAATTCCATGACAAGGACAGTGCATGCACATTATGTAAATGATTCCTAATTGTTTTTTTTGCCTGTATTGTGTAATTTTGTGTACTGACATTAAACTGTATAGTGTATTGTAAATGTACTGTGTATTGAGGAAGCAAGGAGCTATGCTTCCTGAAGCCCCTGGAGAAACCCAATTCAGAGAAGGCATGACTTAGCATTTGCAATGAGATATTTTTTGAATAAACTGAAAGCACATTGGTTTCCCTTAGTCTATAACAAGGAGTATACATTTGTATATACATTGGTTTCTAGGGGTCATCTCATCCCAATCTAGAGTCACTTCCCCACTGCCAATGTCCCATTTCCCTGACAGCCAGTCAGCTCTAATGATATTACCGAGTGGCAGATTTAAAAAACAATATCCTACAAGCATGCTTTGCCTATGGATTAAGGAAGTTTTCTTTCTGACTAGTTGCTCTGTGCTTATACTCTAACCCCGACCTTAACTTTAGTCTAGTCTAGGATTCCTCCTTTGTACTGCTACTTGTGACTGTCCTTTGGTGCTTGTTGTTAAGGCTCAGCTGGTGACGTGGATTTGCCAATCTGTAGGTAAGCTGCACAGACCGGAGGTGTTGATGCAGTAGAGTGAATCCAGCCAGATGGCAAGAGGAGCAGCAAGGATAGGTAGAGCTGGATAGGCAGGATGGTTCATGGATCAGTGTAACTGGATGTGCCTGATGCAGTAGAGCCTTATGTGTGAACATCATGTAGGATCAGTTGAGATGATTGGGCAGAAAGATATCTTGAGGCAGCAGAGTTGAGTGTATGAAAAACACCTAGAATCAGCTGAGACAATTGGTCATCCTGTTGTAGTAGAGCTTGATGTGTGGGTAACACTCAGAAACAAGAGGGCTGAGCTGAGCTGGATGTGCAGATAGCACTGAGGAGCAGCTAAGTAGACAATCAGGCACCTGGCTGTAACAGAGTCAAGTGGGAAGTGTGGCTAGACTCTTGGAAAGCACATTGTATCAGCTTTCACTTGCTACCTGAATACTCAAGCTATGTACAGCCACATGAGCCATCCTTAACCCCTTCACGACCTATGACGTATAGATACATCATAGGTTGTGTTTCTCCCTTTGCTCAGCACCGGAGCCCGCATCTCTCCCGGCACATGACAGCTGATTTGATCAGCTGTCATGTGCCCCTAACAGGTGTGGGTGGAATCACGATCCACCCTGGCTGTTAACATGTTAAATGCTGCTGTCAATCACTGACAGCGACATTTAACTCGAACGTGCCGTAAGCGCGTCATAAGACCCATCCATCGACACCCCTGTCACATGCTTATGGGATGCCGATGGGTTGTCATGATAGCCGGGGGTCTGCAGAAGACCCCCATGCTTGTCATCGCAGATCTCCTATGAATGCTGGCCCTTGGCCGGCTTTCATAGGAGATGATGATTTTTGCTACACATAGCAGAGCTGAAGCCCTGCTATGTGTAGCACAAGCTGCTTCAAATCTCCTAAGGAGACTATTGAAGCAATTAAAAAGTTTGAAAAAAAATTAAAAGAATTAAAAATATATAAAAGTTCAAATCACCCCCCCCTTTTGCCCCATTCAGAATAAAACAATAATAAAAAAAATACACATATTTGGTATCGCCGCTTTCAGAAATGCCCGATCTATCAAAACATAACAAACATTAATGCGATCGGTAAACAGCGTAACGAGAAAAAAAAAATCAGAGAACCAGAATTACATTTTTATGGTCGCCACAACATTGCAATAAAGTGCAATAACAGGCGATCCAAACATCGTATGTACCCCAAAATGGTATTGATAAATACGTCAGCAGCTCAGCGCGCAAATAATAAGCCCTCACCCAGCCCCAAATCCCAAAAAAGGGAGATGCTACGAGTCTCAGAAAATGGGGACTATTTTTTACAAACTTTTGGATTTTTTTTTCACCACTTTAATAGAAAATATCCTATGCATGTTTGGTACCTGCATACTCATACTGACCTGGGGAATCATATTGCCAGGTCAGTTTTAGCATTTAGTGAACACGGTAAATAAAAAACCCAAAAAACTATTGTGGAATTGCACTTTTTTTGCAATTTTATCGCTCTTGGATTTTTTTTCCTGTTTTCCAGTACACTATATGGTAAAATCATGGGTGTCGTTCAAAAGTACAACTTGTCCTGCAAAAAAAACAAGCCCCCACATGTCCATATTAGTGGAAAAATAAAAAAAGTTATGGCTCTGGGAAACGAAAACGCAACTATGGAAAATCGAGAGATCGTGAAGGAGTTAAAAATCCCTGAATGATGATATCAGAGATGTGGTCTGGATTTCAATAGTAATTAATCATGCACTAGCACAGAAGGAGCAAACTGCTGGGAAAGGAGGAAACAGACCCCAATGCTCAAACGGGACAGGTGAGTGTATCACTTGTACTTTTACTTCATAGTTTTGACCACATCTTCTCGTTGCATCTTCATCTTCCCCTTTTGTTTGTTGCATCTTGATGCGGTTTCCCAATGTTGACTCTGGAGACCTTAACCCAGAAATCCAACTGAGACAGCATGTACCCCCTTGTAGGAGCTCTATAGTCAATAATGGGAAGATTCTTTAGACTTCACACTTCAGTATAGTTGATTGTAGTTTAAGGATCCACTTTTCTGATGAGAGCCATAATTGTTTTAAAATATCAATTGTAACATGTAAATATAGTTTAAATTCTGGGATTATGCTATTATCTTGTTGCATGCCTCTGATTCATGTCTATATAATGTGTAAAGTGTTGATGTATAATAACTACTAGTAGGGATATCAATATCCCTCAGTGTAGACTACAGTATATGAATAAAGACCAATTTGAAGTACAAGCCGGTACAAGAGGAGATTAAGAAACATGACATATTACAGCTGCTACATCTTGATAAAAGACAATGATGACAAAATGGAAATGACATGTATTTCATTGGCAGAATTGAATGTGGTGACTTTGGTAAATTATAGAACGTCGCTAAGAAGATGATCGCATCTGAGCATCTCCTTTTTCTTATGAGGGTCCTTTATTCTCATCAAGTTACAGTCATTATAAGAGATGAAAAAACAACAAATGTATCAGCTGTCAATAATAATAATGGATTCTACAATCCAGATGTTCTTCTCAGACTGTTGCTGGCAGATTGAGAATGAAAGACATAGAAGATACTTTCAAACCAAGAAACAAAATAAATCAGGTTATTATATTTTTTGTGGCTTTGACATTTCACAAACTAAGTTGTCCTTTGCAGCTGAAGTGTTAGTGAAGACATTTTAAAATTCCATAATCATCATCATCATCATCTTGAAAAGATGTGTGACTTCTAAAAAAAAATATTCCAAATGGCAGGGAATGTGATAACATAATAAAATAAGGCATACTTATCTGCTGAAACCACCATGGATCCAGCGCTGAAACATCAGAAGACCTCTAGTCTCCAATTGCAGACCTTTTCAGGTCAGGTGACCAAAAAATTGTGATGTAATTGTGTGCAGTCTAAAGCATCCAGCTCATTATTTCTAACCATTATGTGCCTTGTAATCAGCATTTCCACCAGTTTCCATCTGCATGCTCTAAATTTGATTTTCAGTTCTCTCTGAACCAGTGGGTGGAAACTAGCTGCTATGATGTATCCCATATACACTACACAGAAACAGTGGAACTCCTGCTCTTCTTTCCTTATGAAGTACATAAAAATAAGCAGAAGAGGCATTGAGAAGATTATACAGAAGTTCTGAGCAGTGTAGCTGTGAATCCAGCAAAGAGGTTGCTGAAAGCTGAAGCATGATCTCCTTGTTCCACACTATGCTTACTGCTCATCCTTCAATGTCCCTTCTCCATAGAGTATAACACTGAGCTGGCAGTCTATCTTGCTTTGAACAAGGCTTGTTTTAGCAGCTTTTGCAAACTGAATGATGGGGGAGGGGGAAAAGTGCCCCATAAGTTAAGAAAGAAACAAACTTACCTAATAAGATATATTAAAAAGTTTTTTTTTTAAATTCCTTGTACTATTGATTTATGCAAAGTTTGCTGAATTGACAGTGGCCATTCAAACTTTAAGATCCCGATACACAATAGGTAAAAGTCAGCAGAATCTGCGGCAGTATTGGCCAGCCATCCTATGTGTGTATGGGGGCCTCCAGAACGTATGGTGACAAATGATGCTATCAGGGTGAAAAGGGTCCAGTCAGTGGAATTTCACTGGCCGGTGCTTTTGTTCAGCGAGGAGATAACTGGGATGGCGCGATGTTTGCTAAGTACCCTACGTTAGTTATATACAATATTGCTTGTACTTATTTACATATAGCAGGGTATATGTTCATTTTATTTCTATCTTAGGTATGACTGTTTAATGGCCAGTGTGAACATGCTCCTATATTGTCACGGGTGTGTAAGATGTGACAGACAGTCACTCTGCAGTTGGTCGCAGAAGATCTCTTCGTTTGGCATTACAGACACCTTCTTAGATCTGTTTCACTCTAGGACGCAGCAGCTACCTCCCTCCTGCTAATTTCCACCAAGGCCTGGGTGTTTAAATACTGGCTGTTTTCTACTGGCAGGTGCCAGTTATATTCACATACTCTCTTGTGAATGCTTGGAGCTATTGCAGTCTGCTTACTTCATCTTTGGTGCTAGGAGGACGTTTGGTGTTATCTCCCTAAAGTCAGCTCAAGCTAAGTTTCTTTCCCTCGTGTCTGTCTCCTTTGTTGTCTCTAGTTGTTAGTGGGGACTGACTAGTGCTAGCCCCCCCTTCCCTATCCAGGGCCAAGCGTTAGGGAAATACAGGGTTTAGGTTCCTGTACGGTGATTGGTGAGGAACCAATATAGGGGAGACAGGGTGTTATCAGATCAACCTAGCAGGTCTCTACTCCCCCTTTCCCTTGAGTCTGGACTCTCTTTCCCTCTTCCCTTCATGTTGCACTTAGTCTTTCCCACACCTTGCATGACGTTCATTTTGCGTGAATACCAACTTATACGCCAGTTCATTTTTTGGGGTTAAAGTGGTTGTCTGCTTTATCAGAGCTCTCTGATAAAGAACGCAGGTCTGTTGCATTCAAAACGAGTTGCTCCATAGTCCTGACTATGGAATATATTTTAAGACAATACATTTTTGGCAAATTTATGAAGCTGGAATTCTCTCTCTTTTCTTCAAGTTTAAACAAGTGAAGGGATAGAATAAGGATGAAGGGAAGGTGTGTGGGCAATCTTTAGAACTTAAAAAAAAGAACTCCATGAGGTATGAGCCAATTGACCTAAAAGTGTTTAGTATTGATTAGATTGAATCATTGGTTAGAATCTATCCATATTCCCCATATTGTCATAGGATGTTAACTTCTTTTTTAAAATGATATAAGTAACCATTAGTTAATCTTTCTAGATGAATCAAAGACAATTGAGTTACCTATTTTAAATGACCACATCCTATAAAATATGTTATCGCTTTCATTCTCTCTCTCCTAGGGCTATTAAGTTTATTTCTGTAATTAAACTATTACAGTGATGAGTTATTCAGGGATCGTAGATTTTTGTCATAAATATCAAATAAATAAACCATTTTAATAAAAAGAAAACCTGAATTGAATCACTTACCAGATTGTAACTCAAAATTGTGTCAGAGAGCAGCAGTTTGAGCAATAAAAGATACGGTCGGGGAATTGTTACGGAAAAAAATGATTCAGTTTAATTTTAGCTCTAATTAATTGGATTCATAGAAATTTCTCAACATTGCACTGAATGCCCGAGAAAATCATGACTGGATTATAAATTTTATTTTCCTTTGTTCTGTGTTATGCTTTAATTTGCTTAAATCGAAACCAAATGGTTATCATGCAAAATGCGAATTTACTAATCCTGTAACAGAGCATGGCACATTTATAGGACTGGTTGCCTCGAAAAAGCCTCACATTGGTGGACTTGACATGACTATTTATTACATGGTTGCCAGTTCATTTTAATGGGGAGAAGATCAGGCACATAGAACTTACTTATAACTTTTTTTAACTTTTTGGATAACGCTATAATTTTATTGGGACTCTTGACCAACCTTGTGTCCAAGATGATGCATTGTGCATTCATTTTAAGGTTATCTTAAAGAGAACCTGTCACTTTAAATATGCAGTGTGGTATGTGGACAGCACAGTATAGAGAAGCAGAAGTTGATCAGAATGATACTGTATATTCTTTTAATTGAAAAAATTCAGCATAAATTGTACTTTACTCATTGAAGGCCCTGGTGTTTGTAGAATACAAGTCTAGTGGGCTGTCTTATTAGTGATTGACACCTATCTCTGCAGCACAGTCACACAGGGAAGCCTGTCAATTGTTGAATAGGACTGCCTACTTGACTCTTATGCATACAAACAACAAGGATTTCAATGAATAAAGTGCAAGCTTTGCTGAAACTTTTCATACAAAATTGTACACTGCTCAAAAAAATAAAGGGAACACTCAAATAACACATCCCAGATCTGAATGAATGACATAGTCTCATTGAATACTTTGTTCTGTACAAAGTTGAATGTGCTGACAACAAAATCACACAAAAATCATCAATGGAAATCAAATTTATTAACCAACGGAGGCCTGGATTTGGAGTCACCCCCAAAAGTAAAGTGGAAAAACACACTACAGGCTGATCCAACTTTGATAAATGGCCTCAAAACAAGTCAAAATAAGGCTCAGTATTGTGTGTGGCCTCCACGTGCCTGTATGACCTCCCTACAACACCTGGGCATCCTCTTGATGAGGTTGCACATTTGTGGCCTACTGGAGGTCATTTTGCAGGGCTCTAGCAGTGCTCCTCCTGTTCCTCCTTGCACAAAGGCAGCAGTCCTGCTGCTGCGTTGTTGACCTCTTACGGCCCCCTCCACGTCTCCTGGTGTACTGGCCTGTCTCAAGGTAGCGTAAAAATGAAAAAGTGTTTTTTTTTTCCACTTTTTCATTTTTACGAATCAATTTGTGAAGCACCTAGGGGTTCCAAGTGCTCACTATGCATCTAGATAGGTGCCTTGGGTGGTCTAGTTTCCAAAATGGGGTCACTTGTGGGGGAGCTCCAATGTTTAGGCACACAGGAGCTCTCCAAACGCAACATGGTGTCCGCTAATTATTCAAGCAAATTTTACAATCAAAAAGTCAAATGGCGCTCCTTCCCTTCCGAGCCCTGCTGTGCGCCAAAACAGTGGTTTTTCCCCACATATGGGGTATATGCGTGCCCAGGGGAAATTGCACAACAAATTTTGGGTCTATTTTTTCTTGTTACCCCTGTGAAAATAAAAATAATTGGGTCTAAAGTAACATTTTTGTGAAAAAAGTTAAATGTTCATTTTTTTCTTCCACATTCAAAAAATTCCTGTGAAGCACCTGAAGGGTTAATAAAGTTCTTGAATGTGGTTTTGCGCACCTTGAGGGGTGAAGTTTTTAGAATGGTGTCACTTTTGGGTATTTTCTGTCATAAAGACCTCTCAAAGTGACTTCAAATGTGATGTGGTCCCTAAAAAAATGGTTTTGTAAATTTTGTTGGAAAAATGAGAAATCGCTGGTCAACTTTTAACCCTTATAGCTCCCTAACAAAAAAAAAATTTAGTTCCAAAATTGTGCTGATGTAAAGTAGACATGTGGGAAATGTTATTTATTAACTATTTTGTGTAACATATCTCTCTGATTTAAGGGCATAAAAATTCAAATTTTGAAAATTCCAAAATTTTCAAAATTTTTACCAAATTTCCATTTTTTTCACAAATAAACGCAAGTGATATCGAAGAAATTTTACCACAATCATGAAGTACAATATGTCACGAAAAAACATTCTCAGAATCAGGGGGATCCGTTGAAGCGTTCCAGAGTAATTACCTCATAAATTGACAGTGGTCTGAATTGTAAAAATTGGCCTGGTCATTAACGTGCAAACAACCCTCGGGGGTAAAGGGGTTAATCAAACATGAACTCGCTCTATGCGCCTTTGTTTTCATATACAGTCATGGCCAAAAGTGTTGGCACCTTTGACATTGTTCCAGAAAATGAAGTATTTCTCCGAGAAAATTATTGCAATTACACATGTTTTGTTAATCACATGTTTATTTTCTCTATGTGTATTGGAACAACACAAAAAAAACAGAGAAAAAAAAGGCAAATTGGACAAAATGTCACACAAAACCCCCAAAATGGGCTGGACAAAATTGTTGGCACCTTTCCAAAATTGTGTGTAAACAACTTTATTTCAAGCATGTAATGCTCATTCAAACTCACCTGTGGCAAGTAACGGGTGCGGGCAATATGAAAATCACACCTGAAACCAGATAAAAAGGGGAGAAGTTTACTCAATCTTTGCATTGTGTGTGTATATGTGCTACACTAAGCATGAAGAACAGACAGAGGAGAAGAGAACAGTCTGAGGACTTGAGAATCAAACTTGTTGAAAAAATATCAAGAATCTCAAGGTTACAAGTCCATCTCTAGAGATCTTTTTGTTCCTTTCTCCATGGTGCGCAACATAATCAAGAAGTTTACAAACTACGGCACTTAAATCTCCCACAATGTGGACGGCAGAGAAAAACTGATGAAAGGTTGCAACACAGGATAGTCCAGATGGTGGATAAGCAGTCTCAATCAAGTTCCAAAGAAATTAAAGCTGTCCTGCAGGATCAGGGTGCATCAGTGCATCAGGGGGAACTATCCGTCGACATTTGAATGAAATGAAACACTATGGCAGGAGACCCAGGAAGACCCCACTGCTGACACAGAGACATAGAAAAGCTAGACTGCAGTTTGACAAAATGTACTTAAGCCAAAATACTTCTGGGAAAGAACTCATGTTGAGACCATGTTAAAGTTTTTTGGTAAAGCACATCATTTTACTGTTTGTCAATAACAGATTGAGGCTACAAAGAAAATAATACAGTACCTACAGTCAGATATGGAGGAGGTTCAAAGATGTTTTGGGGTTGTTTTGCTGTCTCTGGCACTGGGTACCTAGACTGTGTGCAAGGCATCATGAAATCTGAAGATTACCAAAGGATTTTAGGTTGCAATGTAGTGCCCAGTGTCAGAAAGTTGTGTTTGTGTCCTAGGTCATGGGTTTTCCAACAGGACAATGACCCCAAACATACTTTGAGAAGCACCCAGAAATGGATGGAAATAAAGTGCTGGAGAGTTCTGAAGTGGTCTGCAATGTATTCGGATCTAAATCCCATTGAACTCCTGTGGAGAGATCTTAAAATTGCTGTTGGGAAAAGGCGCCTTCAAATATGAGAGATCTGGAGCAGTTTGCAAAAGACAGTGGTCCAAATTTCAAGCTGAGAG
Organism: Phyllobates terribilis; assembly: GCF_046119375.1. Classification (NCBI taxonomy): domain Eukaryota; kingdom Metazoa; phylum Chordata; class Amphibia; order Anura; family Dendrobatidae; genus Phyllobates; species Phyllobates terribilis. The sequence continues at coordinate 868,193,364 of NW_027362762.1, forward strand.
GTGTAAGAAGCTTGTTGATGGTTATAGAAAGCGATTGATTGCAGTTATTTATTCCAAAGAGTGTGCAACCAAATATTAAGTTGAGGGTGGCAACAATTTTGTCTGAAATTATGTTCAATTTGACTTTTTGTCTCTGTTTTTTTGTGTTGTTGCAGTACACACAAAGGAAAAAAAACTTATGTGTAACAAAACATTTGTAATTGCAATAATATTCTGTGAGAAATGTTTCATTTTCTGGAACAATTTCAAGGGAGCCAACACTTTCGGCCATGATTGTATAGTATACTTACATGCTACTTCCATCTTGAAGCACATTTCTTCCCATTTTCTAGCCAAGTTTCTAACTTCATAGGTTAAGCATGCACTCTTCTAATTGAGTTATTATCTATGACCACAGTAGGAAACCAGATTTCTGGAGATAGGAAGTTTCCTGAAAAAATGGAAATGAGCTTATTCTTATTGACATTATTATGTAGACAGTAGGAAATTATTGGCAGGATAAATATAAAAGAAAAGTGTACTTGCAAAAAAGAAATATGCCGACTGTCAAATAAAAGGGGTTGTCCAGGATTAGAAAAAAAAGCTGCTTTCTTTCAGAAATAGCGCCACATCTGACCAACGAATGTGCATTATTAGAACTCAGCTCAATTTACTGAATAGGGGACAAACTGTAATCAGACACAATCCATGGTCAGGGATAGCGCTGTTTCTGAAAGAAAGTGTATTTAATCATGGACAAGCCCTTTAATGTTCTTTGGTATAGCATATGGGCACTGCTATGAATGTGCATAGGGCATGTACATTGAATGCTGAGCTCCAAGAATCTGTCAACATACCACCCTAACAATTACGGGCATGTTCCCGCTTACTTGTTTTCACCTTCCCTCTTCTTTGATTGACAGCTATAGCTTTCCAAATACAAAATATGGTGAAGATAGATGGAAAACAAGTACATGGGAAGGTGCACTTAAGTGTTTGACCACGCCAAGGGTGCACCGAGTGCCTGCACTTGGTTGAACATTCATTCTATGCTGAAAAATTCCCTTTAATGACATTGTATAGATTCACATTTCTCTGTTTCTAGGGGTCACTTAAGCATCTGATATCATCATGTGATATCGTTCTATTGTAGAACTTGGTGCCTCCCAAAATGATTTTTACAAAGCCAATGTTCAGTCCAATTTGTCAAGACTAGTGATGAGCGAGAACTAAAATGCTCGAGTACTCGGTGTTCGGGTCGAGCAAATTGGAATGCTCGAGTGCACGGTCCGAGCAACAAGCCCACTGTAAGTCTATGGGAAACTCGAGCATTTTTCCAGTGGTCTGCAGAGGGTCTAAAAATTGTCCAAATCGATGAGAACAGTGCTCAAATGACATGGGAACAGCATGGGGAAGACCCCTGGAAGCATTTCTGACTCCCAGGTCACTGCTGTCAACAACATTGTCAGAGTATTACGCCACTTTTACGGACTCACAATAAAACATACAAAAATGAAACCAAAATTGATTTTCCTGGGAAATATGTAAAGGAATATCCTTTTCATTAATATACAAAAACAAAAATGCTCCTCCATACCTTGGGCTATGTTCACACGTAGCGTTTTTGATGTGCTTTTGCACTTTTGAATTGCTTTCAACCATGACAAATGCATTCACCGGGAAATGTCATTTTAACATTTTACAACCTTATCTGGCCATGTGGTGTGAGACATTATCAGACACATCCTGTTTCATTTATGAAGGAGGAATTGTGAAAGTCACAAACACTATTTTTACAGCCTTACTATTCTTAAAGGGCCAGCAGTCAGGTAGGCTTTGTTGTTCCCATTCCCTATACTGTTATTGCATATGCAGTGACTGCAAGGGCAAGGGCCGCCAACATTTTGGACCCACCCCAATACCTCTTTGAAAAGACAAAGAGGAGAGTTTCAGTAAAAAAAATGTTCCCATTATAAAGGAGTGGGTCTCCTATAGTGGTAATGCCCATGCTGTGACTGCAAGGGCTGCCAAAATTTGGGAAAACCCCACATACAATTTAAAGACACATAAAGCTGGGCCACAGTAAAGAGCACAACATATTCCCATTAGAAACGAGAGGGTCTTCTATCCAGTTATAGGGTATGCAGTGAGTCCAACGGCTCCCATTTAGGAAAACCCCACTAACAATTAAAAGACACATAGAGCTGGACCACAGTAACGACATGTTCCTATTAGAAAGGAGAGGGTCTGTTATACAGTTATAAGGCATGTAATAAGTCCAACGGCTTCCAAAATTTAGGAAAAACCCCACTAACAATTTAAGCACAAATAGAGCTGGGTCACAGTAACGACATGCTCCCATTAGAAAGGAGAGGGACTGCTATACAGTTATAGCGTATGCAGTGAGGCCAACTTCTGCCAAAATTTAGGAAAAACCCCACTAACAATTTAAGCACACAGAGCTGGGCCACAGTAACAAAATGTTCCCATTAGAAAGGAGAGGGTCTACTATCTAGTTATAAGGTATGCAGTGAGTCCAATGGCTGTCAAAATTTAGGAAAAACCCCACTAACAATTTAAAGACACATAGAGGTGGGCCTCAGTAATGACATATTCCCATTAGAAAGGAGATTGCCTCCTGAAAACAATGTGCCCATTATTAGGAAGTGTGTCTCCTATACTGTTTGCCTATGCAGTGAAGCAACGGCTGCCAAAAATTTGGAGGAACTCCAATGCCCCTTGCAAGAGACGTAGAGGTCGGAGGACCTCCTGAAAACACTGTTCCCATTATTAGGAAGTGGGTCTCCCTTGCAAGAGACGTAGATATGGTGATATGGTAGATATGGTGGTGATATGGAGGAGGATGTGGAGGATATGGATGAGGAGAAGGAGGAGGACAAGAGCAAATAGACAAAATCAGGAAGTGTATACCCATGTCTGGGTGCAAAGACAGAAGTGCATGGGAATAGAGTTAGAAGTGCATTGAGGTGAAGGGTGCATTGCTGGAAAAGGGAAAAAAAAACAAAAAAAAAACTCTTTAAATCTCATAGTTTGCGAGTGTGAACGAGCTGCGTGTGTCCGGAGCGTAAGTGCGAACGAAAGTAAGTGTGTGACTTATTTTTCAGTGACTTGGATTCAGGGAGTTTGGAAGGGAGGACTTTGGACTGAATTGCCGACTGTATTTCATTAATTCTTTACTTTACTTTTTACTTAACATTCTGTATATTGCAATCCCCATTAGGAAATGAGCTCCATTATTGACAATGCTATCCAGTGTACATCTTGCCACATGTATGTATTCCTTGAACAGCCGGTCGAGGTTGCTTACTGCTGCGCGAGATGTGTGCACGTTGTGCGTTTGGAAGCCCAGATACTGGATCTAAATGAGCAGCTGGCAACACTGAGATCCATTGACAACATGGAAAGGAGTCTGCTGCTCACTGAGCAGCAGCTCACTGGGGTAGATGTGGGGGAGGGTGGTAGTCGGGAGCTGCAGGACAGTGAGGTCGCTAGTTGGGTGACAGTTAGAAGGGGTGGTAGAGGGAAGAGTGCCAGGGAGGCTAGTCCTGATCTGGCACACCCCAATAAGTTTGCAAAGTTGGCAGATGAGGGGAGTGACGGTACAGGGGTAGCACTACTGCAGCAAGGCATGTCCCCTGAAAGCCGGAGGAGTGTCAGCTCCAGTAAAGAGGGAAATATTAGAGTAGGGCAGGCCAGGCAGGTGCTGGTAGTGGGGGACTCAATTATTAGGGGAACAGATAGGGCAATCTGTCACAAAGACAGGGATCGTCGAACAGTGTGCTGCCTACCTGGCGCTCGAGTCCGGCACATCGCTGATCGGGTTGACAGATTACTGGGAGGGGCTGGTGAGGACCCAGCGGTCATGGTGCACATTGGCACAAATGACAAAGTTAGAGGTAGGTGGAAGGTCCTTAAAGATGACTTCAGGGAATTAGGCTGCAAGCTGAAAGCAAGGACCTCCAAGGTGGTATTCTCTGAAATACTACCGGTACCACGTGCCACGCCAGAGAGGCAACGGGAGATTAGGGAGATAAATAAGTGGCTCAAGAACTGGTGTAGGAAGGAGGGATTTGGGTTCCTGGAGAACTGGGCCGACTTCTCAGTTGGCTACAGACTCTACACTAGGGACCGGCTGCACCTTAATGGGGAGGGTGCAGCTGTGCTGAGGGAGAAAATGGATAGAAGGTTGGAGGAGTGTTTAAACTAGGGATTGGGGGGGAGGGTATTCATTTTATAGGTGGGGAAGATAGCGCAGATAGTGACCTGGGCACAAACAAAGAAATTGGGGGTGGGGTTAGAACAGTCAATAAAGTAAGAAGGAATAGAGGTACAGAGAGATACATAAAATGCATGTACACTAATGCCAGAAGCCTCACCAACAAAATGGAGGAATTAGAATTAATTTTGTTGGAAAATAATTATGACATGGTAGGGATATCTGAGACGTGGCTGGACGAGAGCCATGACTGGGCAGTTAATTTACAGGGCTATAATCTGTTCAGAAATGACCGTACAAACAAGCGAGGGGGGGGGGTGTTTATATGTAAAATCATCCTTAAAACCTGTCTTGCGGGAGGATATATGTGAATCTAATGAAAATGTAGAGTCCCTGTGGGTGGAGATAAGGGGAGGGGGAAAAAATAATAAATTACTGATAGGGGTTTGCTATAAGTCTCCAAAAATAATGGAAGTAGCGGAGAATATCCTCGTAAAGCAAATAGATGAAGCAGCGACTCAAGGAGAAGTCATTATTATGGGAGACTTCAACTATCCTGAAATACATTGGGGGACAGAAACATGTAGTTCAAGCAAAGGAAATAGGTTTTTGACTACTATGAGAGACAATTACCTTTCACAACTGGTTCAGGACCCAACAAGAAGGGGGGCACTGCTAGACCTAATATTAACCAATAGGCCAGACCGCATATCAAATATACGAGTTGGGGGTCACTTGGGTAATAGTGATCACAAAATAATACGTTTTCATGTAACCTTTAATAAGATGTGTAGTAGAGGGGTTACAAGGACACTAAACTTCAGGAAGGCAAATTTCCAACGGTTAAGAGATGATCTTAGTGCAATAAACTGGGACGATATCCTGAGACATAAAGCTACACAAAGCAAATGGGAGACATTTATTAATATCCTGAATAGGACCTCTGCACAATATATACCCCTTGGGAATAAACATGCTAGAAATAGGAGGAAACCACTATGGCTAAATAGAGCTGTAAGGGGCGCAATAAGTGACAAAAAGAAAGCATTTAGAGAACTAAAGCAAGTAGGTAGTGATGAGGCATTAAATAAATATAGAAAATTAAATAAATTATGTAAAAAACAAATCAAGGCAGCAAAGATTGAGGCAGTGTCACGGGTGTGTTGCCACGAAGATCGTCACGAGTACACAGCCTGACTTCTCGCAGCTGACTTGTTGGTGCTTTGTGTTTTCTCGGCAGTGAAGGAGTTAATTCTCTCTCTCTCTGGGCTAGCTGAGGTCCAGCCTCGCCCAGCTGCAATCAATGCTTCGTTAGTGAGACTCCTTTATATTCCTGCAGGTCTGTTTGTGAGGTGTCGGTGAAAGCTTTTCATTCAGACTTACAGAGCGGATCGTGGTGTTTGGAGTTGCTGAGATAAGTGTATTTGAAAGTGTTATTTCCCTTTCCTCGCTTTATCATTTATCTCCTTTCCCGTTGGTGTTCCCTCTGTTGTAGTTTTGTTGAAGTTGTATGCAAGGTGGTTTTGGTTTTTCCCTTGTACTGTCTCGTTCGTCTAAATACTGTGTGTGGGCATATTATCGCTGGTTCCCAATTGTTGTGATCGGGGTCCTTCTCAGGACTAGATTACTGTGGTGCAGGGATCCTCAGGAGGTAGGGGTTACGCTGGCGGCCTGGACCTCTGTACCTTTAACAGTACCTCCAGGATGAGGGATTAGTCAGGGCCCCAGCTTAGGGTCAGCTTAGGCCCCCTACCTCCAGTATTCTGTGACAGTGTGACATTTTCACCGACCAACTTAGTTTTTCTCCAGCTACCATGGATCCAGTAGCCGGTCTAGCTCAGCAGTTGCAGAGTTTGTCCATGGGGCTGGCGGACGTTAGGTCCAAGGTTTTGCATCCTCTGGAGCAAGCCGGACCAGAACCTAAAGTAGCTCTCCCTGACAGGTTTACTGGGGGGCGGGACAAGTTTTTTGTTTTCCGGGAGGCATGCAAATTGTACTTTCGGCTGCGGCCTCGGTCATCGGGCAGTGAAGAACAAAGGGTGGGAATTGTCATCTCGCTCCTACAAGGGGACCCACAATCTTGGGCGTTCTCTCTTCCCCCTAGCTCCCCAGTTCTCCAGTCAGTGGATAGGTTTTTCGCTGCTTTGGGACTCGTATATGATGACCCAGATCGGATCTCCCTTGCTGAGTCTAAGTTACGTAGGATTCAGCAGGGAGATCGTCCGGCGGAGGAATTCTGTTCGGAGTTCCGTAGGTGGGCCACGGACACCCAGTGGAATGACCCGGCTCTTAGGAGCCAGTTTTGTCATGGTTTATCCGACAAATTACAGGATGTGTTGGCACAGTATGACTCTCCCGCGTCACTGGAAGCCGCTATGGCCCTTGCTATTCGCGTTGACAGACGGCTTCGGGAGAGGTGCGGGATAACTCTACCCCCTGTAATGTCTCCACCTCTTACAAGGTCCCCTCATATGGTGGTTCCCCTGGTCAGTCCGGAGGAGCCTATGCAATTAGGAGGGACATCATTTCGGGGAAGGGGACCGGTGGTGCGCCATAAGTCAGGAAGGTGTTTCCTCTGCGGGAAAAAGGGACATTTTATTGGGGGGTGTCCATCCCGCCCCTTGCTGAGTAAAGAGTCGTCGAAAAAACTGTTGATCCCAGGTTGTGTGGTGGACGGCAATCTGGGAGTAGGTATTTCGTCCCTAGGTTCGTCTCAGTTTCTCGTACCGGCGGAGGTGGTGGTGGGTACGAGAACTGAGAGGATATCTGTTCTTCTGGATAGTGGGGCCGGGGCTAATCTGGTTGATGCTCGGTTTGCCCGGGTTCAAGGTATGCGATTGAGTGAGTTGGCTAAACCCATCCCCATATTCTCGATCGATGCCAGGCCTCTCGGTCAGGGAAGTTTTTTGCAAGCTGTGCATGGCGTAAAACTTCAAGTGGGGGCAATACATAAAGAACTGTTGTCTTGCTACGTGTTGGAGGGTCTTCCCACTCCTATAGTGTTGGGCCTTCCTTGGTTAGCTAAGCATAACCCTGTTATTAATTGGCAAACCAGAGAGATAAGCCAATGGAGTAAATTCTGTAATAAAAACTGCATGAACACGGTCATTGGTGCGGTTACTCCTTGGGTCTTACCTCCATTTCTGGCAGACTTTGAGGATGTATTCTCGGAGAATGGGTGTCAGGAACTACCTCCTCATCGCGAGTATGACTGTTCTGTAAAACTGCTCCCTGAGGCCAAGTTACCTAAAGCTAGGTTGTATAACCTTTCTGGTCCTGAGAGGCAGGCCATGAAGGATTATATTTCTGAAAGTCTGGCTAAGGGGCATATTAGACCTTCATCTTCACCGGTGGCCGCGGGGTTCTTCTTTGTTAAGAAGAAAGATGGAGGCCTACGCCCTTGCCTGGATTTCCGTGAACTTAATCGGATTACGGTCCGAGATCCGTATCCGCTCCCACTTATTCCCGATCTCTTTAATCAGATCGTGGGCGCCAAATGGTTCTCTAAGTTGGATCTCAGGGGGGCGTACAATTTGATTAGGATGAAGGAGGGGGATGAGTGGAAGACGGCTTTTAACACTCCGGAGGGGCATTATGAGAACCTTGTCATGCCATTCGGTCTGACTAATGCCCCGGCGGTGTTTCAACACTTTGTTAATGATATTTTTCGCCACCTGGTGGGACAGTTTGTTGTCATATATCTGGATGATATCTTAATTTACTCGCCGGATCTGGTGTCTCATCAGGAGCATGTTAGACAGGTGTTACAGATCTTGCGGGATAATAAACTGTATGCCAAGTGGGAAAAGTGTGTGTTCGCCGTACAGGAACTCCAGTTTTTAGGCTTCCTGGTTTCTGCGTCCGGTTTTCGTATGGACCCTGGGAAAGTGCGGGCAGTTCTTGAGTGGGATCGGCCGGAGAATCTTAAGGCACTACAACGTTTCCTGGGGTTTGCTAACTATTACCGGAAGTTCATTCGTAATTTCTCGTCCGTGGTTAAGCCTCTCACAGACATGACTAAAAAGGGGACGGATTTTTCTAGGTGGTCTGACAAGGCTTGTCAAGCATTCTCCTCCTTGAAAAAATGTTTTGCCTCGGCACCCATACTCATTCAACCTGATGCGTCTCAGCCATTCTTTGTAGAGGTAGACGCTTCCGAGGTAGGGGTGGGAGCAGTATTGTCACAGGGTTCGTCCCCTGGTAAGTGGCATCCGTGCGCCTTTTTCTCTAAAAAATTGTCGTCCGCTGAGAGGAATTACGATGTCGGCAATAGGGAACTCCTGGCCATTAAGTTAGCTTTTGAGGAGTGGCGCCATTTTTTGGAGGGGGCAGTTCATCCGGTCACCGTCATCACCGATCACAAGAACCTGCTATATCTGGAGTCCGCTAAACGTCTGAATCCCAGACAAGCTAGGTGGTCATTGTTTTTTACCAGGTTTAATTTCGTCGTTACATATCGTCCTGGGTCTAAAAATGTAAAGGCGGATGCCTTATCTCGTAGTTTCCCTGGGGCCGGGAATACGGACGACCCGATTCCTGTTCTTCAGGAGGGGGTGGTGGTTTCGGCAGTATGCTCTGAGCTGGAGGAGGAGATATTGGAGGCTCAGGGGGACGCCCCTGTTGGACCTCCGGGGAGACTGTTCGTTCCAGATCAGTTGCGACAAAAGGTGATCGAGGCACACCATAACTCAGTTTTTGCAGGACACCCGGGGAGTAAAGCAACTGTGGATCTCCTCTCGCGTCGGTTTTGGTGGCCTAACTTACATAAAGAGGTGGTAACTTTTGTCGCGTCCTGTGGGGTTTGTGCGCGCTCTAAGACCTCACATACCCGTCCGTCTGGGGCCCTCTTACCTTTGAAGATCCCGGAGCGTCCTTGGACTCATCTGTCTATGGACTTTATTACGGACCTCCCTCCGTCTTCGGGTAAAACGGTCATACTCGTTGTAGTGGACAGGTTCAGCAAGATGGCACATTTTATCGCTCTTCCGGCTCTCCCTAATGCTAAAACTCTTGCGCAGGTGTTCATTGGGGAGATTGTGAGGCTTCACGGGGTACCCTCCGAGGTGGTGTCTGATCGGGGGTCTCAGTTTGTGTCCAAGTTCTGGAAGGCGTTTTGTGCACGGCGGGGGATGCATTTGTCATTCTCGTCGGCTTTTCATCCTCAGACCAATGGTCAGACGGAACGTATGAACCAGAGCTTGGAGACATATCTTCGGTGTTTTGTGTCAGAGAACCAGGAGGACTGGGCTTCTTTCCTACCTCTGGCAGAGTTTGCTCTCAATAATAGGCGAAGCGAGTCCACTGGTAAGTCCCCGTTTTTTGGGGCATATGGTTTTCACCCCCAGTTTTGTACTTTCAGTAGGGGGGGCTCTTCGGGGGTTCCGGAGGAGGAACGATTTTCCTCATCTCTCGCTTCAGTATGGAGAGGGGTGCTGAAGAATCTGAATACTATGGGGAACCGATACAAACGTATGGCTGATAGGAGGAGAGTGTCTGGTCCGGACCTAAGTGTGAACGATCAGGTATGGTTGTCTACCAGGAATATTAAACTTAAGGTTCCCTCCTGGAAACTGGGTCCCAGGTTCATCGGGCCGTACAGAATCAGTTCTGTTATTAATCCGGTGGCATTCCGTCTTGACCTCCCCCCTACGTTTAAAATTCACAACGTGTTTCACAGATCATTGCTTAAGAGGTATGTGGCGCCGGTGGTACCGTCACCTTTACCTCCCCCTCCTGTGGTTGTCAATGGTAACTTGGAGTTCCAGGTATCGAGGGTCATTGATTCACGCTTTAATCGCCGGTCCCTTCAGTACTTGGTTCATTGGAAGGGGTATGGTCCTGAGGAGAGGATGTGGGTTCCTGCGTCGGATATTAACGCAGACCGATTAGTTCGGGCCTTCCACACGACTCACCCGGATAAACCTGGCCCTGAGGGTCCGGAGGCCCCTCGTAGAAGGGGGGGTACTGTCACGGGTGTGTTGCCACGAAGATCGTCACGAGTACACAGCCTGACTTCTCGCAGCTGACTTGTTGGTGCTTTGTGTTTTCTCGGCAGTGAAGGAGTTAATTCTCTCTCTCTCTGGGCTAGCTGAGGTCCAGCCTCGCCCAGCTGCAATCAATGCTTCGTTAGTGAGACTCCTTTATATTCCTGCAGGTCTGTTTGTGAGGTGTCGGTGAAAGCTTTTCATTCAGACTTACAGAGCGGATCGTGGTGTTTGGAGTTGCTGAGATAAGTGTATTTGAAAGTGTTATTTCCCTTTCCTCGCTTTATCATTTATCTCCTTTCCCGTTGGTGTTCCCTCTGTTGTAGTTTTGTTGAAGTTGTATGCAAGGTGGTTTTGGTTTTTCCCTTGTACTGTCTCGTTCGTCTAAATACTGTGTGTGGGCATATTATCGCTGGTTCCCAATTGTTGTGATCGGGGTCCTTCTCAGGACTAGATTACTGTGGTGCAGGGATCCTCAGGAGGTAGGGGTTACGCTGGCGGCCTGGACCTCTGTACCTTTAACAGTACCTCCAGGATGAGGGATTAGTCAGGGCCCCAGCTTAGGGTCAGCTTAGGCCCCCTACCTCCAGTATTCTGTGACAGTGTGACAGGCAGAGAGAATCATTGCCAGAGAAAGTAAAAATAACCCCAAAATATTCTTTTACTACATAAATAGTAAAAAACTAAAAAATGATAGTGTTGACCCCCTTAAAAATAGTCTGGGTGAAATGGTGGATGAGGATGAGGAAAAAGCCAATATGCTAAATGATTTTTTTCAACCGTATTTACACAAGAAAATCGCATGACAGAAAACATGATCAGTGATAACAAAAATTCTCCAGTAATTGTCACTTGCTTAACCCAGCAGGAAGTACGGCGGCGTCTAAAAATCACTAAAGTTGACAAATCCCCGGGCCCGGATGGGATACACCCGCGAGTACTGCAGGAATTAAGTAACGTCATAGATAGACCATTATTTTTAATCTTTAAAGATTCCATAATAACAGGGTCCGTACCACAGGACTGGCGTATAGCAAATGTGGTGCCAATATTCAAAAAGGGGACAAAAACTGAACTTGGAAATTATAGGCCGGTAACCTTAACCTCTATTGTGGGTAAAATCCTGGAGGGTTTCCTAAGAGATGCTATGATAGAGTATCTGAAGAAGAATAACCTCATGACCCAATATCAACATGGGTTTACGAGGGACCGTTCCTGTCAAACTAATCTGATCAGTTTTTATGAGGAGGCAAGTTCTGGACTGGACAAAGGAAATGCAGTGGATGTTGTGTATATGGACTTTTCCAAAGTTTTTGATACGGTTCCACACAAAAGGTTGATACATAAAATGAGAACAATGGGGATAGGGGAAAATATATGTATGTGGGTTAAGAATTGGCTCAGTGACCGGAAACAAAGGGTGGTTATTAATGGAACACACTCAGACTGGGTCTCAGTTAACAGTGGGGTATCACAGGGGTCAGTATTGGGCCCCCTTCTTTTTAACATATTTATTAATGACCTTGTAGGGGGCATACAGAGTAATATTTCAATATTTTCAGATGACACTAAACTCTGCAGGGTAATCAATACAGAGGAGGACAATTTTATATTACAGGAGGATCTATGTAAACTAGAAGCTTGGGCTGATAAATGGCAAATGAGCTTTAATGGGGATAAATGTAAGGTAATGCACTTGGGCAGAGGAAATAAAATGTATAATTATATGCTTAATTGTAAAACACTGGGCAAAACTGTAACTGAAAAAGACTTGGGTGTATTGGTGGACGACAAGCTCACGTTTAGTGGCCAGTGTCAGGCTGCTGCTGCAAAGGCAAATAAAATAATGGGATGCATTAAAAGAGGCATAGATGCTCATGAGGAGAACATAATTTTACCTCTATACAAGTCATTAGTGCGACCACACTTAGAATACTGTGTACAGTTCTGGTCTCCGGTGTATAAGAAAGACATAGCTGAACTAGAGTGGGTGCAGAGAAGAGCGACCAAGGTTATTAGAGGACTGGGGGGTCTGCAATACCAAGACAGGTTATTACACTTGGGGTTATTTACTGTGGAAAAAAAAAGGCTTAGGGGTGATCTTATTACTATGTACAAGTATATGAGGGGACAGTACAAAGACCTTTCTACTGATCTTTTTACTCTGAGGCCTGAGACGGGGACAAGGGGGCATCTTCTACGTCTGGAGGAAAGAAGGTTTAATCATAATTAGAGATGAGCGTTGTTCTACTCGAACTGTTCGCCAATCTCAAATTCGAGCTGTTTTGGGCGGTGTTCGAGCCGTTCGGCGAACACGAACAATTTGAGAAAAATTCGGCTGTTCGAGGTTATGTTCGATAACTGTTCGTGCACCAAAATCATAACTGGATTTTTTCTCAGTAATGATGAAAATTAATGTTAATACGCAGTTTGAGTGTACAGCGGGGTGGGGGGAGGGGCAGGGGATGGATCTCTGCAGGAACAATGAAGATCTCCATTTTTTTTTCTCTTTCCCGCATTTGCAGTGGGGAGGTGCAATCTGTCAGCCTATCAGCAGCGCACACACGGAGCGAAGTGCTTTTTTTCACACAAGCAAGGGCATGTGTCATTGGCAGTGTATGTCACATGTCCTTGCCCTATAAGACCAAGCCATTTTCCCCGTCGCCACCATTTTCTCACTGCTGCAGCTGCGTGTTAGACGGCACCGCTGTTGCTGTGTGCGCTATACCTTGTTAATTTCAAGCCAATTTTCGCACAAATCTACAGATAGCTTGGGAGTAGGGAATAGTTGTGATTGCAGTCCTTTTAAGGACTAGGTTACAGCATTTCCTACGACTTTTATCAGGCAGGTCTGTGCTCTTAAATAGATAGATTGTGGGAGTAAAGACTAATTGTAATTGGAGTCCTTTTCAGGACTAGGTTACATCAGTTCCTATCAGTTTTTGCCAGGCAGGTCTGTGCCAGTGCTGTGCAAGTTTTTTCACAGCATTTGGCTGAATCTAGAAAAGCTAATCCTTTTTGGCCTATTGCAGAGTGTGTTAGTCAGTGGAGTAGCCTATCTGTGTTGCAAGATATACCACCTGTGTATAGAATACCAATTTTTTTACTGCACCTAGTGAAGTAAAATCTTTTGGGCATAGCATCATTCTATTAGTCCATCTATACTGACCTCCATCAGGTTGCAAATTGAATATAATTTTTTTCTGCATCTAGCTCTGAAAAAATATTGGGCTTCTAGCTGTGTGTGGGACTTGTTCTATTAATCCATCTATACAGACCTCCATCAGGTTGCAAACTGAATATATTTTTTTCTGCATCTACCTCTGAAAAAATATTGGGCTTCTAGCTGTGTGTGGGACTTGTTCTATTAATCCATCTATACAGACCTCCATCAGGTTGCAAACTGAATATATTTTTTTCTGCATCTACCTCTGAAAAAATATTGGGCTTCTAGCTGTGTGTGGGACTTGTTGTATTAGTCCATCTATACTGACCTCCATCAGGTTGCAAACTGAATATATTTTTTTCTGCATCTACCTCTGAAAAAATATTGGGCTTCTAGCTGTGTGTGGGACTTGTTGTATTAGTCCATCTATACTGACCTCCATCAGGTTGCAAACTGAATATATTTTTTTCTGCATCTACCTCTGAAAAAATATTGGGCTTCTAGCTGTGTGTGGGACTTGTTGTATTAGTCCATCTATACTGACCTCCATCAGGTTGCAAACTGAATATATTTTTTTCTGCATCTACCTCTGAAAAAATATTGGGCTTCTATCTGTGTGTGGGACTTGTTGTATTAGTCCATCTATACTGACCTCCATCAGGTTGCAAACTGAATATATTTTTTTCTGCATCTACCTCTGAAAAAATATTGGGCTTCTAGCTGTGTGTGGGACTTGTTGTATTAATCCATCTATACAGACCTCCATCAGGTTGCAAACTGAATATATTTTTTTCTGCATCTACCTCTGAAAAAATATTGGGCTTCTAGCTGTGTGTGGGACTTGTTCTATTAATCCATCTATACAGACCTCCATCAGGTTGCAAACTGAATATATTTTTTTCTGCATCTACCTCTGAAAAAATATTGGGCTTCTAGCTGTGTGTGGGACTTGTTCTATTAATCCATCTATACAGACCTCCATCAGGTTGCAAATTGAATATAATTTTTTTCTGCATCTAACCCAGCCAATAGTTTTGGCCTAATACCACAGTTTGGCCACTCAGCTCTGCTCGGTTCCCATCCATTGTTTTTTTGTGCAAACAACTCCAGAGTTGTGAATTAGTTAACCACCAAAATGAGTGGAAAAAGGCCTGCTGCTGGTGGAAAGGGGAATAGGCATGTTGGGAAGGGGAAAAAAGGTTGTGTTCGTGGGGTAGGTGTTAAAGCAGCAGTAACATCTGCAGAAGAAAGACCATCTTCCAGCCAAACTAAAATGTCTACTTCTGTTAGCGGACAATGTGATAAGATCCCTTTCTTACGGCCACGCCAATCGCTACAAATTCCAGATGAGGCACAAAAACAGCAGGTGCTTCAACGGATATCAAGTGCTCCTTTAAGTGGGCTCTCCTCCACATCAACTTCAACATCACAAATACTCCAGTCCTCAAAGGTGTCACCCCAATCGCACTTGCTTCCTCACAGCTCCTAAATCTCCAGCTGCCCGTCTGAGTATGAGGTAGAACAGATGGTTGAGTCTGCAGAGCTGTTTACTCATACTATAGCCTGGGAATCAGAGGTCGACTCCAGCGCTTCTGTGAATCCAGACGAGGAAATGATCTGCACTGATGCCCAGAATCTTTATGAGTCGGATCCAGGACCAGACGCAGAAGGTTCTGACCATAATGTAGACCCTCATTCCCAAACTGTAACTCCTGTTGGTGGAGACAATGAGGAAGACGATGATAAGACTCAAATACCTGATTGGAGCGACAACTTTAGTTTTTTGTCAGGGCAGGAACAGGTTGGCTCTGAGGACGACGGGTGTGATAACGCACAGGGTGATGATGATGAGGTTGGAGATCCCACTTACTGTCAACCCACAGTCAGCCAAGAGATGAGGTCAGCAGAGGAGGTGGAGGAAGATGCTAGTGACGACGAGGTCAGGTTGCGCCTTCCTGGACAGAGACGTAGTACTGGAAGCACGTCAACAACTGCATCCTCAAACACAACTCTGCCTCTCACCACAAGTCGTGGTGGCTCTTCAGGTCGCATGGGTGCTAAGCCTTGCATAGCCTGGGCATTTTTTCAGATCGATAAAGATGACCCAACTCGTGTTATCTGTAACATTTGTCAGCAAAAGCTAAGTAGAGGCCAAAAAATACATAGTTTGAGTACTTCATGCATGAACCGGCACATGGACATGAAGCATAAGTTGCAGTGGGAAGCTCAGTGTGCTACAATGCGGCCTAGCCGGCCGGGCCAACCACCGTCTGCCATATCTTGTGCATCCGCGGCCTCTTCATCCTCTGTGACTGGGGGGACAGCAGTCACACCTGTTTTGGGGCGCAGACCTGCCACCTCTTTACCCGCAACAGCCAGCGTGATTGGCAGGTCATCATTTTCTTTGGAGGTGGTAACACCAGCTGGTGTTGAGCGCTGTCCGACATCGATAGCACCACCTTTGGATCAAGGCAACCTAACATGTCCGCCTGCATCTTCCTCACAGACCGGCAGTTTGCCGGGGACACCCTTATCAACCCCGTCTAAGCACAATAGCCAGCCCTCGGTCCCTCAGATGTGGACAAGTAAAAGACCATTTCCTCCTAGCCATGAGAAAGCTAAGAGGTTGAATTTCACCATCTGCAAGCTCTTGGCTACAGAAATGCTGCCTTTCCGCCTGGTGGACACAGAGGATTTTCGAGACCTT
Source organism: Phyllobates terribilis (assembly GCF_046119375.1). NCBI lineage: Eukaryota > Metazoa > Chordata > Amphibia > Anura > Dendrobatidae > Phyllobates > Phyllobates terribilis. The sequence goes on from NW_027362762.1 coordinate 868,209,437, forward strand.
ATGTCCGTCGCAGTGCCCCATTACCAGATGCCCAGTCGGCACTACTTCTCAAAGAAAGGTGTGCCTGCGCTCCACCAGCATGTCGCACACAACATCACCGCTTCTTTGAGAAACTCTGTGTGTGACAGGGTGCATTTCACCACAGACACTTGGACGAGTAGGCATGGACAGGGGCGTTACATGTCGCTGACTGGGCACTGGGTAACTATGGTGACAGCAGGACAAGGGGCTGCTGTCCAAGTCTTGCCGTCCCCACGAGTTGTGCGTCAATCCTCTTTATGTCAAAGTTCCTCCACTGCTTCTGCCTCCTCAACCTCCTCTCGGTCTTCCACCTGCACCCAAAGCCTGTCTGGTCATGCTACAAGCTTTCTAACTGCGCAGAAGGGATCCTGCACACCTCCTTACTATGCTGGCAGTAGGGCTCAACGTCATCAGGCGGTTTTTACATTGAAATGTCTGAGAAATGTGAGTCACACAGCTGAGGAGTTGTGGTCAGCTCTGGAGAACCAATTTCATGAATGGTTGTCTCCACTGGACCTGAAACCAGGGAAGGCCGTGTGCGACAATGCTGCAAACCTGGGTGCGGCCCTTCGCCGGGGCAATGTCACACACGTGCCTTGTATGGCTCACGTGTTGAACCTGGTTGTCCAGCAATTTTTAGCCCACTATCCCAGACTAGATGGCCTTCTGCAGAGGGCACGGTCGCTGTGTGCTCACTTCCGCCGTTCGCATCCCGCAGCTCAGCGACTTACATCTCTACAGAAGTCGTTGGGCCTGCCACTTCACCGGCTAAAATGCGATGTGCCTACCCGGTGGAATTCAACTCTGCACATGTTGCAGCGACTGTGGCAGCACCGACAAGCCCTGGTGCAATACGTTCTGACGTATAGCCTGGGCCAACGAGATTCAGAGGTGGGGCAAATCACGCTGGAGGAGTGGTCTCAGATCAGGGACCTATGCACCCTTCTGCACAGTTTTGAAATGGCGACGAAGATGTTTAGTGCTGACGATGCCATTATCAGCATGACTATTCCGGTGATTTACATGCTGGAGCACATGTTAAACAGAATTTGGAGTCAGGTGGTGGCACAAGAGGAGGTGGAGGAAGTAGAGGAGGAGGAGTTGTATGCGGAAGGGCTAACATCTGCAAGGTCCAGACGGTCAGCAGCACCAAGGCGGCAGGCATGTGAGGGTGGGGGAGATGGTTTTACCAGGGCGCATGGTAGCAGCCAAACTAGTGAGGAAGGTGCAGGAGCCCAGGAAGAAGTGGAGGACGAACTCATCAGATGAGGGAGACCTTGATCACATTTCTGTTGTGCGAGGTTGGGGGGAGAGGACAGAGGAAGGAAGCATGATTGTTACCTTGCCACCAACACAACAGGGACTTGGTGCTCCTGGATGCGCAACACACATGAGTGCCTTCTTGCTGCACTACCTGCAACATGACCCTCGAATTGTGAGAATTAGAAATAATCCTGACTACTGGGTTGCCACACTGTTAGATCCCCGGTACAAAAGTAAATTTGCAGAAATTATTCCTGCCATAGAAAGGGATGCACGCATGCAGGAGTATCAGCAGAGACTGTTGCAGAATCTTACATGTGCTTTTCCACAAAATACCAGTGGTGCACGTAGTGAATCTCACAGTTCCAACTTGCCAACCGTGGGACCGTCAAGTGTTCAGCACTCAAACCGTAACAGAACCACAGTATCTGCTGGTAACATCAATTTTGCGGAATCATTTCACTACTTTTTTAGCCCATCCTTTGCAAGGCCACAGGAGACAAGAAGTCTGACACATAGTCAACGCCTAGAGACGATGGTACAGGAGTATCTCCAAGTAAACATTGAAGCCACGACTGTGTCACTGGACCCTTGCTCTTTTTGGGATTCCAATCTGGATAAATGGCTGGAGCTAGCCACTTACGCCTTGGAGATCTTATCATGCCCCGCAGCCAGCGTTCTCTCTGAACGTGTGTTCAGCGCTGCTGGTGGTGTGCTGACAGATAAGCGCACGCGGCTCTCCACTGATAATGTAGACAGACTCACGTTCATAAAGATGAACAAATCATGGATCCGAAACGACTTTTCTACCCCTGTGTCATCCTGGGGAGAGTAAAAGCTTGATGATTGGTTAAAATCACCCTACCAACCGTTTTAAGCTTTCAAATTACTAATCATGTTTATCTGTATCTTGGCTGGAAAATAATTTGGGCTTTGTAGCAGTGTGCAGCACTGATTCTATTAGGCCATCTAAAATAAGCTCCACCAGATTTAAAATTACTAATCATGTTTATCTGTATCTTGACTGGAAAATAATTTGGGCTTTGTAGCAGTGTGCAGCACTGATCCTATTAGGCCATCTATACTAAAGCTTCACCAGATTTAAAATTAATAATAATTTTTAGCTGCATCTAGCCCGGAAAATAATTTTGGGGCTCCGAGATGCTCAAGACACATAAGTGCCTTCTTGCTGCACTACCTGCAGCATGACCCTCATATTGTCAGAATTCGAAGTAATCATGACTACTGGGTTGCCACACTCTTAGATCCCCCAAACTTTTCGATCAACCTTTTCATTTTAATAAAGACCAAAAAAATGGTCATTTTTGAAATTATAAGCATTAGCAGGTTGTTAGAAACTGAAATCAAACAGTTTTCAACTCAAAACTTTATTCTAGGTGATGTTACATTTTCACATAGGACCCCTTGTTCGAAAGGAGCTTCTGAACTCTCTCGTCCATTTAATTTGTCAGGTTTTGGATGGTTTCTGCTTCAATTGTTTTGCATGAGGACAGAATACCCTCCCAGAGCTGTTGCTTAGATGTGAACTGCCTCCCGCCATCATAGACACTCCTTTTAATGATGCTCCAAAGGTTCTGAATGGGGTACAGGTCAGGGGAGCATGGGGGTCACACCATAAGTTTGTCCCCTTTTATGCCCATATCAGCCAGAGATGAAGATGTTTTATGTGCAGCATGAGATGGTGCATTATCATGCAGAAAAATGATCTTGCTGTGAAATACACGGTTCTTCTTCTTGAACCATGGCAGGAAGTGCTGTTTGAGAAAATCCACATACATTATGGAGTTCATCTTTAGCGCCTTCAGGGATCCTAAAGGGGCCGACAATCTCTCTCCCCATGATTCCAGGCCAAAACATTACTCCACCTCCTCCTTGTTGGCGCTGTAGCCGTGTTTGCGTGGGGTGTCCATCAACCAGCCATCCTCCACTCCATCCATCTGGACCATCGAGCGCTGCACGGCACTCATCCGTGAACAAAACAGTTTTGAAATCAGTCTTCATGTAATGTTTGGCCCACTGGAGCCGTTTCTGCTTGTGTGAAGTGGATAGAGGAGGTCGACAGGATGGCGTATGCACAGCTGCAAACCTCTGAAGGACCCTGCATCTTGTTGTTCGGGGGACGTTGGAGGCACAAGCAGCTTCAAAAACTTGTCTGCTGCTATGACAAGGCTTTTTTGCCGCTGCTCTTTCAACCTGACGTAATTGCCTGTAGGAAAGAGTCCTCAATTTGCCCTTATCAGCACGCACACGTGTGTACTGTGAATCAGCTACATACTTCTTGATTGCCAAGACACTTCATCCTGATCATCGCACAATGTTGATTGTAGTCATGCCTTGACCTAAACACTCCACAATTTGTTGCTTCTCAGCAGCCGACACATCCTTTTTCTTTCCCATTTTGGCAGAAAATGTAGGCTGCTTAATAATGTGAGACAGCTTTCTTAAGTAGTCTTGCCTTTCATTGGACACACCTGCCAAACTAATTAGCACAGGTGTCTGCAATTGCTTACAGTGATATAAAGAGCCCTGACACACATCACCATCAATGAGTTTAACTGACAAACAAACAAATTCTTCCCTTATCACTCCTAAACACTTTTTGCATAATAATTTGGAACGCAGTGTACATGTGCTTTTCCACAAAACACCAGTGGTTCACGTAGTGAATCTTACAGTTCTAACTTGCCAACCGTGGTCTGTATGGAGTTGTTCAATAAAGGGCCCAAAATTAAGATAACATAGATGGGAGAGGTCTCTATGAATAGGAATTCCTAAGTATTTGATACCCTGTGAGGGCCAGGCAAAGGGAAAGTTGGACTGGATGGAATCCTATATGGATTTGGGGAGGGAGACATCGAGGGCCTCAGACTTCGCTGCATTGATTTTAAAATTTGACCATGTAACAAAGTGATCTATTTCAGCCATAACAGCATGGATGGATATATGTGATTGAGTGATATATACTAGGACATCATCAGCAAATAGAGAGCACTTGTACTCGGTGCCTCCCACCTCAATCCACCTAATATTGGGGTTATGGCGAATTGATGAGAGCAGGTGCTCCGTCACTAGGATGTATAAGAGAGGGGACAGAGGACATCCCTGCCTTGTCCCATTGGTGATTGTGAAAGGTGATGAAAATGTTCTGATGCACCCCCTGGGCCTTGGGACACCCGGAGCCGGACCCTTTTTGGTGGATGCTGGTGGTTGTAGTCTTCGTGGCGGCGACCCGGTTCCGTGGCTCAGGGTGGTCAAACCAGTGGCGGAACTATTTATGTGGTTTTGATGTTTAAATGTCCGACTACGCCACCCGTGGATTGCGGTCAGAGTGAACCGCCGCTGCAGGGCAGACCGCTGAGGCTGGTGTTGTGGGTGCAGCAGAGCGTAGCATAACTCCCCACGGGAGGAGTATAGCCTCAGGGCAGTGTATGCGGAGGATGGGGGTGATGGTGCAGGGCAGCAGCAGTAACGACACGGAGTCAGTGATGCAGTCCAGGGCCTTTACTCACAGTTCTTATTATCCAGACCACGTCTGCAGGAAACGGCTGCCCACGTCGTACTGTGCTCACCAGGTGAGGGGCTCAAACAACTCCCAGATAACTTTGGAGCGCTTCACAGGACCCCCTTTGTGTGTCCTTTGTCTGGCCTTTCTTTCCAACCCTTCTGTCCGGCTGCCTCGGGCCTCCTCTTGGTAAACTTGGCGCCAGTTTCCCTGACCCTATGTGGTGCCTTCCTAGCGGGTGTAGCGAGGGGCTGCGCCACATAAAATGTCACAGCCTCCGGTTTCTAGCTGAGGGTCGTTTCCTGCCTCCACTAGTTTCGGGGACCGGTCTCCCCCTTTGGCCTGACCCCTCCACGCAGGTGGATTCGGGCGTGCGGTGGCGACTCGCCCGTCCGCACCCCTGGGATCCCTTCATTCCTCGTTCCTGGAGCCTTCTCCGCTCCTCTTCCTTCCTTCTCCCTCTTCCAGGCCTGGGCCTCTGTTACTAGGCCGGCCTCCGGAGCAGAGCTCATGCAGAGCCCCTGCTCCCTGTCACTTCTGCTCAGACTTCTCTGCACTGAACTAAGATGGTGCCCACCTTTTATACTCCCTTCTCAATGCACCCAGGAACTGCTTCCTCCCTGCTCCTGCACTACAGGGTTCCCCTTCCTCAGTGTTCCCTCCCCCCACTCCAGCCAGGGACAGGGACTGTCGTGCCCATCTCAGAGGCATATTGGTCGCCCTGCCCCACGGCAATGTGGTGTAATGCATGCAGGTGTCGGGTCCTGATCCACACTCCATCCTTACCTGAGAGTGAGATATCACACCTCTGGGTGAGGTGCAATACCTCTGTAGCAACCGAGCCCTCAGGGTGCTACAGTTCCATTTATCTTCAGCCTAGGTGACGTATTGTGATACAGGGCCGTGATTTTGGCTATAAAAGGGTCCCCTAGACCCCTACCCCAAGCTTTTTAAGAGAATCAGATATGGCGTGCCAGGAGACTCTGTGGAATGCTTTCTCAGCATCCAACGAGAGTATCTAATTACAAATTTTTAACTGCATCTAGCCCAGGAAATACTTTGTGCCTAGTAGCAGTGTCTGCTAGTCAGCGGATTATCCCGGCTGTTAAGCAAGCTACACCACCTGTAGTTTAGACACTTAATTTTTTCAAAGGAAATGCTTCGGGACCATGGGATACTCAGTGAAGAGCATCAGGAGGCACCCCAAGGCATAGGGGCTGGGACTGGCAGTAGGATGCCTTGCGGTGGACAGCCGAGCTCGATCCTTATAAAAGCTTTTTAACTGCAGCAGCTTTAGTGGACGCTACTGGAGCTGGAATTACGCGGCTGCTGGCATGAGACTTGCCCTCCAATAGATCCTTGTAAATGGATTTAAAGTGTATTCATTCAAATTAGAGAGACAATTTAAATTAAAAAGCTTAGAGCTGCCTCCACCACAGGGGGGCTCGCTCGACCCACCAGCGGACAGGCACCAGTATTGGGAGAGGGGGGCTGGCCATCAGGGTTCACCGCGGCTCTGGCACAAACCTGGCGACACGGAGGTGGCACGGGCAGGAGCGGACTGGCCGTGTCGGCTTCTCACTTTTTGGATTTTAGAAGGGCATGACATGCCTATATCTGTGTCTCCCCCTCCTTTTACTCCTCCACCTTTTATTTTCGCATGACTATATGTACTTGTCACTTTTCCATGTGTTAGTTATGTCTTCTGAGCAGTTTGTCAGCTTTTGGACACCTTTGAAGATGTTTTCTATGTGTTTCTATGTGTTTTTGTTTGCCTGCCATTGGTTTTAACGGTGTTCGAAGGTGTTCGATGAACAGTTCGACGAACAGTTCGGCGAACACACGGGTGTTCGACGAACCGAACCGAACACGAACACTACGGGGGTGGCTCAACACTAATCATAATCACAGACAGGGATTCTTTACTGTAAGAGCAGTGAGACTATGGAACTCTCTGCCGCATGATGTTGTAATGAGTGATTCACTGTTAAAATTTAAGAAGGGCATGGATGCCTTTCTTGTAAAGTATACTATTATAGGTTATAAATACTAGATTCCTTGATAGGGCCTTGATCCAGGGAACTAGTCTGATTGTCGTATGGAGTCGGGAAGGAATTTTTTTCTCCAATGTGGAGCTTAGTGTTTGCCACATAGTTTTTTTTTGCCTTCCTCTGGATCAACAAGTTAGGCTATGGGTTGAACTAGATGGACTTAGTCTTCCTTCAACCTTAAAAACTATGTTACTATGTTACCTCCCAAAAAAAACACACTGTATTTGAGTTTATGATATGCTGCTATCATTCGGTGGTGTTTAGAAGTCTGGCCCAAGCCAGCCCTTGTTCATTTTTATAAGAGTCAGCCTGTCATTTTCAGTTGACAGACAAATGTGCCTATCAGTTATAATTCCACCAGCGGCACTAAAAACCCGCTCTGACAAAACGCTAGTGGCTGGGCAGGCCAGGACCTCCAAGGAGTAAAGAGCCATTACATGCCACGTGTCCAGCTTGGATACTCAATAATTATAAGGCACAGAGGAATCATGGAGGATGTTGGTACGGTCGGCAAGGTACTCCCTCACCATCTTCTGAAACTTTTCCCACCTTGGGAGAGTACCTCGCGCCTCAGGGACTGTGCGATGGAAGGGTCTGAGAAAATTGTTCCAGAACTTTGACAGTGTTCCCCTGCCTCTGCTGGATTGCATTTGTGCGTCTCTCGCTTGTACTCCTTGGTTGTCCAACAAACTGTGACCACTGCCGCCAGTGTTTTCAGATGGGAATTTTTTAAATAATTCCACAACAAGGGTCTTCTCATACTGCATCATTTTACTAGTCCCGCAAATGAATAAGAGACAGAAAGTTCTCCTTGTAGTGTGGGTCTAGAAGTGTCACCAATCAGTAATGACTGTCACCCAAAATTTGGACAACGCGAGGGTCATGGGAAAGACAGTGTAACAAACTCAGCCATGTGTGCCAGACTGCTATCAGGCAAGACTTCCGTGTCTTCACCAAGAGGACGACTGACCATGCTCTCCTCCTCCTCCTCCCTGTCCTCAGGCCTTCCATGCTGAACAGACGGTATGACAATTATGAAGGTAGTATCGTCTATAGAGCAGGAAACTAGCTCATGTTCTTCCTCCTATTCCTGCTCTTCCTCGTTGTCACCAAATCCATGCTGGGATGAGATGAGGCTGGACTGTGTGGAATCACCTTGTATGGTTCCTTGCTCCATCTCATAGTGCTCCGCCTGCATTGCATCCTCTTTAATTGTGAGCAGAGAGCGTTTCAGAAGACAGAGAAGCGGGATGGTGATGCTAATTATGGCTTCACCGTCGCTCACCATCTTGGTGGAGTCTTCAAAGTTTTGGAGGATGGTACAGATGTCAGACATCCAAGTCCAATCCTGAGGTTTTATGTGTGGAGTCTGACCTGAATACTGATGGCCTTGTTGATGCTGGTAGTCAACAACTGCCCTCTTCTGCTCACAAATCCTTCCCAACATCTGCAATGTAGAGTTCCAATGCGTGGGGACATCGCAGATCAGTCAGTGAGCTGGAAGCTGTAAATGCTGCTGAAGCACGGCAAGGGCGGCAGAAGCTGTAACTGACTTTCTAAATTGGGCATACACGCGGCGTACTTTGACAAGCAGATCCGGCAGATCCGGGTAGGTTTTGAGAAACCACTGAACAACGAGGTTAAGCACATGGATCAGGCATGGTACGTGTGTGAGCTTGCCTCGCCTCAGAGCCGCCACTAGGTTCCAGCCATTGTCACACACGACCATGCCTGGCTATAGGGTCAGCGGTGTCAGCCACAGATCTGCCTGCTCTTTCAGAGCTGTCCACAACTCTTCAGCATTGTGCGGTTTGTCACCTAAGCATATTAGCTTCAGCACAGTCTGTTGCAACTTGGCCGAGGCAGTGCTGCAGTGCTTCCAGGTTGCGACTGATGTGGTCATTTCAGAGATAGAGGCTGAAGTGGAGGAGGAGGTGCAGGACCTGTAGAATGTGGGGGCAACCCTGAGTGACCAAGGGCTCGCAATCCTCGGCGTCGGAAGGATGTGTTCCGTCCCAAGGATCGACTAGGACCCGGCTTCCACTATATTAACCCAGTGTGCCCTCAGCGAGATGTACCATCCCTGCCCACAAGCACTTGTCCACGTGTCCGTGGTTAGGTGGACTTTCCCAGTAACTGCATTGTTGAGGGCATGTCTAATTTTGTGGGACACGTGCTCGTGTAATGCGGGGACGGCACTCCGGGAGAAATAGTGGCGGCTGGGGACCGAGTACTGAGGGATGGCCACTGCCATCAGGTTGCAGAAAGCTTCTGTCTCCACGAGCCTAAAAGGAAACATTTCAAGCATAGAGAGTAAGCATTTGCAAAATGTGTGAATTTAGTAGTGTGGCCTGAGGGGCGTTGGCTGCGTATTTGCGCTTGCGTTCCAAGGACTGGTGTAGGGACAACTGAACACTGCGCTGGGACAAGCGTTCTCTTCTTGACTTGCTTGAAGCTGGCCAGGCGAGAGGCCTGAATCTACAAATGGAAAAATGAACAGCTCTTCAGAGTGTCCAAGTGTGGGATCAGTTGTCTCCGGGCACTCGGCATGGTTAGGAGGAAGGAGGATCAGGGTGATAAATATGAGGTCCAGACTCACGGCTACTGATACTTGACCGTGTGGAAGACAGGGTGGTGGTGGTGGCAAAGTGACTGGAAGCATTATCTGCTATCCAACCAACAACCTTTTGACACTTCTCTGTGTTCAATAGTGGCGTACTGCGATCCCCTAGTAACTGGGAGAGGAAGGTCAAGCGACAAGATATGGGTGTTTGTTATGGCACAATTTCAGCTTGCCCACGGCCAAGTCCTCGGCCTCTGCATGCACCATCACCATCACGTCCACTTCCCCGTCCCTTGCCACACACCTTGCCCATTTTAAATGGAGGACAATATTTTCCACTTTCACGAGAAATGGCTCATTTTGGAACGCAGTTACGTATATGTGACAGGTCTGACAGAGAACCACGGTTTTAAATAGCAGGCCTGAAATTTACTAATATTATTCTACACAGAGACCTAGTGTGAATAGCTTGACCGACACACTGCAATGAAATGGAAGGCAGAAATGGCTGATTTTGGAACATTGTTATAGGCGATATGTCTGACAGAGAACCAAGGTTTTAAATAGCAGGCCTGTAATTTACTAATATTATTCTACAGAGACCTAGTGTGAATAGCTTGACAGACACACTGCAACGAAATGGAAGGCAGAAATGGCTGATTTTGGAACGCTGTTATATGTGTTATGTCTGACAGAGAACCTCGGTTTTAAATAGCAGGCCTGTAACTTACTAATACTATTCTTCACAGAGACCTAGTGTGAATAGCTTGACCGACATACTGCAACAGAAAGGAAAAGGAGGCCAATATTTTCCACGTTCAGTTCAAATTTCTGGATTTTTATTGCTGAAATATGGAACAGATCTGGCTGTATTCTGCAGTGCTGACGAGCAAATGGAGCAGAGAAATGGTGTACTCTGATTTTTAAGCAAATAATCAGGATTAGGATGAAAAAAAAATTGCCCTGGCCCCTGATATCTGGGGCTATGTCTACAAATATCTGTAATTATTACAGCAGCAGCAGACAAGACGTTCAATGGACCCTCTTGTGCTATATGCACTGCAGTCTGCCACATACACTGCCTGCCTGCCTAACTCCTGCTATTACCACTGAATATATGCAGTTGGATTAGTCCTCAGAAGGACTGTTAGTTCAGATGGATATAGATATAGATTATATACATATATATGTTGTGGAATGCCTATACTAACAGGACGTTCAATGGACCCACTTGCACTATATGCACTGCAGCCTGCAACATACCCTGCCTGCCTAACTTCTGCTATTACCACTGAATATATGCAGCTGGATTAGTCCTCAGAAGGACTGTTAGTTCAGATGGATATAGATATATATTGCCGAATACCTATACTAACTATAAACAAGCAAATCTCTCCCTGACTCAGCAGCACCTCTCCCTACTCTGCCTGTTTCTGGGGTAGACTGTGACGAACATAGCGGCGCCAGGTCTTATATAGACCTGATGACGCTGTGCGGCCATCCAATCACTGTAATGCCCACAACCAACATGGCTATGGCATTACAGTGCATGGCAGGCAATCCCTGCATGTTCATTGCCTCTCTAAAGAGCGCCAAACATGCAGGAAGGGGACTCAAATTCCCAACCGAGCAACTCGGAAATACTCGCCGAGCTTGTCGAGCACTGTGACGCTCGGGCGAGTACTGAGCAGTGTCGAGCACGTTCGCTCATCACTAGTCAAGACCATACCCCTGATTGCATCTAAATATCCTTCAACAAACATAAGCATGGCATTGCCATTTCTGAAATGAAAAAAATATGCAAAATCCCCACAAAGAAAAGAAACTAAGAGTTAAGAAGGGTGAACCATTAAGTTATTTATAGGCAGGGTAATTGCATTTCAATGAAAAAGTCAAACATGATAATAGGAACAAAATAGCAACAGCAAACCCTTGTCACCTAGCAGAGTGTTGATCTAACACATTGAGAATGGACGTTTACATACGGAGGATAACAACGGCTGGTGTCAAAAGTGCAAACCTTCCGATTGGGAAATGCGTCATTAGTAGTGCAATTAAACAAAATTCAAGATACACATTCTCACCAACATATTCTACAATAAAGTGACACTCTGAAATTCAAGGTTTGTCATAGAGTCATTTTCCCCTTCCTCATACAATCATTTTTTGTTTTATATTGCTTATGTTTTCTCACCAAGTCCAAGTCATACATTTTATATTTTTGCATTGACATAGCCATTTGAGGGCTTGTTTTTTGGATTACAATAAGTTTTTTTAATGGCGATATCAATTTTACTGTATTATCTAGCGAAAAATGGAAAAAAATTGAAAAACTAGCGCAACAGAATAGTAAAACAATAGATTCTGCCATTTTTTTGGAGATTTCATTTTCACAGCATTCACTGATAACACTTAGCCTAACATAATGAACTTACAGCATAAAGGTAGGAGCACTCTTTGGGAAGAGAAAGAGCCGACGAATGTAACTAAAGCCAAAATAGCTGTTCACAGTATGAAGCAAATGTGATGCTGAATTCAGTTTTCTCTCTATAAAGGCGACTTCTATATATCAGCTATTAGATGGCCTAGGGATTAAAAATAGTAAAAAAAACACATGCAATTTTTAAATGCCAAAAACAAGAAAAGTCCAAAAATAAGGTGACCTATACACAATGATTGAATGCCAGCCGACCAATGGTTTAGCCGATTGTTCAGCTGGCAGCTATTTATTCTTACACCTACATACACAAGAATGCTCACTCTGCTCCTCTGTTCTCTATGAGAAAGCTGCTGCCGAACTCCTCTGGCGGTGGCTTATCTTGCCAAAAAAATGAAAGGATCGACATCATCTGTCATGAGGCTCCCATACACATTAGACTGTTGGCCAACAGCACAAATATTAATGGGTTTGGTCGACATTAGTTTACTGTGTGTTGGGGCTCAACTCTGGAACAAAGTAGTTCACTGTTTCTGTAAATAATTAACTTTAGATATAATCTAAAAGGAGAAATAAAAAAACTGAAAGAATTTATACATAGCAAATCTTTGGCAAAGTGAATGTCACATCATCCTATAGCCCTTGATTCAAAAGCCACCTAAAGTATTTACAAGCCCTAATTCACCCCAAAAGGACCCAAAGTGTGTTCTGTTAGCCTCTGTTGGACAGACATACATTGGTATTCCGCAAAAAATGGTATAGAACAGGACAGTAAACTCTGCTTTTCCATATAAAAGCACATTATATAGATAAAAGTATTGACATATACCATTTTTTCATTGAATTCATGGGTCTTTTTAAACAGGTCACATATAGCAGCACGGTCCTGTAATAAGATGCCACCATTACAACAAGTCAGTTCAATGAAATGTCTTCCCTCCTAAATATTTCACCATCCCCTAATATAGAAAAGTGGAAGCATTTAGAAATCGCAGGAACTCAGCCAGACCATGTAGAGTTGCAGACCGCGGTCACCTCAGGAGCATAGTGCATAAAAGTCGCCAACTTTCTGCCGATTCTATAACTGCAAAGTTCCATAACTTGTGCCCCAGTGCACAAAGCAAAGTCTATAAAGGCATGGTTAGGTTGAGAGAATTTGGTGTAGAAAAACATGACCGGTCGCACAGAGCCCTGATGTCAACCTTATCAAAATTGTTTGGGATGAACTTGCACAGAAATTACGAGCCCAACTCTCTCATCCATCATCAGTATCTGACCTCACAAATGCTCTTCTGGATAAATGGTCAAAAACTCCCCCAGACACAAAATCTTGTAAAAACACTGTCACAGTGTTGCATAGCTTCTGGATACCCACAGTTGCAGAAGAAAACTTCACAGAGCAGATTACATGGGATAACAAGCTTTTACTTATCAGAACATGAGGTAAAGGAAAAAAACGCACAGTCACACAGTACTGCACCAGGAAGTATGAACAAAACAGAAAAAACAAGAGAGACTCTTTCTTTTACAATGCAGTAAACAAGGAAACTTTACACAACATCGCCATCTACTGTCAGATCAGCATAGATTCCTCCTTCACACAAGCAAAGAAGTCCACAACTGTTGCATATGCCAACACGCATAAGGGTGGAAGCTGCTATAGCTGCAAAAAGGGACCGACTACATATAAATGCCTATGGATTTAGAATAAGATGTCATAAAAGCTCCGGTAAGTGTAATCTGTAGGAATTCAATAGCTTTGTCTATATACAATAATGTATATAACAAAAATGTGCGGCCCCCTGCTGTGTATAGATGGCGCAGTGCGGCCCCCTGCTGTGTATAGATGGCGCCGTGCGGCCCCCTGCTGTGTATAGATGGCGCCGTGCAGCCCCCTACCATGTATAGATGGCGCCGTGCGGCCTCCTGCTGTGTATAGATGGTGCCGTGCGGCCTCCCGCTGTGTATATATGGCGCCGTGCGGCCCCCTGCTGTGTATAGATGGCGCCGTGCGGCCCCCTGCTGTGTATAGATGGCGCCGTGCGGCCTCCTGCTGTGTATAGATGGCGCCGTGCGGCCTCCTGCTGTGTATAGATGGCTATGTGCAGCCTCCTGCTGAGTATAGATGGCGCCGTGCGGCCTCCTGCTGTCTCTGGGGGGGCGCCGTAGCCATCTATACACAGCGGGAGGCCGCACGTAGCCATCTATACACAACGGGAGGCCGCACGTAGCCATCTATACACAGCGGGAGGCCGCACGGCGCCATCTATGCACAGCAGGAGGCCGTACGGCGCCATCTATACACAGAGGGAGTCTCAGTGTTTTGCAAGAGCAGTCAATAAATTCTGCTTGACTAATTCTGAGCACCATAAAGTCTGGTTCGCTTCTAACCTGCTGTCTTCATTTTCAGCTTGCTGAATTCTAACTCATTTACTGTCATTCGAGACGATGCCTTTGCTGGTCTCTTTCACCTTGAATACCTGTAAGTGCTCCACTTAATGTCATATTTTTGATTCTGTTCTTCTTCATCTTTTGGCATGTGCAATTGTATGAGCAAGTATTCATATGAATTTATGACCTACTTAAACCTTGGAGGACCTTAAATTTTATTCAATCAAAATTTTTTCCAGTTTAAAACTATGGGACATATATGTGCCTTGGTCCTCAAAGGGTTTTTAAAGGGGCTGCAAACATAAATACGAAAAAAAATAATTCAATTAGTGCTTTTTGTGTTCATTTAATTTTTATTTGAAGTCCATTTTTTTATATACCTTGAAATTAAGCCCTACCCCATGGAATGAAGCCCTACCTACATGACATCTGAGAGCTACATGGATCCCGCTTGTGAGGTGCCTGTCCGTCACTACTATTCAGTTTTAGGGTCCACTCACTAAGCCATATATTCTCTCATGCAAGAGAATAGGGCCAATTATGCTAATAACACTCGGCTCAAACTCTGTCAGAGCTTCAACTGAGTGTGATCCGATTCTCTCGCAGCACAGATATGGAGAAGATGGAGAACTTAATTTCTCCATCTTCTCCATAGTCTCTGTGAGTGTTCATCGGACTGCACTTGGATGACATCCGAGTGCAGTCCAATGTTTTACGTGCACCCATAGACTTGTATGGATGCACATGGTCCGAATATCGAATGAGATTATTTTCTCATGCCAATAATCGCAGATCTGCACTGTCCCGTAGTATAACATAGGGCCGAGTCCTATCCGATAAAACATCACATAGCATTCGGCCGTGTTATACGACAGTGTGAGCGAGCCCTTAGAGTCAAGGAATATTTACATGCAGATGATGATATTACTCTCCAAGTGTATATTTTTTTAGGCGAGTTCATAGTAAATGCTTTGCCTTTTTGACATGTGATCAACTAAAGAACAAGAAAGATTTAGGACCTCCCCTACACAGAAACGGAAAATAGTTTGGAGGACTTGCATGACCTTTTTTATTTATTATGAGAAAATCATAAAAGATCCCGTTTTTAACCATGCTGTGACTTTCTGCTGAGGGAGAGGGAGAGAGCTGCCCTATTCAGAGTCTGTAATAAGACCTGCTGACAAAAGTGTTGAAGATACAGTCTAATGTGAATTAACAATGAAAAAAAGTTAATTTCACAAATGGCTTGTATTTTTTTTAATACTAACTTTTTTTTGTGTTTACAGCTCCTTTAAAGGGAATCTGTCATCAGGTTTTTGCCACCTAATCTGAGAGCAGCATAATGTAGGGTTAGAGGCACTGATTCCAGTAATGTGTCACTTACTGGGCTGCTTAGTGTTGTTTTGATAAAATCATTGATTTTTCAGAAGGTAATTATTAGTGTTGAGCCACCCCCGTAGTGTTCGAGTTCGGTTCGGTTCGTCGAACACCCGTGTGTTCGCCGAACTGTTCGTCGAACTGTTCGTCGAACACCTTCGAACACCGTTAAAACCAATGGCAGGCAAACAAAAACACATAGAAACACATAGAAAACACCTTCAAAGGTGTCCAAAAGCTGACAAACTGCTCAGAAGACACAACTAACACATGGAAAAGTGACAAGTACATATAGTCATGCGAAAAGAAAAGAGGTGGAGGAGTAAAAGGAGGGGGAGACACAGATATAGGCATGTCATGCCCTTCTAAAATCCAAAAAGTGAGAAGCCGAGACGGCCAGTCCGCTCCTGCCCGTGCCACCTCCGTGTCGCCGGGTTTGTGCCAGAGCCGCGGTGAACCCTGACGGCCAGCCCCCCTCTCCCAATACTGGTGCCTGTCCGCTGGTGGGTCGAGAGAGCCCCCCTGTGGTGGAGGCAGCTCTAAGCTTTTTAATTTAAATTGTCCCTCTAATTTGAATGAATACACTTTAAATCCATTTACAAGGATCTATTGGAGGGCAAGTCTCATGCCAGCAGCCGCGTAATTCCAGCTCCAGTAGCGTCCAGTAAAGCTGCTGCAGTTAAAAAGCTTTTATAAGGATCGAGCTCGGCTGTCCACCGCAAGGCATCCTAGTGCCAGTCCCAGCCCCTATGCCTTGGGGTGCCTCCTGATGCTCTTCACTAAGTATCCCGTGGTCCCGAAGCATTTCCTTTGAAAAAATTAAGTGTCCAAACTACAGGTGGTGTAGCTTGCTTAACAGCCGGGATAATCCGCTGACTAGCAGACACTGCTACTAGGCACAAAGTATTTCCTGGGCTAGATGCAGTTAAAAATTTGTAAGTAGATACTCTCGTTGGATGCTGAGAAAGCATTCCATAGAGTCTCCTGGCACGCCATATATGATTCTCTTAAAAAGCTTGGGGTAGGGGTCTAGGGGACCCTTTTATAGCCAAAATCACGGCCCTGTATCACAATACGTCACCTAGGCTGAAGATAAATGGAACTGTAGCACCGAGGGCTCAGTTGCTACAGACGTATTGCACCTCACCCAGAGGTGTGATATCTCACTCTCAGATAAGGATGGAGTGTGGATCAGGACCCGACACCTGCATGCATTACACCACATTGCCGTGGGGCAGGGCGACCAATATGCCCCTGAGATGGGCACGACAGTCCCTGTCCCTGGCTGGAGTGGGGGGAGGGAACACTGAGGAAGGGGAACCCTGCAGTGCAGGAGCAGGGAGGAAGCAGTTCCTGGGTGCATTGAGAAGGGAGTATAAAAGGTGGGCACCATCTTAGTTCAGTGCAGAGAAGTCTGAGCAGAAGTGGCAGGGAGCAGGGGCTCTGCATGAGCTCTGCTCCGGAGGCGGGCCTAGTAACAGAGGCCCAGGCCTGCAAGAGGGAGAAGGAAGGAAGAGGAGCGGAGAAGGCTCCAGGAACGAGGAATGAAGGGATCCCAGGGGTGCGGACGGGCGAGTCGCCACCGCACGCCCGAATCCACCTGCGTGGAGGGGTCAGGCCAAAGGGGGAGACCGGTCCCCGAACTAGTGGAGGCAGGAAACGACCCTCAGCTAGAAACCGGAGGCTCTGACATTTTATGTGGCGCAGCCCCTTGCTCCACCCGCTAGGAAGGCACCACATAGGGTCAGGGAAACTGGCGCCAAGTTTACCAAGAGGAGGCCCGAGGCAGCCGGACAGAAGTGTTGGTAAGAAAGGCCAGACAAAGGACACACAAAGGGGGTCCTGTGAAGCGCTCCAAAGTTATCTGGGAGTTGTCTGAGCCCCTCACCTGGTGAGCACAGTACGACGTGGGCAGCCGTTACCTGCAGACGTGGTCTGGATAATAAGAACTGTGAGTAAAGGCCCTGAACTGCATCACTGACTCCGTGTCGTTACTGCTGCTGCCCTGCACCATCACCCCCATCCTCCGCATACACTGCCCTGAGGCTATACTCCTCCCGTGGGGAGTTATGCTACGCTCTGCTGCACCCACAACACCAGCCTTAGCGGTCTGCCCTGTAGCGGCGGTTCACTCTGACCGCAATCCACGGGTGGCGTAGTCGGACATTTAAACATCAAAACCACATAAATAGTTCCGCCACTGGTTTGACCGCCCTGAGCCACGGAACCGGATCGCCGCCACGAAGACTACAACCACCAGCATCCACCAAAAAGGGTCCGGCTCCGGGTGTCCCAAGGCCCAGGGGGTGCGTCAGAACATTTTCATCACCTTTCACAATCACCAATGGGACAAGGCAGGGATGTCCTCTGTCCCCTCTCTTATACATCCTAGTGACGGAGCACCTGCTCTCATCAATTCGCCATAACCCCAATATTAGGTGGATTGAGGTGGGAGGCACCGAGTACAAGTGCTCTCTATTTGCTGATGATGTCCTAGTATATATCACTCAATCACATATATCCATCCCTGCTGTTATGGCTGAAATAGATCACTTTGTTACATGGTAAAATTTTAAAATCAATGCAGCGAAGTCTGAGGCCCTCGATGTCTCCCTCCCTAAATCCATATAGGATTCCATCCAGTCCAACTTTCCCTTTGCCTGGCCCTCACAGGGTATCAAATACTTAGGAATTCCTATTCATAGAGACCTCTCCCATCTATGTTATCTTAATTTTGGGCCCTTTATTGAACAATTCCATACAGACCACGGTTGGCAAGTTAGAACTGTAAGATTCACTACGTGAACCACTGGTGTTTTGTGGAAAAGCACATGTACACCGCGTTCCAAATTATTATGCAAAAAGTGTTTAGGAGTGATAAGGGAAGAATTTGTTTGTTTGTCAGTTAAACTCATTGATGGTGATGTGTGTCAGGGCTCTTTATATCACTGTAAGCAATTGCAGACACCTGTGCTAATTAGTTTGGCAGGTGTGTCCAATGAAAGGCAAGACTACTTAAGAAGGCTCTCTCACATTATTAAGCAGCCTACATTTTCTGCCAAAATGGGAAAGAAAAAGGATGTGTCGGCTGCTGAGAAGCAACAAATTGTGGAGTGTTTAGGTCAAGGCATGACTACAATCAACATTGTGCGATGATCAGGATGAAGTGTCTTGGCAATCAAGAAGTATGTAGCTGATTCACAGTACACACGTGTGCGTGCTGATAAGGGCAAATTGAGGACTCTTTCCTACAGGCAATTACGTCAGGTTGAAAGAGCAGCGGCAAAAAAGCCTTGTCATAGCAGCAGACAAGTTTTTGAAGCTGCTTGTGCCTCCAACGTCCCCCGAACAACAAGATGCAGGGTCCTTCAGAGGTTTGCAGCTGTGCATACGCCATCCTGTCGACCTCCTCTATCCACTTCACACAAGCAGAAACGGCTCCAGTGGGCCAAACATTACATGAAGACTGATTTCAAAACTGTTTTGTTCACGGATGAGTGCCGTGCAGCGCTCGATGGTCCAGATGAATGGAGTGGAGGATGGCTGGTTGATGGACACCCCACACAAACACGGCTACAGCGCCAACAAGGAGGAGGTGGAGTAATGTTTTGGGCTGGAATCATGGGGAGAGAGATTGTCGGCCCCTTTAGGATCCCTGAAGGCGCTAAAGATGAACTCCATAATGTATGTGGATTTTCTCAAACAGCACTTCCTGCCATGGTTCAAGAAGAAGAACCGTGTATTTCACAGCAAGATCATTTTTCTGCATGATAATGCACCATCTCATGCTGCACATAAAACATCTGCATCTCTGGCTGATATGGGCATAAAAGGGGACAAACTTATGGTGTGACCCCCATGCTCCCCTGACCTCTACCCCATTCAGAACCTTTGGAGCATCATTAAAAGGAGTGTCTATGATGGCGGGAGGCAGTTCACATCTAAGCAACAGCTCTGGGAGGGTATTCTGTCCTCATGCAAAACAATTGAAGCAGAAACCATCCAAAACCTGACAAATTCAATGGACGAGAGAGTTCAGAAGCTCCTTTCGAACAAGGGGTCCTATGTGAAAATGTAACATCACCTAGAATAAAGTTTTGAGTTGAAAACTGTTTGATTTCAGTTTCTAACAACCTGCTAATGCTTATAATTTCAAAAATGACCATTTTTTTGGTCTTTATTAAAATGAAAAGGTTGATCGAAAAGTTTGGGGGATCTAAGAGTGTGGCAACCCAGTAGTCATGATTACTTCGAATTCTGACAATATGAAGGTCATGCTGCAGGTAGTGCAGCAAGAAGGCACTTATGTGTCTTGCGCATCTCGGAGCCCCAAAATTATTTTAATTTTAAATCTGGTGAAGCTTATTATAGATGGCCTAATAGGATCAGTGCTGCACACTGCTACAAAGCCCAAATTATTTTCCAGTCAAGATACAGATAAACATGATTAATAATTTGAAAGCTTAAAACGGTTGGTAGGGTGATTTTAACCAGTCATCAAGCTTTTAATCTCCCCAGGATGACACAGGGGTAGAAAAGTCGTTTCGGATCCATGATTTGTTCATCTTTATGAACGTGAGTCTGTCTACATTATCAGTGGAGAGCCGCGTGCGCTTATCTGTCAGCACACCACCAGCAGCGCTGAACACACGTTCAGACAGAACGCTGGCTGCGGGGCATGACAAGATCTCCAAGGCGTAAGTGGCTAGCTCCGGCCATTTATCCAGATTGGAAGCCCAAAAAGAGCAAGGGTCCAGTGACACAGTCGTGGCTTCAATGTTTACTTGGAGATACTCCTGTACCATCGTCTCTAGGCGTTGACTATGTGTCAGACTTCTTGTCTCCTGTGGCCTTGCAAAGGATGGGCTAAAAAAGTGGTGAAATGATTCCGCAAAATTGATGTTACCAGCAGATACTGTGGTTCTGTTACGGTTTGAGTGCTGAACACTTGACGGTCCCACGGTTGGCAAGTTGGAACTGTGAGATTCACTACGTGCACCACTGGTATTTTGTGGAAAAGCACATGTAAGATTCTGCAACAGTCTCTGCTGATACTCCTGCATGCGTGCATCCCTTTCTATGGCAGGAATAATTTCTGCAAATTTACTTTTGTACCGGGGATCTAACAGTGTGGCAACCCAGTAGTCAGGATTATTTCTAATTCTCACAATTCGAGGGTCATGTTGCAGGTAGTGCAGCAAGAAGGCACTCGTGTGTTGCACATCCAGGAGCACCAAGTCCCTGTTGTGTTGGTGGCGAGGTAACAATCATGCTTCCTTCCTCTGTCCTCTCCCCCCAACCTCGCACAACAGAAATGTGATCAAGGTCTCCCTCATCTGATGAGTCTTCCATCAGTTCGTCCTCCACTTCTTCCTGGGCTCCTGCACCTTCCTCACTAGTTTGGCTGCTACCATGCGCCCTGGTAAAATCATCTCCCCCACCCTCACATGCCTGCCGCCCTGGTGCTGCCGACCGTCTGGACCTTGCAGATGTTAGCCCTTCCGCATACAACTCCTCCTCCTCTACTTCCTCCACCTCCTCTTGTGCCACCACCTGACTCCGAATTCTGTTTAACATGTGCTCCAGCATGTAAATCACCGGAATAGTCATGCTGATAATGGCATCGTCAGCACTAAACATCTTCGTCGCCATTTCAAAACTGTGCAGAAGGGTGCATAGGTCCCTGATCTGAGACCACTCCTCCAGCGTGATTTGCCCCACCTCTGAATCTCGTTGGCCCAGGCTATACGTCAGAACGTATTGCACCAGGGCTTGTCGGTGCTGCCACAGTCGCTGCAACATGTGCAGAGTTGAATTCCACCGGGTAGGCACATCGCATTTTAGCCGGTGAAGTGGCAGGCCCAACGACTTCTGTAGAGATGTAAGTCGCTGAGCTGCGGGATGCGAACGGCGGAAGTGAGCACACAGCGACCGTGCCCTCTGCAGAAGGCCATCTAGTCTGGGATAGTGGGCTAAAAATTGCTGGACAACCAGGTTCAACACGTGAGCCATACAAGGCACGTGTGTGACATTGCCCCGGCGAAGGGCCGCACCCAGGTTTGCAGCATTGTCGCACACGGCCTTCCCTGGTTTCAGGTCCAGTGGAGACAACCATTCATGAAATTGGTTCTCCAGAGCTGACCACAACTCCTCAGCTGTGTGACTCACATTTCCCAGACATTTCAATGTAAAAACCGCCTGATGACGTTGAGCCCTACTGCCAGCATAGTAAGGAGGTGTGCAGGATCCCTTCTGCGCAGTTAGAAAGCTTGTGGCATGACCAGACAGCCTTTGGGTGCAGGTGGAAGACCGAGAGGAGGTTGAGGAGGCAGAAGCAGTGGAGGAAAAATGACATAAAGAGGATTGACGCACAACTCGTGGGGACGGCAAGACTTGGACAGCAGCCCCTTGTCCTGCTGTCACCATAGTTACCCAGTGCCCAGTCAGCGACATGTAACGCCCCTGTCCATGCCTACTCGTCCAAGTGTCTGTGGTGAAATGCACCCTGTCACACACAGAGTTTCTCAAAGAAGCGGTGATGTTGTGTGCGACATGCTGGTGGAGCGCAGGCACACCTTTCTTTGAGAAGTAGTACCGACTGGGCATCTGGTACTGGGGCACTGCGACGGACATAAGGTCTCGAAAATCCTCTGTGTCCACCAGGCGGAAAGGCAGCATTTCTGTAGCCAAGAGCTTGCAGATGGTGAAATTCAACCTCTTAGCTTTCTCATGGCTAGGAGGAAATGGTCTTTTACTTGTCCACATCTGAGGGACCGAGGGCTGGCTATTGTGCTTAGACGGGGTTGATAAGGGTGTCCCCGGCAAACTGCCGGTCTGTGAGGAAGATGCAGGCGGACATGTTAGGTTGCCTTGATCCAAAGGTGGTGCTATCGATGTCGGACAGCGCTCAAGACCAGCTGGTGTTACCACCTCCAAAGAAAATGATGACCTGCCAATCACGCTGGCTGTTGCGGGTAAAGAGGTGGCAGGTCTGCGCCCCAAAACAGGTGTGACTGCTGTCCCCACAGTCACAGAGGATGAAGAGGCCGCGGATGCACAAGATATGGCAGACGGTGGTTGGCCCGGCCGGCTAGACCGCATTGTAGCACACTGAGCTTCCCACTGCAACTTATGCTTCATGTCCATGTGCCGGTTCATGCATGAAGTACTCAAACTATGTATTTTTTGGCCTCTACTTAGCTTTTGCTGACAAATGTTACAGATAACACGAGTTGGGTCATCTTTATCGATCTGAAAAAATGCCCAGGCTATGCAAGGCTTAGCACCCATGCGACCTGAAGAGCCACCACGACTTGTGGTGAGAGGCAGAGTTGTGTTTGAGGATGCAGTTGTTGACGTGCTTCCAGTACTACGTCTCTGTCCAGGAAGGCGCAACCTGACCTCGTCGTCACTAGCATCTTCCTCCACCTCCTCTGCTGACCTCATCTCTTGGCTGACTGTGGGTTGACAGTAAGTGGGATCTCCAACCTCATCATCATCACCCTGTGCGTTATCACACCCGTCGTCCTCAGAGCCAACCTGTTCCTGCCCTGACAAAAAACTAAAGTTGTCGCTCCAATCAGGTATTTGAGTCTTATCATCGTCTTCCTCATTGTCTCCACCAACAGGAGTTACAGTTTGGGAATGAGGGTCTACATTATGGTCAGAACCTTCTGCGTCTGGTCCTGGATCCGACTCATAAAGATTCTGGGCATCAGTGCAGATCATTTCTTCGTCTGGATTCACAGAAGCGCTGGAGTCGACCTCTGATTCCCAGGCTATAGTATGAGTAAACAGCTCTGCAGACTCAACCATCTGTTCTACCTCATACTCAGATGGGCAGCTGGAGATTTGGGAGCTGTGAGGAAGCAAGTGCGATTTGGGTGACACCTTTGAGGACTGGAGTATTTGTGATGTTGAAGTTGATGTGGAGGAGAGCCCACTTAAAGGAGCACTTGATATCCGTTGAAGCACCTGCTGTTTTTGTGCCTCATCTGGAATTTGTAGCGATTGGCGTGGCCGTAAGAAAGGGATCTTATCACATTGTCCGCTAAAAGAAGTAGACATTTTAGTTTGGCTGGAAGATGGTCTTTCTTCTGCACCTACCCCACGGACACAACCTTTTTTCCCCTTCCCAACACGCCTATTCCCCTTTCCACCAGCAGCAGGCCTTTTTCCACTCATTTTGGTGGTTAACTAATTCACAACTCTGGAGTTGTTTGCACAAAAAAACAATGGATGGTAACCGAGCAGAGCTGAGTGGCCAAACTGTGGTATTAGGCCAAAACTATTGGCTGGGTTAGATGCAGAAAAAAATTATTTTTAATTTGCAACCTGATGGAGGTCAGTATAGATGGACTAATAGACCAAGTCCCACACACCGCTAGAAGCCCAAATATTTTTTCAGAGCTAGATGCAGAAAATTTTTTTATTCAATTTGCAACCTGATGGAGGTCAGTATAGATGGACTAATAGACCAAGTCCCACACACTGCTAGAAGCCCAAATATTTTTTCAGAGCTAGATGCAGAAAAAAATTATTTTTAATTTGCAACCTGATGGAGGTCAGTATAGATGGACTAATAGACCAAGTCCCACACACCGCTAGAAGCCCAAATATTTTTTCAGAGCTAGATGCAGAAATTTTTTTTATTCAATTTGCAACCTGATGGAGGTCAGTATAGATGGACTAATAAACCAAGTCCCACACACTGCTAGAAGCCCAAATATTTTTTCAGAGCTAGATGCAGAAAAAAAATATTTTTAATTTGCAACCTGATGGAGGTCAGTATAGATGTACTAATAGACCAAGTCCCACACACTGCTAGAAGCCCAAATATTTTTTCAGAGCTAGATGCAGAAAAAAATTATTTTTAATTTGCAACCTGATGGAGGTCAGTATAGATGGACTAATAGAACAAGTCCCACACGCTGCTAGAAGCCCAAATATTTTTTCAGAGATAAATGAAGAAAAAAATTATTTTTAATTTGCAACCTGATGGAGGTCAGTATAGATGGACTAATAGACCAAGTCCCACACACTGCTAGAAGCCCAAATATTTTTTCAGAGCTAGATGCAGAAAAAAATTATTTTTAATTTGCAACCTGATGGAGGTCAGTATAGATGGACTAATAGACCAAGTCCCACACACCGCTAGAAGCCCAAATATTTTTTCAGAGCTAGATGCAGAAAAAAATTATATTCAATTTGCAACCTGCTGGAGGTCAGTATAGAAGGACTAATAGAACAAGTCCCACACACTGCTAGAAGCCCAAATATTTTTTCAGAGCTAAATGAAGAAAAAAATTATTTTTAATTTGCAACCTGATGGAGGTCAGTATAGATGGACTAATAGACCAAGTCCCACACACTGCTAGAAGCCCAAATATTTTTTCAGAGCTAGATGCAGAAAAAAATTATATTCAGTTTGCAACCTGATGGAGGTCAGTATAGATGGACTAATAGAATGATGCTATGCCCAAAAGATTTTACTTCACTAGGTGCAGTAAAAAAATTGGTATTCTATACACAGGTGGTATATCTTGCAACACAGATAGGCTACTCCACTGACTAACACACTCTGCAATAGGCCAAAAAGGATTAGCTTTGCTAGATTCAGCCAAATGCTGTGAAAAAAACTTGCACAGCACTGGCACAGACCTGCCTGGCAAAAACTGATAGGAACTGATGTAACCTAGTCCTGAAAAGGACTCCAATTACAATTAGTCTTTACTCCCACAATCTATTTAAGAGCACAGACCTGCCTGATAAAAGTCGTAGGAAATGCTGTAACCTAGTCCTTAAAAGGACTGCAATCACAACTATTCCCTACTCCCAAGCTATCTGTATATTTGTGCGAAAATTGGCTTGAAATTAACAAGGTATAGCGCACACAGCAACAGCGGTGCCGTCTAACACGCAGCTGCAGCAGTGAGAAAATGGTGGCGACGGGGAAAATGGCTTGGTCTTATAGGGCAAGGACATGTGACATACACTGCCAATCACACATGCCCTTGCTTGTGTGAAAAAAAGCACTTCGCTCCGTGTGTGCGCTGCTGATAGGCTGACAGATTGCACCTCCCCACTGCAAATGCGGGAAAGAGAAAAAAAAATGGAGATCTTCATTGTTCCTGCAGAGATCCATCCCCTGCCCCTCCCCCCGCCCCGCTGTACACTCAAACTGCGTATTAACATTAATTTTCATCATTACTGAGAAAAAATCCAGTTATGATTTTGGTGCACGAACAGTTATCGAACATAACCTCGAACAGCCGAATTTTTCTCAAATTGTTCGTGTTCGCCGACCGGCTCGAACACCGCCCAAAACAGCTCGAATTTGAGATTGGCGAACAGTTCGAGTAGAACAACGCTCATCTCTAGTAATTATCACTAGATGACTAGTAAATCTGCTGCCAGGTAGTCAAGCATATTAATGTAGGACCCCACCCCCATCACTGATCAGTAGATTTCTGTGTACACTGAGCATGGGCAGAAAGCTGCCAATCAGTGGTGTGGGCGGGGCTATACAGAGCTCAGCATTCAGAGAGCTGCTAGATCTGCAGCAGATAAAACAGTGATTTTCTCAAAATGACAACAAGCAGCTGAAAAAGTGACACATCGCTGGAATCAGGGTATCTGCCCCTATATTGTGCTGCTCTCAGATGGGGCAGCACAATTAATATTGTGCCAAATTAATTTCACGTGAACTATCACATGATCTATCACAGGGGATCATGTGACATGTCACGTGATAAACCAGGTGTGTGTGTGGGGGGGCCCGCGCCTTCTAAACTGCCTGGGGCCCTTGCTACTCTTAATCCACCCCTGCCTGCAATGGACATATTGGTTTTAAAAGCTTTAATTTAAAGCTTCTTAAGCCAAGAATATTGAAACTTATTACCTAACATCAGGAGAAGATTGCTCTCAGCTCTTCAGTATCATCTAGTTATCAATCTTATGTTTGTAGCCTGGAAATTTATGGAAACTTTACGGCTTCACAAATAAAGAAGGTTTTATACAGGTATACCATAAAATCAGGGCCGGCTCCAGGTTTTTCTGGGCCCCGGGCGAACGAGTCTCAGAAGCCCCTTTAACACATACCACGATTCATGATGCAGAGATACCGCAGAGAAATATATATATATATATATAGTACAATGCAAAGATTTCACTTCTTACATTAGATGAGTGATATCTATTGTAAATTCCACAATAGCTCAGAAACCGGTGAATCGCTCCACACAGAATACTGGCCCCCCCATATAAGGCTCCATACGGAATACTGGCCCCCATATAAGGCCCCATGCGGAATACTGGCCCCCATATAAGGCTCCATACGGAATACTGGCCCCCATATAAGGCTCCATAAGGAATACTGGCCCCCATATAAGGCCCCATACGGAATACTGGCCCCCGTATAAGGCTCCATACGGAATACTGGCCCCCATATAAGGCTCCATACGGAATACTGGCCCCCATATAAGGCTCCATACGGAATACTGGCCCCCATATAAGGCTCCATACGGAATACTGGCCCCCATATAAGGCTCCATACGGAATACTGGCCCCCATATAAGGCTCCATACGGAATACTGACCCCCATATAAGGCTCCATACGGAATACTGCCCCCATATAAGGCCCCATACGGAATACTGGCCCCCATATAAGGCTCCATACGGAATACTGGCCTCCATATAAGGCTCCATACGGAATACTGGCCCCCATATAAGGCTCCATACAGAATACTGGCCCCCATATAACGCTCCATACAGGATACTGGTCCCCTTATAAAGCTCCATACAGGATACTGGCCCCCATATAACGCTCCATACAGGATACTGGTCCCCTTATAAAACTCCATACAGGATACTGGCCCCCATATAACGCTCCATACAGGATACCGGTCCCCTTATAACGCTCCATACAGGATACCGGTCCCCTTATAACGCTCCATACAGGATACTGGCCCCCATATAATGCTGCATGCAGGCTGTTACCCCCCACATAATGCCCCATACAGGCTGTCCCCCCCTTATAATGCTCCATGCAGGCTGTTACCCCCCACATAATGCCCCATACAGGCCCCCCCTTTTAATGCTCCATGCAGGCTGTTATCCCCCCACATAATGCCCCATACAGGCTGCCCCCCCCCTCATAATGCTCCATGCAGGCTGTTCCCCCCCACATAATGCACTATGCAGGCTGCCCCCCCCCCTTTATAATGCCCCATGCAGGCTGTTCCCCACCTTATAATGCCCCATGCAGGATGTCACCCCCCCCTCTTTATAATGCCCCATGCAGGATGTCCCCCCCTCTCTTTATAATGCCCCATGCAGGATGCCCCCCCCTTCTCTTTATACTGCCCCATGCCTCCATATATTAAAAAAAAAAATCAAATACTCACCTCCCTTCTCCTCACCTGCTACCTGCTGCCCGCTGCTCGGGTCCAAA
Organism: Phyllobates terribilis; assembly: GCF_046119375.1. Lineage (NCBI taxonomy): Eukaryota > Metazoa > Chordata > Amphibia > Anura > Dendrobatidae > Phyllobates > Phyllobates terribilis. The sequence continues at coordinate 868,237,514 of NW_027362762.1, forward strand.
CTCCAGCGTTGTCGGCGTCTTCCCGCTCAGCGCTCCCTGTGACGGCTCAGGGGAGGGCGCGGTGTAAAGACGTCACCGCGCCCTCTGACCTGAGACATCACAAGGAGCACAGAGCAGGAAGACAGCTGATCTGCGGAGGCATGGGGAGAGGTAAGTATCCAGCTGCCGGGGCCCTGAGCAAGCGGCGGAGAAGGGCGGGCGCTGACACCGCTCTCCTCCGTCCATAGCCCAGCGGGGTGCGCGACCGCCAGTGGGCCCCTCTGCCTGCTCAGGGCCCCGGCATTTGCCCGGGTGCGCCGGGTGCTGACGCCGGCCCTGCATAAAATAGTAATGTCATACATTCCATCATTACATAATGCTTACTTCTTTCACTTTGCTAGGTCCATGGCATCTGATTACTAGCCCCAGCTATCGCAGGTCATACTGTACATGCAGGAATTATTAACTGGCTAAACCAAAAGAAATCAAAAACAGTGTTTACTAAGTAGAGATGAGCGGTGTTCGACTAGAACTGTTCGCCAATCTCAAATTCGAGCTGTTTTGGGCGGTGTTCGAGTTGTTCGACGAACCCGAACGATTTGCAAAAAATTCGGCTGTTCGAGGTTATGTTCGATAACTGTTCGTGCACCAAAAGCGTGTCCTGCATGTCTGGCGCTATTTAGAGCACCAATCATGCAGGGATTGTCTGCCACTCACTGTAATGCCACAGCCATGGTGGTTGTGGCATTACAGTGATTGCCCAAATCGATGGGAACTGTGCTCACAGTGAAACACGAAAAGCCGGCAATTCAGCAGCGGCATACACCGGTACCCGACAATTTAGAACAGAAAGAATAGAGCTTCACACATAGATTAGATAGATAGAAACATGTCAGTCACATATATATGAAGTACTGTGACAGTGTTGCTTACTGTACTTGTCATTTAGCGTAAAGGATTTATCAAAAAAAATAATAGTGTTTTCATGCATCGTCTCTTTAAAAAAGCCGGCCGGCAATTCAGCATCTGTACCCGACAATTTATAACAGACAGAATAGAGCTTCACACATAGATTAGATAGATAGAAACATGTCAGTCATATATATATGAAGTACAGTGACAGTGTTGGTTACTGTACTTGTCATTTAGTATTAAAATAAAGGATTTATTATTAAAAAAATTGGCGTGGGGTTCCCCTTAATTTTAGTCTCTAGCGGAGGTTAAGCAGACAGCTGGGGCAGATGTTTGAAGCCTGGGAAGGGGGTAATACCCACGGAGCTTCCCAGGCTACTAATATCAGCCCCCAGCTGAATACATAGCCTTTACTAGCTATTAAAATGGGGGACCCCCCAAAAAAAATGACGTGGGGTCCCCCCTAATTTAATAGCTAGCAAAGGCTAGGCAGACAGCTGGGGGCTGATATTAATAGCCCAGGAAGGGAGCCATGAATATTGGCCCCCTCCCAGGCTAGAAACACCAGCCGTCAGCCGCCCCAGAAATGGCGCATTCATAGGATGCGCCAATTCTGGCACTTAGCCTCGCTCTTCCACGCTGCCCTGTAGCGGTGGCAGGGGGTAATAGGACTGGGGTTGATGTCAGCTTATAATGCCAGCTGACATCAAGCCCAGGTTAGTAATGGAGAGGCGTCTATAAGACACCCCCATTACTAACCCCATAGTCAAAGTTAAAAAAAACACAAACACCCAGAATAAAGTCCTTTAATTGAAATAAAGACACAATTCTTTATTGTTCTAAATTAAACCATACTTACCATCACGCCCATTCCAGCTGAAGCCAACGATCTCCTGCAATAAAAGTAAAATAATAAAGCAACCTCATCCTTACCTTTCCATGGTTCCCAGGACAGCTTCAGCTCTGCTACATCGAGATGACAGGCTGGACCGCAGCAGAACGCTGCCATCCAGCCTGTCATCCCGCAGACACTGAGAAGCGCAGGCTTGCTTGCGCTCCACAGTGTCTCTCTGTGAGGGCATCCAGATGAGCCGAGTTAATGTCCAATGAACTCGGCTCACCTCATGCACGTCACTGACAGCGTGGGAAAATTCTCCTGCACTCAGCGCTTCAGCGTGGGAGAATTCTCACACTGAAGCGCTGAGTGCAGGAGAATTCTCCCACGCTGTCAGTGACGTGCAGGAGGTGAGCTGAGTTCATTGGACATGAGCTCACCTTATGCACGTCACTGACAGCGTGGGAAAATTCTCCTGCACTCAGCGCTTCAGCGTGGGAGAATTCTCACGCTGAAGCGCTGAGTGCAGGAGAATTCTCCCACACTGTCAGTGACGTGCAGGAGGTGAGCTGAGTTCATTGGACATGAGCTCACCTTATGCACGTCACTGACAGCGTGGGAGAATTCTCCTGCACTCAGCGCTTCAGCGTGAGAATTTTCCCACGCTGTCAGTGACGTGCATGAGGTGCGCCGAGTTCATTGGAAATGAACTCGTCTCATCTTTATGCCGTCACAGCCAGACACTGCATAGCGCAAGCATGCCTGCGCTTCTCAGTGTCTGCGGGATGACAGGCTGGATGGCAGCGTTCTGCTGCGGTCCAGCCTGTCATCTCGATGTAGCAGAGCTGAAGCTGTCGTGGGAACCATGGAAAGGTAAGGATGAGGTTGCTTTATTATTTTTCTTTTATTGCAGGAGATCGTTGGCTTCAGCTGGAATGGGCGTGATGGTAAGTATGGTTTAATTTAGAACAATAAAGGATTGTGTCTTTATTTCAATTAAAGGACTTTATTCTGGGTGTTTGTGTTTTCTTTTAACTTTGACTATGGGGTTAGTAATGGGGGTGTCTTATAGACGCCTCTCCATTACTAACCTGGGCTTGATGTCAGCTGGCATTATAAGCTGACATCAACCCCAGCCCTATTACCCCCTGCCACCGCTACAGGGCAGCGTGGAAGAGCGAGGCTAAGTGCCAGAATTGGCGCATCCTATGAATGCGCCATTTCTGGGGCGGCTGACGGCTGGTGTTTCTAGCCTGGGAGGGGGCCAATATTCATGGCTCCCTTCCTGGGCTATTAATATCAGCCCCCAGCTGTCTGCCTAGCCTTTGCTAGCTATTAAATTAGGGGGGACCCCACGTCATTTTTTTGGGGGGTCCCCCATTTTAATAGCTAGTAAAGGCTATGTATTCAGCTGGGGGCTCATATTAGTAGCCTGGGAAGCTCCGTGGGTATTACCCCCTTCCCAGGCTTCAAACATCTGCCCCAGCTGTCTGCTTAACCTCCGCTAGAGACTAAAATTAAGGGGAACCCCACGCCAATTTTTTTTAATAATAAATCCTTTATTTTAATACTAAATGACAAGTACAGTAACCAACACTATCACTGTACTTCATATATTTGTGACTGACATGTTTCTATCTATCTAATCTATGTGTGAAGCTCTATTCTGTCTGTTATAAATTGTCGGGTACCGCTGCTGAATTGCGGGCCGGCTTTTTTAAAGAGACGGTGCATGAAAACACTATTATTTTTTTTAATAAATCCTTTACACTAAATGACAAGTACAGTAAGCAACACTGTCACTGTACTTCATATATATGTGACTGACATGTTTCTATCTATCTAATCTATGTGTGAAGCTCTATTCTTTCTGTTATAAATTGTCGGGTACCGCTGCTGAATTGCCGGCCGGCTTTTTTAAAGAGACAGTGCATGAAAACACTATTATATTTTTTAATAAATCCTTTACACTAAATGACAAGTACAGTAAGTAACACTGTCACTGTACTTCATATATATGTGACTGACATGTTTCTATCTATCTAATCTATGTGTGAGGCTCTATTCCTTCTTGTCTAAATTGTCGGGTACCGGTGTATGCCGCTGCTGAATTGCCGGCCGGCTTTTTTAAAGAAAGCGTCTTCTGAGCAGTTTGTCAGCTTTTGGACACCTTTGAAGGTGTTTTCTATGTGTTTCTATGTGTTTTTGTTTTCCTGCCATTGGTTTTAACGGTGTTCGACGGTGTTCTAAGGTGTTCGACGAACAGTTCGACGAACAGTTCCTCGAACATCCCGGTGTTCGACGAACCGAACCGAACCCGAACACTACGGGGGTGGCTCAACACTATTACTAAGTACCCCATGTTATTAGTATGCACTATTGCTTTTTACTTACTAACAGCAGAGTATACGTTCATTTTGTTTCTATCTTAGTTTTTATAATTGACTGGCTGCAGCAGTCATAAGCGTATGGTTGGCACATAATTGATACCAGGCAAGTAGTGTTGAGCGAGCACTAAAATGCTCGGGTGCTCGAAGCTCAGGCCGAGCTCGCCGTGATACTCGGGTGCTCAACCCGAGCAACGAGCCCAATGTTAGTCTATGGGAGACCCGAGCATTTTTGCGGCGGCACCCCCGGCAGTCTTTTAAAAGCCTAATAAGTGCCCAAAACGATAGTGACAGTGCTCAAATGACATGGGGACAGCATGGGGATTGCCCCAGGAAGCATTTCTGCCCCCCAGGTCACTGCTGTCAACAACGTGGTCAGAGGTATTAAGCCACTTTTAAGGGCTCACAATAAAACGTTCAAAAACGAAAGTGAAACTTTTTTCCTGTGAAATATGTTAAGGAACATCCTTTCCAGGGAAAAGACTTGTGTATAAGTTAAAATAAATGACCAAAAACAAAAATACTCCTCCATACCTTCGGCTATGTTCACAAGTAGCATTTTTTATGCGTTTTTGCACTTTTGTATTGCTTTCAACCGTGACAAATGCATTCACCGGGAAATGTCATTTTAACATTTTACAATCTTATCTGGCCATGTGCTGTGTGACACATGCATAGAGTGCTGAAAAGACATGAGAACAGCATAGGGAAGACCCCTGGAAGCATCTCTGACACCCAGGTCACTGCCTAAAAGTGTGTCCATCAGAAGTGATCCTTGCTGCATCAGAAGATGCAGACTTGCAACTATCCCCGTGCAAGTCCTTGTCCCAGGGTAGTGTTCAATTGTACCTCCCCAATTCCTTGCAATGCAAGCGCAAATATGCAGCCAACCAACCACCCACCCACCCGCAGGCTGCAATACCATACTGCTAGCTTTCACTTGAAATGGGGCCTTTTAGTTTGGAGGAGGCCGAAGCAGGCCACTACCTCATGGCTGCTTCGGCAGCGAGGTATCCATACTCAGTCCTCAGCCGACCGGCGGCCGGGTGTCCAAGCTCGGTCCCCAGCCGCCAGGGGGCGGCCGGGTGTCCATAAATGGTCCCCAGCCGCCCCTATTTCTCCTGTCAACTTCCCCCCACACACTTTTCTTAGCTTAGCCTGCTTTAGGGCAGCATTGGACGAGCACACCAGAGAACCAGACTCCTCCGGTGGGCCCTGGCTTCTCCATTAGAGGAGTTGAGAGTGCCAAGGTGAGGAGCATGATGATGATGATAGAAGTTAGCATCTGCTTTGTTTTCTTGGAATGCAAGCGCATGTATGTAATAGCGGCTAGGCCTGAGGTGGTCAGCGTCTTGGCGCATATCCTACCTCCTCCGAGGATTGCTGGATGTTTTCCTGCTACTATCCCAGTTCTATGACTCCCGTTAAAACAAAGCTTCAGGTGATAAATGATGGATGAGGTGGTGGCAAAGGAGAAAGAGCAGGAGAAACAGGGACCATTCACATCAATATCAGGCCAGTCAACCACATATGTCTTGGAGGATATGTTTCTGTAACAAAAGGAGCGGTTCGGCTACACAGTTATAGGGCATACAGTGAGTGCAATGCCTACCAAAAATTTAGAGGCACTCCAATGCCCCTTGGAAGTGACATGGAGGTCAGAGGGCCTTAACTAAACCATTTTTTCCATTTATAGCAACTGGGTCTCCTGTGCACTGTTGGCCTAAGCAGTGAATGGAAGGCTTTCCAAAAATTATGAGGAACTGCAATGCCGTTTGAAACAGACGTGGATTACAGCGTACTAAAAACCTTCTGCCCATTATTGGGGAGTGGGTCTCCCTTAGTGTTCGCCTAATCATTGAAAAGCAAAAGCTGACTAAAATTAGGAGGAAATGCAATGCCCGTTGGAAGAGTCGTGGAGGTCGCAGTAGTTTAACAAGACGGTTTTAATGCCCCTTGGAAGAGACGTGGAGGTCGCAGTAGCTTAACAAGACGGTTTTAATGCCCCTTGGAAAAGTGATGGAGGTCACAGTAGCTTAACAAGACGGTTTTAATGCCCCTTACAAGAGCCATGCAGTACAGCATCTTAAAAACATTATTCCCATTATTGGGGAGTGGGTCTCCCATAGTCTTTGCTTATGCCTTCCAAGCAAAAGCTGCCAAAAATTAGGACGGAAGAACTTGCAATGCCCCTTACAAGAGCCATGCAGTACAGCATATTAAAAATATTATTCCCATTATTGGGGAGTGGGTCTCCCATAGTCTTTGCCTATGCCTTCCAAGCAAAAGCTGCCAAAAATTAGGACGGAGGAACTTGCAATGCCCCTTACAAGAGCCATGCAGTACAGCATATTAAAAACATTATTCCCATTATTGGGGAGTGGCTCTCCCATAGTCTTTGCCTATGCCTTCCAAGCAAAAGCTGCCAAAAATTAGGAGGAAATGCAATTCCCGTTCGAAGAGTCATGGAGGTTAGAGTTAATTAAAAACAACATTTCAATGCCCCTTGGAAGAGCTGTGGAGTTCAGAGTGGTTTAACAAGACACTTTTAATGCCCCTCGGAAGAGACGTGGAGGTCCCAGTAGCTTAACAAGACGGTTTTAATGCCCATTGGAAAAGTGGTGGAGGTCACAGTAGCTTAACAAGACAGTTTTAATGCCCCTTGGAAAAGTGGTGGAGGTCACAGTAGCTTAACAAAATGGTTTTAATGCCCCTTGGAAAAGTGGTGGAGGTCGCAGTAGCTTAACAAGACTGTTTTAATGCCCCTTGGAAAAGTGGTGGAGGTCACAGTAGCTTAACAAGACGGTTTTAATGCCCCTCGGAAGAGACGTGGAGGTCGCAGTAGCTTAACAAGACGGTTTTAATGCCCCTCGGAAGAGACGTGGAGGTCACAGTAGCTTAACAAGACGGTTTTAATGCCCCTTGGAAGAGATGTGGAGATCACAGTAGCTTAACAAGACGGTTTTAATGCCCCTCGGAAGAGACGTGGAGGTCCCAGTAGCTTAACAAGACGGTTTTAATGCCCCTTGGAAAAGTGGTGGAGGTCACAGTGGCTTAACAAGACGGTTTTAATGCCCCTTGGAAAAGTGGTGGAGGTCACAGTAGCTTAACAAGACTGTTTTAATGCCCCTTGGAAAAGTGGTGGAGGTCACAGTAGCTTAACAAGATGGTTTTAATGCCCCTCGGAAGAGACATGGAGGTCGCAGTAGCTTAACAAGACTGTTTTAATGCCCCTCGGAAGAGACGTGGAGGTCACAGTAGCTTAAAAAGATGGTTTTAATGCCCCTCGGAAGAGACGTGGAGGTCCCAGTAGCTTAACAAGACGGTTTTAATGCCCCTTACAAGAGCCCTACAGTACAGCATCTTAAAAATATTATTCTCATTATTGGGGAGTGGGTCTCCCACAGTCTTTGCTTATGCCTTCCAAGCAAAAGCTGACAAAAATAAGGACGGAGGAACTTTCAATAATGGCAACACGGACCACGGTCACCCTGGTGGTATAGTGGTGGTGGAGGCTGAGGATAAGGAGAAGAACATAAAACAGCCGAAATGAGGAAGCGTATACCCATGTGTGGGTGTGAAGAGGTGCATGTGAATACACCTCCAGAAATAACACAGTGTATTTGACTGTTTGTTACTCTGCTGTCATTTGGTGGTGATGAGAAGTCTGGCCCAATCCAGCCCTTGTTCATTTTGATAAGGGTCAGCTTGTCAGCATTGTCAGTTGACAGGCGAGTGCGCTTATCAGTTATAATTCCCCCAGCGGCACTAAAAACACGCTCCGATAACACGCTAGCGGCAGGGCAGGCCATGACCTCCAAGGCGTACAGAGCGAGTTCATTCCAAGTGTCCAGCTTGGATACCCAATAATTAAAAGGCACAGAGGAATCATGGAGGATGCTGGTACGGTCGGCAAGGTACTCCCTCACCATCTTTTGAACTTTCCACTCCTTGTGAGAGTACCCTGCGCCTCAGGGTCTGTACGAAGGGAGGGTCTGAGAAAACTGTCCCAGAACGTTGACAGTGTTCCTCCGCCTCTGCTGGATTGGAGTTGCGTCTCTCTCGCATGTACGCCTTGGTTGGGCAACGAACTGTGACCTCTGCCTTTAGCGTGTTCAGATGGGAATTTTTTTAACAGTTCTGCAGCAAGGGCCTTCTGGTACTGCCCCATTTTTGTAGACCTCTCCACCTCAGGAATAAGAGAGTGAAAGTTCTCCTAGTAGCGGGGGTCTACAAGTGTCACCAACCAGTAATGACTGTCACCCAACATTTTGACAGCGCGAGGGTCACGGTTAAGGCAGCGTAACATAAAGTCAGCCATGCGTGCCAGAATGGTAACGGGCAAGACTTCCGTGTCCTCACCAAGATGATGACTGACCATGCTCTCCTCCTCCTCCTCCTCCTCCTCCCCCCCTGTCCTCATGCCACCCACGCTGAACCGACGGTATGACAGTTGTACAGGTACTACCGTCTACAGCGCATGATACAAGATCCTGTTCTTCCTCCTCCTCCTCCTCCTCTCCCTCATTGTCCCCCAATGCACGTTGGGATGAGATGAGGCTGGGCTGTGTGTAATCGACCGCTACGGCTTCTTGATCCATCTCATCATACTCTGGCTGCAATGCCTCCTCTGTAATTCTCTGCAGAGAGCGTTCAAAAATGACAGACAAGTGGAATGCTGATGCTAATGATGGCTTCATCGCCACTCACCATCTTGGTGGACTCCTCAAAGTTTGTCAAGATGGTACATATGTCAGACATCCAGGTCCACTCCTGAGGTCTTATGTGTGGAGTCTGACCTGAATATTGATGGCCTTGTTGCAGCTGGTACTCCACAACTGCTCTCTTCTGCTCACAAATCCTTTGCAACATGTGGAGGGAAGAATTCCAATGTGTGGGGACATCACACACCAGTCGGTGTGACAGAAGCTGCAAACGCTGCTGCAACACAGCAAGGGCGGGGGAAGCTGTAGCCGACTTGCGAAAATGAGCTGACAGGCGGCGTACTTTGAGGAGCAGATCTGGCAACTCGGGGTACGATTTAAGAAATCGCTGAACCACGAGGTTAAGCACATGAGCCAGGCATGGTACGTGTGTGATCTCGCCTCGCCTCAGAGCCGCCACCAGGTTAAGGCCATTGTCACACACGACCATGCCTGGATGTAGGTTCAGCGGTCTCAGCCACAGATCTGCCTGCTCTTTCACAGCTGTCCACAACTCACAAGCAGTGTGAGGTTTCTCACCTAAGCTTATGAGTTTCAGCACAGCCTGTTGCCGCTTGGCGGAGGCAGTACTGCAGTGCTTCCAGCTTGTAACTGATGAGGTGATATCTGAGATGGAGGCTGAACATGAGGAGGAGGAGTAGGATGATGCGCAGGAGCTGTACACTGTGGGGGCAACTCTGACTGACATAGGGCCCGCAATCCTCGGTGTGGGGAGGATGTGTTCCGTCCCAAGGTCCGACTGGGTCCCAGCTTCCACTATGTTTACCCAGTGTGCCGTCAGGGAGATGTACCGTCCCTGGCCACAAGCACTTGTCCACGTGTCCGTTGTCAGGTGGACTCTCCCAGTAACTGCGTTGTTGAGGGCACGGCAGATGTTTTGGGACACGTGCTTGTGTAGTGCGGGGATGGCACACCGGGCAAAATAGTGTCGGCTGGGGACCGAGTACCGAGGGACGGCCACCGCCATAAAGTTGCGGAAGGATTCCGTCTCCACCAGCCTAAAAGGCAGCATTTCCAACGCAAGCAGTCGTGAAATGTGCGAATTTAGGACTGTGGCCTGTGGGGCGTTGGCTGCGAATTTCCGCTTTCATTCAAAGGTCTGGGATATGGACAATTGAACGCTGCGGTGGGACGTGGATGTGGACGTTGATGCTGTTTCTTGAGAAACTGCCATAACAAATGAAGACTGAGAGGAGGGGGCATCTTTGCATGCAGTATGGACAGGGGATTGCCTTGCACACACAACAGGGGGTTCTATTGCACGCACAACAGCGGAAGAAGCAGTGGTGACACCCCCTGACACTGGTCGTGGACCCTGAGGTTCACCCCACAAAGTCGGGTGCTTTGCTGCCATGTGCCTGATCATGCCGGTGGTGGTAGGCTGGTAGTTTTGTCACCCCTGCTGATGCTGGCATGGCATGTAGTACAAATGGCCTTTTTGGGGTTATCAGCAGAGTCTTTAAAAAAATTCCAGACTCTGGAAGACCTACAGGTTGTACTGGCAACGTCCCTCGTGTTGGTGTTATGGGGAACTGTTGCCTGCCTTCTGTGTGCGGCCACCACACTGCTTCTTCCTGCCTGTTGGGGTACTCTGCCTCCCTCACCCTGTGTGCTGCTGGCCTCGCTCTGCATGTCCTCCTGCCACATTGGGTCAATTACTAGATCATCCACCACCTCCTCCTCTTCCACTTGCGCACCACGATCCTCCTCACTTCCTGGCAATTGTGTCTCGTCATCGTCCACCTCTTGTGACAATTTGCCAGCGTCGACTTCCTGTGGCCATGGTTGTTCAAATATTTGGGCATCGCTACATGGGATCTCCTCTTCCACCACTTCAAGCGGAGCAGGTGAGGGGCACAAATCTGGTAATGGACCAGTGAACAGCTCTTCAGAGTGTCCAACTGTGGGATCAGTTGCTGTCTGACGACACTTGGCATGGTGGGAGGAAGGAGCATCAGGGTGAGGTGGAGTATGCAGTCGAGACTCACGGCTACTAAGATTTGACAGTGTGGAAGACAGACCGGAGGTGGTGGTGCCCACATAACTGGAAGTATTATCTGCTATCCAATTAATAACCTGTTCACACTGATCAGTTCTCAATACTGGTGTTGTTCTGTGCTTTCCTAGAAATTCGGTCAAGAAGTGGGAGCGAGAAGATGTGGCTGTTGGTTGTGGCACATTTTCACCTTGACCACGGCCCCGTCCTCTGCACGCACCATCACCAGAACGTCCACTTCCATGTCCCTTGCCACGCGCCTTGCCCATTGTAAAGGAAGTAAATTAGCTTACACTCGCACTATCAATGGAAAAAGGGTAATAAAAAGTAGATTGGAACCGTGGAAGAGGAAAACCACAGTTCTATTTCTCTGGCCCACACCCGACTCTTTTAATCAATCTGAACAATCAGGGAGAAACTATTTCTGTTTTTCTTTACGGAAAAAATACCAAAAGCTGAATAATAGAGATTTTTTACCGTGGAACAGCAAAACCACAGTTATAATTTACTGGTGTGTACCAGACTTTTTTAAATCTATATATTTGCGGCTGAACAGTGAGCGACACACTCAAACTGTTTTTTTTTAGGTACAAATGGCCCAAAAGTCGATAATACAGAGGTTTGAACCGTGGAACTGCAAATCCACACTTCTGTTTCTCTGGCCTACACCAGACTATATTAAACAGATATATTTGTGTCTGAACAATCAGGGAGACACTATTACAGTTTTTTTTTTTACGGCAAAAAATGCCAAAAGCAGGATAATAGAGATTTTTTAACCACACCTCTGTTTCTCTGGCCTACACCAGACTATTTTAAACAGATATATTTGTGTCTGAACTGTCACAGACACACTTTTTTTTGGGGGGGGGGGGGGGACGACACCAAAAGGTTAATAAGACGAGTATTTGTACAGTGTGAAGGAGGAAAGAAAAAAAGGATTTAGATGAAAAAAAAAGGATTTTTCCTGGCCTCCGAGACCTGGAGCTAAGTCCAGCAATTTCAGCAACAGGAGCACACAGGACTGTAATGCAGCGTTTGCTGGTATAACCACTGCGTCTCCTACACAGCCTGCCTGCCTGCGTGATAGCTGGGATGGATATTAGTCCCGAGAAGGACTGTTTGTTTGATCTGGCAGCCTTTACAGACCCTACACTAACTATTTTGCAGTATATATATCTCTCCCTAAATCAGCAGCGCTGTCCCTACACTGTCTGATCCCAGCCGTCTGTGTCCAAGATGGCGGCGCCCGGTTTTAAATACTTAAGGTGACACTGTGCAGCCAGCCAATCAATGAAATGCCCACAACCAACATGGCTGCGGCATTACAGTGACTGGCTGGCAATCCCTGCATGTTCATTGGCTCTGTAAAGAGCGCCAAACATGCAGGGCGGAGACCCGAGCTCCCGCCCGAGTAACCCGGAAATGCTCGGTGCTCGCGAGTACCGAGCAATGTCGAGCATATTCGCTCAACACTACAGGCAAGTCAACAGGTCCAACACAGACCAGCAGTATTAAAGGGGTAGGAGAGTTAGCTGATAAGCATAAGTTATCGTATTTTTCAGACTATAAGACGGACCCCAAAAATGTAATGCGTCAAATAGGGGTCCGTCTTACAGTCCAAATTCATCTTATCAGCGAGGGGCGGTGGCGATGAAGTGGGGACACGGGAGGTGTTTGGAGGTGCGATGCTGTGGGGTGATGCTGGGAGTCCCATCCCAGGCTGGAAGAAGGAGCTGTTCGGCGGCAGGAGTCGGGCTATACTGTGGGCGATGCTGCGGGTCCTGCGCTTGAAGGACGGGATGTCTGGAGGTGTAACGCTCACTGCTGAGATCTCAATTTGCACAGGTGCTGCCTTCGGCGGCTATTTTCCCAGAGACCACCGCATAGAGAATATGGAAGTGCGGGGGCTCCAGACTTTCACAAAATGCTGGCGAAACCCCCGCACAGCCAAGGTCTGTCAGACACCCCCTCTTACCACCCTGGGACACGCAGCGTCGCACCTCTAGACATCCCCTCCTCCAAGAGCAAGACCCACTGCATCGCCCGCAGAATCGCCCGACTCCTGCCGCCTTTCCCCCCAGTAAGCTACATTTGGTCTATAAGACGCACCCCAATTTTCCCCAAAAATTTTGAGGAAAAAAGTGTGTCTTATAGTCCGAAAAATACGGTATGTTTTTTTTCCACATTCCCTGCTGCTAGTAATGTTTTAGCAAATCCTATACAACCACTTTAAAGGGTTATTCCCAAATCAATATAATCCTAGCTCCATGATAATGTATAATTTACTCATTACTGGGTTTCTAACCAATGGGCTTCCAGTAATCTTGAGAACTGATCTCCAGATCCTCAGAATCCCATCTTGAATGGTCAGAAGTTGTACATGACCAACCTTCTCTATGTTCGTTATCTGTGGGATTACATGACTGTATTTGACTGTCCCATAGAAATTTAACCCCTTCTTGACTTACACCGCACATTTATGGTGCAAGTCAGAAACAGGTGTATGGAGTGGGCTCATGGTGTGAGCCCGCCCCATACCTGGCCAATTATAGCTTTGTATCACAGCCAGGATCTGCCTCAAACACCTGCAGGTGAAGCGGAGTTCTGCCCATGACTATTAACCTGTTAAATGCCACTGTTAATCTCTGACAGCAGCATTCACAGAGCGCCAGCCTGGGGAAGCGTCATTCTATGCACCTATTGGCCGCCCCATGATATGATTGTGGCTGGGCTTCAAAGAAGACCATGGTTTTTACTATATACTGCAATAAAGTATTGCTCTGCATAGTACAAGGAATCAGATGATCACAGGTTCAAGTCCTCTAAGGGTCTAACAAATAAAGTAAAAAGTAAAGAAAAACAAGTTTAAAAAAATATGAAAAAAATTGAAAATACATAAAAATCCAAATCACCCCCCCTTTTCCACCAATAAAGGAAATATATCAGCATGCTAAACAAAAACAGCAAAGCCACAATAAGAAGAATTAAAATTCCCCAAAGATTCAAGAAAAAGAACACAGCAAAAAGAGTAGTAGTATTTACCTGCTCAGTTGTTCAGACCTAATGCACTACCAGGATGCAGCAAACCCATATAACAAAGATGGCGACTTTACAGGTGCAAAATACTGATGAGACAACCACTCACAACCTACCATTTCATGGAGGGGGTGATTGCTTAGTATTTGAATTGCACACAAAGTGGCTTGTATAGGGCGCAGTTCACAATTGGGTAGTGCACAGTATCCAGCTTACAGCCTATTAGTTACGCCTCTACTATTAGATTAGGCAGGCCATCCGATACTCTGTAAGTGCACCCCATGAGAACAGACACCCTAGTTTACAATGCCAGCACTGATGGGCTTAGCTGCACCCTGGAATAAAAAAGTACAAAAATGCATTCTTCACTGAGTATAGCAAGTGGTATCCTGTCCTGGCACCATATTTTATACAGAGTGACGTACATTCTATCTACGTATATACCGCAGCCCCATGTCTCCAGTGATGTCTATTCCGCAGTCCCATGTCTCATGTGATGTCTATACTGCAGTCAAATGTCTCCTGTGATTTCTATGCTGCAGCCCCATGTCTCCTGTGATGTCTATACTGCAGTCAAATGTCTCCTGTGATATCTATACTGCAGTCACATTTCTCATGTGATGCCTTTACTGCAGCCCCATGTCTCCTGTGATGTCTATACTGCAGCCACATCTCTCCTGTGATGTCTATACTGCAGCCACATGTCTCCTGTGATGTCTTTTCTGCAGCCACATCTCTCCTGTGATGTCTATACTGCAGCCACATGTCTCCTGTGCTGTCTATACTGCAGCCCCATGTCTCATGTGTTGTCTATACTGCAGTCAAATGTCTCCTGTGATGTCTATACTGCAGTCACATTTCTCCTGTGATGTCTATACTGCAGCCACATGTCTCCTGTAATGTCTATGCTGCAGCCCCATGTCTCATGTGATGTCTATACTGCAGTCAAATGTCTCCTGTGATTTCTATGCTGCAGCCCCATGTCTCCTGTGATGTCTATACTGCAGTTAAATGTCTCCTGTGATGTCTATACTGCAGTGACATTTCTCATGTGATGTCTATACTGCATCCCCATGTCTCATGTGATGTCTATACTGCATCCCCATGTCTCATGTGATGGCTATACCACAACCCCAGCATCTCCTCTGATGTCTATACCGCAGCTCCTGCATCTCCTCTGTCTATACCATAGCCCTAGCGTCTCATGTGATTTCTATACCACAGGCCATGTCTTCTGTGCTGTCTTTACTGCAGACCCACATTCTTCTGTGCTGTTTATATCGCAGTCCCACATCTTCTGTAATGTTTATGCCTCAGTCCCATGTCTCCTGTGATGTCAATGCTTATCATTGCAAACAGTCACCTGCACTCCAGACCGACGCAAATCTGGAAAAGCAGGTACGAGCAGCAACATCATCCACACCACCTAACATCACAGCTGGATAAGTTAATTAAAAGTTTTACCAAATATATCAGGATAATTTTCTAGTTGATGATTTTGTACGGCCCCTGAAGGTTGGTACGTATAAATATCCAAATAGCCCCTGGCAGAATAAAGGTTCCCCAACCCTGATGTAGCTCCTTGTTACAAAGATGGACCATTGGAATATCCCACTTTTTTTAATCTTTTTGATTCATAATGCAAAAGAAAAAAGCCTCCTGCCACATATGACACTGGGTGCAAATGGAGTTACAGTGTACCTCTATTGCAACCCTATTCCAGCTTCATACAAAATGTAGCCATACTATGCCTAGAATTGGTTTAGAAAACATTGTATACATCTATTACATAATGCATCTGTCTAATATTTTTAGCCATACCCACAAAGACAAAACTCTCTTCCAAGTGTAAATGAGGAAGGATTTTTATAAAAGTTACATAATGGAAACAGAACACAACACGCTCAGACTCCAACTAAAGTCAGAGTATAGAAGAGATCCATTAAATAAAAAACAATGTTTATTGAAACCATTTAAAATACAAGATAAAAAAGCAGAATGTCCAACAAGGATGACCTCCAGCAGGCCACAAATGTGCATGTGTCTGCACAAACGGTTAGAAACCGACTCCATGAGGGTGGTATGAGGGCCTGACATCCACAGATGGTGGTTGTGCTCATACACTAAGCCATATACTACCTGTAACGTGTGTCCAATCGGCCTGTATAGATGATTGATGGTGGCACCTAGTTTTCTTGGGTCATTGCGGAGCTTGGAAGTGACCGTACCAGAGTATATATATATATATATATATATATTTCATGTTTTGGAACCAGAGGTTTATATACTATACGTTCACTGTTTGTTCCCCAATAACTGGCCTAGTAAAGAAAGCAGCTGTGGCCTCGTCCATCTCTTGTCAATCAGTTGCATAACTGTCCTAATGATTGGAGTCAGCGGAGTGCTATTCATGACAACTTGGTAACAGTGGGGGGATATCTGAGAGATCTCCCGGCTGTTATCCTGACAAATTGGTGTTAGCTGGTTTCTTTACAATTAGTGGCAGTGGTGGAATATCGGCGTGATTCACCCGTATGGTACCCTGACAGTGTATATATGTGGGAATTATACAGTACAGACCAAATGTTTTCTTTAGCTGGCCCTGCTGCTAAAAATACGTGTCTCATTATTATCGGAAGTATAGATCTACAGATATTCCATATTTCGTGTCGGTGCCGGCCAGACTGTAGATTTCTGTAGAGCAAAAGGGGGATGCCCTGAGGGGGTGAGAGAGAATTCTTTTGAAGCCAGAGACTTTGTTCTTCTCACCTAGGTGTATATTTATCGCAGGCCTGTGCCATTGGAAAATACACTCATATGTTAATTGGGTTAGTAGCTCCGTTTGAACTAGCATTTGCCTACTAGCCACTCCTCCTGTGTGTGCTAATTTGCATACAGACAACTCCGTAGATTGTCAGCTCTTCTACTCTGGCAAATAGTATAGGGGAGGGGGAATGGGTTTGGAAAAATTCTTAACATTTTCTTAATATCTTTATGACAATATGTAAAAGTGTAGATTTTTTTATATATGCAGTATGCCATCACTTTCTATAGTTTCAGCAACAATAATCATCTCTAATTACTGTCCTTTAATTTCTATACATGTTTCATGGAAAATAAAATAAAAGTAGCATGCACAGTCTGTAACAAGAATACTGAAGAAATGATCATAGTTTTAACTTTGTTGCCATTTTTCGTGAAATCCCTATATCCTTCTGAGCATCCACAAAAGAGGCGCACAGATGGCTGCTGTGACGCAAGATTGTGATGATTAACTACATTCAACATACATCAATTGACCTGTGACCGCCATTTAAAATGTACTAATTTGCTTAATATTCTCTCATCTCAAGCAAATGAGAATTAATCAATATTTCATTAATTAAATCACTTGTACTTAACCAAAGAACAATTTACATGTAACCTAAGCTTGAACCTCTAATAGATTCCAGCTGCCCACTATTATTTATATAAAGGTGCCCATTTAAAGATGCCTTATTAATACCAGCGCAGTGAGGCTTTGTACTACTGTATGAAACAGATGGATCAGAACACAATTTATTTATTAAACAACTTAACTACATAAAAGTGAAAAGATTCCAAACAATGACGACTCCAGCTTTGCTCCAGCTGCACTGACTTACTGACTACTAAAATACCAATTTACTGAAAAAGACAATTGTAAAAGTTTAAGAAATAATATGAACTGACATGGCAGACATACAGTACAGACCAAAAGTTTGGACACACCTTCTCATTTAAAGATTTTTCTGTATTTTCATGACATTGAAAATTGTACATTCATACTGAAGGCATCAAAACTATGAATTAACACATGTGGAATTATATACTTAACAAAAAAGTGTGAAACAACTGAAAATATGTCTTATATTCTAAGTTCTTCAAAGTAGCCACCTTTGGCTTTGATGACTGCTTTGCACACTCTTGGCATTCTCTTGATGAGCTTCAAGAAGTAGTCACCGGAAATGGTTTTCACTTCACAGGTGTGCCCTGTCAGGTTTAATAAGTGGGGTTTCTTGCCTTATAAATGGGGTTGGGACCATCAGTTGTGTTATGCAGAAGTCACGTGGATACACAGCTGATAGTCCTACTGAATAGACTGTTAGAATTTTTATTATGGCAAGAAAAAAGCAGCTAAGTAAAGAAAAACGAGTGGCCATCATTACTTTAAGAAATGAAGGTCAGTCAGTCCGAAAAATTGGGCAAACTTTGAAAGTGTCCCCAAGTGCAGTTGCAAAAACCATCAAGCGCTACAAAGAAACTGGCTCACATGAGGACCGCCCCAGGAACGGATGACCAAGATTCACCTCTGCTTCTGAGGATAAGTTTATCCGAGTCACCAGCCTCAGAAATCGCAGGTTAACAGCAGCTCAGATTAGAGACCAGGTCAATGCCACACAGAGTTCTAGCAGCAGACTCATCTCTACAACAACTGTTAAGAGGAGACTTTGTGCAGCAGGCCTTCATGGTAAAATAGCTGCTAGGAAACCAACCACTGCTAAGGACAGGCAACAAGGAGAAGAGACTTGTTTGGGCTAAAGAACACAAGGAATGGACATTAGACCAGTGGAAATCTGTGCTTTGGTCTGATGAGTCCAAATTTGAGATCTTTGGTTCCAACCACTATGTCTTTGTGCGACGCAGAAAAGGTGAACGGATGGACTCTACATGCCTGGTTCCCACCGTGAAGCATGGAGGAGGAGGTGTGATGGTGTGGGGGTGCTTTGCTGGTGACACTTTTGGGGATTTATTCAAAATTGAAGGCATACTGAACCAGCATGGCTACCACAGCATCTTGCAGCGGCATGCTATTCCATCCAGTTTGCGTTTAGTTGGACCATCATTTATTTTTCAATAGGACAATGACCCCAAACACACCTCCAGGCTGTGTAAGGGCTATTTGACCAAGAGGGAGAGTGATGGGGTGCTACGTCAGATGACCTGGCCTCCACAGTCACCAGACCTGAACCAAATCGAGATTGTTTGGGGTGAGCTGGACTGCAGAGTGAAGGTAAAAGGGCCAACAGGTGCTAAGCATCTCTGGGAACTCCTTCAAGGTTGTTGGAAGACCATTTCCGGTGACTACCTCTTGAAGCTCATCAAGAGAATGCCAAGAGTGTGCAAAGCAGTTATCAAAGCAAAAGGTGGCTACTTTGAAGAACCTAGAATATAAGACATATTTTCAGTTGTTTCACACTTTTTTGTTAAGTATATAATTCCACATGTGTTAATTCACAGTTTTGATGCCTTCAGTGTAAATGCACAATTTTCATAGTCATGAAAATACAGAAAAATCTTTAAATGAGAAAGTGTGTCCAAACCTTTGGTCTGTACTGTAAATATACTTGGGGTTGGGAATCAGATCATGCATGATGTCACAGTTTTGGACAAGGGCCCAACTAAAGGAGGTAGAGTGGTTGTAGTCACACTTAGGGAACTTAAACAACCAAGACTAGCATTTGATATAGATGTGTCCTATCTTACCTTTTGGCCATGGCCCCAAAATCAGTATTCGGTCAGTATTTTTTCTCAGAAGTGGGAGCCAAAACCAGATGAGGAACAATCAGAGAAAAGGTATAATAGAAACAAATGCACCAATTCTGCATTTATCACCCACTCCTGGTTTTGGCTCCCACTCCTGAGAAAAAATACTGACCGAATATTGACCAAATACTGATAGTGGGGCCGTGGCCTTAATCGTGAATTGACATATCCTGAGAAGAGTGGAGCAACAGTACCACTTTTTTTTTAAAGAAATCCATTGAGAAAGGTTGTCATGGGTTTTGCAGTCTGTCAAAAGTTTGCTACCATGTTGCAAAAATATATTGTCACACAGATAAGGCTTTGATACGCCTGCTCAGCGTACAGTACAACAGTCTGGCTTTGGCCAGACTCCATTTTTATTCTCTACTTTCAGTATGTTCTATCCAAATCCCTCCAAAGAACGGGTCTCTGAAGGAAACCCTAACAAAGATCTGCTATACTGAGGCAGAAGGAGTTAGGCTAAGTGCCCACGAAGCAGAAATTCTCCGGATTTTTTCTGCATATCCCTGGCAGGAAAAACGCATGCGGATTTTACATGCATTTTTCCTGCCAGGTAGAAGCATTTGTAAAGCGTTCTTCACATGCATTTCCGCATGCAGGTTGTAAAGCGCTTTTCCAAACATATTTTAGCATCACTTGGAAAAGTGCTTGACAACTTGGTCACACTATATAAATCCATGCAACCGTCATGGATTTATATAGTGTGACTAAGTTATGATGCTGGAAATGCAGCATCAATAGTAAAAAAAATAAGAAAATGGTGAAAAATAAAAAAAAAACATTATACTCACCTTCCGATGGCCCCCGGTCTCCTTCTTCGGTGTCTTGGGCCGCTCGCGGTGGTATAAAAAGACCTTCCATGACGTCATTTAATCATGTGACAGGTCACGCGACCGCCGTAGTCAGCGAACGCACCATACAGGAGACCGGGGGCCATCAGAAGGTGAGTATAATGTTTTTTTTTATTTTAATTCTTTTTTAACTACAGGTACTATGGTACCCGGGTCTGGATGAGAGTCTCCTCTTCTCCAGACCCAGGTACCATCCGCGCATTGACTCGCTTAATATCTGCATGTGCACATGTAGTCATGCGGATATTAAGCGATTCAAAGCAAGTCAATGGCGGCAATTACGCTGCGTGTCCGCAAAATTAATGGAAGTGCTGCAGATTTTTCCACAATGATAATCCGCAGCGGAAATTTCCACAGCATCTGCACAGCACATGCGGATTATCATTGGGGACCATTGCAGACCTTCTACCAAGCGTTTTTTAAGCATTTCCGCGGCGGAATTGCCGCTGCAGAAACGCTTAAAAAACGCATAGTGGGCACACAGCCTTACTTTGTCACTTTGTACTCCATCTGGCCTCTGCTCTACTGCTGCACAAGATGTGAGGATTCCAAGTCTGCATTCACATAGAGTAACTGCAGACTTCCGTGATCCCTTTAAGAACACTAGATTGCTTGTACTGTCTAAAATATCATAGGCTCAAATATTCTTGTTCACCAATGGAATACCAAACATTGGTTTAGATATAACGGATGAGTAGCACTATAGTTACAATGTAATTAGATATTTTGGTGCATCAGCACAGTACAGAACAAGATAAACTTAGATAGAGAAAAACCAAAGACAAGAAAAATACCCAAATAACTGGAAGTAAATGGATAGATCGCACAGTGCAAAAATAATAATAAATAATAAAGGCTATTTAGTTAACATAATTTTGATCAAAATAATGTAAAAGCTATCCCACCACATCAAGGCAACCCTCATGGGACAGTCCTAACTCTAATATTAAAAACCTTACCATTTGTCAAGTGACATACATATGGACAAGGGCAGAGAGACTGGATCCCTAGTATAAGCATAGACCTGAGGCAGAATGAACCTTTCAGCTCAGACAAAGGGCGGCCATACCCTTTTATATGCACTAAACCACACTGAACTACAAAGAAAAAACCTGAAGGTCTGAACTGAAACGTAAATTGATGTGCATGTAAAATGTAAATGCATGTTCACACAAGGCCATTAGACAGAGAAAAACCAAAGACAAGAAAAATACCCAAATAACTGGAAGTAAATGGATAGATCGCACAGTGCAAAAATAATAATAAATAATAAAGGGTATTTAGTTAACATAATTTTAATCAAAATAATGTAAAAGCTATCCCGCCACGTCAAGGCAACCTTCATGGGACAGTTCAATTGATAGCTTCATGAGCAACAGGCTTTGAGACATCAGATTGCACAGCACCATACAGTACATACGTAGAAACACCAGTTAGCCAGCAGAGTATCACACGGGATAGACTTGGATACACCAGCTCAATGGATAAGTAAAACTATTTGAATTAACATGACATTAAATACATGGGCAGAGCAGTAACAACAAGACAATGAAATATGACATTGCCGATAACATCTAGCCAGGAATCTGTGGATGATCCTAATAAAACACAGCGGACAAAGCTGTCAGTCCCAAGATGGCTGCTCCCGTGACCTATATGTAGGATGGCTTTCTCTTAGCTATAATGACTATATTTGTAATCATTACATGTCCAAAGGTAATTTATTCCATGTTTAGTTATATTTTCTGACTTCTTACTCTGTCTGATGATGACAAGTCCTGTCTAAAAAGAACCTGCCAGAAGGTGAAAAGTGAACAATTTTGGCTTTATTTATTCCTGTTGCTCCCCTAAATATGTTTTTTTTTTGCTTGTTTTTTAAATCTACCATATGGTTCCAGAGATATGGGCCTCTTTGTTTAGCGCTAGTTTTACTAAGGGGGCATGGGTACAGGGAAATAATGCAGAGCAGACTAAATTGATCCCCCATAGAGAATCCTGTGAGACACATGCTTAGAGGAGCCTCTGAGCCACACCTCCTTGGAAAAGAATACTAAAATGAGCTCTAAATGAAAAGGCCCATATCCCTTGAACTGGAAGATGGATTTAAAAAAAAAAATCAAAGAACAGAATACGCAGGGGAGCAGCGGGAATAAAATAAGAGGAAAAACTGGACACTTTTGATCTGGTGGCAGATCCTTTTTTGAACCTGCTGCTGAACATGCGGCTGGGTGAGCATATATCCTTAACTCAAAGAGAACACCTTGTCCAGGGCAAGGAATGGGCATCAGATATGTAGCTAGCCACGGCACAACTGTAATGCAGCCAAAAAAAGCACTAATATGTGCATTCCCCACAAAACGCATAATCCATCAAAAGTGGATTTGAAATTCAAATATAGCTGTTGGCCGGGAATTTGTTAACGAGGATCAGTAATATTTGCACGTAGATCAAGAGTGGGCCCCCAGGATTAATATGTTACTAAATAAATCACAAACATAAATATTTACATTGTATATATACAGTCTATGCAATATACACAGTCCATGCAATATACACAGTGTATGCTATATTCAGTTTTTGCTTTTTACACAGTGCATGCTATCTACACACACAATGCTATACACACACGATACCATGTGCACAGTTGACGCTATATACAGTCTGCTATAGCCACAGTTTATGCTATATACAATCTATGCTCAGTATATGGTCCATACTATAAATACGGTCTATCCATTAAAGTTTATGGTATACAAAGTCTATGCCATATACATAATCTATGGTATCTACAGTCTATGCTATATACATAGGTGTTCACCCTTCCCAGACTGCAGGAGAAGAGGAGGCTGATGTTGGAGGAAAAGCTCACCAGTAGTGATATGTAAGTGGCGAACTAACTGAGACAAAGAGCCGGCTCCCTCCTGTGAACGATGGGAGTCAGCAGCCCAGTGAAATCCACTAACTACTCTAAATGGCTCTCACTGGGCGTAAAATCACGGTGTTTGGCAGTCGTAACTCCGCCCACCTGAGCCAAACTCCACCCACTCATCGAGTTACCTGTCTGGTTGAAAGTGGGCAGAGTTTCTGCCATGGGTGGGAGGAGTTTTGGCGGCATAACCATCATCCTAAATATGTGTTCACCCGTGGTGAACACATATTTAATAGGGATCCATTTAGGATCCAAAAGAGCGGGCTCTTTGTGGTGAGCAGAGTCAGGAGAGCCAGATCACCAAAAAGAGCCGGACTTCCCATCACTACTCACCAGTCCATTTTTGCTTCTTAAGTTCCTTCAGAGTTCCATGGAGTAACGGACCTGTTATCATGTGACCAAGATGTCACCACAGGTCCTTTTATGCTTCTAACTTTGGAGACTGCACTGATAATGTACGGCAGGCATTATAAGTGCACTTTCTGGTTTGTGAAGACACGCAGCCCCAAGACTGACTGGCCAAACTGTAATCTGACTTCTGGCCTGCTGCAGTCTCTCAAGGATGCTACTTGACTCGACTTATGGCAGATGCAGCTCTGGTTGCTCTCTTATCCAAGTCCAAGTACCAGCAAATAACCATTGTGTCTAATTGTTTATTTCCATGTATAAATAGGAAATTACAATGGAGAACTCTAAGCCAAGCGCAGAAGGAGAAGATTCATTGTTGTGTATTTCAACTGAACGAATTTGCTGGTAGGAAAATGGAAATAACAGGGTGTGTAAAGATATCCCAAAATAAAACTGCACACCATAGCACATGGCAAGGAACTCAGCTGTAAGTAATGACAGAGCGATGTAGACTAAAATACATTCTTTATTTTTAAGGGGGAATGGAAAGCAAATAACAAATTATAATTTTACATTCTCATGACATACATACAACTAATTTTTGGCTTCGCTTTTCAGCATTATTTGCTTGAAAAATGTTCTTACTGTATGTGTATTTTGCATATAGAATCTCTACATTAACTACAACACAAATTAGCTATTTAATATTTGCCTGGCTTTTAGATAAAATTTAGCAGCATGCAAATATTGAAGCAGTAAATTATTCATATACTTCATTAACCTTTTGGCACTAGCTGTCTTCACAGAGTTAGCAAATCCTTCTAAATCTATGTGCAATTGTGGACTTGCTTAAAGAGTAACTGACATTTTAAAAATTTTTCCTAAATGAATAACGGACATGAAAATAAGCAACTTTGTAATATATATTATCAGAGAAATCTGCTTCTTTCTCTGACAGGACTGATCATTCATTTTCAAAATTCTCAATTCTGAGGTAAAATCTGCCTTTAGTGAAGGCTGTTTTTTACATTACTGAGATAGGAGATGGCAGTTGCTACTGATAAGAATCTATAAAGAGGAGAGGGGGAAGAAGAAGATGGAAAAAGCTCTGCCTTTAGCTAACTCCAATAAAAGCCCCCTCACCAAGACTGGCGAGAAGATCAAGGCCTCAGTCTTTTTGGGGAGGAGTCTATCAGCATGACACATCTAGAATTGACAATCTTTACCCACTCTTTCTGGCAGTCGTGCTCCAAATCTGTCAGATTGTGAGGGCATCTCCAGGGTACAGTGTCCTCTTCAGGTTACCCACAGATTTTCAGTTTGATTCAGGTTTGGGCTCTGGTTGGGTCATTCCAAACCTTTGAGCTTCTTCTGATTTAGTCATTATTTTGATGATTTGCTGGTATGCTTAGAGTTGTTGTGCTGAAAGGTGAAATTCCTTTTCCGTTTAAGCTTTTTAGCAAAGGCATGAAGGTTTTGATGCAAAATTCACTGATATTTGGAACTGTTCATAATTGCTTCCACTTTGACTAAACCCCCAGTTTCAGCTGCCAAAATATAGCCTTAAAGCATAATGCTGCTTCCACCATGCTTCACTGTGGGTTTTGTAAAGTCAAAAGTTTTCATACACTAAGATTACTATGCCTTTAAACAATTCTGGACTGCTCATATGATGATGTCATGTGTTTGGAAGCTTCTGAGACACACCTGTGGATGTATTTAATGCACACCTAAAACACACTGCTTCTTTGTGTAGCATCATGGGAAAGTCTAAAGAAATCAGCCAAGATATTAGGAAGAGAATTGCGGACTTGCACAAGTCTGACTTATCCTTGGGTATAATTTCAAGATACCTGAAGGTGCCTCATTCATCGGTACAAACAATTATACGCAAGTACAAACAAGATGGGAATGTCCAGCTGTTAAGGGGAGCGGTTGCAGACAACTTTATTTAATGGAACGCAACCGACCCCCCGGTCCGCGATGCAGCCTAGAGGACTGCTGCCGAACACTTTCCGGGTGGAAAGGCAACCGACAACTAAATGATAAACCCCTCCATGTTAACTTCACACCAGACAGGGTATAGCGGTACGCTCTATCTCCATTTACAGCACGGAGGAGAGAGCGACCGGCAACGCACCTAACAATTATCTTAGCCCTTCATGTTAACGCACACGGAAGGGTAAGACGGTTTGCACAGTCTCCAATAACCGCAGGGAGACGTGCGACCGTGGGAACAGCAGTAGCCCTGTCTTTGATACAGGCGCTACGCTATGGGGATTGGCGCTAAAGCGGTTCACACAATCTCCAAGAATGGCAGGGAGACGTGTGACCGGACTATGAGCAGTAGCCCTGTCTACGGTACAGGCGCTTCGCTATAGGAGACGGCGCTAGCGTGCGGGTGTGATTCCCGCCGGGTATTCGAGCACTCAGCCGGCGTGCTACCAGACTGAGCAAACCCGCTCTAATTAGCTCACAGGCGGCTCGGGGTGTAAGGCGAACCCCTTAGTTAGAGCCAGTCAGCGAGGCGAAGCTACCTGCCTACTTTTTCTACCTGCCTAGCTAAAGCTATGGCTCTTCGAGGAGCCCAGAGTAAGCATGCATACCACAAACAGCTAGCTCAAATGATCTGAGCGCGCCGCCATGTTTGTGGGCGGGCCTTTTAAAGATTAAGCCCTGCCCCACTGTCGCACCATTGGTGACGACACCCGTGACCAATCAGGCGGTGCCAGGTCACCGGGTCAGGTGGGTGCCAACCCACCAATCATGATCCGCCAGGTCACGGACATGCGCAGTGCGGCAAATCCTGGACTTAGATTCCGCAAGCCCTGTCTCCCTCTGCAACCCAGGCTTAACATTGCTAGGCACAACTACCTGGGAGACAAACAGTGCTTGCGGACCAGCTAGGCATTGGGGCTGATGGCCATGCTGAGCGGCATCAGCCCTGGCTGGACTGAAATGGGAGACCACAGAAGGTCCTGGACCCATTTCAAATCCAGCACCAGACCAACACCTAACACCAGCAATCGTACCACTCAGGAAGGAGATGGGTTCTGTGTCCCAGAGATGAACATGCTTTGGTCCAAAATGTGCATGTCAACCCAAGGACAAAAGCAAAAGACCTTGTGAAGATGATGGTGTAAGCTGGTAAGACTGTGTCAATAACCACAGTGAAACGAGTAGTGAATCAACATGGGCTGAAAGGCCACTCTGCCAGGAAGAAGCCATTACTCCAAATGAAACATAAAAAAGCCAGATTAATGTTTGAAAATGGACACAGGAACAAACTGGATCAGTTACACCAGTTTTGTCAGGAGGAATGGTCGCAAATTCTGACCAATTATTGTGACAGACTTGTGGAAAGATATCCCAAACGTTTGACCCAAGTCATTCAGTTTAAGGGC
Organism: Phyllobates terribilis; assembly: GCF_046119375.1. Taxonomy (NCBI): domain Eukaryota; kingdom Metazoa; phylum Chordata; class Amphibia; order Anura; family Dendrobatidae; genus Phyllobates; species Phyllobates terribilis. The sequence goes on from NW_027362762.1 coordinate 868,264,483, forward strand.
AATGGTACCAAATACTAATGAAATGTATGTAAACTTTTGACTTTGGAATAAGTAATAAAAATGCCTTAAAACATTCTCTCTCTCTCATTATTCTGGCATTTGGCAAATATTAAACATTTTGGTAATCCTAATTGACCTAAAACAGGAAAGGTGTATTCTGATTTCATGTCAGATATTGAGAAAAACATGCATATGTGTCTTTTTATATAGTGTATGTAAACTTCTGGTTTCAACTGTACTCATCATGACTTTTTACATTTTTATAGATTGGCACATATCAACTTATTTTTGTTATAACTTGCTATGTTTTGTAATTTTGTACAATAGAATCATATTCTATTCATTATTCATCATTATGCAGAGTATCTTTTTTTCTTACAGAGCTGAAAAGATCAGTGAGCATGCGCATTTTCTTACATCCACAAAATACTTCCGGTACGTGACCAGAAAGACGTGTGCCAGCGCATGCGCACTTCTGTTTTTCAGAGCATACTGTGCAGTCGCAAGCCAGCGATTTCTCTGCTCAGGCTGGGATTTCACCTAGCTATTTGGATGATGCAGGAGGCATCACCCATGTAAATCAAAGCAGGAGGACGGCGGGCAGAAGCCAGGGGGAAGGATAAAGGGGCCTGAAGCATCGCCCATCGGACTGGACTGAGAAGATTAGCATACAGTGCAGGAGACATTTAAAAGGTTTTTCGGGAATGCATAAATAGGATGTACGTCGCTCTGTATAAAATATGGTGCCAGGATAAGATACCACTCCATATACTTAGTGAAGAAAAAATCCGGCACTCATAGAGTTGCAGAAATTTATCAGATTTATTAGCAAAGCATTCCAAAACAGTGACGTTTCGGTCTAAAGGACCTTCTTCAGACAGATTGCATATGGTTCACTGCATGTGACAGTGCTGTGAGGAATAGGGGTTCAATGCCCATAGGATTTGCGCAATCCTATGGGCATTGAACCCCTCTTCCTCACAGCGCTGTCACATGAAGTGAACCATATGCAATCTGTCTGAAGAAGGTCCTTTAGACCGAAACGTCCCTTTATTTATATACAACGGAACAAGAGAACAAGAGAAGAAGCTTTATGTTGTGCTTAGCCTGTATTTTAAGTATTCATATACTGTGTTTTGTGAAAAATAATGCAATCATGGGAATAACTCTTTAAGGGTCGTCCTATTTTTCGTCCTCATCACATGGTGGAGGAGCAATAATCATTACCACATCCCAATCTGAGTCTGTACTTGTTTATTATTCCTTGTTGTTCTTACCTGTACTCTGGATTTAGCCTCTAAGGTCACAGCCCCACTATCAGTATGTGGTCAGTATTCGGTCAGTATTTTTTCTGAGGAGTGGGAGCAAAAACCAGGTGAGGAACAATCAGAGAAAATGTATAATAGAAACAAGTCACCAATTCTGCATTTATCACCCACTCCTGGTTTTGGCACCCACTCCTGAGAAAAAATACTGACCAAAAACTGATAATGGGGCCGTGGTCTAATGCGTATATACTTTTTCCCCACTGCATAGTTGCATATTTTTATGTACAGAATTCCTAACATAGTCTGTTATGCGCTTCATTCTACTTTAGTCCATTAAATCAGATATCTCAAGTGCTATGGCTTAAATATCTCTTTACTCATTAAATTGCTATTTGTTGCATTAATTACCCAATTACTGTTTCCTTCCCTGTTCATCCTCCTCTATCTTTGCTATGGTTTTAATTATGTGTTTTAGTGTCTTATTTGTTTTTATGAATCATGGGCAGCCAATTTGTATGTCATAAAGAGTTCATTATATTTTCATTATATTAACCTATTGGTGTAATTTTTCATTGGTAGAGTCGATTGTGTTCTCTGGCAGGGAATGTGCCTGAGCTGCTGCTGCTGTTGATCATAGGAGGGCCCCAATAAGCCACAATATGTCTCAGTTGGCCTTGGCTCCACTATAAGTATTTGGTCAGTATTTGATCAGTATTTGGTAAGTATTTTTTCTCAGGAGTAAAAGCCAAAACCAGGTGAGGAACAATCAGAGAAAAGGTATAATAGGAACAAGTCACCAGTTCTGCATTTATCACCCACTCCTGGTTTTGGCTCCCACTCCTGAGAAAAAATACTGACCGAATACTGACCAAATACTGATAGTGGGGCTGTGGCCTTAAAGTTGAATCCTGGAAATTAGCTTATTATTATTATTGGAATTAAATATTACTAAATGTATAAGATATATATATATATATATATATATATATATATATATATATCCTATAGGCATTTGTGCATGTATGGTGTGGGTTGCCAGCAACAGAAAAGGGCAGGTATTGCGTAACCAAACCCAATAATAGTGCCCCCTGAGTGCTTTATTAAAACAATTAATCTTCCTTGAAAGTATTAAAGGGAATCCGTAGGATAGGGCATCAATGTATGATCGGCCGGGGTTCCGCATGCGGCACCCCCGCCGATCAGCCGTTATCGGTGCCAGCAGAGGCAGTCTCCGGCCGGAAGTCCTTACCTTCTGGGTCCTGGCCGTCTAACTGTAATGGCCGCCGCGGGGGACTGCACATCTGCCTCCCATTCAGTTGAACTAATTAACGATAGTGCTGTGTATATATTCCTAGTATTGAGCAAATTTGTTTGGCATTTCTAATTTGGGTTCCTGTTCGGGGTTCCGGTCTTTTCGGGCGAAAAAAACGGCTCCGCCCATGAACATCCCTGATTTGCCATGCTGTCACGCAGATAACATCGGCGTGACAGCGTGGCAAATCAGGGATGTTCATAGGCGGAGCTGATTTTTTGGCGCGAACAAGCCGGAACACCGAACAGGAACCCGAATTTGAAATGCCGAACAAATTGGCTCAACACTATTTTTAACATAGTATAGGCAGTGGTTAAAGGAGAATGGCGCCAAAAACTGAAACTTGCCACTCAAGCATTTTAAAATTTAGAAAGAGAGGTATGTAAATTCAGAAGACAGTTGTACACAAATGTAATTTCAGTTTTGGAGTTTTGGCTGTGGTTATTTCAAATATTTAAAGTATTTTTCGAATTTGAAGTGTTTCTGCTCATTACACCGTTTATCCAAAGCATCGCACAATGTTTTCAGCAGCCAAATAAAATTGATTTTAAAAGGCACAACAGAAGCATAGCGAACATTCAATGCATTCTGTACATCATTTCACTAAAGACTCCAAAAAAAAATCTCAAGCCAAAATAAATGAAACAAAATCAATCTGTTCAGATTTGTTCCTGAGCAGGAACATGTGCAGTAATTTATACAAACACGACCAGACATAATTCCTCTCCACATTAACTTTGTATTGACTGTGATTGTATCAGGAAAGCTTTTACAAAAACGTCATTAAAAAATATTTACCAATGTATTAAAGAGATCATAAAGCTGTGACAACTCCAATAAGCCAGAAATTAAAATAAGTAACAATTGTGCATATACACATTGATTATTCAGCATTATTGGCTGTTTTGGTTTACCGCTTAAGGCTGTGTAGTTCAGCCTACAAAAGCAATTAACCCCTTAACACCTGGGCACTGCAATTTTTAATTTTTGCTACTTCCCCCCCCCCCCTTCTTCAAAGAGACATAACTTTTCTATTTTCTTTTTTTCTGTTAACATAGATGTGTGAGGGCTTGTTTTGTACAGGATGAGTTGTAGTTTTGAATTACACCATTCATTTTACTATAACCTAAAAAACAGGAAAAAAATTCAATGTGGGATGAAAGGGTGAAAAAAATGCAATTCTCACAGTTTTTTTAGGTTTTCTCTTTACAATGTTCACTGCACAGTAAAAATGACCTCACAACAGGATTCTCCCGGTCAGTATGATTACAACAATAAAAGCCTAGATATTTTTTTTTTACTTAAGTGAGGAGAAAAATTGAGAAGCTTGTAAACTAATTAATGTGTTTCTCTCGTCATTTTCTGAGTACCATCATTTTCTATTTTTTTTTTTGTCTATTATTTGTGTGGCTAGCTGATTGCTTCATTGATAATACCATATTGGGCTTCATTTTGATAACTCCTTATTGTAATTTTTTTTAGGGAAATGTGGTGCCCAAAAAAAAACACAATTCTGGCATTTAATTTTTACTCTTTACGGCATTTACTGATCTGGTTAATTAATTTTATATTTTGATAGACTGAACTTTTACAGTCACAATGCAGCTAAATATGTTTACTTATTATTTTTAAAATGTTCTTTCTTTTTAATGGGAGAAACAAGGTGTGATTAGTATGTTTATGTTTTTTTTTAAATCTTTTATATTTTTTTAAACTTTTTATTTTTTACTTTTATTTTTTAGTTTTCCCAGGGGATGTGAACCTGTGATCATCTGATCATTTATATTATATACTGCAATACTGCAGTGTTACAGCATATAAGGGAATTGTGGTTTTCTGAAGGAGCTTAGCCTACAGCTGAGCTTCATTGGAGGATCAAGATGGAGGCGAAACAGGACTTCAGCAAGAACACGGCTTCCATGGTAACCCATATTATTAGAATATAAGGAGTCCGCAAAACCTAAAAAAAATCGACCCCTGAAGGAAAATAGAATAAATCACCTGTAAAGAAAATCTTAGGCACAAAAATGGAAACTGATTTTTAAATGACTGTATTTATTGAGCCAAACCATACGAGACAGATTACATGCCAACGTTTTGGCCCTTGTGGCCTTTATCAAGGTTATCTGCCAGGTGCTCATCAGTGGATAGGGGATATCTGTCCTGATGTTCGTCGGTGTGTTGGGAATATCTGGGGGAACGGCGTGTTCTAGCACGCTAGTGTCTAGACAAGAAGAGGAGGTGAAGGAACATGTGCTTAGCTCTTCAATCCAATGATAGAAGTAATGGAGTCATCAGAGGCTCCTGGATCTCAATGCAAAATTTATAACAGAGCCCCCACATTTATAATACTGGTGTTTTTATTTGTAGAACAGAGAAATTTGACCCCTTATTCACCAGGACAAGAAGCAACAGTTACTTTTACACCCCCTATAGCTTTACTGATGGATGGCATGATATAAACTTTTTTTGGGGGGGGATCTCCCACTACACTAGGTGCATGGTAAATTGCATACAATGGAGACAGAGATGATCAATACAACTAACTCTGATAGCTCATATTTTTAAAGCGAATCTGTCAGCACAAAATGATTGTTCAAACTAACCACAAGCACTCACTGCACTCTTGTCGTAACTAAACAATTCAGTGCAATTTTTTACCTACTTGTTTTCCCTCTATCTCCACCCTCCTCTGGCTCCTGTTAATTGAAAGCTGTCAATCAAGGAAGAAAGGAATAGAGATAGATGCAAAATAAGTACCGTATTTTTCGGACCCTAAGACGCACTTTTTACCCCCAAATTTGGAAGGAAAATAGGGGGTGCGTCTTATGGTTCAAACTTAACTTACCGGTGGTGCGGTGGTGGTTGAGCAGGATCGCAGGGCCCTCCATTCCCTCCCTCTATCAGGACGGTGGCGGCAGCAGAAGAAGAGATGAGGCGGGTCGGTATCTGGCTGGTGGCTGGGCATCGGGGCCAGTGTCTGGCTGTGAAGCAGAGAGGCGTGAGCGGCCGCCGGAACCAGTACATGAACTCTGCCACGCCAGCGGCCATTTTCCTGTAGATCACAGCTTCGGGAAGATGGCTGCGGCCACCGGAAAGCCACTCACGCAGGTCTGCCACGCTGCTCACAGCAAGATACCGGCCCCGGTACCAGGCCCCGACCCCCGGTACCAGGCCCCCAACACCAGGCACCAGATCCCCAGCACCAGGCTCCAGGCCTCCAACACCAGGCCCCCAGCCCCAGGCCCCCAGAACCAACCGACAGCCAGACACCGGCCCCCAGCCAGGTACGTGCCCCGCAGCATCTCACCTCTTCTGCTGCAGATGGAGGGAACGGAGGGCCCTGCGAGCCTGCTTCACCACCACCGCAACTTACCGTTGCTGGAGCACCGGCTGCTCACATCCAGGGTCCGCAGCATTCCTCCACTTCCGCTGGCTTCCTGAACTACCCTGCCTCTTGTGACCCCCGCTCCACCGCCCCCCAAGGTAAGATACCTATTCAGACTATAAGATGGACCCCCATCTTAGAAAAAAAAATTTCTTCCTATTTTCCACCCCAAAATTTGGGGTGAGTCTTAGGGTCCGGTGCGTTTTATACTCCAAAAAATAGAATTAGACTTACCGGTAATTCGGTTTCTAATAACCCACCACGACAGCACACAGGAGGATGTAGCCCCACCCTAATAGGGACAGGAAATATGAAGAGGTTTAAATAGCCCCTTCCACATTCTCCCTCCAGTGTTATTACAAAGCACCACAAGAGTATTGATGCTTTAAATTAATTTTTATTTCTACTGATCAAGCTGTCGTAGAAACAATAAGGGAGGGGGAGGGAATTACCCTTGCGGTCGTGGTGGGTTATTAGAAACCGAATTACCGGTAAGTGTAATACTATTTTCTCTAATAACCCCCCACGACAGCACATAGGAGGTATACCAAAGATATACTAGGGAGGGACAATAGCCTGAAGGACCTTCCTTCCGAAGGCTAAATCTCCAACAGACATTAGGTCTAGTCTGTAGTGTTTGGAGAAAGTATGAATTGAGGACCATGTGGCAGCTCTGCAAATCTGTTCGATGGATGCGCTGGCTTTTTCAGCCCAGGAGACAGATATCGCCCTTGTAGAATGGGCCTTGAGCTTTGCTGGAGGAGGTAGATCCTGGATCTGGTAAGCCTCCGTAATCGCCCTCTTAATCTTGTTAGCTATTGTGGATTTTGCTGCTTTCTTTCCTCTGTTTGGACCTTGTGTATGGACAAATAGGTTCTTGTCTTTCCTTCCTTCTTCTGTTTCCTGAAGATAGTGCAGTACTATTCTCCGAACATCCAGAGTATGGAATTCCATCTCTCTTTTGTCTTTTCGGTTGTGACAAAAAGATGTAAGGATTATCTCCTGACATCTGTGGAACTTTGAGACCACCTTTGGTAGAAATGAAGGGTCAAGTTGGATAATTAGAAGATCTTCCAGGATTCTCAGGTAGGGTTCGTTGACCGAAAGGGCCTGTAGTTCTCACACTCTTCTGGCTGTAGTTATTGCCACCAGAAAAGCCGTTTTCCAGGTTAGCCTGTCCAGTCTTATGGTTGATAAGGGCTCAAAGGGTGGAAGGGTTAACCCTTTCAGAACAATGTTAAGGTCCCAGGGGGGAACCAGGTCTGTTACTCTAGGGTGGATGCAGGTGGCTGCTGTCATAAATTTTTTCACCCACTGATGTTACGCTAGTCTTTGATCGAAGTATGAACTTAACGCCGCTACCTGGACCTTAAGTGTACTAGGTCTGAGACCTTTGTCCAGACCTTCTTGTAAAAAGTCTAGAATCTGAGCCATATCAGCCCTATGAGGGTCTGGACGAGTGGGTGCACACCACCTTAAGAAGGTTTTCCAGATCTTATGGTAAATGGTGTTCGTTACAGGTTTCCTGCTCTTCTGGAGAGTTTTGATGACTTTCTCTGAGAGGCCTCTTGTTTTTAATATCAGGAATTCAGAAGCCAGGCAGTTAGGTGTAGTCTCTCGGGATCCGGATGGTGAATCGGTCCCTGGAGAAGGAGATCCTTGATGGGAGGAAGGATTAGAGGGCTCTCCACACTCAGACTGGTTAACATTCCGAACCAACTTCTTTTTGGCCAGCGAGGGGCCACTAGGATTACTTTGGTCCCTTCATTCCTTATATTCTGTAAAGTTTTTGAAAGGATAGGTAGTGGGGGAATGGCATACGCTAGTTTCAATTCCCATTTGTAAGCGAATGCGTCTACGCCCAGGCAAGGGCCTTTTGGATCCAGGGAGAAATATTGAGGTACTATCGTGTTCTGGTGTCCGGCGAAGAGATCTACCTCTGGATATCCCCATCTCTCGACTAACATCTGGAAGACGTCTGGGTTTAGGCTCCACTCTCCTGGATGAATCTTTGTTCTGCTTAAGATGTCGGCCTGGATATTGACTGAACCTTTGATATGAAGGGCCGACAAGGATAGAAGATGTTCTTCGGCCCAGGAGAATATTCTTGCTGAGATTGCTTTTAAGCTTTCGTATCTTGTGCCCCCTTGATGACAAAGGTGGGCTACCGTGGTGATATTGTCTGAAAATATTTGAATGTGAGATTTCTGGACCAGAGGCTCTGCTGTTTTGAGGACTTCCTCTACGGCTTTTAGTTCTCTGAAATTTGATGAGCGTTGGCTCACCTCTTTGGTCCATATATCCTGGAATAGCTCTTGGGAGACCATGGCTCCCCATCCCTTTTCGCTGGCATCCACCTTTATGGTTACCAGCGGATTCTGGATCCATGGTACTTCTCTGTTCAGATTTTTTCCGTTCAGCCACCAGAATAGAGAGGTCCTTACTCATGGTGGTATAGGGATTCTCCTGTTCAGAGACCGTGGGGATCCGCCCCAATTCGTAAGGATGTGGGTCTGTAATGTTCGGGTATGCGCCAGAGCCCAGGCCACCAACTGAATACAGGATGTCATAGACCCGAGGACCGACATGGCGTCTCTTAATGATAGTAATCTTCTGCTCCTTAGGACATTGATTTTTGCTTTTAACATGACCTGTTTTTGTTTGGGCAGAAATTACATCTGGCTGTGGGAATCCAATAGTACTCCTAGAAATGTTTTTGTCATGGAGGGAACCATATCTGATTTTTTCTGGTTCACTAACCAGCCCAGAGACGATAGTCTGAGTGGTCAACTGTAGATGTTCTCGGAGTACTGGTACTGAGGGCCCGATTAATAGGTCGTCGAGGTATGGTACTATTGAAATGTTCTGACCCCTGATATAAGCCATGACTTCTGCCATGACTTTTGTAAATATTCGCGGGGCTGATGAAATTCCAATTGGGATAACATTGAATTGATAGTGGACTATTTGGTTCCCTTGAGCCACTGCGAATCTTAGGAACCTCCTGTGAAGCGGATGTATGGGGATGTGGTAATGTGCATCCTGGAGGTCGATTGTGGCCATGACAAGGTCCTGTCCTATCAGGGGGACCGTCGACCTGATGGATTCCATCTTGAATCATTGGCAGTGGATATACTGATTCAGTTGCCTTAGATTGCTTATAACTCGGTGTGAGCCATTTGGTTTTTTTATTAGGAAGAGTCTGGAATAATGTCCTGTGCCTATCTCTCTTGTAGGAACCAGGGATATCACCCCTGAGGACAATAGGTCTGTAAGACCGGATATCAGGGTGGCCTGACGACTGAGAGGAGAGCGGTGTTAACCTTATCCTCTCGGGAGGATAGGAGGAGAAATTTATTTTTACTCCGAACTCGACAACCCTCAGGACCCATGGATCTGAGCAGATTTCTTTCCATTGAGGGAGAAAATTTGAGATGTGGCCCCTGACTGTCCTGACTTCATGGTCTGGTCTGACGTTGGTTTTGGGAGAGAAAAGATTTTTGCCTCCTCTACCTTTTGGGCAGTTCCATCGTCCTGTTTTGCCTTTACCCCTATATTGAGGGGTCTGCTCTTGGGAGGGACGAAAAGGCCCCTTCTTCACATTCCTAGGTTCCGGGAGGGCCTTCTTCTTATCTGAGGCCTTCTCTAGAAGATCATCTAGGGCTGGCCCGAACATGTATTTCCCTTTAAGGGGATGGAACACAACTTAATTTTTGATGCCACGTCGCCGTTCCAGGATTTCAACCATAGGGCCCTTCTTACAGAATTTGATAGCCCAGATGCTCTTGTCGCCATGCTCACGGATTCTGCAGAGGCGTTTGCTAAAAACCCCATAGCTTTCTGTAGAAGCAGTAGGGATGCCAAGATGTCTTCTCTGGGGGTGCCTGAAACTAGGTGTTCCTCCAGTTGATCTAGCCAACGAGCCATTGATCGAGCTACGCCCGTAGAGACTGCGTTGGTGCTTAATACTGTTGCCGAGGTCTCACAGGATTTTCTGAGTAGTCCCTCCATTTTGCGTTCCAAAGGGTCTTTTAATTGAGAGGAATTTTCAAAGGGCAGTGTGGTTTTCTTTACTACTCGTGCAATTTGGATATCCACTCTTGGGACTTCAGACCAGCATTCTGCCATCTCATTGTCTACAGGAAATCTATCCCTTAACTCTGTAGGGGTATTTAATCTCTTTTCTGGAGATTCCCACTCCTCTAAGACTAAGTCCCTAATACTCTGGTGTATAGGGAACACCAATTTTTTCCTGGAACGTAGCCCCCCAAACATCTGATCCTGTACTGTTTGGGGCACTTTTTCTTCCTCAACCTCCATAGTTCTCCTTACTGCCATGAGGAGTTCCTCCAAGCTATCTGATGGAAAGTAATATCTCTCTCGTTGGGAGTTATCAGGGGTTGGACTTAGTTCACCTTCCTCTGAAAGATCTTCTGAGATATATATCTCCTCTAGAGAATCTTCCTCCCCTCCCTCTAGCGGGCTAATTGTCCTCTTTTTGGCTGCTGAGGGAGTAGATGTAGAACCCTGACTAGGTGAGGGCGTAGGGAGAGTGACCGAGGCTAAGGAGGATTTGATCTTCTGACGTACAATCCCCTTTATCTCCTCCATTAAGGAAGGTTGTTCCTGCCTGATAATCTTCTCCGTACATTCCTTGCATAGGGGCTTTCTATGGGAGGACGATAGTTTTTTTGTACAGATGGGACATCTGCATGACGGTTTAACTTTTTCTCCAGATGCAGGTTCCTTGTCCCTCTACAAGAGAGGGGAGACGGGGAGGGGAGCTATAATCACTATTTCCTGCATCTGGGAGATGGACTACCAGTGCCATACTTACTGGAACCGGACCGGCGCTGGGCTCTACAGACGCAGAGCAAGAAGCTTCAACAGACATGGTTTTGTCCTACCTGTAGATGTCTTCCTGTCCAGGGCTCCTTTTATGGGCGACCGGACCAGCGCCTCCCTCTGTTTAGAGGGCTCCTCCCCCCGGTGTCCAGGTGAAGATTTCTGATCACCAGCGGCATTCCGCTCTTTCCCCCATAGCTTTTTGATGTGGTCCACAGTGGAACGCAAACTGCCGGAAGTGACGTCATCATCCACCGTCCGGCGTCCGACGTCACTTCTGGCGCCGCGGCGTGCGCTCCACATCCTGGAGCCGGCATCACCCGCACATCCAGTGGGGGGAGAGGAGGAGGAGATGGACCGGAGAGCTCAGAGAGGCCTCCAGTCAGAAGATCCTGCAGACCTTGCCCGAGAGCGCAGACTGCAGGAGGGGGTCCCGAATCCGGAGGAGACGGGAGCAGTGCCCTGAGGAGGAGAGGTAAAGACCGCTCGATCCTCCGCTGACCGGCTAGTAACTTTCCCCAGTGCCTGTCGCCGGCCCAGCACACCGGGGATGACCTCTTCATCTGTGATAGGGACAGGAAATAACACTGGAGGGAGGATGTGGGAGGGGCTATTTAAACCTCTTCGTATTTCCTGTCCCTATTAGGGTGAGGTTACATCCTCCTGTGTGCTGTCGTGGGGGGTTATTAGAGAAAATATGGTAAGCGCAAAGGTGCATTGAACTATTTGAACATGCCAAGGGGTCATTGAGCACCTGTGCTTGGTTTGAACAGTCATTTTTTACCTCAATAGGTTCAATGGTAAATGTTTAAAATAGTTTTGCAATACAGTAATAATGTATTTTAATTAGACCTTAGATAATATCATACAAATATAAGGTGGTATATGGTTATTCTTTTATGTCGAGAGCAGGTGTTGGAACATCAAGCTAAGATTTCAATCCAACAAGGGGTAAATTTGTTCTTAAAAATTGTCTGTACATGTGTATGGTTCCATAGTGCAAGTTATTTTGCACAGTCTAGTGTATGCGCAGACTTGCTTCCATCAGCCCAATTACTTCAACCAAAGGTATTGGAGAGAAAAGTAAAATTTTTGAATACTACAATGCTCTAGAAAAAAGTCCTTGGATGAAAAATATGAGGAATCTATTTTCCTATTGCTGAATATAAAATTCTGAAAATTACAATATAGCCGAAGCTGCACTGGACTTTTTATTACTATTAATATATTGAAGCGAAAACACAAAGTACAAATACAGGACACCATAATATACCTGACAACGTTTATAGCCCTTGTTTATGGGTATAATATTATTAAGTCATTTACATTTAACATAATTGTAGTTTAAAATACATTACAATCATTAAGTACTTTTATAGCAATGAATTAATACAATTTATGCTGAGTATATAAAAGCTATAAAATGAATTTTATGAATCTATAAAATTACAGCTATAACATAAGCTAAAAAGCAATTAGGTGTCAGAAGAAAATCTAATGCTAGAATAGGCAACTTTTGTAAAAAAGTTAAGTTTGGTTAGCTTTTTTTTCATGGTGCCTCCTCTTCTCTTGGATCAATCTATATAGCATGAAAAACTCATAAATAGCAATTATTCGCTTTGTGCAGCCTTTGATGTTGTTCTTTTTGACCTGAAGTAGGAAAAGTGATGGCCGCAGGATGCACAAAGCAGCTCTGTAGCCAGCAGGTGAGTCATTCACATTTAATGACTTGCCGCCTGCAAATCAGATGGAAGTTTTCATACATAATTCTCTGCAACCTGATCTCTCAGACAAATGGGAAGAAAACATGATTTTGTGAAATCATAGAAAATAATCTGCACATATACCTATATACTACAGTGGGTACAGAAAGTATTCAGACCCCTTTACATTTTTCACTCTTTGTTTCATAGCAGCCTTTTGGTAAATTCTAAAAGTTCATTTTTTCTCATTAAAGTACACTCTGCACCCCATCTTGACTGAAAAAAAACAGAAATGTAGAAATTTTTGCAAATTTATTAAAAAAGAAAAACTGAAATATCACATGGTCATAAGTATTCAGACCCTTTGCTCAGACACTCATATTTAAGTCACATGCTGTCCATTTCCTTGTGATCCTCCTTGAGATGGTTCTACACCTTCATTGGAGTCCAGCTGTGTTTAATTAAACTGTGTTTAATTAAGATCTCACAGCTCACAGTGCATGTCAGACCAAATGAGAATCATGAGCTCAAAGGAACTGTCCAAGGAACTCAGAGACAGAATTGTGGCAAGGCACAGATCTGGCCAAGGTTATAAAAGAATTTCTGCATTACTCAAGGTTCCTAAGAACACAGTGGCTTCCATAATCCTTAAATGGAAGAAGTTTGGGACCACCAGAAGTCTTCCTAGACCTGGCCGTCCAGCCAAACTGAGCAATCGTGGGAGAAGAGCCTTGGTGAGAGAGGTAAAGAAGAACTCAAAGATAACTATGGCTGAGCTCCAGAGATGCAGTAGGGAGATGGAAGAAAGTTCCACAAAGTCAACTATCACTGCAGCCCTCCACCAGTCGGGCCTTTATGGCAGAGTGGCCTGACGGAAGCCTCTCCTCAGTGCAAGACATATGAAAGCCCGCATTGAGTTTGCTCAAAAACACATGAAGGACTCCCAGACTATGAGAAATAAGGTTCTCTGGTTTGATAAGATGAAAATAGAACTTTTTGGTGATAATTCTAAGCGGTATGTGTGGAGAAAACCAGCACTGCTCATCACCTGCCCAATACAATCCCAACAGTGAAACATGGTGGTGGCAGCATCATGCTATGGGGGTGGTTTTCAGCTGCAGGGACAGGACGACTGGTTGCAATTGAAGGAAAACATGAATGCGGCCAAGTACAGAGATATCCTGGGTGAAAACCTCTTCCAGAGTGCTCTGGACCACAGACTTGGCCGAAGGTTCAGCTTCCAACAAGACAATGACCCTAAGCACACAGCTAAAATAACAAATGAGTGGCTTCAGAACAACTCTGTGACCATTCTTGAATGGCCCAGCCAGAGCCCTGACCTAAACCCAATTGAGCATCTCTGGAGAGACCTGAAAATGGCTGTCGACCAACGTTCACCATCCAACCTGATGGTACTGGAGAGAATCTGCAAGGAAAAATGGCAGAGGATCCCAAATCCAGCTGTGAAAAACTTGTTGCATCATTCCCAAGAAGACTCTTGGCTGTTCTAGCTCAAAAGGGTGCTTCTACTCAATACTGAGCAAAGGGTCTGAATACTTATGACCATGTGATATTTCAGTTTTTCTTTTTCAATAAATTTGCAAAAATTTCTACATTTCTGTTTTTTTTCAGTCAAGATGGGGTGCAGAGTGTACTTTAATGAGAAAAAAATGAACTTTTTAGAATTTACCAAATGGCTACAATGAAACAAAGAGTGAAAAATTTAAAGGGGTCTGAATACTTTCCGTACCCACTGTATATTAAAGTGACTGATAGTGATGGAATGATGATAGAATAGGATAGGAGGAGATTGAAGAAAGTTCTTTAATAGGGGCAAAGAATTGATTCATCTGGAGAAGGCAATACTGTCATGGCAGCCATAGTATACAGTATAAAAAGTGGCACTACAATACTGCTTTAAAGTTTGTGAATTTTCATATTTCTGCATAAAAAGAGTGTTTTCAATCAATAGGTTGACAATTTGATATGAGTGGGCAATCTGTTTTATTTAAACAAAAGGGATCTATGAAAGTCTGATATTATAGCTGTATGAAAAGACTTAGACGGCACAATAGAGCTTTTGATTTACATGAGAAGTATAATATTTGGAGAAGAAAAAACACTGCATTATTGCATAAAACTCCATGCCATCTATGAAGCATGGTGGTGATTGTATCATGGTTTGGGCCTGTTTTAATGCATCTGGGCCAGTATGGGCTGCCATTTTTCAGGAACTAAGCAAATTCTAAACTAAAATGACAGGACATCTGCCCATGAGCTGAATCTCAAGAGAACATGGGTCATGTGCAAAAACAACGAACCAAAGCACACAGGAATTTTTAAAGATGAATAAAGTTAAAGTTTTGGAATGGTTACATCAAAGATCTGACCTTAAGCATATAGAAACATTGTGGAAAGATCGGAAGTGAAAAGTGCATGGAAGAACTTGACAGAGTTGTTGTAAGTTGGAATGGGCTAAAATTCCTTTAAAGGGAATCTGTCAGCAGGTTTTTGTTATGTAATCTGAAGACAGCAGGATATAGGGGCTGTAACACAAATTTCAGTGATATGTCACATCTTTGGCTGTGTGTAGTTGTTTACTTAGAATGAAGGTTTTATTGCCAAGAGACTATCACTGCCCGGACCAAAGCTCACATGACTGCTAGGCTAACCTCGCCTCCTCCTCTGATAAGCAGCTCACTGGCAATAGATTATGTAAACACAGACAGCTGTGGTATGGGCTGGCTTACCTTTCTGAGCTCTGCTATATCTAAAAACTCTGTGTCACAACTACTGCACCCAGTAAACTAAGTGATACATCGCTGGAATCAGGGTCTCTTTTCCTCCATTATGCTGCTCTCAGGTGAGGTTGCAAAAACCTGGTGACAGACTCTCTTCAACCCCTTTGCGACCTTGGATGTGTGACTATGTTCAATTTTATATCCCTGGACTCCATGCAGGCTCCGGCGCTGAGCCTGCATGTTTTCGGGCACATGACAGCTGATCTGTACAGCTGACATGTGCCCCTAACAGCCGCGGGAGGAATCACGATCCACCCGCGGCTGTTAACATGTTGAATGCCGTTATCAATCTCCGTCAGTGGCATTTAACATGGCCGCGCCGGAAGCGCACCACTAATCCCGCCCATCGGCGCCCGTGTCACATGACCGTGGTTCGCCGATGGGTTGACTTGACAACCCTGGGTCTGCAGGAGACCCCTGTGGTTGACATTGCCGGGATGCTATGAGTGCCGCCCAGCGGTTGGCGCTCATAACAAGTGATAATTTTTGCTACACACAGCAGGGTGCAGCACAGGTGATCGGATGTTCGCAGATTCTTGTCTCCAATGAAGACTTTTGAAGCATGTGAAAAGTAAAAAAAAATGTTTTATAAATATTAAAAAATATATAAACGTTCAATTCGCCCCCTTTTTGCCTCATTCAAAATAAAACAAAAAAAAATCAAATATACACATATTTGATATCACCGCATTCAGAATTGCCCAATCTATCAGTATATAAAAATAATTAATTAATTGGTAAATGACATTACAAGAAAAAAAATCAAAACACCAGAATTACGTTTTTTGGTCGCCGCGACATTGCAATAAAATGCAATAACAGGAGATCAAAAGATCGTATCTACTACAAAATGCTATCAATAAAAACGTCAGCTCAGCGCGCAAAAAAATAAGCCTACACCCGGCCCCAAATCCTGAAAAATGGAGGCTCTACGGGTCTCAGAAAATGACAACTTTTTTTTTTTTTTTTTTTTGCGAAGTTTGGATTTTTTTTCATCACTTAAATAAAAAAGAAACTATACATGTTTGGTATCTATGAACTTGAAATGACCTGGGGAATTATAATGGTAGGTCAGTTTTAGCATTTAACAAGCCCTCATATTGATATATTGACAGAAAGATAATCAAAAGTTATGGCCCTGGCAAGACAGGGAGCAAAAAACGAAAATGCAAAAACGGATAAACCCAAAGTAGTGAAGCGGTTAAGCTGATGTACAGAACTAATCAACTATTTCTGGAAAATTTTAGATGCAGTTATTGCTGCACAAAGAGGTCACATCAGACACAGAGAGCAAAGGTTCACGTACTTTTGCTATTCACAAATATGTGATATTGGATCTTTTTCCACATGTAAAAAAATGACAAAATCCAATATTTTTGACTCATTTGTTTGATTTATTTCTCTTTATCTACCTTTAGGAAGTGTGAAAATTTTATGTAGTTTTAGGTCAAATTTATGCACAAATATGTACAATTCTGAAGGTTTCACAAACTCTCACGCATCACTGTATATAGTAATGCTAAGTGGTATTTAGTAGTGATGAGCGAGCATGCTCGTTACTCGAGATTTATGAGCATACTCGGGTGAACACCAAGTACCTTCAGCATGCTCAGTGTTATGTTGAATCACTCCTGTGTGCATGATTTGCGACTGTTAGACAGCTTTAATACATGCTCGACGAAAAGGTTAACAGAACATACTCGCTCATCACTAGTATTTAGGATTATTCAACATCTGTGGTTCTCAACTCATTAGATTAGAGTTGTAAGCATTGATGGGCATTGTAAATATGTCTTTGTTTAATATTAGTTAGCAAACATAATAGCTGGTTGCCACTTATACTAACTATGTTATGTAGGATAGGAAAAAGGAGGAGCTTGATGAACTAGTAAATAGGTTTAATGGTAAAGAAGCTATTTGTTATGGTCCAATAGAAATAAGACCATCCAGCTAATAGTAATGCCTTTAATTAGTAACAATCTTTAGAACAGCACTCCAAAAAACTCCTCAAACAACCAACACCTCCAAATCCAGAACCAGGCAATATGAAACTAATACTGGCAATCTCAATTACTTTGTTTCTCATTTGTTCCTGAATTTCTTTGGATCGCAGCATGATGTCTAGTTTTTGAAGATCTTTTGGTCTACTTCACTTTTTCAGGCAGGTCCTATTTAAGTGATTTCTTGATTGAGAACAGGTGTGGCAGTAATCAGACCTGTGTGTGGCTAGGGAAATTTAACTCAGCTTCCCAAAGATGTGATAAACTACAGTTAATTTATGTTTTAAGGTGGGAGGGGCAATCAGTTTTTGACACAGGGCCCTGTAGGTTTGGATTTCTTTTCCCCTAATTATAAAGACCTTCATTTAAAAACTGCATTTTTGTTTACTTGTATTATCGTTGTCTAATATTTAGATGTGTTTTGTGATCTGAATCATTTAAGTGTGACAAACATGCAGAAGAATAAGAAATCAGGAAGGGGGAAACACTTTTTCACACCACTGTATATCTCTCTCTACACCTCCAATTTCATATAGAGGCATACAGAAGGCTTTTTCTTGGATTCCGTTGATGGCTTGTCACATAGATGTATTCCTCTATAAAAGCATTAACTCTAGAGGAACATACAGTACAGACCAAAAGTTTGGACACACCTTCTCATTTAAAGATTTTTCGGTATTTTCATGACTCTGAAAATTGTACATTCACACTGAAGGCATCAAAACTACCTCTTGAAGCTCATCAAGAGAATGCCAAGAGTGTGCAAAGCAGTCATCAAAGCAAAAGGTGGCTACTTTGAAGAACCTAGAATATAAGACATATTTTCAGTTGTTTCACACTTTTTTGTTAAGTATATAATTCCACATGTGTTAATTCATAGTTTTGATGCCTTCAGTGTGAATGTACAATTTTCAGAGTCATGAAAATACAGAAAAATCTTTAAATGAGAAGGTGTGTCCAAACTTTTGGTCTGTACTGTATATCCATAATAATGTACCGTATACGCTATATACTTTTACTCCGAGCCATTGTATCTCTGCTCCCCGCTTGTCTTCTGTTTCCATTGAATACAAACGCCACAGCCCATATACCACATAGGACCAATGCACACAATCACTGACCTCTGTGGTCTCAGACTGCATACTGCAGAGACCAGGTAATGGCTACAATGGTTATGTGGAGTTTAAATTGAGTCTGTCAACAGGATTTGCACCCACCCCAAACTATTTATATGCATGTATCGCTTTTAAAGACAAATCCTGCAATACCTTTGCATGGCCAGTTTGGTCTTCTGGTACTGAGAAATCTGTGCTTGAATTGATATACAAATTAGGCTGAAGAGCTATTGTAAAATTGCAGGTCTCAAGCCTCGGTTCCACCAGTTTTATTCCCCACCTGCCTACTCTCCTCCTACTTGACTGAGGGCTCCTTTACCTGTAGCAGAGAGGCTGTCAGTCAAGCAGTAGGAGGCGGCACTGGGCGGGGAATAGAGCTGTAGTGACAGAGGCTTCAGATACCGCAGCTCTTCATCCACATTTGCATATTAATTACAACTCAAATTTCACAGTAACGGAGCAACAGAATGTAAAGGTATTGCTGGACTTGTCTTTGAAAGACCTACATATAAATCTTATACATATAAATCTTTCAAAGACATATAATGTCTTTGAAATGCACATATAAATAGTTTGAGAGGTTAAATCCTGCTATTTCCTTTTAAAAGCTATGTTGTTTGCAGCCAATGTAAACAGATGATGAGCATCGAGTGAGAATCGAGGAAGAGGGATTTTAATGTATGGAAGAAAAAAAAAAGGTTATATATTATTTCATTATTTTACATATACTGTGTGCAGCTTTTTCATTATCTTGGCCAAATCCTTTAATTTATCTCATTTACGACTTGTGGATCACAACAGACATTTAGAGAGTTGAATTTATTACAAGATATAAAATATGGCACTGGGACTTTTCTATCACTTTATCAGAACCAATTTGGGGTTCAGGAACTTTTGTCATATTTCTCAGCATCTATGATCTACCATCAATGTCTTAAATCTCACTTTTAACCCAATATAATTTGCAGGGTTTTGTTTTGATTTTTTCTTGGAAAAATAAAAATTACTTTACCCTGAGGAGACATCAAAGAAAAAGAAAATGTGTTATATCGTTATATTATATTTTGTGCTATGGTGGATTAGTTTAATTGAAAACCTGATATTTGGAAATACATTGTTTATTCTACATCACTTTTATATCACATTATTTCATTTATATATTTGAACCTGGGCCTTCCTCCAGCCCCACCATTATGTTTGCCAGATGCATGGGCCCCTGTAGCGTTCTAGATCCTATAAAGACGTGTGTTGCCCTCCCTCTGCCCATTAAAAAAAAAGAATGCAGATAAAATAAGTTAAATCTCAAAGAAAACACACCAATAAGGTCATATCATAATAAGTACTACTTATAAATAGTAGAGGACAGGTAATACAGTTATACATTGGAGCTCTGTAGATAGTATAAGTGTAAGTGTACAGGTAATACAGTGATCACCAGGGACAGTTATACACAGAAGCTCTGTAGATAGTGTACAGTATAAAGTATTAGTATACAGGTACCAATGAAATGTCACACAGGAGCTCTTTAGATAGTATATGGTGTATAGTGTAATTGTACAAGTAATACAGTGATCACATGTGACACCTATAACTTAAGTCAATAATTTTTGCTTTTCCTTGTTATCTAATGCAGACCACTATAACTTCTTCCAACTTGTCCCTGTAAGACACAAACATGTATGACTGATCACTTCAAGAGCACCCTCCCTGCTTTTTCCACCCAATTCTACACTGCGCCAGAAAAAGAAAAGTGCCAATATTGCACTGGTACCCTGCATAGTAACAGTACCATCCTTTTGTTCACTCCACAATAACAATATCCCCCCAAAAATATATATTACAGTAATGTTGTCTCCATTTGTGATCCCCATCACAGTAGAAATGTCCACTGTTGTAACCACTATACTGTATTAATGCATGTGTCCCTTTTTGTGACCCCCAGTACAATAGTGAAATTCCCCTTTGTGCCGACGGATAGTAACAATATTTTTTGGGGGGCTTCAAAATACAGCAGTAATGCCCTCTTCCCAGTGGCAACAATACAGTAGTAATGTACTCCTCTCCTTCCCACATTCAATAATAGCATCCACCTTTTATGCTTCAATACAGTGGGAACATTCCAAATTGTGGCTCCATAAATTAACAATGTATGAGGCCACAAGGAGGCATTCTTAATATATGGGACTTTATTGTGGAGTAATAGTGTTTCCCATTCTGCCCCTAATACAGTAATATTGTTAACCAATTGGATCTATACAATAATATTGTCCCTCAATTGGTCGTAAACAGTCATAATGTCCCCCAATATATATAATGGCCCTATATAATAATTTCCTCCACTTGGCCCCCTTAATAATTATGTCCTCAAATTACTCCCATAAACTAATAATGATCCAAATTTTGGATCCCATAATTTCATAATATCCCCTGTTCTGGCCCATAAATTGTAAAAATCTACCTTGTCCAGGCGCTCATCACATAGATATTAAAAAAAATAGGTTCTTCTCACGTGTCTCCGCTACCAGCACGAGCAGCGTCCTCTTCCTCCTCCATAAGCACAGGTAGAAATAGTACTTACACCAGAGGGCCCGGTCACAGGTCGCAACTATTATATTACACTATTTATTCCATATCACAATTACATTATTTTTTTCCAAGGCACATTTCTAATCTACATTCTTTATAACCTTCACTTTTATATTACGATCTTTATTTCACTATTACATCGAATTCCTTATATAGTATCACTTTTTTATATAACATTTGTTAATGGACATGAAATTTATCATTTATCATTATAAGGTATTCTTTATTACACACTATGTACTACATACTTTATTCCATATTTCTTTTATTTCATATTATTTATTCTACATCATTAATATACAACTTTTTTTAATCTACATCACTATTATCTTACATTTAGTATTTTATATCATTATTACCTTACATTCATTATTCTACATCACTAGTATCTTATATTCTACATCACTATTACCTTACAGTCTATAGTTTACATTATTGTTCCCTTACATTCAATATTCTACATCACCATTACCTTATACTTTAATCACTATTATATTACATTCTTTATTCTACAGTCTACATTTAATGTTATCTTTATTAGTTATTATCCTCCTCTCCCTAATGGCATCTCATCTAGTCACAGAGATTTATATGAGAAATGTCTTCCATTCATCTCCTCTCTCTGCCATCAGACACGTGTATCGAGCCGTCATTACACAACTGGCTGATCAATCTGCTCAGGCAAAAGTAGGACTCTAAAATATAGCTCTGACATTGCAATTTGATGACCGGTAAGCTACAAGAATACAAGTCACGATTTATGCAAGAAATCTTTCTGAATCAATTTCATCTACCCCACCTCTGCCCCCTGAAAAAGAAGTATCCTGACAAAATAGTTTGCACATGTTTATGATGGGAAGTATCAGAAAGTACTGTAAGGCCACTTTCCCATGGGGGAATTGTAGTCACTATTTTGTATTAGTATTTGCAAAGGTCTGTTCTCATTTTATTTTTACCTAAGGGTGCTTTCCCCACATTCAGTGGTCCCATCAGGGCTTATGTCCGAACCCCCCGCAAAACGGGTTTCAGGAGTATGCACTGATGGGGCCATTGACTATAATGGTGCAGATGGAGCCACCATATGCTCCTTCATGCATCATTACTGTAGGTGGACACTTACGTCTGGGTGTCCTCCTTGAGTAGGCGTATCCGCCCGAAAATGATGCACGACAGAGGACACGGGGACTCCGTCTGCATCATTATAATCAATGGCCCTGTCGGCACATATGCTGAAAACCCGTTTTGCTGGGGCTATGAATGTAAGCCCCAATTAGACCACTGAACGTGGCGAAGAACGCAGTGTGAAAGGAGCCTTACAGTCTGCGTATACGAGCCCAGAAAGCTGAACACACATGCCATACATATCCATAGAGTGCAGTTCAGTTGGTGGCTGTAAAATACCAGCTGATTTGTTTATTAAACGGCATGGCTCCATAATCTGCCTAGTGGAGGATCTCAGGTGCTGCGGATCAATTCCTATTGAAGTGGATAGGAGCTGAACTGCAGAACCTGAGAATGGCCACTAAATAGTGTGAGGAGCTGTGTTGTTCTAGCTCTGTAAACTGTCTACATCCGGCAGCAAAAAGCTGATCATGGGGATGCTGGATGTAGGACCACCACCAATCTAATAATGATCCTAAGAATAGGCCCATTGGCTCAGTACATTGTTTTTGTCTTGCCTCTCCACACTTTAATTATCAGCTATACTTTTTTAGGGTTTTAATTGATATGGCTATAGGAGGCTTTGCTTAATGCAGGAGAATCACTTGCTCACTTAGGCTGTGTTCGGGGGTGGATACCAGGGGCGGATATATAGCCAGCGCAGCTGCACCGAGGCCCAGAGGGAAGGGCGGGCCCTCTCAACATGAGCTCTGTCATAAATATTGTTTATGGCTGGTTGCAGACTGACTCACCTGCAAGCTGCTGACTATCTCTATGGGTCTCAGAACCAGTGAGAGGACATTCCTATTGAAAAGATTCCTTGCAGGTCTGCAAGATACTCTAACCCTCCCTCAGGCATAGCTCCCAACCGTCCTGGATTCAGCGGGACTGTCCCGTCATGGTCATTGCTTTTGTCCCGCTCTATACTCATCTCTCCAATGTTTTCATTGCTCCTGTAGCTCCTCCTCTCAGCTCATGGCTTTCATTAAAGTTAATTTATTTCCTCCTTTTGCCATCAGGTCTCCCGGGGCTTAAACTCACAATGATACATATAAGAGATTTTGGTAATCTTGACCTCTATATCAGGCAGTGACTCCAGAAGCAGAGAATACAAGTACATTCGATACAGCTGTGTAATTCTTTGTACTTGTATTCTGAGGTGAAAAAAGACACATTTTTTTGTTCCTATAAAACTAATATTTTTATTATAAGCAATTACAAAAAGTGTAACTTTTTGTGAGAGCCTCCCCCAGGTCGCAAATGCACAACCCTCAACATCTGAGGCAGTTGCAGGACTGAGCCAGAAGTTCAGATGATGTCATCAGGATAATTTTGTGTATTTGATCTGTTATACCAGGCCCTGACTGCACAGTTTCCACTGTTACATTATACACAGCAGTGGATTTCTATGTATTGTAATCTAGTTTGAGAATAAAATACTTTTTTTCTTCCAATAAAATTACAAAAAAAAATAAGGAAAAACACTTTAAATATTGTCATATTTAATGCGCTTTTTAAACAAATAATAAACATCACAAATCAACACATAACATGGACATATTTGGTGTCCCTGTAATCGCAACAACCCGCTCAACACAGCGATCAGATTATTTACGGGGATCGTAAATAATCTGATCGCTGTGTTGTGCGGGTTGTTGCAGTTAAAAAAAATGGCGTGATTGATATTTTTTCTCTATTAAACCCATAAAAAATTATTAAAAATATATTAAAAACATAACAGTAAGGTCGTGTTCACACGTAGTGTAAATGCTGCGTTTTAACCACTGCTATTTTTCTGCACGTTTTCTGCCAATGTCCTCACCACATAACGTAATAACAATCTTCTCTGATTATTGCATGTTTGCTGCATTTTATGCATGTTACCGCTTGTTTGATGTGTTTTTGGTGCAGATATTAAGGCAAGTTTTTCATGCTTTTTTAATAGTACAGAAAAGCTTTGATTCTGAGCTTAAAAATGCAACAGCGGTTTTTTGTTCATGGGTTATTTCAGAAGTCTATAAAGAAAAAATGCACCAAAACCACAGAGTTCAGAAGAGTCTTTACACCACAGGGTGCGAAGATTTCATGAAATCACATCCACTCAGCTTGGACATTTACAGTGGGTACGGAAAGTATTCAGACCCCTGTAAATTTTTCACTCTTTGTTTCATTGCAGCCTTTTGGTAAATTCTAAAAAGTTCATTTTTTTCTCATTAAAGTACACTCTGCACCCCATCTTGACTGAAAAAAACAGAAAACAGAAATGTAGAAATTTTTGCAAATTTATTAAAAAAGAAAAACTGAAATATCACGTGGTCATGAGTATTCAGAGCCTTTGCTCAGTATTGAGTAGAAGCACCCTTTTGAGCTAGTACAGCCATGAGTCTTCTTGGGAATGATGCAAAAAGTTTTTCATACCTGGATTTGGGGATCCTCTGCCATTTTTCCTTGCAGATCCTCTCCAGTTCCGTCACGTTGGATGATGAATGTTGGTGGACAGCCATTATCAGATCTCTCCAGAGATGCTCAATTGGGTTTAGGTCAGGGCACTGGCTGGGCCAGTCAAGAATGGTCACAGAGTTGTTCTGAAGCCACTACTTTCTTATTTTAGCTGTGTTTGTAGGGTCATTGTCTTGTTGGAATGTGAACCTTTGGCCAAGTCTGAGGTCCAGAGCACTCTGGAAGAGGTTTTCATCCAGGGTATCTCTGTACTTGGCCGCATTCATGTTTTCCTTCAATTGCAACCAGTCGTCCTGTCCCTGCAGCTGAAAAACACCCCCATAGCATGATGCTGCCACCACCATGTTTCACTGTTGGGATTACATTGGGCAGGTGATGAGCAGTGCCTGGTTTTCTCCACACATACCGCATAGAATTATCACCAAAAAGTTCTATCTTCGTCTCATTAGACCAGAGAATCTTATTTCTCATAGTCTGGGAGTCCGTCATGTGTTTTTTGAGCAAACTCTATGCGGGCTTTCATATATCTTGCACCGAGGAGAGGCTTCCGTCGGGCCACTCTGCCATAAAGGCCCGACTGGTGGAGGGCTGTAGTGATAGTTGACTTTATGGAACTTTCTCCCCTCTCCCTATTACATCTCGGGGTTCTTCTTTACCTCTCTCATCAAGGCTCTTCTCCCATGATTGCTCAGTTTGGCTGGACGGCCAGGTCTATCAAGACTTCTGGTGGTCCCAAACTTCATCCATTTAAGGATTATGGAGGCCACTGTGCTGTTAGGAACCTTGAGTAATGTAGAAATTATTTTGTAACCTTGGCCAGATCTGTGCCTTGCCACAATTCTGTCTCTGAGCTCCTTGGGCAGTTCCTTTGAGCTCATGATTCTCATTTGGTCTGATATGCACTGTGAGCTGTGAGGTGTTATGCAGACAGGTGTGTGCCTTTCCAAATCATATCCTATCAATTTAATTAAACACAGCTGGACTCCAATAAAGGAGTTGAAGCATCTCAAGGAGGATCACAAGGAAATGGACAGCATGTGACTTACATATGAGTGTCTGAGCAAAGGGTCTGAACACATAACCATGTGATATTTCAGTTTTTCTTTTTTAATAAATTAGCAAAAATTTCTCCATTTCTGGGGGGGGGGGGTTCAGTCAAGATGTACTTTAATGAGAAAAAAATGAACTTTTTAGAATTTACCAAATGGTTGCAAAAGGGGTCTGAATACTTTCCGTACCCACTGTAGACCATGTTCACATGCTGCTTTTTTGCACAGAAATTCTGCTGTGTTTAACTGTCCAAGCAAAGTGGATGTGATTTCATGAGAATTGTACCCCCTGTGGTCTAAATACACTGCTGAACTGTGCATACAGTATATGTATGTATGTGCCTTTGTATATATGTGTATGTATGTGTCTGTGTGTATGTGACTGTATATGTATATGTGCCTGTATGTGTGTGTATGATATTTATCTGGTATGTATGTATGTGCTTTTTTGTATCTTGTATGTTTCTGCCTGTATTTATGGTATGTGTGTATGTGCCTGTATATGTGTGCATATGGAATGTGTGTATGTGCCTGTATATTTGGTATATGTGTCTGCCCGTGATAAATATTGTTAGTAGTGTAATTGACTTGTTTATGATGTAGTATGTACAGTAATAATTGTGCACGTGCTGTCTATTTGTGATTGTCTAATGTATGTACTCAGTGTGTCCTACACTTCTGTGATGTGTGTGATGTGTTCACTATGTCGGTGTGATGTTTATGATATGTGCACTTTTCTTGTGTAATGTGTGCACTGTGCTTGTGTGACATCTCTCATGTCTGCGCTGTGCTTGTGCGACATGTAGAGTGTATGCGCTGTGCTTGTATGATGTGTAGAATGTATGCGCTGTGCTTGTATGATGTGTAGAATGTATGCGCTGTGCTTGTGTGATGTGTAGAATGTGTTTGTTATGCTTGTGTGACGTGTAGAATGTGTGCACTATGCTTGAGTGGTGTATAGAATGTGTAGCAATAACTGCATCAAAACATTTCCATTGTTGATTAGTCCTACATGTTAACTTGGAGGTATATGAGAATACTAGATGGTTGCCCGATTCTAACGTATCGGGTATTCTAGAATATGCCCCATGCAGGATGTGACCCCCCCCCATATAATGCGCCATGCAGGATGTCACATCCCCCGTCCGTTATAATGCCCCATGCTGGATGTGACATCCCCCCCTCCCTTATAATACCCCATGCAGGATGTCACATCCCCCCATAGTGCCCCATGCAGGATGTGACATCCCCCCCTCCCTTATAATGCCCCATGCAGGATGTCACATCCCCCCTATATAATACCCCATGCAGTATGTCACATCCCCCCATAGTGCCCCATGGAGGATGTCACATCCCCCTTCCCTTATTATGGCCCCTCCACGATGTCACACTTCCCCACCCCACCATTTAATGCCCTATGGCCCCCTACAATTTAAAAAAAAAAAAAAAATCCAATACTCACCTCACTTGTCAGCTGCTCCTCTGGACTCCAGCGTAGCCCGCATGTTCCCGCTGTGCGCTGTGACCGGTCAAGAGAGAGCGCGGTGTAAAGACGTCACCGCGCCCTCTGACCTGACACGTCACACAGCAGCAGCGGAAGACACAGGAGCTGCTGCGCAGGCACGGGGAGGGGTAAGTATGGCGCCGGGTGCCGGGGTCCTGAGCGAGCGGGGGGGGGGGAGGGGAGGGGAGAGGAGGAGAGGGGAGGGGAGAGGAGGAGAGGGGAGGGGTAAGTATGGCGCCGGGTGCCGGGGTCCTGAGCGAGCAGGGGGAGGGACAGGAGGAGAGGGGAGGAGAGGAGGGGAGGAGAGAGTAGAGGAGGGGAGGAGAGGGGAGGGGCGTCACTTTTACCATCCGGAGATAAGCGGCCGTAGCCGCTGATCTCCCGACAGTAGCCGCATGGGGGTCAGCGGCGCCTCCGGTCGGGGGACATATGCTGCATCGCCGCTCACCTCCGTGTGGCAGATCAGCCGCTAACGGCCGCCATCTTTTTGTGAAATGCCACGTCGCTGATTGGCCGCGGCCGGACCAATCAGCGATGCGGGATTTCCTGGACGGACAGAAAGACAGACAGACAGACGGGATAAGACAATTATATAGATAGATGAGCAGGCCATATCTTTTCATACACCTGTTAATCTCCTTCCCCGTCTCAGCAAAATCTAGCAATGAGCGGAGGAGGGTGGTCATTTTATATGTCTGGATTTTCAGTACACTTTTCTTAACAACCAGCATTATAAAGCTGCATCAACACTGAGCCCATTATGGGAAGCAGCTTACAGTGCTAATGCTATACTTTTCCAGAATGCGCCTTCTAGTATCGATTCTAATAGAAATCTCTGAAAAATTCCCTTCTGATTACAAGTTAGTGAATGAACAGATGACTTGCTACAAGCAGATTTTTTCTGTTTTATTATTTTTTCACACATTTATACCAGTTAAAAGACACCCCCTTACTGTTCAATTTGCCAGGTTTGGCAGGCCTTACTCTGGCTGCAGCCATTTCTGGGTTAGCAGCACCTTAATTCACAGCTACTGTGCTTATTCTGCAAATATACTTGCTATAGGAAACAAACCATTCAGCAAAATCTCGTGTTGAAGTCAAGTTTTTGCTTAAAATGTATAGTGTAATTCCACCAAAAATAAGTTATCCCCTATAGTGAAATCAGGCATCCAGGGCATTTTTAAGATCAGGGCTTTGTTTTGTTTGCAGCGGAGGTGCGCATGCTGAACCTCGGTTCTGCTAGAAGCAGGATTTTCTTATTTGGTCTGAGAGCAGCATAATGTAGAGGCAGAGAGTCTGATTCCAGTGATGTGTCACTTGCTCAGCAGCTCGCTGTAGTTTCAGTACAATCATTGTTTTATCAGGAGATTATCATTAGAGGACTAAGTGACGCGTGCAAGGTAGTGAGGATAATCTGTGTAACCTTGCCCCCACCACTGATAGGCAGCTTGCTGACAATGTACAGTATAAACAGGAAGCTGCCAATCAGCGGTGTGCAGGTCTATACAGAGCTCAGTATTCAGAGCACTGCTACAGGCAAAGAAAACAGTGATTGTATCAAAACTGCACCAAGCAACCCAGTCAGTGACACATTGCTGGAATCAGGCTCTCTGCCTTACACCATGCTGCTCTCATATTCCATAACAAAAACCTGCTGACAGATTCCCTTCAATTGTCTATGGGGTTGCTGGAAATAGCCAACGGCTGCATTCGGCAATTCCATTGACAGTAAAGTAAGCAAAGGTTAGCATGCACCTCCTCTGCATTTAGGGTCAGGCTGCGGAGCCCCATTCTTGTGTTTCCAGGGCCCTGATCTTGGGATCGATGGCTTCCAGCAGCTGGTCCGCAGCAATCAACAAGTTATATGGATAGGGAATAGCTTATTTTGGGGGAAAAGCCCTTTAAGCATTTTTGCTTATTTTTTCACATTTTTCATAGTGCTATGTGTATATTTGTTTAAGATAGTCTTGAAATATTCCAGTTTTCACACAGATAACGCAGCTGACACTTTCTGTTCAGCAGCATTCTCACATTCTCAATCAACACAATACTTCATCACAAGTATGATTACAAGAAGAGTAACACATACACCTCTGTAATAAATCTGAAGATAAATAACAATGTATCTACCACTGACAATAGGGGATAGTCACAGCTCACCTTTTCCTTCCCCCTGCACAGTGACCATGCACAGAGCATGTCCACAACACTCTCCTGTAAAAATCAATAGGTAATTTTCTGACTGCGGAAACTTAATGTATATTCATGCAGCTGCTGTTAAGAAAAATTCTAAACAGCTGTTCACAGCTTAGAGCACCCACTGAACTCAGGTGGATCCCCCCATAAATCTATCTATATAATTGTCTTATCCCGTCTGTCTGTCTTTCTGTCTGTCTGTCTTTCTGTCTGTCTGTCTGTCCTGGAAATCCCAGGTCGCTGATTGGTCCGGCCGCGGCCAAACAGCGACGCAGCATTTCAGAAAAACATGGCGGCCTATAGCGGCTCATGTGAGGCACTGAGGTCAGCGGCGATGCAGCCGGGAGATGCAGCCGGCTGCTCACAGCATAAGTCCCCCGACCGCAGGCGCCGCTGACCTACATGCGGCTGACGTCGGAAGATCAGCGGCTACGGCCGCTTATCTCCCAAGGACAAGTGTGACGCCCCTCCCCTCCTCTCCCCTCCTTTCCCCTCCCCTGTCCTCTCCTCCCGTCCCTCCCCTCGCTCGATCCGGCGTCATACTTACCCCTCCCCTCTCCCCTCTCCTCCCCTCCTCTCCCCTCTCCTCCCCTCCTCTCCCCTCCCCTCTCCTCTCCTCCCGTCCCTCCCCCCGCTCGATCAGGACCCCGGCGTCATACTTACCCCTCCCCGTGCCTCCGCAGCAGCTCCTGTGTCTTCCGCTGCAGCTCTGTGACGTCTCAGGTCAGAGGGCACGGTGACGTCTTTACACCGCGCTCTCTCCTGACCGATCACAGCACACAGCGTGAAGATGCCGGCTACGCTGGAGTCCACAGAAGCAGCTGAGAAGGGAGGTGAGTATTGGATTTTTTATTTTTTTTTGTATGGGGCCATAGGGGACCTGCATGGGGCACTATGGAGAGATGGGACATCCTGCATGGGGTATTATATGGGGGGAGAGGTGACATCCTACATGGGGCATTATATGGGCGAGAGGTGACATCCTACATGGGCCATTATATGGGGGGAGAGGTGACATCCTACATGGGGCATTATGTGGGGGAGAGGTGACATCCTACATGGGGCATTATATGGGGGGAGAGGTGACATCCTGCATGGGGTATTATATAGGGGGGGGTGTGACAACCTGCATGGGGCATTATATGGGGGGAGAGGTGACATCCTGCATGGGGCATTATATGGGGGGAGAGGTGACATCCTACATGGGGCATTATATGGGGGGAGAGGTGACATCCTACATGGGCCATTATATGGGGGGAGAGGTGACATCCTACATGGGGCATTATATGGGGGAGAGGCATTCTTCATGGGGCATTATATGGGGGAGAGGTGATATCCTACATGGGGTATTATATAGGGGGGATGTGACATCCTGCATGGGGCACTATAGTGGGATGTGACTTCCTGCATGGGGCATCATATAGGGGGGATGTGACATCCTGCATGGGGTATTATATACGGGGGATGTGACATCCTGCATGGGGTATTATATGCATGGGGTATTATATACGGGGGATGTGACTTCCTGCATGGGGCATTATAAAGGAGGGTCTTGAGACATATGCTAGAATACCCCATGCTTTAGAATCGGGCCACCATCTAGTATATACATAAAATGGTAAAATACAAATTACAATCAGAAAACTTAGATAAGAAGAAAATAGTGTGTTTCAGTATCTATGCATTTAAAATTATAAAGCCATGAAGGAAAAGTCATGGAAATATGGAGATAACAGGATATATAGACATCTACTATATAATCGGCTTATCCCGTCTGTCTGTCCATCCAGGAAATCCCACGTTGCTGATTGGTCCGGCCGCAGCCAATCAGAGACGCGGGATTTCAGAACAAGATGGCGGCCGTTAGCAGCTCATCTGCCGCACGGAGGTCAGCGGCGATGCAGCCGGGAAATGACCGGCGCTAGCCGGTCATCTCCCGGCTGCTCGCAGCAGAAGTACCCCGACCGGCGTCCTAGGCAGCGCCACACCCCGGTCCTCCCTTCAGACTTGCCGTCGGGGGTTCAGCGGCCCTAGCCGCTGATCTCCCGACGGTAGCCGCATGGAGGTCAGCGGCGATGCAGCCGGGAGATGACCGGCGCTAGCCGATCATCTCCCGGCTGCTCGCAGTGGAAGTACCCGCACAGGCAGCGCCAGTCCCCGGTCCTCACTAACACAGTTTGCTGATTGGTCGCAGCCGCCGGCAGCGACCAATCAGCGATATTGGCGCCAAATTTAAACACCGCTCTGCTGATTGGTTGCGGCCGCCCGGCTGCGACCAATCAGCGATATTGGCGCAATATTTAAAACACCGCTTCTCTGATTGGTCGCGCCCAGCCGGCCGCAACCAATCAGTGACTGGCGCAGCCCGGCCGCGAATTGGCATCGGATTTGAAACACGCAGGCCACCATCGGTGCTAGCCGGTCATCTCCCGGCTGCTCGCGGCGGAAGTACCCGCACAGGCAGCGCCGCTCCCCGGTCCTCACTAACACGGTTCACTGATTGGTCGCGGCCGGCGGCCGCGACCAATCAGCGATTTTGGCACCAAATTTAAACACGCTCTCAGAGGTAAGGAAAGAAGGTGAGTATTAGTGTTTATTTTTTTAACTGTGCTGTGGGGATGGGGGAATGAGGAGGTCATACAAAACCAGAATGAGGGGGCCATACAAGCCAGGATGAGGAGGCCATAGAAGCCAGGATGAGGGGGCCGTACAAGCCAAGATAAGGGGGCCATACATACCAGGATTAGGGGAATGATGGAGCCTTACAAACCAGAATTAGGGGATGAGGGAGCCATACATACCAGGATATGGAAATTTAACAGTAGCTGCTGCATTTCCCACCCTAGGCTTATACTCAAGTCAATACATTTTCCCAGTTTTTTGTTGTAAAATTAGGGTACTCGGCTTATACTCGGGTCACCGCGCACAGGCAGCATGTGACCCCCGGCTGCAGCTGGCTCTTGCTTCCACTTATGTCACGACTATTTGCGGCTGCAGCCAAGGGGTCTCCTTTTTCCCCGTACCACGGTGAATGACGGGCTGTGGGTGGGGTTATCCCCCATCCCGTCACACCCGGCATCCACCGCACACGCATTCATTGACAGAGCACGCGGTGGATGCTGGGTGTGACACGATGGGGGATAACCCCGCCCTCATTCACCGTGGTACGCGGAACAGGAGACCCCTGGCTGCAGCCGCAAATAGTCGTGATGTAAGCGGAAGCAAGAGATGGCTGCAGCTGGGGGAATTACGTGCTGGCTGTGCGTGGTCAGCGATGATGTCACAAGCTGTATTGACAACATGACGTAATTACAAAATTCATTAGGGGCCCCGGGGGGATACATTGGGGGGTTAATTTAAAGTAGTGCACAACCCATTTAAACACTGCTTCGCTGATTAGTCGCTCCCGGTCGGCCGTATACATATTCTAGAATACCCGATGCGTTAGAATCGGGCCACCATCTAGTGTTACTAATATAAAAATTATGAAAAAATGGAAACAGAATGTTCAAAACATCTCCATTTATTCAGTATCGAGTATGAGCACTATGAAAGGCCATAAGTTGTTTGTGCCACTGTGAGCAACCTGTGTGGCCTAAACATGTTACCATGGCTGCAGCATCTCCAGACTTGCTTCTCATTGAGCACATTTGGGACGTTATCATTGGTCATAAATTACAAAGGAGCTGCCAGCAGCGCACCTTGATGATTTGTCAAAGTGCATTCAGCATGACAGAACATCCCTCAGACAACCATTAATAACCTCATTGAAAGCAGCCAAGATGTGTAAGTGCATGAGATGTTTTGAAAATGTTATTTCCATTTTTTTAATAATTTGCATTTCATTAACATGTCTATCAATCCTGTGATTTCTAGAGTTGATGTTGCAATTTCAATCTTCAGGAGTGTAATTTATTCAGAGAAAAAATATAGGTCAAGCATTCCTTCTAATTCTGTAATGCACTTTAGGTTTGGCAAAGCTCACACATAATGCATGGGTGGACATACCACAGCCTGTTCAGCTGCCCAATTGTCAATAGTTGGTTTATGTGGGTGGTCAGGAACCCGATCTATGCAGCATTCTTAACAGTGAAAATCCTATGTTGTTTTGTGCGTAGGCTTCTACTATGTTCTCTCACTCCTTTGTGTAGGGAGAAGCCTTCCCTGCTGCATTCTGATTCTAAATAGGAATCACACTATTCAAACTCAGGACCTGTAGAATGAAGAGCTGAAAAATTTGGGCTATGTTCACACATTGCATATTTGCTGCATTTTTTATGCAAATTTATATAATTTAAAAGCTGCTTTTACAGTACCAGCAAAAGCTATGAGATTTCAGAAATCTTATGCACTCACATTGCTTTTTTTCCTGAATTAGAAAACTGCTGCATTTTTAAAACTGCAGCATGTCACTTCTTTCAATGTTTTTTCAGCATTTTTTCATCCATAGTTAGCAATGAGTAAGTGCAAAAACGCAGCAAAAATGCAGGTATCAGGTTTTGATACGTTTTAGTGAAAAAAAGCATATACAGCAATATGTGAAACCCATTTATTTTTTGCTATTTTCCCAAGGTTAAACCATAGTGTCTTTATATCTTCACCTGGGATGGCAGTTAGGATTAGTACAGTTTAATTAAATTAGTGATGTATGAAAAGTAAACACAGGTGTGAGATTGGACAATGCCTGTGGCCAATCAAGGTGTGAAATTGAACCATGCCTGAGCAACTCAATGACCAACCAAAGTGTAAAAGTAAACAGTGTCCTACAACTTCAATGCACTACCAATGTCATAGGTAAACTATTCCCAACCAACTCACCTCCCCCCGCTGTTACATTTGTAATGTGTATTTTTTCATGAACATATGTCTTGTATTGGTGACCTGTGTTCATGCTTTTGTGATGGGAGCAAAGCTAAACTTTGGAAACCTGAAAAACGCAGCACAAAACGCAGCAAAACCTTCTTTTTGCAAGCAGTTTCTTTACTGCCAAGAGAGCAGAAAAAAAACAGTAAAAAAGCAACGTGTGGACATAGCCTTACAATTAGCCACACTGTGGTTATGCACTCTGTCCGATTGAAATAATTCTTTATTGCTTTATACACGTGCTTAGACACCATTAACATGGGTATACAAGCATTTGACGCATTTCGGAAAGATTCCTTATTCATAGCTATGGCTATGGCTATGGCTATCCAAAAAAGATGAAGGCAGCACTCCAGAAGTCCAAATATTTAGTGGTTTATTGACCCATTGTGATAATGCAACATTTCGTTCCAAATGTGGAACTTTTTCCAATTATGGCTATGGTTAGCTATGGCTATGAATAAGGAATCTATTTCTGAAAGTGTCAAATGTTTGTATACTTGTTTTTATGAAGTGTAAGCACATAGATTAGGCAATAAAGAATTCTTTCAAGGAGGACAGAGTTCCGGCTATTCTTCCATTTATGTTTCTACGCCTGCTCTTGCTGCCGAGCACCCAGGATGAAATCGTTGCAAGTGTGGTGTGCTGTCTTGAATTTTCATTGGAGCAGTATTATTAATTACAAATATGACAAAAATATGGAAATTGAAAGTCAAATATACCAATGTACTAAAAGGATTGCATTATAAAATTTGTGGCATGCAATTGTCTCTCTCCTTATGTTATGTTCATGTGCACAATGGTGGTGTAGTTTTTGTTTTTTTATGGTTTTATGTCTTTTAGCATTAACTCCATGCCATTTTTACATATGTGATGTAATGTGTCTATTTATGTAATATGTTTATGTGTAGTATGTACAGTATATGTATGCATAGTGTATATGCATGTGGAATGGGTATATGTGTACGCTACATTTACATACAGGTTTAATTTGCATATATGTGTATATGTAGCATGTATACATTTGTTTATTATGCATATGTGTGCATAATGTGAATATGCATGGGTAATATGTATGTGCCAATGTTAAATATGCTTGTGTATATACAACCCCTGGCAAAAATTATGGAATCACGAGGCTCGGAGAATGTTCATTCAGTTGTTTAATGTTGTTGAAAAAAAGCAGATCACAGACATGGCACAAAACTAAAGTCATTTCAAATGGCAACTTTAAGGCTTTAAGAAACACTAAAATAAATCAAGATTAAAAATGTGGTACTCAGTAAGGGTAATTTTATTCAGACCAAGCAGAGGGAAAAAATTATGGAATCACTCAATTCTGAGGAAAAAATTATGGAATCACCCAGTAAATTTTCATTTCCAAAACTAACAACTGCATCAAATTAGATCTGTTCGTTAGTCAGCATCTAAAAAGCAGTGATCACACCTTGGAGAGCTGTTGCACCAAGTGGACTGACATGAATCATGGCTCCAACACAAGAGATGTTGGAGGATTATCAAACTCTTAAAAGAAGGTAAATCATCACGCAATATTGCAAAAGATATTGGTTGTTCACAGTCAGCTGTGTCTAAAATCTGGACCAATACAAACAACATGGGAAGGTTATTAAAGGCAAACATACTGGTAGACCAAGGAAGACATCAAAGCGTCAAGACCGGAAACTTAAAGCAATATGTCTCCAAAACAGGAAATGCACAACAAAACAAATGAGGAACGAATGGGAGGAAACTGGAGTCAATGTCTGTGACCGAACTGTAAGAAACAGCCTAAAGGAAATGGGATTTACATACAGAAAAGCTAAACAAAAGCCATCATTAACACCTAAACAGAAAAAAACAAGGTTACAATGGACTAAGGAAAAGCAATCGTGGACTGTGGATGACTGGATGAAACTCATATTCAGTGATGAATCGCGAATCTGCATTGGGCAAGGTGATGATGCTGGAACTTTTGTTTGGTGCCGTTCCAATGAGATTTATAAAGATGACTGCATGAAGAGAACATGCAAATTTCCACAGTCATTGATGATATGGGGCTGCATGTCAGGTAAAGGCACTGGGGAGATGGCTGTCATTACATCTTCAATAAATGCCCAAGTTTACATTGATATTTTGGACAGTTTTCTTATCCCATCAATTGAAAGGATGTTTGGGGATGATGACATCATTTTTCAGGATGATAATGCTTCCTGCCATAGAGCAAAAACTGTGAAAACATTCCTTGAAAGAAGACACATAAGGTCAATGTCATGGCCTGCAAATAGTCCGGATCTCAATCCAATTGAAAATCTTTGGTGGAAGTTGAAGAAAATGGTCCATGACAAGGCTCCAACCTGCAAAGCTGATCTGGCTACAGCAATCAGAGAAAGCTGGAGCCAGATTGATGAAGAGTACTGTTTGTCACTCATTAAGTCCATGCCTCAAAGACTGCAGGCTGTTATTAAAGCCAGAGGTGGTACAACAAAATACTAGTGATGTATTGGAGTGTTCTTTTGTGTGTTTTTCATGATTCCATAATTTTTTCCTCAGAATTGAGTGATTCCATAATTTTTTCCCTCTGTTTAGTCTGAAAAAAATTATCCTTACTGAGTACCACATTTTTTTCTTGATTTCTTTTAGTGTTTCTTAAAGCCCTAAAGTTGCCATTTGAAATGACTTTAGTTTTGTGCCATGTCTGTGATCTGCTTTTTTTCAACAACATTAAACAACTGAACGAACATCCTCCGAGCCCGGTGATTCCATAATTTTTGCCAGGGGTTGTATATGTATGTACTATGTATATGTGTTCTGTGTATGTGTGCATAATCTGTAAATTTAGCATCTTATATGGATATTGCATGTACATGTGTGTATTTAAAATAAGTATATGATGTGTAAATAATGTGTTTATTCATGTTCATAATTCACAAATTCATATTATATGTGTGGGGAGAATGACAGGGGGCCCACACACAAATCTCGCTTATAAGTTATTTGCTGTCAGCACCCTGGATTAATAGAATAATGTTTACTTCCTTTGGTGGGGCTAAAGAAAAGAAGCAAAAAAGAAAAAAAATGTTCAAAAATATCAAAAATAAACCTTAAAAGTTAAAAATAATTTGTATCAATGTGCCCATAATAGTCAAAACTATTAAAAATAGCTTGTAAATTATTCCACTTGGTAAAAACTGTTAAAAATAAAGGAGAATTGCTGAAAATAAAATAACAGTTTTTCAGTCCTTTGGCCTTCCAAAAAATATAAACAAATGTGATTAGAAAGACAAATGCACCCAAAATGGTAGCAATAAAAACAGCATCCTCCTCTGCAAAAAAACAAGCCTTCATCCATTTTCATTGACAGGTAAGTAAAATGGTTAATGGCATAATTGTGTTGATCCAAAGAATAGTGTTATGTAATCTTTCCCGCATAGTGAATTCTGTAAAATAAAAACATAAAAATAATGGTGGAATTGCTGTTTTTTTTATCCATCCCACAAAGAACATTTTAATTTGTGTCCAATTTTCCCACAAAGAACAATATTATACATTTCTCCTACAAAGAATAGTATAATGAGTACTCTCCCTAATGGCATCTCATCTAGTCATAGAGATTTATATGAGAAATGTCTTCCATTCATCTCCTCTCTCTGCCATCAGACACGTGTATCGAGCCGTCATTACTAGAGATGAGCGTTGTTCGACTCGACCTGTTCGCCAATCTCAAATTCGAGCTGTTTTGGGCGGTGTTCGAGCCGTTCGGCGAACACGAACGATTTGAAAAAAATCCGGCTGTTCGAGGTTATGTTCGATAACTGTTCGTGCAACAAAATCATAACTGGATTTTTTCACAGTAATGCTGATAATCAATGTTAATACGCAGTTTGAGTGTACAGCGGGGTGGGGGGAGGGGCAGGGGATGGATCTCTGCAGGAACAATGAAGATCTCCATTTTTTTTTCTCTTTCCCGCATTTACAGTGGGGAGGTGCAATCTGTCAGCCTATCAGCAGCGCACACACGGAGCGAAGTGCTTTTTTTCACACAAGCAAGGGCATGTGTCATTGGCAGTGTATGTCACATGTCCTTGACCTATAAGACCAAGCCATTTTCCCCGTCGCCACCATTTTCTCACTGCTGCAGCTGCGTGTTAGACGCCACCACTGTTGCTGTGTGCGCTATACTTTCAGTGTTAATTTCAAGCCAATTTTCTCTGAAATATACAGATAGCTTGGGAGTAGGGAATAGTTGTGATTGCAGTCCTTTTGAGGACTAGGTTACAGCATTTCCTACGACTTTTAGCAGGCAGGTCTGTGCTCTTAAATAGATAGATTGTGGGAGTAAAGACTAATTGTAATTGGAGTCCTTTTCAGGACTAGGTTACATCAGTTCCTATCAGTTTTTGCCAGGCAGGTCTGTGCCAGTGCTGTGCAAGTGTTTTTCACAGCATTTGGCTAAATCTAGCTAAGCAAATCCTTTTTGGCCTCTTGCAGTGTGTGTTAGTCAGTGGAGTAGCGTATCTGTGCTGCAAGCTACACCACCTGTGTATAGAATACAATTTTTTTTACTGCACCTAGCCAAGTAAAACCTTTTGGGCATAGCATCATTCTATTAGGCCATCTATACTAAGCTCCTCCAGCTTGCAAATTACAAATAATTTTTATCTGCATCTAGCTCGGAAAATAATTTTGGGCTTGTAGCAGTGTGTGGGACTGATTCTTAGTCCATCTATACTAAGCTCCTCCAGCTTGCAAATTACAAATATTTTTTATCTGCATCTAGCTCGGAAAATAATTTTGGGCTTGTAGCAGTGTGTGGGACTTATTCTTAGTCCATCTATACTAAGCTCCACCAGCTTGCAAATTACAAATAATTTTTATCTGCATCTAGCTCGGAAAATAATTTTGGGCTTGTAGCAGTGTGTGGGGCTGATTCTTAGTCCATCTATACTAAGCTCCTCCAGCTTGCAAATTACAAATATTTTTTATCTGCATCTAGCTCGGAAAATAATTTTGGGCTTGTAGCAGTGTGTGGGACTTATTCTTAGTCCATCTATACTAAGCTCCACCAGCTTGCAAATTACAAATAATTTTTATCTGCATCTAGCTGGGAAAATAATTTTGGGCTTGCAGCATTGTGTGGGACTTATTCTTAGTCCATCTATACTAAGCTCCTCCAGCTTGCAAATTACAAATAATTTTTATCTGCATCTAGCTC
This sequence comes from Phyllobates terribilis, assembly GCF_046119375.1. Lineage (NCBI taxonomy): Eukaryota > Metazoa > Chordata > Amphibia > Anura > Dendrobatidae > Phyllobates > Phyllobates terribilis. The sequence continues at coordinate 868,303,946 of NW_027362762.1, forward strand.
GGAAAATAATTTTGGGCTTGTAGCAGTGTGTGGGACTTATTCTTAGTCCATCTATACTAAGCTCCTCCAGCTTGCAAATTACAAATAATTTTTATCTGCATCTAGATCGGAAAATAATTTTGGGCTTGTAGCAGTGTGTGAGACTTATTCTTAGTCCATCTATACTAAGCTCCACCAGCTTGCAAATTACAAATAATTTTTATCTGCATCTAGCTCGGAAAATAATTTTGAGCTTGTAGCAGTGTGTCGGACTTATTCTTAGTCCATCTATACTAAGCTCCACCAGCTTGCAAATTGCAAATAATTTTTATCTGCATCTAGCTCGGAAAATAATTTTGGGCTTGTAGCAGTGTGTGGGACTTATTCTTAGTCCATCTATACTAAGCTCCACCAGCTTGCAAATTACAAATAATTTTTATCTGCATCTAGCTCGGAAAATAATTTTGGGCTTGTAGTAGTGTGTGGAACTTATTCTTAGTCCATCTATACTAAGCTCCTCCAGCTTGCAAATTACAAATAATTTTTATCTGCATCTAGCTCGGAAAATAATTTTGGGCTGGTAGCAGTGTGTGGGACTTATTCTTAGTCCATCTATACTAAGCTCCACCAGCTTGCAAATTACAAATAATTTTTTTCTGCATCTAGCTCGGAAAATAATTTTGGGCTTGTAGCAGTGTGTGGGACTTATTCTTAGTCCATCTATACTAAGCTTCATCTGCTGGCAAATTACAAATAATTTTTATCTGCATCTAGCTTGGAAAATAATTTTGGGCTTGTAGCAGTGTGTGGGACTTATTCTTAGTCCATCTATATTAAGCTCTACCAGCTTGGAAATTACAAATAATTTTTAGCTGCATCTAGCTCGGAAAATAATTTTGGGCTTGTAGCAGTGTGTGGGACTCATTTTATTAGTCCATCTATACTAACCTCCACCACCTGTGTATGTAATAAAATTGTTTTACTGCATCTAACCCAGCCAATCCTTTTGGGCTAATACCACAGTTTGGCCACTCAGCTCTGCTCGGTTCCCATTCATTGTTTTTTGTGCAAACAACTCCAGAGTTGTCAATTAGTTAACCACCAAAATGAGTGGAAAAAGGCCTGCTGATGGTGGAAAGGGGAATAGGCGTGTTGGGAAGGGAAAAAAAGGTTGTGTTCTTGGGGTAGGTGTTAAAGCAACAGTAACATCTGCAGAAGAAAGACCATCTTCCAGCCAAACTAAGATGTCTACTTCTTTTAGCGGACAATGTGACACGATCCCTTTCTTACGGCCACGCCAATCGCTACAAATTCCAGATGAGGCACAAAAACAGCAGGTGCTTCAACGGATATCAAGTGCTCCTTTAAGTGGGCTCTCCTCCACCTCAACTTCAACATCACAAATACTCCAGTCCTCAGAGGTGTCACCCCAATCGCACTTGCTTCCTCACAGCTCCCAAGTCTCCAGCTGCCCGTCTGAGTATGGGGTAGAACAGATGGTTGAGTCTGCAGAGCTGTTTACTCATACTATAACCTGGGAATCAGAGGTCGGCTCCAGAGCTTCTGTGAATCCAGACGAGGAAATGATCTGCACTGATGCCCAGAATCTTTATGAGTCGGATCCAGGACCAGACGCAGAAGGTTCTGACCATAATGTAGACCCTCGTTCCCAAACTGTAACTCCTGTTGGTGGAGACAATGAGGAAGATGATGATGAGACTCAAATACCTGATTGGAGCGACAACTTGAGTTTTTTGTCAGGGCAGGAAGAGGTTGGCTCTGAGGACGACGGGTGAGAGAACACACAGGGTGATGATGACGAGGTTGCAGATCCCACTTACTGTCAACCTATAGTCAGCCAGTCGATGAGGTCAGCAGAGGAGGTGGAGGAGGATGCTAGTGACGACGAGGTCAGGTTTATAGTTTATAGTTACATAGTTTATAGTTTATAAGGCCGAAAAAAGACAAGCGTCCATCCAGTTCAGCCTATTTCTTGTGCACTGCAGCTATTCCGCAGCGTTGATCCAGGGGAAGGCAAGAAAACCCCATGCGGTATAGGCCAATTTACATCATTGAGGAAAAATTCACTTCCCGACTCCAATCTGGCAGTCAGATTAAATCCCTGGATTAATTAACTATCACTAAGCATAAGATGTAATCTTATTGTTCTCAAGAAAGGCGTCCAGGCCTCTCTTGAACTCATTAAGTGAGTTGGACATCACCACTTCCTCTCCCAGAGAGTTCCAGAGTCTCACGGCTCTGACCGTAAAGAATCCCCTTTTATGCTGGTGCAGGAACCTCCTTTCCTCCAGACGCATAGTGTGCCCCCTCGTCTTTGGCACCATCCTTGGTATAAACAGGTCATGGGAGAGATCTCTGTACTGCCCCCTGATGCATTTATACATGTTTATGAGGTCTCCCCTAAGCCTTCTCTTTTCCAACGTAAATAGGCCTAATTTTGACAACCTCTCTGGGTATTCTAGTCCCTCCATTCCCTTTATTACCTTAGTCGCCCTCCTTTGTACCCTCTCTAGCTCCAATATGTCTTTCCTGAGCACCGGAGCCCAGAACTGTGCACAATATTCTAAGTGCGGCCTTACCAGCGCTTTATACAGAGGAAGAACAATGTTCTCATCATATGCCCCTATTCCTCTTCTGATGCATGCCATGACTCTATTTGACTTCGCAGCTGCTGCCTGACACTGGGCACTCCAATTTAATTTGCTGTTAACCAAGATGCCCAGGTCCTTCTCCATGTCAGATTTCCCCAACGGTTTCCCATTTAATATGTATGGGTGACTGCTGTTTTTCTTTCCCATGTGCATGACCTTACATTTATCGGCATTGAACCCCATTTGCCATTTTTTGGCCCAACTCCCCAATTTATCTAAACACAGAGACGTAGTACTGGAAGCACGTCAACAACTGCATCCTCAAACACAACTCAGCCTCTGACCATAAGTCGTGGTGGCTCTTTAGGTCGCATGGGTGCTAAGCCTTGCATAGCCTGGGCATTTTTTCAGATCGATAAGGATGACCCAACTCGTGTTATCTGTAACATTTGTCACCAAAAGCTAAGTAGACCCAAAAAATCCATAGTTTGAGTACTTCATGCATGAACCGTCACATGGATATGAAGCATAAGTTGCAGTGGGAAGCTCACTGTGCTACAATGCGGCCCAGCGGGCCGGGCCAACCACCGTCTGTCCCATCTTGTCCATCCGCGCCCTCTTCATCCTCTGTGACTGGGGGGACAGCAGTCACACCTGTTTTGGGACGCAGACCTGCCACCTCTTTAACCGCAACAGCCAGCGTGATTGGCAGGTCATCATTTTCTTTGGAGGTGGAAACACCAGCTGGTGTTGAGCGCTCTCCGACATCGAGAGCACCACCTTTGGATCAAGGCAACCTAACATGTCCGCCTGCATCTTCCTCACAGACCGGCAGTTTGCCGGGGACACCCTTCTCAACCCCGTCTAAGCACAACAGCCAGCCCTCGGTCCCTCAGATGTGGACAAGCAAAAGACCATTTCCTCCTAGCCATGAGAAAGCTAAGAGGTTGAATTTCACCATCTGCAAGCTCTTGGCTACAGAAATGCTGCCTTTCCACCTGGTGGACACAGAGGATTTTCGAGACCTTATGTCCGTCGCAGTGCCCCAGTACCAGATGCCCAGTCGATACTACTTCTCAAAGAAAGGTGTGCCTGCGCTCCACCAGCATGTCGCACACAACATCACTGCTTCTTTGAGAAACTCTATGTGTGACAGGGTGCATTTCACCACAGACACTTGGACGAGTAGGCATGGACAGGGGCATTACATGTCGCTGACTGGGCACTGGGTAACTATGGTGACAGCAGGACAAGGGGCTGCTGTCCAAGTCTTGCCGTCCCCACGAGTTGTGCATCAACCCTCTTTATCTCGAAGTTCCTCCACTGCTTCTGCCTCCTCTGGGTCCTCCACCTGCACCCAAAGCCTGTCTGGTCATGCCACACGCTTTCTAACTGCGCAGAAGGGATCCTGCACACCTCCTTACTATGCTGGCAGCAGGGCTCAACGTCAACAAGCGGTTTTTACTTTTAAAATGTCTGGGAAATGTGAGTCACACAGCTGAGGAGTTGTGGTCAGCTCTGGAGAACCAGTTTCATGAATGGTTGTCTCCACTGGACCTGAAATTAGGGAAGGCCGTGTGCGACAATGCTGCAAACCTGGGTGCGGCCCTTTGCCGGGGCAATGTCACACACGTGCCTTGTATGGCTCACGTGTTAAACCTGGTTGTCCAGCAATTTTTAGCCCACTATCCCGGACTAGATGGCCTTCTGCAGAGGGCACAGTCGCTGTGTGCTCACTTCCGCCATTCGCATCCCGCAGCTCAGCAACTTACATCTCTACAGAAGTCGTTGGGCCTACCACTTCACCGGCTAAAATGCGATGTGCCTACCCGGTGGAATTCAATTCTGCACATGTTGTAGCGACTATGGCAGCACCGACAAGCCCTGGTGCAATACGTTCTGACGTATAGCCTGGGCCAACGGGATCCAGAGGTGGGGCAAATCACGCTGGAGGAGTGGTCTCAGATCAGGGACCTATGCACCCTTCTGCACAGTTTTGAAATGGCGACGAAGATGTTTAGTGCTGATGATGCCATTATCAGCATGACTATTCCGGTGATTTACATGCTGGAGCACATGTTAAACAGAATTCGGAGTCAGGTGGTGTGACAAGAGGAGGTGGAGGAAGTAGAGGAGGAGGAGTTGTATGCAGAAGGGCTAACATCTGCAAGGTCCAGACGGTCGGCAGCACCAAGGCGGCAGGCATGTGAGGGTGGGGGAGATGGATTTACCAGGGCGCATGGTAGCAGCCAAACTAGTGAGGAAAGTGCAGGAGCCCAGGAAGAAGTGGAGGACGAACTTATGGAAGACTCATCAGATGAGGGAGACCTTGATCACATTTCTGTTGTGCGAGGTTGGAGGGAGAGGGCAGAGGAAGGAAGCATGATTGTTACCTCGCCACCAACAAAACAGGGACTTGGTGCTCCTGGATGCGCAAGACACATGAGTGCCTTCTTGCTGCACTACCTGCAACATGACCCTCGAATTGTCAGAATTCGAAATAATCCTGACTACTGGGTTGCCACACTCTTAGATCCCCGGTGCAAAAGTAAATTTGCCGAAATAATTCCTGCCATAGAAAGGGATTCACGCATGCAGGAGTATCAGCAGAGACTGTTGCAGAATCTTGTGCTTTTCCACAAAACACCAGTGGTGCATGTAGTGAATCTCACAGTTCTAACTTGCCAACCGTGGGACTGTCGAGTGTTCAGCACTCAAACCATAACAGAAACACAGTATCTGCTGGTAACAGCAATTTTGCGGAATCATTTCACAGCTTTTTTAGCCCATCCTTTGCAAGGCCACAGGAGACAAGAAGTCTGACACATAGTCAACGCCTAGAGACGATGGTACAGGAGTATCTCCAAGTAAACATCAAAGCCATGACTGTGTCAGTGAACCCTTGCTCTTTTTGGGCTTCCAATCTGGATAAATGGCCCGATCTCGCCACTTACGCCTTGGAGATCTTGTCATGCCCCGCAGCCCGCGTTCTCTCTGAACGTGTGTTCAGCGCTGCTGGTGGTGTGCTGACAGATAAGCGCACTCGGCTATCCACTGAGAATGTAGACAGACTCACGTTCATAAAGATGAACAAATCATGGATCCGCAAGGACTTTTCTACCCCTGTGTCATCCTGGGGAGAGTAAAAGCTTGAGGATTTCGTAAAATCACCTCACCAACCGTTTGAAGCTTTCAAATTACTAATCATTTTTAGCTCCATCTTGTCTGGAAAATAATTTTGGGCCTGTAGTAGTGTGCGGTACTCATTCTATTATGCCATCTATACTAAGCTCCACCAGCTTGCAAATTACTAATAATTTTTAGCTGCATCTTGTCTGGAAAATAATTTTGGGCCTGTAGCAGTGTCCGGTACTCATTCTTTTATGCCATCTATACTAAGCTCCACCAGCTTGCAAATTGCTAATAATTTTTAGCTGCATCTTGTCTGGAAAATAACTTTGGGCATAGTAGTAGTGTGTGGTACTCATTCTAACCAACCGTTTTAAGCAACTCTGGGGCAATTGATGCCACTTAAGTGGTGTCTGTGCCACAAATTTTTGGAAAAAATGGAGACTCTTTTTGGAGTTCCCTTGCTTTGTTTTACGTGACGTTGCCATCGTCAATTAGAGGTGGGTTGGGTCCCCCCCCCCTTTTGGGTTGGGTCTCCCCCCCCCTTTTAACCGTAAGAAAATACATACACTATGGCTTGGGGTAACACAGATGGTTGAGTCTGAAGAGCTGTTTACTCAGAGGTCTGCTCCAAAGCTTCAGTGTCTGCTAGTCAGCGTAGTAACCCAGCTGCGAAGCAAGCTGCACCGCCTATGTATCTAATAATGATTTTTAAATGCATCTAGCCTAGGCAGACTGTGGGGACCCCTAACCAAACCCAGACGCTCATTCCCCTTACGCCCCCCTTTCATTGACAATACAATCATGTAACTCTTACAACTGGATGGATGAGGATCGGTCACAGCTTTATTAACTGTTTATACTCATTCCATTAGAAATGCATTTTATTTCTAAAATAATTCAGCTTGTTGCAGCATGCCCTGTGTCTCCAGTCTCCACAACGGCAAGTTGGCCAACAAGTGTAACTCTCCAACATGTCCTTTCTATTTCCAGGCCACGGAGGATCCTGCTTACTCGTATGCAGGACTCCAACCCACATCCATCACTCTTAACGCTTGTTCCACTCCGTCCTGGAGTCCTGACAGGAATGTGTCCAGTCCAATATCCATTAAGTGAACACCGTCGGGCCGTATGAGGCCTGCTTTATCTCCTTCCAGTTGTTGGTGTCATATCACTACACAGCCTCTGTCTCTTATAAATTTTGCCATCCGAATATTTATTACCTGCCTTGTCCGTTCGATGGCCGTGATGTCTCACGCACCTTGCCATACCGTTCTCGGCACAATCTCTGACCATACTATAGTTAGTTTTGTGAAAAATTCTCTGAAGCGCTCAGTGTCTAGTTTCATTATTGCCATTAGTTATGCGCTCTTGTGATAAACTATGTCGTTTCCCCCGGCCTGTATAACTAAGATGACCAGACCTCTTGCCTCTCCCTACCTTGATTACCTCCATTAGTACCTGTGGCCATTGCAGGCCTCTAATACCTCTCCAGTTCAAATATGTGTTATGAAACTTCAATTTCCTCCCTCCTGGGTGGACTTTCACCCTTCTTTCTGCACAATATATATACGAGTTCTTAATCATTGCATAGCAAAAAAACAGCAAGGAAGTGGTATTTATATATGTTCACAGACTTGCCAGTGGAAAAGCCAAACTTCACATGCCAGAAATGCAAGCTTGTGTCCCTGTTGGAGGAAAAGTTGCGAAATCTAGAAGAGAGGTTAACTACCTTGAAAATCATTAAGGAAGGTGAAGAGTTCTTAGACAGAGCAGAATTATCTCTTCATGATTCAGAAAGAGAAGAAATTCGAACTGCACCTGACGAAACAGAGGAATGGAAGCATGTGACCCACAGAAGCAGGAGGATCGAGAGGCAGTCAGCACCCATACTGCTCAGGAACCAGTACCAGGCTCTCACGCAGGAGAACCATGAAGAAATACAGCAAAATAAGACTTTGCCAGCAATGAATAACCTTGTAAGCCCTCAGAATCCTCCTGGATGGAGAAAGAAGAATGTTGTGAAGAAAAAACGGAGAGTGGTGGTCATGGGGGATTCCCTGTTAAGAGGAACAGAGGCCGCTATCTGCAGACCAGACATAACCTCAAGAGAAATGTGCTGTCTTCCAGGAGCAAAAATTAAAGATGTGTCTGACAAGATATCAAGACTCTTCAGACCTACAGATCACTACCCATTCCTGCTAATACAAGTGGGGACAAATGACACCGCAAGAAAGGACCTGGAAACCATCTGCAGTGACTTTGAAGACTTAGGCAAGAAAGTGAAAGAATTGGGAGCGCAGGTGGTCTTCTCATCCATCCTCCCAGTGGATGGCCATGGAACAATGAGGTGGAATAAGATTCTACAGGTGAACAACTGGCTACGTCGATGGTGCCGTCAACAAGGATTTGGATTTCTGGATCACGGAATGAATTACCTATACGATGGACTACTTGCTAGAGATGGGGTGCACCTTACGAAGACTGGAAAACATGTATTTGGAAGTCGCCTTGCTACACTCATCAGAAGAGCTTTAAACTAGAACAATGTGGGAAGGGAAGCAAAAGGCCAGAAAAAGCCATACAGCTGACAAATACTATTGAGATCTCTGCTACTGGAAGTGGAAAGGAAGAACAAAGACAAAACAACTTAGATAATAAAAATATGGGAGGAAGAGAAACCAATCACAAACTAAAATGTTTTTATACAAATGCACAAAGCATGGGCAACAAACAAGGAGAATTGGAACTACTAATGCAGGAAAAGGAATATGATATCATTGGAATCACTGAAACTTGGTGGGACGATACACATGATTGGAATAAAAGGCTAAAAGGATACAACTTATTTGCAAGAAACAGACTTGATAAACGAGGAGGAGGTATTGCATTGTATGTTAGAAAAGCGTATATCTGCACAGAGATTGAAGCTTCAGAGACTGGGAGTTCTGTGGAAACTGTTTGGGTAAGAATACAAGGAGAGAACAACGGAAAGGACACCATTGTAGGCATTTACTACAGGCCACCTGGGCAAGCTGAAGATATGGATGAACTCTTTATGTATCAAATGACCAAGTTCTCCAAAAAATATGACGTAGTGGTCATGGGAGATTTCAACTATCCAGACATTTGTTGGGAATCTCTCTCAAGTAAAACTAACAGGTCAAGCAAATTCTTATCCTCTCTTGCTGACAACTTTATCTTCCAAAAGGTAGGGGAGAAAACAAGGGGATCTGCTACTTTGGATCTAATCCTTATAAACAGGGAGGAAATGGTTGAGGAGGTAAAGGTGGCTGGGACCCTAGGAGGCAGCGATCATGCTATTATAGAATTTTGGATAACTAGAGGAGGAAGACATGTGAAGACTCAAACTTCAAGGTTAGATTTTAGAAAGGCAGATTTTAAGAGACTCAGAAAGAGAATAGGAGGGATCCAATGGCTGGATGTCCTTAAGCACAAAAATTTCCAGGAAGGATGGGAAATTTTTAAAAATGAGATTCTCAAAGCACAATCGTTAACAATCCCGAAAAGTAGGAAGAATGGGAAGCATTTAATGAAACCAGGATGGATGAACACAGAACTTAAACACATGCTAAAAAGAAAGAAAGAAATGTTTATTAAATGGAAAGAGGGAGGCATATCTAAAGAAGATTACAATGCAGTCTGCAGATCCTGCAGGGCACGTATCAGGTTAGCTAAAGCTGACAATGAATTAAGGCTTGCAAGAGATGTCAAAAGCAATAAAAAAGGATTTTGGGGGTATGTCAAAAGTAAAAGAAAAGTCAAAGATGCTATAGGATTTTTACAGGATGAAAATGGAGAAATGGTAAGAGAGGATGTTGAGAAGGCCGAACTTTTTAATTCCTATTTTGCATCTGTTTTCTCTCAGAAAGAAAATGTAACATCAACTGATCTTCACTGTCCTTTTAAAGGAATAGAGGAATCCAAGTTATCTGTAAACAGAAAGATTGTGAGGGAATATTTAGCTAACATAAATGAGTTCAAGTCTCCAGGTCCAGATGAATTACACCCCAGAGTACTGAAGGAGATCGTAGAAGAAATTTTAGAACCACTCTCCATAATCTTTGAAAATTCTTGGAGAACAGGAGAAGTCCCAGAAGACTGGAGAAGAGCAAATGTTGTTCCTATCTTCAAAAAGGGGAAGAAGGTGGACCCAGGGAACTATAGGCCGGTGAGTCTGACTTCTATACCAGGAAAGATCTTTGAACAAATTATTAAACAACATGTATGTAAGTACATGGATAAGAATGAAGTGATTAACCAGAGTCAGCATGGGTTTGTAACTAACAAGTCATGTCAGACTAACTTAATTTCCTTCTATGACAGAATCACTGACTGGGTGGATCAGGGAAATGCTGTAGATATAGTATATCTTGACTTCAGCAAAGCATTTGACAAAGTATCTCACACCATCCTTATTGAAAAAATGACCAAGTATGCAATGGACCAGGCAACTGTTAGGTGGATTCATAACTGGCTTAGTGATCGGACTCAAAGGGTGGTTGTAAATGGCTTCACATCCAGCTGGATGAATGTCTCAAGTGGGGTACCACAGGGCTCCGTCCTGGGACCTGTATTGTTCAACATCTTTATCAATGATTTAGATGAAGGAATTGAGGGTAAACTGATTAAATTTGCTGATGACACAAAGCTAGGAGGGATAGCTAATACTAGAGAAGAGAGAGAGAGGATTCAAAAAGACCTAAATAAACTGGAGCAGTGGGCAGCAACCAACAGAATGTTTTTTAACAGGGAAAAATGCAAAGTACTACATCTGGGCAATAAAAATGAAAAAAGCATATACAGAATGGGAGGAATAGAGCTAAGCAACAGTACATGTGAAAAAGACTTAGGTATACTAATAGATCATAGACTTAACATGAGTCAACAGTGTGATGCAGCAGCAAAAAAGGCAAATACAATTCTGGGATGTATTAACAGAAGCATACAGTCTAGATCACGTGAAGTCATTATCGGTCTTTACTCCTCTTTGGTCAGACCTCATCTGGAATACTGTGTACAGTTTTGGGCACCACATTTTAAAAAAGACATAGACAAACTGGAGCAAGTTCAGAGAAGAGCGACCAGAATGGTGACTGGTCTGCAAACCATGTCCTATGAGGAACGGTTGCAGGATTTGGGAATGTTTAGCTTGCAAAAAAGAAGACTGAGAGGAGACTTAATAGCTGTCTACAAATATGTCAAGGGCTGTCACATTGTAGAAGGATCATCTTTATTCTCATTTGCACAAGGAAAGACTAGAAGCAATGGGATGAAACTAAATGGGAGGAGACACAGATTAGATATTAGAAAAAACTTTTTGACAGTTAGGGTGATTAATGAGTGGAACAGGCTGCCACGAGAGGTGGTGAGTTCCCCTTCAATGGACGTCTTCAAACAGAGGCTGGACAGACATCTGTCTGAGATGATCTAGTGAATCCTGCTTTGAGCAGGGGGTTGGACCAGATGACCCAGGAGGTCCCTTCCAACTCTACCATTCTATGATTCTATGATATGTCATGTCCTGCTATGCACCTGTTCAAGGCTGAGTTAATCAGAAATTTAAACACACATACCATGTTAAAATCATATAGCATAGAAACAATGCATATAAATGTAAATAATCAAAAAGAAAAAGAAAAGAAGAAAAAAGGAAGATATCTATAATAATAATCTATAAATGATCACTCATAATGATTAGTGTTGAGCCACCCCCGTAGTGTTCGAGTTCGGTTCGGTTCGTCGAACACCCGTGTGTTCGCCGAACTGTTCGTCGAACTGTTCGTCGAACACCTTCGAACACCGTTAAAACCAATGGCAGGCAAACAAAAACACATAGAAACACATAGAAAACACCTTCAAAGGTGTCCAAAAGCTGACAAACTGCTCAGAAGACACAACTAACACATGGAAAAGTGACAAGTACATATAGTCATGCGAAAAGAAAAGAGGTGGAGGAGTAAAAGGAGGGGGAGACACAGATATAGGCATGTCATGCCCTTCTAAAATCCAAAAAGTGAGAAGCCGACACGGCCAGTCCGCTCCTGCCCGTGCCACCTCCGTGTCGCCGGGTTTGTGCCAGAGCCGCAGTGAACCCTGACGGCCAGCCCTCCTCTCCCAATACTGGTGCCTGTCCGCTGGTGGGTCGAGCGAGGCCCCCTGTGGTGGAGGCAGCTCTAAGCTTTTTAATTTAAATTGTCTCTCTAATTTGAATGAATACACTTTAAATCCATTTACAAGGATCTATTGGAGGGCAAGTCTCATGCCAGCAGCCGCGTAATTCCAGCTCCAGTAGCGTCCACTAAAGCTGCTGCAGTTAAAAAGCTTTTATAAGGATCGAGCTCGGCTGTCCACCACAAGGCATCCTTCTGCCAGTCCCAGCCCCTGTGCCTTGGGGTGCCTCCTGATGCTCTTCACTGAGTATCCCGTGGTCCCGAAGCATTTCCTTTGAAAAAATTAAGTGTCCAAACTACAGGTGGTGTAGCTTGCTTAACAGCCGGGATAATCCGCTGACTAGCAGACACTGCTACTAGGCACAAAGTATTTCCTGGGCTAGATGCAGTTAAAAATTTGTAATTAGATACTCTCGTTGGATGCTGAGAAAGCATTCCATAGAGTCTCCTGGCACGCCATATATGATTCTCTTAAAAAGCTTGGGGTAGGGGTCTAGGGGACCCTTTTATAGCCAAAATCACGGCCCTGTATCGCAATACGTCACCTAGGCTGAAGATAAATGGAACTGTAGCACCCTGAGGGCTCGGTTGCTACAGAGGTATTGCACCTCACCCAGAGGTGTGATATCTCACTCTCAGGTAAGGATGGAGTGTGGATCAGGACCCGACACTTGCATGCATTACACCACATTGCCGTGGGGCAGGGCGACCAATATGCCCCTGAGATGGGCACGACAGTCCCTGTCCCTGGCTGGAGTGGGGGGAGGGAACACTGAGGAAGGGGAACCCTGTAGTGCAGGAGCAGGGAGGAAGCAGTTCCTGGGTGCATTGAGAAGGGAGTATAAAAGGTGGGCACCATCTTAGTTCAGTGCAGAGAAGTCTGAGCAGAAGTGACAGGGAGCAGGGGCTCTGCATGAGCTCTGCTCCGGAGGCGGGCCTAGTAACAGAGGCCCAGGCCTGGAAGAGGGAGAAGGAAGGAAGAGGAGCGGAGAAGGCTCCAGGAACGAGGAACGAAGGGATCCCAGGGGTGCGGACGGGCGAGTCGCCACCGCACGCCCGAATCCACCTGCGTGGAGGGGTCAGGCCAAAGGGGGAGACCGGTCCCCGAAACTAGTGGAGGCAGGAAACGACCCTCAGCTAGAAACCGGAGGCTGTGAAATTTTATGTGGCGCAGCCCCTCGCTACACCCGCTAGGAAGGCACCACATAGGGTCAGGGAAACTGGCGCCAAGTTTACCAAGAGGAGGCCCGAGGCAGCCGGACAGAAGGGTTGGTAAGAAAGGCCAGACAAAGGACACACAAAGGGGGTCCTGTGAAGCGCTCCAAAGTTATCTGGGAGTTGTCTGAGCCCCTCACCTGGTGAGCACAGTACAACGTGGGCAGCCGTTACCTGCAGACGTGGTCTGGATAATAAGAACTGTGAGTAAAGGCCCTGGACTGCATCACTGACTCCGTGTCGTTACTGCTGCTGCCCTGCACCATCACCCCCATCCTCCGCATACACTACCCTGAGGCTATACTCCTCCCGTGGGGAGTTATGCTACGCTCTGCTGCACCCATAACACCAGCCTCAGCGGTCTGCCCTGCAGTGGCGGTTCACTCTGACCGCAATCCACGGGTGGCGTAGTCGGACATTTAAACATCAAAACCACATAAATAGTTCCGCCACTGGTTTGACCGCCCTGAGCCACGAAACCGGGTCGCCGCCACGGAGACTACAACCACCAGCATCCACCAAAAAGGATCCGGCTCCGGGTGTCCCAAGGCCCAGGGGGTGCATCAGAACATTTTCATCACCTTTCACATAAACCAATGGGACAAGGCAGGGATGTCATCTGTCCCCTCTCTTATACATCCTAGTGACGGAGCACCTGCTCTCATCAATTCGCCATAACCCCAATATTAGGTGGATTGAGGTGGGAGGCACCGAGTACAAGTGCTCTCTATTTGCTGATGATGTCCTAGTATATATCACTCAATCACATATATCCATCCATGCTGTTATGGCTGAAATAGATCACTTTGTTACATGGTCAAATTTTAAAATCAATGCAGCGAAGTCTGAGGCCCTCGATGTCTCCCTCCCCAAATCCATACAGGATTCCATCCAGTCCAACTTTCCCTTTGCCTGGCCCTCACAGGGTATCAAATACTTAGGAATTCCTATTCATAGAGACCTCTCCCATCTATGTTATCTTAATTTTGGGCCCTTTATTGAACAACTCCATACAGACCACGGTTGGCAAGTTAGAACTGTAAGATTCACTACGTGAACCACTGGTGTTTTGTGGAAAAGCACATGTACACTGTGTTCCAAATTATTATGCAAAAAGTGTTTGTTTGTCAGTTAAACTCATTGATGGTGATGTGTGTCAGGGCTCTTTATATCACTGTAAGCAATTGCAGACACCTGTGCTAATTAGTTTGGCAGGTGTGTCCAATGAAAGGCAAGACTACTTAAGAAGGCTGTCCCACATTATTAAGCAGCCTACATTTTCTGCCAAAATGGGAAAGAAAAAGGATGTGTCGGCTGCTGAGAAGCAACAAATTGTGGAGTGTTTAGGTCAAGGCATGACTACAATCAACATTGTGCGATGATCAGGATGAAGTGTCTTGGCAATCAAGAAGTATGTAGCTGATTCACAGTACACACGTGTGCGTGCTGATAAGGGCAAATTGAGGACTCTTTCCTACAGGCAATTACGTCAGGTTAAAAGAGCAGCGGCAAAAAAGCCTTGTCATAGCAGCAGACAAGTTTTTGAAGCTGCTGGTGCCTCCAACGTCCCCCGAACAACAAGATGCAGGGTCCTTCAGAGGTTTGCAGCTGTGCATACGCCATCCTGTCGACCTCCTCTATCCACTTCACACAAGCAGAAACGGCTCCAGTGGGCCAAACATTACATGAAGACTGATTTCAAAACTGTTTTGTTCACTGATGAGTGCCGTGCAACGCTCGATGGTCCAGATGGATGGAGTGGAGGATGGCTGGTTGATGGACACCCCACGCAAACACGGCTACAGCGCCAACAAGGAGGAGGTGGAGTAATGTTTTGGGCTGGAATCATGGGGAGAGAGATTGTCGGCCCCTTTAGGATCCCTGAAGGGGTAAAGATGAACTCCATAATGTATGTGGAGTTTCTCAAACAGCACTTCCTGCCATGGTTCAAGAAGAAGAACCGTGTATTCCACAGCAAGATCATTTCTATGCATGATAATGCACCATCTCATGCTGCACATAAAACATCTGCATCTCTGGCTGATATGGGCATAAAAGGGGACAAACTTATGGTGTGACCCCCATGCTCCCCTGACCTCTACCCCATTCTGAACCTCTGGAGCATCATCAAAAGGAGTGTCTATGATGGCGGGAGGCAGTTCACATCTAAGCAACAGCTCTGGGAGGGTATTCTGTCCTCATGCAAAACAATTGAAGCAGAAACCATCCAAAACCTGACAAATTCAATGGACAAGAGAGTTCAGAAGCTCCTTTCGAACAAGGGGTCCTATGTGAAAATGTAACATCACCTAGAATAAAGTTTTGAGTTGAAAACTGTTTGATTTCGGTTTCCAATAACCTGCTAATGCTTATAATTTCAAAAATGACCATTTTTTTGGTCTTTATTAAAATGAAAAGGTTGATCGAAAAGTTTGGGGGATCTAAGAGTGTTGCAACCCAGTAGTCAGGATAACTTCGAATTCTGACAATATGAGGGTCATGTTGCAGGTAGTGCAGCAAGAAGGCACTGTGTCTTGCGCATCTCGGAGCCCCAAAATTATTTTCCGGGCTAGATGCAGCTAAAAATTATTATTAATTTTAAATCTGGTGGAGCTTAGTATAGATGGCCTAATAGAATCAGTGCTGCACACTGCTACAAAGCCCAAATTATTTTCCAGCCAAGGTACAGATAAACATGATTAGTAATTTTAAATCTGGTGGAGCTTAGTATAGATGGCCTAATAGAATCAATACTGCACACTGCTACAAAGCCCAAATTATTTTCCAGCCAAGATACAGATAAACATGATTAGTAATTTTAAATCTGGTGGAGCTTATTATAGATGGCCTAATAGAATCAGTGCTGCACACTGCTACAAAGCCCAAATTAGTTTCCAGCCAAGATACAGATAAACATGATTAGTAATTTGAAAGCTTAAAACGGTTGGTGAGGTGATTTTAACCAATCATCAAGCTTTTACTCTCCCCAGGATGACACAGGGGTAGACAAGTCGTTTCAGATCCATGATTTGTTCATCTTTATGAACGTGAGTCTGTCTACATTATCAGTGGAGAGCCGCGTACGCTTATCTGTCAGCACACCACCAGCAGCGCTGAACACACGTTCAGACAGAACGCTGGCTGCGGGGCATGACAAGATCTCCAAGGCGTAAGTGGCTAGCTCCGGCCATTTATCCAGATTGGAAGCCCAAAAAGAGCAAGGGTCCAGTGACACAGTCATGGCTTCAATGTTTACTTGGAGATACTCCTGTACCATCGTCTCTAGGCGTTGACTATGTGTTAGACTTCTTGTCTCCTGTGGCCTTGCAAAGGATGGGCTAAAAAAGTGGTGAAATGATTCCGCAAAATTGATGTTACCAGCAGATACTGTGGTTCTGTTACGGTTTGAGTGCTGAACACTCGACGGTCCCACGGTTGGCAAGTTGGAACTGTGAGATTCACTACGTGCACCACTGGTGTTTTGTGGAAAGCACATGTAAGATTCTGCAACAGTCTCTGCTGATACTCCTGCATGCGTGCATCCCTTTCTATGGCAGGAATAATTTCTGCAAATTTACTTTTGTACCGGGGATCTAACAGTGTGGCAACCCAGTAGTCAGGATTATTTCTAATTCTCACAATTTGAGGGTCATGTTGCAGGTAGTGCAGCAAGAAGGCACTCATGTGTGTTGCGCATCCAGGAGCACCAAGTCCCTGTTGTGTTGTTGGTGAGGTAACAATCATGCTTCCTTCCTCTGTCCTCTCCCCCCAACCTCGCACAACAGAAATGTGATCAAGGTCTCCCTCATCTGATGAGTCTTCCATCAGTTCGTCCTCCACTTCTTCCTGGGCTCCTGCACCTTCCTCACTAGTTTGGCTGCTACCATGCGCCCTGGTAAAACCATCTCCCCCACCCTCACATGCCTGCCTCCTTGGTGCTGCTGACCGTCTGGACCTTGCAGATGTTAGCCCTTCCGCATACAACTCCACCTCCTCTACTTCCTCCACCTCCTCTTGTGCCACCACCTGACTCCGAATTCTGTTTAACATGTGCTCCAGCATGTAAATCACCGAAATAGTCATGCTGATAATGGCATCGTCAGCACTAAACATCTTCGTCGCCATTTCAAAACTGTGCAGAAGGGTGCATAGGTCCCTGATCTGAGACCACTCCTCCAGCGTGATTTGCCCCACCTCTGGATCTCGTTGGCCCAGGCTATACGTCAGAACGTATTGCACCAGGGCTTGTCAGTGCTGCCACAGTCGCTGCAACATGTACAGAGTTGAATTCCACCGGGTAGGCACATCGCATTTTAGCCGGTGAAGTGGCAGGCCCAACGACTTCTGTAGAGATGTAAGTCGCTGAGCTGCGGGATGCGAACGGCGGAAGTGAGCACACAGCGACCGTGCCCTCTGCAGAAGGCCATCTAGTCCGGGATAGTGGGCTAAAAATTGCTGGACAACCAGGTTCAACACGTGAGCCATACAAGGCACGTGTGTGACATTGCCCCGGCGAAGGGCCGCACCCAGGTTTGCAGCATTGTCGCACACGGCCTTCCCTGGTTTCAGGTCCAGTGGAGACAACCATTCATGAAATTGGTTCTCCAGAGCTGACCACAACTCCTCAGCTGTGTGACTCACATTTACCAGACATTTCAAAGTAAAAACCGCCTGATGACGTTGAGCCCTACTGCCAGCATAGTAAGGAGGTGTGCAGGATCCCTTCTGCGCAGTTAGAAAGCTTGTGGCATGACCAGACAGGCTTTGGGTGCAGGTGGAGGACCGAGAGGAGGTTGAGGAGGCAGAAGCAGTGGAGGAACTTTGAGATAAAGAGGATTGACGCACAACTCGTGGGGACGGCAAGACTTGGACAGCAGCCCTTTGTCCTGCTGTCACCATAGTTACCCAGTGCCCAGTCAGCGACATGTAACGCCCCTGTCCATGCCTACTCGTCCAAGTGTCTGTGGTGAAATGCACCCTGTCACACACAGAGTTTCTCAAAGAAGCGGGGATGTTGTGTGCGACATGCTGGTGGAGCGCAGGCATACCTTTCTTTGAGAAGTAGTGCCGACTGGGCATCTGGTACTGGGGCACTGCGATGGACATAAGGTCTCGAAAATCCTCTGTGTCCACCAGGCGGAAAGGCAGTATTTCTGTAGCCAAGAGCTTGCAGATGGTGAAATTCAACCTCTTAGCTTTCTCATGGCTAGGAGGAAATGGTCTTTTACTTGTCCACATCTGAGGGACCGAGGGCTGGCTATTGTGCTTAGACGGGGTTGATAAGGGTGTCCCCGGCAAACTGCCGGTCTGTGAGGAAGATGCAGGCGGACATGTTAGGTTGCCTTGATCCAAAGGTGGTGCTATCGATGTCGGACAGCGCTCAACACCAGCTGGTGTTACCACCTCCAAAGAAAATGATGACCTGCCAATCACGCTGGCTGTTGCGGGTAAAGAGGTGGCAGGTCTGCGCCCCAAAACAGGTGTGACTGCTGTCCCCCCAGTCACAGAGGATGAAGAGGCCGCGTAAGTACAAGATATGGCAGACGGTGGTTGGCCCGGCCGGCTAGGCTGCATTGTAGCACAGTGAGCTTCCCACTGCAACTTATGCTTCATGTCCATGTGCCGGTTCATGCATGAAGTACTCAAACTATGTATTTTTTGGCCTCTACTTAGCTTTTGCTGACAAATGTTACCGATAACACGAGTTGGGTCATCTTTATCGATCTGAAAAAATGCCCAGGCTATGCAAGGCTTAGCACCCATGCGACCTGAAGAGCCACCACGACTTGTGGTGAGAGGCAGATTTGTGTTTGAGGATGCAGTTGTTGACGTGCTTCCTGTACTACGTCTCTGTCCAGGAAGGCGCAACCTGACCTCGTCGTCACTAGCATCCTCCTCCACCTCCTCTGCTGACCTCATCTCTTGGCTGACTGTGGGTTGACAGTAAGTGGGATCTCCAACCTCATCATCATCACCCTGTGCGTTATCACACAGGTCGTCCTCAGAGCCAACCTGTTCCTGCCCTGACAAAAAACTAAAGTTGTCGCTCCAATCAGGTATTTGAGTCTCATCATCGTCTTCCTCATTGTCTCCACCAACAGGAGTTACAGTTTGGGAATGAGGGTCTACATTATGGTCAGAACCTTCTGCGTCTTGTCCTGGATCCGACTCATAAAGATTCTGGGCATCAGTGCAGATCATTTCCTCGTCTGGATTCACAGAAGCGCTGGAGTCGACCTCTGATTCCCAGGCTATAGTATGAGTAAACAGCTCTGCAGACTCAACCATCTGTTCTACCTCATACTCAGACGGGCAGCTGGAGATTTGGGAGCTGTGAGGAAGCAAGTGCGATTGGGGTGACACCTTTGAGGACTGGAGTATTTGGGATGTTGAAGTTGATGTGGAGGAGAGCCCACTTAAAGGAACACTTGATATCCGTTGAAGCACCTGCTGTTTTTGTGCCTCATCTGGAATTTGTAGCGATTGGCGTGGCCGTAAGAAAGGGATCTTATCACATTGTCCGCTAAAAGAAGTAGACATTTTAGTTTGGCTGGAAGATAGTCTTTCTTCTGCAGATGTTACTGTTGCTTTAACACCTACCCCACGGACACAACCTTTTTTCCCCTTCCCAACACGCCTATTCCCCTTTCCACCAGCAGCAGGCCTTTTTCCACTCATTTTGGTGGTTAACTAATTCACAACTCTGGAGTTGTTTGCACAAAAAACAATGGATGGGAACCGAGCAGAGCTGAGTGGCCAAACTGTGGTATTAGGCCAAAACTATTGGCTGGGTTAGATGCAGAAAAAAATTATATTCAATTTGCAACCTGATGGAGGTCAGTATAGATGGACTAATAGAACAAGTCCCACACACAGCTAGAAGCCCAAATATTTTTTCAGAGATAGATGCAGAAAAAAAATATATTCAGTTTGCAACCTGATGGAGGTCAGTATAGATGGACTAATAGAGAAAGTCCCACACACTGCTAGAAGGCCAAATATTTTTTTCAGAGCTAGATGCAGACAAAAAATTATTTTTAATTTGCAGCCTGATGGAGGTCAGTATAGATGGACTAATAGAGAAAGTCCCACACACTGCTAGAAGGCCAAATATTTTTTCAGAGCTAGATGCAGACAAAAAATTATTTTGAATTTGCAACGTGATGGAGGTCAGTATAGATGGACTAATAGAACAAGTCCCACACACTGCTAGAAGGCCAAATATTTTTTCAGAGCTAGATGCAGAAAAAAATTATATTCAGTTTGCAACCTGATGGAGGTCAGTATAGATGGACTAATAGAACAAGTCCCACACACTGCTAGAAGCCTAAATATTTTTTCAGAGCTAGATGCAGAAAAAAATTATATTCAATTTGCAACCTGATGGGGGTCAATATAGATGGACTAACAGAGAAAGTCCCACACACTGCTAGAAGGCCAAATATTTTTTCAGAGCTAGATGCAGACAAAAAATTATTTTGAATTTGCAACCTGATGGAGGTCAGTATAGGTGGACTAATAGAACAAGTCCCACACACTGCTAGAAGGCCAAATATTTTTTCAGAGCTAGATGCAGAAAAAAATTATATTCAGTTTGCAACCTGATGGAGGTCAGTATAGATGGACTAATAGAGAAAGTCCCACACACTGCTAGAAGGCCAAATATTTTTTTCAGAGCTAGATGCAGACAAAAAATTATTTTTAATTTGCAACCTGATGGAGGTCAGTATAGATGGACTAATAGAGAAAGTCCCACACACTGCTAGAAGGCCAAATATTTTTTCAGAGCTAGATGCAGACAAAAAATTATTTTGAATTTGCAACCTGATGGAGGTCAGTATAGGTGGACTAATAGAACAAGTCCCACACACTGCTAGAAGGCCAAATATTTTTTTCAGAGCTAGATGCAGACAAAAAATTATTTTTAATTTGCAACCTGATGGAGGTCAGTATAGATGGACTAATAGAGAAAGTCCCACACACTCCTAGAAGGCCAAATATTTTTTCTGAGCTAGATGCAGATAAAAATTATTTTTAATTTGCAACCTGATGGAGGTCAGTATAGATGGACTAATAGAGAAAATCCCACACACTGCTAGAAGGCCAAATATTTTTTCAGAGCTAGATGCAGACAAAAAATTATTTTGAATTTGCAACGTGATGGAGGTCAGTATAGATGGACTAATAGAACAAGTCCCACACACTGATAGAAGGCCAAATATTTTTTCAGAGCTAGATGCAGAAAAAAATTATATTCAGTTTGCAACCTGATGGAGGTCAGTATAGATGGACTAATAGAACAAGTCCCACACACTGCTAGAAGCCCAAATATTTTTTCAGAGCTAGATACAGAAAAAAATTATATTCAATTTGCAACCTGATGGAGGTCAGTATAAATGGACTAATAGAGAAAGTCCCACACACTGCTAGAAGGCCAAATATTTTTTCAGAGCTAGATGCAGACAAAAAATTATTTTGAATTTGCAACCTGATGGAGGTCAGTATAGGTGGACTAATAGAACAAGTCCCACACACTGCTAGAAGGCCAAATATTTTTTCAGAGCTAGATGCAGAAAAAAATTATATTCAATTTGCAACCTGATGGAGGTCAGTATAGATGGACTAATAGAACAAGTCCCACACAGCTAGAAGCCCAAATATTTTTTCAGAGGTAGATGCAGAAAACAATTATATTCAGTTTGCAACCTGATGGAGGTCAGTATAGATGGACTAATAGAACAAGTCCCACACACAGCTAGAAGACCAAATATTTTTTCAGAGGTAGATGCAGAAAAAAATTATATTCAGTTTGCAACCTGATGGAGGTCAGTATAGATGGACTAATAGAGAAAGTCCCACACACTGCTAGAAGGCCAAATATTTTTTCAGAGCTAGATGCAGACAAAAAATTATTTTGAATTTGCAACGTGATGGAGGTCAGTATAGATGGACTAATAGAACAAGTCCCACACACTGCTAGAAGGCCAAATATTTTTTCAGAGCTAGATGCAGATAAAAATTATTTTTAATTTGCAACCTGATGGAGGTCAGTATAGATGGACTAATAGAGAAAGTCCCACACATTGCTAGAAGGCCAAATATTTTTTCAGAGCTAGATGCAGAAAAAAATTATATTCAGTTTGCAACCTGATGGAGGTCAGTATAGATGGACTAATAGAACAAGTCCCGCACACAGCTAGAAGCCCAAATATTTTTTCAGAGGTAGATGCAGATAAAAATTATTTTTAATTTGCAACCTGATGGAGGTCAGTATAGATGGACTAATAGAGAAAGTCCCACACACTGCTAGAAGGCCAAATATTTTTTCAGAGCTAGATGCAGAAAAAAATTATATTCAGTTTGCAACCTGATGGAGGTCAGTATAGATGGACTAATAGAACAAGTCCCACACACAGCTAGAAGCCCAAATATTTTTTCAGAGGTAGATGCAGAAAAAAATTATATTCAGTTTGCAACCTGATGGAGGTCAGTATAGATGGACTAATAGAGAAAGTCCCACACACTGCTAGAAGGCCAAATATTTTTTCAGAGCTAGATGCAGATAAAAATTATTTTTAATTTGCAACCTGATGGAGGTCAGTATAGATGGACTAATAGAGAAAGTCCCACACACTGCTAGATGGCCAAATATTTTTTCAGAGCTAGATGCAGACAAAAAATTATTTGGAATTTGCAACGTGATGGAGGTCAGTATAGATGGACTAATAGAACAAGTCCGACACACTGCTAGAAGGCCAAATATTTTTTCAGAGCTAGATGCAGATAAAAATTATTTTTAATTTGCAACCTGATGGAGGTCAGTATAGATGGACTAATAGAGAAAGTCCCACACACTGCTAGAAGGCCAAATATTTTTTCAGAGCTAGATGTAGAAAAAAATTATATTCAGTTTGCAACCTGATGGAGGTCAGTATAGATGGACTAATAGAACAAGTCCCACGCACAGCTAGAAGCCCAAATATTTTTTCAGAGGTAGATGCAGATAAAAATTATTTTTAATTTGCAACCTGATGGAGGTTAGTATAGATGGACTAATAAAGTCCCACACACTGCTAGAAGGCCAAATATTTTTTCAGAGCTAGATGCAGACAAAAAATTATTTTGAATTTGCAATGTGATGGAGGTCAGTATAGATGGACTAATAGAACAAGTCCCACACACTGCTAGAAGCCCAAATATTTTTTCAGAGCTAGATGCAGAAAAAAATTATATTCAGTTTGCAACCTGATGGAGGTCAGTATAGATGGACTAATAGAACAAGTCCCACACACTGCTAGAAGCCCAAATATTTTTTCAGAGCTAGATGCAGAAAAAAATTATATTCAATTTGCAACCTGATGGAGGTCAGTATAGATGGACTAATAGAGAAAGTCCCACACACTGCTAGAAGGCCAAATATTTTTTCAGAGCTAGATGCAGACAAAAAATTATTTTGAATTTGCAACCTGATGGAGGTCAGTATAGGTGGACTAATAGAACAAGTCCCACACACTGCTAGAAGGCCAAATATTTTTTCAGAGCTAGATGCAGAAAAAAAATATTTTTAATTTGCAACCTGATGGAGGTCAGTATAGATGGACTAATAGAGAAAGTCCCACACACTGCTAGAAGGCCAAATATTTTTTCAGAGCTAGATGCAGACAAAAAATTATTTTAAATTTGCAACGTGATGGAGGTCAGTATAGATGGACTAATAGAACAAGTCCCACACACAGCTAGAAGGCCAAATATTTTTTCAGAGCTAGATTCAGAAAAAAATTATATTCAGTTTGCAACCTGATGGAGGTCAGTATAGATGGACTAATAGAACAAGTCCCACACACTGCTAGAAGCCCAAATATTTTTTCAGAGCTAGATGCAGAAAAAAATTATATTCAATTTGCAACCTGATGGAGGTCAGTATACCATCACCTACCCTCAGAGCAATTGTTAGTTAAGTCAGACAACTCCTCTAAGCTTATCTTAACCACATCCTAGTATTGGATGTATCAGTACATCATGGTGATCGTGCACAGAATCTATGCCCAACATGATCATTGCACCAAAACCCAGGATTAGTGTCAGCACCAATCATTTCTGTTTAACCCTCTAGATGCAATGGTCAATAGTGACCTCTGCATCTAAATGGTTGTGAGAAGCAAGCGCTCTCTCTTTAACCCCATCAACACCTCTGCGCTGTCCTGGTCTGCCAGGTACAGAGTAGTGTTGAGCCACCCCCGTAGTGTTCGAGTTCGGTTCGGTTCGTCGAACACCCGTGTGTTCGCCGAACTGTTCGTCGAACTGTTCGTCGAACACCTTCGAACACCGTTAAAACCAATGGCAGGCAAACAAAAAAACATAGAAACATATAGAAAACACCTTCAAAGGTGTCCAAAAGCTGACAAACTGCTCAGAAGACACAACTAACACATGGAAAAGTGACAAGTACATATAGTCATGCGAAAAGAAAAGAGGTGGAGGAGTAAAAGGAGGGGGAGACACAGATATAGGCATGTCATGCCCTTCTAAAATCCAAAAAGTGAGAAGCCGACACGTTCAGTCCGCTCCTGCCCGTGCCACCTCCGTGTCGCCGGGTTTGTGCCAGAGCCGCGGTGAACCCTGACGGCCAGCCCCCCTCTCCCAATACTGGTGCCTGTCCGCTGGTGGGTCGAGCGAGCCCCCCTGTGGTGGAGGCAGCTCTAAGCTTTTTAATTTAAATTGTCTCTCTAATTTGAATAAATACACTTTAAATCCATTTACAAGGATCTATTGGAGGGCAAGTCTCATGCCAGCAGCTGCGTAATTCCAGCTCCAGTAGCGTCCACTAAAGCTGCTGCAGTTAAAAAGCTTTTATAAGGATCGAGCTCGGCTGTCCACCGCAAGGCATCCTACTGCCAGTCCGAGCCCCTATGCCTTGGGGTGCCTCCTGATGCTCTTCACTGAGTATCCCGTGGTCCCGAAGCATTTCCTTTGAAAAAATGAAGTGTCCAAACTACAGGTGGTGTAGCTTGCTTAACAGCCGGGATAATCCGCTGACTAGCAGACCCTGCTACTAGGCACAAAGTATTTCCTGGGCTAGATGCAGTTAAAAATTTGTAATTAGATACTCTCGTTGGATGCTGAGAAAGCATTCCATAGAGTCTCCTGGCACACCATATATGATTCTCTTAAAAAGCTTGGGGTAGGGGTCTAGGGGACCCTTTTATAGCCAAAATCACGGCCCTGTATCGCAATACGTCACCTAGGCTGAAGATAAATGGAACTGTAGCACCCTGAGGGCTCGGTTGCTACAGAGGTATTGCACCTCACCCAGAGGTGTGATATCTCACTCTCAGGTAAGGATGTAGTGTGGATCAGGACCCGACACCTGCATGCATTACACCACATTGCCGTGGGGCAGGGCGACCAATATGCCCCTGAGATGGGCACGACAGTCCCTGTCCCTGGCTGGAGTGGGGGGAGGGAACACTGAGGAAGGGGAACCCTGTAGTGCAGGAGCAGGGAGGAAGCAGTTCCTGGGTGCATTGAGAAGGGAGTATAAAAGGTGGGCACCATCTTAGTTCAGTGCAGAGAAGTCTGAGCAGAAGTGGCAGGGAGCAGGGGCTCTGCATGAGCTCTGCTCCGGAGGCGGGCCTAGTAACAGAGGCCCAGGCCTGGAAGAGGGAGAAGGAAGGAAGAGGAGCGGAGAAGGCTCCAGGAACGAGGAACGAAGGGATCTCAGTGGTGCGGACGGGCGAGTCGCCACCGCACGCCCGAATCCACCTGCGTGGAGGGGTCAGGCCAAAGGGGGAGACCGGTCCCCGAAACTAGTGGAGGCAGAAAACGACCCTCAGCTAGAAACAGGAGGCTGTGACATTTTATGTGGCGCAGCCCCTCGCTACACCCGCTAGGAAGGCACCACATAGGGTCAGGGAAACTGGCGCCAAGTTTACCAAGAGGAGGCCCGAGGCAGCCGGACAGAAGGGTTGGTAAGAAAGGCCAGACAAAGGACACACAAAGGGGGTCCTGTGAAGCACTCCAAAGTTATCTGGGAGTTGTCTGAGCCCCTCACCTGGTGAGCACAGTACGACGTGGGCAGCCGTTACCTGCAGACGTGGTCTGGATAATAAGAACTGTGAGTAAAGGCCCTGGACTGCATCACTGACTCCGTGTCGTTACTGCTGCTGCCCTGCACCATCACCCCCATCCTCCGCATACACTGCCCTGAGGCTATACTCCTCCCGTGGGGAGTTATGCTACGCTCTGCTGCACCCACAACACCAGCCTCAGCGGTCTGCCCTGGAGCGGCGGTTCACTCTGACCGCAATCCACGGGTGGCGTAGTCAGACATTTAAACATCAAAACCACATAAATAGTTTCGCCACTGGTTTGACCGCCCTGAGCCACGGAACCGGGTTGCCGCCACGGAGACTACAACCACCAGCATCCACCAAAAAGGGTCCGGCTCCGGGTGTCCCAAGGCCCAGGGGGCGCGTCAGAACATTTTCATCACCTTTCACAATCACCAATGGGACAAGGCAGGGATGTTCTCTGTCCCCTCTCTTATACATCCTAGTGACGGAGCACCTGCTCTCATCAATTCGCCATAACCCCAATATTAGGTGGATTGAGGTGGGAGGCACCGAGTACAAGTGCTCTCTATTTGCTGATGATGTCCTAGTATATATCACTCAATCACATATATCCATCCATGCTGTTATGGCTGAAATAGATCACTTTGTTACATGGTCAAATTTTAAAATCAATGCAGCGAAGTCTGAGGCCCTCGATGTCTCCCTCCCCAAATCCATATAGGATTCCATCCAGTCCAACTTTCCCTTTGCCTGGCCCTCACAGGGTATCAAATACTTAGGAATTCCTATTCATAGAGACCTCTCCCATCTATGTTATCTTAATTTTGGGCCCTTTATTGAACAACTCCATACAGACCACGGTTGGCAAGTTAGAACTGTAAGATTCACTACGTGAACCACTGGTGTTTTGTGGAAAAGCACATGTACACTGTGTTCCAAATTATTATGCAAAAAGTGTTTAGGAGTGATAAGGGAAGAATTTGTTTGTTTGTCAGTTAAACTCATTGATGGTGATGTGTGTCAGGGCTCTTTATATCACTGTAAGCAATTGCAGACACCTGTGCTAATTAGTTTGGCAGGTGTGTCCAATGAAAGGCAAGACTACTTAAGAAGGCTGTCCCACATTATTAAGCAGCCTACATTTTCTGCCAAAATGGGAAAGAAAAAGGATGTGTCGGCTGCTGAGAAGCAACAAATTGTGGAGTGTTTAGGTCAAGGCATGACTACAATCAACATTGTGCGATGATCAGGATGAAGTGTCTTGGCAATCAAGAAGTATGTAGCTGATTCACAGTACACACGTGTGCGTGCTGATAAGGGCAAATTGAGGACTCTTTCCTACAGGCAATTACGTCAGGTTGAAAGAGCAGCGGCAAAAAAGCCTTGTCATAGCAGCAGACAAGTTTTTGAAGCTGCTTGTGCCTCCAACGTCCCCCGAACAACAAGATGCAGGGTCCTTCAGAGGTTTGCAGCTGTGCATACGCCATCCTGTCGACCTCCTCTATCCACTTCACACAAGCAGAAACGGCTCCAGTGGGCCAAACATTACATGAAGACTGATTTCAAAACTGTTTTGTTCACGGATGAGTGCCGTGCAGCGCTCGATGGTCCAGATGGATGGAGTGGAGGATGGCTGGTTGATGGACACCCCACGCAAACACGGCTACAGCGCCAACAAGGAGGAGGTGGAGTAATGTTTTGGGCTGGAATCATGGGGAGAGAGATTGTCGGCCCCTTTAGGATCCCTGAAGGCGCTAAAGATGAACTCCATAATGTATGTGGATTTTCTCAAACAGCACTTCCTGCCATGGTTCAAGAAGAAGAACCGTGTATTTCACAGCAAGATCATTTTTCTGCATGATAATGCACCATCTCATGCTGCACATAAAACATCTGCATCTCTGGCTGATATGGGCATAAAAGGGGACAAACTTATGGTGTGACCCCCATGCTCCCCTGACCTCTACCCCATTCAGAACCTTTGGAGCATCATTAAAAGGAGTGTCTATGATGGCGGGAGGCAGTTCACATCTAAGCAACAGCTCTGGGAGGGTATTCTGTCCTCATGCAAAACGAAGCAGAAACCATCCAAAACCTGACAAATTCAATGGACGAGAGAGTTCAGAAGCTCCTTTCGAACAAGGGGTCCTATGTGAAAATGTAACATCACCTAGAATAAAGTTTTGAGTTGAAAACTGTTTGATTTCAGTTTCTAACAACCTGCTAATGCTTATAATTTCAAAAATGACCATTTTTTTGGTCTTTATTAAAATGAAAAGGTTGATCGAAAAGTTTGGGGGATCTAAGAGTGTGGCAACCCAGTAGTCATGATTACTTCGAATTCTGACAATATGAGGGTCATGCTGCAGGTAGTGCAGCAAGAAGACACTTATGTGTCTTGCGCATCTCGGAGCCCCAAAATTATTTTCCGGGCTAGATGCAGCTAAAAATTATTATTAATTTTAAATCTGGTGAAGCTTTAGTATAGATGGCCTAATAGGATCAGTGCTGCACACTGCTACAAAGCCCAAATTATTTTCCAGTCAAGATACAGATAAACATGATTAGTAATTTTAAATCTGGTGGAGCTTATTATAGATGGCCTAATAGAATCAGTGCTGCACACTGCTACAAAGCCCAAATTATTTTCCAGCCAAGATACAGATAAACATGATTAGTAATTTGAAAGCTTAAAACGGTTGGTAGGGTGATTTTAACCAATCATCAAGCTTTTACTCTCCCCAGCATGACACAGGGGTAGAAAAGTCGTCTCGGATCCATGATTTGTTCATCTTTATGAACGTGAGTCTGTCTACATTATCAGTGGAGAGCCGCGTGCGCTTATCTGTCAGCACACCACCAGCAGCGCTGAACACACGTTCAGACAGAACGCTGGCTGCGGGGCATGACAAGATCTCCAAGGCATAAGTGGCTAGCTCCGGCCATTTATCCAGATTGGAAGCCCAAAAAGAGCAAGGGTCCAGTGACACAGTCGTGGCTTCAATGTTTACTTGGAGATACTCCTGTACCATCGTCTCTAGGCGTTGACTATGTGTCAGACTTCTTGTATCCTGTGGCCTTGCAAAGGATGGGCTAAAAAAGTGGTGAAATGATTCCGCAAAATTGATGTTACCAGCAGATACTGTGGTTCTGTTACGGTTTGAGTGCTGAACACTTGACGGTCCCACGGTTGGCAAGTTGGAACTGTGAGATTCACTACGTGCACCACTGGTATTTTGTGGAAAAGCACATGTAAGATTTTGCAACAGTCTCTGCTGATACTCCTGCATGCGTGCATCCCTTTCTATGGCAGGAATAATTTCTGCAAATTTACTTTTGTACCGGGGATCTAACAGTGTGGCAACCCAGTAGTCAGGATTATTTCTAATTCTCACAATTCGAGGGTCATGTTGCAGGTAGTGCAGCAAGAAGGCACTCATGTGTGTTGCGCATCCAGGAGCACCAAGTCCCTGTTGTGTTGGTGGCGAGGTAACAATCATGCTTTCTTCCTCTGTCCTCTCCCCCCAACCTCGCACAACAGAAATGTGATCAAGGTCTCCCTCATCTGATGAGTCTTCCATCAGTTCGTCCTCCACTTCTTCCTGGGTTCCTGCACCTTCCTCACTAGTTTGGCTGCTACCATGTGCCCTGGTAAAACCATCTCCCCCACCCTCACATGCCTGCCGCCTTGGTGCTGCCGACCGTCTGGACCTTGCAGATGTTAGCCCTTCCGCATACAACTCCTCCTCCTCTACTTCCTCCACCTCCTCTTGTGCCACCACCTGACTCCGAATTCTGTTTAACATGTGCTCCAGCATGTAAATCACCGGAATAGTCATGCTGATAATGGCATCGTCAGCACTAAACATCTTCGTCGCCATTACAAAACTGTGCAGAAGGGTGCATAGGTCCCTGATCTGAGACCACTCCTCCAGCGTGATTTGCCCCACATCTGGATCTCGTTGGCCCAGGCTATACGTCAGAACGTATTGCACCAGGGCTTGTCGGTGCTGCCACAGTCGCTGCAACATGTGCAGAGTTGAATTCCACCGGGTAGGCACATCGCATTTTAGCCGGTGAAGTGGCAGGCCCAACGACTTCTGTAGAGATGTAAGTCGCTGAGCTGCGGGATGCGAACGGCGAAAGTGAGCACACAGCGACCGTGCCCTCTGCAGAAGGCCATCTAGTCTGGGATAGTGGGCTAAAAATTGCTGGACAACCAGGTTCAACACGTGAGCCATACAAGGCACGTGTGTGACATTGCCCCGGCGAAGGGCCGCACCCAGGTTTGCAGCATTGTCGCACACGGCCTTCCCTGGTTTCAGGTCCAGTGGAGACAACCATTCATGAAATTCGTTCTCCAGAGCTGACCACAACTCCTCAGCTGTGTAACTCACATTTCCCAGACATTTCAAAGTAAAAACCGCCTGATGACGTTGAGCCCTACTGCCAGCATAGTAAGGAGGTGTGCAGGATCCCTTCTGTGCAGTTAGAAAGCTTGTGGCATGACCAGACAGGCTTTGGGTGCAGGTGGAAGACCGAGAGGAGGTTGAGGAGGCAGAAGCAGTGGAGGAACTTTGACATAAAGAGGATTGACGCACAACTCGTGGGGACGGCAAGACTTGGACAGCAGCCCCTTGTCCTGCTGTCACCATAGTTACCCAGTGCCCAGTCAGCGACATGTAACGCCCCTGTCCATGCCTACTCGTCCAAGTGTCTGTGGTGAAATGCACCCTGTCACACACAGAGTTTCTCAAAGAAGCGGTGATGTTGTGTGCGACATGCTGGTGGAGCGCAGGCACACCTTTCTTTGAGAAGTAGTGCCGACTGGGCATCTGGTACTGGGGCACTGCGACGGACATAAGGTCTCGAAAATCCTCTGTGTCCACCAGGCGGAAAGGCAGCATTTCTGTAGCCAAGAACTTGCAGATGGTGAAATTCAACCTCTTAGCTTTCTCATGGCTAGGAGGAAATGGTCTTTTACTTGTCCACATCTGAGGGACCGAGGGCTGGCTATTGTGCTTAGACGGGGTTGATAAGGGTGTCCCCGGCAAACTGCCGGTCTGTGAGGAAGATGCAGGCGGACATGTTAGGTTGCCTTGATCCAAAGGTGGTGCTATCGATGTCGGACAGCGCTCAACACCAGCTGGTGTTACCACCTCCAAAGAAAATGATGACCTGCCAATCACGCTGGCTGTTGCGGGTAAAGAGGTGGCAGGTCTGCGCCCCAAAACAGGTGTGACTGCTGTCCCCCCAGTCACAGAGGATGAAGAGGCCGTGGATGCACAAGATATGGCAGACGGTGGTTGGCCCGGCCGGCTAGGCTGCATTGTAGCACACTGAGCTTCCCACTGCAACTTATGCTTCATGTCCATGTGCCGGTTCATGCATGAAGTACTCAAACTATGTATTTTTTGGCCTCTACTTAGCTTTTGCTGACAAATGTTACAGATAACACGAATTGGGTCATCTTTATCGATCTGAAAAAATGCCCAGGCTATGCAAGGCTTAGCACCCATGCGACCTGAAGAGCCACCACGACTTGTGGTGAGAGGCAGAGTTGTGTTTGAGGATGCAGTTGTTGACGTGCTTCCAGTACTACGTCTCTGTCCAGGAAGGCGCAACCTGACCTCGTCGTCACTAGCATCTTCCTCCACCGCCTCTGCTGACCTCATCTCTTGGCTGACTGTGGGTTGACAGTAAGTGGGATCTCCAACCTCATCATCATCACCCTGTGCGTTATCACACCCGTCGTCCTCAGAGCCAACCTGTTCCTGCCCTGACAAAAAACTAAAGTTGTCGCTCCAATCAGGTATTTGAGTCTTATCATCGTCTTCCTCATTGTCTCCACCAACAGGAGTTACAGTTTGGGAATGAGGGTCTAAATTATGGTCAGAACCTTCTGCGTCTGGTCCTGGATCCGACACATAAAGATTCTGGGCATCAGTGCAGATCATTTCCTCGTCTGGATTCACAGAAGCACTGGAGTCGACCTCTGATTCCCAGGCTATAGTATGAGTAAACAGCTCTGCAGACTCAACCATCTGTTCTACCTCATACTCAGACGGGCAGCTGGAGATTTGGGAGCTGTGAGGAAGCAAGTGCGATTGGGGTGACACCTTTGAGGACTGGAGTATTTGTGATGTTGAAGTTGATGTGGAGGAGAGCCCACTTAAAGGAGCACTTGATATCCGTTGAAGCACCTGCTGTTTTTGTGCCTCATCTGGAATTTGTAGCGATTGGCGTGGCCGTAAGAAAGGGATCTTATCACATTGTCCGCTAAAAGAAGTAGACATTTTAGTTTGGCTGGAAGATGGTCTTTCTTCTGCAGATGTTACTGTTGCTTTAACACCTACCCCACGGACACAACCTTTTTTCCCCTTCCCAACACGCCTATTCCACTTTCCACCAGCAGCAGGCCTTTTTCCACTCATTTTGGTGGTTAACTAATTAACAACTCTGGAGTTGTTTGCACAAAAAAACAATGGATGGGAACCGAGCAGAGCTGAGTGGCCAAACTGTGGTATTAGTCCAAAACTATTGGCTGGGTTAGATGCAGAAAAAAATTATATTCAATTTGCAACCTGATGGAGGTCAGTATAGATGGACTAATAGAGAAAGTTCCACACACTGCTAGAAGGCCAAATATTTTTTCAGAGCTAGATGCAGAAAAAAATATATTCAGTTTGCAACCTGATGGAGGTCTGTATAGATGGATTAATAGAACAAGTCCCACACACAGCTAGAAGCCCAATATTTTTTCAGAGGTAGATGCAGAAAAAAATATATTCAGTTTGCAACCTGATGGAGGTCAGTATAGATGGACTAATACAACAAGTCCCACACACAGCTAGAAGCCCAATATTTTTTCAGAGGTAGATGCAGAAAAAAATATATTCAGTTTGCAACCTGATGGAGGTCTGTATAGATGGATTAATAGAGCAAGTCCCACACACAGCTAGAAGCCCAATATTTTTTCAGAGGTAGATGCAGAAAAAAATATATTCAGTTTGCAACCTGATGGAGGTCAGTATAGATGGACTAATACAACAAGTCCCACACACAGCTAGAAGCCCAATATTTTTTCAGAGGTAGATGCAGAAAAAAATATATTCAGTTTTCAACCTGATGGAGGTCAGTATAGATGGACTAATACAACAAGTCCCACACACAGCTAGAAGCCCAATATTTTTTCTGAGGTAGATGCAGAAAAAAATATATTCAGTTTGCAACCTGATGGAGGTCTGTATAGATGGATTAATAGAACAAGTCCCACACACAGCTAGAAGCCCAATATTTTTTCAGAGGTAGATGCAGAAAAAAATATATTCAGTTTGCAACCTGATGGAGGTCAGTATAGATGGACTAATACAACAAGTCCCACACACAGCTAGAAGCCCAATATTTTTTCAGAGGTAGATGCAGAAAAAAATATATTCAGTTTGCAACCTGATGGAGGTCTGTATAGATGGATTAATAGAACAAGTCCCACACACAGCTAGAAGCCCAATATTTTTTCAGAGGTAGATGCAGAAAAAAATATATTCAGTTTGCAACCTGATGGAGGTCAGTATAGATGGACTAATACAACAAGTCCCACACACAGCTAGAAGCCCAATATTTTTTCAGAGGTAGATGCAGAAAAAAATATATTCAGTTTGCAACCTGATGGAGGTCTGTATAGATGGACTAATACAACAAGTCCCACACACAGCTAGAAGCCCAATATTTTTTCAGAGGTAGATGCAGAAAAAAATATATTCAGTTTGCAACCTGATGGAGGTCAGTATAGATGGACTAATACAACAAGTCCCACACACAGCTAGAAGCCCAATATTTTTTCAGAGGTAGATGCAGAAAAAAATATATTCAGTTTGCAACCTGATGGAGGTCTGTATAGATGGATTAATAGAACAAGTCCCACACACAGCTAGAAGCCCAATATTTTTTCAGAGGTAGATGAAGAAAAAAATATATGCAGTTTGCAACCTGATGGAGGTCAGTATAGATGGACTAATACAACAAGTCCCACACACAGCTAGAAGCCCAATATTTTTTCAGAGCTAGATGCAGAAAAAAATTATATTCAATTTGCAACCTGATGGAGGTCAGTATAGATGGACTAATAGAATGATGCTATGCCCAAAAGATTTTACTTCACTAGGTGCAGTAAAAAAATTGGTATTCTATACACAGGTGGTATGTCTTGCAACACAGATAGGCTACTCCACTGACTAACACACTCTGCAATAGGCCAAAAAGGATTAGCTTTGCTAGATTCAGCCAAATGCTGTGAAAAAAACTTGCACAGCACTGGCACAGACCTGCCTGGCAAAAACTGATAGGAACTGATGTAACCTAGTCCTGAAAAGGACTCCAATTACAATTAGTCTTTACTCCCACAATCTATCTATTTAAGAGCACAGACCTGCCTGATAAAAGTCGTAGGAAATGCTGTAACCTAGTCCTTAAAAGGACTGCAATCACAACTATTCCCTACTCCCAAGCTATCTGTAGATTTGTGCGAAAATTGGCTTGAAATTAACAAGGTATAGCGCACACCGCAACAGCGGTGCCGTCTAACACGCAGCTGCAGCAGTGAGAAAATGGTGGCGACGGGGAAAATGGCTTGGTCTTATAGGGCAAGGACATGTGACATACACTGCCAATGACACATGCCCTTGCTTGTGTGAAAAAAATCACTTCGCTCCGTGTGTGCGCTGCTGATAGGCTGACAGATTGCACCTCCCCACTGTAAATGCGGGAAAGAGAAAAAAAAAATTGAGATCTTCATTGTTCCTGCAGAGATCCATCCCCTGCCCCTCCCCCCACCCCGCTGTACACTCAAACTGCGTATTAACATTAATTTTCATCATTACTGAGAAAAAATCCAGTTATGATTTTGGTGCACGAACAGTTATCGAACATAACCTCGAACAGCCGAATTTTTCTCAAATTGTTCGTGTTCGCCGAACGGCTCGAACACCGCCCAAAACAGCTCGAATTTGAGATTGGCGAACAGTTCGAGTAGAACAACGCTCATCTCTAGTACAGAGGCCTGTTAGTCCTTGCCATAAGTATATATATTTGCTATAAAACTGACACTGGCTTGTTATCTTGCAGGTTCACCAGCTTTCCACTCTGCAGACTCTAAAACTTAATTTGCAATTGCAATTAACTCTGCGCTAGTGAGAGGAGACTCGCTGCTATTATCTCTCTCATACACAGCACTGCACAAAGGGATGGATTCCTTCTCTTCATTCCTTGGTAGAGATAAACAGATCTGGCAAGATTAAAGTTTGCTAAATCACGAGGATTTTACTGCGAAATTCGATTTGCAACAAATTTAATCTCCATGAATAGAATGCCCATAATTATGCTCTGGGGTCTGGAGAGAACCCAGCGCATAATAAACGTATAATGTTAGAAGAAACAGAGAAAGAAAACAACTAATAACTCAACACTCAACTCTGCTGCTCACAATTTCCCATGCGGTCCTCAGCACATCTTGATACTGCAACCATGTGCTGAAACTCCGGGCACCTAAACACTAGGTTGAGAATTTCTGGCACTGACTAGGCTGCACACATGCATGGACATCATGGGCCTAGAAGTCCCGGCCTAGAGTGCGTGTTCTAAGTGTCAAGTAATGACTAGAGCCTGTGGGCACCTATCCGATCCCTTGAACAAGGAGGCACCATAGGCTATCCCTGTTCCCCAGACTACCCCGGAAGGTGGAGATGCCAGGGTCACGTACCTTGCTATGCTCCTATCTTAACCCTTATTTGTTCCCTCCCCACCCAGGGAGGTGTGAGGCCGAAATGTATAGGATTACACTAACCAGACTGACAGGGGTAGACAGACAGGGATAAAAGAAAGCTACAATCATACAAATACACTCCCAAAACAACAGAGTGGGAAACAGAAGAGGTATAAGAAGGGAAAACCAAATGTGAGAGGATAAGGATAAATTTGCAAACCAACAACACGCAGAAATCTTCTGAACAACTCTCCAACAGCTGAGACAATTCAGGATGGAGAGCTTCAGGAGATCAATTGAACTGACTAATCCTTGCAAAGATAGAGCAAGGAAAAACCTTCACTGTTTAATAGGATGGTGAAGCAGTTATCTTCAGTGCAGGAGTTCATGTAACCAGAAGCCGCAATCTTCTGGCCCCTCTCTGACACTAAGGTCACGGGTGCACACTGTGACATCATGATGTGCACTATGACTATATGATAAGCACTTTCGACAGTGATTAGGCTCGGGAAGTCCCATCAGATGCACAGGGACATTCCAAGCCTTGACATGGCCCAAAATTCCTGGCCAGGTTTCAGTGCACAGCAGCAGTAAGAAGAGGTGCTGAGGACCATACAGTTGAGAATGAGCAGCTGAGGTGACAGGAAAGGTTAGAGGTGAGATGAGTATTGCTAATTTTTTATTTTTTTTAAACCTTTTTCTGGCCTATGGTTCAATATAATGGAGGCCAGCAAGCCACCATCTTGTTAAATTTGCACAGAGCGAATTACAAAAATTCTATTCTGGATTATATGGATTTTTGTAAAATTTGAGCACAATTCAATTCCACTTGAACAAATTCGCCAAACTCTATTTCTTAGTTATCACTTAGAGAGAAGAAGCAGAAGCACTGAGCTGTCTGGATGTGAATCAAGCCATGGTGGTGATAAAAGACTTGTTAGAAAGCTCAGCACCATCTTTCTGTGTCTCTCTCTGCTTGGTTCCTCATTCTGCTCCTTACTCCTCCTACCCACTACCTTCTCCAAAGCGAAAAATAGGAGGTGTAACCTGACACCAGAGTGAGCTGGCAGCCCATCTTGTTTGTGCAAGATGGAGTTGATTTTTTTTCACAATGGATAGTGAGTTCAGGAGGCAGAGAGCAGAGGAAGAAGTGTTCGATTCATGGGGAAGGAAAGCGATTTCTCTTATAAGATATATTACGAAGTTTCTCATATTCACCTGTACTAATGATTTATGCAAAGTGCATTGAAAGTACAGTTCCATTTTAACCCAAGTAGGTTTTTTTTATCAGACATCCACACAAAAAGTAGAATAGAATATGATCAAAGAAGTTATATGTAAGGGAAAAATGGTATAAGTGAAAACAAAAACTCATCCCACAAAAAATAGGTCTCACTCTGCTCTGTCGGTATAAAAATAAAAAAGTTATAGCTCTCACAATATAGCGATGGAAAAACAATATTTTTGTGATAAATTGTTTTTAGTGTGCAAAAGTAGCAAAACATAAAATCTATACATCTGATATCTCTGTATAATACTGACCCCAAGAATAATGTTGTCTTATCACAAAAACCACATAGTGAACAGCGTAAAATAAATAAGTGAAAACAATTAGAGAATTGCTTTTTTCATTTTACCTCCCAGAAAGAGATACAAAAAAAAGTAATGTATCCTAAAATGGTAACAATAAAAACTTCTACTAATCTTGCAAAAAATGCAAAAAAATACATATTTTTTGAATATAAAAGAGCTTTTAGAGCGAAAAAGTACCATGTACATAAAAAAAAACAATATAAATCTAGTATTGCTGTAATCAGGCTGACCCAAAGAATAAAGTTGTCTGATCACTTCAACGCAGTTTCTAAACATTGGTCCTGTCTGAATCACATTATTTGCAGATTTTGATGGAAATCCCGACAGAGGTGCTCATTGTAGAGCACAGGATAAATGTGAACTTAGCCGTAAAAGTGAACTAAAAAAATATTTACACCAAATCTGTGCCAATAAAAATTTCAACTTATCCTGAAAAAACACCAGCCCCGAGTCAGGAGTTTCAGCTGTAAATGGAAAAATAGGAGGTTTTCACGTTACTGGTAGCAAAAAGGCACCCCCTTAAAATAAATCCAGTAAAATGGGTATTCAAAAAGGCAAATGTCCCTTCTCTCCTTCGTATCCTACAGGGTATAAAAATTCTGAGCTCAAAAATGGCAAATTTTCCACTATTTTGATAAATTTCAGATATTTTATCAATAAATGCAAATCATATTTACCTAAATTCAACACTAACATAAAGCACAAAGTGTCTGAAAAATCATTCTCACCATCATTGGTGTAGGAAGCATTCCAAAGTTATCGTCACATAAGTTGTCACGTCCTATTTGAAAAAAAAATTGCCCTGTTCAGGCAGCTGAAAACTGGTTTTGCCCAGAAGGGGTTAAATGCTTGAAGCAAATCTGTCAGAAGGTTAAACCCTCCTAAGCCATTTATATAGGCATTTAGGTGCTGAATAAAACGATACCTTGATATATGTGATCTGATTTCTTATTCCAGAGAAATCCACGTTTTTCTTATATGTAAATAAGCTGTTCAGGACTATGGGCCGGATACTGATCTGAACGAGAATCAGTCTCCAGAGCTTATTTTAAATTAAAAGGAGGAGTTACCAGTGTGAAACGTGTAACTATCACAGAACAGTAGAACAGAACTTTGTCTTCTTGCAAACACATTTTTTTGCAACTCTCTCAGTGACCTAAGCAAGTTAAATAAAACTTCCTTTATTGTCCAAATACTGCACACAGGAAATTGCTCACCTCTGGATCGCAGCAGGGAATTCATAAATAAAGTCCAGTGTCGCTGGCACTTGCACCCCCGTGAGCTTCTCAGGTGCTATTGACGTGCCCCCTGGGCCTGTGTTGTGCAGGGGAACCCGGAACCGGACCTGTTGTAGAATGCTGGGGGTTGTAGTCTCCGTGTGGCGGTGACCCGGTCCGTGCCCAGGGTGGTCACTCCAGTGGCAGTCTTAATGTATAGCAAATGTCCGACTACGCCACCCGTGGATTGCGGTCAGTGGGGACCGCTGCAGACCGCTGAGGCTGATGTTGTATGCGCAGCTGAGTATGGGATAACTCCCCACGGGAGAAGTATTGCCTCAGGGCAGCTAATGTGAGAGATGATGGAAGTGATGGTGTGAGCGTCCCAGTGCTAATGGTGCTGGTGCGGCGAGGAACCACAGAGACGTGCGGTTGCAGTTTTCAATGCTTTACTCACAGTTGTTGTTCATGTCAATGCTGCAGGCGATGACTGCCCGAGCCGTGCTGCGTCCACCAGGCAAGGGACTCGGTCAACTCCCAGGTAATTCCAGAGTGTGGTTCAGAGCTCCCTTCTCTACCTTTCTCTGGCCGTCCCCACCAGTGATCCACCTTTGTCCAGCTTCCTCGGGCCTTCTGTTGGCGAAACCTCTCCCGGTTTCCCTGACTCTATACGGTATGCCTTTCTGGTGGATGTAGTGAGGGGTCGCACCAAGATGTGGTAACAACCTCCGGTCTTTGGCTGAGGAATCTGTTGCCTCCACCAATTTGGGTTCCGGTACCCTGTTCTGCCAACCCTTCACCCTGTATCTCCTCTGGGCATATGGGGTTCCTTCGGTCCTCGTGTCTCTGGGCCTTTCTCTGTGTTCCTTGCTTCCTTTCTCCTCTGTTCCAGTTCCTTTCTTACTTTCCTTTCCGCTCCTTCTCCTCTCTCTTTCTGCTGTTTCTGGCCTCCACTCCAGGCCTGCCTCTGGAGCTGGGCCTAGACTGAGCCACAGCTCCCTGTAAGCCCTCTCTGGCTGAACTCCTGTCTTCTTCTCCTCCTCTCTGAACTGGCTGGACTGAACTGAACTCTGTCCTAAGATGGTGCCCACCTTATATACCTCCTTCTAACATCCGAGCCCAGGTGACTTGCAACCAATGGGCTCCTACCTATGCCCAGAAACCCACCCCTATCTGCTCCTACACCACTGGGTATTCCACCCCCTCCCCACTCCAGCCAGGAACAGATGCTGTCATGCCTGCACTTCTGTCTAGTGGGAGCACCGTTGAGCTGTCCCTCGGAAATGGTGTGTGTGTGGTGCATGCAGCTTACTGAGCCCTCGTCCACACTCCATCCTTACCCGGGAGTGGAATACCACACCTCTGGTTTGAGGTGCAATACCCCTGTAGCAGCCAAGCCCTCGGGGTGCTACACTATCGTGGTTGCCCACATTGCTGGCTCTGGTCTGTATTAGCTTCACACAGCCAGGCATTCGTCCATAGCACTTTCAGCTCTGCTACATGTGAAATCCAACACAAAACTGACATACCCAAATCTTAACTGTAGGTTTAAATGAAAACCAAGGCTATGGGCCAATGCCACTTGTTAGACCAGGACTGGAGGGAGAGATCCATCCCACTACCATCCTACAGATCTCTCCAAAAATAAAAGCCCAATACAGGTTTTCCTAAACTGACTTGCTCAAATAACTTGACCCAGTCCAGACTTACTTTTATTTTGCATGGTAACCACAGTCGTGACTGTGATTACAATGCACTGCAGTGGTTCAGTATGCTTCTAAGCACATTCTGGGGGATACAGAATGGCCCTCACATATGATTTCCCTCACTCTCTCACAGTACATACTTTAAAAATCCATGTCAGAATTACTGTTAAATCCTGATATTATTATGAGCATTTAGAGTCCAGCTATGGAATGAAATAGCTTATACGTCCAAGTGGACTTAGTCTGTATGACAATGTGTGCTGAGCAGTCCGATGGACATCACCAGACCATGCATGGTGCCACTTCTTTATCTGATGACACAGTTCTCCCAGTTTCTGACTGACATGTATGACTTCTTCTATGTCATCTAAAAAATTTATTGAAATTCCGCAGCTGTACACTTGACAAGACCGGTACATTCACAATTTGTTTTGTCCTATTATGGAAAGTGCAAAGTGGTCCTCTGTATATGCAGCATAAGAAACGTAACCCATGTCAAGCAGAGGAGGAGGGATGGTGCTACCAGCTACAGAAAGCTCCGGAGATGCACATTAGACAGCTTGGTATTCATTTTCATACAATTTTAAAAATTATTTGACAATATTGATGGCAGCATAGAGGGGTTTCAGGGAAGCGAATAAACAGTGTGATAATGCGGTGAAAACAGCTAACAAAAGAAAAACCGGATGATAAATTCCCTTTAAATTGGTTTTCTGATCTGAAATTCTAATGTATTGTATGTGGATGAATATTTACGTTGAATAAAACCTATTAATCATATGGTGATCTCAGCATGTTACTAGGTAGCCTCAGATGATAAGTAATTTGGTCTATTACACTCCTGACAAATGGCAAATTAATTGTTTGTCTCATAGCAATCATAATATATATGATAATATATATAAATGTAAACTCCACTGACATGTTTGTCAAAAATATCTATAAACATCACGTCACCACTTGATTATCCACAGACCAGCAGCGTTACATAGATGTGGCTCATCTTCTCCTGCACAAGCCTTCTTTCACAAATCGCTATTGCAAAAATGTTCTCCTCCTATGCAATACATTGACAGACTTGCTCTTTCTCTTTGTAAAAAAAGAGGTTCTTTAGCAGCTGCAGATATTTATTAAAAAAAGGCAATAAAGAAGGTCATCAGAGGCAATCCAATTACGTGATGTTCCAGTCATTTGAGTGCTTCAGCCTGTTACAGTGGTAAGGTGACCGAAGAACGTGACACCACCGAAGTGGACTACACCAGTATGTTCTAGAGATCTGACTGGTGTTTCAAACTGATGTCTATGCCTCATTTATTATTTTATACCACCAACTGCCTTTAAAGTTACAGCGCTTTGAAAAATATTCATACCCCGTAAACTTTAACACATTATTTCACGTTACACCCACAAACTTAAATGTATTTTATTGGGATTTTATATGATATATCAACAATAGGTAGCAAGTATTTGTGAAGTGTAAAGGTTTTCTAATTATTTTAAAAATATAAATCTGAAAATAGTGAGATGCATTTGTATTCAGTCCCTTGTAGTCTAAGGCAATGTGCACACGAAGCGTTTTTGATGCATTTTTGCAGCGTTTTTTCTGCCGCGGAAATGCTGCAAAAACACTTGTTAATAGGTCTGCCAGCTATAGCAATGAAAATCCTGATGTGCTGTGCACATGATGTGGAAATTTCCGCTTAGGATTAGCATTGCGGAAAAAAGCACAGCATGACAATTGTGCCCAGCGTTTCCCGCCCATTGATTTTAATTGGAATGCACATTGCTGCATTTAGATTAAAGCCAATGAGCGGAAAATGCTGTGGAAACGTGGTGCGGGTGGTACCCGGGTCGGCAGAGGAGGAATACAACTCCTCTCATCCGACCGCTGCTCCGGCTGATAACAGCGAGAGCAGCGCTGCTGAGGGGAGCAGTAGTTCTCCTCAGCAGAGCTAGGAACCACCGGCAGTGAAAAAAAATGTACAAAATAAAAAAACAATCTTTATAGTCACCTGTCCGGCGGCCCCCGGTATCCTCGGTCCCGGTGATCCTCTCCTCCCGGCGGCCGGCGGTATACTGTGGGGAGCCCGCTCACTCCCTGCAGTGTACTGCACTGCCAGGACCTGCGGTCATGTGAGCGATCAGCAACCTCATCAGGAGCATGCCCAGGCGTTGTAGGGAGGTCATACAGGCACATGGAGACCACACACAATACTGAGCCTCATTTTGACTTGTTTTAAGGACATTACATCAAAGTTGGATCAGCCTGTAGTGTGTTTTTCCACTTTAATTTTGGAGGTGACTCCAAATCCAGGCCTCCATTGGTTAATAAATGTGATTTCCATTGATGATTTTTATGTGATTTTGTTGTCAGCACATTCAACTTTGTACAGAACAAAGTATTCAATGAGAATATTTCATTCATTCAGATCTAGGATGTGCTATTTGAGTGTTCCCTTTATTTTTTTGACCAGTGTACTTTATTCTGGCCATGTATTTATTGAAAAAGCGGCGACCATTTTACTACACAGTTAGTAATGGGGGCATCTTATAGACACCCTCCATTACTAACCTGGGCTTCACATCAGCCGCCAATACAAGGCTGACGTGAACCCCAACCCCATTACCCCACTCGCCACCGCTACAGGGCAGTGGGAAGAGCGGAGGCTAAGCGCCAGATTTGGTGCATCTTATGGATGTGCCATTTCTGGGACTGCTGAGGGGTGATATTAATAGCCGCGGAGGGGGCTAGTATTCATGGCCCCTTCCCTGGCTATTAATATCAGCCCGCAGCTGTCTGTTTAGCCTTTGCTGGTTAGATTTTATTTCTGAGGTCCCCCTGTAATCTAACCAGTAAAGGCTAAACAAACAGCTGTGGGCTGATATTAATAGCCAGGGAACAATGTTGGCTAATGGCTTCTTTCCCCAGCTACTAATATCAGCCCCCAGTGGTCGGCTTTCCCTCTGCTGGTTATAAAAATGACGCTGGAGCCCACGCCATTTTTTTTTTATTTTAGGCTCTGTGCCCACAATCCGGATGTAGCAGCACTTTGGACGCATATTTTTTGCTGCGTCCAAAATGTTGCACTCTATTGAACACAGGTAAATCCACATGTGTTCACTGAATCATGCGAATTACTGTATTCAATACATTCTAGTGGTCAAATTTCTGTTGCGGAGACTAGCGACTACGCAAGAGAACTTGACATGCTGCAATCCTGAAAGACTCGCTGCATGTCAGTGTCCACGGGTGATTCGCAGCCTCTGATGCACGCATAGTGGACATGGGATTTCTAGAGATCTCATCCACTATGCTGTAACATCTGGACGCTGCTGGTTTGACGCTGTATAAACACGCAGCATCAAGCCTGCAGCTGCTCCTGATCATGGCCACGTACCAAAAATCACCCGCAGCATGTCATTTTCTGTAGCGGACACGCTAGTCTCCGCTGCAGATTTTGACCGATTCAAGTGTCATTATATGCGGTGGATTCACATGTACCAACAACAAAAGTGTGGCATTAGAACACCACATTTATACGGGGTACGCAACGTCCAAAGCTCTGCTGAGTGGTGATCGGGGGGAAGCAGTGGCTAACGAACCAGCTGTGAGCTGTTATTAATGGCCAGGGACCATGTTTGCAAATGGCACCTTCCCAGGCTAAAAATAGCAGCTCGCAGCAGCCGCATAAATTTCATGAATAGAAATGCTAATGAAGATTGGGTGAATGGGACTAGCTGACACCCAGCTCTTTTGCTTGGTGATGTCAAGGTGTCAATCAGACCTTTTCATGACCGAACCT
The DNA here is from genome assembly GCF_046119375.1 of Phyllobates terribilis. Taxonomy (NCBI): domain Eukaryota; kingdom Metazoa; phylum Chordata; class Amphibia; order Anura; family Dendrobatidae; genus Phyllobates; species Phyllobates terribilis. The sequence continues at coordinate 868,348,227 of NW_027362762.1, forward strand.
AATTAAAGTAAAGTAAAGAGTTAAATAAACACACAGACACAGAGCAAACACTTTATTTGAAATACAACAGACACATTATTTAATAATTTAAATTAACCAATATACTCATCCCAGTTCTGACAGTAATCCAAGGGTTTAAGCAATGTCCCACCTAATGACTTTATTTAGCTCCAAAAAGCATTAATTGATGTACAAAAACGCTTAAAAAAATGTGTTAAAAACACACGGAATTTCCGAAGCGTTTTTCCTGCCAAGGAGATGCAGAAACGCTCAAGAAATGTTTGCTTCAAATCCTGATTGTGGGCACATAGCCTAATACCCCTAAATAAAATCCTGAGTGACCAATTTCCTCCAGAATTCATAATTAGTACATTAAGTCCACCTGTGTATAATTTATTCTCAGTATAACTACAGCTGTTGTGTGAAGGCCTCAGAGGTTTGTTTGAGAACATTAGGGATCAAACAGTATCATGAAAACCAAGGAACACCAGACACCACACCAGACAGGTCAGGGATAAAGTTGTGGAGAAGAGTAAAGCAAGGTTGGGTTATAAAAAAAATAGCCCAAGCTCTGAACATCTCACGGAGCACTGTTCAATCCATCATCCAAAATTGGATGGAGTATGGCACAACCACAAACCTACCAAGACATGACCATTCACCTAAACTGACATCCGAAGCAAGGAGAGCACTAATTATAGAAACAGATAAGAGGCCCACGGTCACTCTGGAGGAGCTGCAGAGAGCCTCAACTCAGGTGGAAGAATCTGTCCACTGGTTAACTATTTGTTGTATAATTCATAACTCAGACCTTTATGGAAGAGTGACAAGAACAAAGTCATTTTTGAAAGCAAGCCATAAGAAGTCCCATTTGCAGTTTGCAAAAAGCCATGTAGTGAACAGAGCTAGCATGTGGAAGAAGGTGCTCTGGTTAGATAAGACCTAAGTACAATATTCTGGGCTAAATGCAAAGAGCTATGTGTAGTGGAAAACTAACCCTTCACATCATCCTGAAAAAAACATCCCCACCGTCAAACATGTTGGTGGCAGCATCATGCCGTATGGATGTTTTTCAGCAGGGACAGAGAAGCTGGTCAGAGTTGACGAGAAGATAGATGGAGCTAAATACAGGGCAATCATTGAGGAAAACCTGTTGGAGGCTGTAAAAGACTTGAGACTGGGGTGTCGTTCATCTTCCAGCAGTACAACGACCCTAAACATACTGCCAAAGCTACAATGGAATGATTTAGATCAAAGCATATTCATGTGTTTGAATGGCCCAAAGTCCAAACCTAAATCCCATTGAGAATCTGTGGTAACACTTGAAAATTGCTGTTCACAGACGCCTCCATCCAATCACACTGAGCTAGAGCTAGTTTGCAAAGAAGAATCAGACCATTCAGATGTACAAAGCTGGTAGAGACATACCCCAAAAGACTTGCAGCAGTAATTGCAGCAAAAGATGGTCCTACAAAGTATTGACTTCGGGGGCTAAATACAAATGCAAGTCACAATTTTCAGATTTATATTTTTAAAATAATTAGAAAACTGTGTATCATTTCCCTTACACTTCACAAATACTTGCTACTTTGTGTTGATCTAGCACTTAATATCCAAATAAAGTACATTTAAGTTTGTGAATGTAATGTAAAAAAATGTAGAAAAGTTCATGGGGTATTAATACTTTTTCAAGGCACTGTATATGTAGTTTTGGCACCAAAATGAAACTGTTAAATATGGACATAATTTACCATCCAGCATAAACCACTGTGATAAATGTAGTGCACCTTGTATAACTGTGCTACAAACTATTAGGATACGTCGCATAAGACCTCTGTGACCTTATTGTCATTACTACCAACCATCATGTGATGATATCTGATTCACTTTTTTATTTATTGACAAATATAAATATAGATGAAGCTGTGCAAAAGTTTTAGACAGTTGTGGAAGTATGCTACAATGTAGGAATTCTTTTAAAAATAGAAATGTTAATAGTTTGCAATTAACAAAATGCAAAGTGAATGAATTCAGTGGTTAGCACAGTTCCTTTGAAGGGCTGGGGTCCTAGGTTCAAATCCCACCAAAGACAACTTTTGCAAGGAGTTTGTATGTTCTCCTTGGTTTTGCGTGAGTTTCCTCCCACATTCCAAAAGACATACTGATAGGGAATTTAGATTGTGAGCCCCTATGGGGACAGCGATGATACTGTCTGTAAAGCGCTATATACACTGTAAGTGAGCATAATAAATAAAAGAAAATCTAAATCAAATCAATATTTGGGGCGTTGTTCACCCTCTGCATTCAGAACAGCATCAAAACCTCAATTTTTCTAAGTACATAACTTTCGAAGGCACTTTGCAGATCAGAGAGTCACTTGATTTATCTGTACACTATACACATTCAGTGGGGAAAATAAGTATCTGATACACTGACAATTTTGCAAGTTTTCCCACCTACAAAGAATGGAGAGATCTGTAATTTTTATCGTAGGTACACTTCAACTGCGAGAGACAGAATCTTAAAAATAAATCCAGAAAATCACACTGTATGATTTTTACATAATTAATTTGCATTTTATTGCATGAAATAAGTATTTGATACAATAGAAAAACAGAACTTAATATTTGATACAGAAACCTTTGTTTGCAATTACAGAGGTCAGGTATTTCCTGTGGTTCTTGACCAAGTTTGCACATACTGCAGCAGGGATTTTGTCCCACTCCTCCATACAGATCTTCTCCCGATCTTTCAGGTTTCAGGGCTGTCGCTGGGCAACATTTAGTTTCAGCTCCCTCCAAAGATTTTCTATAGGGTTCAGGTCTGGAGACTGGCTAGGCCACTCCAGGACCTTGAAATGCTTCTTATGGAGCCACTCCTTTGTTGTCCTGGCTGTGTGTTTCGGGTTATTGTCATGCTGGAAGACCCAGCCACGACCCACCTTCAATGCTCTTACTGGGGGATGGAGGTTTTTGGCCAAAATCTTGTGATACATGACCCCATCCATCCTCCTTTCAATATGGTGCAGTGATCCTGTCCCCTTTGCAGAAAAGCACCTCTAAAGTATAATATTTCTCCCACCATGCTTCATGGTTGGGACGGTGTTCTTGGGGTTGTACTCATCCTTCTTCCTCCAAACACGGCGAGTGGAGTTGATACCAAAAAGTTCTATTTTGGTCTCATCTGACCACATGACCTTTTCCCATGCTTTTTCTGGATCATCCAGATGGTCATTGGTGAACTTCAAATGGGTCTGGACATGTGCTGGCGTGAGCAGGGGAACCTTGGTTTCCCTGCAGGATTTTAATCCTTGACGGAGTAGTGTGTTACTAACGGTAATGTTTGAGACTGTGGTCCCAGCTCTCTTCAGGTCATTGACCAGGTCCTCCTGTGTAGTTCTGTGCTGATTCATGACCTTTCTCAGAGTCATCCTTACCCCATGAGGAGAGATCTTGCATGGACAGCTCTTAGATCTTGGCCATGGTGGAGAGGTTGGAGTGTGATTGATTGAGTGTGTGGACAGGTGTCTTTTATACAGGTAACGAGTTCAAACAGGTGCAAATAATACAGGTAATGAGTGCAGAGTAGGAGGGCTTCTTAAAAGAAAAACTAACAGGTCTGCGAGAGCCAGAATTCTTGCTGGTTGGTAGGTGATCAAATACTTATTTCATGCAATAAAATGTAATTTAATTATTTAAAATCATACAATATGATTTTCTGTTTTTTATTATTAGATTCTGTCTCTCACAGGTGAAGTGTACCTACGATAAAAATTACAGACCTCTCCATTCTTTGTAGGTGGGAAAACTTGCGAAATCGGCAGTGCATCAAATACTTATTTTCCCCACTGTATACAGATGGTGGTAATATCAGTTTTAGTTCAGTAGTTTGGATTAATGATCAGTATGATGGTATTATAACTACTGAATGTGCTAGTAATATGCGATTATGGTCTGGTGCTGTAATTAGTCTACGTACTATAGTGCAATATTGATGGTAATAACTGTCTTGGTACAGTCGTGTTTGGTAATGATCAATATGAATGCACTAGATGGTGGCCCGATTCTAACGCATCGGGTATTCTAGAATATGTATGCAGCCGACCGGGCGCAATCAGCAGAACGTTGTTTAAATTTGGCGCCAAAATCGCTGATTGGTCGCGGCCGGCAACCGCGACCAATCAGCAAAACGGTGTTTAAATTTGGCGCCAATATCGCTGATTGGTCGCGGCCGGCGGTCGCGACCAATCAGCAGAGCGGGGTTTAAATTTGGCGCCAATAATGCTGATTGGTTGCGGCCGGCGACCGCGACCAATCAGCTGAGCGGTGTTTAAATTTGGCGCCAATGTCGCTGATTGGTCGCGGCCGGTGGTCGCGACCAATCAGCAGAGCGGTGTTTAAATTTGGCGCCAATATCGCTGATTAGTCTCGGCTAGCGGTCACGACCAATCAGCAGAGCGGTGTTTAAATTTGGCGCCAATAATGCAGATTGGTCGCGGCTGGAGGTCGCGACCAATCAGCAGAGGGGTGTTTAAATTTGGCGCCAATATCGCTGATTGGTCGCAGCCGGCAACCGCGACCAATCAGCAGAGGGGTGTTTAAATTTGGCGGCAATATCGCTGATTGGTCTCGGCCGGCGACGGCGACCAATCAGCAGAGGGGTGTTTAAATTTGGCGCCAATAATGCTGATTGGTCGCGGCCAGCGACGGCGACCAATCAGCTGAGCGTTGTTTAAATTTGGCGCCAATCTCGCTGATTGGTTGCGGCTGGCGGCCGCGACCAATCAGCAAAGCGTTGTTTAAATTTGGCGCCAATCTCGCTCATTCGCTGATTGGTCGCGGCCAGCCGGCGGCCGCGACCAATCAGCAGAGCGTTGTTTAAATTTGGCGCCAATCTCGCTGATTGGTCGCGTCTGGCGGCCGCGACCAATCAGCAGAGCGTTGTTTAAATTTGGCGCCAATTTCGCTGATTGGTCGCTGCTGGCGGCCGCGACCAATCAGCAGAGCGTTGTTTAAATTTGGCGCCAATCTCGCTGATTGGTCGCGGTTGGTGGCTGCGACCAATCAGCAGAGCGTTGTTTAAATTTGGCGCCAATCTCGCTGATTGGTAGCGGCTGGCGGCCGCGACCAATTAGCAGAGCGGTGTTTAAATTTGGCGCCAATCTCGCTGATTGGTCGCGGTCAGCCGGCGGCCGCGACCAATCAGCAGAGCGTTGTTTAAATTTGATGCCAATCTTGCTGATTGGTCGCGGCTGGCGGCTGCGACCAATCAGCAGAGCGTTGTTTAAATTTGGCGCTAATCTCGCTGATTGGTCACGGTCGGCTGGCAGCCATGACCAATCAGCAGTGTTGTTTAAATTTGGCGCCAATCTCGCTGATTGGTCGCGGTCGGCTGGCAGCCGCGACCAATTAGCAGAGCGTTGTTTAAATTTGGCGCCAATCTCGCTGATTGGTCGCGGCTGGCGGCCGCGACCAATCAGCAGAGCGTTGTTTAAATTTGGCACCAAAATGGCTGATTGGTCGCGGCCGCTGTTTAAATTTTGCGCTAAAATCGCTGATTGGTCACGGGCAGCGTCCGCGACCAATCAGCACAGCAGTGTTTAAATGTGGCGCCAAGATTACTGATTGTTCGCGGCCGCTGTTTAAATGTGGTGCCTTAAATCGCTGATTGGTCGCGGGCAGCGGCCGCGACCAATCAGCTCAACGGTGTTTAAATTTCGCGCCAAGATCACTGATTGGTCGCGGCCGCGACCAATCAGCAGAGCGTTGTTTAAATTTGGCGCTAATCTCACTGATTGGTCGCGGTCGGCTGGCGGCCGCGACCAATCAGCAGAGCGTTGTTTAAATTTCGCGCCAAAATGGCTGATTGGTCGCGGCCGCTGTTTAAATTTTGCGGTAAAATCGCTGATTGGTCACGGGCAGCGTCCGCGACCAATCAGCACAGCAGTGTTTAAATGTGGCGCCAAGATCGCTGATTGGTCGCGGCCGCTGTTTAAATGTGGTGCCAAAATCGCTGATTGGTCGCGGGCAGCGGCCGCGACCAATCAGCACAGCGGTGTTTAAATTTCGCGCCAAGATCACTGATTTGTCGCGGCCGCTGTTTAAATTTTGTGGCAAAATCGCTGATTGGTCCCGGGCAGCGGCCGCGACCAATCAGCACAGCGGTGTTTAAATTTTGCGCTAAGATCACTGATTGGTGAGGACCGGGGAGCGGAATCGTATTGGTGAGGACCGGGCAGCGTCGCTGCCTGTGCGGCTACTTCCGCTGCGAGAAGCCGGGAGATGAGCGGCTGCTCGCAGCAGAAGTATCCCGACCGGCAGCGCCGCTCCCCGGTCCTCCCTTGACACCCTAGCCGCATGGAGGTCAGCGGCGCCGCCACCGGTCGGGATACTTCTGCTGCTAGCGGCCGGGAGACGAGCGCCTCGCGCCGCCTCATCTCCCGGCAGCATCGCCGCTGACCTCCGTCCGGCAGATGAGCCGCTAACGGCCGCCATCTTTTTCTCAAATCCCTCGTCGCTGATTGGCCGCAGCCGGACCAATGAGCGACGCGGGATTTCCTGGACAGACAGACAGACAGACGGGATAAGACGATTATATATATAGATTATTCTGCCACTATGTAGTGGTATTATGTAGGCACAGCGTGGCGGGATTATTTAACTTTATATAGCAGTATTATTGGTAAGATTGGTCTTGTAGTAAAATATTTGTGATAGAGATACCCATATGGGTAAGTAGTTGTGGAGAGGATGGGGGTGGGAGCAGCCTGCGTCTTTGTGCTTTCAAATGTTGACACACCTGAAACTAACCATACATTAGGATATCCTTCTGTCTTATACCTCCGATGTATATGACGCGCCCCTGGGCCTGCTGTGTCGCGCAGCGTCTCGCGCACGGGGGCTTACCCGGAACCGGATCAGATGAGGGTTGTAGTCTCCGAGTGGCGGGGACCCGGTCCGTGCCCAGGGGGTCAGACTCAGTGTGTGGCAGTCTTGATAGATGTTATTTGAGTGTCGACTACGCCACCCGTTGATTTGCAGCTATGGAGCTGCCGCTGCAGGGCAGACCGCTGAGGCCGGTGTAGAATTGTGCAGCGTGATAGTATAACCCCCAACGGGAGGGGTATGGCCTCAGGGAAGCCGACGTGGAAGATGGGGGTAGCAGGAACCACTCAGAGACGGTGCGGTGTAATTCAGGGTCTTTACTGGTAACAACGATAGACCCTCCCGGAGTACTTGCTAGCGAACGGGGCCTGGTCAGTCCTTGAGCAGATGGGATCTCCCGTGGCCAGGCGGAGTTGTAGGCCTCCCAAACTGACTGTACTCTTCTGGCTACCTTGCTAGAAGCGGATATAAGTAGCCCACGTCCCTGAGTGTACCGTGTGGTGCTCACCCGTATGGCCGGTGACTCGGGGCCTTCTATTGGCTTCCGCTCCACGATGGCGGTGCTGGTCCCACACGTGTGACCGTGCGTTCGGGTTTCTGGGCCTGAGGACCTGAAATCCCCTGCCGGTCGGCTTCTGCTGCTGGGTAAGAGTTAGTCCCCACAGCCTCGGACGCCGGGTCCGGTAAGAAAGCTTCTCAGTCAGGGCGAGCTCTGCAGCTGCCAGCCCCTGACTCGTAGTAGTATTGCTCCCACTGAGCTCCAGCTGTTTCTTCCTATGACTGTCTCTTGTCTCTACTCTCCTTGACTCCTAACCCTGCTTCAGCCCCGGGTTTATATAGGGGAAGTTCTTCCCCTCCCAAGACTGGGCAGGAGGTGTGGCATGCACAGGATCCCTGACCAAAGTGTTAGAACCTTGCTGTTAGGTTTTTTTTCCTTTGCTGGTCACATGACCTTGTTGGCCTATTTAATCCTGCTCCGCCCTTCTGGCTTTGCTGGACTTCATTGTATATCTACTTTCTAGCTAGCCTGTGCTCTGTATCTAACTCTGTTAGTTTGCTTGGTCTACGGACCTCTATGTTCTATCTATTTTGTTTGTTCGTCTGTCTGCTACTATTTCTGTTAGGAGGTGTCCCATATTCCTCCCAGTCCTTAGTACTTGTAGGGATTCCCTCCCCACATCTATAGGTCTCCGTACAGACTAGATTAGGACTTTAGCAGGTCTGATCGCAGGATCAGGTTCCCTGTTACATCGTAGGGATTCAGCTGAGTCCTATAGTAGGGACAGATCTCCTCTCTTTCCTTAGCTTTGGTAGCAGAACATAACAGTAAGTCCAGCCAGCAAATTCTCTAAGGAAAGATTTTTCTGTTCCATCATGGTGTCGGTTCAGGATTTGGCTCATCGCCTGCAGGGACTCTCTCTGGAGGTGGCCGAGCTCCGTCAGCACGTGAGTAACTGTCCTGGAGCACATTTCTTGGAGCCTAAGGTATGTTTGCCGGATTTATTTTTTGGTGAACACCGAGAATTTTTTTCATTTAAAAATGCTTGCTTATTGTATTTTCGTTTGAGACCTAAGTCCTCTGGGGATGAATCCCAGCGCGTAGGGTTCATAATGTCACTTTTGCGCAAAGAGCCTCAGGAGTGGGCCTTTTCTTTGCAACCTAGTGATTCATGCTTCAGATCAGTGGATAGTTTTTTTTCTGCTTTGGGACTATTATATGATGATCCTGACCGTGTCGCATCAGCTGAGACTGAGTTGAGACGTTTAAAACAAGGATCAGGTAATGTGGAAAAATATTGTACACATTTTCGTCGTTGGTCCACTCAAACAGGGTGGAACGATTCTGCTCTGAAAAGTCTATTTCTTGCTGGGCTCAGTGAAAGGGTTAAAGACCTGCTAATTGCTTATCCTACACCTGAGGATTTGCAACAGGCTATGCAATTAGCTATACGGGTGGATAGGAGACTGCGTGCTAGGGTTAATGAGAGCAAATCCTCTGCTATGTCAGTTTCTGGTTATGATAATGTGTGTACTAACAGTGGTGAACCGATGGAGATTGGATCGGTGGCACCTCGCTCTCAAGAAAAAGACCGTCGTTTTTCGGAAGGCTTGTGTTTCTATTGCGGAAAATCTGGTCATTTGATTAAAGGCTGTGAGCTTCGTATGAAGAAAGAAAAAAAAATGGTCAGTCACGCCCGTATTGCCTGTTTAAATTCCAAGGGTATATTTTTAGCTGCTTCCACAATTGCTCAGGAAAAATTAATGGAATTTCGGGTGTTTGTTGATTGCGGGTCTACACTGAATGTAATTGATGGGGGATTCGTGGAAAAACTCAATTTAAAACCTGAACCTTTATCATCCCCCATTGCTGTGGTTTCTGTGGATGGTTCCCCTTTGAAGAATATTACTCTCAAGGTCAGTGAATTTCCTCTCACTATTAATGGTGTTCACCATGAGAAATTGGATTTGGTAGTGTTGAATAACTTGCCTTCTCCAGTAATATTGGGTTTGCCCTGGTTAAAATTTCACAATCCTGTACTGGATTGGTCTACCAGTGAAATTAAATCCTGGAGCCATAAATGTTATGACAAGTGTTGTAACGGGCGTATTGCAGCTTTGGATAGGGGAGAATTGCCTGTTCCTATTCAGGATTTTTGGAGAGTTTTTTCTGAGAAAGAATCGCAGGTTTTGCCTCCCCATAGAGACTATGATTGTTCTATTGAATTTGTCCCTGGAGCGACTCTTCCTAAGAGTCGTTTATTTAACCTTACTATTCCTGAGAGGAAGGCTTTGGAGGAATACATACAGACAAGTTTGGCCGCCGGTCACATTAGGCCCTCTAAGTCTCCTGTGGCGGTTGGATTTTTTTTTGTAAAAAAAAAGGACGGCGGTTTACGTCCTTGTCTGGATTTTCGTGAGATTAACAAAATTACAGTACGCAATCCTTACCCACTGCCATTGATTCCTGATCTGTTTAACCAGTTATTGGGGGCCAAGTGGTTCTCTAAAATTGACCTTAAGGGGGCATACAATCTGTTGCGCATGAAGGAGGGTGATGAATGGAAGACTGCTTTTAACACTCCTGTGGGTCATTTTGAGAATCTGGTTATGCCTTTTGGTCTTACTAATGCTCCTGCATTTTTTCAGAATCTGATTAATGACATCCTTAGACCTTTGATCGGTAAAAATGTGGTTGTGTATTTGGATGACATTTTGATTTATTCGCCAGATCTGGAGTCTCATTGGCGGAGCGTGCGTGAGGTATTACAGTTATTAATGGACAATTCGCTTTTTGCTAAGCTGGAGAAATGTGAGTTCGCTGTACAGAGAATTAGTTTTTTGGGCTACATTATCTCCAGCAAAGGTTTTGAGATGGATCCGGTTAAGGTTCAGGCTGTGCAGGAATGGCCTAGGCCTATTGGTTTGAAATCGATACAGAGGTTTTTGGGTTTCGCCAATTACTATAGAAAATTCATAAAAAATTTTTCTAGTATTGTCAAACCTCTGACTGATCTCACCAGGAAAGGTGCTGATGCGGTTCAGTGGTCTTCTGAGGCCATTGAAGCTTTTGTGTATCTCAAAGAGAGGTTCACCTCTGCTCCCATCCTTATGCAGCCTGATGTTACTAGGCCGTTTTTGGTTGAGGTTGATGCTTCCTCTGTGGGGGTTGGCGCAGTATTGTCTCAGGATAACGGGGATGGATTACATCCCTGTGCCTTTTTTTCAAAAAAATTTTCGGAGACTGAATTGAATTACGATATTGGTAATCGGGAATTATTGGCTATTAAACTCGCATTTGAACACTGGCGCCACTTCTTGGAAGGTGCGGAATTTCCCGTTCAGGTTCTTACGGATCATAAAAATCTGATATATCTTGATGCTGCCAAGCGCCTGAATGCCCGTCAGGCTAGGTGGGCACTGTTTTTCTCGCGGTTTAATTTCTCCGTTACTTACATCCCTGGTACTAAGAATGTTAAGGCGGATGCCTTGTCTCGCAGTTTTTCTCCCATAGTCGGTGCTGAGAAAGAGGAAAACATTTTACAAGAAGGTGTTGTGATAGCTGCTTTAGACTCCGTTTTGGAAGATGAGATTCTTAAAGCTCAGGAGAATGCCCCATCTAACACTCCTCATGGGAGGTTGTTTGTGCCTGGGACCTTTAGGAGAGATTTGTTTGTTGAGTGTCACGAATCTCGGTTGGCAGGTCATCCCGGAATCTCTGAGACCAAGAGACTGGTGGGTCGCAGTTTTTGGTGGCCTGGATGGCAGAAGGAAGTCATTAAGTGGGTGCGCCAATGTACTATATGTGCTAGATCTAAGTCCTCACATACTCCTGCTGCGGGGTTGCTTTGTCCTTTGGAGGTCCCCAGTGCTCCTTGGACACATTTGGCTATGGACTTTATAACTGACCTTCCCCCCTCTGAGGGTTTTACTGTCATCTGGGTGGTCGTGGACCGTTTTAGCAAGATGTGTCACTTGGTTCCCTTCGTCAAACTGCCCTGCGCTAAAACTCTCGCTAAGGCCTTTGTCAAGGAAATTGTCAGACTTCATGGCGTTCCTACTGACATTGTTTCTGATAGGGGTCCTCAGTTCGTGGCTCGTTTTTGGCGTGCCTTTTGTGACAGGTTGGGAATTCATTTGTCGTTTTCGTCCGGATATCATCCTGAATCTAATGGCCAGACAGAAAGGAAAAACCAGGATGTTGAGCAGTTCTTGCGTTGTTTTGTGGCAGACAATCAAGAGGGGTGGTCTGAGTTTCTGCCACTTGCCGAATTTGCTCTGAACAATCATACATCTTCTTCTGCTGGTTGTTCGCCTTTTTTTTTGTTGTTCTGGGAGACATCCGTCGTTTGGGTCGTTCTCCAAGTTGGGATCTGCCGTGCCTGAGGAGGAGAATTTTTCCGGTGATTTGGAAAGAGTTTGGACGGATGTGCGTGGTAATCTTCAGGAGGCCAACAGAAAATCTAAAGACTACTTTGATAGGAAACGACAGGAGGTTTTGTTCGCTGTTGGTGACATGGTTTGGTTGTCCTCTAGGAATCTGCGGTTGAGGATTCCTTCTAAGAAATTGGGTCCCAAGTTTGTAGGGCCCTTTAAGGTGCTTCAGGTTGTCAACCAATCTGCTGTTAGGTTGGAGGTTCCTACCTCCTGGAGAATTAATCCGGTCTTTCATGTCTCTCTGTTAAAAAAAGCTGTTGTGTCGGATGGTGACGCCTCTGCCTCTGTTCCTCCGGTGGTGGAGGACGGGGAATATGAAATTTCTCGCATCCTTGACTCTAGACGGTATAGAGGTAGTTTGCAGTATCTTGTGGCCTGGAAAGGTTTCGGACCCGAGGATAACTCTTGGGTGAGGTCAGATGATGTTTCCGCGTCCAGACTTATCAGAGCGTTTCACAGGAGATTTCCTGATAAGCCTGGTCCTAGGGGATCCGGAGGATCCTCTTAGAAGGGGGGGTACTGTTAGAACCTTGCTGTTAGGTTTTTTTTCCTTTGCTGGTCACATGACCTTGTTGGCCTATTTAATCCTGCTCCGCCCTTCTGGCTTTGCTGGACTTCATTGTATATCTACTTTCTAGCTAGCCTGTGCTCTGTATCTAACTCTGTTAGTTTGCTTGGTCTACGGACCTCTATGTTCTATCTATTTTGTTTGTTCGTCTGTCTGCTACTATTTCTGTTAGGAGGTGTCCCATATTCCTCCCAGTCCTTAGTACTTGTAGGGATTCCCTCCCCACATCTATAGGTCTCCGTACAGACTAGATTAGGACTTTAGCAGGTCTGATCGCAGGATCAGGTTCCCTGTTACATCGTAGGGATTCAGCTGAGTCCTATAGTAGGGACAGATCTCCTCTCTTTCCTTAGCTTTGGTAGCAGAACATAACACAAAGGACCTCCCACCTGCTCTCAGACATAACATCTCTATCACTGTGGCAACCAGACCCCTGGGGTGTCACATTCCCCCCTAGTGAAATTTAGTACTCTGGGACTAAACATATTTTAGAAAAACATAACAAGATAAAAACAATAATAATACAATAAGAAAAACATATAAAGATGGTTACGGCATGTCCGTAACCGGGTGCAGTCTTTGAAGACAAGCAAGGTGTCCATTTCACCAAAACAGGGAGACGTAACCAGGTAGGGGTTTGTCCTACCCCGAGTCCTTAACAGTCTTTAGTCCGTCCTGGGTTACGCTCCAACTATGTACAAGGATTCCCGGTAAATCCACCAAGGACTCCTACAAATAACTAGAAACACAAAATTATACACAAGCAACAATACACAGGTAAACATAAATAAAACAATTTATACACTTCAAATCCTCTAGTGGCCCTAGTGGACCTACGGAGCTGACTGCCTAGCCCTGAACTACAGGGTGTAGGAGCTGTCAAGGGTAAACTGGGCAGCTGTCTACCGGCTCTTTGGCTCACTAGGGATATGGCAGGCTCACTGCAAGCAGAGGGTTGATCCTCCTGGTCTGCGGGTGTGGGGTCTTCTGCCTCCTGGACCGGCTGTTCTTCCAGCTCTACCTGTTGCTCCGTAGGTGCTTGGGATGCTGGTTGGAGGAAGGTGAGTACGGGTACCACAACTGCACCATTGACTTGAGTCCAAGACCGAGGGAAGTCCCCGAGCACAGTACTAACCATATCTTCCCTTTCCTCTACGGGTCGATGGTCTTCTTGTTCCTCTTCAGGGTTCCTCAGTTGTTCGGGACACTTCTTCAGGTGGTCCCGGGATACAATAGCTGTGGTTTCCCCTCCGTCTTTACTGATGGTACAAACCTTCGGGTTCTCGTGGCTTGAGGGCAGTACGGTGTACGGGTCCTTTTCCCACTGGTCGTCCAACTTGTGGAGCCGTCTCTTCCTCTTCAAGACCTTCTCTCCGGGTACCAGGGGAACAGCGGGAGCATACTGGTTGTAAGTTTTCTCTTGTCTTTCCCTAGCCTGACAGAGACTTCGCTCCACGCTCTCCTGTACTCTCCGGTACTGCTGCTGCCTCTCCGTGTCCCAGTCTGTTTCTGGTGAAGTGTCCTCGGGTGTCAGGACTCCCATTTCCAGGTCAACAGGTAACTTACCAGGTCTTGCCCTCATTAGGTAAGCCGGGGTACAGTTGGTGGAACCTACCGGGATGTGGTTGTATAGGTCCACCAGATCGGGCAACTTCTCAGGCCACAGACTGCGTTCTTCCAGGGGCAACGTTTTTAAAAGATCCATTACCACCTGGTTCATTTTCTCACAAAGTCCATTAGTTTGCGGATGGTAGGGTGTCGTCCTTATCTTCCGGCAGCCATACAGATTGCAGAATTCCTGGAAGACCTCCGCTTCAAAGGCAGGTCCCTGGTCCGTCAGCACTTGGTCCGGGTACCCGTGTGGACGGCAAAAGTGCTGCTGGAAGGCTCTAGCTGCTGTTTGAGCCGTTAAGTCCTTGACGGGGACGACAACCAAGAACCGGGAGTAATGATCCACGATGGTTAACGCGTAGACGTAGCCACTTCTGCTTGGGGTCAGTTTTACATGATCCAAGGCTACCAGTTCCAACGGTTGCCGGGTGACGATGGACTGCAGTGGAGTCTTCTGGCTGGCACGGTCCTTCCTTCTCAGGTTGCACGGGCCACAGTCTCTGCACCACTTCTCAATGGTTCCCCTCATGCCTACCCAGTGGAATCGCTCGCGCAGCAGGAACTCCAGCTTCTTCCACCCGAAGTGTCCAGCTCCGTCGTGGTATGCCTCCATCACCATGGCTGCGTCTCTTCGTGGCACCACTACTTGCCAGAGTAGTTCATGCGTCCGGGAGTTAACCATTCTGCGGCACAACTTCCCCTTGTAAAGGAACAGTCGACTCTTCTCTGCCCATAGTTGTTTGGCTTCCTCCGGAGCGTCTGGTTCAAGGCAAGTCTCCGGGCGAGTCAGCATCTCCTTCACCAGTCGGACGGCAGGGTCGCTGTCTTGCGTTTCCGCCCAGTTGTAGTGAGGTAAGGGGTTCAACGTAGCAGCCTGCTTACTCCTTACCCGGTGGGAATACTGGATAGTCCCATGACGGTGGAACGCAGGGAGTTCAACTTCTTCCAGTCCCTCCGGATCTTCTCCTTCGTCCGGCAGGTTGGGCATCCTGGACAGGGCATCCGCGTTGGTATTGGAGCGTCCGGCCCGGTATTTGATTGTGAACTCGTAGTTGGACAGACGGGCCATCCACCTCTGCTCCAGGGCACCAAGTCTTGCCGTGTCCAGGTGTGTCAACGGGTTGTTATCCGTGTACACGGTGAACCGGGAAGAAGCGAGGTAATGCTTAAAGCGCTCGGTGACTGCCCATACTACGGCCAGGAACTCTAGCTTAAATGAGCTGTAATTCTCGGGGTTCCTTTCGGTGGGTCGCAGTTTTCGGCTGGCGTAGGCGATTACTCGTTCCTTCCCCTGCTGGATCTGGGACAGTACGGCTCCTAGCCCGATGTTACTGGCGTCGGTGTAGAGGATAAAGGGCTGGCTATAATCCGGGTACGCCAGGATTTCGTCCCCCGTGAGGGCCATCTTCAGCTGGCGGAAGGACTCTTCTTCCAACTCCTCCCATTTGAAGGGCGGCTTCTGGTTCTTGGCTTTCCGGGACTGGCCTATCAGGAGGTCCTGCATAGGTGCTGCCTTTTTGGTGAAACCGGGAATAAACCTTCAGTAGTAGCCTACCAACCCGAGGAACTGCCGCACTTCTTTTACGCTGGAGGGGCTTGGCCATTCCTTAATTGCGGTGATCTTATCAGGGTCGGGAGCCACTCCGTCAGCGCTCACCACGTGTCCCAGGTACTGCACCTTTGGTTTCAGGAGGTGACACTTGGAGGGTTTCACCTTTAGGCCGTAACTCGCCAGAGCTTCGAACACTTCCGCCAGGTGTTTCAGGTGGTCCTCATACGTCTTGGAATATACGATGACATCGTCCAGGTACAACAAGACCGTCTCGAAGTTTCTGTGGCCCAGACAACACTCCATTAGTCGTTGGAAGGTTCCTGGTGCGTTGCAGAGTCCGAACGGTATGCAGGTGAACTCGCTAAGTCCCATGGGGGTGGTGAATGCGGTCTTCTCCCGGTCCGCCTCTGCTACAGGAACCTGCCAGTACCCGCTAGTGAGATCCAAGGTAGAGAAGAAGTTAGCAGATCTTAAAGCAGCCAATGACTCCTCTATCCTTGGTAAGGGGTACGCATCCTTGTGTGTGATACGGTTGATTTTCCGGTAATCTACACACATCCTCATGGTGTTGTCTTTTTTTCTGACTAAGACTAGTGGAGCTGCCCAGGGGCTACAGCTATCCCTCATCACCCCAGCCTCCTTCATGTCTCTAAGCATCCCCTTGGCGTGTTGGTAGTGGGCAGGGGGTACGGGTCGATACCTCTCTTTTATAGGAGGATGGTCTCCCGTGGGGATGTGGTGTTCTACCCCCTTGACTCGCCCGAAGTCTAACGGGTGTTTACTGAACACTCTCTCGTACTCCTGAACCACCCGATAGACTCCTTGTTTCTGGTGTGAGGGAGTGGAGTCAGTACCCAGATGTAGTTGCTGACACCAGTCCTCCATGTTTTTCTTAGAGCCGTTACCTTCCTCCGGGTGAGATGGAGGCAAGGGTTCCACAGATTGTATAGAATTTTGGTTAATGGTATATAATTTGGCTAGCGTGGCATACCGGGGCAGGTACACTTCCCTCTCCCCGATATTTATTATGCGAACGGGCACCCTCCCATGGCGTACATCAACCACCCCCCGTGCTGTCAAAATGGTGGGCCTACTGTCTGAGTAAACTGGTTCTACCATTGCCTGGTAATCCCTACCTCTCAGACCAATAGCTGCCCGGCACCAAATCATCATTTCACTTTTTGGGGGCATGGCAATAGGAAAAGGGTCACACATTCTTACGCTACCAATCTCACCGCCGGAGAGTTCCACCTGTTGCCGTCGCATCAGTGCCCGGATCTCTTTCTGGAGCACCCGCTGCTCGCCGGAGCTGGCGTTCTTGGCAACCTGCTGTAAAAGGAAAATCACCTCTGCAAGACAATTTTCAATTACATTAGTTCCTAGAGTTATTTTTGGGTGACTCTCATGTTTGTCAATATCTACAATGATCAGTCCCTGTGCTGCCAGTTCGACTCTACCGATTTTGATGGTCACCTCTTTAAATCCGATCTGTGGCACGGGCTGGCCATTGCTGGCGATGATACTCAAGTCGTCGTCAGGGTAGCGGGTAATATCCGAGTCATTCCAGTACTGCTTAAAGAGCACGTACGGGATGGTGGTGACCTGCGACCCGGTGTCCAGTAGGGCACTCATGGGAATGCCATCCAGTACCACCGGCAAGACTGGACGTCCTCCCACATATCTGTCGCGCCAGTTCGATGGGCCTGGTGATCTTTTTCCTGGGGGTTGGCCCTCTACCCCAGGTTGTGCCCGTTTAAAGAACAGTACCTTGCCATATGTCCGGGTTGATTGCAGCGGCGGCAGATGGGTCGTCCGTCCTCGCTGTATCGGTCACTGGGTCTTCCTCTGGCCGGTGGGGTCCTCCTTGGTCGACGCCACGGGATGTCCTCCGGTCCGGATGCCAGCTGGATCTTCCCTGGGGTGGAAACCTGTAAAGACTGCACAGTTCGGGTTAGCGCAGCAATGCTCTTAGCTAGCTCTTGGACCTGATGGTGTAGGTCTGGAGCCGGGTCATTGTCCAAAGCCTGCGCATCAGCTCCCACAGGCCCTGCCGACAAGGGCCCCGCCTCCTGGTGGTAAGTAATAGCTGGGCGCCTGTGGGTCATAACGCCACCCGGTGCCGGTTCTCGGAGCACCCGGATGGCTCTGTCCTTGAACTGTGCAAAGCCCAGATGGGGATCCTGTAAGGCCATCGCCCGCAACTGGGTTCGGTGGGCATTACAATACAGTCCCTCTATAAATTGTTCAGTCAACAGCCTGTCCTCGTTTCCCACTCCATCAGGGTCGGTCTGCTTAATGGCCCTCAGGGCCTCTTGTAGGTTTAGTGCATAGTCCCTTATACTCTCATGCGCTCGCTGCTTGCACCCGTAGAATCTAAGCTTAATCTCGGCTGAGGTGCGGGTATCAAAGGTATCCTTCAGCCGGGTTAGTATCCCTGCGACAGTCTTCCTCCCAGGTGGCCAGGATTTTACTTCCCTTTTAGCTGCCCCGGTTAGTTGGGCCACTAGGATGCTCACTTTTTGCTCTTCTGTGAGGGGGTACACCTGGAAGAGGCTATCCAGCTTTTCTCTAAAGTCATGCAGGGTATGTGACTCCCCTGAGTACTGGGGTAGCCAAGCTGCTCCCGGGATATAGGGCATGGTGAAGGGCATAACTGCAGCAGCGGTGGTGCTGGCGGGGGTTGAGGCAGTGAAGCTCTCCTCCGTATCCGACATCTTCCTCCCCCCTAGTGGACCGTGGCCTACCTTGCGATGATCCTGTTCCGTAGGCCGCGGCTCCGCAGTAGATCGTCAGGGTTGAGGACCTTCCGTCGCGCTCCGGTGACGTCGGCGTCTGCTGGGCTCCTTCCAGGACCTTACGCAACGTCCGGACGTGAGGCGGGGCTTCAGTTCTCACGCGCTTTCGAAGTCCACGCCCCTCTTCTTCCCGCGCGGCATCCTCAAGATGGCGTCCAACGGCGGGAAAACTCCACGGATGGCGGGAAGAAGGCCGAAGATGGCGCCGGATGGCGGGAAAACTTCGCGGATGGCGGGAAGAAGGCAGAAGATGGCGCCGGATGGCGGGAAACCTCACCACTGGTAAGTTTGAACAGTCTTTGCTTTTCAGGCACGCAGTACCCGGTGGTTGCGGGCACGAAATCCTGCCGACTACGCCAAAGTTGACGCGCCCCTGGGCCTGCTGTGTCGCGCAGCGTCTCGCGCACGGGGGCTTACCCGGAACCGGATCAGATGAGGGTTGTAGTCTCCGAGTGGCGGGGACCCGGTCCGTGCCCAGGGGGTCAGACTCAGTGTGTGGCAGTCTTGATAGATGTTATTTGAGTGTCGACTACGCCACCCGTTGATTTGCAGCTATGGAGCTGCCGCTGCAGGGCAGACCGCTGAGGCCGGTGTAGAATTGTGCAGCGTGATAGTATAACCCCCAACGGGAGGGGTATGGCCTCAGGGAAGCCGACGTGGAAGATGGGGGTAGCAGGAACCACTCAGAGACGGTGCGGTGTAATTCAGGGTCTTTACTGGTAACAACGATAGACCCTCCCGGAGTACTTGCTAGCGAACGGGGCCTGGTCAGTCCTTGAGCAGATGGGATCTCCCCTGGCCAGGCGGAGTTGTAGGCCTCCCAAACTGACTGTACTCTTCTGGCTACCTTGCTAGAAGCGGATATAAGTAGCCCACGTCCCTGAGTGTACCGTGTGGTGCTCACCCGTATGGCCGGTGACTCGGGGCCTTCTATTGGCTTCCGCTCCACGATGGCGGTGCTGGTCCCACACGTGTGACCGTGCCTTCGGGTTTCTGGGCCTGAGGACCTGAAATCCCCTGCCGGTCGGCTTCTGCTGCTGGGTAAGAGTTAGTCCCCACAGCCTTGGACGCCGGGTCCGGTAAGAAAGCTTCTCAGTCAGGGCGAGCTCTGCAGCTGCCAGCCCCTGACTCGTAGTAGTATTGCTCCCACTGAGCTCCAGCTGTTTCTTCCTATGACTGTCTCTTGTCTCTACTCTCCTTGACTCCTAACCCTGCTTCAGCCCCGGGTTTATATAGGGGAAGTTCTTCCCCTCCCAAGACTGGGCAGGAGGTGTGGCATGCACAGGATCCCTGACCAAAGGACCTCCCACCTGCTCTCAGACATAACATCTCTATCACTGTGGCAACCAGACCCCTGGGGTGTCACATATACTGCACCCACGGCGATGTGTGAATGCACCCACTGCATTGTCCAACCCACTTGGGAAAGTTCTCTGCCTAGTTTTCATCAGCTTCAAAAAATCCAAAGCAAAATACACAGTGGTTTTGATTTCTGACATTATTTTTGCCATAACTACATTGCAGGAAACCCTTTTACTAGACGTTGCATTGTGTGCTATATCTGGATGCAAATTCACCAACAACCCTTAATATGGCAGAAACACTGAGAAGATCGTAGGACTCTGTCAAACGTCTCTGCACTATATGGAAAGGCATTTTTATACAGTGCGCTTAGAGTTGGGAAATATTTTATCCTATAACATTTACCTAATATATTCAGTAGATGTCAGGATATTTGCGCCTTCAGTGCACTGTACAGAGTATTAGGAGATTGAACAGCTCCCCCTAGTGGCCTTTTAGTTTATAATTCAATGATTACAGTAGTAGAAACTAGTTTTTGTACACATTAAATCCGTATATCTCAATGTAGGGTACCACAACATATTTACTAATATAATATACAATGATATCAGAATAAAAAAAAGATGAATTTTTAAAGCACTTTCCAAAAATTGACATAAAATCAAGTTTCAGGAAGTTATGAAAAGATTTTTCGAGTAAGTTAGTTGTTCACCCCCTATCATTTCCAGATAAGAAGATTGGAATGAGAAGAAATCCTTGGATCTTATAACTTTATGTGGTTGTGGCATCTGTTAGTAAAGCCTAATGTACACTGCTCAAAAAAATAAAGGGAACACTTAAACAACAGAATATAACTCCAAGTACATCAAACTTCTGTTAAATCAAACTGTCCACTTAGGAAGCAACACTGAAAGTCAATCAATTTCACATGCTGTTGTGCAAATGGAATAGACAATAGATGGAAATTATTGGCAATTATCAAGACACCCCCAATAAAAGAGTGGTTCTGCAGGTGGGGACCACAGACCACATCTCAGTACCAATGCTTTCTGGCTGATGTTTTGGTCACTTTTGAATGTTGGTTGTGCTTTTACACTCATGGTAGCATGAGACGGACTCTACAACCCACAGAAGTTGCTCAGGTAGTGCAGCTCATCTAGGATGGCACATCAATGCGAGCTGTGGCAAGAAGGTTTGCTATGTCTGTCAGCGTAGTGTCCAGAGGCTGGAGGCGCTACCAGGAGACAGGCCAGTACACCAGGAGACGTGGAGGGGGCCGTAGGAGGGCAAAAACCCAGCAGCAGGACCGCTACCTTCGCCTTTGTGCAAGGAGGAACAGGAGGAGCACTGACAGAGCCCTGCAAACTGACCTCCAGCAGGCCACAAATGTGCATGTGTCTGCACAAACAGTTAGACATCGACTCCATGAGGGAGGTATGAGGGCCCGACGTCCACAGATGGGGGTTGTGCTCACAGCCCAACACCGAGCAGGACACTTGGCATTTGCCACAGAACACCAGGATTGGCAAAGCCGTCACTGGCGCCCCGTGCTCTTCACATATGAAAGCAGGTTCACACTGAGCACATGTGACAGATGTGACAGAGTCTGGTGACGCCGTGGAGAGTGATCTGCTGCCTGCAACATCCTTCAGCATGACCGCTTTGGCAGTGGGTCAGTAATGGTGTGGGGTGGCATTTCTTTGGAGGGCTGCACAACCCTTGATGTGCTCGCCAGATTTAGCCTGACTGCCATTAGGTACCGAGATGAGATCCTCAGACCCCTTGTGAGACCATATGCTGGTGTGGTTGGCCCTGGGTTCCTCCTAATGCAGGACAATGCCAGACCTCATGTGGCTGGAGTGTGTCAGCAGTTCCTGCAAGATGAAGGCATTGATGCTATGGACTGGCCCGCCCGTTCCCCAGACCTGAATCAGATTGAGCACATCTGGGACATCATATTTCGCTCCATCCATCAACGTCACGTTGCACCACAGACTGTCCAGGAGTTGGCGGATGCTTTAGTCCAGGTCTGGGAGGAGATCCCACAGGAGACCATCCGCAACCTCATCAGGAGCATGCCCAGGCATTGTAGGGAGGTCATACAGGCACGTGGAGGCCACACACAATACTGAGCCTCATTTTGACTTGTTTTAAGGACATTAGATCAAAGTTGGATCAGCCTGTAGTGTGTTTTTCCATTTTAATTTTGGTGGTGACTCCAAATCCAGGCCTCCATTGGTTAATAAATTTGATTTCCATTGATGATTTTTGTGTGATTTTGTTGTCAGCACATTCAACTTTGTACAGAACAAAGGATTCAATGAGAATATTTCATTCATTCAGATCTAGGATGTGTTATTTGAGTGTTCTCTTTATTTTTTTGAGCAGTGTACATATTCCTAACAGCTAGTTTCCCCTATTCTTGGCGGCACAGTGGTATAATCTGTGCTAAGTCCCTGTATAGTCAGTGTACACTCTCTAGCGCGGTATATCATTACAGGGGCGAAGCTAGACTTTGTTTATTCTAAGACAAAGATTCAGTTCTGTATACCACATCTGTAGCATAACTGATATACCCAATGTCGTAATTTGAAACTCAGGGGCCAAAATATCCAACAAGTCCTCAACTATAATAATAATAATAATAATTTTTATTTCTATAGCGACAACATATTCCACAGCATTTTACAATTCAGAGGAGACTTGTACGAACTATACAAGATAGTAACATATAGTTTAACACATACTAAGGGATGCAGATATCCTTGTATAAAATGGTGAAGGAGGAAGCCGTCAGCTCCCTGCTGCACCATTCTGCCTGTGTGTCTGAGTGACTCAATGGGGGCACTGGCCCCTTACCACCCAGCATCACACGTTCAATTAGATCAGCATCTTGGATGCAGATACAGGTGAAAGATTTGTTGGAAGAGGGAGTCGTCAGCTCCCTTCACCATCATTCTCCCTGTGCGTCAGAAGTCTCAGTGCAGCGGGCACAATGACATCACTGCAACACACCCGCTGTACCGAGATGTAAAGAGCTTCAGACTACACGCTGCAGAGATTGTAGCAGTGAAGGAACAAGAAGAGGTTTTTTTAATCAATGAGCCCTTTATGGGGGCCATCATACCATTAGGAGGGCTATTTGGGGGGTCACCATACCATTTCAAGGGCTATTTGGGGGGTCATCATACCATTTAGAGGGCTATTTGGGGAGCCATCATACCATTAGGGGGGCTATTTTGGGGGGGGCATCATAACATTTGGAGGGCTATATGGTGGCCTATCAGACTATTTGAGGGTCATTACACTGTTTGAAGGGCTATGTGGGGGGGCCATTATACTGTTTGGAGGGCTGTGTGGTGGCCATTATACTGTTTGGAGGGCTATGTGAGGGGCAATTATACTATTTGGAAAAACTAGTGGGAGGCCACTACACAGTTTGGAGGGCTAGTGGGGGCCATTATACTGTATGCAAGCCATGATACAGTGTGGAGGGTTGTGTGGGGGCCATTATACTGTTTGGAGGGCTATGTAGGGGGCAATTATACTGTTTGGAGTGCTATCTGGAGAATTATTATACTGTTTGGAGGGCTACATGGACCATTATACAGTGTGTAGGATTGTGGGGGCCATTATACTTTGTGGAGTGTTGTGTGGGCTATTATACTGTGTGGAGGGTTGTGTGGCGGCCATTATACTGTTTGGAGGGTTATGTGGGGGTCCATTATACTGTTTGGAGGACTAGTGGGGGCCAGTTTACTGTATGTGGGCCATTATACAGTGTGGAGGGTTGTGTGGGGTCCATTATACTGTGTGGAGGGTTGTGTGGTGGTCAGAAGGTGCAACTGCGACTGAGTCCGTGCAGGAGGGGGGCCCACCAATGCTAATTTCACCTGGATGTGCATCGTCGGACGCACATTCAGGTGAAATGTATAGCAGCGCAGAGGCCCATCATGCGGTGCACGTAACAGCATGCCAAAATCTGCTGCAGATTCTTGTGGCGGCCACAGAAGAGGACGCCATGTGGCGTGAGAGTGGAGGAACGTGAGTAGAAACGTTTGTTTCTTTTTAAAATGTGCTTGAGAAGAATGGAAGGGGACCAGAATAGGGGACATTATAGCAGGATGGGAGCATTAGACCAAGATGGGGGACATTATACCAGGATGGGGGACATTATGCCAGGATGGAGAACATTATACCAGGTTGGGGGATATTATACCAGAATGGGGACAATATACCAGAATGGGAGCATTATATCAGGATGGGGACATTATACCTGAATGAGGACATTATACCAGGATAGGGACATTACACCAGGATGGGGGACATTATTCCAGGAAGGGGCCCAGGATGGAGGAGATTATTACAACCCCTGGCAAAAATTATGGAATGGATGTGATGAATCGCGAATCTGCATTGGGCGAGGTGATGATGCTGGAACTTTTGTTTGGTGCCGTTCCAATGAGATTTATAAAGATGACGAGCATGCAAATTTCCACAGTCATTGATGATATGGGGCTGCATGTCAGGTAAAGGCACTGGGGAGATGGCTGTCATTACATCTTCAATAAATGCCCAAGTTTACATTGATGTCATCATCCTCAAACATCCTTTCAATTGATGGGATAAGAAAACTGTCCAAAATATCATTTTTCCAGATGATAATGCATCCTGCCATAGAGCAAAAACTGTGAAAACATTCCTTGAAAGAAGACACATAAGGTCAATGTCATGGCCTGCAAATAGTCCGGATCTCAATCCAATTGAAAATCTTTGGTGGAAGTTGAAGAAAATGGTCCATGACAAGGCTCCAACTTGCAAAGCTGATCTGGCAACAGCAATCAGAGAAAGTTGGAGCCAGATTGATGAAGAGTACTGTTTGTCACTCATTAAGTCCATGCCTCAGAGACTGCAAGCTGTTATTAAAGCCAGAGGCGGTGCAACAAAATACTAGTGATGTATTGGAGTGTTCTTTTGTGTGTTTATTTTTCATGATTCCATAATTTTTTCCTCAGAATTGAGTGATTCCATAATTTTTTCCCTCTGCTTGGTCTGAAAAAAATTACCCTTACTGAGTACCACATTTTTAATCTTGATTTCTTTTAGTGTTTCTTAAAGCCCTAAAGTTGCCATTTGAAATTACTTTAGCTCTGTGCCACATCTGTGATCTGCTTTTTTTCAACAACATTAAACAACTGAATGAACATCCTCCAAGCCCGGTGATTCCATAATTTTTTCCAGGGGTTGTACAAAAAGGAGCCAGGACGATGAGACATTATCCCCGGGGGCTAACACGTATGTCTTTACAGGATCTAGAACACTACAATGGCCAATACATTTGACCAATATGCAGGTGGGGGCCCAGATCCAAATTTTGCTCCGGGGCCCATCAGATCCTAGTTACGCCACTACCCACGACCCATTGCAAGCCCATGCACCCACTATAGCTTTGCTCCTGGATATAACTCCCTGTCAGCAGAATTGCCTATATGGATTTGTATTTCATTGTTGCAATCATCATCCTGCTTTATCCTTGCACTGCTGCATGCATCACTGTGTGACTTCCAATGTTGCTCAAATCATTGCTTTTTTCCTATGGTAATTGCAAAAATTATTATAATATATTAGATGAGTTTTCCTTGTTTCTTAATTAACAGATGACAGCAGAAGAAGCAGTTGGCTCGGATCTCTCGCTGAGATGATTGGGACTCCTAGCTTGTGTTGTGCAGTATGTCAACACATGATGGGAATGAAAATGTAATTACTTTAGTCACTTTAGTTCAGGTAAACATTACATTAAAGTCATGCATGTAATTATTTCTTCTAGCATTAACTTACCTCAGATGTTGTATTTCTCCATACCTTGTAAATGATAGTTGCTTCTTCATAGCTTTTGAATTGCATAGATAGAAAGGTCCCTAATGTACCACCGTTATCATGTATGTTGCAAAGTTGCAGAAAATGTAAAATGTTCAATACCTGGTCTTCACTTTTGTCCCTGAACAGCAAACAGACACATTATATTTTATGGGGCTTATTTACAATTCCCCATTTTTGCAGACCAACAAGGACCTGTTTTACTCTGGCCTTTCAGGATGGCATCCCTGTGCAGTACATTTTTCACTGACTGGTTGTTGGGAAAAGCTTGGGAAACCTTCAGAACAAAACTAAAAAGGGTGATCTTTAACAATATTATCATATTAAAGATCACCCTTTTTAGTTTTGTTTTGAAGGTTTCCCAAGCTTTTCTCAACAACCAGTCAGTGAAAAATGTACTGCACAGGGATGCCATCCTGAAAGGCCAGAGTAAAACAGGTCCTTGTTGGTCTTCAAAAATGGGGAATTGTAAATAGCCCCATACCGGATAGCACTCGTCCCCATGTTATTCAATGAGGCAGTGCACATGTCCAATTTTTTCCTCAGACCAAATTATCTGAGGAAAATAATCGCAGATGTACAATTTGCCTCCGATAATCAGATTGCACTCGTCCATTCAAGTCTATGGGTTTGTGGAAAACATCGGACCGCACTCCAAGTGTAGTCCAATTTTCATGGTCAGACTGAATGGAGAAAGTGTAGAAACTTTTTTTTTCTCCACCTCCGATAAAATCAGATGACATTGTGATCACCCTCTGATCAGATCAGAATGTAATTAGCATAATCGGACTGATTTTCTTGGATGTGAGAAAAACGGTCGTGTGACCCTAGCCTAAAGCCACAGTCACACGTTCAGTATTTGGTCAGTATTTTACATCAGTATTTGTAAGCTAAAATCAGGGGAGGAGGAAAAATGCTGAAGTGGTGATGTGTTTCTATTATACTTTTTCAGGTGTTTTCCACTATGCAACTACTCCATAATTTATAAAAGAATTCAGTGGTACAAAAACTCCATAAAGCTGCCTTTTTTATCATTTGTAAGTGTTTTTGTAGCATCGGCGTCTCTGCCCCGTACTAGGCAGAGACGCCGTCCCTCTCACCTCCCCGCTCCTGGCGCGGCGTCCTCCAGCGCTTCTCTCCCCGCTGCTTCCGGCACGCGCTCCTTCCCCGGCAGTGTGCTTAGGGCGCGCGCGCGCGCTCCCCCTCTCTTAAAGGGACCGCGCGCGCCGTCCTAAGGAGTCCCCGGCCAATTGCCGGAGGACCTCCCATATTTAAGGCACCTCCTCCAAAATGGAGGTGCCCGAGCTATGTTGTTGCAAAGCCTTCACTCTGCTTCAGCCCTCAGGTCCCGTTACCAGTTACCAGCCAGTCACCTGCCAGATTCCTGCTTGTTACCTGCCAGTCACCTGCCGGATTCCTGCCTGTTACCTGCCAGTTACCTGCCTGATTCCTGCTTGATACCTGCCTGATATCCGTTTACCTGCTTGCAAGCCTGCGGTCCGACGGTCTGCTTTCCTACACCTGTCAGTCTGTCTATGGACCAGCCTGCCCGCTCACCTGGGAGCGCTCATCTGCTACCTGCCTGCTAGCCTACCTGGAGGCTCCGCCGTCACTTGCCGTGACCACCTGCCTGTCCAGAGACTCTTGCCTGCTCACCTGGGAGCGCTCACCTGCTACCTGTCTGCTAGCCTACCTGGAGGCTCTGCCGTCACTTGCCGTGACCACCTGCCCGTCCAGAGACTCTCGCCCGCTCACCTGGGAGCGCTCACCAGCCACCTGCCTGCTGTCCTTCTACCCAGAGACTGTCCCTGTCACTTGCCGTGAGTACCCGTCCTTTTACCCAGAGACTGTCCCTGTCACGTGCCGTGACTACCTGCCCCTCTACCCAGAGACTGTCTCTGTCACTTGCCGTGACTACCTGCCCGTCTTCCCTGGGAGCCACCCGCTTCCTTACAAGGACTGCCCCCTTGTATAGTTGCACAGAGGTTCCACCTCCCAGACCCGTTACAGTTTTTAAGGCTTTTTCGCTTCATAAATTGGTGCCATTTTATTCATAGCTTAATAGATTTCAAAAAATGCAATAAAATCACCCAAAAATCACTAAAAAAGCATTACAATAAGTAAAAAAATGTTTAAAAAAAAAGCCTCTAAAAATGTTAACAAAAAAAACTTCAGGACAAAAGAAAACACCTTGAAAATGCTATACAGAAGAAGAGTTTCCTGAAGCAGTTTCTTCTTGAAAACTGCCTGAAAATAACAGTATGCATATAGCCTAAGGTTAGGTTCGCACCCAGCTTTCTGCAGGGTTTTATGTGTGGACATATCCTCACAAAAATACTCCTCCACACCATAGGCTATGTTCACACGCAGCATTTTTTATATGTTTTTGCACTTTTGTAATGCTTTCAAATGCATTCACTGGGAAATGTCATTTTAACATTTTACAACCTATTCTGGCCATGTAGTGTGTGACACATGATCAAACACATCCTGTTTCATTTATGAAGGAGGGACTCTGAAAGTCACAAAGCCTATTTTTATAGGGCCATCAGGCGGCCTTTACTATTCTTAAAGGGCCAGCGGTCGGCCCTCACTATTCTTAGAGAGCCATCAGCTGGCTATACTTTGTTGTTCCCATTACTAAAGAGTGGGTCTACTATACTGTTATTGCGTATGCAATGAGTGGCAGGGTTGCCCAAAATTTGAAGGTACCCCAATACCCCTTTGAAAATTTGGACGCACCCCAATACCCCTTTGAAGAGACTTAGAAGAGAGCCTCCTGAAAACAATGTTCCCATAATTAGGAAGTGGGTCTCCCATACTGTTTGCCTATGCAGTGAACGAAAAAGTTGCCAAAAAATTTGGAAGCACTCCAATGCCTCTTGGAAGAGACGTGGAGGTCAGAGGGCCTCCTGAAAACAATGCTCCCATTATTAGGAAGTGGGTCTCCCATTGTGTTTGCCTATGCAGTGAATTCAAGGATTGTCAAAAATTGGGAGGCACTCCAATGACCCTTGGAAGAGACGTAGAGGACCTCATGAAAAAATGTTCCCATTCTTAGGAAGTGGGTCTCCCATAGTGTTGACCTATGCAGCCAATGCAAGGGCTGACAAAAATTGGGAGGCACTCCAATGCCCCTGTGAAGAGTCATAGAGGGCTTCATGAAAAAATGTTCCCATTTTTAGGAAGTGGGTCTCCCAGAGTGTTGGCCTATGCAGTGAATGCAGGGGCTGCCAAAAATTGGGAGGCACTCCAATGCCCCTTGGAAGAGACGTAGAGGGCCTCATGAAAAACTGTTCCCATTATTAGGAAGTGAGTCTCCCATAGTGTTGGTCTATGCAGTGAATGCAAGGGTTGCCAAAAATTGGGAGGCACTCCAATGCCGCTTGGAAGAGAAGTAGAGGGCCTCATGAAAAAATGTTTCCAATATTAGGAAGTGGGTCTCCCATAGTGTTGGCCTATGCAGTAAATGTAAGGGCTGCCAAAAATTGGGAGGCACTCCAATGCCCCTTGGAAGGGACATAGAGGGTCTCATGAAAATTCTTTCCCATTATTAGAGAGTGGGTCTCCCATAGTGTTGGCCTATGCAGTGAATGCAAGGGCTGTCAAAAATTGGGAGGCACTCCAGTGCCCCTTGGAAGAAAAGTAGTGGACCTCATGAAAAAATGTTCCCATTATTAGGAAGTGGGTCTC
Organism: Phyllobates terribilis; assembly: GCF_046119375.1. Classification (NCBI taxonomy): domain Eukaryota; kingdom Metazoa; phylum Chordata; class Amphibia; order Anura; family Dendrobatidae; genus Phyllobates; species Phyllobates terribilis. The sequence continues at coordinate 868,377,444 of NW_027362762.1, forward strand.
CCATAGTGTTGGCCTGTGCACTGAATGCAAGGGCTGCCAAAAATTGGGAGGCAATCTAACGCCCCTTGGAAGAGACGTAGAGGGCCTCATGAAAAAATGCTCCCATTATTAGGAAGTAGATATCCGATAGTGTTGGCCTGTGAAGTGAATGCAAGGGCTGCCAAAAATTGGGAGGCAATCTAACGCCCCTTGGAAGAGACGTAGAGGGCCTCATGAAAAAATGTTCCCATTATTAGGAAGTGAGTCTCCCATAGTATTGGCCTATACAGTGAATGCAAGGGCTGCCAAAAATTGGGAGGCACACCAATGCCCCTTGGAAGAGAGAGGTAGAGGGCCTCATGAAAAAATGTTCCCATTATTAGGAAGTGGGTCTCCCATAGTGTTGGCCTATGCAGTGAATGCAAGGGCTGCCAAAAATTGGGAGGCACTCCAATGCCCCTTGGAAGAGACGTAGTGGACCTCATGAAAAAAGGTTCCCATTATTAGGAAGTGGGTCTCCCATAGTGTTGGCCTATGCAGTGAATACAAGGGCTGCTAAAAATTGGGAGGCACTCCAGTGCCCCTTGGAAGAGACGTAGAGGGCCTCATGAAAAAATGTTCCCATTATTAGGAAGTGGGCCTCCCATAGTGTTGGCCTATGCAGTGAATGTAAGGGCTGCCAAAAATTGGGACAAACTCCAATGCCCCTTGAAAGAGACATAGAGGGCCTCATGAAAAAGTGTTCCCATTATTAGAAAGTGGGTCTCCCATAGTGTTGGCCTATGCAGTGAATGCAAGGGCTGCCAAAAATTGGGAGGCACTCCATTGCCCTTTTGAAGAGACGTAGAGGGCCTCATGAAAAAATGTTCCCAATTATTAGGAAGTGGGTCTCCCATAGTGTTGGCCTATGCAGTGAATGCAAGGGCTGCCAAAAATTGGGAGGCACTCCCATGCCCCTTGGAAGAGAAGTAGAGGGCCTCATGAAAAAATGTTCCTATTATTAGGAAGTAGGTCTCCCATAGTGTTGGCCTGTGCACAGAATGCAAGGGCTGCCAAATATTGGGAGGCAATCTAATTCCCCTTGGAAGAGACGTAGAGGGCCTCTTGAAAAAATGTTTCCGTTATTACGAAGTGGGTCTCCCATAGTGTTGGCCTATGCAGTGAATGCAAGGGATGCAAAAAATTGGGAGGCACTCCAATGCCCCTTGGAAGAGACGTAGAGGGCCTCATGCAAAAATGTTCACATTATTAGGAAGTGGGTCTCCCATAGTGTTGGCCTTTGCAGTGAATACAAGGGCTGCTAAAAATTGGGAGGCACTCCAATGCCCATTGGAAGAGACGCAGAGGGCCTCATGAAAAAATGTTCCCATTATTAGGAAGTGGGTCACCCATAGTGTTGGCCTTTGCAGTGAATACAAGGATACAAGGACTGCTAAAAATTGGGAGGCACTCCAGTGCCCATTGGAAGAGACGTAGAGGGCCTCATGAAAAAATGTTCCCATTACTAGCAAGTGGGTCTTCCATAGTGTTGGCCTATGCAGTGAATGCAAGGGCTGCTAAAAATTGGGAGGCACTCAAATGCCCCTTGGAAGAGACATAGTGGACCTCATGAAAAAATGTTGCCATTATTAGGAATTGGGTTTCCCATAGTGTTGGTCTATGCAGTGAATACAAGGGCTGCTAAAAATTGGGAGGCACTCCAATGCCCCTTGGAAGAGACGCAGAGGGCCTCATGAAAAAATGTTCCCATTATTAGGAAGTGGGTCACCCATAGTGTTGGCCTTTGCAGTGAATACAAGGATACAAGGGCTGCTAAAAATTGGGAGGCACTCCAGTGCCCATTGGAAGAGACGTAGAGGGCCTCATGAAAAAATGTTCCCATTACTAGGAAGTGGGTCTTCCATAGTGTTGTTCTATGCAGTGAATGCAAGGGCTGCAAAAAATTGGGAGGCACTCAAATGCCCCTTGGAAGAGATGTAGTGGACCTCATGAAAAAATGTTCCCATTATTAGGAAGTGGGTCTCCCATAGTGTTGGCCTGTGCACTGAATGCAAGGGCTGCCAAAAATTGGGAGGCAATCTAACGCCCCTTGGAAGAGACGTAGAGGGCCTCATGAAAAAATGTTCCCATTATTAGGAAGTGAGTCTCCCATAGTATTGGCCTATACAGTGAATGCAAGGGCTGCCAAAAATTGGGAGGCACACCAATGCCCCTTGGAAGAGAGAGGTAGAGGGCCTCATGAAAAAATGTTCTCATTATTAGGAAGTGGGTCTCCCATAGTGTTGGCCTATGCAGTGAATACAAGGGCTGCTGAAAATTGGGAGGCACTCCAGTGCCCCTGTGAAGAGACGTAGAGGGCCTCATGAAAAAATGTTCCCATTATTAGGAAGTGGGTCTCCCATAGTGTTGGCCTATGCAGTGAATTCAAGGGCTGCCAAAAATTGGGAGGCACTCCAATGCCCCTTGGAAGAGACGTAGTGGACCTCATGAAAAAAGGTTCCCATTATTGGGAAGTGGGTCTCCCATAGTGTTGGCCTATGCAGTGAATACAAGGGCTGCTAAAAATTGGGAGGCACTCCAGTGCCCCTTGGAAGAGACGTAGAGGGCCTCATGAAAAAATGTTCCCATTATTAGGAAGTGGGCCTCCCATAGTGTTGGCCTATGCAGTGAATGTAAGGGCTGCCAAAAATTGGGACAAACTCCAATGCCCCTTGAAAGAGACATAGAGGGCCTCATGAAAAAGTGTTCCCATTATTAGAAAGTGGGTCTCCCATAGTGTTGGCCTATGCAGTGAATGCAAGGGCTGCCAAAAATTGGGAGGCACTCCAATGCCCTTTTGAAGAGACTTAGAGGGCCTCATGAAAAAATGTTCCCAATTATTAGGAAGTGGGTCTCCCATAGTGTTGGCCTATGCAGTGAATGCAAGGGCTGCCAAAAATTGGGAGGCACTCCCATGCCCCTTGGAAGAGAAGTAGAGGGCCTCATGAAAAAATGTTCCTATTATTAGGAAGTAGGTCTCCCATAGTGTTGGCCTGTGCACAGAATGCAAGGGCTGCCAAAAATTGGGAGGCAATCTAATTCCCATTGGAAGAGACGTAGAGGGCCTCTTGAAAAAATGTTTCCGTTATTAAGAAGTGGGTCTCCCATAGTGTTGGCCTATGCAGTGAATGCAAGGGCTGCAAAAAATTGGGAGGCACTCCAATGCCCCTTGGAAGAGACGTAGAGGGCCTCATGAAAAAATGTTTCTATTATTAGAAAGTGGGTCACCCATAGGGTTGGCCTTTGCAGTGAATACAAGGATACAAGGGCTGCTAAAAATTGGGAGGCACTCCAGTGCCCATTGGAAGAGACGTAGAGGGCCTCATGAAAAAATGTTCCCATTACTAGGAAGTGGGTCTTCCATAGTGTTGGCCTATGCAGTGAATGCAAGGGCTGCTAAAAATTGGGAGGCACTCAAATGCCCCTTGGAAGAGACGTAGTGGACCTCATGAAAAAATGTTGCCATTATTAGGAATTGGGTTTCCCATAGTGTTGGCCTATGCAGTGAATACAAGGGCTGCTAAAAATTGGGAGGCACTCCAATGCCCCTTGGAAGAGACGCAGAGGGCCTCATGAAAAAATGTTCCCATTATTAGAAAGTGGGTCACCCATAGTGTTGGCCTTTGCAGTGAATACAAGGATACAGGGGCTGCTAAAAATTGGGAGGCACTCCAGTGCCCATTGGAAGAGACGTAGAGGGCCTCATGAAAAAATGTTCCCATTACTAGGAAGTGGGTCTTCCATAGTGTTGTCCTATGCAGTGAATGCAAGGGCTGCAAAAAATTGGGAGGCACTCAAATGCCCCTTGGAAGAGATGTAGTGGACCTCATGAAAAAATGTTCCCATTATTAGGAATTGGGTCTCCCATAGTGTTGGCCTATGCAGTGAATACAAGTGCTGCTAAAAATTGAGAGGCACTCCAGTGCCCCTTGGAAGAGACGAAGAGGGCCTCATGAACAAATGTTCCCATTATTAGGAAGTGGGTCTCCCATAGTGTTGGCCTGTGCAGTGAATGTAAGGGCTGCCAAGAATTGGGAGGCACTCCAATGCCCCTTGGAAGAGACATAGAAGGCCTCATGAAAAAATGTTCCCATTATTAGGAAGTGGGTCTCCCATAGTGTTGGCCTGTGCACTGAATGCAAGGGCTGCCAAAAATTGGGAGGCAATCTAACGCCCCTTGGAAGAGACGTAGAGGGCCTCATGAAAAAATGTTCCCGTTATTAAGAAGTGGGTCTCCCATAGTGTTGGCCTATGCAGTGAATGCGAGGGCTGCAAAAAATTGGGAGGCACTCCAATACCCCTTGGAAGAGACGTAGAGGGCCTCATGCAAAAATGTTCACATTATTAGGAAGTGGGTCTCCCATAGTGTTGGCCTTTGCAGTGAATACAAAGGCTGCTAAAAATTGGGAGGCACTCCAATGCCCCTTGGAAGAGACGTAGAGGGCCTCATGAAAAAATTTTCCCATTATTAGGAAGTGGGTCACCCATAGTGTTGGCCTTTGCAGTGAATACAAGGATACAAGGGCTGCTAAAAATTGGGAGGCACTCCAGTGCCCATTGGAAGAGATGTAGAGGGCCTCATGAAAAAATGTTCCCATTACTAGGAAGTGGGTCTTCCATAGTGTTGGCCTATGCAGTGAATGCAAGGGCTGCTAAAAATTGGGAGGCACTCAAATGCCCCTTGGAAGAGACGTAGTGGACCTCATGAAAAAATGTTCCCATTATTAGGAATTGGGTCTCCCATAGTGTTGGCCTATGCAGTGAATACAAGTGCTGCTAAAAATTGAGAGGCACTCCAGTGCCCCTTGGAAGAGACGAAGACGGCCTCATGAAAAAATGTTCCCATTATTAGGAAGTGGGTCTCCCATAGTGTTGGCCTGTGCAGTGAATGTAAGGGCTGTCAAAAATTGGGAGGCACTCCAATACACCTTGGAAGAGACATAGAAGGCCTCATGAAAAAATGTTCCCATTATTAGGAAGTAGGTCTCCCATAGTGCTGGCTTGTGCACTGAATGCAAGGGCTGCCAAAAATTGGGAGGCAATCTAACGCCCCTTGGAAGAGACGTAGAGGGCCTCATGAAAAAATGTTCCCATTATTAGGAAGTGAGTCTCCCATAGTATTGGCCTATACAGTGAACGCAAGGGCTGCCAAAAATTGGGAGGCACACCAATGCCCCTTGGAAGAGAGAGGTAGAGGGCCTCATGAAAAAATGTTCCCATTATTAGGAAGTGGGTCTCCCATAGTGTTGGCGTATGCAGTGAATACAAGGGCTGCTAAAAATTGGGAGGCACTCCAGTGCCCCTTGGAAGAGACGTAGAGGGCCTCATGAAAAAATGTTCCCATTATTAGGAAGTAGGTCTCCCATAGTGTTGGCCTATGCAGTGAATGCAAGGGCTGTCAAAAATTGGGAGGCACTCCAATGCCCCTTGGAAGAGATGTAGTGGTCCACATGAAAAAAGGTTCCCATTATTAGGAAGTGGGTCTCCCATAGTGTTGGCCTATGCAGTGAATACAAGGGCTGCTAAAAATTGGGAGGCACTCCAGTGCCCCTTGGAAGAGACGTAGAGGGCCTCATGAAAAAATGTTCCCATTATTAGGAAGTGGGTCTCCCATAGTGTTGGCCTATGCAGTGAATGTAAGGGCTGCCAAAAATTGGGACAAACTCCAATGCCCCTTGAAAGAGACATAGAGGGCCTCATGAAAAAGTGTTCCCATTATTAGAAAGTGGGTCTCCCATAGTGTTGGCCTATGCAGTGAATGCAAGGGCTGCCAAAAATTGGGAGGCACTCCAATGCCCTTTGAAGAGACGTAGAGGGCCTCATGAAAAAATATTCCCAATTATTAGGAAGTGGGTCTCCCATAGTGTTGGCCTATGCAGTGAATGCAAGGGCTGCCAAAAATTGGGAGGCACTCCCATGCCCCTTGGAAGAGAAGTAGAGGGCCTCATGAAAAAATGTTCCTATTATTAGGAAGTAGGTCTCCCATAGTGTTGGCCTGTGCACAGAATGCAAGGGCTGCCAAAAATTGGGAGGCAATCTAATTCCCCTTGGAAGAGACGTAGAGGGCCTCTTGAAAAAATGTTCCCGTTATTAAGAAGTGGGTCTCCCATAGTGTTGGCCTATGCAGTGAATGCAAGGGCTGCAAAAAATTGGGAGGCACTCCAATGCCCCTTGGAAGAGACGTAGAGGGCCTCATGCAAAAATGTTCACATTATTAGGAAGTGGGTCTCCCATAGTGTTGGCCTTTGCAGTGAATACAAGGGCTGCTAAAAATTGGGAGGCACTCCAATGCCCCTTGGAAGAGACGTAGAGGGCCTCATGAAAAAATGTTCCCATTATTAAGAAGTGGGTCTTCCATAGTGTTGGCCTATGCAGTGAATGCAAGGGCTGCTAAAAATTGGGAGGCACTCAAATGCCCCTTGGAAGAGACGTAGTGGGCCTCATGAAAAAATGTTCCCATTATTAGGAAGTGGGTCTCCCATAGTGTTGGCCTATGCAGTGAATACAAGTGCTGCTAAAAATTGAGAGGCACTCCAGTGCCCCTTGGAAGAGATGAAGAGGGCCTCATGAAAAAATGTTCCCATTATTAGGAAGTGGGTCTCCCATAGTGTTGGCCTATGCAGTGAATGTAAAGGTTGCCAAAAATTGGGAGGCACTCCAATGCCCCTTGAAAGAGACATAGAGGGCCTCATGAAAAAATGTTCCCATTATTAGAAAGTGGGTCTCCCATAGTGTTGGCCTATGCAGTAAATGCAAGGGCTGCCAAAAATTGGGAGCCACTCAAATGCCCCTTTGAAGAGACGTATAGGGCCTCATGAAAAAATGTTCCCATTATTAGGAAGTGGGTCTCCCATAGTGTTGGCCGATGCAGTGAATGCAAGGGCTGCTAAAATTGGGAGGCACTCCCATGCCCCTTGGAAGAGACGTGGAGGATTGTCTCATAAAAATTGTTCTCATTAGAAAGGAGCGGGTCTCCTATACTTGTAATGCCCATGCACTAAGTGTATGGGCTGACAAACATTCACCCTTGGGGGGTATACATGAACATACTGTATAAAAAAAAATTTTACGGGCATCATAAACACCCTTTAAAAAAATTAGGTGGGTGTTGGATCACGGACCACTGTCACCCTGGTGATATGGTGGTGGAGGATGAGGATGAGGAGAAGGAGGAGGACAAGAGCAAATAGCCAAAATCAGGAAGCGTATACCCATGTGTGGGTGTGAAAAGGTGCATGGGAATACACCTCCCAAAAAAAGTCACTGGATTTGAGTTACGCTGCTATCATTCGGTGGTGTTGAGAAGTCTGGCCCAATCTAGCCCTTGTTCATTTTTATAAGAGTCAGCCTGTAAGCATTTTCAGCTGACAGGCGGATGCGCTTATCAGTAGAAATGAGCGGTGTTCGACTCGAACTGTTCGCCAATCTCAAATTCGAGCTGTTTTGGGCGGTGTTCGAGCCGTTCGGCGAACACGAACGATTTGAAAAAAATTCGGCTGTTCGAGGTTATGTTCGATAACTGTTCGTGCACCAAAATCATAACTGGATTTTTTCTCAGTAATGCTGAAAATTAATGTTAATACGCAGTTTGAGTGTACAGTGGGGCGGGGGAGGGGCAGGGGATGGATCTCTGCAGAAATAATGAAGATCTCCATTTTTTTTTCTCTTTCCCGCATTTACAGTGGGGAGGTGCCATCTGTCAGCCTATCAGCAGCGCACACACGGAGCGAACTGCTTTTTTTCACACAAGCAAGGGCATGTGTCATTGGCAGTGTATGTCACATGTCCTTGCCCTATAAGACCCAGCCATTTTCCCCATCGCCACCATTTTCTCACGGCTGCAGCTGCGTGTTAGACGGCACCGCTGTTGCTGTGTGCGCTATACTTTGTTAATTTGAAGCCAATTTTCGCACAAATCTACAGATAGCTTGGGAGTAGGGAATAGTTGTGATTGCAGTCCTTTTAAGGATTAGGTTACATCATTTCCTACGACTTTTATCAGGCAGGTCTGTGCTCTTAAGTAGATAGGTTGGGAGTAAAAACTAATTGTAATTGCAGTATTTTTCAGGGCTAGGTTACATCAGTTCCTATCAGTTTTTGCCAGGCAGTTCTGTGCCAGTGCTGTGCAAGTTTTTTTCACAGCATTTGGCTAAATCTAGCAATGCAAATCCTTTTTGTCCTCTTGCAGTGTGTGTTAGTCAGTGGAGAAGCCTATCTGTGTTGTAAGCTACACCACCTGTGTATAGAATACAATTTTTTTTACTGCACCTAGTGAAGTAAAACCTTTTGGGCATAGCATCATTCTATTAGTCCATCTATACTAACCTCCATCAGGTTGCAAATTCAATATAATTTTTTTCTGCATCTAGCTCTGAAAAAATATTTCGGCTTGTAGCAGTGTGTGGGACTTGTTCTATTAGTCCATCTATACTAACCTCCATCAGGTTGCAAAGTCAATATAATTTTAATCTGCATCTAGCTCTGAAACAATATTTCGGCTTGTAGCAGTATGTGGGACTTGTTCTATTAGTCCATCTATACTAACCTCCATCAGGTTGCAAATTCAATATAATTTTTTTCTGCATCTAGCTCTGATAAAATATTTTTGGCTTCTAGCAGTGTGTGGGACTTGTTCTATTAGCCCATCTATACTAACCTCCATCAGGTTGCAAATTCAATATAATTTTTTCTGCATCTAGCTCTGAAAAAATATTAAGGCTTGCAGCAGTGTGTGGGACTTGTTCTATTAGTCCATCTATACTAACCTCCATCAGGTTGCAAATTCAATATAATTTTTTTCTGCATCTAGCTCTGAAAAAATATTTCGGCTTCTAGCAGTGTGTGGGACTTGTTCTATTAGTCCATCTATACTAACCTCCATCAGGTTGCAAATTCAATATAATTTTTTTCTGCATCTAGCTCTGAAAAAATATTTCGGCTTGTAGCAGTGTGTGGGACTTGTTCTATTAGTCCATCTATACTAACCTCCAGCAGGTTGCAAATTCAATATAATTTTTTTCTGCATCTAGCTCTGAAAAAATATTTTGGCTTCTAGCAGTGTGTGGGACTTGTTCTATTAGTCCATCTATACTAACCTCCAGCAGGCTGCAAATTCAAAATAATTTTTATCTGCATCTAGCGCTGAAAAAATATTTCGGCTTGTAGCAGTGTGTGGTACTTGTTCTATTAGTCCATCTATACTAACCTCCATCAGGTTGCAAATTCAATATAATTTTTTTCTGCATCTAGCTCTGAAAAAATATTTCGGCTTGTAGCAGTGTGTGGGACTTGTTCTATTAGTCCATCTATACTAACCTCCATCAGGTTGCAAATTCAATATAATTTTTTTCTGCATCTAGCTCTGAAAAAATATTTCGGCTTCTAGCAGTGTGTGGGACTTGTTCTATTAGTCCATCTATACTAACCTCCATCAGGTTGCAAATTCAATATAATTTTTTTCTGCATCTAGCTCTGAAAAAATATTTCGGCTTGTAGCAGTGTGTGGGACTTGTTCTATTAGTCCATCTATACTAACCTCCATCAGGTTGCAAATTCAAAATAATTTTTATCTGCATCTAACCCAGCCAATACTTTTGGGCTAATACCACAGTTTGGCCACTCAGCTCTGCTCGGTTCCCATCCATTGTTTTTTGTGCAAACAACTCCAGAGTTGTGAATTAGTTAACCACCAAATTGAGTGGAAAAAGGCCTGCTGCTCATGGAAAGGGGAATAGGCGTGTTGGGAAGGGAAAAAAAGGTTGTGTCCATGGGGTAGGTGTTAAAGAAACAGTAACATCTGCAGAAGAAAGACCATCTTCCAGCCAAACTAAGATGTCTACTTCTTTTAACGGACAATGTGATAAGATCCCTTTCTTACGGCCACGCCAATCGCTACAAATTCCAGATGAGGCACAAAAACAGCAGGTGCTTCATCGGATATCAAGTGCTCCTTTAAGTGGGCTCTCCTCCACCTCAACTTCAACATCACAAATACTCCAGTCCTCAGAGGTGTCACCCCAATCGCACTTGCTTCCTCACAGCTCCCAAGTCTCCAGCTGCCCGTCTGAGTATGGGGTAGAACAGATGGTTGAGTCTGCAGAGCTGTTTACTCATACTATAGCCTGGGAATCAGAGGTCGGCTCCAGAGCTTCTGTGAATCCAGACAAGGAAATGATCTGCACTGATGCCCAGAATCTTTATGAGTCGGATCCAGGACCAGACGCAGAAGGTTCTGACCATAATGTAGACCCTCGTTCCCAAACTGTAACTCCTGTTGGTGGAGACAATGAGGAAAACGATGATGAGACTCAAATAGCTGATTGGAGCGACAACTTTAATTTTTTGTCAGGGCAGGAAGAGGTTGGCTCTGAGGACGACGAGCGTGATAACACACAGGGTGATGATGACGAGGTTGGAGATCCCACTTACTGTCAACCCACAGTCAAGAGATGAGGTCAGCAGAGGAGGTGGAGGAGGATGCTAGTGATGACGAGGTCAGGTTGCGCCTTCCTGGACAGAGACGTAGTACTGGAAGCACGTCAACAACTGCATCCTCAAACACAACTCTGCCTCTGACCACAAGTCGTGGTGGCTCTTCAGGTCGCATGGGTGCTAAGCCTTGGCATTTTTTCAGATCTCTGCCGTCTGCCACATCTTGTGCATCCGCGGCCTCTTCATCCTCTGTGACTGGGGGGACAGCAGTCACACCTGTTTTGGGACGCAGACCTGCCACCTCTTTACCCACAACAGCCAGCGTGATTGGCAGGTCATCATTTTCTTTGGAGGTGGAAACACCAGCTGGTGTTCAGCGCTGTCCGACATCGATAGCACCACCTTTGGATCAAGGCAACCTAACATGTCCGCCTGCATCTTCCTCACAGACCGGCAGTTTGCCAGGGACACCCTTCTCAACCCCCGTGTAAGCACAACAGCCAGCCCTCGGTCCCTCAGATGTGGACAAGTAAAAGACCATTTCCTCCTAGCCATGAGAAAGCTAAGAGGTTGAATTTCACCATCTGCAAGCTCTTGGCTACAGAAATGCTTCCTTTCCGCCTGGTGGACACAGAGGATTTTTGAGACCTTATGTCCATCACAGTGCCCCAGTACCAGATGCCCAGTCAGCACTACTTCTCAAAGAAAGGTGTGCCTGCGCTCCACCAGCATGTCGCACACAACATCACCGCTTCTTTGAGAAACTCTGTGTGTGACAGGGTGCATTTCACCACAGACACTTGGATGAGTAGGCATGGACAGGGGCGTTACATGTCGCTGACTGGGCACTGGGTAACTATGGTGACAGCAGGACAAGGGGCTGCTGTCCAAGTCTTGCCGTCCCCACGAGTGGTGCATCAATCCTCTTTATCTCGAAGTTCCTCCACTGCTTCTGCCTCCTCAACCTCCTCTCGGTCCTCCACCTGCACCCAAAGCCTGTCTGGTCATGCCACAAGCTTTCTATCTGCGCAGAAGGGATCCTGCACACCTCCTTACTATGCTGGCAGCAGGGCTCAACGTCATCAGGCGGTTTTTACTTTGAAATGTCTGGGAAATGTGAGTCACACAGCTGAGGAGTTGTGGTCAGCTCTGGAGAACCAGTTTCATGAATGGTTGTCTCCACTGGACCTGAAACCAGGGAAGGCCGTGTGCGACAATGCTGCAAACCTGGGTGCGGCCCTTCGCAGGGGCAATGTCACACACGTGCCTTGTATGGCTCACGTGTTGAACCTGGTTGTCCAGCAATTTTTAGCCCACTATCCCGGACTAGATGGCCTTCTGCAGAGGGCATGGTCGCTGTGTGCTCACTTCCGCAGTTCGCATCCCGCAGCTCAGCGACTTACATGTCTACAGAAGTCGTTGGGCCTGCCACTTCACCGGCTAAAATGCGATGTGCCTACCCGGTGGAATTCAACTCTGCACATGTTGCAGCGACTGTGGCAGCACCGACAAGCCCTGGTGCAATACGTTCTGACGTATAGCCTGGGCCAACGAGATCCAGAGGTGGGGCAAATCACGCTGGAGGAGTGGTCTCAGATCAGGGACCTATGCACCCTTCTGCACAGTTTTGAAATGGTGACGAAGATGTTTAGTGCTGACGATGCCATTATCAGCATGACTATTCCGGTGATTTACATGCTGGAGCACATGTTAAACAGAATTCGGAGTCAGGTGGTGGCACAAGAGGAGGTGGAGGAAGTAGAGGAGGAGGAGTTGTATGCGGAAGGGCTAACATCTGCAAGGTCCAGACGGTCGGCAGCACCAAGGCGGCAGGCATGTGAGGGTGAGGGAGATGGTTTTACCAGGGCGCATGGTAGCAGCCAAACTAGTGAGGAAGGTGCAGGAGCCCAGGAAGAAGTGGAGGACGAACTGATGGAAGACTCATCAGATGAGGGAGACCTTGATCACATTTCTGTTGTGCGAGGTTGGGGGGAGAGGGCAGAGGAAGGAAGCATGACTGTTACCTCGCCACCAACACAACAGGGACTTGGTGCTCCTGGATGCGCAAGACACATGAGTGCCTTCTTGCTGCACTACCTGCAACATGACCCTCGAATTGTGAGAATTAGAAATAATCCTGACTACTGGGTTGCCACACTGTTAGATCCCCGGTACAAAAGTAAATTTGCAGAAATTATTCCTGCCATAGAAAGAGATGCACGCATGCAGGAGTATCAGCAGAGACTGTTGCAGAATCTTGCATGTGCTTTTTCCCAAAACACTAGTGGTGCACGTAGTGAATCTCACAGTTCCAACTTGCCAACCGTGGGACCGTCGAGTGTTCAGCTCTCAAAACGTAACAGAACCACAGTATCTGCTGGTAACATCAATTTTGCGGATTCATTTCACCACTTTTTTAGCCCATCCTTTGCAAGGCCACAGGAGACAAGAAGTCTGACACATAGTCAACGCCTAGAGACGATGGTACAGGAGTATCTCCAAGTAAACATTGAAACCATGACTGTGTCACTGGACCCTTGCTCTTTTTGGGCTTCCAATCTGGATAAATGGCCGGAGCTCGCAACTTATGCCTTGGAGATCTTGTCATGCCCCGCAGCCAGCGTTCTGTCTGAACGTGTGTTCAGCGCTGCTGGTGGTGTGCTGACAGATAAGCGCACGCGGCTCTCCACTGAAAATGTAGACAGACTCATGTTCATAAAGATAAACAAATCATGGATCCGAAACGACTTTTCTACCCCTGTGTCATCCTGGGGAGAGTAAAAGCTTGATGATTTGTTAAAATCACCACACCAACCGTTTTGAGCTTTCAAATTACTAATCATGTTTATCTGTATCTTGGCTGGAAAATAATTTGGGCCTTGTAGCAGTGTGCAGTACTGATTCTATTAGGCCATCTTTACTAAGCTCCACCAGATTTAAAATTACTAATCATGTTTATCTGTATCTTGGCTGGAAAATAATTTGGGCCTTGTAGCAGTGTGCAGTACTGAATCTATTAGGCCATCTATACTAAACTCCACCAGATTTAAATTTACTAATCATGTTTATCTGTATGTTGGCTGGAAAATAATTTGGGCTTTGTAGCAGTTTGCAGTACTGATTCTATTAGGCCATCTATACTAAGCTCCACCAGCTTTCAAATTAATAATAATTTTTAGCTGCATCTAGCCCGGAAAATAATTTTGGGGCTCCTAGATGCGCAAGATACATGAGTGCCTTCTTGCTGCACTACCTGCAACATGACCCTCAGATTGTCAGAATTCGAAGTAATCCTGACTACTGGGTTGCCACATTCTTAGATCCCTCACACTCTTCCATCAACCTTTTCATTTTAATAAAGAACAAAACAATGGTCATTTTTGAAATTATAAGCATTAGCAGGTTATTAGAAACTGAAATCAAACAGTCTTCAACTCAAAACTTTATTCTAGGTGATGTTACATTTGCACATAGGACCCCTTGTTCGAAAGGAGCTTCTGAACTCTCTCGTCCATTGAATTTGTCAGGTTTTGGATGGTTTCTGCTTCAATTGTTTTGCATGAGGACAGAATAACCTCCCAGAGCTCTTGCTTAGATGTGAACTGCCTCCCGCCATCATAGACACTCCTTTTGATGATGCTCCAGAGGTTCTCAATGGGGATGAGGTCAGGGGAGCATGGGGGTCACACCATAAGTTTGTCCCCTTTTATGCCCATATCAGCCAGAGATGCAGATGTGTTATGTGCAGTATGAGACGGTGCATTATCATGCATGAAAATGATCTTGCTGCGGAATACACGGTTCTTCTTCTTGAACCATGGCAGTAAGTGCTGTTTGAGAAACATACATTATGGAGTTCATCTTTATACATTATCCACATACATTATGGAGTTCATCTTTACCCCTTCAGGGATCCTAAAGGGGCCGACAATCTCTCTCCCCATGATTCCAGCCCAAAACATTACTCCACCTCCTCCTTGTTGGCGCTGTAGCCATGTTTGCGTGGGGTGTCCATCAACCAGCCATCCTCCACTCCATCCATCTGCACCATCGAGCGTTGCACGGCACTCATCGGTGAACAAAACAGTTTTGAAGTCAGTCTTCATGTATTGTTTCGCCCACTAGAGCCGTTTCTGCTTGTGTGCAATGGATAGAGGAGGTCGACAGGATGGCTTACGCACACCTGCAAACCTCTGAAGGACTCTGCATCTTGTTGTTCGGGGGACGTTGGAGGCACCAGCAGCTTCAAAAACTTGTCTGCTGCTATGACAAGGCTTTTTTGCCGCTGCTCTTTCAACCTGACGTAATTGCCTGTAGGAAAGAGTCCTCAATTTTCCCTTATCAGCACGCACACGTGTGTACTGTGAATCAGCTACATACTTCTTGATTGTGCGATGATCAGGATGAAGAGTCTTGGCAATGTTGATTGTAGTCATGCCTTGACCTAAACACTCCACAATTTGTTGCTTCTCAGCAGCCGACACATCCTTTTTCTTTCCCATTTTGGCAGAAAATGTAGGCTGCTTAATAATGTGGGACAGCCTTCTTAAGTAGTCTTGCCTTTCATTGGACACACCTGCCAAACTAATTAGCGCAGGTGTCTGCAATTGCTTACAGTGATATAAAGAGCCCTGACACACATCACCATCAATGAGTTTAACTGACAAACCAAAAAATTCTTACCTTATCACTCCTAAACACTTTTTGCATAATAGTTTGGAACACAGTGTACATGTGCTTTTCCACAAAACACCAGTAGTTCACGTAGTGAATCTTACAGTTCTAACTTGCCAACCGTGGTCTGTATGGAGTTGTTCAATAAAGGGCCCAAAATTAAGATAACATAGACGGGAGAGGTCTTTATGAATACGAATTCCTAAGTATTTGATACCCTGTGAGGGCCAGGCAAAGGGAAAGTTGGACTGGATGGAATCCTGTATGGATTTGGGGAGGGAGACATCGAGGGCCTCAGACTTCGCTGCATTGATTTTAAAATTTGACCATGTAACAAAGTGATCTATTTCAGCCATAACAGCAGGGATGGATATATGTGATTGAGTGATATATACTAGGACATCAGCAAATGCAGAGCACTTGTACTCGGTGCCTCCCACCTCAATCCACCTAATATTGGGGTTATGGCGAATTGATGAGAGCAGGTGCTCCGTCACTAGGATGTATAAGAGAGGGGACAGAGGACATCCCTGCCTTGTCCCATTGGTGATTATGAAAGGTGATGAAAATGTTCCATTTATCTTCAGCCTAGGTGACGTATTGCGATACAGGGCCGTGATTTTGCCTATAAAAGGGTCCCCTAGACCCCTACCCCAAGCTTTTTAAGGGAATAATATATGGCGTGCCAGGAGACTCTATGGAAAGCATTCTCAGCATCCAACGAGAGTATCTAATTACAAATTTTTAACTGCATCTAGCCCAGGAAATACTTTGTGCCTAGTAGCAGTGTCTGCTAGTCAGCGGATTATCCCAGCTGTTAAGCAAGCTACACCACCTGTAGTTTGGACACTTAATTTTTTCAAAGGAAATGCTTCGGGCCCCCGGGACACTCAGTGAAGAGCATCGGGGAGGCACCCCAAGGCATAGGGGCTGGGACTGGCGGTAGGACGCCTTGCGGTGGACCGCCGAGCTTGATCCTTATGAAAGCTTTTTAACTGCAGCAGCTTTAGTGGACGCTACTGGAGCTGGAATTACGTGGCTGCTGGCATGAGACTTGCCCTCCAATAGATCCTTGTAAAAGGATTTAAAGTGTATTCATTCAAATTAGAGAGACAATTTATATTAAAAAGCTTAGACCTGCCTCCACCGCAGGGGGGGTCGCTCGACCCACCAGCGGACAGGCACCAGTATTGGGAGAGGGGGGCTGGCCGTCAGGGTCCACCGCAGCTCTGGCACAAACCCGGCGACACGGAGGTTGCACGGGCAGGAACGGACTGGCCGTGTCGGCTTCACACTTTTTTGGTTTTAGAAGGGCATGACATGCCTATATCTGTGTTTCCCCCTCCTTTAACTCCTCCACCTCTTTTCTTTTCGCATGACTATATGTACTTGTCACTTTTACATGTGTTAGTTGTGTCTTCTGAGCAGTTTGTCAGCTTTTGGACACCATTGAAGGTGTTTTCTATGTGTTTCTATGTGTTTTTGTTTGCCTGCCATTGGTTTTAACGGTGTTCAAAGGTGTTCAATGAACAGTTCGACAAACAGTTCGGCGAACAAACGGGTGTTCGACGAACCGAACCGAACTCGAACACTACGGGGGTGGCTCAACACTACTTATCAGTTATAATTCCACCAGCGGCACTGAAAACACGCTCTGATAAAACGCTAGCGGCAGGGCAGGCCAGGACCTCCATGGTGTAGAGAGCCAGTTTATTCCACGTGTCCAGCTTGGATACCCAATAATTATAAGTCACAGAGGAATCACGGAGGACATTGGTACGGTCGGCAAGGTACTCCCTCAGCATCTTCCCAAACTTTGCACTCCTTGTCAGAGTACCCCACGCCTCAGGGCTTGTGCGATGGGAGGGGCTGAGAAAATTCTACCAGAACTTTGACAGTGTTCTCCTGCATCTGCTGGATTGGAGTTGTGTCTCTCTCGCCTGTTGTCCTTGGTGACCTCTGTGACCTCTGCCGCCAGCGTTTTCAGATGGGATATTTTTTAATAGTTCCGCAACAAGGCTCTTCTGGTACTGCCCCATTTTTGCAGACCTGTCCACCTCAGGAATAAGAGATAGAAAGTTCTCCTTGTAGCGTGGGTCTAGCAGTGTCACCAACCAGTAATGACTGTCACCCAAATTTTTGAGAACGCGATGGTCATGGGAAAGGCAGCGTATAGTGTTGAGCTTATATGCTCGACACTGCTCGGTAATCGCTCGAGCATCACCCTACTCGGGATGTTCGGCGAGCACCGAGCATTTCCGGGTTACTCGGGCGGGAGCTCGGGTCTCCGCCCTGCATGTTTGGCGCTCTTTACAGAGCCAATGAACATGCAGGGATTGAAAGCCAGTCACTGTAATGCCGCAGCCATGTTGGTTGTGGTCATTACATTGGTTGGCTGGCCGCACAGTGTCACCTCGAGTATTTAAAACCGGGCGCCGCCATCTTGGACAAAGACGGCTCTGATCAGACAGTGTAGGGACAGCGTGGCTGATTTAGGGAGAGATATATACTGCAAAATAGTTAGTGTAGGGTCTGTAAAGGCTGCCAGATCAAACAAACAGTCCTTCTCAGGACTAATATCCATCCCAGATATCAGGCAGGGAGGCAGGCTGTATAGGAGACGCAGTGGTTATACCAGCAAACGCTGCATTACAGTCCTGTGTGCTCCTGTTGCTGAAATTTCTGGACTTAGCTCCAGGTCTTGGGGGCCAGGAAAAATCCTTTTTTTTTCATCTAAATCCTCTTTTTTTTTCCTCCTTCACACTGTACAAATACCCGTCTTATTAACCTTTTGGTGTCGTCCCCACCAAAAAAAAAAAAGTGTGTCTCTGATTTTTCAGACACAAATACAGTACAGACCAAAAGTTTGGACACACCTTCTCATTTAAAGATTTTTCTGTATTTTCATAAGTATAAAAATTGTACATTCACACTGAAGGCATCTAAACTATGAATTAACACATGTGGAATTATATACTTAACAAAAAAGTGTGAAACAACTGAAAATATGTCTTATATTCTAGGTTCTTCAAAGTAGCCACCTTTTGCTTTGATGACTGCTTTGCACACTCTTGGCATTCTTTTGATGAGCTTCAAGAGGTAGTCACCGGAAATGATCTTCCAACAATCTTGAAGGAGTTCCCAGAGATGCTTAGCACTTGTTGGGCCTTTTGCCTTCACTCTGAGGTCCAGCTCACCCCAAACCATCTCGATTGGGTTCAGGTCTGGTGACTGTGGAGGCCAGGTCATCTGGCGTAGCACCCCATCACTCTCCTTCTTGGTCAAATAGCCCTTACACAGCCTAGAGGTGTGTTTGGGGTCATTGTCCTGTTGAAAAATAAATGATGGTCCAACTAAACTCAAACCAGATGGAATAGCATGGCGGTGCAAGATGCTGTGGTAGCCATGCTGATTCAGTATGCCTTCAATTTTGAATAAATCCCCAACAGTGTCACCAGCAAAGCACCCCCACACCATCACACCTCCTCCTCCATGCTTCATGGTGGGAACCAGGCATGTAGAGTCCATCCGTTCACCTTTTCTGCGTTGCACAAAGACACGGTGGTTGGAACGAAAGATCTCAAATTTGGTCTTATCAGACCAAAGCACAGATTTCCACTAGTCTAATGTCATTCCTTGTGTTCTTTAGCCCAAACAAGTCTCTTCTGCTTGTTGCCTGTCCTTAGCAGTGGTTTCCTAGCAGCTATTTTACCATGAAGGTCTGCTGCACAGAGTCTCCTCTTAACAGTTGTTGTAGAGATGTGTCTGCTGCTAGAACTCTGTGTGGCATTGACCTGGTCTCTAATCTGAGCTGCTGTTAACCTGCGATTTCTGAGGCTGGTGACTCGGATAAACTTATCCTCAGAAGCAGAGGTGACTCTTGGTCTTCCTATCCTGGGGCGGTCCTCATGTGAGCCAGATTCTTTGTAGCGCTTGATGGCTTTTGCAACCGCACTTAGGGACACTTTCAAAGTTTGCCCAATTTTTCGCACTGACTGACCTTCATTTCTTAAAGTAATGATGGCCACTCATTTTTATTTACTTAGAATTTGTATTATGGTAAGAAAAAAGCAGCTAACAGTCTATTCAGTAGGACTATCAGCTGTGTATCCACCTGACTTCTGCACAACACAACTGATGGTCCCAACCCCATTTATAAGGCAAGAAATCACACTTATTAAATCTAACAGGCCAAACCTGTGAAGTGAAAACCATTTCCGGTGACTAACTTTTGAAGCTCATCAAGAGAATGCCAAGAGTGTGCAAAGCAGTCATCAAAGCAAAAGGTGGCTACATTGAACAAACTAGAATATAAGCGATATTTTCAGTTGTTTCACACTTTTTTGTTAACTATATAATTCCACATGTGTTAATTCATAGTTTTGATGCCTTCAGTGTGAATGTACAATTTTCAAAGTCATGAAAATACAGAAAAATCTTTAAATGAGAAGGTGTGTCCAAACTTTTGGTCTGGACTGTATATCTGTTGAAAATAGTCTGGTGTAGGCCAGAGAAACAGAAATGTGGTTTTGCAGTTCCACGGTTCAAACCTCTGTATTATCCACTTTTGGGCCATATGTATCTAAAAAAAAACAGTTTGAGTGTGTCGCTCACTGTTCAGCCGCAAATATATATATTTAAAAAAGTTTGGTATACACCAGTAAATTATAACTGTGGTTTTGCTGTTCCACGGTAAAAATTCTCTATTATCCTGCTTTTGGCATTTTTTGCCGTAAAAAAAAACTAAAAGTGTCTCCCTGATTTTTCAGACACAAATATATCTGTTGAAAATTGTCTGGTGTAGGCCAGAGAAACAGAAGTGTGGTTTTTCAGTTCCACGGTTCAAACCTCTGTATTATCCACTTTTGGGCCATTTGTATCTAAAAAAAAAAACAGTTTGAGTGTGTCGCTCACTGTTCAGCCACAAATATATATATTTAAAAAAGTCTGGTATACACCAGTAAATTATAACTGTGGTTTTGCTGTTCCACGGTAAAAAATCTCTATTATCCTGCTTTTGGAATTTTTTGTCATAAAAAAAAAAACTAATAGTGTCTCCCTGATTTTTCAGACACAAATATATCTGTTGAAAATAGTCTGGTATATGCCAGAGAAACAGAAGTGTGGTTTTGCAGTTCCACGGTTCAAACCTCTGTATTATCCACTTTTGGGCCATTTGTATCTAAAAAAAAACAGTTTGAGTGTGGTGCTCACTGTTCAGCCGCAAATATATATATTTAAAAAAGTCTGGTATACACCAGTAAATTATATCTGTGGTTTTGCTGTTCCAAGGTAAAAAATCTCTATTATCCAGCTTTTGGCATTTTTTCCTTTAAGAAAAACAGTAATACTGTCTCCCTGATTGTTCAGACACAAATATATCTGTTTAAAATAGTCTGGTGTAGGCCCGAGAAATAGAAGTGTGGTTTTGCAGTTCCACGGGTCAAATCTCTGTATTATCCTGCTTTTGCCATTTTTTGCCATAAAGAAAAACAGTAATAGTGTCTCCTGATTGTTCATACACAAATATATCTGTTGAAAATAGTCTGGTGTAGGCCAGAGAAACAGAAGTGTGGTTTTGCAGTTCCACGGTTCAAACCTCTGTATTATCCACTTTTGGGCCATTTGTGCCTAAAGAAAAACAGTTTGAGTGTGTCGCTCACTGTTCAGCCGCAAATATATATATTTAAAATTGTCTGGTATACCCGAGTAAACAATAACTGTGGTTTTGCCATTCCACGGTAAAAAAATCTCTATTATTCAGCTTTTGGTATTTTTTCTGCAAAGAAAAACAGTAATAGTTTCTCCCTGATTGTTCAGATTGTTTAAAAGAGTCGGGTGTAGGCCAGAGAAATAGAACTGTGGTTTTCCTCTTCCACGGTTCTAATCTACTTTTTATTACCCTTTTTCCATTGATAGTGCGAGTGTAAGCTATTTTAATTCCTTTACAATGGGCAAGGCGCGTGGTAAGGGACGTGGAACTGGACGTTCTGGTGATGGTGCGTGCAGAGGATGGGGCCGTGGCCAAGGTGAAAATGTGCCACAACCAACAGCCACATCTTCTCGCTCCCACTTCTTGACCGAATTACTAGGGAAGCATAGAACAACACCAGTATTGCGAACTGATCAGTGTGAACAGGTTATTAATTAGATAGCAGATAATACTTCCAGTTACCTGGGCACCACCACCTCCGGTCTGTCTTCCACACGGTCAAATCATAGTAGCCGTGAGTCTCGACCGCATACTCCTCCTCATCCTGATGCTCCTTCCTCCCACCATGCCGAGTGTCATCAGACAGCAACTGATCTCACACTTGGACACTCTGAAGAGCTGTTCACTGGTCCATTTCCAGATTTGTGCCCCTCGCCTGCTCCGCTTGAAGTGGTGGAAGAGGAGATCCCATGTAGCGATGCCCAAATATTTGAACAGCCATGGCTACAGGAAGTAGACGCTGGCAATTTGTCACAAGAGGTGGACGATGACGAGACACAATTGCCAGGAAGTGAGGAGGAGGATCGTGGTGCACAAGTGGAAGAGGAGGAGGTGGTGGATCATCTAGTAACTGACCCAACGTGGAAGGAGGACATGCAGAGTGAGGCCAGCAGCACACAGGGTGAGAGAGGCAGAGTGCCCCAACAGGCAGGAAGAAGCAGTGTGGTGGCCGCACACAGAAGGCAGGCAACAGTTCCCTGTAACACCAACACGAGCTGACGTTGCCAGTACAACCTGTAGGTCTTCTAGAGTCTGGAATTTTTTTAAAGACTTTGCTGATAACCCCAAAAAGGCCATTTGTACCACTTGCCATGCCAGCATCAGCAGGGATGACAAAACTACCAGCCTGACCACCACCAGCATGATCAGGCACATGGCAGCAAAGCACCCGACTTTGTGGGGTGAACCCTAGGGTCCACGACCAGTGTCAGCAGGTGTCACCACTGCTTCTTCCACTGTTGTGCGTGCAATAGAACCCCCTGTTGTTTGTGCAAGGCAATCCCCTGTCCATACTGCATGCAAAGATGCCCCCTCCTCTCAGTCTTCACTTGTTATGGCAGTGACGCGCCCCCTGGGCCGTGTGAGCACGTGTGTGGGTTACCCGGAGCCGGGTCTCTGGGGGGTTGTAGTCTCCATGGTGGCGACCCGGTCCCGTGGCTCAGGGTGGTCAAACCAGTGGCAGTCTTGTATAAGTTTTAGGTTAATTGTTCGACTACGCCACCCGTGGATTGCGGTCAGGGTGTACCGCCGCTGTGAGGCAGTCCGCTGAGGCTGGTGTAGTGTGCGCAGCAAAGGATGGGATGACTCCCCACGGGAAGAGTATAGCCTCAGGGCAGGGAATGTGGATGATGGGAGTGATGGTGCACAGGCGCAGCAGGAAAGACTCAGAGTCTTTGCAGTGCAGTTCAGGGTCTTTACTGGTGATAATAAGGCAGACCCTCCCGGGAGTACTGGCTAGCATAAGGGGCCTGGTCAGTCTGTGAGCAAGCAGGAGCTCCCCTGGCCAGGTGGAGTTGTAGGCCTCCCCATCTATCTGCACTCTTCCTGGCTACCTTGCTGTAAGCGAGTGGAAGTAGCCCACGTCCCTGAGTGTACCGTGTGATGCTCACAAGTATGGCTGGTGACTTGGGGCCTTCTGTTAGCCTAGGCTCCTTGATGGCGGTGCTGGTCCCTTGCTCGTGACTGAGCCTCCGGGCTTCTATGGCCTGAAGACCTGGAATCCCCTGCCGGCTGGTTTCTGCTGCTGGACTTAGAGGTTCCCACAGCCTCGGACTCCGTTGTCCGGTCGTAGTGTCTTCAGCCAGGACGAGCAATACCTGCTTCCAGTCTCTGGCACTCAGCTCCTGCTCCTACAGAGCTCCTAGCTGTTTCTTGCCCTGTGTCTGGAACTGCTCTCCAGGCTCTAACTCTGACTGCCCTAACCCCGCCCCAGATCCACTTTATATAGGGCAGGTTCCTCCCCTATCTGGTCTGGGACAGGAGGTGTTGCATGTTCAAGGGCTCCTGACCTGGGAACCTCCCACCTGCTCTCAGACGTAATATTTCTATCACTGTGTCAATCAGACCCCTGGGGTGCCACATTCCCCCCTAGTGAAATTTAGTACTCTGGGACTAAACACATTTTTGAAACATAATATAACAGGGTATAAACAATAACAGGAAAAGTACATTTTGTATTGATGGTCACGGCATTTCCATAACCGGGTGTCCATATCACCCAAGGTGAAGTTTTAGAACGGAATAGGGGACCTGTCCAAAGTAAACCCCAAACGTTGGCCCTGGGCGTGGCTGCAAGGTGAAGCTAATTTCTTTGGACCACACGGGACCACGCCAGACAGGTTTTTCTTCCGTGGCCATCTTCGCAAGAGGCACAAAGTGCAACTATTTACAATATAGTTCCGGTTATTCAGCGTCCATAACCTGTCAGTCCAAATAAACCTGCAGGGTAACTAGAGAAACATAATCAATGAACAGGCAACAAAAACATAAACCTTTTTCAGCATTGGCAATTTACAAGCAAATTCACATTATATTTTAGATTCTCCAGCGAGCGGGCATCTGTCCTCTAGTGCTCCTGGTGGACCTACGTAACCCACTATCTGGCTCTGCACTACAGGGTGTAGGAGGTGTTGCGGGTAGGCCTGGCAGCTTTCTGCGTACTCTTTGGCTCACTAGGGGCACGGCAGGCTCACTACTAGCAGAGGGTTGATTCTCCTGGTCTGCTGGTATGTGCTCTTCTGCCTCCTGGGCCGGCTGCTCTTCCGACACCCCCTGTTCTTCTGTAGGCCCTTGAGGGGCTGGCTGGAGAAAGGTGAGGACGGGTACCACGACTGCGTTGTTGATTTGAGTCCAGGACCGGGGAAAGTCTCCGAGTACGGTACTGATCATTCCTTCCCTTTCCTCGGCGGGTTGAGGGTTCTCTTGATCTTCGTACGGGCTTTGCAGCTGCTCGGGACACTTTTTCAGGTGGTCTCTGGAGACAATGGCTGTGGTGTCTCCTCCATTCTTACTGATTACACAGACTTTTGGATTATCATGACTTGAAGGCAGTACGGTGTACGGGTCCTTCTCCCACTGGTCGTCCAACTTGTGGAGCCGCCTCTTTCTCTTCAAGACCTGCTCTCCAGGTACCAGGGGAACAGCGGGAGCATGCTGGTTATAAGTCTTCTCTTGCTTGAGACAGACTTCGCTCGACGCTCTCCTGTACTTTCCGATACTGCTGCTGCCGTTCTGTATCCCAGTCTGCCTCTGGCGAGGTGTCCTCAGGTGTCAGGACTCCCATATCCAGGTCAATAGGCAGCTTACCAGGTCTTGCTCTCATTAGGTAAGCCGGGGTACAGTTGGTGGAACCTACAGGGATGTGATTATACAAGTCCACCAGATCAGGCAGTTTTTCAGGCCACAGACTGCGTTCTTCCAGGGGCAACGTTTTTAGCAAGTCTATCACCACCTGGTTCATTTTCTCACATAGTCCATTGGTCTGAGGGTGATAGGGCGTTGTTCTTATCTTCCTGCAGCCATACAGATTGCAGAACTCTTGGAAGACCTCCGCTTCAAAGGCTGGTCCTTGGTCCGTCAGCACTTGCTCTGGATACCCGTGTGCACGGCAGAAGTGCAGCTGGAAGGCTCTGGCTGCTGTTTGAGCCGTTAAGTCTTTGACAGGGACCACCACCAGGAACCGGGAGTAGTGATCTACGATGGTGAGGGCGTAGACGTACCCAGATTTGCTTGGAGCCAGTTTCACATGGTCCAGGGCTACCAGTTCCAGTGGCTGCCTGGTGATGATGGGCTGCAGGGGAGTCTTCTGGCTGGCAGGGTCTCTTCTTCTTAGGCTGCACGGGCCACTTCTCGATGGCTCCTCTCATGCCTACCCAGTAGAACCGTCCACGCAACAGGAACTCCAGCTTCTTCCATCCGAAGTGCCCTGCTCCGTGGTATGCCTCCAGAACCATAGCCGCGTCTCGTCTTGGGACCACTACCTGCCAGGTCAGCTCATGTGTTCGAGAGTTGACCATTCTCCGGCACAGCTTCTCCTTGTAGAGAAACAGCTTACTTTTCTCCTTCAACAGTTGCTTGGTCTCCTCCGGAGCGTCTGGGTCAAGACGGGCATCAGCCTGTGTCAGCATTTCCTTTACCAGACGGACTGCGGGATCACTGTCTTGTGTCTCCGCCCAGCTGTAGTGGGGTAAGGGATTGAACGTAGCAGAGTGCCTGTCCCTCACACGGTGGGAATACAGGGTAATCCCATGATGGTGGAACGCAGGGAGTTCGACTTCTTCCAGTTCTTCTGGATCTTCCCCTACGTCCGGTAAGTTTGGCATTCTGGACAGGGCATCCGCGTTGGCATTTGAGCGTCCCGCCTGGTATTTGATGGTGAATTCATAGTTGGACAAGCGGGCCATCCATCTCTGCTCCAGGGCACCAAGTTTTGCAGTGTCCAGGTGTGTCAACGGGTTGTTATCCGTGTACACGGTGAACTTGGAAGAGGCAAGGTAATGCTTGAAACGTTCGGTCACTGCCCACACCACTGCCAGGAACTCTAGCTTGAATGAGCTATAATTCTCAGGGTTTCTCTCTGTGGGCCGTAGTTTTCGGCTGGCGTAAGCGATTACCCATTCTTTCCCCTGCTGGATCTGGGACAGTACGGCTCCTAGCCCGATGTTGCTCGCGTCCGTGTGGAGGATAAAGGGCTGGCCATAGTCAGGGTACGCCAGGATTTCATCCCCCGTGAGGGCCATCTTCAGCTGGCAGAAGGACTCCTCTTCCCGCTTTTCCCACCTGAAGGGCGGCTTCTGGTTTTTGGCCTTCCTGGATTGACCTATCAGGAGGTCCTGCATAGGGGCTGCCATTTTGGTGAAACCGGGAATGAATCTTCGGTAGTAGCCTACCAACCCGAGGAACTGCCGCACTTCCTTTATGCTGGAGGGTCTTGGCCAGTCTTTAATCACGGTGATCTTATCGAGGTCGGGAGCCACTCCGTCAGCACTCACCACGTGTCCCAGGTACTGCACCTTTGGTTTCAGGAGGTGACACTTGGAGGGTTTCACCTTTAGGCCGTAGCTTGCCAGGGCGTCAAACACTTCTGCCAGGTGTTTCAGATGGTCCTCGTAGGTTTTGGAATAAATGATGACATCGTCCAGGTATAACAGGACCGTCTCGAAATTCCGGTGTCCCAGACAGCATTCCATCAACCGCTGGAAGGTTCCTGGTGCGTTGCAGAGGCCGAACGGCATACAGCTGAATTCGCTGAGACTAGTGTTGAGCGAGCACTAAAATGCTCGGGTGCTCGAAGTTCGGGCCGAGCTCACCGTGATACTCGGGCGCTCGACCCGAGCAACGAGCCCAATGTTAGTCTATGGGAGACTCGAGCATTTTTGCGGTGGCACCCCCGGCAGTCTTTTAAAAGCCTAACAAGTGCCCAAAACGATAGTGACAGTGCTCAAATGACATGGGGACAGCATGGGGATTGCCCCAGGAAGCATTTCTCAACCCCAGGTCACTGCTGTCAACAACGTGGTCAGAGGTATTAAGCCACTTTTACGGGCTCACAATAAAACGTTCAAAAACTAAAATGAAACTTTTTTCCTGTGAAATATGTTAAGGAACATCCTTTCCAGGGAAAAGACTTGTATATAAGTTAAAATAAATGACCAAAAACAAAAGTACTCCTCCACACCTTCGGCTATGTTCACAAGTAGCATTTTTTATGCGTTTTTGCACTTTTGTATTGCTTTCAACTATGACAAATGCATTCACCGGGAAATGTCATTTTAACATTTTACAACCTTATCTGGCCATGTGCTGTGTGACACATGCATAAAGTGCCGAAAAGACATGGGAACCGCATGGGGAAGACCCCTGGAAGCATCTCTGACTCCCAGGTCACTGTCTAAAAGTGTGCCCATCATAAGTGATCCTTGCCGCATCAGAAGATGCAGACTTGCAACTATCCCCATGCAAGTTCTAGTCCCAGGGCTGTGTTCAATTGTACCTCCCCCATTCCTTGCAATACAAGTGCAAGTATGCAGCCTGCCACCCACCCACCCCCAGGCTGCAATACCATACTGCTTGCTTGCTTGAACTTGAAATTGAGCCTTTTAGGCATGTGGAGGCGGAATCTGGCCACCACGTCATGGCTGTGTTGGCGGCCTGGAATCCATACTCAGTCCCCAGCCGCCCGGCGGCCGGGTGTCCATACTCGGTCCCCAGCCGCCCCGCGGCCGGGTGTCCACACACGGTCCCCAGCCGCCTGGGGGCAGCCGGGTGTCCATAAACGGTCCCCAGCCGCCCCTATTTCTCCTTGGAACATCCCCCCACACACTTTTCTTAGCCCTGCCTGCTTTAGGCAGCATTGGACGAGCCCACCAGAGAACCAGACTCCTCCGGTGGGCCCTGACTTCTCCATCGGTGGAGTTGAGAGTGCCAAGGTGAGGAGCATGATGATGATGACAGAAGTTAGCATCTGCTATGTTTTCTTTTAATGCAAGTGTAAGTGTGCAGCCTGCCACCCACCCACCCCCAGACTGCAATTCCATACTGCTAGCTTGCACTTGAAATGGGGCCTTTTAGTTTGGAGGAGGCCGAAGCTGGCCACTACCTCATGGCTCCTTCGGCAGCGAGGTATCCATACTCAGTCCCCAGCCGCCCCTATTTGTCCTGGTGTGCCTTATACATAAGATTAAGCGCGTATACCAAAACATTACCTGTGCCCTCCCCAGTGCATTTAGTGGGAAGGAGAGCCTATTCCGCTGTAGTGTGTGCATGCCAAACCCCTGTTCAGGGTACATGCGAAGATGCCTCCCACCTTGCACCTGTCGTTGCAGACTTGCAACTATCCCCATTCAAGTCCTTGTCCCAGGGCAGGGTTCAATTGTACCTCTCCCATTCCTTGCAATGCAAGTGCAAGTATGCAGCCTGCCACCCACCCACCCCCAGGCTGCAATACCATACTGCTTGCTTGCTTGCACTTTAAATTGGGCCTTTTAGGCATGTGGAGGCGGAATCTGGCCACCACGCCATGGCTGTGTTGGCGGCCTGGTATCCATACTCAGTCCCCAGCCGCCTGGTGGCCGGGTGTCCCCGCTTGCTCCCCAGCCTCCAGGGGGTGGCCGGGTGTCCATACTCGGTCCCCAGCCACCCATATTTGTCCCGGTAACCTTTCCCACACTTTTCTTAGCCGGGCCTGCTTTAGGGCAGCATTGGCCGAGCCCACCGGACTATCAGACTCCTCCGGTGGGCCCTGGCTTCTCCATCAGGGGAGTTGAGAGTGCCAAGGTGAGGAGCATGATGAGGATGATAGAAGTTAGCATCTGCTTTGTTTTGTTGTAATGCAAGCGCATGTATGTAGTAGCGGCTAGGCCTGAGGTGGTCAGCGTTTTGGCGCATATCCTACCTCCTCCGAGGATTGCTGGATGTTTTCCTGCTACTATCCAAGTTCTATGACTCCCGTTAAAACAAAGCTTCAGGTGATAAATGATGGATGAGGTAGTGGCAAAGGAGAAAGAGCAGGAGGAACAGGGACCATTCACATCAATATCAGGCCAGTCAACCAGATATGTCTTGTAGGATATGTTTCTGTAACAAAAGGAGCGGTTCGGCTACACAGTTATAGGGCATACAGTGAGTGCAATGCCTACCAAAAATTTCGAGGCACTCCAATGCCCCTTGGAAATGACATGGAGGTCAGAGGGCGTTAACTAAACCTTTTTTTCCATTTATAGCAACTGGGTCTCCTGTGCACTGTTGGCCTAAGCCGTGAATGGAAGGCTTTCCAAAAATTATGAGGAACTGCAATGCCCCTTACAAGAGCCATGTGTGGCACCCCAGGGGTCTGGTCACCACAGTAATAGAGATATTACGTCGGAGAGCAAGTGGGAGGTTTCCTGGTCAGGATCCCTTAAACATGCAACATCCTCCTGCCCCAGTCCTGGGAGGGGAGAATTCTGCCCTTATAAACTGGATCTGGGGCGGGGTTGAGTGAGTCAGAGAACAGAGAACTGTCAGAGTCAGAGTGAGAGCAAGGGAAAGTAACAGCAAAGAGCTCTGTAGGAGCTAGGAGCTAAAGACCAGGGGCTGGAAGCTGAGCAGAGCTCGCCCTAGCAGAAGACAATAGGAACCGGACACAGGAGTCCGAGGCTATGAGGACTTATATATCCAGCAGCAGAAACCAGCCGGCAGGGGATTTCAGGTCCTCTGGCCATGGAAGCCCAGAGGCTCAGTCACAAGCAAGGGACCAGCACCGCCGTCGTGGAGCGGAGGCTAACAGAAGGCCCCAAGTCACCAGCCATACGGGTGAGCACTACACGGTACACTCAGGGACGTGGGCTACTTCTACCCGCTTACAGCAAGGTAGCCAGGAAGAGTGCAGACAGACGGGGAGGCCTACAACTCTACCTGGCCAGGGGAACTCCTGCTTGCTCACAGACTGACCAGGCCTCTTATGCTAGCCAGTACTCCAGGGAGGGTCTACCTTATAATCATCAGTAAAGACCCTGAACTGCACTGCAAAGACTCTGAGTTGTTCCTGCTGCGCTCGTGCACCATCACCCCCATCATCCACACTCACTGCCCTGAGGCTATACTCCTCCCGTGGGGAGTTATCCCATTCTCTGCTGCGCACACAACACCAGCCTCAGCGGTCTGCCTCGCAGTGGTGGTACTCCCTGACCGCAATCCACGGGTGGCGAGGTCGGACAATTAACCTCAAAACCTAAGAAAGACTGCCACTGGTTTGACCAGCCTGAGCCATGGGACTGGGTCACCGCCACGGAGACTACAGACCCCAGAGACTCAGCACCGGGTATCCCACACACGTGCACACACGGCCCAGGGGGGCGCGTCACATGCAGTACAGCATATTACAAACATAAGTCCCATTATTGGGGAGTGGGTCTCCCATAGTATTTGCTTATGCTTTCCAAGCAAAAGCTGCCAAAAATTAGGACGGAGCAACTTGCAATGCCCCTTACAAGAGCCATGCTGTACAGCATATTACAAACATAAGTCCCATTATTGGGGAGTGGGTGTCCCATAGTATTTGCTTATGCCTTGCAAGCAAAAGCTGCCAAAAATTAGGACGGAGCAACTTGCAATGCCCCTTACAAGAGCCATGCAGTACAGCATATTACAAACATAAGTCCCATTATTGGGGGGTGGGTCTCCCATAGTATTTGCTTATGCTTTCCAAGCAAAAGCTGCCAAAAATTAGGATGGAGCAACTTGCAATGCCCCTCACAAGAGCCATGCAGTACAGCATACTACAAACATAAGTCCCATTATTGGGGAGTGGGTGTCCCATAGTATTTGCTTATGCTTTCCAAGCAAAACTGCCAAAAATTAGGACGGAGCAACTTGCAATGCCCCTTACAAGAGCCATGCAGTACAGCATATTACAAACATAAGTCCCATTACTGGGGAGTGGGTCTCCCATAGTATTTGCTTATGCCTTGCAAGCAAAAGCTGCCAAAAATTAGGACGAAGCAACTTGCAATGCCCCTTACAAGAGCCATGCAGTACAGCATATTACAAGCATAAGTCCCATTATTGGGGAGTGGGTGTCCCATAGTATTTGCTTATGCCTTGCAAGCAAAAGCTGCCAAAAATTAGGATGGAGCAACTTGCAATGCCCCTTACAAGAGCCATGCAGTACAGCATATTACTAGAGATGAGCGTTGTTCTACTCGAACTGTTCGCCAATCTCAAATTCGAGCTGTTTTGGGCGGTGTTCGAGCCGTTCGGCGAACACGAACTATTTGAGAAAAATTCGGCTGTTCGAGGTTATGTTTGATAACTGTTCGTGCACCAAAATCATAACTGGATTTTTTCTCAGTAATGATGAAAATTAATGTTAATACGCAGTTTGAGTGTACAGCGGGGTGGGGGGAGGGGCAGGGGATGGATCTCTGCAGGAACAATGAAGATCTCCATTTTTTTTTTCTCGTTCCCGCATTTACAGTGGGGAGGTGCAATCTGTCAGCCTATCAGCAGCGCACACACGGAGCGAAGTGCTTTTTTTTGACACAAGCAAGGGCATGTGTCATTGGCAGTGTATGTCACATGTCCTTGCCCTATAAGACCAAGCCATTTTCCCCGTCGCCACCATTTTCTCACTGCTGCAGCTGCGTGTTAGACGGCACCGCTGTTGCTGTGTGCGCTATACCTTGTTAATTTCAAGCCAATTTTCGCACAAATCTACAGATAGCTTGGGAGTAGGGAATAGTTGTGATTGCAGTCCTTTTAAGGACTAGGTTACAGCATTTCCTACGACTTTTATCAGGCAGGTCTGTGCTCTTAAATAGATAGATTGTGGGAGTAAAGACTAATTGTAATTGGAGTCCTTTTCAGGACTAGGTTACATCAGTTCCTATCAGTTTTTGCCAGGCAGGTCTGTGCCAGTGCTCTGCAAGTTTTTTTCACAGCATTTGGCTGAATCTAGCAAAGCTAATCCTTTTTGGCCTATTGCAGAGTGTGTTAGTCAGTGGAGTAGCCTATCTGTGTTGCAAGATATACCACCTGTGTATAGAATACCAATTTTTTTACTGCACCTAGTGAAGAAAAATCTTTTGGGCATAGCATCATTCTATTAGTCCATCTATACTGACCTCCATCAGGTTGCAAATTGAATATAATTTTTTTCTGCATCTTGCTCTGAAAAAATATTGGGCTTCTAGCTATGTGTGGGACTTGTTGTATTAGTCCATCTATACTGACCTCCATCAGGTTGCAAACTGAATATATTTTTTTCTGCATCTACCTCTGAAAAAATATTGGGCTTCTAGCTATGTGTGGGACTTGTTCTATTAATCCATCTATACAGACCTCCATCAGGTTGCAAACTGAATATATTTTTTTCTGCATCTACCTCTGAAAAAATATTTGGGCTTCTAGCTGTGTGTGGGACTTGTTCTATTAGTCCATCTATACTGACCTCCATCAGGTTGCAAATTGAATATAAGTTTTATCTGCATCTAGCTCTGAAAAAATATTTGGCCTTCTAGCAGTGTGTGGGACTTTCTCCATTAGTCCATCTATACTGACCTCCATCAGGTTGCAAATTGAATATAATTTTTATCTGCATCTAGCTCTGAAAAAATATTTGGCCTTCTAGCAGTGTGTGGGACTTTCTCTATTAGTCCATCTATACTGACCTCCATCAGGTTGCAAATTAAAAATAATTTTTATCTGCATCTACCTCTGAAAAAATATTTGGGCTTCTAGCTGTGTGTGGGACTTGTTCTATTACTCCATCTATACTGACCTCCATCAGGTTGCAAACTGAATATATTTTTTTCTGCATCTACCTCTGAAAAAATATTGGGCTTCTAGCTGTGTGTGGGACTTGTTGTATTAGTCCATCTATACTGACCTCCATCAGGTTGCAAATTAAAAATAATTTTTATCTGCATCTACAGTACCTTTGAAAAAATATTTGGGCTTCTAGCTGTGTGTGGGACTTGTTCTATTAGTCCATCTATACTGACCTCCATCAGGTTGCAAATTGAATATAATTTTTATCTGCATCTAGCTCTGAAAAAATTTTTGGCCTTCTAGCAGTGTGTGGGACTTTCTCTATTAGTCCATCTATACTGACCTCCATCAGGTTGCAAATTAAAAATAATTTTTATCTGCATCTAGCTCTGAAAAAATAGTGGGCTTCTAGCTGTGTGTGGGACTTGTTGTATTAGTCCATCTATACTGACCTCCATCAGGTTGCAAATTAAAAATAATTTTTATCTGCATCTACAGTACCTCTGAAAAAATATTTGGGCTTCTAGCTGTGTGTGGGACTTGTTCTATTAGTCCATCTATACTGACCTCCATCAGGTTGCAAATTGAATATAATTTTTATCTGCATCTAGCTCTGAAAAAATATTTGGCCTTCTAGCAGTGTGTGGGACTTTCTCTATTAGTCCATCTATACTGACCTCCATCAGGTTGCAAATTAAAAATAATTTTTATCTGCATCAAGCTCTGAAAAAATATTTGGCCTTCTAGCAGTGTGTGGGACTTTCTCTATTAGTCCATCTATACTGACCTCCATCAGGTTGCAAATTAAAAATAGTTTTTATCTGCATCTACCTCTGAAAAAATATTTGGGCTTCTAGCTGTGTGTGGGACTTGTTCTATTAATCCATCTATACAGACCTCCATCAGGTTGCAAACTGAATATAATTTTTTTCTGCATCTAGCTCTGAAAAAATATTTGGCCTTCTAGCAGTGTGTGGGACTTGTTCTATTAGTCCACCTATACTGACCTCCATCAGGTTGCAAATTCAAAATAATTTTTTGTCTGCATCTAGCTCTGAAAAAATATTTGGCCTTCTAGCAGTGTGTGGGACTTTCTCTATTAGTCCATCTATACTGACCTCCATCAGGTTGCAAACTGAATATATTTTTTTTCTGCATCTAGCTCTGAAAAAATATTTGGCCTTCTAGCAGTGTGTGGGACTTGTTCTATTAGTCCACCTATACTGACCTCCATCAGGTTGCAAATTCAAAATAATTTTTTTTCTGCATCTAGCTCTGAAAAAATATTTGGCCTTCTAGCAGTGTGTGGGACTTGTTCTATTAGTCCACCTATACTGACCTCCATCAGGTTGCAAATTCAAAATAATTTTTTGTCTGCATCTAGCTCTGAAAAAATATTTGGCCTTCTAGCAGTGTGTGGGACTTTCTCTATTAGTCCATCTATACTGACCTCCATCAGGTTGCAAACTGAATATATTTTTTTTCTACATCTACCTCTGAAAAAATATTGGGCTTGTAGCTGTGTGTGGGACTTGTTCTATTAATCCATCTATACAGACCTCCATCAGGTTGCAAACTGAATAAAAAAATTTTCTGCATCTACCTCTGAAAAAATATTTGGGCTTCTAGCTGTGTGTGGGACTTGTTCTATTAGTCTATCTATACTGACATCCATCAGGTTGCAAATTGAATATAATTTTTTTCTGCATCTAACCCAGCCAATAGTTTTGGCCTAATACCACAGTTTGGCCACTCAGCTCTGCTCGGTTCCCATCCATTGTTTTTTTGTGCAAACAACTCCAGAGTTGTGAATTAGTTAACCACCAAAATGAGTGGAAAAAGGCCTGCTGCTGGTGGAAAGGGGAATAGGCGTGTTGGGAAGGGGAAAAAAGGTTGTGTCCGTGGGGTAGGTGTTAAAGCAACAGTAACATCTGCAGAAGAAAGACCATCTTCCAGCCAAACTAAAATGTCTACTTCTTTTAGCGGACAATGTGATAAGATCCCTTTCTTACGGCCACGCCAATCGCTACAAATTCCAGATGAGGCACAAAACAGCAGGTGCTTCAACGGATATCAAGTGCTCCTTTAAGTGGGCTCTCCTCCACATCAACTTCAACATCACAAATACTCCAGTCCTCAAAGGTGTCACCCCAATCGCACTTGCTTCCTCACAGCTCCCAAATCTCCAGCTGCCCGTCTGAGTATGAGGTAGAACAGATGGTTGAGTCTGCTGAGCTGTTTACTCATACTATAGCCTGGGAATCAGAGGTCGACTCCAGCGCTTCTGTGAATCCAGACGAGGAAATGATCTGCACTGATGCCCAGAATCTTTATGAGTCGGATCCAGGACCAGACGCAGAAGGTTCTGACCATAATGTAGACCCTCATTCCCAAACTGTAACTCCTGTTGGTGGAGACAATGAGGAAGACGATGATAAGACTCAAATACCTGATTGGAGCGACAACTTTAGTTTTTTGTCAGGGCAGGAACAGGTTGGCTCTGAGGACGACGGGTGTGATAACGCACAGGGTGATGATGATGAGGTTGGAGATCCCACTTACTGTCAACCCACAGTCAGCCAAGAGATGAGGTCAGCAGAGGAGGTGGAGGAAGATGCTAGTGACGACGAGGTCAGGTTGCGCCTTCCTGGACAGAGACGTAGTACTGGAAGCACGTCAACAACTGCATCCTCAAACACAACTCTGCCTCTCACCACAAGTCGTGGTGGCTCTTCAGGTCGCATGGGTGCTAAGCCTTGCATAGCCTGGGCATTTTTTCAGATCGATAAAGATGACCCAACTCGTGTTATCTGTAACATTTGTCAGCAAAAGCTAAGTAGAGGCCAAAAAATACATAGTTTGAGTACTTCATGCATGAACCGGCACATGGACATGAAGCATAAGTTGCAGTGGGAAGCTCAGTGTGCTACAATGCGGCCTAGCCGGCCGGGCCAACCACCGTCTGCCATATCTTGTGCATCCGCGGCCTCTTCATCCTCTGTGACTGGGGGGACAGCAGTCACACCTGTTTTGGGGCGCAGACCTGCCACCTCTTTACCCGCAACAGCCAGCGTGATTGGTAGGTCATCATTTTCTTTGGAGGTGGTAACACCAGCTGGTGTTGAGCGCTGTCCGACATCGATAGCACCACCTTTGGATCAAGGCAACCTAACATGTCCGCCTGCATCTTCCTCACAGACCGGCAGTTTGCCGGGGACACCCTTATCAACCCCGTCTAAGCACAATAGCCAGCCCTCGGTCCCTCAGATGTGGACAAGTAAAAGACCATTTCCTCCTAGCCATGAGAAAGCTAAGAGGTTGAATTTCACCATCTGCAAGCTCTTGGCTACAGAAATGCTGCCTTTCCGCCTGGTGGACACAGAGGATTTTCGAGACCTTATGTCTGTCGCAGTGCCCCAGTACCAGATGCCCAGTCGGCACTACTTCTCAAAGAAAGGTGTGCCTGCGCTCCACCAGCATGTCGCACACAACATCACCGCTTCTTTGAGAAACTCTGTGTGTGACAGGGTGCATTTCACCACAGACACTTGGACGAGTAGGCATGGACAGGGGCGTTACATGTCGCTGACTGGGCACTGGGTAACTATGGTGACAGCAGGACAAGGGGCTGCTGTCCAAGTCTTGCCGTCCCCACGAGTTGTGCGTCAATCCTCTTTATGTCAAAGTTCTTCCACTGCTTCTGCCTCCTCAACCTCCTCTCGGTCTTCCACCTGCACCCAAAGCCTGTCTGGTCATGCCACAAGCTTTCTAACTGCGCAGAAGGGATCCTGCACACCTCCTTACTATGCTGGCAGTAGGGCTCAACGTCATCAGGCGGTTTTTACATTGAAATGTCTGGGAAATGTGAGTCACACAGCTGAGGAGTTGTGGTCAGCTCTGGAGAACCAATTTCATGAATGGTTGTCTCCACTGGACCTGAAACCAGGGAAGGCCGTGTGCGACAATGCTGCAAACCTGGGTGCGGCCCTTCGCCGGGGCAATGTCACACACGTGCCTTGTATGGCTCACGTGTTGAACCTGGTTGTCCAGCAATTTTTAGCCCACTATTCAAGACTAGATGGCCTTCTGCAGAGGGCACGGTCGCTGTGTGCTCACTTCCGCCGTTCGCATCCCGCAGCTCAGCGACTTACATCTCTACAGAAGTCTTTGGGCCTGCCACTTCACCGGCTAAAATGCGATGTGCCTACCCGGTGGAATTCAACTCTGCACATTTTGCAGCGACTGTGGCAGCACCGACAAGCCCTGGTGCAATACGTTCTGACGTATAGCCTGGGCCAACGAGATCCAGAGGTGGGGCAAATCACGCTGGAGGAGTGGTCTCAGATCAGGGACCTATGCACCCTTCTGCACAGTTTTGAAATGGCGACGAAGATGTTTAGTGCTGACGATGCCATTATCAGCATGACTATTCCGGTGATTTACATGCTGGAGCACATGTTAAACAGAATTCGGAGTCAGGTGGTGGCACAAGAGGAGGTGGAGGAAGTAGAGGAGGAGGAGTTGTATGCGGAAGGGCTAACATCTGCAAGGTCCAGACGGTCGGCAGCACCAAGGCGGCAGGCATGTGAGGGTGGGGGAGATGGTTTTACCAGGGCGCATGGTAGCAGCCAAACTAGTGAGGAAGGTGCAGGAGCCCAGGAAGAAGTGGAGGACGAACTGATGGAAGACTCATCAGATGAGGGAGACCTTGATCACATTTCTGTTGTGTGAGGTTGGGGGGAGAGGACAGAGGAAGGAAGCATGATTGTTACCTCGCCACCAACACAACAGGGACTTGGTGCTCCTGGATGTGCAACACACATGAGTGCCTTCTTGCTGCACTACCTGCAACATGACCCTCGAATTGTGAGAATTAGAAATAATCCTGACTACTGGGTTGCCACACTGTTAGATCCCCGGTACAAAAGTAAATTTGCAGAAATTATTCCTGCCATAGAAAGGGATGCACGCATGCAGGAGTATCAGCAGAGACTGTTGCAGAATCTTACATGTGCTTTTCCACAAAATACCAGTGGTGCACGTAGTGAATCTCACAGTTCCAACTTGCCAACCGTGGGACCGTCAAGTGTTCAGCACTCAAACCGTAACAGAACCACAGTATCTGCTGGTAACATCAATTTTGCGGAATCATTTCACCACTTTTTTAGCCCACAGGAGACAAGAAGTCTGACACATAGTCAACGCCTAGAGACGATGGTACAGGAGTATCTCCAAGTAAACATTGAAGCCATGACTGTGTCACTGGACCCTTGCTCTTTTTGGGCTTCCAATCTGGATAAATGGCCGGAGCTAGCCACTTACGCCTTGGAGATCTTGTCATGCCCCGCAGCCAGCGTTCTGTCTGAACGTGTGTTCAGCGCTGCTGGTGGTGTGCTGACAGATAAGCGCACGCGGCTCTCAACTGATAATGTAGATAGACTCACGTTCATAAAGATGAACAAATCATGGATCCGAAACGACTTTTCTACCCCTGTATCATCCTGGGGAGAGTAAAAGCTTGATGATTGGTTAAAATCACCCTACCAACCGTTTTAAGCTTTCAAATTACTAATCATGTTTATCTGTATCTTGGCTGGAAAATAATTTGGGCTTTGTAGCAGTGTGCAGCACTGATTCTATTAGGCCATCTATAATAAGCTCCACCAGATTTAAAATTACTAATCATGTTTATCTGTATCTTGACTGGAAAATAATTTGGGCTTTGTAGCAGTGTGCAGCACTGATCCTATTAGGCCATCTATACTAAAGCTTCACCAGATTTAAAATTAATAATAATTTTTAGCTGCATCTAGCCCGGAAAATAATTTTGGGGCTCCGAGATGCGCAAGACACATAAGTGCCTTCTTGCTGCACTACCTGCAGCATGACCCTCATATTGTCAGAATTCGAAGTAATCATGACTACTGGGTTGCCACACTCTTAGATCCCCCACACTCTTCGAGGTTGTTAGAAACTGAAATCAAACAGTTTTCAACTCAAAACTTTATTCTAGGTGATGTTACATTTTCACATAGGACCCCTTGTTCGAAAGGAGCTTCTGAACTCTCTCGTCCATTGAATTTGTCAGGTTTTGGATGGTTTCTGCTTCAATTGTTTTGCATGAGGACAGAATACCCTCCCAGAGCTGTTGCTTAGATGTGAACTGCCTCCCGCCATCATAGACACTCCTTTTAATGGTGCTCCAAAGGTTCTGAATGTGGTAGAGGTCAGGGGAGCATGGGGGTCACACCATAAGTTTGTCCCCTTTTATGCCCATATCAGCCAGAGATGCAGATGTTTTATGTGCAGCATGAGATGGTGCATTATCATGCAAAAAAATGATCTTGCTGTGAAATACACGGTTCTTCTTCTTGAACCATGGCAGGAAGTGCTGTTTGAGAAAATCCACATACATTATGGAGTTCATCTTTAGCACCTTCAGGGATCCTAAAGGGGCCGACAATCTCTCTCCCCATGATTCCAGCCCAAAACATTACTCCACCTCCTCCTTGTTGGCGCTGTAGCCGTGTTTGCGTGGGGTGTCCATCAACCAGCCATCCTCCACTCCATCCATCTGGACCATCGAGCGCTGCACGGCACTCATCCATGAACAAAACAGTTTTGAAATCAGTCTTCATGTAATGTTTGGCCCACTGGAGCCGTTTCTGCTTGTGTGAAGTGGATAGAGGAGGTCGACAGGATGGCGTATGCACAGCTGCAAACCTCTGAAGGACCCTGCATCTTGTTGTTCGGGGGACGTTGGAGGCACCAGCAGCTTCAAAAACTTGTCTGCTGCTATGACAAGGCTTTTTTGCCGCTGATCTTTCAACCTGACGTAATTGCCTGTAGGAAAGAGTCCTCAATTTGCCCTTATCAGCACGCACACGTGTGTACTGTGAATCAGCTACATACTTCTTGATTGCCAAGACACTTCATCCTGATCATCGCACAATGTTGATTGTAGTCATGCCTTGACCTAAACACTCCACAATTTGTTGCTTCTCAGCAGCCGACACATCCTTTTTCTTTCCCATTTTGGCAGAAAATGTAGGCTGCTTAATAATGTGAGACAGCCTTCTTAAGTAGTCTTGCCTTTCATTGGACACACCTGTCAAACTAATTAGCACAGGTGTCTGCAATTGCTTACAGTGATATAAAGAGCCCTGACACACATCACCATCAATGAGTTTAACTGACAAACAAACAAATTCTTCCCTTATCACTCCTAAACACTTTTTGCATAATAATTTGGAACACAGTGTACATGTGCTTTTCCACAAAACACCAGTGGTTCACGTAGTGAATCTTACAGTTCTAACTTGCCAACCGTGGTCTGTATGGAGTTGTTCAATAAAGGGCCCAAAATTAAGATAACATAGACAGGAATTCCTATTCATAGAGACCTCTCCCAAGTATTTGATACCCTGTGAGGGCCAGGCAAAGGGAAAGTTGGACTGGATGGAATCCTATATGGATTTGGGGAGGGAGACATCGAGGGCCTCAGACTTCGCTGCATTGATTTTAAAATTTGACCATGTAACAAAGTGATCTATTTCAGCCATAACAGCATGGATGGATATATGTGATTGAGTGATATATACTAGGACATCATCAGCAAATAGAGAGCACTTGTACTCGGTGCCTCCCACCTCAATCCACCTAATATTGGGGTTATGGCGAATTGATGAGAGCAGGTACTCCGTCACTAGGATGTATAAGAGAGGGGACAGAGAACATCCCTGCCTTGTCCCATTGGTGATTGTGAAAGGTGATGAAAATGTTCTGACGCGCCCCCTGGGCCTTGGGACACCCGGAGCCGGACCCTTTTTGGTGGATGCTGGTGGTTGTAGTCTCCGTGGCGGCGACCCGGTTCCGTGGCTCAGGGCGGTCAAACCAGTGGCGGAACTATTTATGTGGTTTTGATGTTTAAATGTCCGACTACGCCACCCGTGGATTGCGGTCAGAGTGAACCGCCGCTCCAGGGCAGACCGCTGAGGCTGGTGTTGTGGGTGCAGCAGAGCGTAGCATAACTCCCCACAGGAGGAGTATAGCCTCAGGGCAGTGTATGCGGAGGATGGGGGTGATGGTGCAGGGCAGCAGCAGTAACAACACGGAGTCAGTGATGCAGTCCAGGGCCTTTACTCACAGTTCTTATTATCCAGACCACGTCTGCAGGTAACGGCTGCCCACGTCGTACTGTGCTCACCAGGTGAGGGGCTCAGACAACTCCCAGATAACTTTGGAGCGCTTCACAGGACCCCCTTTGTGTGTCCTTTGTCTGGCCTTTCTTACCAACCCTTCTGTCCAGCTGCCTCGGGCTTCCTCTTGGTAAACTTGGCGCCAGTTTCCCTGACCCTATGTGGTGCCTTCCTAGCGGGTGTAGCGAGGGGCTGCGCCACATAAAATGTCACAGCCTCCTGTTTCTAGCTGAGGGTCGTTTCCTGCCTCCACTAGTTTCGGGGACCGGTCTCCCCCTTTGGCCTGACCCCTCCACGCAGGTGGATTCGGGCGTGCGGTGGCGACTCGCCCATCCGCACCCCTGGGATCCCTTCGTTCCTCGTTCCTGGAGCCTTCTCCACTCCTCTTCCTTCCTTCTCCCTCTTCCAGGCCTGGGCCTCTGTTACTAGGCCCGCCTCCGGAGCAGAGCTCATGCAGAGCCCCTGCTCCCTGCCACTTCTGCTCAGACTTCTCTGCACTGAACTAAGATGGTGCCCACCTTTTATACTCCCTTCTCAATGCACCCAGAAACTGCTTCCTCCCTGCTCCTGCACTACAGGGTTCCCCTTCCTCAGTGTTCCCTCCCCCCACTCCAGCCAGGGACAGGGACTGTCGTGCCCATCTCAGGGGCATATTGGTCGCCCTGCCCCACGGCAATGTGGTGTAATGCATGCAGGTGTCGGGTCCTGATCCACACTACATCCTTACCTGAGAGTGAGATATCACACCTCTGGGTGAGGTGCAATACCTCTGTAGCAACCGAGCCCTCAGGGTGCTACAGTTCCATTTATCTTCAGCCTAGGTGACGTATTGCGATACAGGGCCGTGATTTTGGCTATAAAAGGGTCCCCTAGACCCCTACCCCAAGCTTTTTAAGAGAATCATATATGGCGTGCCAGGAGACTCTATGGAATGCTTTCTCAGCATCCAACGAGAGTATCTAATTACAAATTTTTAACTGCATCTAGCCCAGGAAATACTTTGTGCCTAGTAGCAGTGTCTGCTAGTCAGCGGATTATCCCGGCTGTTAAGCAAGCTACACCACCTGTAGTTTGGACACTTAATTTTTTCAAAGGAAATGCTTCGGGACCACGGGATACTCAGTGAAGAGCATCAGGAGGCACCCCAAGGCATAGGGGCTGGGATTGGCAGTAGGATGCCTTGCGGTGGACAGCCGAGCTCGATCCTTATAAAAGCTTTTTAACTGCAGCAGCTTTAGTGGACGCTACTGGAGCTGGAATTACGCGGCTGCTGGCATGAGACTTGCCCTCCAATAGATCCTTGTAAATGGATTTAAAGTGTATTCATTCAAATTAGAGAGACAATTTAAATTAAAAAGCTTAGAGCTGCCTCCACCACAGGGGGGCTCGCTCGACCCACCAGCGGACAGGCACCAGTATTGGGAGAGGGGGGCTGGCCGTCAGGGTTCACCGCGGCTCTGGCACAAACCCGGCGACGCGGAGGTGGCACGGGCAGGAGCGGACTGAACGTGTCGGCTTCTCACTTTTTGGATTTTAGAAGGGCATGACATGCCTATATCTGTGTCTCCCCCTCCTTTTACTCCTCCACCTCTTTTCTTTTCGCATGACTATATGTACTTGTCACTTTTCCATGTGTTAGTTGTGTCTTCTGAGCAGTTTGTCAGCTTTTGGACACCTTTGAAGGTATTTTCTATGTGTTTCTATGTGTTTTTGTTTGCCTGCCATTGGTTTTAACGGTGTTCGAAGGTGTTCGACGAACAGTTCGACGAACAGTTCGGCGAACACACGGGTGTTCGACGAACCGAACTCGAACACTACGGGGGTGGCTCAACACTACATATTACAAACATAAGTCCCATTATTGGGGAGTGGGTGTCCCATAGTATTTGCTTATGCCTTGCAAGCAAAAGCTGCCAAAAATTAGGACGGAGGAACTTGCAGTGTTGGCACCCTGGTGGTATAGTGGTGGTGGAGGCTGAGGATAAGGAGAAGAAGATAAAACAGACGAAACGAGGAAGCGTATACCCATGTGTGATTGTTAAGCGGTGCATGTGAATACACCTCCCGAAATAACACAGTGGATTTGACTTTATGTTACTCTGCTGTCATTTGGTGGTGATGAGAAGTCTGGCCCAATCCAGCCCTTGTACATTTTGATAAGGGTCAGCTTGTCAGCATTGTCAGTTGACAGGCGAGTGCGCTTATCAGTTATAATTCCCCCAGTGGCACTAAAAACATGCTCCGATAACACGCTAGCGGCAGGGCAGGCCAGGACCTCCAAGGCGTACAGAGCGAGTTCATTTCAAGTGTCCAGCTTGGATACCCAATAATTAAAAGGCACAGAGGAATCACGGAGGACGCTGGTACGGTCGGCAAGGTACTCCCTCACCATCTTTTGAAACTTTCCACTCCTTGTGAGAGTACCCCGCGCCTCAGGGCCTGTAAGCTGGGCGGGTGTCAGAAAACTGTCCCAGAACGTTGACAGTGTTCCCCTGCCTCTGCTGGATTGGAGTTGCATCTCTCTCGCCTGTACGCCTTGGTTGGGCAACGAACTGTGAC
Organism: Phyllobates terribilis; assembly: GCF_046119375.1. NCBI lineage: Eukaryota > Metazoa > Chordata > Amphibia > Anura > Dendrobatidae > Phyllobates > Phyllobates terribilis. Next base: position 868,420,563 of record NW_027362762.1, read on the forward strand.
CTCTGCGCTAGCGTGTTCCGATGGGAATTTTTTTAAGAGTTCTGCAGCAAGGGCCTTCTGGTACTGCCCCATTTTTGTTGACCTCTCCACCTCAGGAATAAGAGAGTGAAAGTTCTCCTTGTAGCGGAGATCTACAAGTGTCACCAACCAGTAATAACTGTCACCCAACATTTTGACAACGCGAGGGTCATGGTTAAGGCAGCGTAACATAAAGTCAGCCATGCGTGCCAGACTGGTAACGGTCAAGATTTCCGTGTCCTCACCAAGATGATGACTGACCATGCTCTCCTCCTCCTCCTCCTCTTTCTCCTCTTCCTCCTCCCCCCTGTCCTCTGGCCACCCACGCTGAACCGACAGTATGACACTTGTACAGGTACTACCGTCTACAACGCATGATAGCAGCTCCTGTTCTTCCTCCTCCTCCTCCTCCTCCTCCTGTCCCTCATTGTCCCCCAATGCACGTTGGGATGAGATAAGGCTGGGCTGTGTGTAATCGCCCGCTACGGCTTCTTGATCCATCTCATCATACTCTGGCTGCAATGCCTCCTCTTTAATTCTCTGCAGAGAGCGTTGCAAAAGACAGACAAGTGGGATGCTGACACTAATGATGGCGTCATCGCCACTCACCATCTTGGTGGCCTCCTCAAAGTTTGTCAGGATGGTACATATGTCAGACATCCAGGTTCACTCCTGAGGTCTTATGTGTGGAGTCTGACCTGAATATCGAAGGCCTTGTTGCAGCTGGTACTCCACAACTGCTCTCTTCTGCTCACAAATCCTTTGCAACATGTGGAGGGTAGAGTTCCAATGTGTGGGGACATCACACACCAGTCGGTGAGCCGGAAGCTGCAAACGCTGCTGCAACACAGCAAGGGCGGCGGAAGCTGTAGCTGACTTGCGAAAATGAGCTGACAGGCGGCGTACTTTCACGAGCAGATCTGGCAACTCGGGGTACGATTTAAGAAACCGCTGAACCACGAGGTTAAGCACATGAGCCAGGCATGGTACGTGTGTGATCTCACCTCGCCTCAGAGCAGCCACCAGGTTACGGCCATTGTCACACACGACCATGCCGGGATGTAGGTTCAGCGGTCTCAGCCACACATCTGCCTGCTCTTTCACAGCTGTCCACAACTCACAAGCAGTGTGAGGTTTATCACCTAAGCTTATGAGTTTCAGCACAGCCTGTTGCCGCTTGGCGGAGGCAGTACTGCAATGCTTCCAGCTTGTAACTGATGTGGTGATATCTGAGATGGAGGCTGAACATGAGGAGGAGGAGGAGGAGGAGGAGGATGCGCAGGAGTTGTACACTGTGGGGGCAACGCTGACTGACATAGGGCCCGCAATCCTCGGTGTGGGGAGGATGTGTAACGTCCCAAGGTCCGACTGGGTCCTGGCTTCCACTATGTTTACCCAGTGTGCCGTCAGAGAGATGTACCGTTCCTGGCCACAAGCACTTGTCCACGTGTCCGTTGTCAGGTGGACTCTCCCAGTAACTGCGTTGTTGAGGGCACGGGAGATGCTTTGGGACACGTGCTTGTGTAGTGCGGGGATGGCACACCGGGCAAAATAGTGTCGGCTGGGGACCGAGTACCGAGGGACGGCCACCACCATAAGATTGCGGAAGGATTCCGTCTCCACCAGCCTAAAAGGCAGCATTTCCAACGCAAGCAGTCGTGAAATGTGCGAATTTAGGACTGTGGCCTGTGGGGAGTTAGCTGCGAATTTCCGCTTTCGTTCAAAGGTCTGGGATATGGACAATTGAACGCTGCGGTGGGACGTGGACGTGGACGTTGATGCTGTTTCTTGAGAAACTGCCATAACAAGTGAAGACTGAGAGGAGGGGGCATCTTTACACGCAGTATGGACAGGGGATTGCCTTGCACACACAACAGGGGGTTCTATTGCACGCACAACAGTGGAAGAAGCAGTGGTGACACCCGCTGACACTGGTCGTGGACCCTGGGTTTCGCCCCACAAAGTCGGGTACTTTGCTGCCATGTGCCTGATCATGCTGGTGGTGGTCAGGCTGGTAGTTTTGTCACCCCTGCTGATGCTGGCATGGCAGGTGGAACATATGGCCTTTTTGGGGTTATCAGCAGAGTCTTTAAAAAATTCCAGACTCTGGAAGACCTACCGCTTGTACTGGCAACGTCCCTCATGTTGGTGTTACGGGGAACGGTTGCCCGCCTTCTGTCTGCGGCCACCACACTGCTTCTTCCTGCCTGTTGGGGTACTCTGCCTCCCTCCCCCTGTGTGCTGCTGGCCTCACTCTGCATGTCCTCCTTCCACGTTGGGTCAGTTACTAGATCATCCACCACCTCCTCCTCTTCCACTTGTGCACCACGATCCTCCTCCTCACTTCCTGGCAATTGTGTCTCGTCATCGTCCACCTCTTGTGACAGATTGCCAACGTCGACTTCCTGTGGCCGTGGTTGTTCAAATATTTGGGCATCGCAACATGGGATCTCCTCTTCCACCACTTCAAGCGTATCAAGCGAGGGGCCCAAATATGGAAATGGACCAGTGAACAGCTCTTCAGAGTGTCCAAGTGTGGGATCACTTGCTGTCTGACGACACTCGGCATGGTGGGAGGAAGGAGCATCAGGGTGAGGAGGAGTATGCGGTCGAGACTCACGGCTACTAAGAGTTGACCGTGTGGAAGACAGACCGGAGATGGTGGTGCCCAGGTAACTGGAAGTATTATCTGCTATCCAATTAATAACCTGTTCACACTGATCAGTTCTCAATACTGGTGTTGTTCTGTGCTTCCCTAGTAATTCGGCCAAGAAGAGGGAGCGAGAAGATGTGGCTGTTGGTTGTGGCACATTTTCACGTTGGCCACGGCCCCGTCCTCTGCACGAACCATCACCAGAACGTCCACTTCCACGTCCCTTGCCACGCGCCTTGCCCATTGTAAATGAAGTAAAATAGCTTACACTTGCACTATCAATGGAAAAAGGGTAATAAAGAGTAGATTAGAAGGGTGGAAGAGGAAAACCACAGTTATTGTTTACTGGGATATACCACACTTTTTTAAATAGAGATATTTGCAGCTGAACAGTGAGCGACACACTCAAACTGCTTTTTTTTTAGATACCAAAGGCCCAAAACTGGATAGTACAGCGATTTGACCCGTGGAACTGCGAAACCACACTGGGATGTCGGGCCTACACAAGACTATTTTCAAGAGATATATTTTTGTGTCACAACAGTCAGGAGACACTACTGTTTTTCTTTACGGAAAAAACTACCAAAAGCTGAATAATAGAGATTTTTTACCGTGGGATGGCAAAACCACAGTTATTGTTTACTGGGCTATAACACACTTTTTTAAATAGAGATATTTGCGGCTGAACAGTGAGCGACACACTCAAACTGCTTTTTTTTTAGATACCAAAGGCCCAAAACTGGATAGTACAGCGATTTGACCCATGGAATTGTGAAACCACACTGGGATGTCGGGCCTACACAAGACTATTTTCAACAGATATATTTTTGTGTCACAACAGTCAGGAGACACTATTGTTTTTCTTTACGGAAAAAACTACCAAAAGCTGAATAATAGAGATTTTTTACCGTGGGATGGCAAAACCACAGTTATTGTTTACTGGGGTATACCACACTTTTTTAAATAGAGATATTTTTGGCTGAACAGTGAGCGACACACTCAAACTGCTTTTTTTTTTAGATACCAAAGGCCCAAAACTGGATAGTACAGCGATTTGACCCGTGGAACTGCGAAACCACACTGAGATGTCGGGCCTACACAAGACTATTTTCAACAGATATATTTTTGTGTCACAACAGTTAGGAGACACTACTGTTTTTCTTTACGGAAAAAACTACCAAAAGCTGAATAATAGAGATTTTTTACCGTGGGATGGCAAAACCACAGTTATTGTTTACTAGGGTATACCAGACTTTTTTAAATATATAGATTTGCGGTTGAACAGTGAGCGACACACTCAAACAGTTTTTTTTAGATACAAATGGCCCAAAATGGATAATACAGAGGTTTGAACCGTGGAAGTGCAAAACAGCACTCCTGTTTCTCTAACCTACACCAGACTATTTTCAACAGTTATATTTGTGTCTGAAAAATCAGAGACACCATTTTTTTTTGGGGGGGGGGCACACACCAAAAGGTTAATAAGACGGGTATTTGTACAGTGTGAAGGAGGAAAAAAAAAGGAGGATTTAGATGAAAAAAAAAAGGATTTTTCCTGGCCCCCGATACCTGGTGCTAAGTCCAGCAATTTCAGCAACAGGAGCACACAGGACTGTAATGCAGCATTTGCTGGTATAACCACTGTGTCTCCTATACAGCCTGCCTGCCTGGTATCTGGGATGGATATTAGTCCTGAAAAGGACTGTTTGTTTGTTCTGGCAGTCTTTACACTAACTATTTAGCAGTTTCTATCTCTCCCTAAATCAGCAGCGCTGTCCCTACACTGTCTAATCCGGAGCGACTGTGTCCAAGATGGCGGCGCCCGGTTTTAAATACTCGAGGTGACGCTGTGCGGCCAGCCAATCACTGTAATGCCCACAACTAACATGGCTGCAGCATTACAGTGACTGGCTGGCAATCCCTGCATGTTCATTGGCTCTGTAAAGAGCGCCAAACATGCAGGGCGGAGACCCGAGCTCCCGCCCGAGTAACCCAGAAATGCTCGGTGCTCGCCGAACATCCCGAGTAGCGTGATGCTCGGGCGAGTACCGAGCAGTGTCGAGCATGTTCGCTCAACACTAGCTGAGACCCATCGGGGTGGTGAATGCAGTCTTCTCTTTGTCTGCCTCTGCTACAGGAACCTGCCAGTACCCGCTAGTAAGATCCAAAGTGGAGAAGAAGTTAGCAGATTTTAATGCAGCTAAAGATTCTTCTATTCTAGGTAACGGGTACGCATCTTTGTGTGTGATACGGTTGACCTTTCTGTAGTCTACACACATTCTCATTGTGTTGTCCTTCTTTTTCACTAGAACTAGTGGAGCTGCCCAGGGGCTACAGCTGTCCCTGATCACCCCAGCCTCCTTCATGTCCCGCAACATCCCCTTTGCATGCTGATAGTGTGCAGGGGGTACAGGTCGGTATCTTTCCTTTATGGGTGGATGGTCTCCTGTGGGGATGTGATGTTCTACCCCCTTTACTCGCCCGAAGTCTAGCGGGTGTTTACTAAAGACTTGTCACGCTGTCTCTGTGTACTGGAGGTAGGGGGCCTAAGCTGACCCTAAGCTGGGGCCCTGACTAATCCCTCTACCTGGAGGTACTGTTAAAGGTACAGAGGTCCAGGCCGCCAGCGTAACCCCTACCTCCTGAGGATCCCTGCACCTAAGTAATCTAGTCCTGAGAAGGACCCCTGATCACAACAAAAGGGGACAGGTAATAATATGCCCACACTCAGTACTTAGACGAACGAGACAGTACAAGGGTAAAACCAAAACCACCTTGCATACAAAAACTACACAACTACAACAGAGGGAACACCAACGGGAAAGGAGATAAATGATAAAGCGAGGAAGGGAAAAAACACTCCAAATACACTTAACTCTGAAACTCCAAATACCACGATCCGCTCTGTTAGTCTGCATGAAATACTTTCACCGACACTTCCCTAACAGACCGGCAGGCATTTGAAGGAGTCCCACTACAGCAACATTGATTGCAGCTGGGCGAGGCTGGACCTCGTCTAGCACAGAGAGAGAGAGAGTTAACTCCCTCACTGCCGAAAAACACAAAGCACCAAAAACTCAGCTGCTAGAAGTCAGGCTGTGTAATCGTGACGATCTTCGTGGACATCGGTAAACCAGGGGAGGAGTCCTGAGGAGATAATTTGCATATTCCCACTGCATTTTGGGGTAAGTGAAGAGTCTCTGCGAGCTCAAAGAACACTGGATTTTGGCTGTTGGAGCTGAAAAGAGGACATCGGTAAACCAGGGGACGAGTCCTGAGGAGATAATTTGCATATTCCCACTGCATTTTGGGGTAAGTGAAGAGTCTCCGTGAGCTCAAAGAACACTGGATTTTGGCTGTTGGAGCTGAAAAGAGGACATCGGTAAACCAGGGGAGGAGTTCTGAGGAGATAATTTGCATATTCCCACTGCATTTTGGGGTAAGTGAAGAGTCTCTGCGAGCTCAAAGAACACTGGATTTTGGCTGTTGGAGCTGAAAAGAGGACATCGGTAAACCAGGGGAGGAGTCCTGAGGAGATAATTTGCATATTCCCACTGCATTTTTGGGTAAGTGAAGAGTCTCCGCGAGCTCAAAGAACACTGGATTTTGGCTGTTGGAGCTGAAAAGAGGACATCGTTAAACCAGGGGAGGAGTCCTGAGGAGATAATTTGCATATTCCCACTGCATTTTGGGGTAAGTGAAGAGTCTCCGCGAGCTCAAAGAACACTGGATTTTGGCTGTTGGAGCTGAAAAGAGGACATCGTTAAACCAGGGGAGGAGTCCTGAGGAGATAATTTGCATATTCCCACTGCATTTTGGGGTAAGTGAAGAGTCTCCGCGAGCTCAAAGAACACTGGATTTTGGCTGTTGGAGCTGAAAAGAGGACATCGGTAAACCAGGGGAGGAGTCCTGAGGAGATAATTTGCATATTCCCACTGCATTTTGGGGTAAGTGAAGAGTCTCCGCGAGCTCAAAGAACACTGGATTTTGGCTGTTGGAGCTGAAAAGAGGACATCGGTAAACCAGGGGAGGAGTCCTGAGGAGATAATTTGCATATTCCCACTGCATTTTGGGGTAAGTGAAGAGTCTCTGCGAGCTCAAAGAACACTGGATTTTGGCTGTTGGAGCTGAAAAGAGGACATCGGTAAACCAGGGGAGGAGTCCTGAGGAGATAATTTGCATATTCCCACTGCATTTTGGGGTAAGTGAAGAGTCTCCGCGAGCTCAAAGAACACTGGATTTTGGCTGTTGGAGCTGAAAAGAGGACATCGGTAAACCAGGGGAGGAGTCCTGAGGAGATAATTTGCATATTCCCACTGCATTTTGGGGTAAGTGAAGAGTCTCCGCGAGCTCAAAGAACACTGGATTTTGGCTGTTGGAGCTGAAAAGAGGACATCGGTAAACCAGGGGAGGAGTCCTGAGGAGATAATTTGCATATTCCCACTGCATTTTGGGGTAAGTGAAGAGTCTCCGCGAGCTCAAAGAACACTGGATTTTGGCTGTTGGAGCTGAAAAGAGGACATCGGTAAACCAGGGGAGGAGTCCTGAGGAGATAATTTGCATATTCCCACTGCATTTTGGGGTAAGTGAAGAGTCTCTGCGAGCTCAAAGAACACTGGATTTTGGCTGTTGGAGCTGAAAAGAGGACATCGGTAAACCAGGGGAGGAGTCCTGAGGAGATAATTTGCATATTCCCACTGCATTTTGGGGTAAGTGAAGAGTCTCCGCGAGCTCAAAGAACACTGGATTTTGGCTGTTGGAGCTGAAAAGAGGACATCGGTAAACCAGGGGAGGAGTCCTGAGGAGATAATTTGCATATTCCCACTGCATTTTGGGGTAAGTGAAGAGTCTCCGCGAGCTCAAAGAACACTGGATTTTGGCTGTTGGAGCTGAAAAGAGGACATCGGTAAACCAGGGGAGGAGTCCTGAGGAGATAATTTGCATATTCCCACTGCATTTTGGGGTAAGTGAAGAGTCTCCGCGAGCTCAAAGAACACTGGATTTTGGCTGTTGGAGCTGAAAAGAGGACATCGGTAAACCGCGCGCCTCCCGGCGCGCGCATTTTGAAGCTTTTTTCACTGTTTTCAGAACATTAACAGGAAGAACATGGAAGAGTCCAGGAGCCATTTGGTGAGCTGCATATCCTGCTACATGTTCACAGACTTGCCAGTGGAAAAGCCAAACTTCACATGCCAGAAATGCAAGCTTGTGTCCCTGTTGGAGGAAAAGTTGGGAAATCTAGAAGAGAGGTTAACTACCTTGAAAATCATTAAGGAAGGTGAAGAGTTCTTAGACAGAGCAGAATTATCTCTTCATGATTCAGAAAGAGAAGAAATTCGAACTGCACCTGACGAAACAGAGGAATGGAAGCATGTGACCCACAGAAGCCGGAGGATCGAGAGGCAGTCAGCACCCATACTGCTCAGGAACCAGTACCAGGCTCTCACGCAGGAGAACCATGAAGAAATACCGCAAAATAAGACTTTGCCAGCAATGAATAACCTTGTAAGCCCTCAGAATCCTCCTGGATGGAGAAAGAAGAATGTTGTGAAGAAAAAACGGAGAGTGGTGGTCATGGGGGATTCCCTGCTAAGAGGAACAGAGGCCGCTATCTGCAGACCAGACATAACCTCAAGAGAAATGTGCTGTCTCCCAGGAGCAAAAATTAAAGATGTGTCTGACAGGATATCAAGACTCTTCAGACCTACAGATCACTACCCATTCCTGCTAATACATGTGGGGACAAATGACACCGCAAGAAAGGACCTGGAAACCATCTGCAGTGACTTTGAAGACTTAGGCAAGAAAGTGAAAGAATTGGGAGCGCAGGTGGTCTTCTCATCCATCCTCCCAGTGGATGGCCATGGAACAATGAGGTGGAATAAGATTCTACAGGTGAACAACTGGCTACGTCGATGGTGCCGTCAACAAGGATTTGGATTTCTGGATCACGGAATGAATTACCTATACGATGGACTACTTGCTAGAGATGGGGTGCACCTTACGAAGACTGGAAAACGTGTATTTGGAAGTCGCCTTGCTACACTCATCAGGAGAGCTTTAAACTAGAACAATGTGGGAAGGGAAGCAAAAGGCCAGAAAAAGCCATACAGCTGACAAATACTATTGAGATCTCTGCTACTGGAAGTGGAAAGGAAGAACAAAGACAAAACAATTTAAATAATAAAAATATGGGAGGAAGAGAAACCAATCACAAACTAAAATGTTTTTATACAAATGCACAAAGCATGGGCAACAAACAAGGAGAATTAGAACTACTAATGCAGGAAAAGGAATATGATGTCATTGGAATCACTGAAACTTGGTGGGACGATACACATGATTGGAATACAAGGCTAAAAGGATACAACTTATTTGCAAGAAACAGACTTGATAAACGAGGAGGAGGTGTCGCATTGTATGTTAGAAAAGCGTATATCTGCACAGAGATTGAAGCTTCAGAGACTGGGAGTTCTGTGGAAACTGTTTGGGTAAGAATACAAGGAGAGAACAACGGAAAGGACAAGGGGATCTGCTACTTTGGATCTAATCCTTATAAACAGGGAGGAAATGGTTGAGGAGGTAAAGGTGGCTGGGACCCTAGGAGGCAGCGATCATGCTATTATAGAATTTTGGATAACTAGAGGAGGAAGACATGTGAAGACTCAAACTTCAAGGTTAGATTTTAGAAAGGCAGATTTTAAGAGACTCAGAAAGAGAATAGGAGGGATCCAATGGCTGGATGTCCTTAAGGACAAAAATGTCCAGGAAGGATGGGAAATTTTTAAAAATGAGATTCTCAAAGCACAATCGTTAACAATCCCGAAAAGTAGGAAGAATGGGAAGCATTTAAGGAAACCAGGATGGATGAACACAGAACTTAAACACATGCTAAAAAGAAAGAAAGAAATGTTTATTAAATGGAAAGAGGGAGGCATATCTAAAGAAGATTATAATGCAGTCTGCAGATCCTGCAGGGCACGTATCAGGTTAGCTAAAGCTGACAATGAATTAAGGCTTGCAAGAGATGTCAAAAGCAATAAAAAAGGATTTTGGGGGTATGTCAAAAGTAAAAGAAAAGTCAAAGATGCTATAGGATTTTTACAGGATGAAAATGGAGAAATGGTAAGAGAGGATGTTGAGAAGGCCGAACTTTTTAACTCCTATTTTGCATCTGTTTTCTCTCAGAAAGAAAATGTAACATCAACTAATCTTCACTGTCCTTTTAAAGGAATAGAGGAATCCAAGTTATCTGTAAACAGAAAGATTGTGAGGGAATATTTAGCTAACATAAATGAGTTCAAGTCTCCAGGGCCAGATGAATTACACCCCAGAGTACTGAAGGAGATCGTAGAAGAAATTTTAGAACCACTCTCCATAATCTTTGAAAATTCTTGGAGAACAGGAGAAGTCCCAGAAGACTGGAGAAGAGCAAATGTTGTTCCTATCTTCAAAAAGGGGAAGAAGGTGGACCCAGGGAACTATAGGCCGGTGAGTCTGACTTCTATACCAGGAAAGATCTTTGAACAAATTATTAAACAACATGTATGTAAGTACCTGGATAAGAATGAAGTGATTAACCAGAGTCAGCATGGGTTTGTAACTAACAAGTCATGTCAGACTAACTTAATTTCCTTCTATGACAGAATCACTGACTGGGTGGATCAGGGAAATGCTGTAGATATAGTATATCTTGACTTCAGCAAAGCATTTGACAAAGTATCTCACACCATCCTTATTGAAAAAATGACCAAGTATGCAATGGACCAGGCAACTGTTAGGTGGATTCATAACTGGCTTAGTGATCGGACTCAAAGGGTGGTTGTAAATGGCTTCACATCCAGCTGGATGAATGTCTCAAGTGGGGTACCACAGGGCTCCGTCCTGGGACCTGTATTGTTCAACATCTTTATCAATGATTTAGATGAAGGAATTGAGGGTAAACTGATTAAATTTGCTGATGACACAAAGCTAGGATGGATAGCTAATACTAGAGAAGAGAGAGGGAAGATTCAAAAAGACCTAAATAAACTGGAGCAGTGGGCAGCAACCAACAGAATGGTTTTTAACAGGGAAAAATGCAAAGTACTACATCTGGGCAATAAAAATGAAAAAAGCATATACAGAATGGGAGGAATAGAGCTAAGCAACAGTACATGTGAAAAAGACTTAGGTATACTAATAGATCATAGACTGAACATGAGTCAACAGTGTGATGCAGCAGCAAAAAAGGCAAATACAATTCTGGGATGTATTAACAGAAGCATACAGTCTAGATCACGTGAAGTCATTATCGGTCTTTACTCCTCTTTGGTCAGACCTCATCTGGAATACTGTGTACAGTTTTGGGCACCACATTTTAAAAAAGACATAGACAAACTGGAGCAAGTTCAGAGAAGAGCGACCAGAATGGTGACTGGTCTGCAAACCATGTCCTATGAGGAACGGTTGCAGGATTTGGGAATGTTTAGCTTGCAAAAAAGAAGACTGAGAGGAGACTTAATAGCTGTCTACAAATATGTCAAGGGCTGTCACATTGTAGAAGGATCATCTTTATTCTCATTTGCACAAGGAAAGACTAGAAGCAATGGGATGAAACTAAATGGGAGGAGACACAGATTAGATATTAGAAAAAACTTTTTGACAGTTAGGGTGATTAATGAGTGGAACAGGCTGCCACGAGAGGTGGTGAGTTCCCCTTCAATGGACGTCTTCAAACAGAGGCTGGACAGAAATCTGTCTGAGATGATTTAGTGAATCCTGCTTTGAGCAGGGGGTTGGACCAGATGACCCAGGAGGTCCCCTCCAACTCTACCATTCTATGATTCTATGATTCTATGAATCATTCCAGTACTGCTTAAAGAGCACGTACGGGATGGTAGTCACCTGTGACCCAGTGTCTAGTAGGGCACTCATAGGAATGCCATCCAGTACCACAGGCAAGACCGGACGTCCCCCTACGTATTTATCACGCCAGTTCGACGGGCCTGATGATCTTATGCCTGAGGGTTGGCCCTCTACCCCAGGTTGTGCCCGTTTAAATGACAGTACCTTGCCATATGTCCGGGTTGATTGCAGCGGCGGCAGATGGGCTGTCCGTCCTCGTTGTAGCGGTCGGTGGGTCTTCCTCTGGACGGCGGGATCCTCCTCTGTCGGCGCCATGGGACGTCCTCTGGTCCGGATGCCAGCTGGATCTTTCCTGGAGAGGATACCTGTAACGACTGCACAGTCCTGGTTAATGCGGCAAAGCTTTTGGTCAGTTCTTGGACCTGATGGTGCAAGTCTGCAGCCGGGTTTTTATCCAAAGCCTGCGCACCAGCTCCCTGAGGCTCCGCAGACAAGGGAGCCGCTTCCTGGTGATAGGCAATAGCAGGGCGCCGGTGGGTTACAGCGATACCCGGTGCCGGTTCTCGGAGCACCCGGATGGCCCTGTCTTTGAACTTTGCAAAGTCTAACCCAGGGTTCTGCAAGGCCATTGCCCGTAACTGGGTTCGGTGGGCGTTGGACAGCAGACCCTCAATGAATTGCTCAGTCAACAGTTCATCTGCATTCCACACACTGTCAGGGTCTGCCTGTTTAACGGCTCCCAGGGCCTCTTGCAAATTCAAAGCATAATCTCTTATACTGTCTTGGGCCCGCTGCTTGCACCCATAAAATTTCATTTTGATCTCTGCTGAGGTGCGGGTATCGAAAGTGTCCCTCAGACGGGCTAAGATCTCCTTCACGGTCTCCTTGTCCCTGACTGACCAGGACTTTACTTCACGTTGGGCTGCGCCGGTTAGCTAGCCTATCAATATGCTCACTTTTTGTCCCTCCGTCAGGGGGTATACTTTAAACAGGCTGTACAGTCTCTCTTTAAAGTCGCTTAGGGTATGTGACTCCTCTGAGTATTGGGGCAGCCAGGCCGCTCCGGGGATGTAAGGCATGGTGAACAGCATTACTGTGGCAGCGGCCGCGCTGGTGGTAGAGGGTCCCTCCGTGTCCGTCATCTTCCTCCCCCCTAGTTAAGTGTGGCCTACCTTCTGTTGCTTCCTCTCCGTAGGCCGCGGCTCCGTAGGCGATCGTCAGGGTGGAGGACCTTGCGTCGCGCTCTGGTGACGTCAGCGTCGCTCCCTCTCCTTCCAGGACCTTGCGCAGCGTCGGTGCGTAGGGCGGAGCTTCAGGTCTCGCGCGCTTTCGGCGTCCACGCCCCTCTTCTTCCCGCGCGGTGTCCCGAATATGGCGCCCGATGGTGGAAAAACGACTGCGGATGGCGGGAACCAACTGAAGATGGCGGGAAACGGCTCCGGATGGCGGGAACCTTCACCACGGCAGGTATGACAGTCTTTTGAAGGCGCGCAGTACCCGGTGGTTGCGGGCACGAAATCCTGCTGACTACGCCAAAGTTGACGCGCCCCCTGGGCCGTGTGTGCACGTGTGTGGGTTACCCGGAGCCGGGTCTCTGGGGGGTTGTAGTCTCCGTGGCGGTGACCCGGTCCCGTGGCTCAGGGTGGTCAAACCAGTGGCAGTCTTGTATAAGTTTTAGGTTAATTGTCCGACTACGCCACCCGTGGATTGCGGTCAGGGTGTACAGCCGCTGCGAGGCAGTCCGCTGAGGCTGGTGTAGTGTGCGCAGCAAAGGATGGGATGACTCCCCACGGGAAGAGTATAGCCTCAGGGCAGGGAATGTGGATGATGGGAGTGATGGTGCACAGGCGCAGCAGGAACGACTCAGAGTCTTTGCAGTGCAGTTCAGGGTCTTTACTGGTGATAATAAGGCAGACCCTCCCGGGAGTACTGGCTAGCATAAGGGGCCTGGTCAGTCTGTGAGCAAGCAGGAGCTCCCCTGGCCAGGTGGAGTTGTAGGCCTCCCCGTCTATCTGCACTCTTCCTGGCTACCTTGCGGTAAGCGAGTGGAAGTAGCCCACGTCCCTGAGTGTACCGTGTGGTGCTCACCCGTATGGCTGGTGACTTGGGGCCTTCTGTTAGCCTCCGCTCCTCGATGGCGGTGCTGGTCCCTTGCTCGTGACTGAGCCTCCGGGCTTCTATGGCCAGAGGACTTGGAATCCCCTGCCGGCTGGTTTCTGCTGCTGGACTTAGAGGTTCCCACAGCCTCGGATTCCGTTGTCCGGTCGTAGTGTCTTCAGCCAGGACGAGCAATACCTGCTTCCAGTCTCTGGCACTCAGCTCCTGCTCCTACAGAGCTCCTAGCTGTTTCTTGCCCTGTGTCTGGAACTGCTCTCCAGGCTCTAACTCTGACTGCCCTAACCCCGCCCCAGATCCAGTTTATATAGGGCAGGTTCCTCCCCTATCTGGTCTGGGACAGGAGGTGTTGCATGTTCAAGGGCTCCTGACCAGGGAACCTCCTACCTGCTCTCAGACGTAATATTTCTATTACTGTGGCAACCAGACCCCTGGGGTGCCACAGCAGTTTCTCAAGAAACAGCATCAACGTCCACGTCCCACCGCAGCGTTCAATTGTCCATATCCCAGACCTTTGAATGAAAGCGGAAATTCGCAGCCAACGCCCCACAGGCCACAGTCCTAAATTCGTACATTTCACGACTGCTTGCGTTGGAAATGCTGCCTTTTAGGCTGGTGGAGACGGAATCCTTCCGCAACCTTATGGCGGTGGCCGTCCCTCGGTACTCGGTCCCCAGCCGACACTATTTTGCCCGGTGTGCCATCCCCGCATTACACAAGGACGTGTCCCAAAACATCTCCCGTGCCCTCAACAACGCAGTTACTGGGAGAGTCCACCTGACAAAGGACACGTGGACAAGTGCTTGTGGCCAGGGACGGTAGATATCCCTGACAGCACACTGGGTAAATATAGTGGAAGCCGGGACCCAGTCGGACCTTGGGACGGAACACATCCTCCCCACACCGAGGATTGCGGGCCCTATGTCAGTCAGAGTTGCCCCCACAGTGTACAACTCCTGCGCATCATCCTCCTCCTCCTCATGTTCAGCCTCCATCTCAGATATCACCACATCAGTTACAAGCTGGAAGCATTGCAGTACTGCCTCCGCCAAGCGGCAACAGGCTGTGCTGAAACTCATGAGCTTAGGTGAGAAACCTCACACTGCTTGTGAGTTGTGGACAGCTGTGAAAGAGCAGGCAGATCTGTGTCTGAGACCGCTGAACCTACATCCAGGCATGGTCGTGTGTGACAATGGCCGTAACCTGGTGGCGGCTCTGAGGCGATGCAAGATCACACATGTACCATGCCTGGCTCATGTGCTTAACCTCGTGGTTCAGCGGTTTCTTAAATCGTACCCCAAGTTGCCAGATCTGCTCGTCAAAGTACGCCGCCTGTCAGCTCATTTTCGCAAGTCGGCTACAGCTTCCGCCGCCCTTGCTGTGTTGCAGCAGCATTTGCAGCTTCCATCACACCGACTGGTGGGTGATGTCCCCACACGTTGGAACTCTACTCTCCACATGTTGCAAAGGATTTGTGAGCAGAAGAGAGCAGTTGTGGAGTACCAGCTGCAACAAGGCCATCGATATTCAGGTCAGACTCCACACATAAGACCTCAGGAGTGGACCTGGATCTCTGACATATGTACCATCTACGCAAACTTTGAGGAGTCCACCAAGATGGTGAGTGGTGATGGCGACATCATTAGAGTCAGCATTCCACTTATCTATCTTTTGCAACGCTCTCTACAGAGAATTAAAGAGGAGGCATTGCAGCCAGAGTATGATGAGATGGATCAAGAAGCCGTAGCGGTCAATTACACACAGCCCAGCCTTATCTCATCCCAACGTGCATTGGGGGACAATGAGGGAGCTTGTATCATGCACTGTAGACGGTAGTACCTGTACAAGTGTCATACTGTCGGTTCAGCGTGGGTGGCCTGAGGACAGGGGGAGGAGGAGGAGAAGGAGGAGAGCATGGTCAGTCGTCATCTTGGTGAGGACACGGAAGACTTGCCCGATACCAGTCTGGCACGCATGGCTGACTTTATGTTACGCTGCCTTACCCGTGACCCTCGCGTTGTCAAAATGTTGGGTGACAGTCATTACTGGTTGGTGACACTTTTAGACCCCCGCTACAAGGAGAACTTTCAATCTCTTATTCCTGAGGTGGAGAGGTCTACAAAAATGGGGCAGTACCAGAAGGCCCTTGCTACAGAACTGTTAAAAAAATTCCCATCTGAACACGCTAGCGGCAGAGGTCACAGTTCGTTGACCAACCAAGGAAAGAGACGCAACTCAAATCCAGCAGAGGCAGGGGAACACTGTCAATGTTCTGGGACAGTTTTCTCAGACCCTCCCTTCGGACAGACCCTGAGGCGCGGGGTACTCTCACAAGGAGTGGAAAGTTTCAAATGATCGTGAGGGAGTACCTTGCCGACCGTACCAGCGTCCTCCATGATTCCTCTGTGCCTTTTAATTATTGGGTATCCAAGCTGGACGCTTGGAATGAACTCGCTCTGTACGCCTTGGAGGTCCTGGCCTGTCCTGCCGCTAGCGTGTTATTGGAGCGTGTTTTTAGTGCCGCTGGGGGAATTATAATTGATAAGCGCACTCGCCTGTCAACTGACAATGCTGACAAGCTGACCCTTATCAAAATGAACAATTTTCTGGATTGGACCAGACTTCTCATCACCACCAAATGACAGCAGAGTAACATATAGTCAAATCCACTGTGTTATTTCGGGAGGTGTATTCACATGCACCGCTTCACACCCACACATGGGTATACGCTTCCTCATTTTGGCTGTTTTATGATCTTCTACTTATCCTCAGCCTCCACCACCACTATACCACCAGGGTGACCGTGGTCTGTGTTGCCATTATTGAAAGTTCCTCCGTCCTTATTTTTGTCAGCTTTTGCTTGGAAGGCATAAGCAAAAACTGTGGGAGACCCACTCCCCAATAATGGGAATAATATTTTTAAGATGCTGTACTGTATGGCTCTTGTAAGGGGCATTAAAACCATCTTGTTAAGCTACTGTGACCTCCACCTCTTTTCCAAGGGGCATTAAAACCATCTTGTTAAGCTACTGGGACATCCACATCTCTTCCAAGGGGCATTGAAACGGTCTTGTTAAGCCACTGCGACCTCCACCACTTTTCCAAGGGGCATTAAAACCATCTTGTTAAGCTACTGCGACCTCCACCACTTTTCCGAGGGGCATTAAAACCGTCTTGTTAAGCTACTGCGACCTCCACCACTTTTCCAAGGGGCATTAAAACCATCTTGTTAAGCTACTGGGACCTCCACGTCTCTTCCGAGGGGCATTAAAACCGTCTTGTTAAGCTACTGTGACCTCCACCACTTTTCCAAGGGGCATTAAAACCGTCTTGTTAAGCTACTGGGACCTCCACGTCTCTTCGGAGGGGCATTAAAAGCGTCTTGTTAAACCACTCTAAACTCCACAGTTCTTCCAATGGGCATTGAAACGTTGTTTTTAATTTACTCTAACCTCCACGACTCTTCGAACGTGCATTGCATTTCCTTCTAATTTTTGGCAGCTTTTGCTTGGAAGGCATAAGCAAAGACTATGGGAGACCCACTCCCTAATAATGGGAATAATGTTTGTAATATGCTGTACTGCATGGCTCTTGTAAGGGGCATTGCAAGTTCCTCCGTCCTAATTTTTGGCAGCTTTTGCTTGGAAGGCATAAGCACAGACTATGGGAGACCCATTCCCCAATAATGGGAATAATGTTTGCAATATGCTGTACTGCATGGCTCTTGTAAGGGGCATTGCAAGTTCCTCCGTCCTAATTTTTGGCAGCTTTTGCTTGGAAAGCATAAGCAAAGACTATGGGAGACCCACTCCCCAATAATGGGAATAATGTTATTAAGATGCTGTACTGTATGGCTCTTGTAAGGGGCATTAAAACAATCTTGTTAAGCTACTGCAACCTCCACCACTCTTCCGAGGGGCATTAAAATCGTCTTGTTAAGCTACTGTGACCTCCACGTCTCTTTTGAGGGGCATTAAAACCTTCTTGTTAAGCTACTGGGACCTCCACGTCTCTTCCGAGGGGCATTCAAACCATCTTATTAAGCTACTGCAACCTCCACCACTTTTCCAAGGGGCATTAAAATCGTCTTGTTAAGCTTCTGTGACCTCCACCACTTTTCCAAGGAGCATTAAAACCGTCTTGTTAAGCTACTGCGACCTCCACCACTTTTCCGAGGGGCATTAAAACCGTCTTGTTGAGCTACTGGGACTTCCACGTCTCTTCCGAGGGGCATTCAATACGTCTTGTTAAGATACTGCGACCTCCACCACTTTTCAAAGGGGCATTAAAACCGTCTTCTTAAGCTACTGTGACCTCCCCGTCTCCTCCAAGGGGCATTAAAACCGTCTTGTTAAGCTACTGGGACCTCCATGTCTCTTCCGAGGGGCATTAAAACCGTCCTGTTAAGCTACTGTGACCTCCACGTCTCTTCAAAGGGGCATTAAAAACATCTTCTTAAGCCACTCTAAACTCCACAGCTCTTCCAAGGGGCATTGCATTTCCTCCTAATTTTAGTCAGCTTTTGCTTTTCAATGCAAAGGCGAAAACTAAGGGACACCCACTCCCCAATAATGGGTAGAAGGTTTTTAGTACGCTGTAATCCATGTCTGTTTCAAGGGGCATTGCACTTCCTCATAATTTTTGGAAT
This sequence comes from Phyllobates terribilis, assembly GCF_046119375.1. Lineage (NCBI taxonomy): Eukaryota > Metazoa > Chordata > Amphibia > Anura > Dendrobatidae > Phyllobates > Phyllobates terribilis. The sequence continues at coordinate 868,438,844 of NW_027362762.1, forward strand.
GCCTTCCATTCACTGCTTAGGCCAACAGTGTACAGGAGAGCCAGTTGCTATAAATGGAAAAAAAGGTTTAGTTAAGGCCCTCTGACCTCCATGTCATTTCCAAGGGGCATTGGAGTGCCTCCAAATTTTTGGTAGGCATTGCACTTACTGTATGCCCTATAACTGTGTAGCCGAACCGCTCCTTTTGTTACAGAAACATATCCTACAAGACATATGTGGTTGACTGGCCTGATATTGATGTGAATGGTCCCTGTTCCTCCTGCTCTTTCTCCTTTGCCACCACCTCATCCATCATTTATCACCTGAAGCTTTGTTTTAACGGGAGTCATAGAGCTGGGATTGTAGCAGGAAAACTTCCAGCAATCCTCGGAGGAGGTAGGATATGCGCCAAAACGCTGACCACCTCAGGCTTAGCCGCTACTACATACATGCGCTTGCATTCCAAGAAAACAAAGCAGATGCTAACTTCTATCATCATCATCATGCTCCTCACCTTGGCAGTCTCAACTCCCCTGATGGAGAAGCCAGGGCCCACCGGAGGAGTCTGTTTCTCTGGTGGGCTCGTCGAATGCTGCCCTAAAGCAGGCCAGCTAAGAAAAGTGTGTGGGAAAGTGACAGGAGAAATAGGGGCGGCTGGGGACCGTTTATGGACACCCGGCCGCCCCCAGGCGGCTGGGGATAGTGTGTGGACACCCGGCCGCGGGGCAGCTGGGGACCGAGTATGGACACCCGGCCGCCCCCTGGCGGCTGGGGACTGAGCGTGGACACCCGGCCGCCGGGCGGCTGGGGACTGAGTATGTATACCTCGCTGCCGAAGCAGCCATGAGGTAGTGGCCAGCTTCGACCTCCTCCAAACTAAAAGGCCCCATTCCAAGTGCAAGCTAGCAGTATGGTATTGCAGCCTGGGGGTGGGTGGGTGGGTGGTTGGCTGCATATTTACGCTTGCATTGCAAGGAATGGGGGAGGTACAATTGAACACTGCCCTGGGACAAGGACTTGCATGGGGATAGTTGCAAGTCTGCATCTTCTGATGCGGCAAGGATGACTTCTGATGGGCATACTTTTAGGCAGTGACCTGGGTGTCAGAGATGCTTCCAGGGGTCTTCCCCATGCTGTTCCCATGTCTTTTCAGCACTGTATGCATGTGTCACACAGCACATGGCCAGATAAGGTTGTAAAATGTTAAAATTACATTTCCCGGTGAATGCCTTTGTCACGGTTGAAAGCAATACAAAAGTGCAAAAACACATGAAAAATGCTACTTGTGAACATAGCCCAAGGTGTGGAGGAGTATTTTTTGGGGGTTACTTATTTTACCTTATACACAAGTCTTTACCCTGGAAAGGAACTTCCTTAACATATTTCACAGGAAAGCAGTTTCAGTTTCGTTTTTGAACGTTTTATTGTGAGCCCTTAAAAGTGGCTTAATACCTCTGACCACGTTGTTGACAGCAGTGACCTGGGTGTCAGAAATGCTTCCTGGGGCGATCCCCATGCTGTCCCCATGTCATTTGAGCACTGTCACTATCGTTTTGGGCACTTGTTAGGCTTTTAAAAGACTGCCGGGGGTGCCGCCGCAAAAATTCTCGGGTCTCCCATAGACTAACATTGGGCTCGTTGCTCGGGTCGAGCACCCGAGTATCACGGCGAGCTCGGCCAGAGCTTCGAGCACCCGAGCATTTTAGTGCTCGCTCAACACTAGCAGCGTAACTGCTAACAGGCAAGACTTCCGTGTCCTCACCAAGAGGACGACTGACCATGCTCTCCTCCTCCTCTCTGTCTTCAGGCCATCCATGCTGAACAAACGGTATGACAGTTATGCAGGTAGTACCGTCTATAGCGCATGAAACTAGCTCCTGTTCTTCCTCCTCCTCCTCTTCCTCACTGTCACCCAATCCACGTTGGGATGAGATGAGGCTGGGCTATGAGTAATCAGCCTGTATGGTTCCTTGCTCCATCTCTTCATGGTCCGCCTGCAATTCATCTGTTAGAATCCATTTTGTTTTACTATCGACCATCTTGTTGTGGTTTGCTGGCTTCTAGTGTTTTCCTCTGGTGCTGGGTTTCTTGGTCACGTGGTCTCTGCACTCTTTATTACTCAGCACCTGGCTCCCATTCCCCGCTGAACATCAGTGTTGTTACGCTTGTGTTCTGGCTAAGTAGCCTTGTTTAGTTCTTTGTGCTTTGGACAATTGTTATCCTGGGACTTCTTGTTCCACCAGTTTTGATCCACTTAATCTTCGTTTCTGCAACTAACTTTTCTGTTAGGAGGTCTCCTGCTTTTGCTCCCAGTCCTTAGATGTTTTAGGGACCCCTTTCCCCTCCCTACAGGTCTTCGTGTGAGTTCAGTGCAGGAGATTCAGTGGGGCTATTCATAAGGAATAGGGCACCCACCCCAGCATAGGGTTAAGCTGAGTCTCAGTGCAGGGACAGCTTTTCCCGCCTATTCCTTAGTTCTAAGTTGCCGAACATAGCAACATCCTCTTTGATTGTGAACAGAGAGCATTTCAGAAGACAGAGAAGCGGGGTGGTGGCACTAATTGTGGCGTTATCGCCACTCACCATATTGGTGGAGTCCTCAAAGTTTTGGAGGATGGTACATATGTCTGACATTCATGTCCACTCCTGAAGTCTTATGTGTGGAGTCTGAACTGAATACCGAAGGCCTTGTTGATGCTTGTACTTCACAACTGCCTTCTTCTGCTCACAAATCGTTCCCAACATCTGCAGTGTAGAGTTCCATCACGTGGAGACATCACACACCAGTCTGTGAGCCAGAAGCTGCAAATGCTGCTAAAACTCGCAAGGGCGGTGGAAGCTGTAGGTGACTTTCCAAAATGGGCACACAGGCGGCGTACTTTAACAAGCAGATCCAGCAGCTCTGGGTAGGATTTGAGAAACCACTGAACCGCGAGGTTAAGCACATGGGCAAGGCATGGTACATGTGTGAGCTCGCCTTGCCTCAGAGCCGCCACCAGATTCCAGCCAATGTCACACACGACCATGCCTGGCTGTAGGTTCAGCGGTGTGAGCCACAGATCTGCCAGCTCTTTCAGAGCTGTCCACAACTCTTCAGCATTGTCCGGTTTGTCACCTACGCATATTGGCTTCAGCACAGCCTGTTGCTGCTTGGCCGAGGCAGTGCTGCAGTGCTTCAAGCTTGTGACGGATGTGGTCATTTCGGAGATGGAGGCTGAAGAGGAGGAGGTGGCTGAGGAGGATGAAGTGCAGAAGCTGTAAACTGTGGGGGCAACCCTGAGTGACCTAGGGCCCGCAATCCTTGGTGTCGGGAGGACGTGTTCCGTTCCAAGGTCCGACTGGGTCCCGGCTTCCACTATGTTAACCCAGTGTGCCGTCAGCGAAATGTAACTGCCCACATGAACTTGTCCATGTGTCCGTGGTTAGGTGAACTTTCCCGGTAACTGCGTTGTTGAGGGCACGGGTAATGTTTTGGGACACGTGCTTGTGTAATGCGGGGACGGCGGCTGGGGGTCAAGTACTGAGGGACGGCCGCTGCCATCAGGTTGCGGACGGCTTCCCTCTCCATGAGCCTAAAAGGCAACATTTTGAGTGCAAGCAGTCGCGAAATGTGGGAATTTAGTAGTGTGGCCTGTGGGGTGTAGGCGGTGTATTTGCACTTGCGTTCCAAGGACTGGTGTATGGACAGCTGAACGACGCCCTGGGACAAGGATGTGGACGTGCTTCCTGATGCTGCTACTTGAGAGTGTGCAATGACAGGTGCAGGCAGGGCTGGCGTCAGCACCCGGCGCACCCGGGCAAATGCCGGGGCCCTGAGCAGGCAGAGGGGCCCACTGGCGGTTGCGCACCCCGCTGGGCTATGGGCGGAGGAGAGCGGTGTCAGCGCCCACCCTTCTACGCCGCTTGCTCAGGGCCCCGGCAGCTGGATACTTACCTCTCCCCGTGCCTTCGCAGATCAGCTGTCTTCCTGCTCTGCGCTCCCTGTGACGTCTCAGGTCAGAGGGCGCGGTGACGTCTTTACACCGCGCCCTCCCCTGAGCCGTCACAGGGAGTGGTGAGCGGGAAGACGCCGACAACGCTGGAGTTCGGACCCGAGCAGCGGGCAGCAGGTAGCAGGTGAGGAGAAGGGAGGTGAGTATTTGATTTTTTTTTTTTAATGTATGGAGGCATGGGGCAGTATAAAGAGAGGGGGGGGGGGACATCCTGCATGGGGCATTATAAAGAGGGGGGGTGACATCCTGCATGGGGCATTATAAGGTGGGGAACAGCCTGCATGGGGCATTATAAAGGGGGGGGCAGCCTGCATAGTGCATTATGTGGGGGGTAACAGCCTGCATGGAGCATTATAAGGGGGGGACAGCCTGTATGGAGCATTATGTGTGGGGTAACAGCCTGCATGCAGCATTATATGGGGGCCAGTATCCTGTATGGAGCGTTATAAGGGGACCGGTATCCTGTATGGAGCGTTATATGGGGGCCAGTATCCTGTATGGAGTTTTATAAGGGGACCAGTATCCTGTATGGAGCGTTATATGGGGGCCAGTATCCTGTATGGAGCTTTATAAGGGGACCAGTATCCTGTATGGAGCGTTATATGGAGGCCAGTATCCTGTATGGAGCTTTATAAGGGGACCAGTATCCTGTATGGAGCGTTATATGGAGGCCAGTATTCCGTATGGAGCCTTATATGGGGGCCAGTATTCCGTATGGGGCCTTATATGGGGGCCAGTATTCCGTATGGAGCCTTATATGGTTGCCAGTATTCCGTATGGAGCCTTATATGGAGGCCAGTATTCCGTATGGAGCCTTATATGGGGGCCAGTATTCCGTATGGGGCCTTATATGGGGGCCAGTATTCCGTATGGAGCCTTATATGGGGGCCAGTATTCCGTATGGAGCCTTATATGGGGGCCAGTATTCCGTATGGAGCCTTATATGGGGGCCAGTATTCCGTATGGAGCCTTATACGGGGATCAGTATTCCGTATGGAGCCTTATCTGGGGGCCAGTATTCCGTATGGGGCCTTATATGGGGGCCAGTATTCCGTATGGAGCCTTATATGGGGGCCAGTATTCCGTATGGAGCCTTATATGGGGGCCAGTATTCCGTATGGAGCCTTATATGGGGGCCAGTATTCCGTATGGAGCCTTATATGGGGGCCAGTATTCTGTATGGAGCCTTATATGGGGGCCAGTATTCCGTATAGGGCCTTATATGGGGGCCAGTATTCCGTATGAAGCGTTATATGGGGGCCAGTATTCCGTATGGAGCCTTATATGGGGGCCAGTATTCTGTGTGGAGCGATTCACCGGTTTCTGAGCTATTGTGGAATTTACAATAGATATCACTCATGTAATGTAAGAAGTGAAATCTTTGCATTGTACTATATATATATATATATATATATATATATATGTATATATATACATATATATATATACATATATATATATATTTCTCCGCCGTATCTCTGCATCATGAATCGTGGTATGTGTTAAAGGGGCCCACTGAGACTCTTTCGCCCGGGGCCCAGAAAAACCGGAGCCGGCCCTGGGAGCAGGGCAGGAGCCATCTTCGCATGTACCATGGACAAAGGATTGGCTTGCATGCATAACAGTGGAAAAGCAGTGGTGCCACCCGCAGACACTGTTCCTGGACCCTGGGGTTCAGCCCACAAAGTTGGGTGCTTTGCTGCCATGTGCCTGATCATGCTAGTGGTGGTCAGGCTGGTAGTTTTGCCACCCCTGCTAATGCTGGCCTGGAAGGTGGTGCAAATGGCCTATTCGGGGTTATCGGCAGAGTCTTTAAAAAACAACCAGACTCAGAAAGACCTAACAGTTGTACTGGCAACTTCCTTCGTGTTGGTGTTACGGGGAACGGTTGCCTGCCTGCTGTCTGCGGCCAGCACACTGCTTCTTCCTGCCTGTTGGGGTGCTCTGCCTCCCTCCCCCTGAGGGCTGCTGTCCTCGCTCTACATGTCCTCCTGCCAGGTTGGGTCAGTAACTATATATTGCACCAGCTCGTCTTCCACTTCCACACCCTGGTCCTCCTCCTGACTTTCTGGCAATTGTGTCTCATTATTGTCCACCTCTTGTGACACTTTCCACCGTCGCCTTCGTGTGACTGTGGCTGTTCAAATATTTGGGCATCGCTACACGCGATCTCCTCTTGCCCCGCTTCAAGTGGACCGGGCGAGAGGCCCGAATCTATAAATGGAAAAGTGAACAGCTCTTTGGGAGGAAGGAGGATAAGGATGAGGAATATGCAGTCCAGACTCTCGGCTACTGACACTTGACCGTGTGGAAGACAGGGAGGTGGTGGTGGTGGTGGCAAAGTGACTGGAAGCGTTATCCGCTATCCAACCAACAACCTTTTGACACTGCTCTGGGTTCAATAGTGGTGTGCTGCGGCCCCTAGGAATTGGGACAGGAAGGTCGGGCAAGAAGATGTGGGTGTTTGTTGTGGCACAATTTCAGCTTGCCCACGGCCTCGGCCTTGTCCTCGGCCTCTGCATGCACAAACACCATCACGTCCAGTGACTCCGCTGACACACTGAAACAAATTTTTAATGGAGGCCAGAAATGGCAGAATTTTAAATACCTGTCCTGTAGATAACTATTTTGAACAGCAAACTGGTGTCAAAAACTTCGCTGACACACTGAAACAAATTTTTAATGGAGGCCAGAAACGGCAGAATTTTCAGAAAATGTATATGTGATTCGTGTCACGGATAAACCACAGTTTTAAATACCTGGCCTGTAGGTAACTATTTTGAACAGCAAACCTGTGTCAAAAACTTTGCTGACACAATGAAAAATTTTTTTAATGGAGGCCAGAAATGGCAGAATTTTCAGAAAACGTATATGTGATCCGTGTCACAGACAGACCACAGTTTTAAATACCTGGCCTGTAGGTAACTATTTTGAACAGCAAACTGGTGTCAAAAACTTCACTGACACACTGAAACTAATTTTTAATGGAGGCCAGAAATGGCAGTATTTTCGGAAAACTTATATGTGATCCGTGTGACGGAGAAACCACAGTTTTAAATACCTGGCCTGTAGGTAACTATTTTGAACAGCAAATCGGTGTCAAAAACTTTGAGAAGACACTGAAACAAATTTTTAATGGAGGCCAGAAATTACAGTAATTTCTGAAAACGTACAGTGCCTACAAGTAGTATTCAACCCCCTGCAGATTTAGCTGGTTTGATAAGATGCAAATAAGTTAGAGCCTTCAAACTGCAAACGAGAGTAGGTTTTATGAACAGAAGCATAAATCTTACAAACCAAAAAGTTATGTTGCTCAGTTGAATTTTATTAAATTTTAAACATAAAAGTGTGGGTCAATTATTATACAACCCCTATGTTTAATATTTTGTGGAATAACCCTTGTTTGCAATTACAGCTAATAATCGTCTTTTATAAGACCTGATCAGGCCGGCACAGGTCTGTGGAGTTATCTTGGCCCACTCCTCCATGCAGATCTTCTCCAAGTTATCTAGGTTCTTTGGGTGTCTCATGTGGACTTTATTCTTGAGCTCCTTCCACAAGTTTTCAATTGGGTTAAGGTCAGGAGACTGACTAGGCCACTCCAACACCTTGACTTTTTCCCTATTGAACCAGGCCTTGGTTTTCTTGGCTGTGTGCTTTGGGTCGTTGTCTTGTTGGAAGATGAAATTACGACCAATCTTAAGATCCTTGATGGAGGACCGGAGGTTCTTGGCCAAAATCTCCAGGTAGGCCGTGCTATCCATCTTCCCATGGATGCGGACCAGATGGCCAGGCCCCTTGGCAGAGAAACAGCCACACAGCATGATGCTGCCACCACCATGCTTGACTGTAGGGATGGTATTCTTGGGGTCGTATGCAGTGCCATCCAGTCTCCAAACGTCACGTGTGTGGTTGGCACCAAAGATCTCGATCTTGGTCTCATCAGGCCATAGAACCTTGAACCAGTCAGTCTAAGAGTCCTCCAAGTGATCATGAGCAAACTGTAGACGAGCCTTGACATGACGCTTTGAAAGTAAAGGTACCTTACGGGCTCGTCTGGAACGGAGACCATTGCGGTGGAGTACGTTACTTATGGTATTGACTGAAACCAATGTCCCCACTGCCATGAGACCTTCCCGGAGCTCCTTCCTTGTTGTCCTTGGGTTAGCCTTGACTCTTCGGACAAGCCTGGCCTCGGCACGGAAGGACACTTTCAAAGGCTGTCCTGGCCGTGGAAGGCTAACAGTAGTTCCATAAGCCTTCCACTTACGGATGATGCTCCCAACAGTGGAGACAGGTAGGCCCAACTCCTTGGAAAGGGTTTTGTACCCCTTGCCAGCCTTGTGACCCTCCACGATCTTGTCTCTGATGGCCTTGGAATGCTCCTTTGTCTTTCCCATGTTGACCATGTCTGAGTGCTGTTCACAAGTTTGGGGAGGGTCTTAAATAGTCAGAAAAGGCTGGCAAAAGAGATCTTTAATCCACACATGTGCAGCTCATTATTCTTGATGCCTGAACTACTTCTTAATACTTTAGGGGGACCAAACAGAATTCTTGTGGTTTGAGGGGTTGAATAATAAATGACACTCTGAATTAACTTTTTACGTTTTTAAAAAAAAAAAAAAAATTTGCTGCAGTGCATTTCCCACTTCCAGGCTGATCTACAGTACAAATGTCACAATGCCAAGTTAATTCCGCATGTGTCAACCAGCTAAATCTGCAGGGGGTTGAATACTACTTGTAGGCACTGTATACGTGATCTGTGTGACGGACACACCACAGTTTTAAATACCTGTCCTGTAGGTAACTATTTTGAACAGCAAACCAGTGTCCGAAACTTCGCTGACACACTGAAACAAATTTTTAATGGAGGTCAGAAATGGCAGTATTTTCTAAAAATATATATGCGATCCATGTGACGGAGAAACCACAGTTTTAAATAGCTGGATTTTTAGCACTGTAATATGGAAAGGACCTGGCTGTATTCTGCACTGCCAACAAGCAAATGGTGCAGAAAAACGGTGTTCGCTGCATTACTTTTTAAGCAAATAATGAGGATTAAGATCCAAAAAAAATATATACCTGGCCACTGAGACATGGGCCTATGTCTAGAAATGTCTAACAGCAGCTGACAGAACTGGAATGGAGCCTCTTGTGCTATACGCACTGCAGCCTGCTATATACACTGCCTGCCTGATATCTCTGTAGATGGATTAGTCCTCAGAAGGACTGTTTGTTGAGATGGATATGTGTCATAAACTTCAGTTCTACCTACACTACCGAATAAACAAGCAAATCTCTCCCCAGCTCAGCAGCACCTCTCCCTACACTGTCTGATTGCGGAGTAGACTGACGAGCACGGCAGAGCCAGGTCTGATATAGACCTGATGATACTGTGCGGACAGCCAATCACTGTAATGCCACAACCAACATGGCTGTGGCATAACAGTGAGTTGCAGGCAATCACTGCATGTTCATTGACTCTGTAAAGAGCGCCAAATATGCAGGGAGGGGACCCAAGCATCTGCCCGAGCACCTCGTAAGTACTCGGCGAGCTCCGAGCATCTCGAGTACTGAGATGCTCGGGTGAGTTCCGAGTACTTGCGAGTATGCTCGTTCATCACTACTGCTCAGCCAATCTGTGGCTGGAGCAGTCGGCTGCAGCTGTGGCCTGGTCTTTTTATTTTGTATTTTTCACCACCATAGGCCAATCAGTATCTTTCTTTTCATCTTTTGATGTATGTGGTGTTTGTGTGTATGTACAGTACAGACCAAAAGTTTGGACACACCTTCTCATTTAAAGATTTTTCTGTATTCTCATGACTATGAAAATTGTACATTCACACTGAAGGCATCAAAACTATGAATTAACACATGTGGAATTATATACTTAACAAAAAAGTGTGAAACAACTAAAAATATGTCTTATATTCTAGGTTCTTCAAAGTAGCCACCTTTTGCTTTGATGACTGCTTTGCACACTCTTGGCATTCTCTTCATGAGCTTCAAGAGGTAGTCACCGGAAATGGTCTTCCAACAATCTTGAAGGAGTTCCCAGAGATGCTTAGCACTTGTTGGCCCTTTTGCCTTCACTCTGCGGTCCAGCTCACCCCAAACCATCTCGATTGGGTTCAGGTCTGGTGACTGTGGAGGCCAGGTCATCTGTCGTAGCACCCCATTACTCTCCTTCTTGGTCAAATAGCCCTTACACAGCCTGGAGGTGTGTTTGGGGTCATTGTCCTGTTGAAAAATAAATGATGGTCCAACTAAACGCAAACCGGATGGAATAGCATGCCGCTGCAAGATGCTGTGGTAGCCAAGCTGGTTCAGTATGCCTTCAATTTTGAATAAATCCCCAACAGTGTCACCAGCAAAGCACCCCCACACCATCACACCGGAGCAGCGGGCAGAAGCAGGGCAGGGCGGAAACCGCAGAAGCAGTAAGCAAGATAAGAGCAAAGCAGAAACCGCAGGAGCGGCAAGCAAGGCAAGAGCAGAGTGAAAACCGCAAGAGCGGCAAGCTAAGCAGGAGCAGAGCGGACACCGCAAGAGCGGTAAACAGGGCAGGAGCAGAGCAGAAACCGCAAGAGCGGCAAGCTAAGCAGGAGCAGAGCGGACACCGCAGAGCGGTAAACAAGGCAGGAGCAGAGTAGAAACCGCAAGAGCGGCAAGCTAAGCAGGAGCAGAGCGGACACCGCAGAGCGGTAAACAAGGCAGGAGCAGAGCAGAAACCGCAAGAGCGGCAAGCTAAGCAGGAGCAGAGCGGACACCGCAGAGCGGTAAACAAGGCAGGAGCAGAGCAGAAACCGCAAGAGCGGCAAGCTAAGCAGGAGCAGAGCGGACACCGCAGAGCGGTAAACAAGGCAGGAGCAGAGCAGAAACCGCAAGAGCGGCAAGCTAAGCAGGAGCAGAGCGGACACCGCAGAGCGGTAAACAAGGCAGGAGCAGAGCAGAAACCGCAAGAGCGGCAAGCTAAGCAGGAGCAGAGCGGACACCGCAGAGCGGTAAACAAGGCAGGAGCAGAGCAGAAACCGCAAGAGCGGCAAGCTAAGCAGGAGCAGAGCGGACACCGCAGAGCGGTAAACAAGGCAAGGGGATAGGACTCTGTTCACAAAGAACAGATGGAGAAGGAAAGGCAGAACCAGAAGCACGCACAGTACTTACATAGAAGTAGCGAGCGTACACTAAATTCACAACAGAGGTACAGAGACGACGAGAAGGAATTTAGGAGCGGGTTCAGACTCTGCAGAAAGACGCAGAAAACAGACATAGAGGGAAAAGGGAGACAAGGTTAAAGTAGAAACGAGGCACAGACAACAGGGAACAGAGGAACGAGAACAGAGACTGCAAGGCAGGAACACAAACAGGACTCTGTTCAGACGGGAACAGATACCACAAGGCAGGAACACAAACAGGACTCTGTTCAGACGGGAACAGATACCGCAAGGCAGGGACACAAACAGGACTCTGTTCAGACGGGAACAGATACCGCAAGGCAGAGACACAAACAGGACTCTGTTCAGACGGGAACAGATACCGCAAGGCACAGACAGGCAGATCTAGGAATATGGCCCCTAGAAGGCGAAAGAACAGGCAAGAGGCGTGTTCACAAGAACAGACCACAGTTCAGACACAGAACAGGAAAACAGGATAGGACCTGGCATGTCAGAGACAAAAAGCCAACTGACAAGAAACAATGCTCAGGCGCCATCTTGAGGAAGAAGGTGGTATAAATACCCAAAGATGGACAGCAATAGGCTGAAGGTGCAACAGGGGCGTGTCCGCAGCAGGTACAAGAAACAGGAAGTTCAGCGGGCGTCGCCCTATGCAGCCAAAGTGGAGCAGAGCACAAGGAAAGAAGCCAGACCAGGAAGCTGGGCGGGAGATGAAATTTGCGATCTTGCATGATGAGAGATGGAACACCATGCAAGAACGCCGCCAGGTATGCTACATAGAGATGCGTCTGCTGCTAGAACTCTGTGTGACATTGACCTGGTCTCTAATCTGAGCTGCTGTTAACCTGCGATTTCTGAGGCTGGTGACTCGGATAAACTTATCCTCAGAAGCAGAGGTGACTCTTGGTCTTCCTTTCCTGGGGCGGTCCTCATGTGAGCCAGTTTTTTTGTAGCGCTTGATGGTTTTTGCAACTACACTTGGGGACACTTTCAAAGTTTGCCCAATTTTTCAGACTGACTGACCTTTATTTCTTAAAGTAATGATGGCCACTCGTTTTTCTTTACTTAGCTGCTTTTTTCTTGCCATAATACAAATTCTAACAGTCTATTCAGTAGGACTATCAGCTGTGTATCCACCTGACTTTTGCACAACACAACTGATGGTCCCAACCCCATTTATAAGGCAAGAAATCCCACTTATTAAACATAACAGGGCACACCTGTGAAGTGAAAACCATTTCCGGTGACTACCTCTTGAAGCTCATCAAGAGAATGCAAAGAATGTGCAAAGCAGTCATCAAAGCAAAAGGTGGCTACTTTCAAGAACCTAGAATATAAGACATATTTTCAGTTGTTTCACACTTTTTTGTTAAGTATATAATTCCACATGTGTTAATTCATAGTTTTGATGCCTTCAGTGTGAATGTACAATTTTCCAAGTCATGAAAATACAGAAAAATCTTTAAATGAGAAGGTGTGTCCAAACTTTTGGTCTGTACTGTATATGCACATACACTGTTCAAAAAAATAAAGGGAACACTAAAATTCCACCTCCTAGATATCACTGAATGAAATATTCCAATTGCAAATCTTTATTCATTACATAGTGGAATGTGTGGAGAACAATAATACATAAACATGATCAATGTAAATTGTAAGAAAGTCCTTACTAAGAGCTGAAAGAGCCTGGAAAACAGTGTACATAATTCTTCAAAGCAGAGAATAAAGTTTATTCAGAGGTATGCGGCAGAACAGTTCAGAATGCAGGCAGGGAAAATACACTTGACACTCGCAGGTGTCTAGATAATCAAAACAGCATTGGGATATCTGGCGATGGTCTGGCCATGGGGTGGCTTTGGTCTGGCGATAGTCTGGCCTTGGCGGTGGACTGCCTGTAGACTGGCGATAGCATGGCGATAGAATGGCCCCGAACAACAGTATCAGAGCTTTTTTATGCATAGCTTAAACAAAGGAACTATATATTGCTGCAAAAGGCGTATACATGATAACATCATACTGCAGGGAAGACGTGCATTTTAGAACAACAATGTGATAATGCAACATGATAATATTCATAAGTATTTTTACCAAACTCCATTAAATCCATAAATCCCCATGTCCTTACTTAAGAAATAACATATTGACAACTATATTGTCCTAATTTCTATACCACAATTACAATAACATTATTTACTACCCTATAACACCACTTAATTAATCTCACATTGACCTGCAGCTGCTGCTATTAACCTTTGTGTATACCACCATACCTGCTAATGGCACTGACATCATTTTATCGCTCCATTGTGAGTAGGACATGTGTAGGACATGCATCTCATTAGCTGCAAAAGTCAGTTCTCAAACTTCTGAGCAAGATGGCTGCTAGGTTTATCATGGCTGTTCAGAACATTAGGATTTCTCATTGTCTTACAAGTCCCCCTCTTGTACTCTTTCCAGAGTAGAACTTTACATTGATGTAATATGCAAAGGTGAATTATTATAAACATGATTATTATGGTAATTCATCATTTTATAAACTTGTGTCTGGAGCGGCAAAAAATCCCTAAAAAAAGCAAAAAAAAATGCAAAGTCATTACAGTATTAGTCCCAAAATAATAAGTCCTTTAATAGTTAAGTCTTTTGATCCCTGTCTTCTCTTTTTCTTCTTATTCTTTGGATTCCAGATTTTCCTCGTCTTCTCCCCCTCTCACACTATCAGATTCCCACTGTATAGTGTGAAACACCTTCTCCTGATCATCTGGTAGGTTCATAGTCACAGGAGTCAAATACGAAAATCTTCGACTGACCTGAAGAGACAAAAAGGTGGAGTATCAATCCTTACCAGAAATGTCAGTAAGATAATTAAAAAGTTTACACTGATCAATATGAACAATTTTAACACCTTTGTCGCTTGGTTTATTACCTTGCTCACTCCTAAAACTGTGGGGCCAATTACACTTTCAATTATTTTAGGGAAACCCCAGTGCGAGAAGACATTTTTCCACAAAAGTCTAGCTGTAGTCAGGGCAGTATTGTTTGTGGCTGGGAGTGCCTCTACCCATTTAGAAAAAAAGTCGACTAACACAAGGGCATGTTTAAGGGTATGTGCCCACGTAGCGTTTTTCAAGCGGATATGCTGCGGAATTTCCGCAGCGTAAACGCTTGTGAAACACTATGTTATCCGCACCCCATGGTCCCCAATGTGATTACGCAAGTTCAATGCCCATGCTGCGGATTTTTCCGCTGCGTTTTTGCTGCGGGGAAAAATCTGCAGCATGTTCATTAATTTTGCGTTTCCGCAAGCGGAATTGCCTTTGCAGTGCAATAAAAAATGCAAGGCAATTCCGCATGTGGAAATCGCGCGATAAACGCATGCGGAATTCCGCATGCGTTTATCCGGGAGAGGACATGCAGAAATGAAGCAGAAAATTTCTGCTTCATTTCCGCAGCGTGGGCACATAGCCTAAAAACCTCCTTTTGCTGGAGGGAAGGGACCAATAAAATCAATCTGAATAGACTGCCAGGGACCCTCCGCTGCTTGTATTCTCCGGAGATGGGGCTTGCCTTTTCCTTTGGGATTATTCTGTAAATAAATAAGGCATTCATCATGTATCTCATGACACAAAACTCTCAGGTGGGGATGCCACATTTTGTGTTATACAAGCTCTAGTAAAGTCTCTGGTCCCGGGTGAACAAAAACTGAATGATTAAATTTAATCAGGGGCTTGATCATTGTCGTGGGTATGTAAGGCACAAGCTTGTCATTAACCCTTTTGTAGTACAGACACTCCCCTTTTTCCATGGACAGAGACTCGAGGGAATTAAACAAGGATGAGTCTCCATCCTTCTCCTGTGCTTCTATAAGGTCCTGACAAGGAGAAAAAACAAGGGGGGGCTCTTGAGGCTTCTTAGTAACAGCAGCACTTAATGAGGGTATTTTTCCTCCCCTGTAAGGGCATCTTCCTTGGCTGCGTGATCTACATATGCATTGCCAAGGAGGTGGGGGTCGGGAGTTAGTTTTTCATGACCTTTGATTTTACAAAAGGACCATAAATTTGGGAATTCTTTGCCCCACTGCACAATTTGTCTGAGAATCTCTGCATGCTGTAAGGGCTTGTGTTACGGATCCAGATGGTGGAACCTCTGTGCTGCAGTGCAAGGAGGGACCCAGAGGGGCGTAACTAGGTATCAACTCGGACCGACCTAGGTCGTATGGCAGCTAACGACTCCGTGACCAGGGAGGGACCGAGCAGAGGGACCAGGTGCTACTCTGGGGACGACCTTGTAAGAGAGCAGGTGACTCCCACGGGTCAGATGGCTGGGACTGACCGATACAGCAGATGGGCACAGCAGGCAACAGGCGGGAGCCTCTAGGTCGGCTGTCAGGTGGTCACAGCAAGTGACGGGAAGGAGCCTCTAGGTAGGCTGTCAGGTGGTCACGACAAGTGACGGGCAGGAGCCTCCAGGTAGGCAGACAGGTGGTCACGGCAAGTGACAGGCAGGAGCCTCTAGGTAGGCTGTCAGGTGGTCATGGCAAGTGACAGGCAGGAGCCTCCAGGTAGGCAGACAGGTGGTCACGGCAAGTGACAGGCAGGAGCCTCTAGGTAGGCTGTCAGGTGGTCACGGCAAGGGACGGGCAGGAGCCTCCAGGTAGGCAGACAGGTGGTCACGGAAAGTGACAGGCAGGAGCCTCTAGGTAGGCTGTCAGGTGGTCACGGCAAGTGACGGGCAGGAGCCTCCAGGTAGGCAGACAGGTGGTGATGGCAACTGACAGGCAGAAGCCTCTAGGTAGGCTGTCAGATGGTCACGGCAAGTGACGGGCAGGAGCCTCCAGGTAGGCAGACAGGTGGTCATGGCAAGTGACAGGCAGGAGCCTCTAGGTAGGCTGTCAGGTGGTCATGGCAAGTGACGGGCAGGTAGCAAGCAGGGGCCTCCAGGTAGGCATGGCAGGTAAAGCCCATAGACAGACTGGCGGACTGAACGGAAGACAGACTGTCGGGCAGGACTAGTAGTCAGGCTAGCAGCGGGACCTGAGGGCTGAAGCAGAGGTAAGTACACTGTGCATCAACTATTGCTCGGGCACCTCCATATTGGAGGAGGTGCTATAAATATGGGAGGACCTCCGGCAATTGGCCGGGGACTCCTTAGGGCGGTGCGTGCGGCCCCTTTAAGAGGGAGGGAGCGCGCGCGCCCTAAGCACAGTGCCCGGGAAGCTGCGCGCGCCGGCAGAAGCAGGAAGAGGAGCGCTGGAGGACGCCGGGCAGGAAGCTCAGCGGTGAGAGGGACGGCGTCTCTGCCTGACAGGGGGCAGAGATGCCGATGCTACAGCTTGTTCTGTGAATCAACCATCCTCCTCCGGGCCGTAACATTTAGATACAAAGTGAGGGAGGAAACAACATAGGCACTGTCACTGAAAATATTCATAGGTTCGGTGAACGCTAGAATAACTTGTAGAGCTGCTTCTAATTCAGCTCTTTGGGCAGAAAAGTGACCTGGGAGTCTGTACTGCAACAACAACTGTTTATCAGGAAACAGGACAGCATAACCTGTGGCATAGCATTCATTATACCAGTATCGAGCTCCGTCAATACAGGCACAAGGGACGCCATCCTGAAAGTCTGCTCGGAAGGGGGAGGGAGTGACATTAGCCTGTTCAACTTGACAATCGTGACATTTTCCTGCGTACTGCACCATCTGGGCTAAATGATATTTTTCACCCACTTCAACTTGTAAGTCTCTGATATCAAAGTCAATGATCCATTGAGCCATTCTCTGTGAATTTACCCCCAAGGCTTTTCCTATCAACATAGTTTTTAGAGTAACATGTGGGTTTGTAGAATTAATGGAGCAAATCCCACTATGTGTCTTACTTGATTCATCGTCCAGTACACGGCCAGTAAGTGCTTCATGCATGGAGTAAAACCTTTCTCCACGGGGTGAGCAACCTGGAGCAGTAACCCAGGGTATACAACAGACTGGACACTTCAGGACTATCTTTGGGCCATTTTTGGAAAAGCACCGAGGAAATAGATGCATCACCCATGTGGGCTTGAATATAAAAGGGCTGGGAAGGGTCAGGACTGATTTAACGCAGTGGCTGCCATAAGGGCTTGCTTCAAACTTTCTAAAGCCTGCAAGGCTTCTCCCTCTACAATGACAGGGGCGTGATCGTTATCAACTTCTTTTAACAAATCATGCAATGGTTTAGCCAAATGAGCAAAGTCAAATTCTCTAGAAAAATTAATAAGACCCCAAAATTTTGTAAGCTCAATAATATTAGTTGGTATGGGAACAAGTTCAATAGCATTAACCCTGTCATGCATTGTTTTGTTATATCTTCTGCTGAAATTGACACACCAAAAATTTTAACCTCTGACTTCATCAATTGTACTTTGTCAGGCTCATTTTGAGTCCCACGTCAAGTTTCAAGGGTCTCTTTGTGTTCATATTCATCAACAGTTTGAATTAACAAATTATCAACATATTATAAGGCTTTGTCTCTGTAACCAAGGGGTTCTAAGACCTGAGCCAATGCCTGATGGAAATACACAGGGGAATTGTGGAATTCCATGGGCAATCGTGTGAACAAGTACTGCACGTTCTCAAACATGAATGCAAAGTGGAAGGCAGATTAGATGTTAGGGGTACTGAGAAAAAGCAATTTGAAATAACCAAACAAGAAAACACTTAACAATCACTCCTCAGCTGTGACATAATTTCAGGGACAGATGCAACTAGGTGAGTTGTTAAAGGAGTGTACTTATTTACAAATCTCAAGTCTACAACCATTCGAAAGCTAGCATCTTCCTTTTTTTCCTAAAATGGGACTGTTACATAGTACCTTTTACAATAAAACCTTGTTTTTCTAATTCACTGACCACAACCCTTATGTAAGGCATTGCATCCTCTGGAATTTGGTACTGATGTTGGACAGGTGGTAGCTTTTCATTCTCAATTTTAACTTGAGTTTGTATTAACACATAATCAGTTTTCTTTGAGATCCATAATTCCGGGAACCTTTGTTTCAATTCATTTTTAAGAACATCATTATCAACATTTTCATCAGTAAGTACATAAACCTAGACTGGCAATGGTAATTGGTGACTCTCCAACTCCTCCTCCACAGGCACAGTGTTTGTTCTGCCATAGAACTTTGTTACATAAATCAACAACAATCCCCATTGCTCCCAAAACATTGGTACCCAGAATAGTGGACCGTAATTGTGGCTTTTCCATAAAAGTGCATCGAAGACCCCTTTTCTTCGATCCCCCTGCATTCTGAAATCTCAGGTTCACTGGACTACTTTTTACTGCTTGAATACAGGAGCCCTCAAATCCTACCAAAGTGGTAGTCTCAGGCAGTTCAGAGGCTGACTGCAATTTGTGTCCTGTTACTGAAACTGAGGCCCCTGTATCAATGAGGATGTCTTACCATGGCAGTCCCTCTATTCTCCCTTTGACATAAGGTCTTCCATCCTTGCCCAGGGAAAAGGGACAAGGAAGGCAAGGGGAACAGGGGAAGCACATTATCAGTCGGTGTTACCTGCGGTGGGAAGCCCAAAAAAACCATCATCCCCATCTGAGAAAGTTTCCATCCTTCAGCTCCCACCTCCGCCCCAAAGAGATCTTCAGTAAGAAACCGGTCCTCATGATCCCACAGCTCCTTCATTAAAGAAGCATGGAGATGAGGAGGGGTGGCTCTTCCCTGAATAACATTGATCTCCATGATGGACAGCTGGGGGCTGCTTGAGAGAAAGCAAGAGCAGTAGGCTCCTGAGAGACAGGGTTAACCATTTGAAGAACCCTATACTGCTGATATTGCCTAGGATCATTCACAGCAGGACAAGGCGATTACCGGTTAACAAAGTCTCTACAACATCATCAATAGATTCAGCATTCTGCAAGACTCCGGACTTGAAAGCTCCCTCTAAGGGTATTTTCTTTAAAAATTACATAAACTCTTTTCTAAACTGTTCCTCAACGCTTTCAAGATGTCTTATCATCACATTCTGTTTCTCTAAATGTCCATTCTTCTATTCTATGTCTCCTGTCCTCAATCTTATTATTGTCAATCTCGGCTACCCCTTCCATTTCATCAATGACTATTTATAAAGCCCAGTATTCATACCCATCTTTCTCTACTATCTCTGCTTCCTTTAGAGTTTCATCCAGCTTTTCTACTCTCTGTCTGAACACTGCCCCTCCCTAGGTGATCACATTAACATGATGTCTTGCAGGAAATCTATCAATGGACTGAAGAAAGCAATAACTCTCTTACACAAAGCCACTGTTTGGCTAATATATTTCCCTAACACCCCTTTCTCATCTAGTTCCCTGCTTTGTTTAGTTAACCACTGCATACAATT
This sequence comes from Phyllobates terribilis, assembly GCF_046119375.1. NCBI lineage: Eukaryota > Metazoa > Chordata > Amphibia > Anura > Dendrobatidae > Phyllobates > Phyllobates terribilis. The sequence goes on from NW_027362762.1 coordinate 868,458,356, forward strand.
TAGCCAAGTGGATTTAACATTAACCCCCTCCAGCTAGGGTGTGCCAGTATGCTTATCTGCCTGCTTTCCTAACCACTCCATACTGGAGGACTACAAGGATGCGTTTAATCTGTTCTGGTATTAACAAGTGCAATTCAAGCAAAACTTAGATACTCACACCTCTCCGTCTGGAAGCCTGAGTCGACCACAAGAGGTGTGGCCACGTTTCCAGCCTCTCTCGCTACGCTTGCCAGGCGTCTCCCTCTGCCTTTTAAAGCCTCATTGCTACCGGGCTCACAACGTCTTCTTCACATCCTTGTAGATAACTCAAGTAGAGGTTTCTTCTTGGTTGCACATATATTTTTATAGTCCTTCGCTTTTGTAGTTTTCTTATAAATTCTGGCAGGCTTGAAGCGCTCCATGAGAGGTCCTCTATCCGGCTAGCTTACTTTGAGCGATTTACACGTCGTGCCACATCTTTTCTGCCCTTCCAGTCTCTAGCTCCTCATCTACAAACCTCTCCTTTAGTTCTTCTGAAGGCAGCTCTCCTGAGCCGCTCCTCTTGGCTGGCTGCGCCAATTGTAAGAAAGTCCTTACTAAAAGCTGAAAGAGCCTGGAAAACAGTGTAGATAATTCTTCAAAGCAGAGAATGAAGTTTATTCAGAGGTACACGGCAGAACAGTTCCGAATGCAGGCAGGGAAAATACACTTGACACTCGCAGGTGTCAAGATAATCAAAACAAAATTGGGATATCTGGCGATGGTCTGGCCATGGGGTGGCTTTGGTCTGGCGATGGTCTGGCCTTGGCTGTGGACTGCCTGTAGACTGGCGATAGCATGGCGATAGAATGGCGATAGAATGGCCCCGAACAACAGTATCAGAGCCATTTTATGCACAGCTAAAACAAAGGAACTACATATTGCGGCAAAAGGCGTATACATGATAACATCATACTGCAGGGAAGACGTGCATTTTAGAACAACAATGTGATAATGGAACATGACAATATTCATAAGTATTTTTACCAAACTCCATTAAATCCATAAATCCCCATGTCCTTACTTAAGAAATGACATATTGACAACTATATTGTCCTAATTTCTATACCACAATTGCAATAACATTATTTACTACCCTATAACACCACTTATTTACTCTCACATTGACCTGCAGCTGCTGTTATTAACCTTTGTGTATACCACCATACCTGCTAATGGCACTGACATCATTTTTTCGCTCCATTGTGAGTAGGACATGTGTAGGACATGCATCTCATTAGCTGCAAAATTCAGTTCTCAAACTTCAGAACAAGATGGCTGCTAGGTTTAACATAGCTGTTCAGAACATTAGGATTTCTCATTCTCTTACATACAGTACAGACCAAAAGTTTGGACACACCTTCTCATTTAAAGATTTTTCTGTATTTGCATGACTTTGAAAATTGTACATTCACACTGAAGGCATCAAAACTATGAATTAACACATGTGGAATTATATACTTAACAAAAAAGTGTGAAACAACTGAAAATATGTCTTACATTCTAGGTTCTACAAAGTAGCCACCTTTTGCTTTGATGACTGCTTTGCACACTCTTGGCATTCTCTTGATGAGCTTCAAGAGGTAGTCACCGGAAATGGTTTTCACTTCACAGGTGTGCCCTGTCAGGTTTAATAAGTGGGATTTTTTGCCTTATAAATGGTATTGGGACCATCAGTTGGGTTGTGCAGAAGTCAGGTGGATACACAGCTGATAGCCCTACTGAATAGACTGTTAGAATTTGTACTATGGCAAGATAAAAAGCAGCTAAGTAGAGAAAAACGAGTGGTCATCATTACTTTAAGAAATTAAGGTCAGTCAGTCTGAAAAATTGGGCAAACTTTGAAAGTGTCCCCAAGTGCTGTTGCAAAAACCATCAAGCGCTACAAAGAAACTGGCTCACATGAGGACCGCCCCAGGAAAGGAAGACCAAGAGTCACCTCTGCTTCTGAGGATAAGTTTATCCGAGTCACCAGCCTCAGAAATCGCAGGTTAACAGCAGCTCAGATTAGCGACCAGGTCAATGCCACACAGAGTTCTAGCAGCAGACACATCTCTTCAACAACTGTTAAGAGGAGACTTTGTACAGCAGGCCTTCATGGTAAAATAGCTGCTAGGAAACCACTGCTAAGGACTAGCAACAAGCAGAAGAGACTTGTTTGGGCTAAAGAACACAAGGAATTGACATTAGACCAGTGGAAATCTGTGCTTTGGTCTGATGAGTCCAAATTTGAGATCTTTGGTTCCAACCACCGTGTCTTTGTGCGACACAGAAAAGGTGAACGGATGGACTCTACATGCCTGGTTCCCACCGTGAAGCATGGAGGAGGAGGTGTGATGGTGTGGGGATGCTTTGCTGGTGACACTGTTGGGGATTTATTCAAAATTGAAGGCATACTGAACCAGCATGGCTACCACAGCATCTTGCAGCGGCATGCTATTCCATCCGGTTTGCGTTTAGTTGGACCATCATTTATTTTTCAACAGGACAATGACCCCAAACACACCTCCAGGCTGTGTAAGGGCTATTTGACCAAGAACGAGAGTGATGGGGTGCTACGCCAGATGACCTGGCCTCCACAGTCACCAGACCTGAACCCAATCGAGATGGTTTGGGGTGAGCTGGACCGCAGAGTGAAGGCAAAAGGGCCAACAAGTGCTAAGCATCTCTGGGAACTCCTTCAAGATTGTTGAAAGACCATTTCCGGTGACTACCTCTTGAAGCTCATCAAGAGAATGCCAAGAGTGTGCAAAGCAGTCATCAAAGCAAAAGGTAGCTACTTTGAAGAACCTAGAATATAAGACATATTTTCAGTTTTCACACTTTTTTGTTAGGTATATAATTCCACATGTGTTAATTCATACTTTTGATGCCTTCAGTATGAATGTACAATTGTCATAGTCATGAAAATACAGAAAAATCTTTGGTAGTGAAAAAAATCCAAAGTTTGCTAAAAAAAAATTTAAAAAATGGCGCCATTTTCCGAGACCCATAGCGTCTTAATTTTTCAGGATCTGGGGCCGGGTGAGGGCTTATTTTTTGCACGCCGAGCTGACGTTTTTATTAATACCATTTTGGGGTAGATCCGATGTTTTGATCACCCGTTATTGCATTTTATTGCAATGTTGCGGCGACCAAAAAAAACGTAAATCTGGCGATTAGAATTTTTTTCTCATTACGCCGTTTACTGATCGGATTCTTGTTTTATATTGATAGATCGGGCGATTCTGAACGCGGTGATACCAAATATGTGTATGTGGGGTTTATTTTTTATTATTTTATTTTGAATGGGGCAAAAGAGGGGTGATTTAAACTTTTATATTTTTTAAATATTTTTAAAAACATTTTTTTAAACTTTTTGCTTGCTTCAATAGTCTCCATAGGAGACTAGAAGCAGGAACTGTCCGATCGCCTCTGCTACATACAGATGATCAGCAGATCGCCTGTATGTAGCAGAAATGCTCCTGTACTATGAGCGCCGACCACTAGGTGGTGCTCATAGTAATCTTTACATGACAACCACTGGTTTCTGCTGCAGACCTAGGGTTGTCATGACCACCCATCGGTGACCCACGATCACGTGACGGGGTCCCCGATGGGTGGTGCTAATGCCACGCTTCCGGCGCGGCGATGTTAAATGCCGCTGTCAGAGATTGACAGCGGCATTTAACATGTTAACAGCCGCGGGTGGATCGCGATTCCACCCGCGGCTGTTGCGGGCATGTCAGCTGTAATAATCAGCTGACATGTGCCCGGTTCAGTGCGGGCTCAGCGCCGGAGCCCTCACTGAACCGGGGGTGCTGGCCTGGGGCGTACTAATACGCCCTGGGCCAGTAAGGGGTTAAGCATTTAGTCCAGAGCCAGCAGCACCAACATCAGCAGCACCTGCAACAATTACAGCAACATCGGGAGCTACAGCAGTAGTAGATCCTGCAGCAGCAGCAAGCTCAACAGGAGACGACCAAACTGTTAGTACAACAGATCCAGTTGCAGCAAAAGGCGCAGTAGCACCAGCAGGAGCAGCAACTGCAGATACAGCTTCTGATGGGCACCATCCAGGGCAGAGCAACTGCCTCACCTCCAGGGCCAACTGATGACTCCCACGTCAGGAAGGCGGTAACACGGGCCATGCAGAAGATGACCCCCGGGGATGTTGTAGAAGCATTTCTGACAGTCTTTGAGAGGGTGGCTGATTGGGAGAGACTTCCACCAGAACAGTGGGCAGAGATTCTGGCACCATATGTATTGGGGGAACCCCAAAAGGTATATTACGCCTTGGCACAACAGGATGCCAAGGAATACACCAAGCTAAAGACAGAGATCTTAGCACGCCTGGGAGTAAATATGGCGGTGAGAGCCCAACGAGTACACCACTGGGTGTATGCCAGCGACAAGCCCCCTCGCTCGCAGATGTTTGACCTACTGCATCTCGTTCAGAAGTGGTTGCAGCCAGAGTCCTCCACTCCTGTCAAGATGGTCGAGTGGGTGGTCATTGATAGATTCATGCACTCCCTTCCCAAGTTGGTACATACCTGGGTTGCCCAGGGCAATCCCCAGAACGCAGATAACTTCATCGGCCTGGTAGAGAGGTACCAGGAGGTTGAGAAATCGGATATAGTCACCTCTCCCTACTGGGATACCAAAAAGGGGGCAGGTTCACCATGGAAGCGGTCTAGAGCCACCACTTGGGGGCGTCCCACTGAAGGTGCCACAAGGACTGTTGTTAAAGATATAGTTTGTTGAAGGTGTCACAACCCTGGACACGTAGCCGACAGGTGTCATATGTCTCGTGAGCCCATGGACTGCAGCTAGGCAGACGGGTCTCCTATTATGCTTATCCAGCCTGCAGTGTGGACTGTCGACCCGTCGAAGGGCCGCAGGCGTGTGCCGTGTCCATAAATGGAGTAAAGGTGTTTGGGCTTTTAGACTCTGGAAGTCTGGTGACTTTAATTAGAGCTTCCCTTCCCCACTAGTTGGTCCCTTCCAAAGCTGTAGGCATTCTATGTATCCATGGGGACGCCAAGGACTACCCCATGGTCACAGTGACAGTGGGAACAGACTGTGGTGCCCAGTCCCACAAGGTCAGGGTGGTTAAGGACCTGATACACCCCGTTATACTGGGCTGTGACTTTTCTTTATTTTGGGACTTGTGGGGGAAGGGAACCGGACTAAGTAGTGTGGGCAAAAGCCAGGTCCCTGAAGAAGAACCCCCGACAATGGCTCAAGTGGATGAGTTACCATTGTGCCTCCTTGCCAGTGATGAGGACGAGACGGTGACCGAGGAGGCCGAACTCCCTGAGTTAGATGTGTCCGGAGAGAACTTTGGGACTGCTCAAGTTCGGGACCTGACCTTAAAGGGGGCATTTGAACAGGTTACTGTATGTAATGGGGTTGCCCAAGTGCCGAGGGCCGATACCAGGTTCCCCCACTTTGCAGTTCAGGGGGAGTTGCTATATCGGGTGGCTGGACTAAGGGGCGGTGAGATAGTGGAACAGCTGCTAGTGCCGGGGCCATACAGACGGATAGTACTGGATATGGCCCATTCACATGTTCTGAGGGGACACCTAGGGGTCGAGAAAATGCAGGAGAGGATTTTAAAATGATTTTATTGGCCTAGGTGTTACCGAGAAATTCTTAACTATTGTAGGTCTTGCCCCACCTGCCAAATAACCGCTCCCTCTATCCACTGCCGTAGTCCATTAGTACCACTGCGGGTGATAGAGATCCCCTTTGAGAGGATTGCTATGGAACTAGTAGGGCCCTTAGTCAAGTCAGCCCGAGGCCACCAATATATTCTGGTGATCATGGACTATGCGACCCGGTAGCCAGTAGTGGTACCGCTAAGAAATTCATCAAGTAAATGCATAGCTAGGGAACTTGTCCACATCTCTGCCAGGATCGACCTACCAAAGGAAAACCAAGGAACCCCATTCATGAGCAAGGTGATGAAGGAGCTGTGTAAGGTGCTAAGGTGCTTCAAATTACCCAGCTGCGAACCTCCGTTTACCATTCGCAGACCGATGGAATGGTGGAACGCTTTAATAAGACCCTGAAAGCGATGCTCAAAAGGGTCGTCAAGAAGGGTGGTCGAGACTGGGACTACCTGCTTCCATTTCTACTTTTTTTCCCGTCAGGGAAGTACCCCAAGCCTCCACTGGCTTCTCTCCAGTGAGCTCCTGTATGGACGACATCCACGAGGGCTCCTGAATATCGCTAAAGAAACCAGGGAAGCTGAGATTATGCCACACCGGAGAATCATTGAACATGTCACCCAGATGCAGGAAAGAATCATAAAAGTGATGCCAATCGTGAAAGAGCATCTCCTCCCGGCGCAGGAAGCCCAGGCAAGGGTCTATAACCGATCGGCGAGACTGAGGCAGTTCCAACCTGGGGACCGTGTTTTGGTGCAAATCCCTACAGTCGAGAACAAGTTCCTGGCCAAATGGCAAGGTCCATAAGAGGTGGTGGAGAAAGTCAGTGAAGTTAATTATAAAGTCCACCAGCCTGGCCGAAGAAAGCCGCAGCAAGTATATCATGTGAACTTGCTCAAGCCGTGGCGGGCCCGGGAACCGATGGAAACTCCTTGCCTCGGAGCCACTCCCAAAGGCAGGGTGGAAGAGGTCACTATAGCAGAGACTTTATCGCTGGCCCAGAAGCATCAGTGTCGAGAACTACTAAAGCAAAATCGGGAGTTGTTCTCAGAGTTGCCGGAGCAAACTCAGGTGGTAGAGCATGACGTGCTGACAGAGCCACATGTAAGAGCGAATCTGAAGCTATACCGGATTCCAGAAGCCCGCCCGGAGGTGATCTCTAACGAGGTGAAGAAGATGCTAGACCTCGGGGTGATAGAGGAGTCAAAGAGTGGGTGGTCGAGCCCAATCGTCCTCGTGCCAAAACCCAATGGACAGTGGAGAATTTGCAATGACTTCTGCCGGCTGAATGAGGTGTCCAAGTGTGACGCGTACCCAATGCCCCGCGTCGACGAACTCTTCGAGAGACTTAGACCGGCAAGGTACATCACCACTCTTGATCTGACGAAGGGCTACTGGCAGATCCCCATGTCCCAGACAGTCAAGGAGAAGATGGCTTTCTCGACACCTGATGGGTGCTTTCAATACACTCCGATGCCGTTCGGACTACAGGGGCCCCAGCCACCTTCCAGAAGGCTATGGATCGGATCCTAGCCCCACATAAGAAGTATCCTGCAGCCTACCTTGACAACATTGTAGTCTTTAGCCCAGACTGGGCTAGTCATCTATCTAAACTACAGGCCATTCTGGATGCTCTAAGGAAGGCAGGATTTACAATAAATCTGAAAAAATGCAAAGTTGGAAAAGAGGAGGCCAAGTACTTGGGCTATGTCGTCGGGAGAGGCAAAATAATGCCGCAAGTCAATAAAGTGGAGGCATCCAGACCTAGCCGTAATCGCTCTCCAAGAAGCAAGTAAGAGAGTTCCTGGGAATGATGGGATATTACCTGCAGCTTAACCCAAATTTTGACATGATGGCCGCACCACTGATGGATCTCCTAAAAGGCACCAGGTCAACCATGGTGAAGTGGACGGAGGAAACAGAGACCGCGTTTCAACTGTTGAAGTCAGCACTGTGTAAACAACCGGTCTTGGTCGCACAAGACTTTAAGAAAGAGTTCATGGTCCAGACAGATGCTTCAGAGGTTGGTCTAGGAGCCGTACTTTCTCAAGACATAAATGGGGAAGAACATCCCATTCTCTATCTGAGCCAGAAGCTTTCCTCCTGTGAGAAAATCTACGCAATAGTAGAAAAGGAGTGTTTAACCATAAAGTGGGCCGTAGATACACTAAGATACTACCTACTAGGCCGGAAGTTTAAGTTGGTGTCAGAACATGCCCTATTGAGATGGTTGAGGGAAAAGAGGGGTAAAAATGGCAGGGTAACTAGATGGTTCCTAGCTCTTCAGGACTTCAACTTTCACGTAGAGCATAGTCCTGGAAAGCTACATGGAAATGCTGATGTCCTTTCTAGAATTCCCTGTCTGTTATCGGAAGGTGCCCAAACCCCCAGCTTTTGGCAGAGGGGGGAATATGTGACAGAGGTACTGGTATGATATCTGATGGGAGGTACGTGACATGCAGGTTGCTAGCCTGTGTGAACTGAAACCAATAAACTTTCTGCCAGCATGTTATATGCTGGGGGTTAACTCTTTTAAAGGCTGTGGTTTTATGGGAATGTTATAGAGATGAGAGGGAAGTCATTCCCAATTCCTCCACCTCAGGGTAAGGCTGAGCAACGTTTAAATGTTCAGTCCTGTTTTTTTTTCTCTGTTGTGGTTTGGAGAGGCAAGTGTTATGTGCACGCCGCTGGGTTCAGATAGGGCGAGACAGGTTTCATGAATTTGTTGGAATCCTGGGGGAACCGTTACTCAGTGCGACCATATGATGCAGCTTCTCTCAGGCACATGATAGATTCAGTTGCTGACCAGACACATCTGACAAGAGTTTTTTTTCAACAGTTTAACAGTGGAATTTAATCTGAAGCATTGCCAGTGCAATTCAGGGATGTTACAGCAACAATCTTCATTATGGTACAGTTTAATAAAGCAGGCACAGTAACATCAGTCTCTTCAGTAGCATACAGTGGGTACGGAAAGTATTCAGACCCCTTTAAATTTTTCACTCTTTGTTTCATTTCAGCCATTTGTTAAATTCTAAAAAGTTCATTTTTTTTCTCATTAATGTACACTCTGTACCCCATCTTGACTGAAAAAATCAGAAATGTAGAATTTTTTGCAAATTTATTAAAAAAGAAATACTGAAATTTCTAAATTTCTGGGGTTTTTTCTGTCAAGATGGGGTGCAGAGTGTACTTTAATGAGAAAAAAAATGAACTTTTTAGAATTTACCAAATGGCTGCAATGAAACAAACAGTAAAAAATTTTAAGGGGTCTGAATACTTTCTGCACCCACTGTAAGTCTGCACAGAATAGATCTCTTAGCAGCACACTTCTATGAATATACAACCACAGGCTTTTCTTTCACAAGGACTCAATAGTACACAGCATTCTTTATCCTCCATGGATAAGTATTTTAATACGCACCTGAAACACACTGCTTTTTTGTGTAGCATCATAGGAAAGTCTAAAGAAATCAGCCAAACTATCAGGAAGAGAATTGTGGACTTGCACAAGTCTGGCTCATCTGGCTGTACAAACAATTATATCCAAGTACAAATCAGATGGGAATGTCCAGCCATCATACCGCTCAGGAAGGAGACAGGTTCTGTGTCCCAGAAATGAACGTGCTTTGGTCCGACATCTGCATATCAACCCAAGAACAAAAGCAAAAGATCTTGTGAAGATAATGGCGGAAGCTGGTAAGATTGTGTCAATAACCACAGTTAAACGAGTACTGTATCAACAGGGGCTGAAAGGCCACTCTGCCAGAAAGAAGCCATAACTCCAAAAGAAAGATAAAAAAGCCAGATTAATGTTTGAAAATGCTCACAGGAACAAAGACCTTAATTTTTGGAGACATGTCCTGTGGTTTGATGAAACTAAAATTGAACTTTTTGGGCATAATGACCATCGTTACGTTTGGAGGAAAAAGGGAGAATCTTGGAAGCCTAAGAACACCATCCCAACTGTGAAACACGGGGGTCTGGTGCACTTCACAAATAGATGGCATCATGAGAAATGAAGATTATGTGGCAATACTGAAGCAACATCTCAAAACATCAGCCAGGAAGTTAAAGCTTGGGCGGAAATGGGTCTTCCAAATGGACAATGACTCGAAACATACTGCCAAAATGGTAACAAAGTGGCTTAAGGATAACAAAGTCAATGTTTTGGAGTGGCCATCACAAAGCCCTGATCTCAATCCTAATGAAAATTTATAGCCAAAGCTGAAAAGGCAGGTGCGAGCAAGGCGACCTACAAACCTGGATCAGTTAGGATCAGTACACCTGTTTTGTCAGGAGGAACGGGCCCAAATTCCGACCAACTATTGTGATGCTACAGAGAGCAGCAGTGTGTTTCAGGTGTGCATTAAAAATACATCCACATGTATGTCTCTAATTAACTCAGATGTTGCCAAAAAACAAAATCAGAAGCTTCCAAACATATGACATCATCATATCGGCAGTCCAGAATTATTTAAAGGCATAGTAATCTTAGTGTATGTAAAGTTTTGACTTTGCAGTAAGTAATAAAAATGCCTTAAAACATTCTCTCTCTCTTTCTCATTATTCTGCCATTTGGCAAATATTAAAAATCATGGTACTCCTAATTAATCTAAAACAGGAAAGATTTATTCTTATTTCATGTCAGATATTGAGAAAAACATGCATATGTGTCTTTTTATATAGTGTATGTAAACTTCTAGTTTCAACTGTATATACACTCCTATTCGATCACTGCTAATTCCACAATAACAAAAGGAACTACTAGCTGCCACCACCAATCGTTTATACAGGCCGAGTGGACACCTGTTACAGGTAGCGTATGGCTTCAGTGGTGCAGTTTACAGAGCAAGAGAAAAAGAGCTATTACATTTTATATATTTAATCCGGAAAGGTAGGCAGTGTTTATAAAAAATTTACAAAGATGATACAAAATGGGAACAAAACAATACGACATATACAATCACATAAAATAAAAGGGATAATAAAAGAAAAAGTACTAAACCTGTGTCACAGAAATTGCTCAGAGCTTAGCAGAGGGAGGTACTCCTTAGGAAACGGACAAAACTACAGCAAGCTGTACCTTCCAAGACTGACAGAAGACCAAATCTCAAACTCTGATTTTTATTAGATCAAGGTTACAGCCACATACCTCCTCTTGCTGAGCTCATATGGGAGCTGGTTGTGGGATGTGCTAGGATTTTTAGAAGTTTATGAGAGACCAAACTTTCAGGATATCTTCGTTCGTCCCTGGGGGTCCCAGGTGGGAGATATTGACATTATGTCTTCTATCACGATTTTACCTTTCTATAGAGATGAAACATGGCATGGATAGCATCATGCATCTTCCCGATATTAAGTTGGAGATGTTAGAATGGTCTTACAGTGATTTGAGTGAATGCATTATTTTCGCCACAACTCCAAAAAAATATATCTCCCATAAATATTGGATTGATGCAAACCCAAGTAGTCATCACTGACCAATGGCTTCAGAAAGTATGAGATAACAGAGGAAGCTCTTGCCTCAGAAGTGTACTTATCCACCTCTGAACATATGAATCCTAGCTTTTTGGCTGGTATTCATCAGAATCCTTTTTGTAATTACCTTTTCACAATAGGAGGCTCTACTTCAATAGAGGATGAATTGTCAGCTCTTTCTCACTTCCCCAGTTATACTTAGTTTCTCCCTTCCCCAGTTATAATTAATCCCATATATTCAATGTGAAGATGATATGTCCTCTCTCCAGAGATATTTTTATGGATTTTACAATTTTTCTCTACGACACCTTCCCCTTTTAGAGGTGCATGGGTGTTATGGGTCTGGGTGGTGGAACCTCTGTTCTGGGATGCAAGGAGGTACCAGAGGGGCGTAACTAAGCGTCTACTCGGACCGACCCTGTCCACATGGCAGCTTAGTCGACTCCGTGAACCAAGGAGGGACCGGGCAGGGGAACCATGTGCCACTCTGGGACCAACCTTGTGTGAAAGCAGGCGACTCCCACAGGTCAGGTGGCTGAGGCTGACAGGTACAGCGGCAGGTTGCTTTACAGGTGATCCGGGTAGGCAAGCAGGCAGGTACGGCTGGTAGCCAGACAGATGATCCGGGTAGACAAGCAGGCGGACACAGCAGGTAACTTGACAGGTGATCTAGGTAGGCAAGCCGGTGGGCAAGGCTGATAGAAAGGCTGGCGGGCACGGCAGACAGACAGGCTGGCGGGCACGGCTGATAGACTGGCTGGCGAGCACGGCTGACAGACAGACTGGCGGGCACTGGAACCTGAGGGCTGGGGAGAGTGTTAGCACACAGACAACAACCTTGCACAGGCACCTCCATTTTGGAGGAGGTGCTTTAAATAGGAGTGGTTCTCCGGCCATTGGCCGGGGACTCTTTAGGACGGCGCGCCCTATGCACAGTGCCCAGTGCCCAGGAAGCTGCGACCGATGCGCGCCACAGCAGCAGGGGAGCTGGAGGACGCCGGACCAGGACTGCGGCGGTGAGGGGAGCAGCGTCTATGCCCGGTAGGAGGCAGAGACGCCGGCCCTACAGTACCCCCCCTCCCCTTTACGCCTCCTCTTCCTTAGGCCCACAAGAAATTTTTCTAGAAGACGAGGGGCATGAATGTTCTCCCTGGGCTCCCAAGATCTCTCCTCAGGACAAAACCCCTTACAATCCACAAGAAAGAAAGTCTTTCCTCTTACCCTCTTGATGGCCAAAATGTTTTCTACCTCAAAGACGTCCTCAGCGGAGACTGGAGCCGGAGTGGTACCTGGATCATCAGAGAAAGAATTAAGGACAGCCGGTTTGAGGAGAGACACGTGAAAGGAGTTGGGGATTCGTAAGGAGGTCGGGAGTTTCAGTTTGTAAGCCACTGGATTTATTTGGTTCAGAATCTCGAACGGACTGATGAACTGCGGATCCAACTTGTAAGATAGTATCTTTAGGCGGACATATTTGGAGGACAGCCAGACCTTGTCTCCCGAACGGAATTGAGGCGGATCCAGACGTGTCTTATCAGCATGCTTCTTCATCCGCTCGGAAGACTAAAGGAGAGCAGATCTAGTGTCTTCCCAAATAGCAGAAAATTCACAGACGAGAGACTCCGCGGCAGGGTTGTCCACTGAAGAGGAGACAGGAAATGGAATCCGGGGGTGTCGACGCTAAACGACAAAAAATGGAGACTTAGCAGAAGACTCACTCACATGGTTGTTATAGGAAACTCGGCCCAGGGCAGGAGCTCAACCCAATCGCTATGGTGAACGTTGACAAAGTGCTAAAGAAAACTGGTAAGGATCTGATTAATACGTTCCACTTGAACATTGGACTGAGGATGATAGGCCGAAGAAAAATCCAGCAACTTGCACGTGGCTCTCCAAGAGTGAGAAGTGAACTGAACTCCTCGGTCCGAGACAATGTGGAGGGGTAAGCCATGGAGACAGAAGATGTGACAGATGAAGTCCTTAGCCAGCACAGGTGCAGACGGAAGATCAGGCAGAGGGATGAAGTGAGCCATCTTGGAGAAGCGGTCGGCGACCATCCAAATGACAGTACAACCGGCCGATACAGGAAGATCCGTAATGAAGTCCATTGCAGTATGTTGCCACTGAACGGAAGGCACGGGAAGAGGAAGGAGGTGACCGGCTGGAAGGTGCCTAGGTATCTTGTTACGGGCACAGGAGGAACAAGCCGCGACAAAATCCGCAACATCCTTGCACAGAGTAGGCCACCAATTGTGCCAAGCAATGAGCAGAAGTGTCTTCTTCTGGCCGGCATGGCCAGCCAGTTTGGACGAAGATTTCTGGGTAAGCACCGCTCCGGCTCCGGAGGAAGAGGTATTAACCTCCAGGAAGAACTGTTTATTGTAATCTGGATGGTGTAGCACAGGAGCAGAGGAGAAGGCTTGTTAAAGAGAGATAAAGGCATTTTCTGTCTCAGAAGACCACTCTTTGGGATTTGCTCCCTTATGGGTAAGAGCAGAGACGGGAGCTGTCCGGAGGAGAAATGAGGAAGGAATAGATGGTAATAGTTAGCGAATCCCAGAAACTGGTGAATAGCCTTCAACCCCTCCGGTCGGGGCCACTTCAAGATGGCAGACACCTTCTCAGGATCCATCTGCAGTCCGGTCTCAGAGATGATATACCCCAGAAATGACAGAGATGTCTGCTCAAAGAGGCATTTCTCGAACTTAGCATACAGGCGATTCTTCCGGAGCCTAAGCAGGACCAGATGAACATCCCTCCAGTGAGGGGGCAGATCAGGAGAGAACACCAAGATATCATCCAGGTACACCACCACACAGGAATACAGGAGAAAGATATTGTTTACTGACTCCTGGAAGATGGCTGGAGCATTACAGAGACCGAAGGGCATCACGCGGTACTTGTAGTGACCATACCGAGTGTTGAATGCCATCTTCCACTCGTCTCCTTGGCGAATCTGGACCAGTTTGTACGCTCCACGCAGGTCGAGCTTAGTGAAAATCCTTGCGCCTTTTAGGCGATCAAACAGCTCCAAGATGAGAGGCAGAGGGTACTTATTCTTGATGGTAATCTGGTTTAGGCACCTATAGTCGATACAAGGGCGAAGAGAGCCGTCTTTCTTTTTGACAAAGGAGAATCCTGCTCCAGCTGGAGAGGTGGATTTCTGGATAAATGCCCTAGCAAGATTTTCTTCAATGTATTCAGACATGGCACGGGTCTCGGCCAGCGACAAGGGGTAGATTCGCTCATGAAGAGGTGAAGCACCAGGTATTAGGTTGATGGGGCAATCATGCAGCCTATGAGGTGGTAGTGTCTCTGCCTCCTTTTTATCGAAGACGTCCACGTAGGAACAGTAGGGTGCTGGCAGGCCAGGTAGGTTAGCCGGAGTAAACGGGGGTTGAGCAGAACGAACCGGAAACAGACAGGTCTTATGGCATTCCTGACCCCAACGGAGCACCTCACCCGAGCTCCAATTCAGGACCGGCTCATGTCTCTGTAACCAAGGCAGGCCAAGCAAGAGGGGGTGAGAGAGACCGGACAGTATGTAGAAAGAGATCTTCTCCGAGTGCCGCATTCCCACCTGAAGAGTTACCGGCTCAGTGACCAACAAGATGGTTTCAGGGAGAAGCTTTCCATCCACAGAGGAAACCGCTAAAGGATCCGCCAGACGCATGGTAGGAATCTGAAAACGCTCCACAACGGCCTGTTGGATGAGATTCCCAGCGGCTCCGGAATCCAGATGGGTAGTCTTGAAAAAGTGGGTCTCACCACTGGTAACGGAAACGGACAGAGTCAAGGGCGAAGAGGAAGAACTCTTGTCTAGGATCACCTCTCCGAGCGGTCCTAGACACTGGAGTTTCCCGGTCTCACTGGGCAAGAGCAGATCTGATGCTCTATATTGCCACAATAGAAGCAACTCCACTCAGCACGATGGGTCTCTTGGCGAGACTTGACCATCTTTACTTGGTCAATTTGCATAGGCTCTGGAGGAGACACCCGGGGGAGTGCAGGTTGCGAGACTGGACTTTGGAAGACGGGAGCAAGGCGCAGAGGTTTCCTCTCACGGGTCATCTCTTTAGCGCGTTACAGGAAACGGATGTCAATCCGAGTAGCTAATGACACCAGGTCGTCCAGGGAGGAAGGTATGTCACGACCGGCTAGCTCATCCTTGATCTGTCCGGAAAGGCCCTCCCAAAAGGTGGACACCAGGGCCTCAATGTTCCAGGCAAGTTCAGATGCGAGGGTTCGGAAATGCATGGCATACTGGCCCACGGAGAGACTTCCTTGGCGGAGTCGGAGAAGTGAGGAGGCAGTAGAATATTTCCGTCCAGGCTCATCGAACACCTTCCAGAAAGCCGCGAGGAAAGCCTGTAGATCGGACACTAGAGGATCCCTTCTCTCCCACAGAGGGTTAAGCCACGCCAAAGCCTTTCCGATGAGGTGAGACATGCCACCTTGGCCCGGTCGGACGTGAACTGGTGTGCCAGGAGTTCAAAGTGCAGTGTGCACTGATTTAAGAAGTCCCTACATAGGGCCGGGTCACCATCATAACGTGGAGGAGCAGATAGCGGGGGCCAAAGCCGGATGCCACAGCGCCACTCCGCCAGAGTGGGTGCTGCTCGGTTAGAGGCGGGCACAGTTGGGGTGGACAGCGCGTCTAGGCAGGAGTTGACTGTCCGCAGGTAGGACAGGATAATATCCTGTTGGGCTCTCTGGTGAGAGACCTCTTGGTATAGGTCTGAGAGCGAAGGAGCCTGGGAGCCACCGGATTCCATGGCCTGTGCAAACTGTTACGGGTCCGGGTGGTGGAACCTCTGTGCTGGGCTGCAAGGAGGTACCAGAGGGGCGTAACTAAGCGCCTACTCGGACCGACCCTGGCCACATGGCGGCTTAGTCGACTCCGTGAACCAAGGAGAGACCGGGCAGGGGAACCAGGTGCCACTCTGGGACTGACCTTGTGTGAGAGCAGGCGACTCCCATGGGTCAGGTGGCTGAGGCTGACAGGTACAGCGGCAGGTAGCTTGATGGGTGATCCGGATAGTTAAGCAGGCAGGTACGGCTGGTAGCCAGACAGTTGATCCGGGTAGACAAGCAGGCGGACACAGAAGGTAACCTGACAGTTGATCCGGGTAGGCAAGCCGGCGGGCACGGCAGGTAGACAGACAGGCGGGCACAGCTGATAGACAGGCTGGCGGGCACGGCACATAGACAGGCAGGTGAGCACAGCTGACAGACAGACTGGCGGGCACTGGAACCTGAGGACTGAAGAGAGTGTTAGCACACAAACAACAACCTTGTGTAGCGCCGGCGTCCCTGCCCTCTGCTAGGCAGGGACGCTGTTCCCCTCACCTCCCTGCTCCGTGCCCGGCGTCCTCCTCCCGCTCTGCTGGCAGCGCGCGCTCCTTCCCGGCCACTGTGCTTAGGGCGCGCGCGCGCGCTCTCCCTCCCTCTTAAAGGGGCCGCGCGCGCCGTCCTAAGGAGTCCCCGGCCAATGGCCGGAGGACTTCACCATATATAAGGCACCTCCTCCAAAATGGAGGTGCCCGAGCAATGTTGTTGCACTGTTTACTACTCTGCTTCAGCCCTCAGGTCCCATTGCCAGTTACCTGCCAGTTACCTGCCAGTTACCTGCCAGATTCCTGCCTGATTATCTGCTACCTGCCTGCTAGTCTGAGGTCCGACGGTCTGCCTTACTACTCCTGTCAGTCTGTCTAAGGACCAGTCTGCCCGCTCACCTGGGAGCGCACATCAGCCACCTGCCTGCTTGCCCGAGGTCCGACGGTCTGCCTTCCAACTCCTGTCAGTCTGTCTATGGACCAGCTTGCCCGCTCACCTGGGAGCACACACCTGCTACCTGCCTGCTAGTCTACCTGGAGGCTCCGCCGTCACGTGCTGTGACCACCTGCCTGTCCAGTGACTCCTGCTCGCTCACCTGGGAGCGCTCATCTGCTGCCTGTCTGCTAGCCTACCTGGAGGCTCTGCCGTCACGTGCTGTGACCACCCGCCTGTCCAGAGACTTCTGCCCGCTCACCTGGCAGCGCTCATCTGCCGCCTGTCTGTTGGTCTTCCTGGAGGCTCCGCCGTCACATGCTGTGACCACCCGTTCATCCAGAGACTCTCGCCTGCTCACCTGGGAGCCCACGTCTATCATCAGCCGCCACAGGTCGTACCAACCCTTTACCTAGAGACTGCCCCGGTCACTTGCCGTGACCATCTGCCCGTTCATCCAGAGACTGCCCCGGTCACTTGCCGTGACCATCTGCCCGTTCATCCAGAGACTGCCCCGGTCACTTGCCGTGACCATCTGCCCGTTCATTCAGAGACTGCTCCGGTCACTTGCCGTGACCATCAACCCGTTCATCCAGAGACTGCCCCGGTCACTTGCCGTGACCTCCAGCCCGTTCACTCAGAGACTGTCCCGGTCACCTGCTGTGACCTCCTGCCCGTCTTCCCTGGTCGCCACCCGCTCCCTTACAAGGACTGCCCCCTTGTATAGTAGCTCAGAGGTTCCGCCTCCCAGACCCGTTACAGTTTGCTCGGGCCATGGAACCCGGTGGCACCCAAGCTCCCTCGCTCTCGGACCTGTGTCATGAACTGTCCCGTCAAAGGTCCCAACAGGAGTCCATCCTGGGTCACCTGCGGAATGTCAATACTCGCCTGGACACTCTGACTGCTCCACCAGCAACCTCCGCCTGTGCCATGTCTCGCAATCCGGCAGCTCCGCTGCCCACTAATACCATGGTATCCTACCCCGGACCCCGGCTTTCTGCACCTCCTCGCTTCGGAGGCGACTCCGCCCAGGCTCGGGGCTTCATAAATCAGTGCACCCTGCACTTTGAACTATTGTCCCACCAGTTTAACTCCGACCGGGCCAAAATTGCATTCATCATGTCCCATCTCACCGGGGAGGCCCTGGCCTGGCTAAATCCTCTATGGGAGAGAGGAGATCCCCTGGTGTCCAACTTGCCTGCTTTTCTCACGGCTTTCCGGAAAGTCTTCGACGAACCCGGACGGAAGACCTCATCCGCATCATCACTGCTACGCCTCCGTCAGGGAGGTCTCACCGTGGGCCAATATGCCATACGGTTCCGTACCCTTGCCTCGGAGCTAGCCTGGGATAATGACGCTCTGGTATCCGTCTTCTGGGAGGGTCTGTCCGGCCGTATTAAAGATGAACTTGCCGGTCGGGACATTCCTACCACTCTCGATGACCTAATAACTCTTGCCACCCGGATTGACCTACGGTTCCAGGAGCGTGCCAAAGAGGTCACCCGTGAGAGGAGGTTACCATGTCTAGCTCCTACTTTTCAGAAACCCGTCACTCCCTCCGTCTCTACCCAGGTACACTCTCCTGAGTCTATGCAGGTCGACCAGACCAAGATGGTCAAAACCCGTCAGGACTTACGCCGTGCCGAGGGGAGCTGCTTCTACTGTGGCAGTAAGGAGCACCGGATCCGTGCCTGCCCGGAGAGGTCGGGAAACGCCTGTGTCTAGGTTCGCTCAGAGAGGTCAACCTAGACAAGAATAAATCCTCTCCATCTCTGCTGCTGTCAGTCTCAATCGTCTGCGGGGAGAACCGTTATTTCGAACTAGCCCAACTTGACTCTGGAGCAGCCGGGAATCTTATTTCACAGTCCCTGGTAGAGAAATACCGCATCCCCACCAAACCTCTGGCTGTACCCTTGTCTGTTGCTGCCGTGGATGGGGGCATCTTACCACGCCCCATCCAACTCATCACCGAATCCATTACTCTGCCGGTGGGAATGCTGCATTCTGAGAGTATCTCCTTTCATGTTCTGCCTGGACTCTCTCACGCCCTCTTGCTAGGCCTACCTTGGCTCCAGAGACATGCACCCGTGCTTGACTGGCAGACCGGAGAAGTCCTTCGCTGGGGACAGGACTGCCATAAGACCTGTCTGGTTCCCGTCCATCCCGTCCGTCCTTCTCCTACCCCAGCTAATCTACCTGGACTTCCGATTCCTTATTGGTCTTATGCTGATGTCTTTAATAAAAAGGAAGCAGAGACACTACCTCCTCATAGACCATACGACTGCCCTATCGACCTGTTACCTGGTACTACTCCTCCCCGTGGGCGTATTTATCCTTTATCCGCTGCTGAGACCCGGTCGATGTCCGAATATATTGAGGAGAATCTGGCCAGGGGATTCATCCGGAAATCTACCTCCCCGGCGGGAGCAGGCTTCTTTTTCGTCAAAAAGAAGGACGGCTCTCTCCGTCCCTGTATAGACTATAGAGGCCTTAACCAGATCACGGTGAAGAATAAGTACCCCCTTCCGCTCATTCCGGAGTTATTTGATCGTCTGAGGGGGGCTAGAATCTTCACCAAACTGGACCTCCGTGGGGCGTACAACCTGGTTCGTATCCGTCAGGGGGATGAATGGAAGACGGCATTCAACACCCGGGACGGCCACTATAAATATCTGGTAATGCCCTTTGGTCTCTGTAACGCTCCTGCCGTCTTTCAAGAGTTGGTCAATGACATCTTCCGGGACCTTCTCTACTCCAGCGTAGTGGTGTACCTGGACGACATCTTGGTCTTCTCTCCGGATCTCCAGACTCACCGGAGGGACGTTCGTCAGGTCCTGCTCAGGCTCAGGCAGAATCACCTCTTCGCTAAATACGAGAAGTGCCTCTTTGAGCAGACCTCGCTTCCGTTTTTGGGCTACATTATTTCTCAGACCGGCCTACGAATGGATCCAGAGAAACTGTCTGCCATCGAGAAATGGCCTCGACCGGAGGGGTTGAAGGCCATTCAGCGATTCCTGGGTTTCGCCAACTACTACCGCCTCTTCATACCACACTTCTCTTCCCGGACTGCCCCAATTTCCGCGCTCACCCGTAAGGGTACTAATCCCAAAGAGTGGCCGCCCGAAGCAGAGGAGGCCTTTCTTTCCCTAAAACAGGCCTTCTCTTCCGCCCCGGTGCTGCATCGCCCGGACGGCAACAAGCAGTTCTTCCTGGAAGTTGACGCCTCCTCCTCTGGAGCCGGAGCGGTACTTACTCAAAAATCATCTTCCGGGAGAATGGTAACTTGTGGCTTCTTCTCCAAACTCTTCTCCTCTTCTGAGCGCAACTATTCCATAGGAGACCGAGAGTTATTGGCCATCAAACTGGCATTGGAGGAGTGGCGTTACCTACTCGAGGGGGCTCTTCACCCGGTAATAATTTACACTGACCACAAGAACTTGGCTTACCTCCAGCATGCCCAGAGACTTAACCCGCGCCAAGCCCGGTGGTCCTTGTTTTTTGCTCGCTTTGATTTTGTTCTTCATTTTCGCCCGGCTGACAAAAACGTCAAAGCAGATGCCTTGTCCCGATCCTTTCTGGTGTCCGATCTCGAGGAAGAACCTAAACATATCATCGATCCCGCCAGAGTAATGCAGGTGGCTCCCGTGAGCCTAAATCGTCTCCCTCCCGGTAAGACGTTCGTATCAGTACCTGATCGGGAGAAGATCCTACACTGGGGTCACTCGTCTAAACTAGCTGGCCACGCCGGTCAGAAAAAGACCCTCCAGCTTATTGCCCGGCACTACTGGTGGCCTACCCTGCACAAGGACGTAATAGACTTTGTTTCTGCCTGTGTGTCCTGCGCCCGCAACAAAGTCCCGAGACACCTGCCAGCCGGTCGCCTTCTTCCGCTTCCTGTGCCTGCTGCCCCCTGGCAGCATATTGCTATGGACTTCATAACTGATCTCCCCGTCTCTGCCGGTTATACGGTCATTTGGGTGGTCGCTGACCGCTTTTCCAAGATGGCTCACTTTATTCCCCTGCCTGGCCTCCCGTCTGCACCCGAGCTGGCTAAAGACTTTATCCGCCACATCTTCCGTCTTCATGGCCTGCCCCTCCACATCGTGTCGGATCGTGGGGTACAGTTCACCTCACGTTTCTGGAGAGCCACTTGTAAACTGCAAGACGTCACCCTGGACTTCTCTTCCGCTTACCACCCACAGTCCAATGGTCAAGTGGAGCGGATCAATCAGAACCTGACCAGTTACCTCCGGCACTTCGTTAATGCCCATCATTCTGACTGGGTGGATCTCCTACCATGGGCCGAGTTCTCCTATAACAATCACGAGAGCGAATCCTCCTCCAAATCCCCGTTTTTTATAGTCTTCGGTCAGCATCCTCGGATTCCTTTTCCTGTCTCCACCTCTGTGGACAACCCGGCTGCGGAATCTCTCGTTAGCAAATTTTCCTCCATTTGGGAGAGTACCCGATCCGCACTCCTTCAGTCGTCCGAACGGATGAAAAGACACGCTGACAAAAAACGCCTGGATCCTCCACAATTTCGTCCTGGAGATAAAGTCTGGCTCTCGTCTAAATATGTCCGACTCAAGATACCTTCTTACAAGTTAGGGCCTCGGTTCATCGGTCCTCTGGAGGTCATCAGTCAGATCAACCCGGTGGCCTATAAATTAAAACTCCCGGCCAACTTACGGATCCCTAACTCCTTCCATGTATCTCTCCTCAAACCTGTGGTACTTAACTCTTTTTCCAAGTCTACAGGTACGCCTCCTGCTCCGGTTTCTGCTGAGGACGAGTTTGAGGTAGAGAACATTCTTGCCACCAAAAGGGTAAGAGGAAAGACATTTTTTCTAGTAGATTGGAGGGGGTTTGGTCCTGAGTTGAGAACGTGGGAGCCCCGGGAGAACATCCATGCCCCTCTTATCCTAGCTAAATTTCTGTCTGGCCTAAAAAAGGGGGGGCCTAAAGGGGGGGGTACTGTAGCGCCGGCGTCCCTGCCCTCTGCTAGGCAGGGACGCTGTTCCCCTCACCTCCCTGCTCCGTGCCCGGCGTCCTCCTCCCGCTCTGCTGGCAGCGCGCGCTCCTTCCCGGCCACTGTGCTTAGGGCGCGCGCGCGCGCTCTCCCTCCCTCTTAAAGGGGCCGCGCGCGCCGTCCTAAGGAGTCCCCGGCCAATGGCCGGAGGACTTCACCATATATAAGGCACCTCCTCCAAAATGGAGGTGCCCGAGCAATGTTGTTGCACTGTTTACTACTCTGCTTCAGCCCTCAGGTCCCGTTGCCAGTTACCTGCCAGTTACCTGCCAGTTACCTGCCAGATTCCTGCCTGATTATCTGCTACCTGCCTGCTAGTCTGAGGTCCGACGGTCTGCCTTACTACTCCTGTCAGTCTGTCTAAGGACCAGTCTGCCCGCTCACCTGGGAGCGCACATCAGCCACCTGCCTGCTTGCCCGAGGTCCGACGGTCTGCCTTCCAACTCCTGTCAGTCTGTCTATGGACCAGCTTGCCCGCTCACCTGGGAACACACACCTGCTACCTGCCTGCTAGTCTACCTGGAGGCTCCGCCGTCACGTGCTGTGACCACCTGCCTGTCCAGTGACTCCTGCTCGCTCACCTGGGAGCGCTCATCTGCTGCCTGTCTGCTAGCCTACCTGGAGGCTCTGCCGTCACGTGCTGTGACCACCCGCCTGTCCAGAGACTTCTGCCCGCTCACCTGGGAGCGCTCATCTGCCGCCTGTCTGTTGGTCTTCCTGGAGGCTCCGCCGTCACATGCTGTGACCACCCGTTCATCCAGAGACTCTCGCCTGCTCACCTGGGAGCCCACGTCTATCATCAGCCGCCACAGGTCGTACCAACCCTTTACCTAGAGACTGCCCCGGTCACTTGCCGTGACCATCTGCCCGTTCATCCAGAGACTGCCCCGGTCACTTGCCGTGACCATCTGCCCGTTCATCCAGAGACTGCCCCGGTCACTTGCCGTGACCATCTGCCCGTTCATTCAGAGACTGCCCCGGTCACTTGCCGTGACCATCAGCCCGTTCATCCAGAGACTGCCCCGGTCACTTGCCGTGACCTCCAGCCCGTTCACTCAGAGACTGTCCCGGTCACCTGCTGTGACCTCCTGCCCGTCTTCCCTGGTCGCCACCCGCTCCCTTACAAGGACTGCCCCCTTGTATAGTAGCTCAGAGGTTCCGCCTCCCAGACCCGTTACACCTTGCACAGGCACCTCCATTTTGGAGGAGGTGCTTTAAATAGGAGTGGTCCTCTGGCCATTGGCCGGGGACTCTTTAGGACGGTGCACGCGGCCCCTTTAAGAGGGGGGAAGCAAGCGCGCGTGCGCTCTAAGCACGGTACCTGGGAAGCTGCGCGCGGTGCGCGCCACAGCAGCAGGGGTGCTGGAGGACGCCGGACCAGGACCGCGGCAATGAGGGGAGCAGAGTCTCTGTCCGGCAGCAGGCAGCGACACTGGCGCTACAATGGGGGACTGATTTACAGAACGTCTCCCAAGCCCATCTCACGGCATAACATCCCTGTATTCCACAATATCCTCTCCTTCTTGGACTGGGAACTGGGCTTCTCTATGAGGTCACTCAGCGCCTCTAGACTGGCATCTACGGGTAGTGCAGTCTGATACTCCTGGCTAGAGGTAGGCAGAAGTGTTGTAAAGGCACAAACCTCACAGTAACCCTTTGGGACCTGCTCTGTGCCAGTAACTGGTTCTGTTATCATACTGGATGATGAGGTTCCAGAAGGCACTACATTGCCTGCGTTCTGGGCACTCTGACAGGGGTTGACAGCGGCTATGTAGGTTGTCTCCCCGGGGGATAACACTTTCTCATGAACCTGACAGGCTGTGAGTAACCCTTTCCTCTCCCTCTGACAAAATGTGGATACTACTTTCTCACCATCCTGACAGGCTGTGGGTACCGCTCTCCCACCACCCTGACAAGCTGTGGGTACCACTTTCCCACCATCCTGAGAAGTTGTGGGTAATACATTTCCCTCACCCTAACAGGCTGTGGGACACTTTCCCACCATCTTGAAAGCCTGTGGATAACACTTTCTCATCACCCTCACAAGATGTGGGTAACACTTTTCCCTCAGCCTGACAGGCAGTGGGACACACTTCCCATCATCCTGCCAGGCTGGGGATACAACTTTCTTCGCCTCTCCTGATACTTCTGGAGTAGTGCTAATCATCGGGCAACTACAATCAGCCATGTCACAGTCCATCGTGACACTGGTCAGCGGCACGCAACCACATTCTCAATGATCCCTGTGCCTGTCCCCATTCTCCCCTAATACCTCAGGAGCAGTGCTAATCATGGAGCAGCTACTACTGGCCATGTTACAGTCCGTCGAGACACTGGTCAGCTGCACGGGACCACCTACTTCATGATCCATGTGCCTGTTCCCATCGCCCTTAGCACAGCAATGCCAAGAGTGTGCAAAGCAGTCATCAAAGCAAAAGGTGGCTACAATGAAGAACCTAGAATATAAGACATATTTTCAGTTGTTTCACACTTTTTTGTTAAGTATATAATTCCACATGTGTTAATTCATAGTTGTGATGCCTTCAGTGTGAATGTACAAGTTTCATAGTCATGAAAATAGAGGAAAATCTTTAAATGAGAAGGTGTGTCCAAACTTTTGGTCTGTACTGTACATGTAATGGAGAATCCCTTCATGGAAGCAGTTGCCAAGTAAACTAGGAGTGTGAATGCATGTTTCCTCACTTGATTAGGAAGTTGCATAAAGACTGAAACTAAGAAAAGTTTAGTTTGCTTACACAGACAGAATGCATTAAACACAAATCCTACCAAACCAAGGGGGGGGAGAGAATGCAAGATGTACTTGACTAAATATTTAAGAATTAATAATTATCTTTGAGCTTGAATTGTTTATGAATTGCAAAAGCCAACATTTACATTAAAAATATAAAAGCCCAAAATAATTAAGAAACCCCTGAGCTTACATTTCTTTAAAGCAGTTTGTTGGATGATAGGATAATATCATGGGTACTGGCTGGGTTGACTTAATAGGGGAGTTGTATCTGTTTAATGAAGACAATAGGGCAAAGGCTTAATGAAGGGCTGGAATGATAAAAAGAGCTTGTTGGATAAAGGGTGCATCAAGTTAAAGAAGTTGTACCAAATTTGGAAGCCATTTCCTATTCATGGAATAGTGAACAAATTCTTGATTGCTGGGGATTTGACCACTGAGACTCTCACCCATCCTGAAAACGGGATTCTGAAAAGCATCAGCTCCATTCATTCTAAATGGGAACACCAAAGATAGCAGTGTTCTGCGCTTGGCTGGTGCCTTGCACTTCCACTGAGAATGCATAGAGAATGCTCAACCTTCGTTCCGACGGACTGTTCTCATGATTGGTGGGGGTCCCAGAGGTCTCACTTCCAGCAATCGGGAAGTTATTCCTTATCTGGTGGATACGAGATAGATTCCAAAATTGCTACAACCCCTTTAAACATATTTATTATGTGATCAGCTTTAGATTCTATATATTTTATTTTACTCTGTCATTGTTTTATATATATGATGTGCTATATTGTAGCAGAGCACAATGGAACAATAGAACACAGCCCATAATAGAGCAGTAGAACACAGCCTATAACTGCAACTGTTTAATTATTTATGATGTACTCTATTGATTATTTATTAAAGTGCTCTCTTGTGACAGCTTTTTCATACACAAACCAACAACCAAAACCACCCTGCAACGGTAGCAATCATGGCGCATAACGGGTACAGATAAATAACAGACTATTCCCAGTCCCCTAAAAAAAGTTAATAATTAGACAATCTTCATATTGGGTAGCAGTCAGAAGTCCTATCTAACAAGAGTATCACACTAATATAGCTTCTGCATCAAATTATCCAACAGAAGAAATAGCATTGCCTGCCCTTTTGATTCTGCCAATACAGAATGTAAAAAGGTGAAGGATATTGCTGAGAGGGTTAAACGATTACAAATCTGTTCATTGTGAAATAATAATTCAATAATAGAAGACATCTGAAATGGGCTAAGTACATTTTTAAGGCACTAAACCAAAATTGTTCTGCCATTAGACTTCCATAATAATGTGCTCAAGTCATTTCACAGCCAGTGACATTTCCAGTTAGATAAATGACTTTAGGAAATTCCAAGTAACAAGATCTTAGATACAGTTATTCTGGAATAGGAAACTGATAACGTTTTAGCAATATTAGGTTATGGTAGGTGGGATAAAAGTTTCTTTACACTGCTAAGAAGTAAAATATGTGATATTTTGTGTGCCCTATTTCACAGTGAAAGCTAAGTGACTCCATTCTCTTCAGACATCCTCGGTACAGGAAATATGTTTCTTGTTTAATAAGGAATAAAACAATTAATTGCTATAATGATCTTTTAATTATGAACCTGTTTCCTGCACTGAGCAATGCAGAACAATTCATCCAAAATACTTAATATCCCTATTACTTAGTTATTTTATACCTGATTTCAATTATAAGTGACTTCTCACCAGCCCCCTTTAATGTAATCCCGGTCCCTGAAATATCAATTGATTCATTATTGATGATATTCAGTAAGGGTCCCATTACAGAAGTTCCAATTCCCACCACAAAAAAAAATAATAATAATATTTGGCGGGGTCACAGAAGGGCATTAATCACAACTTTATAGCCCTTACAAAGTAATGTTGCTCCTATTGAAGCCTCTTGGTGCTCCCATGCACTAAGATACCCCTTTCATGGTCCCCATAAAGTATGATGCCAAGAAAAGTGCCCCCAAGTACAGCACAATATGACACCACCTGTGAATTCCTCAAAGTACCCTTTACGTGCACAGTATAATGACCCTACAGTACCCCTCCCCAGGAAAGTGTGATACGTCCACAGTGAGACTAGCACAGTATGTTGGAATCCAGAGTTTCCCACACAAAGTATGATGGCCCAGACTCAGCCCACCGCACAATATGATGGCCTCCACACAGCCCTTTATACAATATAATGGCCTTCCATACAGTTTAATTGCTCCACACCGCTCCACACAGTCCGTATGATGGCCCCCAACACAACCCTCTACACTGTATAATGGCCCGCACACGCTATAATTGCCTCCATTAGCACTCCAAATAGTATAATGTTCCTCCATATAGCCCTCCAAATAGTATAATGGGCCCCGACATAGCCATTCAAACAGTATAATGGACCCTCACAATGACCTCTCAAAAGTATAATGGCCCCCCATACATCCCTCCAAACAGTATAATGGCCCCCACACAACTATCCACACAGTATGATGGACCAACACAACCCTCCCCACTGTATAATGACTTGCATACAGTATAATGGCCCCCACTAGTCCTCCAAACAGTATAATGGCCCCCACATAGTCCTCCAAACAGTATAATGGCCCCACATAGTCCTCCATACAGTATAATGGCCCCAACAATGGACTCATTGATTTAAAAAACAATGTTTACCTCTCTCCATTTCCCTGCTGCTCCAGTCTCTGTTGTGATGCACAGGGAGAATGATGGAGGCGGGAGCTTTCAACTGTATCTGCATCCAAATTATTATGACAATTGAATTTAAGTGTCATAAAAATGTAGTTTTTTGTTTTTTTTCAAATAAACTCATGGATGGTATTGTGTCTCAGGGCTCCTATGATCACTTAAATCAATTTAAAATATCTGTGATAATTAGTTTGCCAGGTGAGCCCAATTAAAGGAAAGCTACTTAAGAAGGGCATTCAACATTATTATGCAGGCCACAGGTTTCAAGCAATATGGGAAGAAAAAAGGATCTCTCTGCTGTTGAAAAGCGTCAAATAGTGCAATGCCACACTCCAAAGACATACAGATAGGGAATCTAGACAGTGCCGATAATGTCTGTAAATTGTCTGAACTGTAAAGCGCTGCGGCATATGTTGGCGCTATATAAATAAAAAGATTAGTATTATTATTATGCCTTGGACAAGGTATGAAAACATTAACTATTTCACGAAAACTTAAGAGTGATCATCGTACTGTGAAGAGATTTTTGGCTGATACAGAGCACAGACAGGTTTTTGCAGATAAAGGCATAACGAGGAAGGTTTCTGCCAAGTTAATCAAATTAAGAAAGCAGCTACTACAATACCATTACAAAGAGCAAATAGGTACTGGTGCCTCTGGAGTCCCGTAAACCTCAAGGTGTAGGATCCTCCAGAGGCTTGCAGTTGTGCATAAACTTACTACTCGGCTACATCTAAACAGTGTTCACAAGCAGAAAGGGATGCAATGGGTTCAGACATAAATGAAGACTAATTTTAAAACAGTCGTGTTTACTGATGAGTGCCGTGCAACCCTTGATGGTCGAGATGAAAGGAGTAGTGGATTGTTGGTGGATGGCCACCATGTCCCAACAAGGCTGCAACATCAGCAAAGACGTGGCAGAGTCATGTTTTTAGGCCTGAACCATGGTGAGAGAGCTGGTATGCCCCTTTAGGGTCCCTGAAGGTGCGAAAATGACCTCAGCAAAGTATATAGAGTTTCTAACTGACCACTTTCTTCCATGGAACAAAAAGAAGAACCGTGGCATCCATAGCAAAATAATCTTCATGCTGACAATGCAGCATATCATGCTACAAAGAATACCTCAGAGTCATTGGCTGGTATGGGTATAAAAGGAGAGAAACTAATGGAGTGGCCACCATCCTCCCTGACCTCAACCCTAATGAGAACCTTTGGAGTAGCCTCAAGCAAAAGATCTATGATTGCGGGTGGCAGCTCACATAAGAACAGCAGTTCTGGAGACTATTCTGACATCCTGCAAAGAAACTCAAGCAGAAACTATCCAAAAACTCAGAAGTTCAGTGGATGCAAGAATTGTGAAGGTGATATCAAAGAAGAGCTCCTATGTTACATATAACTTGGCCTGTTAAGATGTTTTTGATTGTGAAAGCTTTTGATTTCGGTAAATGTGACTTCTTAATGCTGCATATTCAACAAATGACCATTTCAGTTCTTTACAACCTATAAAATGTTTGGAAATTGTGTTGTGCATAATAATTTGGAACAGTGCATTTTTTTTTTTTTTTTTTAGTTTTAAAAATAAATTCTGTTATTGTGAGGTTTGTCCAATAAAATCTGAATTATACCCTAATGGTTGATGATTTGAACATTGTACTGATTCATTTGCATCGACCATTTAGGAAAATAAGAGAAAAAAAGCATTTGCATTATAATTTGGAATGCAGTTTATACAATCACTATGCAAAACAGTACATGCAAAAGATATACATTTAGATAGATAGATACATAGACAGATAGATATGTAATATCAGGCATACTGTATATGGTAACTACATAATTCAGATATGGTAACTACATAATTCAGATTGGAGTGTCTTGGAGTGGCAGAAGGTAAATAAAAACTGTTTTTAGTATTTGTATTTACTTTAGGGTTAACCTTAATCCTGATACATTTTTGTGGGTTTAGGGTTCTTGCTAAGGCCTACCCTGTCCATGTTGCAATCTCTGTCCCTATTGATTTATGAAATAAAAATTAAAATTAGGTCACTCCTTAAGTCACAGTGTGTTGTTTGCTACTTTGAGATCCTGAAGTGATCTCTTTCATAAGGGCCTTGTCTCTTCTTCTGTTACTGTTGCTACATGTCAAGAATTTTAGTCTACATGGGCTAAGTCAGAATGGTGGGGTTCCCTGAAGCATCTTTTTAGTCACTGACCAGTGTCTACTAGTGATGAGAGAGCATGCTCGCTACTGCTCGGTGCTCGCCCGAGCATCTCTCTGCTCGAGATGCTCGGCGCTCGCCGAGTATTTCCGGGTTGCTCGGGCGGGAACTTGGGTCCCCTCCCTGCATGTTTGGTGCTCTTTAGAGCGCCAATGAACATGCAGGGATTGCCTGCCATGCACTGTAATGCCATAGCCATGTTGGTTGTGGGCATTATAGTGATTGGCTGGCCGCACAGCGTCATCAGGTCTATATCAGACCTGGCGCCGCCATGCTCATTACAGTTACTCCGCATCAGACAATGTAGGGAGAGCTGCTGCTGTGTCAGGGAGAGATTTGATTGTGTATTAGGTAGTGTAGGGAGAAAAAACGTATATTACACATATCCATCTTAACAAACAGTCCTTCTGAGGACGAATCCATCTGCAGAGATATCAGGACGGCAGGGTGTATAGGCAGGCGGTGTATATAGCAGACTGCAGTGCATATAGCACAAGAGGCTCCATTCCAATTCTGCCTTCTGCTGCTGTAAGATATTTCTATACAAAGGCCCAGGTCTCAGGGGCCAGGAATAATTTTCTTTGGATCTTAATCCTCATTATTTGCTTAAAAAGCAATCCAGAGAACACAATTTTTTCTGCGTCATTAGCTTGTTGGCACTGCAGAATACAGCCAGGTCCTTTCCATATTAGAGCGCTAGAAATCCAGCTATTTAAAACTGTGTTTTCTCTGTCAAACGGATAACATATACGTTGTCAGAAAATACTGCCATTTCTGGCCTCCATTAAAAATTTCCTTCAGTGTGTCATTGAAGCAATTCACAGCAGTTTGCTGATCAAACTACTTACCTACAGGGCAGGTATTTAAAACTCTGTTTTCTCCGTCACACGGATCACAAGTTCACTCCAAATTCAGTCATTTGTAGTGAGCGTGGAAGATACTATCCTCCATTTAAAATGGGCAAGGCACGTGGCAAGGGACGGGGAACTGAACGTGATGGTAATGGTGCATGCAGAGGCCGAGGACAAGGCCGTGGGCAAGCCGAAATTGTGCCACAACAAACACCCACATATTCTCTCCTGACCTTCCTGTCCCAATTTCTAGGGGACCGCAGCACACCACTATTGAACCCAGAGAAGTGTCAAAAGGTTGTTGGTTGGATAGCGGATAATGCTTCCAGTCACTTAGCCACCACCACCACCACCCTGTCTTCCACACGGTCAAGTCTCAGTAGCCATGAGTCTGGACCGCATATTCCTCACCCTGATCCTCCTTCCTCCCACCATGCCGAGTACCCAGAGACAACTGATCCCACACTTTGACACTCTGAAGAGCTGTTCACTTTTCCATTTATAGATTCGGGCCTCTCGCCCGGTCCACTTGAAGTGGGGCAAGATGAGATCGCGTGTAGCGATGCCCAAATATTTGAGCAGCCACGGTCACACGAAGGCGATGGTGGGAAAGTGTCACAAGAGGTGGACGATGATGAGACACAATTGCCAGAAAGTCAGGAGGAGGACCAGGGTGCGAAAGTGGAAGACGAGGTGGTGGATGATATAGTAACTGACCCAACTTGGCAGGAGGACATGCAGAGCGAGGACAGCAGCACACAGGGGGAGGGAGGCAGAGCACCCCAACAGGCAGGAAGTAGCAGTGTGCTGGCCGCAGACAGAAGGCAGGCAACCGTTCCCCGTAACACCAACACGAAGGAAGTTGCCAGTACAACTGTTAGGTCTGTTAGGTCTTCCCGAGTCTGGTTGTTTTTTAAAGACTCTGCCGATAACCCCAAAAAGGCCATTTGCACCACCTGCCAGGCCACCATCAGCAGGGGTGGCAAAACGACCAGCATGACCACCACCAGCATGATCAGGCACATGGCATCAAAGCACCCGACTTTGTGGGCCGAACCCCAAGGTCCAGGAACAGTGTCTGCGGGTAGCACCATTGCTCCTTCCACTGTTGTGCATGCAAGCCTATCCCCTGTCCATGGTGAATGCGAAGACACCTCCTGCCCTGCACCTGTCGTTGCACACTCTCAAGTAGCAGCATCAGAAAGCACGTCCATGTCCTTGTCCCAGCGCAGCGTTCAGTTGTCCATACTCGAGTCCTTGGAACGCAAGCGCAAATATGCAGCCAACGCCCCACAGGCCACACTACTAAATTCTCACATTTCATGACTGCTTGCGCTCGAATTCTTGCCTCTTAGGCTCGTGGAGACGGAAGCATTCCGCAACCTGATGGCGGCGGCCGTCCCTCGGTACTCGGTCCCCAGCCGCCACTATTTCTACTGGTGTGCCGTCCCCGCATTACACAAGCACGTGTCCCAAAACATTAGCCGTGCTCTCAACAACGCAGTTACCGGTAAAGTCCACCTTACCACGGACACGTGGACAAGTGCTTGTGGGCAGGGATGGTACATCTCGCTGACGGCACACTGGGTTAACATAGTGTCAGCCGTGACCCAGTCGGACCTTGGGACGGAACACGTCCTCCCGACGCCAAGGTTTGCGGGCCCTAGGTCAATCAGGGTTGCCCCCACGGTCTACAGCTCCTGCACCTCATCCTCCTCTTCAGCCTCCATCTCCGAAATGACCACATCAGTCACAAGCTGGAAGCACTGCAGCAAGGCCAAGCGGCAACAGGCTGTGCTGAAGCTAATATGCTTAGGTGAAAAAACGCACAATGCTGAAGAGTTGTGGACAGCTCTGAAAGAGCAGGCAGATCTGTGGCTCACACCGCTGAACCTACAGCCAGGCATGGTCGTGTGTGACAATGGCCGGAACCTGGTGGCGGCTCTGAGGCGAGGCGAGCTCACACACGTACCATGCCTGGCCCATGTGCTTAACCTCATGGTTCAGTGGTTTCTCAAATCCTACCGGGAGCTGCTGGATCTGCTTGTTAAAGTACGCCGCCTGTGTGCACATTTTAGAAAGTCAACTACAGCTTCCGCCGCCCTTGCAGTGTTTCAGCAGCGTTTGCAGCTTTCGGCTCACAGACTGGTGTGTGATGTCCCCACACGTTGGAACTCTACCCTGCAGATGTTGGGAAGGATTTGTGAGCAGAAGAGAGCAGTTGTTGAGTACCAGTATCAACAAGGCCGTCGGTATTCAGTTCAGACTCCACACATAAAACCTCAGTAGTGGATATGGATGTCAGACATATGTACCATCCTCCAAAACTTTGAGGACTCCACTAAGATGGTGAGCGGCGATGACGCCATAATTAGCATCACCATCCCACTTCTCTGTCTTCTGAAACGCTCTCTGCTCACAATCAAAGAGGATGCATTGCAGGCGGAGCACGATGAGATGGAGCAAGGAACCATAGAGGGTGATTACACACAGCCAAGCCTCATCTCATTCCAACGTGGATTGGGTGACAATGAGCAAGAGGAGGAGGAAGGACAGGAGCTAGTTTTATGCACTGTAGACGGCACTACCTGCACAGCTGTCATACCGTCTGTTCAGCGTTGATGACCAGAGGACAGAGAGGAGGAGGAGGAGAGCATGGTCAGTCATCCTCTTGGTGAGGACACGGAAGTCTTGCCTGTTAGTAGTCTGGCACGCATGGCTGAGTTTAAGCTACGCTGCCTTTCCCATGACCATCGCGTTCTCAAAATTTTGGGTGACAGTCATTACTGGTTGGTGACCCTTCTAGACCCACACTACAAGGAGAACTTTATATCTCTTATTCCTGAGGCGGACAGGTCTACAAAAATGGGGCAGTACCAGAAGGCCCTTGTT
The DNA here is from genome assembly GCF_046119375.1 of Phyllobates terribilis. Taxonomy (NCBI): domain Eukaryota; kingdom Metazoa; phylum Chordata; class Amphibia; order Anura; family Dendrobatidae; genus Phyllobates; species Phyllobates terribilis. Next base: position 868,491,750 of record NW_027362762.1, read on the forward strand.
GCGGAACTATTAAAAAAAATCCCACCTGAAAACGGTGGCGGCAGAGGGCACACTTCGCTGGACAACCAAGGAGTACAGGCGAGAGAGACACAACTTCAATCCAGGAGAGGCAGCGGAACACTGTCAAAGTTCTGGGAGAGTTTTCTCAGATCCTCCCATCGCACAGGCCCTGAGGCACGGGGTACTCTCACAAGGAGTGCAAAGTTTGAGAAGATGCTGAGGGAGTACCTAGCCAACCGTACCAACGTCCTCTGTGATTCCTCTGTGCCTTATAATTATTGGGTATCCAAGCTAGATACGTGGAATGAACTGGCTCTCTATGCCTTGGAGTTCCTGGCCTGCCCTGCCTCCAGCGTTTTATCAGAGTGGGTTTTTAGTACCGCTGGTGGAATTATAACTGATAAGCGCATCCGCCTGTCAACTGAAAATGCTGACAGGCTGACTCTTATAAAAATGAACAAGGGCTGGATTGGGCCAGACTTCTCAACACCACCGAATGATAGCAGCGTAACATAAACTCAAATCCAGTGTCTTTTCTTGGGAGGTGTATTCCCATGCATCTTTTCACACCCACCCATGGGTATATGCTTCCCGATTTTGTCTATTTGCTCTTGTCCTCCTCCTTCTCCTCATCCTCCACCACCATATCACCAGGGTGACCGTGGTCCGTGATGCAACACCCACATAATTTTTTTAAAGGCTGTTAATGATGCCAGTGAAACATTTTTTTATACAGTATGTTCATGTATACCCCCCATGGGCATTACAAGTATAGGAGGCCCGCTCCTTTCTAATGGGAACATTTTTTTATGAGGCCCTCCTCCACGTCTCTTCCAAGGGGCATTGAAGTGCCTCCAAATTTTTGGCAGCCCTTGCATTCACTGCATAGGCCAACACAATGGGAGACTCTCTCCTTTTTAATGGGAATTTGTCCTTACTGTGGTCCTGCTCTGTGTGTCTTTAAATTCTTAGTGGGGTTTTTCCTAAAATTGGTCAGCCGTTGGACTCACTGCATACCCTATAACTGTATACCAGACCCTCTCCTTTCTAATGGGAACATGTCGTACCTTGTTACTGTGGCCCTGCCCCGTGTGTCTTTAAATTCTTAGTGGGGTTTTTCCTAAAATTGGTCAGCCGTTGTACTCACTGCATAACCTATAACTGTATAGCAGACCCTCTCCTTTCTAATGGGAACATGTCGTACTTGTTACTGTGGCCCTGCTCCGTGTGTCTTTAAATTCTTAGTGAGGTTTTTCCTAAAATTGGTCAGCCGTTGGACTCACTGCATACCCTATAACTGTATAGCAGACCCTCTCCTTTCTAATGGGAACATGTCGTATCTTGTTACTGTGGCCCTGCTCTATGTGTCTTTAAATTCTTAGTGGGGTTTTTCCAAAAATTGGTCAGCCGTTGTACTCACTGCATACCCTATAACTGTATAGCAGACCCTCTCCTTTCTAATGGGAACATGTCGTACCTTGTTACTGTGGCCCTGCTCTATGTGTCTTTAAATTCTTAGTGGGGTTTTTCCCAAATTTTGGCAACCCTTGCAGTCACAGCATGGGCATTACCACTATAGGAGACCCGCTCCTTTATAATGGGAACATTTTTTTTTACTGAGACCCTCCTCTATGTCTCTTCAAAGGGGTATTGGGTTGCGTCCAAATTTTTGGCAGCCCTTGCAGTCACTGGATATGCAATAACAGTATAGGAGACCCACTTGTTAATAATGGGAACAACAAAGCATAGCCAGCTGATGGCTCTCTAACAATAGCTACGGCCGACTGCTGGCCTTTTAAGAATAGTAAGGGCTGTCTGATGTCCCTGTAAAAATAGGCTTTATGACTTTCAGAGTCCCTCCATCATAAATAAAAAAGGATGTGTCTGATGATGTGTCATACACTACATTGCCAGATAAGGTTGTAAAATGTTAAAATGACATTTCCCGGTGAATGCATTTGTCTTAAAAAATAACCTCAATGTAATCACATTGTTCAGCTCCAGCACCTCCTCCTCCATCTCCGAAATGATCACATCAGTCACAAGCTGACAGCACTGCAGCACTGCCTTAGCCAACTGGCAACAGGCTGTGCTGAAGATAACATGCTTAATGCTTAATTGCCAAACCGCCCAGCGCTGCAGAGTTGTTGAAAGCTGTAACACAGCAGCCTGATCTGTGGCTCTCACCGCTGAACATACAGCCAGGCATGGTCGTGTGTGACAATGGGCAGAACCTGGTGACGGAGAAATGGCAGCCGGGGTAGGTACGGTTTCCCTCTATGCCAGTCCTTTCACCGAGCTAAAGAATATGGCTGTGGTGAAATACAAATCCCACTGAGAAGCTTATTCAGATTGAAAAACATTGTGCCCACCAGAGGATTTGATTCTGTGGGCTAACCTTTCTCACCCGCTAAAGAGCCCCATAGCAGCTGCAAAGTTAGCGCTATCATGAACTCTCCTGAGGTAGAAGCCAAGGCACACCAGAGGATTCTCTGGTGGGACAGTCCAACTCTGCTGAGAAGCAGTCCTGGCTAAGAAAAATGTGTGGGAAGGTTCCCGGACAGTCTATGGCTGCTTTTTTACTGAGGAGGAAACACACGCAAACATGGGGAGAACATACAAAGTCCTTGCAGATGTTGTCCTTGCTGGGATTTGAAACCAGGATCCCAGCGCTGCAAGGCTTCAGTGCTAACCACTGATCCAATGTGCTGCCGTTCACTCTCTAATATCTAACAGGCTGGATACACTTGCACCTACTGCCACTCTATCTTCAGCTCCTTTGTGATAAAATGTATTTGGGCAGCCACTCAGTCTACCAAATAAAATTCCTGAGAAGGAAATTGGGGATGGCTTCGCTACTGGTACTGGGGGCAGTGCTAATACCATGGCGTCGTACCATAGTTTGCTGGAAATCTTCCAGGCTGGTAGGAGGCAAGCAAATTCCCACAGAAAAGTACCAGCAGTAATGTTCAGGCCACATTTCAAGTGCAAGCAGCTTTAGAGGACTTCCTGGGAGAAATGACACGCAGGGTACATACGGTTTCCCTCTATGCCAGTCCTTTCACCGAGCTAAATACAACTCTCAGCAAAAAAAGTTGTGGACTGGCTCCGTACCGTCCCTGGCCACATTCACCTGTCCACGTGCTTGTGGTTAGGCAGTCCTTCCCAGTAAGTGCACTGGGGAGGGCACGGGTAATGTTTTGGGACCCGTGCTTGTGGAAGGCGGAGGCGATACCAGGAAATATAGTGGCGACTGGGGACCAAGTATGGACGCCCGGCCGCCGCCGGCATGAGGTTGTGAAAAGCTTGCGCCTTCACGAGCTTAAAAGGCCATATTTCAAGGGCAAAGAGCTGCCCAGAAATCTGGCAGTTTAGTGTTGCGGCCTGTGGGTGGGTGGGTGGCTGGCTGCATACTTGCATGAGGTTGTGAAAAGCTTCCGCCACCACGAGCCTGAAAGGCCACATTTCAAGTGCAAGCAGCTGTCAAAAATTTGTCAGTATAGTATTGCAGCCTGTGGGTGGGTGGGTGGCTGCCTGCATACTTGCGCTTGCATTCCAAGGAATGGGGTAGGGACAACTGAATGCTGCAGTGCTACAAGGATGTGGATGGTGATTGTTGCAAGTCTGCAATGACAGGTGCATGGCGGGAGGCATCTTCGCATGCGCCAAGGATCACTTATGATGGGCACACTTTTAGGCAGTGACCTGGGAGTCAGAGATGCCTTCAGAGGTCTTCCCCATGCTGTTCCCATGTCTTTTCAGCACTGTATGCATGTGTCTGATGATGTGTCACACACCACATGGCCAGATAAGGTTGTAAAATGTTAAATTGACATTTCCTGGTGAATGCAATTCAAAAGTGCAAAAACTCATCAAAAACGCTACGTGTGAACATAGTCCAAGTTGTGGAGGAGTATTTTTGTTTTTGGTTATTTATTTTGCCTTATATACAGTACAAGTCATTACCCTGCAAAGGATGTTCCTTAACATATTTCCCAGGAAAATCCATTTTGGTTTTGTTTTTGTATGTTTTATTGTGAGTCCGTAAAAGTGGTGTAATACTCTGACCACGTTGCTGAAAGCAGTGATCTGGGAGTCAGAGATGCTTCCAGGGGTCTTCCCCATGCTGTTCCCATGTCATTTGAGCACTGTTCCCATCGATTTGGGCAATTTTTAGGCCCTCTGCAGACCGCCGGGGGGAGCCGCCTGAAAAATGCTCGAGTTTCCCATAGACTTACATTGGGCTCACTGCTCGGGTCGAGCAGCCGAATATTCCAATTTGCTCGCCCCGAGCAACGAGTACCCGAGCATTTTACTGCTCGCTCATCACTAGTGTCTACATCTAAGTGATTTAGGACTATGCCACTTGGCCATCTTTCAGGTCTACAGGATAACTAGACTTAAAGTATCAGCCCCAATTATCCTATATACTCTCCCATCTTCTCATTTCCCCATTCACATTACAGAGAGAGACAGAGAGTGTGAGATGCTACCTGCTTAAATCAGTGCCGATGTGAAGAAAGGGCTCTCCTTTCCCATCACGTTTTCTTTACAGTCGCTCAGAATGATGTAGCAGATGAATATAGGAAGAGGCATAACTTGGATGGTCTTGGTTCATGCTGATCATGGTGCAGACTCAGCTTTTGAGTCCAAGCTACCACCCTGACGGTGGTTCGTGGTCATAACCTGCTTACTATAATGTGGTATTATTTCACAGGGCCTGAAGGGGTTAAAGGAATGTTACTGTATTTTTTTACAATGATAATGTTTGATTCCATTATTGTACATTTATAAATCATTGCACCCGAGAAATCTTTTTATATTCTTGTTGTCTTATGCAAATGTATAGACTATGAACAAAGCGTTGTGACCGGGTCATGATTGCCACTGCTAAAATGTACTTTTATTCAAATATATAAACAAAATAAAACAATCTTTGTCTTGGCTAAAACAAACTCCAAAAGCCGTATTTACATACACGTATTCATCGAAAAGCAAAAGATCTTACTTTCTGCACATATTTTAAAAGACATTGATATTTCAAAGAGAACTAACATTGCTTTATTCAGCTGAGCTATCAAAGCAGACTCCCTCCAGGAGGTGAACATTACCAGTACACACACCTTACATCTAAAGCAAATGCCTCGTCTCTTCAATGTTCTACAAGTTTTTCCCCAGGCAAGTTCTGCCATTATGACCTTATCGCTACACAGTATATAAAACTCCTGGCACATTTAGCAGCATCATTCTATGTTTTTAGACGTCGGTAAAATCAACACAGCGTGTCGGAAACAAATATATAAAGTGTTTTATCAAACAAAATAATCAGAAAGGTTTAAAATTTATAATGAAAGTTTTGAAGGATCAGAACTAGACTACAGCTCGATAATATTGTGTTTTCTTACATGAAAGGGCACACTGAAGGTGCCGATTCTCCTTGCCGAGATCCAGCTAGTAGAGTGGGTAATGCATCTTAGGACAAATTATGAAAAACAATTATCACCCAGAAGGAAAAAATTCTGTGTCCTTATTGTTATCTATAGGTGAGCAACCTATAAGTCAATGTCTGATCCTACAAGAAAGCTGAAATGGTCCAGTAAGCTCAAAACGGGCTTCCACAGCCAGACTTTGCTCTGGCCACACTATTTAGCAGAATGTACGGAGCTTTGTGATCTTCAACCTTTAACTTGTATACATGGATGTGGACTTAGCTGCTGGGGCTTCCAGGTTTGGAAGATGCATGGTAATTGGTAACCCATAACAAGACAGTGACAAATTTGGAGTTCAAGGACAAAGTTAGGGAATGTGGGTCTGAATAATGCGAAGCCAGGTAGAAGAATAACACAAATGATGGGTCAAACAGTCCAAGGTCAAATCAGAGTGGCAGACAAAGGTTTGATCCAGAAGAGAGGTCTACTATAGCTGGGTCAAAACTCAGAATAACAATCTAAATAATTAGAATAGAGCAGTGAGACTCAAAAGAACTCAAATAAGTTATGTGAAGGTATAATGTTAGGCTAGGAGCCTATAAATAGAAAGAATCCGGCACTTGAATGGGGGTTGTGTTTTTGAAATCAGATGAAAAATGAATTATGTGGTCCAAACTGTGTGTACAACATGTGACGTTTTTGTCTTACATATTGTTAGAGTCTGTTTCTTAGGGACCATCCGCCATTTTGTTGTGGTTTTCTGGCTGTTGTTTTTTTTCCCCTGGTGTTGGTTTTGACTAAGGTCTGGTGATTGTATCACCCTTTATTACCCAGCACCTGCCTCCTAGTCCTTGCCGGACAACCATCCTCGAGATTTCTGGCTAGGAGGTTTGGTAGTAGTACTTTCTGTGTTTAGTTTTGTGCAGTTCTTGGATCCTCTAGTTCTGCCTGCTGAGATTCCTGTATTCCCTTTTTCGTTTCTGCAGCTTCCTCTAGTTTCCTGCTAGGGGGTCACCTGTTTGTTTTTTCCCAGTCCTTAGTTCTTTCAGGGTCTCCTTTCCCTCTTCCTTTAGGTCTTCTTTTGAGTTTAGTCTAGGAAAAGTCGGTGGGTCTATTCGCTAGGAATAGGTCGCCCACTCCACCGTAGGGCTTCAGTCTAGTCCTAGTGCAGGGACAGCTTTTCCCTCTCCTGCCCTAGTGCTGAGTTGCAGTTCGTAACACATAGACCTTTTTCAAACATGCCCACTGATGATCCTGAGAGAGCCTGTTGAGGGTAAAATGTATGGCATCCTTCAGATAGCATGTTGAAGAGGATTCAACAGGGACTGACCATCGAGGCATGGGTGAGAGAACAAGGTGCGAAATTAGGTAATGCGACCTCCGTTGCTTGGGGTGCAGAGCCTAGGAGTATACTCAGAGACGTACAGCCCATAGCACAGACCATGCCGCCAGTATCGTGCCCATGTGCTGAGTGTCACTGCCCCATCCAACCCCCCCTCCCTTTCATCGCAATTTCAACAATATTTGCATCTGTCGAATACAGATACCATTGAATAGAATGGTGCAGGAGGGAGCCATCAGCATCTTGCTGCACTGCTCTGCCTGTGCATCTTAGTGACGTCACTACATGACGGGGCCTCAGTTGGCTCAGTGCACTGACCGGAGCCGACATCGGGGAAACAGCAAAAGGTGAGTATTTTTTTTTTTGGTCAGTACATGTGGGGAACATGATGCCCTGTGGGGGCATCAGAGTGTGTGTATGTGGTGGGAGGCTGTAGGGATATCAAACTGTTTGTGGGGGTTCCCATACTGTGTTGGTGTCTGTGGAGGCCATTATACTGAGTGGAGGACTCTGAGGCCATCATATTGTATGTTGGGATGTGAAAGCCCTCACTGTCTGTGGGATCTGTGGGGGACATCATATTATGTGTGGTGCTTTCATAGTTTGTGGGGGGCTGTCGGTAACATTATACTGTGTGTGAGTGCTCTCACAACGACTGCGGGATCTGTTGGGGACATCATATTGTGTGTGGACCGTCATGCTGTGTATAGGGGTTGTGGGGCTTTCATGCTATATATATTTATGGGAATTGTGAGCCCATCATACTGTGTGGGAGCACTTTAGGGGCATCATGCTGTGAGAGGAATTATACTGTCTTGTGGTTACTGTGGGGGCATCTTAGTTTGTTCAAGGTACTGTGGTGTCCTAATAATGTGTGTGAGGGGGGACTGTGGGGGTATTTTTCAGTATGGGGGTCATTTTTTAGCACATTATACTCTATAAAGTGATTAAAGAGGTTTAGTAGTGGAAGTGGGTGAGAACCCTAAGCGGCTTCAGTGTTGGCATAATTACTGCTTACTTGCCATAATATGTGTGTCTCCTCGATTTTAAATGTTGGGAGGTATGACCTTGCCTTTTTTTTGGGGGGGGGGGCTGTGGATTGGGTGCCTAATTACGACCTTTGCTATGGGGCCGTGTGATTTCTATGTACAACTCTGGGTCTACAAGAATGAGGTTCTTTTTATCACACAATTTAATGAACATGTGCACTACATACCTCATATTTAAAGTACAGTAATCATGGTAATTATGCAGTGTAAATTATTTACTCGTTCCATGTTTGAACATATCTTAGTGCCGCCGGCGGGGTGTTCTTGCATTGTTGTGTTTGTTTCTGTTTTTGAGTGATGTGGCTCTTATCAACAAGGCAGGGAACAGATAAAAATCAATCAACACTTTTTTTTTTACATGAAATGGATTTTATATGCATAAAAAAACTATACACTGTACTTCAATAATGCTAATGCTAATAATGATAAAAAGAAATTACTCGAGGTTTTATAGTGACATCTTTTATAGTAACGTTTGCATTTACATCATTGAATTCTTGCAACTCTGTCAAAATAGTATAAGAATTTGTCATGTAATATGTTAAGGATATAACGTTTTCATCCCTTAGAAGGTTTGTCCACTACTCGGACAACCCTTTCTCAATCCCTATGTTTCCCCAACAAGTAAGATAATAACAGCTATACTCACCTCCAGTGCTGACACCATTCCAGTTGTGTCGGCACTAGCCTTCCCAAGGCTCGCGTGACATTTTTATGTCACGCGAGCCCTGCAGCCAATCAGTGGCCTCTTCAATTTCGCCTCCTTCAGGCAAATGAAACATTTGGAGGAAGCCAGAGTTGCAGCTGCTCTCTCACTTCCTCCAGATGTCAGTTTTCCAGATGTCAGTTTTGTGCAAAGGAGGGTAGAATGCAGAAGGCTCTGATTGGCTGTGACGCGCCCCCTGGGCGGTGGGGTACTCGGTAGCCGGGCCAGTCGATGCTGGGGGATGTCACGGTGGCAGTGACCTGGTCTGTGACCCAGGGCGGTCAATTAAAGGGAAAGTAACAGGGGAATACAGTTTTTAGAGATAATGTTCGTGACGCCACCTGTGGTATGCGGCTATATGGGGCCGCCACTGCGGTGCAGATCCCCTGGAGCTGATGGTGACGCAGCAGAGTTGGTTCAGCTCTCCACAGGCAGAGTGAAGCTCCGGGGCAGTGTAGATGATTTGAAGAGTAGATGTTGTCGGCTGGGACAGTGTCGTCCAGGGCTGAGGGCGCAGGTAATGAACAGACAACACATTAATGGCGGTTTCCTCTTAGCTTTACTTGCGGTTTGGCAGAGCAGACCGGGGCATGGGTACTAGCTGGTAGTGGAGGTCCGGGCGGCCTGGAAGCCAGTTGGGGATCCACCTCGCCAGGTGGAGTTGTAGGCCTTCCCTCTGCTCTTTTCTCTTTGGCCCTGCTGCTTGAAGCTTTGCTGCGGCCCTCATCCCTGAGTAAAACGTCTTTTTCCTCACCCGTATGGCAGGCAGCTCAGGCCTTCCTCAAGTGTCGCTCCCATGTGGCAGTGCTGGGCCCTATGATGCTGCTGAGCAGCCGGGCATCTGGTGGGGCCAGGAGACCTGCAGTCTCCTGCCCTCCGGATTCTGCTGCTGGGCCTTCAGTGCCCCACAACCTCAGACTCCGGTGTCCGGTTCCTTTGCGCCTCTTTCTGGGGTGAGCTTGTCTACAGCTCCTTTCCCCAGGTCTTTCCTTGTCGCTGCCTTGTCTCCAACTCCTCTTACTAACCCCACCTCCAGATTCCAGTTGTCAAGGGGAGGAGCTCCCCTTTCTGCTCTGGAGCCAGGAAAGTGTTGTATGCTGGTAAACTTGATTAGGGGACCCCTCCTTGCTTCCAGACATGGCATCACCCCCTGTGAGGGAGGCAATACCACTGTGGGAACTGGACCCCTGGGGTGCCACATTCCCCCCTAGTTAAATTCAGTACTCCCGGACTGAGGACACCATTTAGAGTTAACAAATAACAACAATAACAATTGATATTACAAATAGTTTACAAAGTCTCAAAAAGGCAAAAATTGCAGAATAACAAAAACCAAACTAAACTTGGGAGCAGTCATTGCGGCGCTTAGTCTTTTTCCGGGCACTTGAAGGTTGGTTGGTGGGAACCGCCTCAACCCACTTCGTGTATCATCCCTGGGCATGGCTTCAGGGCACTCTGTCGGCGAACCTGGTTTTCGGCCACGCCTGCGGTCTATTTTCAAGGCCAACAATTAAGTTTATTCAACATTGTCCTGACCACACCTAGTCCTGTGGTCCATTTGCCCATAAATGTAATAACTATATACTATACACTTTTATTTTATTACACTTTAGTCCCTATAACGGGTGGGGAGCTGACCTATGGTACTACGGGTTGATCCACGCAATACATTTGTTGCCAGCGACCTACCCGGGTCTCTAGTGTCGACCGCTGGTGTGGTGGACTCAGTGTGGACTACACTACGGTTAGTCTGAGGTAACACCGGTAGGCTTGGTAGTCTTCTACGACTTCTTTGACTCAACATGGGTATGACAGATTCATCGCTAGCAGGGGGTAGATTCACTTGTTCCACTGCGGTTGTGGCATCTGTTGCTGGGGCCGACTGATCTCTCTGCTGTTCTAGAGTCTCTGCGGCTTCCGGTGAGGCTACTTGGGGAAAGGTCAGGACAGGTACCACGATTGCTTGGTTCACCTGCGTCCAAGACCGGGGAAATTCCCCAAGGATGGTTTGAACCGTCTCTTCCACCTTTTCTGTGTGCTGGGGGCTGTTTTGGTCTTCCTCTTGGTGTCTCAATTGATCAGGGCATATCTTCAGGTGGTCTCTTGAGACTGTCGGCGAAGTCTCTCCTCCATCTTTACTGATGAGGCATACTTTGTTGTTGTCGAAATTTGAAGGTAAGACGGTGTATGACTCAACCTCTCACTGATCATCTAATTTGTGAACTTGTCTCTTCCTTTTGAGTACCTGTTCTCCAGGTGACAAGGGAACTGCAGGTGCATGCTGATTATAAGTTCTTTCCTGTCTCTGTCTCGCCTGGGACAAACTTCTCTCTACACATTCTTGCACCTTGCAGTATTGTTGCTGCCGCTCCGTATCCCAGTCTGCATCTGGTGATGTCATCTCAGGTGTTAAAACTCCCATGTCTAAGTCAATGGGTAGCTTGCCAGGTTTTGCCCTCATCAGGTAGACGGGTGTACAGTTGGTGGAGTTCACCGGGATGTGGTTATATAGGTCCACCAAATCTGGTAACTTCTCTGGCCACAGGCTACGTTCTTCAAGGGGCAAAGTCTTCAACAGGTCTATTACTACCTGGTTCATTTTCTCGCACAACCCGTTGGTCTGGGGATGATACGGCGTCGTCCTTATTTTCTTGCAGCCATACAGGTTACAGAATTCTTGAAACACTTCTGCTTCAAAGGCTGGACCTTGGTCGGTCAGCACTCGCTCAGGGTAACCGTGCGGGCAACAAAAATGTTGTTGAAACGCTTTGGCTGCCGTCTTAGCAGTCTGATCTTTCACTGGCACTACTACCAGGAATCGGGAGTAGTGGTCTACTATGGTGAGAGCGTAGACATAGCCTGACCGGCTTCAAGTGGTTGTTTGGTTATTATGGGCTGCAGGGGAGCCCTCTGGCTATCACGGTCTTTCCGTCTCAGGTTGCATGGACCACATTCTTGACACCATCTCTCGATTGCTTTCCTCATGCCAACCCAGTAGAATCGCTCATGTAGCAGGACTTTCAACTTCTTCCACCCGAAGTGTCCTGCTCCATCATGGTACGCCTCTAAGACCATTGGCGCATCCCGCTTCGGGACTACCACCTGCCAGGCCAGTTCGTGTGTCCTGGAGTTGATGCTTCTTCGACACAGCTTTCCCTCGTAGATGAACAGCTTGCCCTTCTCCTTCCACAACTGTTGGGTCTCCTGTGGAACATCTCGATCAGGGTGTGAGTCAGCTTGTGTCAGCAACTCCTTTACTAGGTGGACAGCTGGGTCGCTGTCCTGCGTCTCTGCCCATCCATGGTGGGTCAATGGGTTAAACGTGGCCTCTCTGTTGGCAGAGCGCTTGTCCCTCACACAGTGGGAGCACTGGGTCACCCCGTGACGATGGAAAGTGGGTAGCTTTGTCTCCTCCAGCTCTTCCGGGTCTTCTCCCCCATCTGGCAAGTTGGGCATCCTGGACAGTGCATCAGCATTAGTGTTTTTATGCCCCACCCGATACTTGATGGTAAACTAGTAGTTGGACAGTCCAGCCATCCATCGTTGTTCTAGGGCACCAAGCTTCGCAGTCTCCAGGTGTGTTAGTGGGTTGTTATCCATGAAGACTGTAAATCTGAAGGAGACGAGGTAGTGTTTGAAGCGCTCTGTTACAGCCCAGACTATGGCTAAAAACTCCAACTTAAAGGAACTATAGTTGTCGGGGTTCCTTTCCGTGGGCCGGAGCTTCCTGCTGGCGTAGGCAATCACTCTCTCTCTGCCCTGCTATACCTAGGACAGCACTGCTCCCAATCCCACGTTGCTGGCATCCGTATGGAGTATAAAGGGTTGGCCATAGTCGGGGTAGGCTAGGACTTCGTCTCCAGTAAGAGACACTTTCAGTCGAGTGAAGGATTCGTCTTCTGGTTTACCCCATTTGAACGGAGGATTCGGGTTCTTGGCCTTCTTGGACTGGCCCACTAAGAGGTCCTGCATGGGTGCCGCTATCTTGGTGAAACCCTTGATGAATTTCCTGTAGTAGCCTACCAGCCCGAGGAACTTCTGCACTTTCTTGATAGTGGAGGGTCTTGGCCAGTCCTTGATCATGGTGACTTTTTCAGGGTCTGGTGCTACACCTTCGACGCTTACCACATGACCTTGGTACTGCACCTTCGGCTTCAACAGGTGGCACTTGGACGGCTTTACTTTCAGGCCATGTGCTCCAGGTTGTCTTCGTATGTCTTTGAGCAGACGATTACGTCGTCTAGGTACAGCAGAACGGTTTCGAAGTTTTTGTGTCCTAGACAACACTCCATTAACCGCTGGAATGTTCCCGGGGCATTGCAGAGCCTGAATGGCATGCAGTTGAACTCGCAGAGGCCCATTGGTGTCGTACATGCGGTCTTCACTCTGTCCGCCTCTGCCACGGGAACCTGCCAATACCCACGTGTGAGATCCAAATTGGAGAAATAGTTAGCGGATCCAAGTGCTGCTAATGATTCCTCAATTCAGGGTAATGGGTAGGCGTCCTTATGTGTAATGCGGTTAATCTGCCTATAATCAACTCACATCCTCATTGTACCATCTTTCTTTCTAATGAGGACTAATGGAGCTGCCCAGGGTCTACAACTATCTCTGATCACCCCAGCCTCCTTCATCTCCCGTAACATTCCTTTGGCACATTGATAGTGTGTTGGGGGTACAGGCCGGTACCTCTCTTTAATGGGCGGATGATTTCCTGTGGGGATATGATGTTGGACCCCTTTTACCTGCCCAAAGTCTAGTGGGTGTTTGCTAAAGACTCGTTCATATTCTTGGACCACCCGGTACACTCCATGCTTTTGGTGCAAAAGGGTGGAGTCGGTGCCTACTTGTAGCTTCTGACACCAATCCTCCATCTGCCCCTTGGAGACATTGTCTTCCACCTGTTCGGACGGAGGCAAGGGTTCCGCTGCCTTTATTGCGTTGTTACTGACAGTGAACAGCTTAGCAAGGGTGGCATACTGGGGTAAATGGACCTCTTTCTCCCCACAATTCAGGATGCGTATCGGTACTCTCCCCTTGCGGACATCGACTACCCCCCTGGCTGTCAAGATGGTGGGCCTACTATCAGAGTACACGGGTTCTACCAGGGCCTGATAATCTTGACCCCTGAGACCTATTGCTGCCCGACACCATATTAATATTTCACTCCTAGGGGGCATTGCAATGGGGAATGGATCACTCACTCTGACACTGCCGACTTCTCCACCAGACAGCTCTACCTGTTGTCTCTGTATCAGGGCTTTGATCTCCTTCTGCAGAACTCGCTGCTGACTAGAACTGGCAGTCTCTGTGACCTGTTGCAACAAAACATTAATTTCCCCAAGACAATTCTCTATAACATTGGTGCCTAAGGTTATCATAGGATGGCTTCTTCGGCGATCAATATCAACAATGATCATCCCTTGCGATAGCAATTCTACTCAGCCAACCTTTATGGTCACCTCTTTATACCCCACCTGAGGCAAGGGCTGACCATTGCTGGCAAAGATGTTAATATGTTCATCTGGACTGTGGGTAACGTCTGAATCAGTCCAGTATCGTTTATAAAGGATCGTTGTCAACTGGGAACCAGTGTCCAGCAATGCATTCATCGGGATGCCATCAAGTACGACAGGTGGGACTGGTCGTCCTCCCACGTACTTGTCTCGCCAGCTTTGTGGGCCTGGTCATCTTACTCCTGGGGGTTGGCCCTCTGCCCCAGGGGTCGCTCATTTAAACTGCACAATCTTGCGAGGTGCCCCGCCTTTTGACAGCGGCGACAGATGGGTTGTCCGTTTTGGTCGCAGCGATCGCTGTTTCTCCCTCTGGTCGGTGGAATCCCTCTCTGCCGTCGCCACGGGATGTCATCTGGACTGGAAGCCAGCTGGATCCTTTCCTTTGGAGACACTTGCATGGCCTGCACGGTTTTGGTTAGTGTAGCCACACTTTTGGTCAGCTCCTGGACCTGAAGGCGTAGGTCTGCAGATGGGTCATTATCTAGGGTCTGCGTGTCAGCCTCCACAGGTGCCGGGGAAAAGGACGCCACCTCCTGGTGGTATGTGATAGCTGGGCTCCGGAGGCATGCAGTGCCACTTAGGGTTGATTCTCGCAGCACCCGGATGGCTCGGTCTTTAAATTGCACAAAGTCCAGATCAGGGTTTTGCAGAGCCATAATGCGCAGCTGTGTCTGGTGAGCGTTAGACAGGAGCCCCTCAATAAACTGTTCAGTTAGCAATCTGTCCTCGTCTCGCACACTGTTGGAGTCTCTCTGTTTAATGGCCCGCAGTGCATCCTGCAGGTTTAGAGCATAGTCCCGTACACTGTCCTGCACCCTTTGTTTGCACCCGTAGAACTTCATTTTAATCTCTGCTGCTGTGCGAGTGTCAAAGGTATCCTTTAACATGGCCAGTATTTCCTTAACAGTGCTTTTGTCCCTGCCCGGCCAGGACTTCACCTCCCTCTGGGCTGCACCGATTAGCTGGCCTATAAGGATGCTGACTTTCTGCTCCTCAGACAGGGGGTACACTTTGAACAAACTGCGCAGTCTCTCCTCAAAGTCGCTCAGGGTGTGCGACTCCCCTGAGTACTGGGCCAACCACGCCGCCCCTGGTATATAGGGCATTGATAACGGCATCACAGTGGCGGCGGCCTCACACGCGGCTGAATCCTCTCCCATGTTGGGCATCTTACTCCCCCCTAGTGAACCTCAGCCACGTCCTGGGTTTCTGCTGACGTACCAGTATGCTGCTCTGCATGCGAGAGGGATCTCTTACCCGGCGGTTCCGGATCGGGGCCTCCTGCTTCCCCTCGGCTGATGGCAAATGACGTGATGATACAGTTCAGTAAAGTCTATGGCACACAGTACCCGGTTATACCGGGCTTCGTGAATCCTGTTCGTGACGCCAAGTATGACGCACCCCCTGGGCCGTGGGGTACTCGGTAGCCGGGCCGGTGGATGCTGGGGGATGTCACGGTGGCAGTAACCCAGTCCGTGACCCAGGGCGTTCAATTAAAGGGAAAGTAAAAGGGGAATAAAGTTTTTAGAGCTAATGTTCATGATGCCACCTGTGGTATGCGGCTATATGGGGCCGCCGCTGCGTTGCAGATCTCCTGGAGCTGATGATGACACAGCAGAGTTGGTTCAGCTCTCCACAGGCAGAGCGAAGCTCCAGGGCAGTGTAGATGATTTGAAGAGTAGATGTTGTTGGCTGGGACAGTGCAGGGCTGAGGGCACAGGTAATGAACAGACAACACATTAATGGCGGTTTCCTCTTAGCTTTACTTGCGGTTTGGCAGAGCAGACCGGGGCATGGGTACTAGCTGGTAGTGGAGGTCCGGGCGGCCTGGAAGCAAGTTGGGGATCCACCTCGCCAGGTGGAGTTGTAGGCCTTCGCTCTGCTCTATTCTCTTTGGCCCTGCTGCTTGAAGCTATGCTGCGGCCCTCGTCCCTGAGTAAAACGTCTTTTTCCTCACCCGTATGGCAGACAGCTCGGGCCTTCCTGGAGTGTCGCTCCCACGTGGCGGTGCTGGGCCCTATGATGCTGCTGAGCCACCGGGCATCTGGTGGGGCCAGGAGACCTGCAGTCTCCTGCCCTCCGGATTCTGCTGCTGGGCCTTCAGTGCCCCACAACCACGGACTCCGGTGTCCGGTTCCTTTGCGCCTCTCTCTGGGGCGAGCTTGTACACAGCTCCCTTCCCCAGGTCCTTCCTCGTCGCTGGCTTGTCTCTAACTCCTCTTACTAACCCCGCCTCCAGTTTCCAGTTGTCAAGGGGAGGAGCTTCCCTTGCTGGTCTGGAGCCAGGAAAGTGTTGTATGCTGGTAAACTTGATTAGGGGACCCCTCCTTGCTTCCAGGCATGGCATCACCCCCTGTGAGGGAGGCAATGCCACTGTGGCAACCGGACCCCTGGGGTGCCACAGCTGCAAGGTTCACATGACATAGCATTGTCACGCAAGCCCCGGGAGAGGCAGTGCAGACATGCAGACACCACTGGAACAGCGCCAGCACCGGAGGTAAGTACAGATGTTATTACTTTACTTTGGGGGTATCATAGTGATTGAGAAGGAGTTGACCAATTAATGAAAACCTCTTTAATACCTGGAAATGCAATAATCCAACTGCTGACTGTGTTCAATGAGTTACAGTGCAGTTTTGCTTACACTTCACTTTTTTTTTGCATATTCTATATTTTGGACCAAGTGGAATCCATCAATAGACTGTTACTATGGTTATTTAACAGTTACCATACGTACTGTTGAATGCTTTAATATATATGTATTTTCAAGAAGACTTTTACACCAAAGCCCAGCGTAAATTTAGAATAAAATAAAATGTGCATTTAGTGCATTGATTCAGTAAAAGGTAGCACGCCTATTGCAATCCTCAACACAAACAGGGGCTCTAGTCTTCACTATTACGTTGTAAAACATTCTTGTGTTCTGCACAAAGTAATAATTTAGGAGCAGCTTTCATTAGAGCTTTGTTATTCCTCATGGAAATGTATGAATAAGTGGACAGGTGGGTGTTACCATTCTTGGTTTAAATGGATTATTCCCTTCTCAGTTTTTCATGGCAGAGATAATAATAACTGCATCTGACGCGCCCCCTGGGCCTGTGCTGTGCAGGGGATACCCAGAGCCGGATCGCTGGTGGGATGCTGGGGGTTGTAGTCTCCGTGTGGCGGCGACCCGGTCCGTGCCCAGGGTGGTCAAACCAGTGGTAGTCTATTGGTGTTATAATAAGTGTCCGACTACGCCACCCGTGGATTGCGGTCAGTGGGGACCGCCGCTGCGCTGCAGACCGCTGAGGCTGATGTAGTTTGCGCAGCTGAGTATGGGATAACTCCCCACGGGAGAAGTATTGCCTCAGGGCAGCTAGTGTGGATGATGGGAGTGATGGTGTGAGCGTCCCAGTACTAATAGTGCTGGTGCGGCGATGAAACACAGAGACGTGTGGTTGCCGTTTCCAATGCTTTACTCACAGTTCTTTACTGGTCCTAGTCACCTCGGTACCGGCGGTGACTGCCCAAGCCGTGCTGCGTCCACCAGGCAAGGGGCTCGACCAACTCCCAGGCAATTCCAGAGCGTGGCACAGGGCTCCCTTCTCTTCCTTTCTCTGGCCGCGCCCCACCAGTGACTCTACGTTTGTCCGGCTGCCTCGGGCCTTCTCTGGGCACGCTGATCTCTGCGTCCCTGACCCTATATGGTGTGCCTTCCTGGTAGGTGTAGTGAGGGGTCGCACCAAGATGTGGTCACAACCTCCGGTTTTGGCTGAGGATTAGTCGCCTCCACCAATTTGGGTTCCGGTACCCTGCTCTGCCAACCCTTCACCCGTTATCTCGTGGGTTCTTAGGGTTCCTTCTTCACTCGTGTCTCTGGGCCTTTCTCTGTGTTCCTGTTCCTTACTTCCTTTCTTACTGTCCTTTCTGTTCCTTCTCCTTTCTCTCTCTCTCAGGCTCCAGCCTCCTGACAAGGCCTGCCTGCAGAGCAGAGCCCATGCAGGGGCTCTGCTTCCTGTCTTCTCCTCTCACTCTTAGCTTCTTCTCTGCACTGCACTGACTACTGTCCTAAGATGGTGCCCACCTTATATGCCTCCTTCTAACACCCGAGCCCAGGTGACTAGCAACCAATGGGCTCCTGCCTATGCCCAGAGACCCACCCCTATCTGCTCCTACACCACTGGGTGTACTTTCCCCTCCCCACTCCAGCCAGGAACAGATGCTGTCATGCCTGCACTTCTGTCTAGTGGGAGCACCGTTGAGCTGTCCCTCGGAAATGGGGTGTGTGTGGTGCATGCAGCTTACTGAGTCCTGGTTCACACTCCATCCTTACCCAGGAGTGGAATATCACACCTCTGGTTTGAGGTGCAATACCCCTGTAGCAGCCGAGCCCTCGGGGTGCTACATTCCCCCCTGGTAAATCACAGCACGTCCTCGGGCTGGAAGAGAACAAAACAATTTGAAAACATACAAATTTTTAGAATGCATTCGCATATAAGACATTTAACCAAAAACTCATCCCTTTATGGGAGGTACTCTTTTCTTTCCAACGTTACTGGTATAAACATTATAAGACTTTCTTCACACACACATAAAATACCATAAACTCTTTTAGCAGCATATGAAACTTTTTCAGTATAAGACATTCTTAAGTAAAACATTTTCAAAACATATTCTTGAGTTCTGGCCGCGGTGCAACTTGCGACCAGGTGTTCTTTCTTCTTAGGGGAATGGCTGCTCTCAGTCCCCAGCCAGATTAGGAAAAAGAGATGGCTGTTCTCAATCCCCAGCCAGATAAGGGATATAGGGGGGTAACTTCTACACAGTTCTATATCAGTCCCAAAGGGGACCACACTCCACTCAGCAACAGTTCCTATACCCTTACGGGTAACTATATACAGTTCCATTTACCATTCACTGGTAACGGTGTCCTCCTGATGCTTCCTTCTTGTACTCTTCAGACCCGTCCGGGTCCTCTTGGCTTTCCTCGTACTGGTGGTACTACAGCTCTTCCTCGGTTAGCCGGTTGATGTGGAGGGCGTACAATCCCTTTGCGCTCTTGTGCAGCAGGCCTTGCGGTGGGGCCTGGAGAAGGCCGCTGTTGATGACGCCCGGGGTCAGAGGGTGCGACTTTGGGCCTGGGCGCGGGCTGGTGGTGGCAGTGCCCAGGGCTGGAGGGCTCGGCTGTGGGGCTTGTTGCGGGGTCTGGAGCAGGTCGGTGTCTGCAGCGCCCAGGATTGGTGGCTCCACCAGGGGGCCCGGGAGCAGGCTGACGCTGGCAGCGTCCGGGACAGGGAGACTCCTCTTACCTGCTCCCGCGACCGCTCCTGCATCACGCGTCTTCTCCTGGCGCTGGTCGGGGCCCGCGACAGCTGGGGCACTGCCGATGCTGGGCAGCTTAGTCTGTTGCCAGTCCGCCATCTTGCTCTCCGTTCCTGGTGTCCTCCTCCCCCCTGGTGGACCGTGGCCTACCTTGCGTTGATCTTCCTCCGTAGGCCGCGGCTCCGCAGTCGATCGTCAGGGTTGAGGACCTTGCGTCGCGCTCCTGTGACGTCAGGGTCGCTCCCTCTCCCTTCCAGGACCTTATGCAGCGTCTGTGAGTGGGGCGGAGCTTCGGATCTCGCGCGCTTTCGGCATCCACGCCCCTCTTCTTCCCGCGCGGCGTCCCGAAGATGGCGCCCGATGGCGGGAAAACGACTGCGGATGGTGGGAAGACGGCGGGAAATGACCCAAGATGGCGTCCGATGGCGGGAAACGGTCCAAGATGGCGTCTGATGGCGGGAATCGGCTCCGGATGGCGGGAAACGACTCCGAACGGCGGGAAACAGTTCTTTACTGGTCCTAGTCACCTCGGTACCGGCAGTGACTGCCCAAGCCGTGCTGCATCCACCAGGCAAGGGGCTCGACCAACTCCCAGGCAATTCCAGAGCGTGGCACAGGGCTCCCTTCTCTTCCTTTCTCTGGCTGTGCCCCACCAGTGACTCTACGTTTGTCCGGCAGCCTCGGGCCTTCTCTGGGCACGCTGATCTCTGCGTCCCTGACCCTATATGGTGTGCCTTCCTGGTAGGTGTAGTGAGGGGTCGCACCAAGATGTGGTCACAACCTCCGGTTTTGGCTGAGGATTAGTCGCCTCCACCAATTTGGGTTCCGGTACCCTGCTCTGCCAACCCTTCACCCATTATCTCGTGGGTTCTTATGGTTCCTTCTTCACTCGTGTCTCTGGGCCTTTCTCTGTGTTCCTGTTCCTTGCTTCCTTTCTTACTGTCCTTTCTGTTCCTTCTCCTTTCTCTCTCTCTCAGGCTCCAGCCTCCTGACAAGGCCTGCCTGCAGAGCAGAGCCCATGCAGGGGCTCTGCTTCCTGTCTTCTCCTCTCACTCTTAGCTTCTTCTCTGCACTGCACTGACTACTGTCCTAAGATGGTGCCCACCTTATATGCCTCCTTCTAACACCCGAGCCCAGGTGACTAGCAACCAATGGGCTTCTGCCTATGCCCAGAGACCCACCCCTATCTGCTCCTACACCACTGGGTGTACTTTCCCCTCCCCACTCCAGCCAGGGATATAGTCGGTCGTGCCTGCACTTCTGTCTAGTGGGAGCACCGTTGAGCTGTCCCTCGGAAATGGGGTGTGTGTGGTGCATGCAGCTTACTGAGTCCTGGTCCATACTCCATCCTTACCCGGGAGTGGAATATCACACCTCTGGTTTGAGGTGCAATACCCCTGTAGCAGCCGAGCCCTCGGGGTGCTACACATCCACCTGACGGCTATCGGAAGTGAGGCTACGAAAATAGCCGAGCGTGACCGCTTAACGCTATTTGCATTAAGTTCTGTACAAACTAATAAAAGTTACAGAAACAGAGTAGAAGAGAGATCTACGCTGTTTCTACTACTCGAATAAGACATGTTTTTCGTTTTTCTTTTATGCCTTCCATTGGTCACCAAAATACTAACATGTGACAAGACCCATAGAATATATTTTGTTAGTGTGGTCTCAGTGAAAGAGATGATAGCACATGGATGACTTACACAGACCGGTAAATGTTGACAGCTGTCTCTCCTGATTCCCCCATACACAGGAACACTCAGCTTGGCCATGTCATCTTGTGATCTTTATGAGAGAGCAACTGCCAGACTTCTCTGGCAGCAGCTTATTTCGCAGCTGGAAAAAAATGAACGGGCATTAAAAATTCTAACAGCGGAATCCTTCTCTTCTCCCACATCATCTCTTGGTGGAAACCCATACACATTAGCTGACTGGCCGATCCTGCCGAAATCGTCAGGTTCGGCCAACTATTAGCCAAGTTTGACCGAACCTGGACAGTCCATAAAAATAGGGCACTTTTTTGCCTTGTCTGTAAAAAAATTGGAGTTAGTGATTTTCTTGAGGCTGAAGATATAGATAAATTTGACTGTATTTATCATCATTTTACAGTGAATGCAGCTGATGTCTTCATATCAGAATTATGGACTGTAGACATGGATCGTTGATAAGCATCATGATTTATTATGGTTTTGTAATATGTTTGTAAAAAATATTGGAACAAATTTATTAAGGTGCTTATACCGGAAATTTGGAATGAATAAGAAATTTTTCACGGGCAGATGGCAGCACTGCTAGACCTAGAACGATCCTCAAGCATAGTAATAGTTCAGTAATATATTTAATTTATTTGTCTATTTGTTTCAGAGCCGAACCAGCTCCTTTTTCAGAACAAAACAAAACGTGTCGACAAATAAAACCTTATATTACTTATATTACAATCAGCATTATTGGCGCCAAATTTAAACCACGCTCTGTTGATTGGTCACGGTGGCCGGCCCCGACCTATCAGCGATTTTGGTGCCAAATTTAAACACCGCTCTGCTGATTGGTCGCGGCCGCCAGCCGCGACCAATCAGCAGTATTGGCGCCAAATTTAAACCCCGCTCTGCTGATTGGTCGCAGCCGCCAGCCGCGACCAATCAGCGAGATTGGCGCAAAATTTAAATTTAAACAACGCTCTGCTGATTGGTCGCGGTTGCCGGCCGCGAACAATCAGCGATATTGGCGCCAAATTTAAACACCCCTCTGCTGATAGGTCGCGGTTGCCGGCCACGACCAATCAGCGACATTGGCGCCAAATTTAAACACCGTTTTGCTGATAGGTCGCGGTTGCCGGCCGCGACCAATCAGCGATTTTGGTGGTAAATTTAAACAACGTTCTGCTGATTGCGCCCGGTCGGCCGCATACATATTCTAGAATACCCGATGCGTTAGAATCGGGCCACCATCTAGTTAGCAATAAGTGCTAATATTTTTGTGCAACTCTCCAGTTCAAAAATATTTCAACTTTTGGGGTTCATGTGCCAAACCACAGTCAGCTACACCAATTTGCATGGGTGGGACATGGGCAAGTTGGGGCGTGGTGGCACCAACCCGTAAAATTCATCATATGTTACACTAAAGTGGTGTAACTTACTTCAGAAATGTACACTAGCCCCAAGCTGGTATATATTTCAGGCAATGGCGCACACTAGGTATCAGACGCGCCTGATTCATTAAGTGGTGCACTCTGCTTAATGATTCAAGTCAGTGTATTCCAGAAAGCGCTTCTTTATGACTAGCGTGGGCTACGAAACCCACTCCATTGTCAGTCCATGATTTTTTGATAGCCGTTGTGAGGCAGTGACGGGGATCGTATACGAGGGACGTTATATATCCCCCAGAATGTGTACAGAGACATATTAAATCCATTGGAGTGCATTGCAGTCACAAACTCATCTGCGGCTGAAATGCAGGAATGAAGGTGAGCATTGACTTGGTCAGGCTATCTGGCTAAGGCAGATTAAGTAAAACCCGGCAGGGCCTTAATTTCTTGGAGGAGGCTACAGGAAGGCAGTGGGGCGGCCTCCTCCCTCCAACCCGGGTTTTCCAGTGGCTCTTGCCACTGGTCCTTTAAAAACCCTGCATTAAGGGTTAGTGTTGTTCAGTGTTGGGACCTGCTAGAAGCATAGCAGGAAAGTTCAGTGGGCCTGTGAGCAGCTGAACCCACGACTGGGAAGGCTCTGCACCTGTCAGGCTCTGAGCGGCCTGGTGCGGCTGTTGCCTGTTGTTTAACGACTCATGTTAACCCGGCTGTGAACTGGAAGACTTTCTGTTTAACTGTGAGTTGCTGAATAAAAGCTGTTTATGTTGGACTTGCTTGGGTCACTGCCTCAGTGAGAACACCGCCGCCTTAAACCGTCCAGAAAAAAAAAAGTTGGCAACCCTGCTTTTAACTATTGATTATGAGGGCCTTAGTGGAATCTGTCAGCAGCTTTTTGCTACCTCATCTGAGAGCAGCGTAATGTAGGGGAAGAGACCCTGATTCCACTGATGTGTCACTTAGTTTACTGGGTGCAACAGTTATGATATAATCAAAGTTTTTAGATGTAGCTGAGCTCAGAAAGCTGCCCCCATCCACACCAAAGCTTTCTATGTACATTATCTATTGGCAGTGCTGGGAGTGGAGTTGGACCAGTTCTCACGTGGGCACCAGTCCAGGCAGTGATAATCTCCTGCTGATAAAACACTCATTATATTGAATCAACAGCACACAGCCTAATAAGTGATACATCCCTGAAATCAGTGAATCAACCTTCAGCAAAAACCTGCTGACAGATTCCCTTGATCACTGATACCAATAATTGAACAGTATTACAAGAACATATTCTGTTTATAAGGAGAATGTTAATATTCATTAGGCAAAATGCTTCAAACATTTCCAGGCGGAATAACAGAATGGCACAGTATACTGTAGTCAGCTTTTGTGTAGAGTTTACAGAAACTCGGTACACGTTACTTCTAGGTTTGACTTGTTATGTGTCATTCTTAATCCTGATACAAAACTTTTTTTTTCTGCTTTAGTAGCAGTAATACAATTCAACAGAAACCCATGTCCGGGTGCTGTGAAAGTAATCTTTCGATTAACCTGACGTGCGGTGTTACTTTTATTATTTGATATCATCTCCTGGCTCCATTCTTTGTGTGACACGCTTCTCTGCCTCAGATTTGATATCAATATTTCTTGGCAGATCTCTTAAGCATCTCATTCACCCAGAAAGTATCATTGTGTGAGCTACCACAATGCCGTCTGTTCTTCTTGAAACTTTAATATGTGTCCATGACATGTTGCTTCCCAGAAAGAAGTAGTAATTCACTTGTTATCAAATTTGTAAACAGTTACAATACCAGGCAGTTCTGTTACCTGGGAGTCATTTTTACATTGCACTTTCCTAGTAATATCTTTTTTGTTCCCATCAAAGACAATACGAAATGGCATTCATTAGGCTATGTTCACACATCATGTTTTTTTCTGCAGCAAACCTGATCTCCTGCCAGGAGGTTGTTCAGGATGTTTGCTGCTGTTTTCTTTTGTGTGTGTGTTTTCTCAGCCTTTTTTTCACTGTCCTTTTGTCTCTTTTATGCATGTATATAAGGTTCAGTGAAAAAAAAAAAAAAAAATCTCATTCTAGTTTAGGCACAAAAAACACTGAAAACTTGACACCTGAGTTTTTTTCAGTGTTTTTTTCAACACCCTTTACTTCCAATGGGTGAAAAAACGCTGAAATAAGTGACGTGCTCTATCTTGCACAAAATCCTGAACAAAAAAACATGATGCGTGCATGAGATTTCTGGAATCTCATAGACTTTGCTGGTACTGTAAAACGCAGCTGAAAATTTGCATAAAAAAACGCTGAAAAAACCATGATGTGTGAACATAGCCTTACAGCTACTTAGACAAGACAGATTCTGCAACAATTTGCTGTATAACATATGTGAATTAGGATCTATCAATCTACCTCTAAACATAAAGGAAACAATCTGCATGGATTTCAAGCCATTCCCTGGATTTTTTTTAATCTGCAACTTTTCTATTATCTTGCAGAATTGCAGCAAACTTTTCCTTTGTCAATGCAAAGGATAAAGAAAAATCTGCTGAAAATTGCAAGTAATAAATGATATTTCCATGGATTTACAACAGAGTTGCAGCATAACAGGAAGGCTTATCTGACTTTTCTGGACATCTCCTTTGTGTTGCCTTATCTTTTCTCAGGACCTCAAGAAAGATATATTTGCCTATTGCCAATTTTTTAATAGTTTTTAATACAATACATACAACTTATATATTTGTATTTACAAAAATGCCCTGACCTTAAAGGGAATCTCAGCAGGAATTAATGCACTAATCTATTTATATGTGCATGTGGCTATTTCAAAGACAAGTCTAGTAATACCATTTCATGGCCAGTCTGTTCCTCTGTCACTGAGAAACCATTTTTTGAATTGATATGCAAATGTGATAGAAGAACAGATCTGAAGCCTCTGTCACTCCAGCTCTATTCCCCACCCAGTGCCACCTCCTCCTTCTTGAGTGATGGCTCCTTAGCATAAAGTCATATATCATAGAGGCCGTCAGTCAAGCAAAAGGAGGAGGCGCCGGGCAAAGAATAGAGCTGGAGTGACAGATGCTTCTGATCTACCACAGCTCTTCAGCCTCATTTGCATATCAATTCAATCGCTGATTTCTCAGTAACGGCAAAATAGTCTGGATATCTACAGTGACGAGCAAAAGGGTAATAATGTTTTGAACTTTTGACTTTCAGGCTCCATGTCTGACCATCCACTACTGATTTGAACTTGAGACTACCATCATTTTATAGACAATCATCTTGGCTATCTCCTACATAAATTTGACTTGCAACTATTTAGCATATGATTAGTTATGCAGATTCTTGGGCCAAATGTTTTGCATATTTGCCATGGGTAGTCGAATTTTGCCGAAAATATTATTTATTTTTTATATGGGTGTTTTAAGGTTAAAACATGGCAAAGACAAAGCCACATTTACCACCAGATGTCAGTAAGCTTATTATTCTGAGAATAGTCAGCCAAAATCAAAAAGAGGTAGCTATGGAATTAAACTGATCTCAGAGTCAAGTGTCACGTATATTAAAGAAAGAGAAAAAGAAGGTTCTTCAACAGCTGACAAACCTAGAAGTGGACGACCATGGAAAACTTCCTCCAGAGTTAATCACATTATTAACCGCTTCCAGACCGCCCACTGTACATAAACGTCGGTGCTGCCTGGGATCTGTGGGAACGGTTGGTGGTCCCACAGCCCTCAGGACCCCCAGGGTCCTGCAAGTGCTGCGGTTGTGGTTCAGAGCGACAGCTCTGACAGGGGACATCATCGGGACCTGATTGGATCAGGTCCCAATGATGTTAACCCTTTGCTATCTTCTATATGCCGCGATCTATAGTGATCGCGGCATTTAGAAGATAGTGAGAGGAGAGGGGGTCATCCACTTACCTCTCCGACGGCCCTCTGATGTCTTCCAGGACCTGCTGTTATTATGGCAGCCGGGGGTCACATGACCGCCTCCGGATCTGCCATATATGGTGGCCAGCTAGGCTCAGCCTGCAGCTGAAGTCTAGCAGGAGACATACAGTGTGAAACTGTCAGCTAAGTTCTCATGCAATACATGTCTATTGCATTGCATGAGAACAGTGATTAGAAAAATAAAAATTAATGTCTCATACAGGGACTAAGTAAAAAAATTAAAAAAAAAATGTTTTCAAACTGTTAAAAAAAATCACAAAATAAATAAAAATAAATAAATAAAATATTAAACCAATAAATCCGTATATTTATGCAAAACCAAAAAGAGTACACATATTTGGTATCGCCGCGTCTGAAACAACCCGATCAATAAAACTGTCACACTAACTCCTTCTGTGCACACCATAATAAAAATAAATAAAAAACAGTGCAAAAAACTATGCTTTTTCATCATATCGCCAAACAAAAAGTGGAAAAAAATGCGATCAAAAAGCAAAATGGAAATAAAAATGGTACCGCTGAAAACGTCATCTTTTTCCGCAAAAAAAGTCGCCATACAGCTCCATCAGCCGAAAAATAAAAGTTATAGCTCTCAGAATAAAGCGATGCAAAAAAAAAATTTTTTTTCTATAAAATTGTTTTATTGTGTAAAAGCGCCAAAACATAAAAAAATATACAGTAAGTGTAGTATCGCTATAAACGTACTGACCCGAAGAATAACGCTGCCTTATCACTTTTACCACACGCAGAACGGCATAAAAAAAACCCTCAAAAAACAATTCCTGAATTGTTGTTAATTTTACCTCCCAAAAAAAGGAATAGAAAGTGATCCAAAAATGGTACCAATAAAAATGTCAACTCGTCCAGCAAAAAACAAGCCGTCACATGACTGTCGGCTGAAATATGGAAAAATTATAGCTCTCAAAATATGGTGATGCAAAAACTAGATTTTGCAAAAAAAAAAGCGTTTTAGTGTGACAGCTGTCAGTCACAAAAACCCGATATAAATCTGGTATCTCTGTAATCGCACCAACCCGAAGAATAAAGTAATCTCATCACTTATACCGCACGAGGAACGGCGTAAAAAATAAATAAAACCAATTCTTCACCTGCTACTGATTTGTTTATTATATCTCCCAAAGATCGCAGTAAGGCTCTGCTCACATTTATCCTGCGCTCTGCGCTGAGCACTTACACCAGAGTTTCCGTGTAAATCTCTGAAACACGTGATTCAGACGGAACCCATGACGGAAGATTCCCTGTAATGAGGCAGATATAGGCCACTGTGGATGTCGTCTGGCCTGTGATCCCACGGTGTCAGTTTTTTTAGGTGTGCATAAAAGTGCGGTTGGCCATAGTTTTGTGCACTTCTGAAAAAAAGGACACCGCTAAACAGAGGCCAGATGGAGTCCAGAGTAACTCTGCTGCCTCATTACAGTGAATGGATCCCGCAGGGCTTTCATCTGAATTACATCACTTGGAAATTTAGATGGAAACTCCGATGTAAGTGCTCAGCCTAGAGCGCCGGATAAATGTTACGTAAAATGTTCCCAATAAAAGCTTCAACTCAGTCCTCAAAAAAAAAGCTAGTCCCCACTCAGGTCCATCATCTGTTAAAAATATAAGGGACTTCCAAGTTACTGGTAGCAGAAAGGCTCTGGAAAAGCGAAATGGCCCTTGCCCCCCAAAAGAAATTCAGAAAATGTTGTGCTCCCAAATCCAAATGCCTATTCTACAAGAATTTGTTCTCCAATTGTCAAATAGCGCTCCGTCCCTCCCAGATCTCGCCGCATGGCTAAGCGGTATGATAGTCACATATGGGGTATTGCCACTTTTAGAAGAAATTGTGACACATTTCGGCACCATTTTTACCCATTGCCCTGTGTGAAAATGTAAAATCTGAGGGTAAAACATTTTTTTTGTGGGTAAAAATATAATTATGTTTTCTTCACTGCCCAATGGTATAAATTTAAAAATACTCACTACTTCCCTAGATGAATTCCTTGAGAGGTGTAGTTTACAAAATGGGGTCACTTGTGGGGGTTTCTGCTGTTTTTCGGCATGTCAGCGACTCTTCAAATGTGACATGGTGTCTGCAACCTATCCCAGCCAACAGAGCGCTCCTTTCTCTTCTGAACCCCTTTCTCTTCCGAACCCTGCCGTACACCAAAGCAGTGGTTTCCCCCCACATATGGGGTATCGGCGTACTCAGGAGAAATTGCACAACAAATTTCATGGTGCAATTTCTCCTGTTATCCTTATGATAATGCAAAATTAGGGGATGAAAAACAAACATTTTTTTTGTGGGAAAAATGTGAATTTTATTTTTACGGCTCAATATTATAAACTTCTGTGAAGCACCTGGGGATGCAAGGTGCTCACCACACATCTAGATAAGTTCCCTAAGGGGTCTAGTTTCCAAAATGGTGTCACTTGTTGGGGGTTTCCACTGTTTAGGCACATCAGGGGCTCTCCAAACGCAACATGGCGTCCACTAATTATTCAAACAAATTTTACATTCAAAAAGTCTAATGGCGCGCCTTCCTTTCTGAACCCTGCAGTGCGCCCAAACAGTGGTTTTCCCTCACATATGGGGCATCAGCGCGCTCATGAGAAATTGCACTACAAATTGTGTATTCCATTTTTTCCTATTACCCTTGTGAAAATAAAAAAATTGGGTCTAAAGTAACCTTTTTGTGAAAAAAAGTTAAATGTTCATTGTTTTCTTCCACATTCCAAAAATTCCCGTGAAACACCTGAAGAGTTAATAAACTTCTTGAATGTGGTTTTGAGCACCTTGAGGGGTGCAGTTTTTAGAATGGTGTAACTTTTGGGTATTTTCTGTCATAAAGACCCCTCAAAGTGACTTCAAATGTGATGTGGTCCCTAAAAAAATGTTTTTGTAAATTTTGTTGGAAAAATGAGAAATCGCTGGTCAATTTTTAACCCTTATAGCTTCCTAACAAAAAAAAATCTTGGTTCCAAAATTGTGCTGATATAAAGTAGACATGTGGGAAATGTTATTTATTAACTATTTTGTGTGACATATCTCTCTGATTTAAGGGCATGAAAATTCAAAGTTTGAAAATTGCAAAATTTTCTAAATTTTTGCCAAATTTCTGATTTTTTTTTATACAAATAAACGCAAGTGATATCAAAGAAATTTTACCACTATCATTAAGTGCAATATGTCACGAAAAAACAATCTCAGAATCAGGGGAATCCGTTGAAGTGTTCCAGAGTAATTACTTCATAAAGTGACAGTGGTCAGAATTGAAAAAATTGGCCTGGTCACGAAGGCAAAAACAGGCTCTGGCGCGAAGTGGTTAAGAAAAAGTCAGTATCTGATGTCCATAAAAGTGCTGTACAGATTTCGCACAATGAACGAAGAATATGGGGTCAAAGTGAGTGGCCAAACGGTGGTGCGACGGCTAAGAGCAGTAGGGTTCAATGCACGAGGTCCTGTCAAGAAGCCTTTCATCTCTGCAAAGAACCAGAAGGTTCGACTTGGGTTTGCCAAAGAACACGGCCAATGGAAAGAGACAGATTGGGCTAAGATGTTGTGGTCGGATGACGTTTTTGATGCAAAATGTAAGACATCTATCTCTGGTGTTTGGCCACATTTTATCTAAATGAAAGGCCCAACTTGCACGTTAGGCAGACCAGCGAACTTCAGCCAGAGCTTTATGAAGCAGGATTATTCCCTTTGAGCACGCATGTGGATGAAGTGGTAGAGAGGGCAAATGAACGCTTCTGTGTATGGGAGAGTCGGCTGAGATGGCGGTCAGCTGAACAATCTGTCAAAGCATAGTTCAGCCAGCAGCTATATGTGTATGCAGCTATTAGTCTGTTATCTTAGATTTTTGCTTATAATGCCATATTTAACAGACCTTTCAAGAAAACTAAAGGAGTTTCCAGGCTTTAACGCATTAGAAAATCATATACTCAACTGATTACATTACTGAAGTATTGTCATGTGCTGTACTGGTGATGTGATTACTAGTCATGTGCAGGGAAAAGAGACCTCCTGTTTCTACATAGAGCTAAGAAGGATTCAGCTAATCTGTTTCTAATCACGTAATGCCTAATGGAAAAGAGAAGAATTATCTGGGTAGAAAGGCAAAATGAGCAATTGTAAGCACACAGTGCTGTATAATATGATTGCAGTATACTAAGATGATAAAAATGTTGATGGGAGGAGTGCTTCTTTAAATGATATGCAAGTCAGTGCCTATAGAGGATAATTACCTGCAATTTTTTTTACTTCAGTGCTTGCTTTTCAGCTGCCTTTTATCTGAATTCCATTAAGGCAGTGAAGTAATTTGTGACTACAGTTCATCTATAGTGGCTATATGTCAGGTGTCTCAAGCACATGTCCTTGAGCAGCATATGGCCCCTGAGGCTGTCATCTATTACCTCCAGGGCAATGTATTTTGCAATATCCTCGGGACAGCAGGCTGAAGCAGGAGCGAGCTGGCGGCCCTTCATGGCATCATGCCGCAGCACAGTATGTCGTAAAATACCTTTGATATGGCCGTGTCCGGAACGACCCAAGCTATAAAACTAATCCAAAAACCCATACAATGAACATTGTAAAAACAAATAAAAAAGAAGCAAAAATTAAAGGGGTTGGACAATATACTTGGACAACCCCTTCTTGATCTAAATGTCAGGTTCCGATAAAATAAAAAGCTTATACTCACCTCCTGTGCCGGCACCATACCAGTGGTGGTGGCACTTGCGGTGTCGGGGCCCTTGTGCAGTTGTTGTGACACGTGACCCCAGCGCTGGCGTCACTGTCCCACCTTCGGACAAATCGAACATGAAGAGGTAGTTCGGGCTGCAGCTGATCTTTGACTTCCTCTTCATGTTCAATTTGTTGGAAGTGGGGACAGTGACGCCAGCGCTGATTGGACGCTGGGCTCACGTGTCACCATAACAGCACGGGAACCCCCGGTACCGCGAGTGCCGACACGGGAGGGGAGTTTAAGCTTTTTTATTTTATCAGGGCCAAGAGTCGGATATGAGAAGGAGTTGTCCAAGTAGTGCACAGCTTCTTTAACTTTTACATTACACCGAAACACAAAAAAAGGAATAAAGTGATCAAAAAGTCTTATAGAAAAAAAAAATGGTATCACTGAAAATGTCATTTGGTCCCATAGAGGAATGCAGCCATTAACTTAAAATTGTTTTTTATGCCCTATTACCCGGCCGAGTTTGAGAACCAAGTTATAGGGGGTCTGAGATACTGTACGCCGTCGTCTCAGCATTGGTTCATACTGATGCTCTCTACCTCCCCATACTAGCAGCTCTGCCTTCTTTGTTTTATGGCATCACTGGCTCACCAAGACCTCAGTCTACAGAGAGCTGATTCTAATACTGTAAGACTGGTGAACTACAAGTAAGAAAAAGATAATTATCAGGCAACTGAACCATATATAATGAGGCAAAAGCCTTGGTAAGGTAAAGTTTGGAAGATCATTTTGTGAAACTTGATTAAATGTCGACAAAACTCAAAACCACACCTGTCTGCTAGCCCAGCATTGTAGCAAAGATTAGTATCATTCATGTCACACATGGATGACTTCCTCTAGTGTATTTCCTAGAATTATCAACTTTCATTTTTTTTTTTACATAGATAACAGCAAATATATTTTTGTAAATGGGCTGGCACTGGAATTTCAATCAATTTCCTTTGTTAAGAATTCATGAATATAGAAAAAGTAGTAATGTATCAGAAAATATTTATAGGCTGGTAGCAAAAGAATGATTAATGGCTTCCTAAGCATCAGACTCAGCAGGACGGGCTTCTGCGGGAAAACTGACCTCGGCAGCTATATTTTATCTATATTTAATTTCATAGCACAGTTGGCACTTTATAGTGGCAGTGGCCAATTTCTAAATGTGCTAGTGTATATCTGCTGTACATTCTGCACAACTCTGTGGAAAAAAGTTGTATTTTTACCCAGAATTCTATTTATTCTAATGTACCTTGTGTACATAGCTTATAGGGGAAAATAAGGGGTCCATAGTCTTGGTGACAGTGTATGGAACCTCTATCTATGGGTCTATAGTACGGATTGAACCACTGTGCTGGGTCCATGCACACAACATTGCATATGTATTCTTTCAAAGTTAAATATTGAACAGATTTGAATTAAAGGGTTTCTCCACCCACTTAAAAAACACAACTGGGCCTAGTGCTGGACATGAAAAAGAAAGCACAGAAGCCGATTAGGAATCCTTGCAGTTCTTTGTAGGAGCAGTGGGTGACTAGTAGAGAGGTATAGATTTTTTTCTTTTTAGACTAGGCTAGGTTTATTATTTTTAAAGAGGGATGGACAAGCATACACTTGAACTATCCCAAAATAATTTTTGCCACTTAGTAATATTTGCCAATTCCTCATTTTGCTATAAGTATGTAATTGTTTCACCTGGTGTAAATGCCACTGTTCTCCTGAATTTGGCGATGCTCTTCTTTTGTTTCAACTGCTCTCCGTTCCTGAGCTATAATATTTTTAATTTACTTTACAATTAGGCTAAGTGCCCATGATGCAGAAATGCTCTGGATTTTTCCTGAGCGTTTCTGCATCTCTCTGGCAGAAAAAACGCATGCGGATTGTACATGTGTTTTTTCTGCCAGGGACAAGCGGATGTGAAGCGTTTTGATCATGCGATTTCGCATTCGGGTTGTCAAGCGCTTTCCAAGCGATTTTAGCATCACTTGGAGAAGTGCTTGACAACTTGGTCACACTATATAAATCCATGCAACCAGCATGGATTTTATAAAGTGTGACCAAGTTAGCTAAAAAAAAATAATAAAAATGGTAAATAAAAAAAAAAAAAAACACATTATACTCACCTTCCGATGGCCCCCGGTCTCCTTATCCAATGCATCCGGTCTCTCAGATGTCTCGCAGTTGTGTAAAAGGACCTTCCATGATGTCCTTTAGTCATGTGACTGGTCACACGTCATGGCAGGTCCGTTTAGACCATCGCGAGCTGCCGGGGAGCCAGGACGCATCGCTATGGAATCTGGGGGCCATCAGAAGGTGAGTATAATGTATATTTTTTATTTTAATTCTTTTTTTTTTTTTTTTACAGGTACTATGGTACCTGGGTCTCGATGAGTCTCCTCTTCTCCAGACCCAGGTACCATCTGCATATTGAATCGCATGTGCACATGTAGTCATGCGGATATTAAGCGATTCAATGCAAGTCAATAGCAGCGAAAACACCGCTTCTGCAAAATAATTGGTAGTGCTGCAGATTTTTCCGCAATGATAATCCGCAGTGGAAATTTCTGCAGCATGTGCACAGCACATGCGGATTATCATTGGGGAACATGGCAGACCTTCTACCAAGCGTTTTTTAAGCGTTTCTGCAGCAGAATTGAGCTGCGGAAACGGTTAAAAAATGGATAATGGGCACACAGCCTTAAGCGGGACATTGATGACCCTTTCTTCTCTGTATATAAGTCTAGTTTAGATGTAGAGTCTTTTTTATCAAATTGGGTGTAGATCTCGAGAAGACACTGTAACGATACAGCGTCAATTTAGCCACTGGTGTGGGGGTGAATTATTCTTAATTATGCCAGACATACTCTTCCTTTGTTCAGTAGGTCAAGGGACATGAGTCACTGTTTCATGTGAGAATATCCGTTGACTCCAGTTGTATGTTAATTTGTGGAATGTCTGCTGATTACGTATTGAATCAGCCCCCTGCGGTATGCTAGTCTGCACAACTTGTAGGACAAATATGCAGTCTAATTGAACAATGAGGGATTACCTCCACCCACCTTCCCCCAAATTCTGTGGGACAATGCCCTGAAATAAGAGCTATGGGATGTAAAAGGGCCCTGCTCCTGTCACCGGTGTAACTCTACAGGACGTCAGCCCAAAAACCACGGTTCCAGCTGGTGAAATACAGATCTGCTCCACTACCCATCACAGAGTCCACAAAGTTGTTTGTCCCAACCTGGGTTCTCCAATCAGGTCACTTGGCCACATACTTCGCTGTGCTTAGTCATCTTCCTAAGCTTGCCACTACCTCTTCTCTATGGGTGCCTGCCAAAAGCGGGGTGCTGCTGGTTTGGGTAGATGGTCCTGGATGCTCTGAAGACGTGGAGGTTCAAATTCCCAGCAAGCCAGAAGAAGGGTGAGACTGTCATTTGCACCATCTTGTGTACTTGCTGGGAATGTACTATATGTTGTTGACTGTTGCTGATCCAATAAAGTCTTACCGGAGTGTGGTACCCACACACTGAGTTGTCTGAATAGTGTTGTGCCCACGGGGAAAAAGTACAGGCAGTAAGATGAGCCATGACCCGTGCGGTCTTTCAAAAGACAGCCAGGCCAGCGGACGAGAGCAGCCAACGACCCTCATGTCTCCGCAAACACACACAGAGAGAAGTTGGGGGCCATGTACATTTGACTAACAAAACTACATTTACATACAGGGAAGAGGGGGACAGATCTCAGGAATAGAGGAATGCATGAAAAGAAAAACAAATCCAGATTACTGGAGGGACATCCTTTGGGGAATAATATGTGCAAAACTGCAAATTTCAAGATGAGTAGTATCGGCACAAATGAATAAAAAATATATGTGAACATTATTAAAAGACCACATTGTAAATTTGGGAATACCTCTTTAAATGTAGGATGTTAGAAAATTATTTTATGGGAAGTTGTGGTTTTCAGAGTATTACACACAGACATAAAGCACAGTTTTATAGAAACCTTAATCTATCAGTATGTTTTTGGACATTCTGAGTAAACCAGAGGGCCAAGAGGACGTAAATTATTTACAGTTCCGTCATGTCTTAGTAATATGTAGCACACACCTTTGGCCTGCAGATGTCAGCACAGACCTGAGAAAAAAAAATCTAACAAACTATTGAGCCAAAGGCATCCGCGGCTATATTAGGTTGGTGTATTCATGAAAATCACTGATGTTGCTATGTATTAATAAAATAAATTTAAAGGTGTATTCTAGTGAACAAAAAAAAATTTTTCATATAAACTATTAGAACATTTTGACTTAAAGGGAATCTGTCACCCCCCCCCTTGGAGATATCAGACCTCTATTATGGGCATACAGTTTATAGAAAAGTAAATCTATACATATCTGTATGGCCCATAGCAGAGGTTTGATTGCAGAGAAATGTGTTTTTATTAACTTTGTTGTGCACAGGCTTGGTGTCCCCCAGACGCCAAGAAATCCCCGCCTATCAGTTTATTATTCCCCGAAATCCCCGCTTATGTGATTATCATATTCCCCCACCCTCCCCTGTACGTCACAGGGCCCTGTGACGTGCACTGTGCTCCCTGACTCCCCGGGCATGCGCAAAGCACTGCTCACATAGAGCTCACATAGCGCACTTTGCTTCATCCCGGCCCGGTCTGCCTGTACACTGCGCTGCAGGGTTCTATTGCGCAGGCGCTGGGGAGTCACGGTCACTTCCCGATACCTGTGCAATAGAACCCTGCGGCGCAGAGCACAGAGACGGGCAGGGATGAAGCAAAGGGCGCTCTGTGAGCGGCACTTTGCGCATGCCCGGCACAAGAGGGAGCACAGTGCACATCACAGGGCCCTGTGATGGGCAGGGAAGGGAGGGAATATGGTAACTAAGCACATAGGCAGGGATTTGGGGGGAATAATAAGCACATAGGCAGGGATTTGGGGGGAATAATAAGCACATAGGTGGGGATTTCTTGGCAAGCCTGTGGAAAAAAGAGTTTATAAAAACACATTTCTCTGCAATCAGACCTCTACCATGGGCCATACAGGTATGTATAGATTTACTTTTCTATAGCCTGTATGCCCATAGTAGAGGTCTGATATCTCCCAAGGGGTGACAGATTCCCCTTAATACATGATTCTCATCTCCGAAATAAGAAGGAGAAAAAGAAACTGTTCGGACAGGCACATCTCAAAATGGAATATTTTTATTCAGTTATGCACAAAACACCAGATACAAACAAACTAAAACCTCTTAAACGTGCACAAAACCAATGTGCCATAATGAGAATATCAGTCTAAGCTCTAATAATGCCACCTCCTGAAGAAGCCGATTTTTTGGCGATACTTGTGGGGATTTCTTTGTCCCTCACAGGAAAGAGTTGTCTATTATTTAACTTCCTTATCCTCGCTCACTGACTGGTATTTATCCAGTGTGTTAATTCACATTTTTCTTACTACTGGTACTGCTCATGTGACTTTTGATGCTGTGCTACCTTTTCTGTTATTGTTATATTTTTTTTGTTCTTGTATTTATAGGTCACATGTTTGCCTATACAGTGAACACCCCCTGCATTTTGGTGGTGCCCACTTCCTGAAAATGTATGATTCTCATCTCTTGGCCAAAGTGCCAGGTGCACCCTGTCCTGCAAAATGCAGACATTGTATTGATTCTATTATCTATCTATAGCAGGGGTGGGCAATTAATTCTCAAAAATGGCCACATGAGAGATTGTGACTGTTGTGGCGAGCCGTACCAACTGGCCGAACTAAATTCTGCTCTTTATTATTATAATTTTATATTAATTTTTATCACTTAATATTGCACACAATTAAGTCTGACTTGTTGCTATTGCTAATGTGGCGCCTCTGAGGGTTCAGTGGCCACAGAGGTACTGCACCTCACCCAGGTGTGGCATCTCCTTCTCTCAGGTAAGGATGGAGTACTGCCTGGGACCCCAACACCCGCATTCAACACTACACTACTCCAGGCCGGCTGGAAGGGCATTATGCACTTCTTCTGCTGCCCTGTACCTGGCTGGAGTGGGGGGAACCAAAAGTGAGGGGGAACCAAGTAGTGGGTGTGGGTGGAGGATGCAGAACAGGGGAGCACTTGAAGAGAAAAAAAAAAATATATATATATATATATATATATTACAGTACAGACCAAAAGTTTGGACACACCTTCTCATTTAAAGATTTTTCTGTATTTTCATGACTATGGAAATTGTACATTCACACTGAAGGCATCAAAGCTATGAATTAACACATGTGGAATTATATTCTTAACAAAAAAGTGTGAAACAACTGAAATATGTCTTATATTCTAGGTTTTTCAAAGTAGCCACCTTTTGCTTTGACTGCTTTGCACACTCTTGGCATTCTCTTGATGAGCTTCAAGAGGTAATCACTGGAAATGGTCTTCCAACAATCTTTAAGGAGTTCCCAGAGATGCTTAGCACTTGTTGGCCCTTTTGCCTTCACTCTGCGGTCCAGCTCACCCCAAACCATCTCGATTGGGTTCAGGTCTGGTGACTGTGGAGGCCAGGTCATCTGGCGTAGCACCCAATCACTCTCCTCCTTGGTCAAATAGTCCTTACACAGCCTGGAGGTGTGTTTGGGGTCATTGTCCTGTTGAAAAATAAATGATGGTCCAACTAAACGCAAACCAGATGGAATAGCATGCCGCTGCAAGATGCTGTGGTAGCCATGCTGGTTCAGTATGCCTTCAATTTTGAATAAATCCCCAACAGTGTCACCAGCAAAGCACCCCCACACCATCACACCTCCTCCTCCATGCTTCACGGTGGGAACCAGGCATGTAGAGTCCATCCATTCACCTTTTCTGCGTCGCACAAAGACACTGTAGTTGAAACCAAAGATCTCCAATTTGGACTCATCAGACCAAAGCACAGATTTCCACTGGCCTAATGTCCATTCCTTGTGTTCTTTAGCCCAAACAAGTCTCTTCTGCCTGTTGCCTGTCCTTAGCAGTGGTTTCCTGGCACCTATTTTACTATGAAGGCCTGCTGCACAAAGTCTCCTCTTAACAGTTGTTGTAGAGATGTGTCTGCTGCTAAAACTCTGTGTGGCATTGACCTGGTCTCTAATCTGAGCTGCTATTAACCTGCGATTTCTGAGGTTGGTGACTCGGATAAACTTATCCTCAGAAGCAGAGGTGACTCTTGGTCTTCCTTTCCTGGGGCGGTCCTCATGTGAGCCAGTTTCTTTGTAGCGCTTGATGGTTTTTGCAACTTCACTTGGGGACACTTTCAAAGTTTTCCCAATTTTTCAGACTGACTGACCTTCATTTCTTAAAGTAATTATGGTCACTCGTTTTTCTTTACTTAGCTGCTTTTCTCTTGCCATAATACAAATTCTAACAGTCTATTCAGTAGGACTATTAGCTGTGTATCCACCAGACTTCTGCACAACATTACTGATGGTCCCAACCCCATTTAAAAGGCAAGAAATCCCACTTATTAAACCTGACAGGGCACACCTGTGAAGTGAAAACCATTTCCGGTGACTACCTCTTGAAGCTCATCAAGAGAATGCCAAGAGTGTACAAAGCAGCCATCAAAGCAAAAGGTGGCTACTTTGAAGG
This sequence comes from Phyllobates terribilis, assembly GCF_046119375.1. Classification (NCBI taxonomy): domain Eukaryota; kingdom Metazoa; phylum Chordata; class Amphibia; order Anura; family Dendrobatidae; genus Phyllobates; species Phyllobates terribilis. The sequence goes on from NW_027362762.1 coordinate 868,530,484, forward strand.
ACCTAGAATATAAGACATATTTTCAGCTGTTTCACACTTTTTTGTTAAGTATAGAATTCCACATGTGTTAATTCATAGCTTTGATGCCTTCAGTGTGAATGTACAATTTTCATAGTCATGAAAATACAAAAAAAATCTTTAAATGAGAAGGTGTGTCCAAACTTTTGGTCTGTACTAATTATATATATATATATATATATATATATATATATATATATAGTGGTCCAAAAGTAGGTGGACAGAAAGTGTAATAAGGTTATGAAGGGGGAGATTTATCAAACATGGTGTAAAGTGAAACTGTCTCAGTTGCCCTTTGCAACCAATCAGATTCCACTTTTCATTCCTCACAGACTCTTTGGAAAATGAAAGGTGGAATCTGATTGGTTGCTAAGGGCAACTGAGCCGTTTTCACAGATAGATCTCCCCCAAATCTGTTTTCTTTTAAGATAACACATAATGCCAAATAATTTAAATACAGATCAAAGAAAATGAATTTTAACAGAGTATTGGAAATCTCAAAATGCTGAAACTGTTAGAGCAAATTGGGTTGAAACATTTGGTACTCAAGCCCCAAAGAGACAAACCATTTACCGCATTCATGACAAATTCAATGCCACTGGCTCAATCCTTAATGCTCCAAAAACTGGTCGACCCAAAACAGTCTGTACAGAAGATAATAAACAACTTGTTGCTGAAACATTTGTTCAGAGTCCAAAAAAGTCCACAAGAAGAGCCTCTTTGGATTTGGGACTTTCACGAGCTTCTATCATGCGAATCCTGAAATCTATTGGGTGGAAAGCTTATCGTCCACGTCTAATTCATGGTTTATTGGAGGCTGATCCAGACAGGCGGCTGCAATTTAGTGAGATTATGCTTAACGAAATTGAAGAAAATCCAGTAATTTTAGATAACATTATGTGGAGTGATGAAGCTTCTTTCAAATTATCCGGCCATATTACCAGACATAATTGTATTTACTGGTATAATGAGAACATGCATTTAACATTAGAGCAACAACTAAAGCCTGGTGTCAATGTTTGGGGTGGTATTTCAAGATTTGGTGTTTTAGGACCAATATTTTTTGATGGAACAGTCACAGGAGATAAGTGTATCGAAATTCTAATGAATTAAGTTGTTCCCCAGTTACAGCAACAGCCTAATTCAAATGGCCTTTACTTCCAACGAGATGGGGCCCCTCCTCATTATTCAAGAGTAGTCCGCGAGTATCTTGATGAAACATTTCCTAATAAATGGATTGGCCGAAGAGGCCCACTTGATTGGCCGGCACGTTCACCAGACTTGACCCCAATGGATTTTTTTCTTTTGGGGAGTACTCAAGGACAAAGTTTATAGTCGAAAACCAAAAAGTATCAGTGATTTGAAAAATTACATAAGAGATGCATTTCAAGAAATTAATACCCAAAGAGACTTGTGCAAAAAAAAAAAAAAAGTTTGTCGAAGCGTCAGTTTGAGCACCTGCGTTGATAAAATTTAAGGGCTTTTGTATTGTTCAGTATAAAAATGTATGTATGTATCATACAAAGAGGGGTCCCGTTAAGTGCTCTTGAGGGAGTGCTGAACCCCTGCCTGGTGAACGCAGCGTGACGTGGGAGCCTGTCAGCTATCTAGTGCTACATGAGGAACCTAAATAACTGTGAGTAAACTCGGATGACTGCACCCCACTGTTTGTCAGTTATTTCTACCACGCTGTCGCTCCTGCACTACAACGCCCAGCATCACTATCTGCACCTACACTGCCCTGGAGCTGTGCTCTGCCTGTGGAGAGCCGCACCAACCCAGAGGTCTGCAGCAGTGCCGGTACCCATTACCGGGAGCCACAGGAGGCGTCACGAGACAAAACCGTTTATCATCCCTTCAAGCAACAACCCCTTTAACAAGTGACCCCAGGGTACGGGCCCGGGAGCCCACCGCTGTGACAACCCAAGAAGGTAATGGCCTGGGTACCGAGTCCCCCCATATCCCCCTGGGTGAGTCACTAATACACCTTACTATAGGGCATATTGTAGCATGTATTCTTACCTGTAGCAGCAGATCAAACACGTATAATTTACTGTTTATAAATCATACTGCTGCTGTTATTCAACCCATTTACCTTGATCAAGAAGCTCCCCCTCCCCACACACACTAAGATTTCCCCAGTCATCACTATACAGTATGATCGACCCCACACACAGATTAATTCCCCCACATACAGTATAATGTCCCCACAGCCCCCCACACATAGTATGATATTCCACAGTCCACATGCACAATATGATGGCCCACTCATATTTTAATGTATCCACAACCCTCCCCACAAAGTATAATGTCCCTACAATCCCCCACAGTAAGATGGCCGTCCCACAGCCCCCCACACACAGTATGATGGACCCCATAGCCCCCCACACACAGTATGACAGATGCGATGGCCCCAACACACAACATAATTGCTCCTTTAGCCCCCCCATACAAACAGTAAGATGGATCCCACTTCCCACCACACATGATGATGGACCCCAAAGCCCTACACACACGGTATGATGGCCTCCACAGCCACCCCGAACAAAGTAGGATATCCCTGTACAGAGTATGATGCCCCCCCCCACACGTTCCCCCAAGTACTGACTAACAATTAAAAAAAATACCTAACCACGTTCCCCCAATGCACTGCTTTAGACTGTGCAGTGTGTAGACTTGGGTTCTGCACAGCAGGCACAATGTAGTGATGTGCTGTGTCGAAACTCAGGCTGAATGGTGAAAAAGGGAGTCAATGGCTCCTTCCTCCACCATTTTACTCACTGGTATCAGCTTCCCAAGTATGCAGATAAGGGTGAAATTGAGATGCCGGGCAGGGGGCAGGTACACCACTGTTTCCAGTCATTTGACTGTCCCCTATTGTGGCTAGGCAGGAACATCTAAAGGGCTTGATGTGGCCCACAGGCTGAACTTTGCCCAGGTCTGGGCTATTCATTTATTGAGTTGAGTTTCTCCGGCTGGCATAGTTAGACTTTTTATGCCACTCAATACTCTCAGTATAAAAAGGCAAATTAGCAGAAACTTGGCTCTTTAGTGATACTCTTTATAATTACCCACCCTATAAGTCAATATCAACCCTATTAATGAGCTTTGGCACATGGCTTAGTCTTGTGCACACTCTATAGTGACCTGCACTGTAGATTACACATCTATGGTAGGTCTTTTATGCTGCGGAGGTTGTTAGAGATTTTACACTTTGAATGATAAAGAATTACTTAGCTGATCAGGTTTTCTGTGTGCAAAATCTGCAGCAATTATGCAAATAAAAGCTAAGATAAAAACAAAATGAAGAAATGCCCTGCAGTAAGTAAAATAAGTAGTAAGAGTACAAGTAAATAATATAGGGTACTTATTTGACACAATTTTGATCAACTAAGTACCTTATGTTATTTACATGTACTATTACAATTTACTTACTGCAGGGTATTTGCTCATTTTGTTTTTCTTAGGTACTGTCTGTTAACTGTCCACAGTGTGAATGTGCACCTACACATTGTATTTATACCAACATGTGTACCGGTCTATTTATTTGGTTTCCCAAATGTTCGTCTGGAGGTCTTTGTATTGTATAAGCTGGGGGGAAAATGGTCACTTTGGCAGTGCGGCTAAATATTGCCATGTGTCGCTGCCTGATCACAGCACGATATAAGTGAATAAGGAGGGCACTGCAACTGCGGCAAGAAAGTCACAAAAATCCAACAGGGTACACGATCGCAGTAGTCTGCGTGTCCCAATGACACCCCATCCACTTGTATTGCGTAATGTAGCAACAACACATAACAATCTTTCGCCTCGCGATCAAAGTTGCCGTTTAGCCCCAGCCTTAATTATATAAAACAATGACATGCAGATGCACATTTGTGTTTTTGCATCAAATTTTTCACTCTGATTTGCACAAGGAAAATCTGCGGCATAATACAGTGGTGGCCAAAAGTATTGGCACCCTTGCAATTCTGTCAGATAATACTCAGTTTCTTCCTGAAAATGATTGCAATCACAAATTCTTTGGTCTTATTATCTTCATTTAATTTGCTTGCAAGGAAAAAACACAAAAGAGAATGAAGCAAAAATCAAATCATTGATCATTTCACACAACACTCCAAAAATGGGCCAGACAAAAGTATTGGCACCCTCAGCCTAATACTTGGTTGCACAACCTTTAGCCAAAATAACTGCGTACAACCGCTTCTGGTAACCATCAATGAGTTTCTTACAATGCTCTGCTGGAATTGTAGACCATTCTTCTTTGGCAAACTGCTCCAGGTCCCTGATATTTGAAGGGTGCCTTCTCCAAACTGCCATTTTGAGATCTCTCCACAGGTGTTCTATGGGATTCAGGTCTGGACTCATTGCTGGCCACCTTAGAAGTCTCCAGTGCTTTCTCTCAAACCATTTTATAGTGCTTTTGGAAGTGTGTTTTGGGTCATTGTCCTGCTGGAAGACCCATGACCTCTGAGGGAGACCCAGCTTTCTCACACTGGGCCCTACATTATGCTGCAAAATTTGTTGGTAGTCTTCAGACTTCATAATGCCATGCACATGGTCAAGCAGTCCAGTGCCAGAGGCAGTAAAGCAACCCCAAAACATCAGGGAACCTCCGCCATGTTTGACTGTAGGGACCGTGTTCTTTTCTTTGAATGCCCCCCTTTTTTTTTTCCTGTACACTCTATGTTGATGCTTTTTCCCAAAAAGCTCTACTTTTGTCTCATCTGACCAGAGAACATTCTTCCAAAAGTTTTAGGCTTTCTCAGGTAAGTTTTGGCAAACTCCAGCCTGGCTTTTTTATGTCTCGGGGTAAGAAGTGGGGTCTTCCTGGGTATCCTACCATACAGTCCCTTTTCCTTGTGACGCCGACGGATAGTACGGGTTGACACTGTTGTACCCTCGGACTGCAGGGCAGCTTGAACTTGTTTGTATGTTAGTCGAGGTTCTTTATCCACCATCCGCACAATCTTGCGTTGAAATCTCTCGTCAATTTTTCTTTTCCGTCCACATCTAGGGAGGTTAGCCACAGTGCCATGGGCTTTAAACTTCTTGATGACACTGCGCACGGAAGACACAGGAACATTCAGGTCTTTGGAGATGGACTTGTAGCCTTGAGATTGCTCATGCTTCCTCACAATTTGGTTTCTCAAGTCCTCAGACAGTTCTTTGGTCTTCTTCCTTTTCTCCATGGTCAATGTGGTACACACAAGGACACAGGACAGAGGTTGAGTCAACTTTAATCCATGTTAACTGGCTGCAAGTGTGATTTAGTTATTGCCAACACCTGTTAGGTGCCACAGGTAAGTTACAGGTGCTGTTAATTACACGAATTAGAGGAGCATCACATGATTTTTCAAACAGTGCCAATACTTTTGTCCACCCCCTTTTTTAGGTTTGGTGTGGAATTATATCCAATTTGGCTTTAGGACCATTCTTTGGGTTTTTTCATTGAAGACAAATTAAATGAAGAGAATAATGCCAAAGAATTTGTGATTGCAATCATTTTCAGGAAGAAACTGAGTATTATCTGACAGAATTGCAGGGGTGCCAATACTTTGGCCACCACTGTATATGACCAGGTAAGTAATTCTCTACAATGAAGTGAAATCTCTGGGAACCTCCACAGCATAAATGACCTGCCACAAATGTTTACTCTACAGTGCTGGTCACCGTGTAGCCGTAGCCTCGTTATGACCTGTAACTTTAATTTACATCATTCGTTTTACCATATAATGTACTGAAAAAAAGGGGAAGCAAAAATTGCTGTGAAATGGTGAAAAAAAAATTCCTCTATGGTTTTCTGAGGTTTTGTTTTTCTCATTCATTGTGATATAAAAGAACTATACCAAACTAATAAACTAATATAAGATTTTTTTTTTATTACAGAGGTTGAAAATATTCTGAATTCTGCAAAAAAAATACATCGGTTTGTATTGCCATTTATGAAAACTGTAGCTCTTTAATTTTTCCAGCAATTTACCATTTTAGAGCATATATGATGTTTTGGTACCTTTTTTGTCTTTTTTGGGGAAGTGCAGTGACAAAAAAAAAATGATGATTCTGGGCTTTCAGTTTATTTTTCTTTTTTGCATTTAACATACAGTTTAAATATTTTTTTACTATTTTAATAAAACTTTATTTTTAACTCCTTCACCCCCAAGCCTGTTTTCACCTTCAAGACCGGGCCAAATTTAACAATTCTGACCAGTGTCACTGAGGCAATAACTCGAACGCTTCAACAGATCCCACTGATTCGGAGAGTGTTTTTTCGTGACATATTGTACTTCATGATAGTGGTAAAAGTTCTTCGATATGAAATGCATTTGTGAAAAAAATGGAAATTTGGTGAAAATGTAGCAATTTTAAAACTTTAAATTTTTATGCCCTTAAATCGGAGAGATATGTCACACAAAATAGTTAATAAATAACATTTCCCATATGTCTACTTTATATCAGCACAATTTTGGAAACATCATTTTTTTTTTGTTAGGAAGTTATAAGGGTTAAAAGTTGCTCAGCAATTTCTCATTTTTACAACAAAATTTACAAACTTTTTTTTTTTTTTTTTTAGGGACCACATCACATTCATGAAGTGACTTTGAGGTGTCTATAGGACAGAAAATACCTAAAAGTGACATCATTCTAAAAACTGTACCCTTCAAGGTGCTCAAAACCACATTCAAGAAGTTTATTATTCCTTCAGATGCTTCATAGGAATTAATGGAATGTGGAAGGAAAAAAGTAACATTTTCACTTTTTTCAGAAAAAATTTTCAGACCCAAATTTTTCAATTTTCACAAGGATAACAGGAGAAATAGACCCTAAAACTTGTTGTGCAATTTCTCCTGAGCATGCCGATAGCCAATATGTGGGGGAAAACCACTGTTTGGGTGCACGGCAGGGCTTGGAACGGAAAAAGCGCCATCTGTTTTGAATGTAAAATTTGATTGAATAGTTAGCGGATGCCATGTCGTCTTTAGAGGGACCCTGATGTGCCTAAACGGTGGAAACCCATTTTAGAAACTAGACCCCTCAAGGAATTTATTTAGATGTGTGGTGAGCCCTTTGAACCCACAGGTGCTTCATAGAATTTTACACCGTAGATCTGTAAAACATATATTTTTCCCCCAAAAAGTTGTTTTAGCGTCAATTTTTTTTTCGTTTTCATAAGGATTGCAGGAGAAAATTGACCCTAAAATTTGTTGTGCAATTTTTCCTGTGTACGTCAATACCCCATATGTGGTCGAAAACTACTTTTGAGGCACAGTGCAAAGCTCAGAAGGGAAGAATCACCATATTGGAGTTCAGATTTTGCTGGACTGGTTTGAGGGTACCATGTCACATTAAAAGAGCCCCTGAGGTGCCAGAATAGCAGAACTCCCCCATAAGTGACCCCATTTTACAAACTACACCTCTCAATTCATCTAGGGGTGCAGTAAACATTTTGTCACCACAGGTGGGTCACAGAATTTTATACAATTGGGCAGTGAAGAAAAAAATAATCACATTTTTACAACCAAAATTTTGTTCTAGCCCCAGATTTTAAATTTTCACACTAGGAAATGGGTACAAAAGGCACCAAAATCTGTCCCACAATTTATGCTGAATGTAGAAATACCCCATATGTACAGTACTGCTGTACAGTACTGCTTAGCCACACGGTGAGCTTCAGGAGGGATGGAGAGTTATTTGCCTCTTGGAGTGTAGATTTTCATAGAATAGTATGCTGACCCCGTATACAGAGCCCCTAAGTAATAGAATAGAAGAATCCCCCCCCCCCTCAAGTGACCCCATTTTGGAAATTATACCCCTTTGGGAATTTATCTACAGGTGTAGCGACAATTTTGACTCCATGGGTCTTTTCCACAAACAAGGAGCAGTGGATGTTGCTGAGTGAAAATTGCAAACTGCCATTGTAGTGACCAGTACGTTGTGCCCAGCTCATGCTTTTGGAGTCATGTACCCGTAAGTTAGGTGGGCTCTCATCGCTACAGAAATGCCAAACATGTAGATGCTAACTGCGGCTTAGGCACACTGGGGCTCAGGAGGAAGGGGGCCATTTGGACTTGGGAGTACTGAATTTTCTGAACTTCTTTTGGGGGACGAGGAGCCATAGCTAGTGATGAGCGAGCACTAAAATACTCGGGTGCTCGATGCTCGGGTTGAGCACATTGGAATACTCGGGTGCTCGACCCGAGCAACAAGCCCAATGTAAGTCTATGAGAAACTCGAGCATTTTTCTGGCGGTCCCCCCCCCCGGCGGTCTGCAGAAGGTCAAAAATTGCCCAAATCAATGGGAACAGTGCTCAGTTAAACATCAGGCAGGCAGAATATATAGGCAGACAGGCAGGCAGGCAGGGTATATAGGAGGGTGCATGAAAAACATAGCAGGGCACTTGGAACACACTAGTGCCCTCCGATTTTCATGCACCCGTCTCTTTTAAAAAGCCGGCCGGCAATTCATCAGTGGCATACATCGGTACCTGACAATTTAGAACAGAAAGAATAGAGCATGACACACAGATTAGATAGCTAGAAACATGTCAGTCACATATATAATAAGTACAGTGACAGTGTTGGTTACTGTACTTGTCATTTAGTGTTAAAATAAAGGATTTATTAAAAAAAAAATTGGTGTGTGGTTCCCAGTAATTTTAGTCTCTAGCGGAGGTTAAGCAGATGGCTGGGGCAGATGTTTGAAGCCTGGGAAGGGGGTAATACCCACAGAGCTTCCCAGGCTACTGATATCAGCCCCCAGCTGAATACCTAGCCTTTACTAGCTATAAAAATGGGGGATCCCAAAAATAAGACGTGGGGTCTCCCCTATTTTAATAGCTAGCAAAGGCTAGGCAGACAGCTGGGGGCTGATATTAATAGCCCAGGAGGGTTGCTATGAATATTGGCCCCCTCCCAGGCTAGAAACACCAGCCGTCAGCCGACCCAGAAATGGCGCATCCATAGGATGTGCCAATTCTGGCACTTAGCCTCGTTCTTCCCACTGCCCTGTAGCGGTGGGGTAATAGGGCTGGGGTTGATGTCAGCTTATAATGCCAGCTGACATCAAGCCCAGGTTAGTAATGGAGAGGTGTCTATAAGACACCCCCATTACTAACCCCATAGTCAAAGTTAAAAAAAAAAACACAAGCACCCAGAAAAAAGTCCTTTAATTGAAATAAAGACACAATTCTTTAATGTTCTTAATTAAACTCTACTTACGGTATCGCCCATTCCAGCTGAAGCCAACGATCTCCTGCAATAAAAGTAAAATAATAAAGGAACCTCATCCTTACCTTTCCATGGTGCCCAGGACGGCTCCAGCTCTGCTACATTGACATTACAGGCTGGATCGCAGCAGTGAATCCTTCTGCAACCTTATGGCGGTGGCAGTCCCTCGGTGCCCAGCCGACACTATTTTGCCCGGTGTGCCATCCCCGCACTACACAAGCACGTGTCCCAAAACATCCGCCGTGCCCTCAACAACGCAGTTACTGGGAGAGTCCACCTGACAACGGACACGTGGACAAGTGCTTGTGGCCAGGGACGGTACATCTCCCTGACGGCACACTGGGTAAACATAGTGGAAGCTGGGACCCAGTCGGACCTTGGGACGGAACACATCCTCCCCACACCGAGGATTGCGGGCCCCATCACAGTCAGAGTTGCCCCCACAGTGTACTCCTCCTCCTCCTCCTCCTCCTCGTTCAGCCGCCTCTTCCTGTTCAGCCTCCTCCTCCTCGTTCAGCCGCCTCCGCCTCCTCCTCCTCGTTCAGCCTCCTCCTGTTCAGCCTCCATCTCAGATATCACCACATCAGTTACAAGCTGGAAGTACTGCCTCAGCCAAGCAGCAACAGGCTGTACTGAAACTCATAAGCTTAAGTGATAAACCTCACACTGCTTGTGAGTTGTGGACAGCTGTGAAAGAGCAGGCAGATCTGTGGCTGAGACCGCTGAACCTACATCCAGGCATGGTCGTGTGTGACAATGGCCGTAACCTGGTGGTGGCTCTGAGGCGAGATCACACACATACCATGCCTGGCTCATGTGCTTAACCTCGTGGTTCAGCGGTTTCTTAAATCGTACCCCGAGTTGCCAGATCTGCTCGTGAAAGTAAGCCGCCTGTCAGCTCATTTTCGCAAGTCGGCTACAGCTTCCGCCGCCCTTGCTGTGTTGCAGCAGGGTTTGCAGTTTCCGGCACACTGACTGGTGTGTGATGTCCCCACACGTTGGAACTCTACCCTCCACATGTTGCAAAGGATTTGTGAGCAGAAGAGAGCAGTTGTGGAGTACCAGCTGCAACAAGGCCATAAATATTCAGGTCAGACTCCACACATAAGACCTCAGGAGTGGACCTGGATGTGTGACATATGTACCATCCTGACAAACTTTGAGGAGTCCACCAAGATGGTGAGTGGCGATAATACCATCATTAGCGTCAGCATCCCACTTGTCTGTCTTTTGCAACTCTCTCTGCAGAGAATTAAAGAGGAGGCATTGCAGCCAGAGTATGATGAGATGGATCAAGAAGCCGTAGCGGGCGATTACACACAGCCCAGCATCATCTCATCCCAATGTGCATTGGGGGACAATGAGGAGGAGGAGGAGGAAGAACAGGAGCTGGTATCATGCGCTGTAGACAGTAGTACCTGTACAACTGTCATACCGTCGGTTCAGCGTGGGTGGCCTGAGGACAGGGGGGAGGAGGAGGAGGAGAGCATGGTCAGTCGTCATCTTGGTGAGGACACGGAAGTCTTGCCCGATACCAGTCTGGCACGCATGGCTGACTTTATGTTACGCTGCCTTAACCGTGACCCTCGCGTTGTCAAAATGTTGGGTGACAGTCATTACTGGTTGGTGACACTTTTAGACCCCCGCTACAAGCTGAACTTTCACTCTTATTCCTGAGGTGGAGAGGTCTACAAAAATGGGGCAGTACCAGAAGGCCCTTGCTGCAGAACTGTTAAAAAAAATTCCCATCTGAACACGCTAGCGGCAGAAGTCAAAGTTCACTGCCCAACCAAGGCGTACAGGTGAGAGAGATGCAACTCCAATCCAGCAGAGGCCGGGGAACACTGTCAACGTTCTGGGACAGTTTTCTGAGACCCGCCCAGCTTACAGGTCTTGAGGCGCGGGTACTCTCACAGGGAGTGGAAAGTTTCAAAACATGGTGAGGGAGTACCTTGCCGACCGTACCAGCATCCTCAATGATTCCTCTGTGTCTTTTAATTATTGGGTATCCAAGCTGGACACTTGGAATGAACTCGCTCTGTAAGCCTTGGAGGTCCTGGCCTGCCCTGCCACTAGCGTGTTATCGGAGCGTGTTTTTAGTGCCGCTGGGGGAATTATAACTGATCAGCGCACTCGCCTGTCAACTGACAATGCTGACAAGCTGACCCTTATCAAAATGAACAAGGGCTGGATTGGGTCAGACTTCTCATCACCACCAAATGACAGCAGAGTAACATTAAGTCAAATCAACTGTGTTATTTCGGGAGGTGTATTCCCATGCACCGCTTCACACCCACACATGGGTATACGCTTCCTCATTTTGGCTGTTTTTTGCTCTTCTCCTTATCCTCAGCCTCCACCACCACTATACCACCAGGGTGACTGTGGTCCGTGTTGCCAGCATTGCAAGTCCTCCATCCTAATTTTTGGCAGCTTTTGCTTGGAAGGCATAGGCAGAGACTATGGGAGACCCACTCCCCAATAATTGGAATAATGTTTTTAATATGCTGTACTGCATGGCTCTTGTAAGGGGCATTAAAACTGTCTTGTTAAACCACTCTGAACTCCACAGTTCTACCAAGGGGCATTGAAATGTTGTTTTTAATTACCTCTAGCCTCCACCATTCTTCCAACGGGCATTGCATTTCCTCCTAATTTTAGTCAGCTTTTGCTTTTCAATGCATAGGCGAACACTAAGGGAGACTCACTCCCCAATAATGGGTAGAAGGTTTTTAGTACGCTGTAATCCACGTCTGTTTCAAGGGGCATTGGAGTTCCTCAAATTTTTGGTAGGCATTGCACTCACTGTATACCATATAACTGTGTAGCCGAACAGCTCCTTTTGATACAGAAACATAACCTATAAGACATGTGTGGTTGACTGGCCTGATATTGATGTGAATGGTCCCTGTTCCTCCTGCTTTTTCTCCTTTGCCACCACCTCATCCATCATTCATCACCTGAAGCTTTGTTTTAACGGGAGTCATAGAACTGGGATAGTAGCAGGAAAACATCCAGCAATCCTCGGAGGAGGTAGGATATGCGCCAAGACGCTGACCACCTCAGGCCTAGCTGCTACTACATACATGCGCTTGCATTCCAAGGAACAGAAAGCTAAGGAGATGGATGGCCTCATGATCATGAATAATCTACTCGTTGTGTAGAAGGCCGACCACTGCTGCTGTCTACCTTCTGAACTTTGTGTTGAAGCCTGATTGACCCAGGACCCGCAATCCTCTATGTCTGGAGGACGTGTTGCATCCCAGTGTCCAACTGTGTCCCGGCTTCCACAATATTAACCCAGTGTGAAGGCGTCAGTGAGATGGACCACCCCTGGCCACATTCACTTGTCCACGTGTTTGTGGTTAGGCTGTCCTTCCCACTAAATGCACTGGGGAGGGCACAGGTAATGTTTTGGCATGCGCGCTTGTGTATAAGGCGCACCGGGACAAATAGGGGCGGCTGGGGACTGTTTATGGACACCCGGCCGCCCTCAGGCGCCTGGGGACCTTGTGTGGGCACCTGGCCGCGGGGCGGGTGGGGACCGAGTATGGATACCAGGCCGCCGACGCAGCCATGACGTGGTGGCCAGATTCCGCCTCCACATGCCTAAAAGGCCCAATTTCAAGTGCAAGCAAGCAAGCAGTATGGTATTGCAGCCTGGGGGTGGGTGGGTGGGCGGGTGGCAGGCTGCACACTTACGCTTGCATTCCAAGAAAACAAAGCGGATGCTAACTTCTATTATCATCATCATGCTCCTCACCTTGGCACTCTCAACTCCCCTGATGGAGAAGCCAGGGCCCACAGGAGGAGTCTGGTTGTCTGGTGGGCTCATCCAATGCTGCCCTAAAGCAGGTCAGGCTAAGAAAAGTGCGGGGAAGGTTACCGGGACAAATAGTGGCGGCTGGGGACTGAGTATGGAGACCTCGCTGCCGAAGAAGCCATGTCAGTGACATGCATGAGGTGAGCTGAGTTCATTGGACATGAACTCGGCTCATCTGGATGCCATCACGGCATGGCAAGCTGCAGCATGGCAAGCTGGATGGCAGTGTTCTGCTGCGATCCAGCCTGTAATGTCAATGTAGCAGAGCTGAAGCCATCCTGGGAACCATGGAAAGGTAAGGATGAGGTTGGTTTATTTTACTTTTATTGCCGAAGACACTGGCTTCAGCTGGAATGGGCGTGATGGTAAGTAGAGTTTAATTTAGAACATTAAAGAATTGTGTCTTTATTTCAATTAAAGGACTTTATTCTGGGTGTTTTTGTGTTTTTTTTTTTTTTTTGTTTTGTTTTTAACTTTCACTATACGGTTAGTAATGGGGGTGTCTTATAGACGCCTCTCCATTACTAACCTGGGCTTGATGTCAGCTGGCATAAGCTGACATCAACCCCAACCCTATTACCCCACTGCAACCGCTACAGGGCAGTGGGAAGAGCGAGGCTAAGTGCCAGAATTGGCACATCCTATGGATGCGCCATTTCTGGGGCAGCTGACGGCTGGTATTTCTAGCCTGGGAGGGGACCAATATTCATGGCACCCTTCCTGGGCTATTAATATCAGCCCCCAGCTGTCTGCCTAGCCTTTGCTAGCTATTAAAATAGGGGGGACCCCACGTCATTTTGTTTTGGGGGGTCCCCCATTTTAATAGCTAGTTAAGGCTAGGAATTTAGCTGGGGGCTGATATTAGTAGCCTGGGAAGCTCCATGGATATTACCCCCTTCCCAGGCTTCAAACATCTGTCCCAGCCGTCTGCTTAACCTCCGCTACAGACTAAAATTATGGGGAACCCCACGCTAATTTTTTTTTAAATAAATCCTTTATTTTAACACTAAATGACAAGTACAGTAACCAACACTGTCACTGTACTTATTATATATGTGACTGACATGTTTCTATTAGTGTTGAGCGAGCATGCTCGACACTGCTCGGTACTCACCCGAGCATCTCATAACTCTGGATGTTCGGCGAGCACCGAGAATTTTCGGGTTACTCGGGCGGGAGCTCGGGTCTCCGCCCTGCATGTTTGGCGCTCTTTACAAAGCCAATGAACATGCAGGGATTGCCAGCCAGTCACTGTAATGCCGCAGCCATGTTGTTTGTGGGCTTTACAGTGATTGGCTGGCCACACAGCGTCACCTCGTGTATTTAAAACCGGGCGCCGCCATCTTGGACACAGTCGCTACGGATCAGACAGTGTAGGGAGAGTGCTGCTGAGCTAGGGAGAGATTTATACTGCGAAAGAGGTAGTGTAGGGTCTCTAAAGCCTGCAAAATCAAACAAACAGTCCTTCTGAGGACTAATATCCATCCCAGATAGACAAGGACTTGCACGGGGATAGTTGCAATTCTGCATCTTCTGATGCAGCAAGGATCACTTCAGATGGGCACACTTTTAGGCAGTAACCTGGGTGTCAGATGCTTCCAGGGGTCTTCCGCATGCTGTTCCCATGTCTTTTCAGCACTGTATGAATGTGTCACACAGCACATGGCCAGATAAGGTTGTAAAATGTTAAAATGACATTTCCCGGTGAATACATTTGTCACGGTTGAAAGCAATATAAAAGTGCAAAAACGCATAAAAAATGCTACTTGTGAACATAGCCCAAGGTGTGGAGGAGTATTTTTGTTTTTGGTTATTTATTTTACCTTATACACAAGTCTTTACCCTGGAAAGGAAGTTCCTTAACATATTTCACAGGAAAACAGTTTCAGTTTCGTTTCTGAACGTTTTATTGTGAGCCCGTAAAAGTGGCTTAATATCTCTGACCACGTTGTTGACAGCAGTGACCTGGGGGTCAGAAATGCTTCCTAGGGCGATCCCCATGCTGTCCCCATGTCATTTGAGCACTGTCACTATCGTTTTTGGGCACTTTTTAGGCTTTCTACAGACTGCCGGGGGTGCCGCCGCAAAAATGCTCGGGTCTCCCATAGACTAACATTGGGCTCGTTGCTCGGGTCGAGCACCCGAGTATCACGGTGAGCTCGTCCTGAGCTTCGAGCACCCGAGCATATTAGTGCTCACTCAACACGAACTAATTTTTTTTTTTTTTTTAAATAAATCCTTTATTTTAACACTAAATAACAAGTACAATAACCAACACTGTCACTGTACTTATTATATATGTGACTGACATGTTTCTATCTATCTAATCTGTTTGATGCTCTATTCTTTCTGTTCTAAATTGTTGGGTACCGGTGTATGCCGCTGCTGAATTGCCGGCTTTTCATGTTTCACTGTGAGCACTGTGCCCAAATCGATGGGAACAATCACTGTAATGCCACAACTACCATGGCTGTGACATTACAGTGAGTGGCAGACAATCCCTGCATGATTGGTGCTCTAAATATGCAGTACGGGGACCCGAGCTCCCGCCTGAGCTTCTCCAAAGTACTCGGCAAGCTCCGAGCATCTCAGGCAAGTACTGAGCAGTGGCGAGCATGCTCGCTCATCACTAGCCATAGCGCTTTTCCAGAACCTTTGTACTGCCAGTAACGTGGAAGCCCCTTTATTTCCAGACAGATGACGGACCTGATTGGGGACTTGGCTTTTTTTTTGGATTGATTTGAAGCTTTTGTTACTACCATTTTACATAACACTTTGGATCACATTTATCCTGCGCGCCACGCTGAGCACTTATATCAGGGGTTTCCATCTAAATTTTCAAGTGACGTGATTCAGATGAAATCCCCAAAGAATTCATGCACTATAATAAGGCAACACAGTTACTCTGGACTCCGTCTGGCCTCTGTTCAGTGGTGACCTTTTCAGAAGTGCACAAAACTGGCCGACGGCACCTTTATGCATGCCTAAAAAGACAGACACTGCGGGATCACAGGCCAAACGGCATCTAGGGCCTACATCTGTCTCATTATAGAGAAACCTCTGCCGGGGTTCCGTCTGAATCACGTATTTCAGAGATTTGCATGGATACCCCGATGTAGGCGTCCAGAGTAGAGCGCAGGATAAATGTGAGCCGAGTCTTACTGCGATTTTTGAGAGGCAGAATGAACAAATCAACAGCAGGTGAATTGGTTTTATTCATTTTTTACACCATTCCTCGTGCCTTATAAGTGATTAGATGACTTTATTCTACGGGTCGATGCAATTACAGCAATACCAGATTTATTTCGGGTTTTTATGTTTGGCAGCTGTCACACACTAAAAGACGCTTTTTACTGCAAAAAAACAGTTTTTGCACCGTCATATTTTGAGAGCTATAATTTTTCCATATTGCAGCTGACAGTCATGTGAGGACTTGTTTTTTGTGGGATGAGTTGACGTTTTTATTGGTACCATATTTGGGCACATGACCCTTTTTGATCGCTTTCTATTCCGATTTTTGGGAGGCAAAATGAACAAAAACAAGAAATTCAGGATTTATTTTTTGTCGTTCCGCGTGTGGAAAAAATTGAAAAGGCAGCTTAATTTTTCAGGTCGGTACAATTACAGTGATATCAAATTTATATAGTTTTAAAATAAAATAATTATTTTTGCATCACTTTATTCTGAGCGCGATAATTTTTTTTATTTTTAAGCTGATGGAGCTCTATGGTGGCTTGTTTTTTGTGGGACGAGATGACGTTTTTAGAGATACCATGTTTATTTATATTAGTCGTTTTGAGTGCGCTTTATTCCACTTTTTGTTCAGTGGTATCATGATAAAGCATAGTTTTTTGCCTTGTTCACTGAAGGGATTACCTAGTGGGACAGTTTTATAGGTCAGGTTGTTCCCGCTGAGGCGATACCAAATATGTACTCTTTTTGCTTATTTTTTTTTCAGAAAAATACTTATTTATGGGTACAATATATTTGTGTGATTTTTTTATTTTTTTTTTATTTTGTCCCACTATAGGACTTTCACTATTTTCAGCCTGATCGCTTATAAAGCATAGGAATGCAGAAGGATTCCTATGCCTTATAAACTGTCGGTGCTACACTGACACACAAACTTGCTACATCATGCTCTGAGCATGATCTATCAACTTTGCTAGCTCTGGTGACCCAGATGTTGTCATAATGACATCGGGTCACCATGGCAAGGATCGGGGCCCCGTCATTGAGGGCAGAGAGGCTATCCCTCCCATAGATCTTAAGAGTTCATATACATTTTAAGAAATGTGGAATAAGACATCAGATCACAGATCTCAAGGTATCATTTTATTTAACTTTCTATGACCTACAGTTGTGCTCAAAAGTTTACATACCCCGGCAGAATTTTTCCTTTCTTGGCCTTGTTTCAGAGAATATGAATGATAAGAAAAAAACTTTCTCCACTCATGGTTATTGGTTGGGTGAAGCCAGTTATTGTCAAACTACTGTGTTTTCTCTTTTTAAATCTTAATGACAACCAAAAACAGCCAAATGACCTTGATCAAAAGTTCACATACCCCAGTTCTTAATACCATGTATTGCCCCCTCTAACATCAATGACAGCTTTAAGTCTTTTGTGGTAGTTGTGGATAAGGTTCTTTCATTTCTCAGATGGTAAAGCTGCTCATTCTTCTTGGCAAAAAGCATCCAGTTCCAGTAAATTTCTGGGCTGTCTAGCATGAACTGCGCGCTTGAGATCTCCCCAGAGTGGCTCAATGATATTGAGGTCAGGAGACTGAGATGGACACTCCAGAACCTTCACTTTGTTCTGCTGTAGCTAATGACAGGTCGACTTGGCCTTGTGTTTTGGATCATTGTCATGTTGGAACGTCCAAGTACGTCTCATGCGCAGCTTCCGAGCTGAAGAGTGCAAATTTGCTTCCAGTTTTTGCTGATAACGTGCTGCATTCATCTTTTCTTCAACTTTTACCAAGTTTCCTGTGCCTTTGTAGCTCACACATTCCCAAAACATCAGCGATCCACCTCCATGATTTACTGTAGGAATTGTGTTCTTTTCATCATAGGCCTTGTTGACCTCTCTCCAAATGTAACATTTATGGTTGTGGCCAAAAAGTTCAATTTTGGCCTCATCACTCCAAATTACCTTGTTCCAGAAGTTTTGAGGCTTGTCTGTGCTGTTTGGCATATTGTAGGAGAGATACTTTGTGGCATTTACGCAGTAATGGCTTTCTTCTGGCGACTCGACCATGAAGCCAATTTTTCTTCAAGTGCCTCCTTATTGTGCATCTTGAAACAGCCACACCACTAGTTTTCAGAGTCCTGAATTTCAGCTGATGTTGTTGTGGGTTTTTCTTTGCATCCCGAACAATTTTCCTGGCAGTTGTGTCCAAAAATTTTTGTTGGTCTACCAGACTATGGTTTGGTTTTTACAGAGCCCCTGATTCTCCATTTGTAATTAGTTTGAACGCTGCTGACTGGCATTATCAATTCCTTGGATATTTTTTTGTATCCCTTTCCTGTGTTATACAGTTCAACTAGCTTTTCCCATAGATCCGTTGACAATTCTTTTGCTTTCCCATGACTCCCAATCCAGAAACTTCAGTGGCTGGATGAAAGATGCAAGAGTCTGTCTGGATCCCAGAAACTGTTATGATCTGCAACATAGGCTAAGGAAAGAAGGGGAGAGCTGTCCCTACAGTAAGACTAAGCTGAGCCCCTACGTTGTAGCGGGCTACCTGTTCCTTGTGAACAGACCCGCCTTCGTCCTCGGCTAGTCTGAACGGAGACCTATAGAGAAAGGGAGGGGTCCCTAAAGGAACTAAGGACTGGGACAAAAATGGGACACCTCCTAACAGAAGTCGTTGCAGAGCAAAAGATAAACTGACAAAAAGTACTAGAGGTCCCAGAGGACCAAGCAAACTATAGATAGGCACAAAAGCACCTGGCTAGAGAGACAGTCAAAACAACACTGAAGTCCAGCAAAGCCAGAAGGGCGGAGCTGGAATATATAGGAAGATGGTCACGTGACCGCAAAACACAAGATAGAAACAAAAACAGGAGGGTTCTAACCGAAACTCACTCAGCTTTTATACACACACACTGATTACAAGTAAACAGGTCACAGGTGATGATGTTACCTTTAGTAGCCATTCAAACCCATTTGTGTCAAATTCTGTGCATGTTATCAGGCCAAAATCACCAGGGTATGTGAACTTTTGATCAGGGTCATTTGGATGTTTTTGGTTGTCATTAAGATTTAAAAAGAGAAAACACAGTAGTTTGACAATAAATGGCTTCACCCAACCAATAATTATAAGTGGAGAAAAAGTTTTTTGTTATCATTCATATTCTCTCAAACAAGGCCAAGAAAGGAAAAATTCTGCCGGGGTATGTAAACTTTTGAGCACAACTGTACATGCCCATATAGACAGCTTAGGTAGGTTGATCCTCCTTACAGATTCCCTTTAAACTGCAGTGATCAAAGCTAGCTCTAGTTGCTACTGTTACAGGTAGATGCCGACTGTGAAACACAGCCAGTGTCTGCTTGGTATGGAGCTCCTGAGCCATTCTATAAACCTCACATGGAGTCTGTGACAAATGTATGTCACAAGTCGCTAAAGAATTAAAGGAGTTCCTTGGTCATATGATATTGATGACCTATCCTATCAGATGGGGGGGTTCCACACTGAGCACTCCCATCGATCAGTTTTAGCTCCTGTACCTGGAGAGCAGCTCTTATTCTCTATAATAGGATATAGTAAATTCCAGAAGTTCACCAAGATGTGAATGAATTCTTTTAAAAAAAAATGTTTTACGCACCAGCAACATAAAATGTAAAAGCCATTCCCTCTGTCAATCAAAATCAGTTTCCCATCAGACCATAGATAACATTTCTCCTTGCGGAGAGTGTCATGCAGTGGCGTACCGCCAATGGCGGCAGACCACGTGACTGCTATGGGGCCCATGAGCCGGGGGGGGCCCCATAGCAGTCCAGGGGCGGACATACCGCCGCTGGAGAAGCTGCACCAGGGGGCCCGCCGGTGCAGCGTCTCCCTGCTCGTGGCGGGCAGGGAGAGATCCCTGCAGCTCCGCTGCAGACAGGACAGGATGGCAGCAGAGCTGCAGAGATCCGTCCTCTGCTTCCTGCCCGCCGCTTCCTCCCTCACACAGGCACGCGCTGCTTGATGATGTCATCATGCAGCGTGGGCCTGTGTGAGGGAGGAAATTGCAGACAACAAGGATGTTGCGGCCTGTGGGGGAACGGGCAGAGAGGTGTTTTTTATTTTTACTGAAACGCTGGGGAGAGCAATAATGGGGCTGATTGGGCTGGAGAGACCAATAGTGGGGCTGATGGGGCTGGGGAGACCAATGGTAGGGCTGATGGGTCTGGGGAGAGCGCTGATGGGTCTGGGGAGAGCAATGGTGGGGCTGGGAAGAGCAGTGATGGGGCGGGGAGAGCAATGATGGGGATTAGTAGACCAATGACGGGGATGGGGAGAGCAATGAAGGGTTGCTGGGAGGGAGCAATGATGGAGGTGCTGGGAGAGTAATGATGGGGGTTGCTGGGAGAGAGCAATGATGGGGGTGCTCGGAGAGCGCAATGACGGGGGTGCTGGGAGACAACAATGACGGGGGTGCAGGGAGAGAGCAATTACGAGGGTGCTGGGACAGAGCAATGACGGGGGTGCTGGGAGAGAGCAATGACGGGGGTGCTGGGAGAGAGCAATGACGGGGGTGCTGGGAGAGAGCAATGACGGGGGTGCTGGGAGAGAGCAATGATGGGGGTGTTGGGAGAGAGCAATGACGGAGGTGCTGGGAGAGTAATGACGGGGGTGCTGGGAGAGAGCAATGATAGGGGTGCTTGTATATTTTCCGTGTGCACATAGCCTTAGTTAATTGGGGAGAGTCACAGAGACTGAATAATTTATATTATTGGCAGGTGGAGATTATAGTTAATGGGGGGCACAGTGCTGCTTATCACTTTATATTTTGATTACTAAGTGGCTAATAGTATATTAATGGGGGGGTTACAGATATGTATTCAGGGGCGCAATGTGGGGGAGACACGTGTGTGTGTGTGTGTGTGTATACAATATATGTGACCTTGTTATTATCTAGGCTGGAGATCATCATGACAAGACGAATCGTGACTGGGAGATGTCGACATGAAGGTCTGACCAGATGGAGAAGAAGCAGCAGAAACGGACTCTGATCAGACGAGACGTCAGCGGTAAGTGCCTGGATGTAAATATTATTCTGTATCTGCACTGTGTGACTTGGAGTAATAATGTTACATGTAAAATCCCTTAGGCTGCATTCTCACATTTGTGTGAAATGTCAGATTTTTTTATCGGATGGTCCACGGACTCGTAGAGTTTTATAGATCCATTCACACATCCATGAAAATCACGGATCTGAGAATGAGATCTGTGAGGGTCAGAGAATGTCCTGTTCTGATCCGATTTTGAGGATTAGAATAGGACATGCTCAATGTGTCTGTAAAACAGGGCAGCACACCGACACTGCACACAGATGCATGAATGTAGCCGTATTATGTATAGCACAGTCCCTTAGTATATAGTGTACTCGCTTATTATGTATAGCGCCGTCCTTAGTTATATAGCTTCCTCTTTTATTATGTATAACACCCTCCCTTATTACCTACCATCCTCTCTAGCTCTAGGGCTCACAATTGGGGGATCATACTGTGTTGGGGTCAGCAAACTTTGCCCTGGGAGTTGAGGTGGGGTACAGTAGGGTCATTATACTGCGCATGTGGAGGAATTCACCATGGGGGTATCATACTCTGTTTGGGGGACACTTTTGTTGGTATCACACTTTATGGGACAATGAAAGGGTGGCCTAGGACGTCAGTAGGAGGACAATTACTATGTAAAGGCTGGAAAGTTGTGAGATCTGCTCTTCTGTGACCCTGACAACTACTTACATTTTTTGGGGGGGGGGCCCAATTTGAACTTCTGCTATGGGGCCCCATGAATCCTATGTACGCCCCTGGTGACATGCCTAGTATACCAGTGTAAGGTGGCTGATAAGCATGCAATGCAACTCTGGGAAATCCTCTTCCTCTCGGAAGAGGCAATTTGCACACCATCAGCCCATCAGGAATTTTAATGTTCTCTGCCAAACTAATATGTTGGAGGTTCTTGAGTTCCAGACATATAAGTAGGCATCGGGTTATTTCCCAGACGCTAATGTGATTTCACAGTAAAAATAAAACTAGTCATAATCAATATAATTTCAATCAGCTAGAATTTAGGATCAACCTAAAACGTCCTGCTGTGATAGAGGCAGAGAGAGCTATTATATTTTGTGCCTACAAACAGAGAAGTCCCCAGAGCTGCTGCAGGGATCTGTCTGGAAAATTAAAGCAGACACTATGTACTTATTTTAAAAAGGACTAATAACTGCAATCAGAAACATTACATAGCCCGGTACTTTTTATTATTATTATTGAAGACATTTTGTATTTTTGTGCCTTTAGAAGTCAGAATAAAATTGTATTTTTAATTCCTTGTTCCCGTATTCCTTTTCCTTTGAAAAGTCCGTTCTCCCCTCCACCTTCACATTTGACATGACCATATATTACAAGTGATTAAATGTACTATGGTTTTTGAATAACTGATTTTTTTTACAGTAAAAATGAAAAAGTAAAAAAAAATGGCAGAACACTGAACATTTCAAGGTAACCAGAACATGAAACAAGCAAGGTCAGAATTTCTATACTGTACACATCTATTTTTTTGCATATCGAAATTTGCTTATAAAAGGCACAGCAGTACATTACTCATTTCTCAAGCCAAAGGTGACTTGGATTAATCATATTCCAGAAATTGTGTATGACTCCATGTGTTTGTATATTGTTATTGCAAAATTGAAGAGGGTTATTTCAGACTCCGAAAAAAAGCTTTCTATTGTAATACAAAAGAGCAGTAAAACTCAAAGGGAATCTGCCTACCCCCCCCCCCACTCCCCCCAAATGCATTTTAAACAACATATACTGGGATTTAGGGGACTTAGCCCTTATAATAAAAATCATACTAGAACTGTACCTGTTACTGGTACTGTGCCTGAGAAAATAACTTTGGGTGCACCTTTGGTGTGGCCAAAAGCTTGGTGCACTGTTACCTCTCATTTTGCATGTTGGGGGTTTCACCCGCTTCTATTTGATAGTACTCACTTCCCAAAGAGAGTGCTGCTGAAAGTCAACCATACTGAGTGTGCACTGAAACGGCCTGAGCCCTAGTTTCAGTGCAGGAGTGCACACACATAGTGGGACTTGTGTTTTCCTACTGGCTCCTCTTCGAAACGTTCACAACACCGATATCCCTGAAAGGGCCGGGTGCATCAGTGTAGCGAGCGGTTTCAGAGAGGAGCCAGAAAGTAAAGAGTGCCCGCCCGCGCTGAAACTAAGTGCACGCGGCAAGGCTCAGGCAGTGCCAGTGCACACACACGCTGGCTGACTTTAGGCAGCACTTGCACTGGGAAGTGAGCATTGTCATTTAGAAGAGAAGGAAGACCCCCCAACTCATCAAATGATGGGGCGTAACTGTGCACTTGACCCCACCAAGGGTACACTGCATACAAATTAGAGTTATTTTCTCAGGCACTGTACTAGCAATTTTTACAGGAGCAAAGTCCCCTCTAGCTCATTTAAAATGCATCTTGGGGGGTGACAGACTCCCTTTAAAACCTATACTTGAATAGAAGCTGCCAGTAAATATTTTATGGAGCCGTGGTGTTCTCGTTCTGTACACTCTTTGCATTCAGCCATCGACGGACCCGGTAACAGTCTATGTCTGGGTGTCAGACCTCCATTGGTCTGAAAATGATGACGTATCCTACAGATAGGTCATTAATATCAAAGTAGTGCACAACCCTTTTAACCCATTATGGCCATCCCATAGATGCTTTTTTTTATAGTGTTCTCATCTCACTTTACCCTAGGGCATTTGTGCATCTCTATGCTTATCTCTGTGCATTGCAAACAATCAGAGAATAATGTAAAACAAGAAGGCAAAATACATTATTACTAAGTGGTCACTAAAAGATTATAAATAATTTATTAGCTAAAGCATCTAGTAACTAAAACACTTAAATGTTTCTCTTTTACACCCACAAGACTCTTGCAAAAGAAATAAAATGGGTGTAGAAGTTTTCTGTGCACTTGTATTATACGTACATTAATATGATTTTCATATACCATAGTTAAGTTTTATGGGTTTTTTCTGTTCTGTCATTGACAAAGATTCTAGGCAAGTATGAAAAATATATAAAGCATTTATCAAGTACTCAAAAAGAAGTATAGGAGAGTTTTCTGATCTGCACAAGGATCATCGAGAAGGAAAAGGTAGGAAGTGAGCTGTGACATCAGATATTGAGAATGGTGGGTTTTGTGTTATTTTACCCTATGTCGAGGTGATACCTGTAATCCTAGCTGGAATGATAATGAGACTGCTGAAAAGTAATCTGTACAAAAAATGAGGTATTAGTCTAGAATATAAAAAATATAAAATATACAGTTCACATTATAGACCTGATAGGTCATTTTCTGATGACACATTCTCTTTGAGTGTAAACTGAGATTTGACAGCCTATACCTACTGCTAAATAAATAATAAGGGATGAATGCACTAATGGGCTCACTTTTCAATAACAAAGTTATTCAGCTGAGACGATTACTGAGCAGCTAATGGCCTGAAGTTCTAGGTATGTAACATGAATCTCCACCAGCACCATCTTTCCAAACCACCGCCGTCTACAGCGTAATTACTTTAAGAGTTATTTCCATCTTATACATTTATGGCATACCTACAGGATATACCATTAATGTCAGATGGATGTGAGTCCCACCTCAGGGACCAATCTCTGGAAAGACCCTCCATGTCTTGTGGTCAATGGAAATGAGACTGTGCATATGCTGCTCCCTGTATTCACTTCTCCGCGAGCTATGAAAACAGTTAAGCGCAGATATATCATGTCCAAGATGGGAATAACTTTTTAATTTGGGATCACATAATCCAGAAATTTAGATAATTCTGTACAAATAGCAAAAAAAATTCCCAAACTCAATATTACTGTAGCGCTGGCGTCCCTGCCCTCTGCTAGGCAGGGACGCTGCTCCCCTCACCGCTCTGCTGTCAGCGCGCGCTCCGTCCCGGCGTCCTCTCCCCGCTCTGCTGTCAGCGCGCGCTCCGTCCCGGCGTCCTCCTCCTGCTCTGCTGTCAGCGCGCGCTCCGTCCCGGCGTCCTCCTCCTGCTCTGCTCTCAGCGCGCGCTCCTTCCCGGCCCCTGTGCTTAGGGCGCGCGCGCTTCCCTCCTCTTAAAGGGGCCGCGCGCGCCGCCCTAAAGAGTCCCCGGCCAATGGCCGGAGGACTTCATCATATATAAGGCACCTCCTCCAAAATGGAGGTGCCCGAGCAATGTTGTTTGCACCTGTGTCTCACCTGTGCTTCAGCCCTCAGGTCCCGTTGCCAGTTACCTGCCAGTTACCTGCCAGTTACCTGCCTGATTCCTGCCTGAATACTTGTTACCTGTCTGCCAGTCTGAGGTCCGACGGTCTGCCTTACTACTCCTGTCAGTCTGTCTAAAGGACCAGCCTGCCCGCTCACCTGGGAGCACATATCAGCTACCTGCCTGCTTGCCTGAGGTCCGACGGTCTGCCTTACTACTCCGGTCAGTCTGTCTATGGACCAGCTTGCCCGCTCACCTGGGAGCGCTTCTCCGTTATCTGCCTGCTTGCCAGCCCGGAGGCTCCGTTGTCACGTGCTGTGACCACCAGCTATCTCAGAGACTCTTGCCCGCTCACCTGGGAGCGCATCTCCGTTACCTGCCTGCTTGCCAGCCCGGAGGTCCCGTTGTCACGTGCGGTGACCACCAGCTATTCCAGAGACTCTTGCCCGCTCACCTGGGAGCGCTTCTCCGTTTCCTACCTGCCTGCCAGCCCGGAGGTTCCGCCGTCACGTGCCGTGACCACCTGCTATTCCAGAGACTCTCGCTTGCTCACCTGGGAGCACACATCTACCATCTGCCTGCTAGCCTACCCGGAGGCTCTGCCATCACAGGTCGTACCTACCCCTTACCCAGAGACTGCCCTGATCACTTGCCGTAACTCCCTGTCCGTTCACCCAGAGACTGCCACCCGCTCCCTTACAAGGGCCGCCCCCTTGTATAGTAGCTCAGAGGTTCCGCCTCCCGGACCCGTTAGAGTTTGCTCGGGCCATGGAACCCGGTGGCACCCAAGCTCCCTCGCTCTCGGACCTCTGTCTTGAACTGTCCCGTCAGAAGTCCCAACAGGAGGCCATCCTGGGTCATCTGCGGAATGTTAATACTCGCCTGAACACCCTGTCTGATCCTGCAACTACGGCCAGTACCTTGGTATCCTTTTCCGGACCCCGGCTCTCTGCACCTCCTCGCTTCGGAGGCGACTCCGTCCTGGCTCGGGGCTTCATAAATCAGTGCACCCTGCATTTTGAACTATTGTCCCACCAGTTTAACTCCGACCGAGCCAAAATTGCATTCATCATGTCCCATCTCACCGGGGAGGCTCTGGCCTGGCTAAATCCTCTATGGGAGAGAGGAGACCCCCTGGTGTCCGACTTGCCTGCCTTTCTCACGGCTTTCCGGAAAGCCTTCGACGAACCCGGACGGAGGACCTCATCCGCATCATCTCTGCTACGCCTCCGTCAGGGAAGCCTCACCGTGGGTCAATATGCCATACGGTTCCGTACCCTTGCCTCGGAGCTGGCCTGGGATAACGAAGCTCTGGTATCCGTCTTCTGGGAGGGTCTGTCCGGCCGTATTAAAGATGAACTTGCTGGTCGGGACATTCCTACCACTCTCGATGACCTAATAACTCTTGCCACCCGGATTGACCTACGGTTCCAGGAACGTGCCAAAGAGGTCACCCGTGAAAAGGGGCTTCCACGTCTGGTTCCTACTTTTCTGAAACCCGTCACTCCTTCCGTTTCTCCCCAGGTACACTCTCCTGAGCCTATGCAGGTCGACCAGACCAAGATGGTCAAATCCCGTCAGGACTTTCGCCGTGCCGAGGGGAGCTGCTTCTACTGTGGCAGTAAGGAGCATCGGATCCGTGCCTGCCCGGAGAGGTCGGGAGAACGCCTGTGTCTAGGTTCGCTCAGAGGACTTGATCTAGACAAAAATAAATCCTCTCCATCCCTGCTGCTGTCTGTCTCAATCATCTGCGGGGAGAATCGTTATTCCGAACTAGCCCAACTTGACTCTGGAGCAGCCGGAAATCTTATTTCACTGTCCCTGGTGGAGAAATACCGCATCCCCACCAAACCTCTGGCTGTACCCTTGTCTGTTGTTGCCGTGGATGGGGGCCTCTTATCTCGCCCCATCCAATTCATCACCGAATCCATTACTCTGCAAGTGGGTATGCTGCATTCAGAGAGTATCTCCCTTCACGTTCTGCCTGGACTCTCTCACGCCCTCTTGCTAGGTCTGCCTTGGCTCCAGAGACATGCACCCGTGCTTGACTGGCAAACCGGAGAAGTCCTTCGCTGGGGACAAGACTGTCATAAAACCTGTCTGGTTCCCGTCCATTCCGTCCGTCCCTCTCCTATCCCAGCTAATCTACCTGGACTTCCGATTCCTTATTGGTCTTGTGCTGATGTCTTTGATATGGAGGAGGCAGAGACATTACCACCTCATAGACCATGTGACTGCCCCATCGATCCCGCCAGAGTAATGCAGGTGGCCCCCGTGAGTCTAAATTGTCTCCCTCCTGGTAAGACGTTCGTATCGGTACCTGATCGGGAGAGGATCCTACACTGGGGTCATTCGTCTAAACTAGCTGGCCACGCCGGTCAGAAAAAGACCCTCCAGCTTATTACCCGGCACTACTGGTGGCCTAACCTGCACAAGGATGTTATGGACTTTGTTTCTGCCTGTGTGTCCTGCGCCCGCAACAAGGTTCCGAGACACCTGTCGGCCGGCCGCCTTCTTCCTCTGCCAGCACCTGCTGCCCCCTGGCAGCATATAGCGATGGACTTCGTAACTGATCTGCCCGTCTCTGCCGGTTGTACGGTCATTTGGGTGGTCGCTGACCGCTTTTCCAAGATGGCTCACTTCATTCCCCTGCCAGGTCTTCCGTCTGCATCCGAGCTGGCTAGAGTCTTTATCCGCCACATCTTCCGTCTTCATGGCCTGCCCCGTCACATCGTGTCGGATCGAGGAGTACAGTTCACTTCTCGTTTCTGGAGAGCCACTTGTAAATTGCTAGACGTCACTCTGGACTTCTCCTCCGCTTACCACCCACAGTCTAATGGTCAAGTGGAGCGGATCAATCAGAACCTGACCAGTTACCTCCGGCACTTCGTTAATGCTCACCATTCTGACTGGGTGGATCTCCTGCCATGGGCCGAATTCTCGTACAACAATCACAAGAGCGAGTCTTCCTCCATATGGGAGAGTACCCGGTCCGCACTCCTTCTGTCATCCGAGCGTATGAAAAGGCACGCTGACAAAGGACGTCTGGATCCTCCTCAATTCCGTCCTGGGGATAAAGTCTGGCTCTCGTCCAAATATGTCCGGCTCAAGATCCCTTCCTATAAGTTGGGGCCTCGGTTCATCGGCCCACTGGAGGTTATCAGTCAGATCAACCCGGTGGCCTATAAATTGAAACTCCCGGCCAACTTACGGATCCCTAACTCCTTCCATGTATCTCTCCTCAAACCTGTGGTACTTAACTCTTTTTCTAAGTCTACAGGTACGCCTCTTGCTCCGGTTTCTGCTGAGGACGAGTTTGAGGTAGAGAACATTCTTGCCACCAAAAGGGTAAGAGGAAAGACCTTTTTCTTGGTAGATTGGAGGGGGTTTGGTCCTGAGGAGAGAACGTGGGAGCCCCGGGAGAATATCCATGCCCCTCTCATCCTAGCTAAATTTCTGTCTGGCCTAAAAAAGGGGGGGCCTAAAGGGGGGGGTACTGTAGCGCTGGCGTCCCTGCCCTCTGCTAGGCAGGGACGCTGCTCCCCTCACCGCTCTGCTGTCAGCGCGCGCTCCGTCCCGGCGTCCTCTCCCCGCTCTGCTGTCAGCGCGCGCTCCGTCCCGGCGTCCTCCTCCTGCTCTGCTGTCAGCGCGCGCTCCGTCCCGGCGTCCTCCTCCTGCTCTGCTCTCAGCGCGCGCTCCTTCCCGGCCCCTGTGCTTAGGGCGCGCGCGCGCTTCCCTCCTCTTAAAGGGGCCGCGCGCGCCGCCCTAAAGAGTCCCCGGCCAATGGCCGGAGGACTTCATCATATATAAGGCACCTCCTCCAAAATGGAGGTGCCCGAGCAATGTTGTTTGCACCTGTGTCTCACCTGTGCTTCAGCCCTCAGGTCCCGTTGCCAGTTACCTGCCAGTTACCTGCCAGTTACCTGCCTGATTCCTGCCTGAATACTTGTTACCTGTCTGCCAGTCTGAGGTCCGACGGTCTGCCTTACTACTCCTGTCAGTCTGTCTAAAGGACCAGCCTGCCCGCTCACCTGGGAGCACATATCAGCTACCTGCCTGCTTGCCTGAGGTCCGACGGTCTGCCTTACTACTCCGGTCAGTCTGTCTATGGACCAGCTTGCCCGCTCACCTGGGAGCGCTTCTCCGTTATCTGCCTGCTTGCCAGCCCGGAGGCTCCGTTGTCACGTGCTGTGACCACCAGCTATCTCAGAGACTCTTGCCCGCTCACCTGGGAGCGCATCTCCGTTACCTGCCTGCTTGCCAGCCCGGAGGTCCCGTTGTCACGTGCGGTGACCACCAGCTATTCCAGAGACTCTTGCCCGCTCACCTGGGAGCGCTTCTCCGTTTCCTACCTGCCTGCCAGCCCGGAGGTTCCGCCGTCACGTGCCGTGACCACCTGCTATTCCAGAGACTCTCGCTTGCTCACCTGGGAGCACACATCTACCATCTGCCTGCTAGCCTACCCGGAGGCTCTGCCATCACAGGTCGTACCTACCCCTTACCCAGAGACTGCCCTGATCACTTGCCGTAACTCCCTGTCCGTTCACCCAGAGACTGCCACCCGCTCCCTTACAAGGGCCGCCCCCTTGTATAGTAGCTCAGAGGTTCCGCCTCCCGGACCCGTTACAATTACACTTATGACAACTCTAAAGGGTTATTCCCATCACAAAATGTAAAGGAATATCAGTATAATACACCATCACTTTTTCATCAATGAGAGTCCAGCTGCTAGGAACCCCAGAATCAAGAAACCCCAGTGCTTTAATGTCCACATC
Source organism: Phyllobates terribilis (assembly GCF_046119375.1). Lineage (NCBI taxonomy): Eukaryota > Metazoa > Chordata > Amphibia > Anura > Dendrobatidae > Phyllobates > Phyllobates terribilis. Next base: position 868,560,807 of record NW_027362762.1, read on the forward strand.
CGTGGCCCCTTCCTAGTATAATGTCTTGCATCCTGGGCCCTTTCTAGTAATAATGTCCCTCTTCGTGTAATAATGTTCCTTTTCCGTGGCCCCTTCCAGTAATAACGTCCTTCAACCTAAGCCCTTTCAAGTAATAAAGTCCCTCTTCGTCTAATAATGTTCTTTATCCAGGGCCGCTTCCAGTAGTAATGCCCTTCATCCTGAGCCCCTTCCTGTATTAATGTTTACTGTTTTACCGCTCTTCTCCAATACATTTAATAAACGATTCTTCTTTCCTTCCCCCGCTCCCACGACGCAGACCATAGTCTTCTATAACCAGTGCAGAAGTCGGCAGCTGACTTCAGCGTGCCCGCCACGGGCAGTGCATGATGACACTTCCATGCGCCACCTATGACATCGACGTCAGCTGCCCGCAGACGGGTATTGCAGACGGGTAGTGCAGGGAGCCAGTGGGTCTCTACACCGCAGTACATTTAAGCTGAATGTGCGTCCTTGTAATAGGCACTAGCATTGGCAGGCTCCCTACCGCATGGGCCCAGTCACACAATCTGCGACCATGACCAGTATGCCCCTGGGTCCAACATTCTGTGCTGATTAACTTTAAAATAAGTCTTTAGTGGCTGAAACTCAGTTTACTTGCTGCAATTTCCAAATTCCCAGCTCATGACCACGTAGTAATAAAGTTAAAGGCAACCTGTCAGTAGAAATGTGCAATACATGGGCAGCATGTTATAGAGCAGGACTAGCAGACCACCTGCAGGATTTCACACCCCAAAACATTTTTACGTACATGAACCTTTCACTTCAATGATTAAAGACGTTGTCTGAAACGCGTTTGCCTCCTTCACTGCTCGCAGCTTCACTGTGTTATAGCTGCGACCGTTCTTAATGTTTTCTACAATAAAGAATTAGGATTTTGTTGGACGTTCCTGCAGGCTGGATTTTTTTTTTCTCCATAATACTTCACAAGTTCCTGTGCCTCTGGATTATCCAGTAGGTGAGCAGACTTTCCTCTGGTTACATTTATTTCTTTACTGTGACATCACTTATTGCATTATGTCCGTAAATAAATGAAACACAAACTGCACTTGGTGCTAAAAGTGGTTATTGAGCAGAGTCCCCTTGAAAGCTTTGTTGTGGGGTCTCATGGTTACATCGCTCTATATATGCCAATGCCTCCCCTCTATCAATGATTTTGCTTTGGAAAAGTATTAATTTTGTAATTACATTGCCATGAGCAGAATAGATCCCCAAATACCCTGCATGACGTCTGCTTTGTTAGCATCTTGCAGCGGCATGCTATTCCATCCGGTTTGCGTTTAGTTGGACCATCATTTATTTTTCAACAGGACAATGACCCCAAACACACCTCCAGGCTGTGTAAGGGCTATTTGACCAAGAGGGAGAGTGATGGGGTGCTACGCCAGATGACCTGGCCTCCACATTCACCAGACCTGAACCCAATCGAGATGGTTTGGGGTGAGCTGGACTGCAGAGTGAAGGCAAAAGGGCCAACAAGTGCTAAGCATCTCTGGGAACTCCTTCAAGATTGTTGGAAGACCATTTCAGGTGACTACCTCTTGAAGCTCATTAAGAGAATGCCAAGAGTGTGCAAAGCAGTCATCAAAGCAAAAGGTGGCTACTTTGAAGAACCTAGAATATAAGACATATTTTCAGTTGTTTCACACTTTTTTGTTAAGTATATAATTCCACATGTGTTAATTCATAGTTTTGATGCCTTCAGTGTGAATGTACAATTTTCATAGTCATGAAAATACAGAAAAATCTTTAAATGAGAAGGTGTCCAAACTTTTGGTCTGTACTGTATATACTGTTCATGATGTACTTGACCCTGTTTTACTGGAGAATCCATAACCAGGATCTGCTGAAGCGCAGACAGGCGCGGAAACGGCTGTCATCCATCCCATGTGCCTCACTCTCCCCTGCGGCCAGTTTTAAAGTGATGTCTTGGCTAAAAACGTTGGATTTTAAGGGTGTGTGCATACGATCCGGAGCTGCTGCGTGTTTATGCAGCATCAAACCCGCAGTGGCCAGATGTTACAGCATAGTGGATGGCATTTGTAGAAATCCCATGTCCACTATGCGTCTCTGTGCACCTGCGGATCACCCGCGGAAACTGACATGTGACACATCTTTCCAGACCTCAGCATGTCAATTTATCTTGCAGGTTCGCATGTGGCCTTTCCCCACAGACCTAACCTCTATGAGGAAAGTCCGCATGTGAAAAAAAAAATTACACCGCTCATTTGCATAGATGAGCGGAAACCACCTGCGGCTCTTCCGCAGCGTCTAGGCCACAGGCTGGTACGCATCGTGGGCACATACCCTAATAGTACTGGTGAGCGCCACTGGTTTTTTTTCTTTTCTTGCAATGTTCATGGACTTGCCTAGATGAACACCCGATACCTCTCGGCGTGATTGCTCGGTCCAATCACAATTGTATAAGGTTTTTGGTGCTGGCTCAAATTTTCTTTATTCAAATCCATAACCATGTTTGCTCAGGCCATTGTCCTTTTTGTGAAATGTTTTTCGTTATATTGTCTTTCTTGTGACAGCAGCCTCCAACGTCTGACTTTCCAGCTGCTGCAAAATGACAACACCCAGCATGCACAAGTAGCCACATGCTGCTGCTTTTACTTCTAAGGCTATGTTCACACATGTTAGATTTTTCAGCGTTTTTTGCTGCAAACTTTTAAGCAAATTTTCAGCTGCGTTTCGCAGTACCAGTAAAGTCTATGAGAAACCAGAATTCTCTGTTTACACATCTTGTTTTTTTTTTTTGTTGCGGATTTTGTGCCTTGGTTGGGTTTTTGGAAAATAGAGCATGTCACTTCTTTCAGCGTTTTCCACCCATTGGAAGTAATGGGTGGTGAAAAAACGCTGAAAAAAACATGATGTGTGAACATACACTACCGTTCAAAAGTTTGGGGTCAGCCAGACAATTTTGTGTTTTCCATGAAAACTCATACTTTCATTTATCAAATGAGTTGCAAAATGATTAGAAAATATAGTCCAGACATTGACAAGGTTAGAAATAATGATTTTAATTTGAAATACTAATTTTTTTCTTCAAACTTAGCTTTCGTCACAGAATGCTCCCTTTGCAGCAATTCCAGCATTGCAGACCTTTGGCATTCCAGCTGTTAATTTGCTGAGGTAATCTTGAGACATTCCCCCCATGCTTCCTGAAGCCCCTCACACAAGTTGGATTGGCTTGATGGGCACTTTTTGCGTACTATACTATATAGCTGCTCCCACTACAGCTCAATGGGGTTGAGATCTGGTGACTGCGCTGGCCACTCCATCACAGATAGAATACCAGCTGCCTGCTTCTTCCCTAAATAGTTCATGCATAATTTGGAGGTGTGCTTTGGGACATTGTCCTGTTGTAGGATTTAATTGGCTCCAATCAAGCGCTGTCCACAGGGTATGGCATGGCGTTGCAAAATGGAGTGATGGCCTTCCTTATTCAAAATCCCATTTACCTTGTACAAATCTCCCACTTTACCAGCATCAAAGCAACCCCAGACCATCACATTACCTCCACCATGCTTGACAGATGGCGTCAGGCACTCTTCCTGCATCTTTTCAGTTGTTCTGCGTCTCACAAATGTTCTTCTGTGTGATCCAAACACCTCAAACGTTGATTCGTCTGTCCATAAAACTTTTCTCCAATTTTCCTCTGTCCAATGTCTGTGTTCTTTTGCCCATATTAATCTTTTCCTTTTATTAGCCAGTCTCAGATATGGCTTTCTCTTTGCCACTTTGCCCTGAAGGTCAGCATCCCGGAGTCACCTCTTCACTGTAGACATTGACACTGGCGTTTTGCGTATACTATTTAATGAAGCTGCCAGTTGAGGAGCTGTGAGGCATCGATTTCTCAAACTAGAGACTCTAATGCACTTGTCTTGTTGCTCAGTTGTGCAGCGGGGCCTCCCACTTCTCTTTCTACTCTGGTTAGAGCCTGTTTGTGCTCTCCTCTGAAGGGAGTAGTACACACCGTTGTAGGAAATCTTCAGTTTCTTGGCAATTTCTCGCATGGAATAGCCTTCAATTCTAAGAACAAGAATAGACTGTCGAGTTTCACATGAAAGTTCTCTTTTTCTGGCCATTTTGAGAGTTTCATAGAACAAACAAATGTAATGCTCCAGATTCTCAACTAGCTCAAAGGAAGGTCAATTTGATAGCCTCTCAAATCAGCCAAACCGTTTTCAGCTGGGCTAACATACTTGTGCGAGGGTTTTCTAAACATCCATTAGACTTCTTACACAGTTAGCAAACACAATGTACCATTAAAACACTGGAGTGGTGGTTGTTGGAAATGGGCCTCTATACACCTATGTAGATATTGCAATAAAAACAAGACGTTTGCAGCTAGAATAGTCATTTACCACATTGACAATGTATAGAGTGTATTTCTGATTCATTTAATGTTAGCTTCATTGAAAAAAAAAAAAGTGCTTTTCTTTCAAAAATGATGACATTTCTAAATGATCCCAAACTTTTGAACGGTAGCGTAGCTATCAGGTTTTGCTGCGTTTTTAGTGCAAAGAAGCAAGTACAGCAGTATGTGAAACTCATTTATTTTTGTGATTTACCATCTTGTCTTGGTTACTGAGATGGTTGTGTGTATTAGAACAGTGTAATTAAATTAGTGATGTGTACATTGTAAACATTAGCTGAGCTACCTGTGAGATTGAACAATACCTGTGCAACTGAATGACAGACCCCATAGTGTAAAAGTAAAGAGCGTCATACAAACTCAATGCATTGCCAGTGTCTAAACGATTCCTGAATAATTCACCTCCCCCACTATGCCAAAACCAGAATATTTTTTTTTCACAGAACTTTATGTACATGCATAAATGGAGACAGAAGGACAGTGAAAAAAACGCATCAAAACCTGCGTTTTTGACGCAGCTTATTTCCTGCCAGAGTTGGGTTTTACTGCAGATTTGTGAAGCTGAAAAAACTCAACATATGTGAACATAGCCTAAGGCTGTGTGCCCACGTAGCATTTTTCAAGCGTATATGCTGCGGAATTTCCGCAGCGTAAACGCTTGAAAAACGCATGTATATCCGCACCCCATGGTCCCCAATGGGATTCCGCAACTTCTATGCACATGCTGCGGATTTTTCCGCAGCGTTTATGCCGCGTTCAAAAATCCGCAGCATGTCATTTAATTTTGCGTTTCCGCAAGCGGAATTGCCTTAGTCCAATGCATAAAAAACGCAAGGCAATTCCGCATGTGGAAAACGCGTGATAAACGCGCGAAAAATGCGCGATAAACGCGTGCGGAATTCCGCATGCGTTTTTCCGGGAGAGGACTTGCATTTATGCAGCAGAAATTTTCTGCTTCATAAATGCAACGTGGGCACATAGCCTAAGAGTTTTCCAGGACTGCATACATTTAATAAAAATAACAGAAGGAGACATGCTGGCATTTCCTCATGTCTCCTGTAGGGCTCGCTCACAGGTGCGTATAAGTTGGACGAGTACAATCCGATGAAAAATGAGACTGGACTTAGACCCAAAATCGGATCAGTACGAGAAAACAATCGGATGCCATACGGACCATCAGTATGGCATCTGATTTTTACAGATACATTACAATTCTGTGAGATGCGAAACTGTAAATGTTCCTGTAAAAGATTAACACCAAATTGTAAAAAAAACGGATTGCACACAGATGACAAGTGAGAAAAAAAAGTGGGACCAAATTTTTATATACTCATTGTGAAGAAAATGCAAGGTAATCCCATGGCAATCACTGTGCACTGCCGGCAGTGGGGTTTTACAGAGCTCCACATATGTAAATCCGACACCACTGCAGCTCAAGCAGAGTGGAGGGGGGCTGTGAAGCAGGAGTGAGATCCTTCATAGCAGCTGTGAGTGGCACAGGACGGCCCATCCCCTGACCATGTGCTCTCTTTGTTCAAGAAACATAATTCAACAGTAATTATTGGAAAACGATATATCCGAGTGATACACAAGATAGATTTTTGGAAACTGGAAGGAAGGGAGAATCCCACCAGCCCTTTCTCCACCGCCCAGCTAGCAAGGATAGTGAGATATGCAGCACAGCCTTTCAGAAGCCCCTAGGGCTGCGGCTTGGTCTCCACGAGTAGCAGGGGCCCGACTGGGTCCGTTGATACCAGAACCGGTTCCATGGGACCATCCATTAAGGAGGTATAGCCCATTTTAGTTTTGGAGACTCTTAGCTAAGTGGGAACAGGGGTGGAGACTTGGGCTTTAGGAGGGGGAGGAACTCAGAGAGTTTAAAAATTCTACAGGTCTCCTCCCATCTGTCTTTTCCTGGAGGAGTTCATGACATCAAAACATGTGGGAGAAGTCCACCAGCCAAGCAGGGCCCACAACCTCCCCCATGTGCCCGCCCATCCTCCGAGCCAGGCTTTCCATCTAAACTGGTAACTGAGTTTACGATCTGCTTAGCTTGATGTACTATGCGTTTGTATTTGTAACTCTGACCACTGTATATGTATTACCCTGATGTATATAGTAGATTGTTTAGTGAGCCCTTATGGTGATTAAATATATAATTTAATCTTGGGCTGTTCTTTTATCTCGACCCCCGAACCTTATGTCTGTTGTTCGGTCAAACAAACACGCTACCAGGCTGGTTTCTAGCCCGATATAAGTCTGTTATATCAAATAGTTACTGGTGGCAGCTCTATCCAGGCCGACAAGGCTCTGCTTCACTGGAGTAGTGAAAGAGCCTCTCAACCTGTCAGGAGTGTGAGTGAGCATGGGTCCACGTCAGTGACTGAGTGGACCACTTTTTCTCACTCCCTGGTGCCTCTCTGTACCCGTGTGGACAGGGGGTGACGGTGTAGAACTGTACCAATCTGACCTCACGCGTTCTTAAGGGGGGGGTGCAGAACGTCACATTGGTGCAAAGGGTAGATCCGTATCACGTGCTCCGTCTGGCGTAGTGTGACGTCAGGCGGGGTGTGGATCCACTGCAAGAAGCAGCAATAGCGGGACTCTGCGGGGCCCCCCTGGTGCAGTTCCTTCACACTCATGTGATCCCCAGCCTTATAATCCTGTTCTGATCTCAGTGGTTATCCTGGAGCAGTGGTCCCCAATCTTCCTGACCCCGAGAGCCACATCCAGCTCCCATCCTCTCACAGTAGTGACACCCAAAGCACTAGAATACTAGTATAAAGATAGCCAAAGCTTTCCACAGAAATCACACTGAGCAAGTATATTAAGATGCAGGGGTTCCTACCGTACCCCCATTCATCAGGGCTGTGGAGTCGGTAGGTCAAACCTCCGACTCCAACTCCTCAATTTCCATGACACTGACTCCCTCATACATGGCTCATGTTTAACTGATAAATTTACTGTAGCACAGATTCATCTCAGCTAAAAGTCTAGACCCTTAGATCAGGAATAGGACAGACATTTATAGGACATTTCATAACTTTCCCAAATTCTTATAAAAAAAATATTCCCCACAAACTGCATTGAATTACTGTACCCAATTTATTATATATATTTTAGGAGTTGGAGTCGGTCCATTTTATACCGACTCCACAGCCCTGCCATTCATCAAGCACTCTCACCACACTATCGCATCCAGCGTCAAGCACCCCTTCTAACAGGTGTTATCATCCTGTCCCCATGCTCCAAACATGTAGTCATGTGCAGACTAGACATGCACGGCCTCGCAAGTGTATTGAGTGAGGTCGGATAAAGTCTAGTTGGAATGTGGCCGACAGTATGTTTATCGCATACTTGCAGTAACGTGACCGTCCGCTCCCAGCACCGGAGAATCCTCAATGCGTGCAGTGCACAAAAAATTACTGTAAACCTGTATCTTAAAGGGAACCTGCGCATGTGCCCTTAAGTTTTAGGCTCTGGCCGCAGTAGGGCAAAACAAAGCGCGAAGGCGCGAGATTTCACCTGGCTATGTGGATGACGCTGGTGGCATAGGGCGGCGGGCCGCAGCAAGGATGCCTATCAGACCGGACTGTCTGGATTTACATAGAGCGCAGGAGAATATTAGGTTTTTGGGGGGTATACAGGGGGATACCCCTTTATGGAATGCAGCACAGGAGCTGATTAAGGTGCCAGTCTTAATTCAGGCCTGAAAAAAATGGTGACAAGTTCCCTTTAAAACTGGACAACCTCTTTAAGAGCAGGTCTCCAGATGGTGACTTTTGTAAATAGCCCCACGCAGAAGAACAGATTTGGATGCGCATATACCGGACTTGGGGGTTTAGAGATAATTTAAGTCTGATAAGCTGAAGAAAGAAGGATGATGATAATATATGTAAAGCGCTGCGGAATATGATGGCGCTATATAAATAATACCACCTTTCAGAAGGAATGCCTGACGCTGGATGCGATAGTGCTAATTCTCCAAGTTGGCAGACAGCCGTAAGCCACACATCACTGGACCATGAGCCACACATCGCGGGTCCCCGAGCCTCAGGTTGGTGACCACAGTCCAAGAGGAATAGCCTTGTTTTCATATGTTCCTACTTTTCCAGAACTGAACCCAGAATACAATCCTCAACATTAGAAGTGTAACCAAGAAGGGAACGTCGTGGACAGGATGGACAGACAGGTTACTGATCTGCAAATTATGGAAAAATGACAACTAAATTTTCAAAACATCTCAATTTATTCAACATCCATTATGAGCCACTCGCAGATATCCCGCACTTACAGCCTTGGTGGCTATGAATGATGTTATTAATGATTGTTTGAAGAATGTTCTGCCATGCTGAAGACACTTGGACAAATCATCAAAATCCTCTGCTGGCAGCTCCTGTGCATCTGCCGACCAATGATGTCCCAGATGTGCTCAATGGGAGACAAGTCCAGAGACGCAGCAGCCGTTGTAGGAGATTTTGTTATCTATAAATGTCCCAAAAAGGTCCCGATAACCGCTGTGCAAATCAAGACCTCGCACCGCTCCATTGGTGAATAAAATAAGTTACAGGACTAAGAAGTTGTGAATTTCTAGACATATATATATATATATATTATATATATATCCTCTGCAAGTCTGCCATCACCGTAATTGCACTGATCTGAAGGCCACAGCACATTTACCACACAGTTTAGCTGTAACAGACCCCCTTCCACACGCCAACTATAAAAAAAAATTCCCTAAAAAATAAAAATCAAAAACCCTCAGACTTGGTGAACTAATAAAAAGTTATAGCTTCTCAGAGGAAGGGAAAAACCTTATGTTCAAACACAGAAAAAAGTCCTGGTCAGGAAGGGGTTAACTGCCCCGGTAAAGGGGGGGAGGTGGGGAATGGACGCTCAGCGCTGTTAGGTTGCTATGGACAACACAGACAGTTTTGATAATGCCGTGTCCGGCTGCGGTCAGGGCATCCTGGGAGTTGTAGTCACACAGCATCAGTGGGTTGCAGACCCTCGTGTGTGCAGTGCGGGCGGGGTGCAGCGTCACAACGCCCCGAGCCTCCGCTCTGCCGCCCGGCGGATGCACGCTGTGACGTCATGACGCGGGGGCTCGGGGGCGGCGTGACGCGCGGCTTCAGCGTCAGAAGAGTCGGGGCCGCGGTGCTGCGCTGTTCAGGGTACGTGACCGGTTTACCGCACTGTAACGTCACTATGGCGGCAGGAGCGGCTGTGCACGGAGCAGGTGCGGGGCCCATGTGCTCTCCTCAGCAGCACGGTCTTCCTCTGCTGAGGCCGGGTGGGGGCTGCTCACCTGTCACCCGGCTGACTGCTCTCCTTATAGTTGTGTGACCGCCCTCTAGTGGCAGCCTTTAGCTTTCCTAGCACTGAGAGCAGCAGGTGAATAGACTCTAAGCGGTTTTCCACTTTTGCACCATCTGTGCCCACAGGTGCATTATCCGCCATCTGCTTACTGGGGTCTCTTGGAGGATCAGCTTTTGTGACTTCTTTAAGGCTATGTGCCCACGATGCAGAAATGCTCCAGATTTTTCCTGAGCGTTTCTGCATCTTCCTGGCAGAAAAAACGCATGCGGATTGTACATGCGGATTGTACATGTGTTTTTCCTGTCAGGGACAAGCGGATGTGAAGCGTTCTTCACATGCATTTCCGCATGCGGGTGACAAGCGCTTTCCAAGCGATTTTAGCATCACTTAGAAAGTGCTTGACAACTTGGTCACACTATATAAATCCATGCAACCTGCATGGATTTATATAGTGTGCCCGTAAAAGAATGGTAAAAGATAAAAAATAAATCTATACTTACCTTCTGACGGCCCCCGGTGGCTTTATCCGGTGCGTCCTGGCTTGCCGGCAGCTCGCGGTACACTGAAGGACCTGCTGACTTCAGCAGTCGCATAACCCGTCACATGACTAAATGATGTCAGCGCAGGTCCTTCAGTCCACCGCAAGCTGCCGGCAAGCCTAGACAAGCACACCGCGGGCCATCAGAAGGCAAGTATAATGTTTATTTTTTATTTTATTCTTTTTTTTACAGGTTCTATTATACCCGGGTCCGGAGGAGAGTCTCCTGTCCTCCAGACCCAGGTACCATCCGCACATTGAAACGCATGGATTTGACATGTACAGATGTAGTGATGCGGTTCCATGCGTTCCAATGCAAGTCAATGGCGGCGAAAACGCAGCGCTTCCCCAAAATAATTGGTAGTGCTGCGTTTTTTTCCGCAATGATAATCCGCAGCGGAAATTTTCGCAGCATGTGCACAGCACATGCGGATTATCATTGGGTAACATGGCAGACCTTCTAGCAAGCGTTTTTAAGCGTTTCTGCAGTGGAATTGCCGCTGCGGAAACGCTTAAAAAACGCATCGTGGGCACACAGCTTAAGGCTATGTTCACATTACGTTTTACCCCATGTTCAGTGTCTGCGTCAGGGCTGGAGTCCCAACGCCCGCAACACTGGATTAGGGTGTATGTGCGACTGAGCCATAGACTATAATGGTGCAGACGAAGTCAGTGTGTGCCGTCGTGCATCATTTTCAGCCCTATACACCTAGTTGATTACATCTTAGCGCCTGCATCAACTAGGCATATACAGCTGGAAGTGACGCACAACAGCGCACATCGACTCCGCCTGCATCGCTGGCCGACTGACTCCACTGACACCAACCATAATCCATCCACTTTTAATAGATACACTGCAGAGATATTGGACGGACTGATGACACCATGATGTGCGCAACAGACTAATTAAAAATAGTGTATTTTCTTTGGACGAAAAGTGTCAGTTTTTTTTCCATTATTCCTACATTATGTTTAATAAGACTGACATAGTCAAAGTGGGGAGGATACTTGTGACACCCGGCATCCCCGTGGATCAGCTGTTTCTGGTGTCAGCGGCGGCTGACATTGCTCAGTTATGGTACTGCACAACTACATCACCGGAATAGTGGCTGCAGCCTCATTGTCTTGTCGCTTCAAACTTGCCAAATGAAGAGAAAAGTTGCCTTTTTTTTTCCCCACGGTTGTATCACATCACACAGTGATTACAGAGGTAATGGTGTTATTGTCTATTCGCTTTTAGACCGGGTTCTCACATCTTTACGTAAAGTACAAATAATAAACTGTGAAATCAAAATGTTGCAATAATGCTTCAGGAAATAAGACACTTCTCTAAAAAAAGTGCTACAAACAAGGAGAATTTCCAGAAGCATTTTTATAATTGGAAAACGTCTCCAAAAAACTGGGTGTGAACATAGCCTAAGTCACTGGGTCCACCTGTTTGTCTATATAGTGGACCAGAGCAGGACCTGCCTCAATTGACATGCACTAGCTTGGTCTGTAAGGTGGATTAGACTGGTGCACACTGCAATTTTTTTCAGATGAACCATTGGTCCTTATGAGAACATTGCCCGTGTGCACAGGCACACTAGTTGTTGGATCATTGTGGTCTCCGGGGAGCGCACAGACAATGCACTGACCGATTGATGCTCATCTAAATGAGCTCCTGGGTAGGACCTGCGCCTGAAACATGTCACATCTGCAGATATCGCTATGCAAGGTTTATTGCCCCCATCCCGGCTGCTGTGAGTAGAGAGATGGCTGTTTTTGGAACTTCAATTGAAATGAGTGGAGAAATTTGCCAAATGAGTGATGAAAGTGAATAGAGACACGTACACATGCTCAGCCGCCACTGCAGTGATGACCACAGAGGAGATGTGTAGAAAGAGCTGCACGTTTCTTCCCTTTTTTTTGCTGCTGTTGATTTGCCAGGAAGTAACACGGAGCTTCCTCTTCTTGTCCTGCACTTTGCAGGGTCTTTTTCAATCTGCTTATGAACTGCAAATCAGACATAGAAGTGTTAAATCATCATTGGTGGGATTACTTACTGGGACCCCCCCACACACACACACACACACCCACACACACACACTTTTCCTGAGAATAAGTCTTCTTGTTACCAGACTCACTTGTTGATGAAAATAGTTTTTTTTTCATACATACAGTAAAATGTGTTATCAGTTTATTTATTTTACTCACTTATATAGCGCCATCAATTCCTCAGCTTTTTACAGATATTATCATCAATCTCCCCATTGGGGCTCACAATCTATATCCCCTATCATTATGTCTTTGGAGTGTGGGAGGAAACCGGAGAACCTGGAGGAAACCCACAAACACGGGGAGAACATACAAACTCCTTGCAGATGTTGTCTGGTGGGATTTGAACCCAGGACCCCAGTTCTCACTGAGCCACGGTGCTGCCCTAGTTCTCTTGTTATTACATGTTGACCATTGTCTTCTGACTGGAATTGCGTTACTAGTATAAATTGGGACTTTGTGTTTCAGGATCATGAGCACAGGAGAACTACAGAACATTGCCCGTGTGCCAGCCGGGTGGTGACTTATGCCAAATGTATCATTCATTGTGCAGCAATCTGTTAAATTTGCGCATTTTTCACCATTTTTGTTGGCTCTTTAAAGAAATTGTTCACTACTTTTTCATTGATGACATCCTTAGGATAGGTCATCAATGTCTGATCAGCCGCAGTCCGACACACGGCACCCCCGCCGATCAGCTGTTATCAGTGCTGTTGGCCGGAAGTACTCACTTGCGGAGTTTGGCCGTCTTTTTATTAACACCAGGAACGAATCAAGACAAACAATGTAAAAACATTTAAAACCACAAAAAGTACAATATTACAACACCCCTGGGACCACAATAGGCAATGCAAATTAAATACTATGAAATCTTGAACACTACAAACAATATGCAAAGAGAACTCCCTGTGTGTTCATACAGGCACATCTCACTAAATTAGAATATCATCAAAAAGTTAATTTATTTCAGTTCTTCAATAGAAAAAGTGAAACTCATATATTTTATAGAGTCATTACAAACGGAGTGATCTATTTCAAGTGTTTATTTCTGTTAATGTTGATGATTATGGCTTACAGCCAATGAAACTACAAAAGTCATTATCTCAGTAAATTAGAATACTTTATAACACCAGCTTGAAAAATGTTTTTAAAATCCGAAATGTTGGCCTACTGAAATGTATGTTCAGTAAATGCACTCAATACTTGGTCGGGGCTCCTTTTGCATCAATTACTGCATGGAGGCGATCAGCCTGTGGCACTGCTGAGGTGTTATGGAAGCCCAGGTTGCTTTGATAGCAGCCTTCAGCTCTCTCCATTGTTGGGTCTGGTGTCTCTCATCTTCCTCTTGACAATACCCCTTAGATTCTCTATGGGGTTAAGGTCAGGCAAGTTTGCTCATCAATCAAGCACAGTGATACTGTTGTTATTAAACCAGGTATTGGTACTTTTGGCAGTGTGGACAGGGGCCAAGTCCTGCTGCAGAATGAAATTTCCATCTCCAAAAAGCTTGTCGGAAGAGGGAAGCATGAAGTGCTCTAAAATTTCCTGGTAGACGGCTGTGCTGACTTTGGTCTTGATAAAACACAGTGGACCTACACCAGCAGATGACATGGCTCCCCAAACCATCACTGATTGTGGAAACTTCACACTAGACCTCAAGCAGCTTGGATTGTGTGCCTCTCCTCTTCCTCCAGACTCTGGGACCTTGATTGCCAAATGAAAATTGGAACTCTGGGACCTTGTAGAGTGTGTCAATGACTGCCTTCTGGACATCTGTCAAGTCAACAGTCTTCCCCATGATTGTGGAGCCTACTGAAACAGACTAAGGGACCTTTTTAAACGCCTAGGAAGCCTTTGCAGGTGGTTTTTGTTTATTATTTTGATTTATTGAGATAATGAGTTTTGTGTTTTCATCGGCTGTAAGCCATAATCATCAACATTAACAGAAATAAACACTTGAAATAAATCACTCTGCTTGTAATGACTCTATATAATATGAGTTTAACTTTTTGTATTGAAGAACTGAAATAAATTAACTTTTTGATGATATTCTAATTTAGTGAGAAGCACCTGTATATTAGGACTTATATCTAAATGATGTAGATAAGGGTCTATGAGGTATAACTTGAAATAGGGTGAGGGGCAGGGGGAAAAGAACCTCAGCACCGACTCGCATCAGCACATGTAAAGTAGTGATCATCCATGAATAATAGTAACCCAGAATGGAAGGGGTGTGAGAAACGGGCCCCACGCGTATCGCTGCGGTGCAGCTTCGTCAGGGGAAGTCAAAATCCTAAGGATAGGGCATCAATGTAAAAATAGTGGACAACCTGTTTAATATGTGTATTTTGCAGGCCAGTTGGATATCTTCATCCAATACCCCTCCCTATTTAGTAATTTCAAATGTATTGGATAATGTACGAGCGTATGTATAGAGATGGACTTATTGCCCACGTTTCTCCCTTGAAGAACAAGTGTGTTGTTATATGGTATAATGTGAATTGTGCTATGTGTTAAGGGTGTTGATAATGTGTGTTGTTAATGTTTGGGACTAGCACAAAGTGGGAGGGGGTTAAGCTGAAGTTACAGAAACAGTTTCCTGGCAGAAAGGGCCAAGATTGCATAGAGAGAAGACCTAAGGTCTGATGTGAGCAGTGCCACATGACGTGGGTGTCCCTAACGAGAGAGGAGACCGAGACGGAGGATAGCGAGATCCTAGTGGAAAGTATGAGAGAAGTGACCAAAAGAGTAGAGTGATCGATTGGAGATGGGTCTTGGGTCAAGACACCCAGCAATACGGCCCAGAGTTTATAATTCGGAGGTAACGGGCCTAAACAGGACATAGTGTGTTAGACAAAGAGAGTTCCCTGGGTGGGAGTTCCAGAACGTCAGAGACAGAAGAGATAAGTAATGGCCATAATGGTAATATAGTTCCTGAGAGAGGAAAGAAGATTCAAAACCGCTGGTTGAGAATAGGACTCTGGCAAATGCAAACTGGACTGTAGTTCTGAGCTGGGCTGTGGTGAAGTAGAGAGGAACTTTGAAGATAGAGGACAAACAAGTAAAGAGGAAGAAATTGAAACTGTGTGTAGGAAATGCTCCATATTGTAAAGGAAACGTTCATCAAGTTGTGTACCCGCTATCTACTCTATATAATGCCCCCCATGTTATCATTGAGTGAAAAGTTTATTTTTGACTGGTGGTCTCCCTCATTGAACTGTCCAACACCTGGTCATGGCCAACCAACTTCATTGCTTAAATGCGGTCTGCAAGGGCGTAACGCCCCCATAGACTAAGTTCACACACCCAACCAGGACCCCCACCTTCATGTAATGTGCCAGGGCGTAACAGACGAGTACCTCACCCACGGCTACCGCCTCGCGACGCTTTACACACACGAGAGCCAACAATGAGACAAGAGACTCTGTAACCTGCTTTTTATCGATGTCCGTCTACCACCTGGTAGGGTAGGCTTACGTTTACCCTGCAAGTGCCCACTGCTCTCCACACTAGATCTAGCCATGCTGGATACCCTTATAGTTTTGTCAATGGTAATAGGAAATTAAGTTTTTTTTGTTTTTTTTTTCACTGTGTTTACCTCTAATGACGGTGACAGCTGCTTCTCTTTCCCGTATGTCCGGCTGTGTCACTGTATGTTGGGTGAAAGATTTTTACAAAATGTCTACGGCTGGAAGTGTTGTGTACCTGCTTATACTGTATTTAAAGTGCAGTTTCCTAACCCTCTTTCATGTCTCACTTCCTATTGTAAACTAAACTGTTAGTATGAAGCAATGATCGTATTATTGTTGGAAACGCTGTCCGAGAATTGGGAAACCTCATGTCTGTGGGATTCAATAGTAAGGTGTTTGCTTTGTGGTCTGACATGAAGAAGACCTGTTCTCGCCGGACATGTTTGTATTAGTGCACAAGGCTGCGGAGTCCATAAGTTAAGGTTCAAGTTCCAACTCCTGGTTTTTCCATTTGCTAAATAAATATCAAAGTAATAAATTCTGCAATACTACTAACAGATAATTTCTTTTTAGAGGGAACCGGACAGTTGATACATGGTGCCTGATCCGCGGGCTGCCTGTATCACACGCTGGCTACATGATTTCTGCCATATACAGTTAACTCTAAAGCGCTGTGATTTCTCCCATGGAGTGACAGATCTCCCCCTCCTTGTGAGAATAGGGAATTATGTTTTTTCTCTAAAACTTTCCAGTGTTTCGGAGTTAAACACTTTCAGCTGAAATCATGCTGCCAGTGTCTGATACATGCTGCCCTGATTATAATGCAGAACTCGGCAATATAATTGTTTTTCTATGTTGCGATAATCCACATTTTGGATCGCTGGAAGCTTGTGCTGCTGGTTGCACTAAAATCTAGAGAAAAGAGGCCTGTTCACCATAGTAGCCTATTATTCTCTAGAACTCGGAGCAGCATCACTGCCAGGCATGGAAACGGCCATAGTATTCTGAGAGAGAATCAAGCTCAACGGCTACAAAATATTCAACTTTATTGGTGAAGTTGTAAAAGCATCTTTACATTCAAACACTGTTCATCAGCAAAAACACCAATGCGTTTCTAGTACACTTGGCACCATTAGTCATGGTATAGATTCTGTGTGCACTGGAAACACTTTGGTGTTTTCACTGATGGGCAGTAATTCATGATTAGCCGGGCTGGTGAGACATCACCTGATTATGTCACGCCAAGCCGGCAAATCAAATGCCATGCTGGGGAACCCTAAAGTTCAGGACATTCGTGCACCTCCTGTCCATGGCCATAGAGCACTGACCTGGATTGGGGTTGTTCGAAGCGATCCACTCCTCTCTAGTTGGTAAGCAATTCCAAGGGGTCTTTATTTAATTTCTTTTAAACTCCCCATTGTTTTGATAAAGGGAATCTGTTACCAGATTTGACCTCATATCAGATGCCTTTTTATTGATAAATCATCTTTTATCACTTTATGTAAATGACCTCTTCTAGGCTCTGGGGAGGATGCTGCCTGGAAGATAACTCTGACTCCAGAGATTATTGTACATGAAGGGACGTTCCCAGTGTGATGTGTGACGGCCGCTCTCTGCTCTCCTGATCTCACTGCAGAGCTGTGTGTGATTATACCTGACACATCTGCAGCGTCCTCTCAGCTTCAGCCTCCAGCTCACAGGCAGACAGGGATGCAATATTGTTGCAATACAGCAGAGCTCAGAAAGCTGCAAAAAATGTGTTTGCAAGAAGACACATTTAATTTGTCCTGTTCTGTGTTAGTTACTTGTCTCACACTGGTAACTCCTCTTTCATGTAACATGTAAAACAATCTCCAGACAACTTCCTCCCCAGAGACTGGAAGAGGTCATTTACATATAAGAACAATGTGAATTTCTCTGGAAAAAGACATTAGATCACAGATATCAAGGTATCACTTTATTCAGCTTCCTATGACCTGCATGCTCATATAGACGGCTCGGGGTGTAAACATTTTTAACATTTACAGTCGCTGACGTCTGAATGAGGCCTTGGTTTGCTCAGTTTACAAGTTGATGTCTGGAAGTTAAAGGGACGCTGTCATCATAAAATGACTGTTCACACCAAGTAAAGGCGCTCAAGGCGGGGGCCAATCATTTATATACAGCTTACCACCTGCTTGTTTTCCATCTCTCTGCGCCCTTCTCTGGCTTTATAAATCCAGAGCTGTCAAACAAGGAAGAGAAGGGCGCAGATAGATGGAAAACAATCAGGTGGGAAGGTGTATATAAATGATTAGCTCCGCCATGATGCCCCGAGCGGCAGGACTTAGTTTGAACAGTCATTCTGTGTCAACAGAGTACGTTTAACAAGATAGTGGTGTACAGTCTGAAAATTTGGTTGAAATCTAAGGGCTCAATGTTATTTTATAATTAAAGCGGTTGTACATTCACAGCTTATTGGTGAGTTTTCCAAAAGATAGAATATCAATGTGAGATTAGTGGAGGGTCTGACAACCAGTACCCCCACCAATCTGCAGTACACGGAGCAAATAACAGGTGATCTGTGGTGGTGTTTTGGACCCCCACCAATCTGATATTGATAACCTATAATGAGTATAGGTCATCAATATGGTGGAACTGGACAACCCCTTCAAAGCGCACCTGTTAGCAGGATTGTGCTCAGTAAACCACATACACTGTCAGGTGGGAGACATTACACTGATTAAAATGATACCTTGGTTGATGAACTCAGGGACTGACATGCCTCCTTATTTTACCTAGCCCCGCACTACTAGATGCATTATGTAAAATAAGAGGCAGCTCAGTGAACGATCAGTAAGCTGTCATAAGAGCATACAGATGAATATGTAAGAAGAGCACCAGATAGTGTGCCGCCCTGGAGCACGAGCGTATCATTATCTCCAAACTGAAAATAAAGATTATTAAAGAATCCCGGGACGGATTTCATCAACCAATCATATTAATCAGTGTAATGTCACCCACCTGACAGTGTATGTAGTTTACTGAGCACAATCCTGCTGACAGGTGCGCTTTAAGGAATTCTCACCTGATAGTATTTTGCATGGAGCTATTCTTTAACTACGTGCTTAGCTAATCTGACACATTTTATGAGGACTTTAGTGCCTTAGATGGTTAAAATAAAATAGCTTTAATTACCTAAAAACTGTCCTTGAGTTCATCGCTATCCAGTTATTACATTTTCAGTTCTTTATTAGTTTTTTTTTCCAGCTGTAATCTTCTATGGGGCTATACAAATTAGGCAAAGCCATAAACAATGTTCTGACATCCTCACTGTTCCCCGAGGTGGCGTTAGTGTAGACCGTTAAGCTCCAGTACAGAAACTAAGACGAGGGACAGTGATCATGGTGTCAGGACACGTCCGGCGGAGGGAAGTAGGGGAATAGACGCCCTGCCGGGCTAGTCCTGGCTGATTAGCATATTGTAAGCGTTGAAACAAAGGTATTTTTGCCGCTCTTAGCTCCAGAGTTTTCTCATGCCAGACATTTGATTAAAACACAGTTGGCAGTTTGGGGACCTTAGTAAACCTTCATGTTCCCTCTAATGACAGCACGCCCATTAACAATAAGTAATCAATTTACACTCCTTTCTTTATAATTTTGACAGTTGCTATACCTGTTAGGGCGCTGCCGCTTCACACCCGCACCGCACCTCCGACGTGCGCCGAACGCCATGTGTGACCCTCACCTGCAGAACTGTGCAGCAATTAACATTTATTAGAATTAGTAATTATTGGCCAATTTAGGAAAGCAAACCAGTATTTGCCAATTATTGTTATTTTGTTGCTTTATTTAAAAAAATAAATATATATATATAATGGCATTATTTATATAGTGCATATAAAAACAGTCTCAATAAGAGTCAAATGATAAATCCCAGATATGGAACCTGCATGAATAACGAGATGACAATAACCTTTAACTGGTGGTAACCTATAGTGTATTCATCAGTCATCGTCCTTGCCGGTGTCTTACCAGTGACTGGAGGGACAGGCCCAGCTGGTGGTAGTGAGAGAAAGCGTGTGGCCCTTCAGATGATTGATTATGAGGGTCGGATCTGTTTGCCCTCGCAGAAAGGTTTTTGATCTAATTTTCCTATATGGCCAATCGTCTTGAGAATTGGGCTGATTTGCATTTATAACGTCTGAAAACATTGGGTGACAATCCTAATTGGGGGCTGTAATCTGAGCATATTGGCTTTCACCCAGTTTTTCCAAACACTTGGGCTATGTGCACACGTTGAGTATTTGATTGCAGAAATTTCTGCAACGTTTCAAATGCGCACGTTTTTGCACTGTGGTTTTGGGGCACTTTTGCCCTGCATATTTGGATGTGTTTTTGGTGCGTTTTTGCCCTGCATATTTGCATGTGTTTTTGGTGCGTTTTTGCCCTGCATATTTGAGTGAAGTCAATGGTGAAAAATGCAGGCAAAATTGCACAGAGAATTGCCATGCTGCAGATTATTTTCTGCACCAAATCTGCAAGTCAAAAATACTCAACGTGTGCATGACACGTCAGGTTTCTCATTCACTTTGCTTGATCAGGTTTTGTCACAAATCCGTGCAGAAAAAAACACAACAAAAACACACCAAATCTGCAACGTGTGCACACAGCCTTAGGTGCTGAGATTTCTGCAGGAAAAATGCAACATAAAATACGCTTATTTTTGTTGCGTTTTTGAGATTTTTATTTTTTACATTCATTTTTGTTGCATATTTATCCCCACTCATTAGTGAAATCTGCAGCTGCAAAAATTGACATGCTGCAGATTTAAATCTGCAAGGAGAAAAGAAGCAAAGTGTGCATGAGGCTTCAGGAATCTCATTCACTTTGCTGGCACCAGAAAAATCCATCAGCTTTTGTGACAAAACTGCGCAGGAAAAACATGAAAAAAACACAATGTGGACAGACTCTTCATGTAAGACATGGCTGAGCAAGGTTTTGAATGAGTAGAAGCCTTTGCTTTTTATATATAATTTCCTTGTAAATGTATATGCACCATTCCAGGTTTACGACACTTATAGATACTAGCCGATATGCACAATACATAGAGGAAATGCAGTGCCGGGTCCCTGATATTGCACATTTCTGCAGCATCTCGGCCAGGTCCTGTCAGCCCCATGCAGCGTCTTGTGCAATGCAGCCCTCGGCCATCCCTCCCTGCTGCCCAGATTTCACCCAATATTTCTGCAAACTTTTCTCCTATGACATGAAGCGTGTGCTCCTTGCTCCGGCATTTCTGGAGTGCTATTCCTTCTTGCCTGGTTAATCCTG
Organism: Phyllobates terribilis; assembly: GCF_046119375.1. Taxonomy (NCBI): domain Eukaryota; kingdom Metazoa; phylum Chordata; class Amphibia; order Anura; family Dendrobatidae; genus Phyllobates; species Phyllobates terribilis. The sequence continues at coordinate 868,581,909 of NW_027362762.1, forward strand.
GGTTCTCACATCCCCCTGCAGTCTGTGCATACTGCCTGCTGTTTGGAAACACATCCTACTTACACTGCGGAGATAATGGAGGAATCCTCGGAGCAGCGTGGCAGCATGGCAGTGACACATCCTATCCGCCTTGTGCCAATGTCTCCTCACTGGTTTCCCTGTCTGGCGAATCCCCCCTCCAGCTCCTTGCCTTCTCTCTTTCTGCATAGTAACTCCCACCATCATCCTTCCCCTCCTCACGTGTGTCACAGGGCTGTATCTGGGATTTTGCCAGTGCTATGCATGCAGATAAGCGTCTGTTTCAGAACAACCTCTCTATTGTGATGGAGAAATAAAAGCGCTGCACGTCCCAGATTTCATTCACACACCGTCCTGGTGCTGCCGGAGGAGCCATGCCTCTCGGAAGACAAGTCATGAATATTTTATTGATTTTCTATTGATTTGCTTGAGACAGTACCTGGTTGGGAGCATGCTGGGGGTGGTTGTTATTCCACGGTGATCCCTTCTTGCTGGGTTTTAATGTTTTATTCTTTATTTTTTTTCCCCCTACAGATGCAGTTCATGTTACTCTTCAGCCGTCAGGGGAAGCTGCGGCTCCAGAAGTGGTATGTGCCTCTATCTGACAAGGAGAAGAAGAAGATTACCAGGGAGTTGGTCCAGACTGTATTAGCCAGAAAACCGAAAATGTGCAGCTTCTTGGAATGGAGAGACCTGAAGATTGTCTACAAAAGGTGGATCCCGCTCCCCTCCTCCTCCTCCCTCCTTATCCCTGACATGAAACCCCATGGATGCAGACATCTGCCTTAGGCCCGTAGGACATGTTAATTAAGGAGCAGCCTCCGTCTTACAGGCCACGGCGTCTTGTTATCCGGGGGATTTGGTGCAAATGCCTTTGAGCACATTCATCCACGTACGTGTTTATCGCCCGTGCTGTATTTAATATGTAGCTTGCTGAGAAATCTCGCTTAGCTGGAGCCCCCTGAGGCTTTCCGTGAAGACGAGATATTGATTGGCAGGCTTTTTGATATTCATATATTGTCTGCCTTTAATTCAGTCTTAGTTTTTTTCTCTATTAATTCAGTGAATTAATTTGCTTTTGAAAGACCTTTGTGGATATGCCAAGAATTTAGGCTAATAGGAAAGTGCTCAGATATCACCTCGCCTAAGGTGAGGCGCTGAGGACCACATACGATTTTACTACAATACTTTGTAATCATATTTTTGACTGCACTTTTTTTTTTTACTGGGAAACTATATAAAATTCAAAGCTTGTCTGGTGGTACCCTAATTGCTCTCCGTTATACAACACTACCAGTTTAGGTTTTTACATCAATGTTTTATGGAAGCAGGTTTTTCGCTCTCTCATATTGACCCCTATTGAGAGACTGCACGTGTTTGCCCCCCAGTCCTCCCCGGAGAATAGGGACCTCTTGTTCTTGGGGTTAGTGGGAGGCCTGTAGTTCCGATCCCCACTATGTATATACATTTATTCAAAACCCCAAATGACCCCATTAATTATACTGGTATACAGTGATTTTGGTGCCAATGATGTCTGAAATGGTTTTATATTAAAGAAGCTATGCACTACTTGGACAACTCCTCATACCCCACGCTTGGCCCCTATAAAATAAAAAAGCTTATACTCTCCTCCCGTGCTGGAACCGTTCCCGCGACATCTGCACTCACAGTGCCAGGGATGCCGTGCTGTTGTTGTGACACGTGTCCCCGGCGCCCAATCAGCGCTGGCGTCACTGTCCCCGCCTCCTGTCGAATTGAACATGAAGAGGAAGTCAGAGATCAGCTGCAGCCCGGACTACTTCTTCATGTTCAATTTGTCCAAAGGCGGAGACAGTGACACCAGCGCTGATTGAGCGTCGGGGTCATGTATCACAACAACCGCACGTCAGCCCCGGGACCGCGAGTGCCGACACCTCGGGAACGGCACTGTAGGGGACTATAAGCTTTTTTATTTTACTGGAGCCTAACATTTAGTTTAAGAAGTGGTTGTCCAAGTAGTGTACATCCCCTTTAAGTTTCTGGTGCTGATTAAGAATAGGTCTTCGGTTTGGCGTGATTGGCTCTAGTTTCTAAACATTTAATAATTAATTACTGCAGAATTCCGGCTTCAAAAAGTCACTTTTATAGCATTGTAGGCCTACAAATTGAAATACAAAATAATTATATGGGTAATTTCATTACTTAAGACCCTGTTAAAGAGACAAAAGACCAAAAGCTATTGTATTTGTTATCACACACAAGTCGCATTGGGGGAACGCATTATTTTCATGGATGAATTATCGCAAAAACGAGAACCAATTCAGCAAAAGTAATGGGACTTTTGAATTCAGCACCCTCAAAATATCCTAAATACATCCAAAAACTTTGGCACCTGAATTTTTTTTTTTTATAGACCCGTGTTATAACAAAGTGTCCTCGTAGGTTGTAAGTGATTTGAAGGTAACTGTTCTAGTATCTGATTATAGCTAAATCTTTGCTAAAAGGAGTTTGTCAATATTAGAAAAAACATACCGCAAAATATAAATAAATAAAATAATGACATTGCTGTTCTGTTAAATGCAGCTCGGACGCTCCGATGCTCCTCACAAGGTTTTAATTACCATGATGACATGTGCGACTGCCCAGGTGAACGCTGCTTCAGTTAGTGGCTATGGCGGTTACATGGGTACTCGGGCATGGCAGCAGAGTAAACAAAGACCGGATGGGCACACCGACACTGTCCAGCAAGGCACACCGACACTGACATCACTTTTTCCTCCTTGCCTCAATTTTTTTTTTATGTAAGAGAATCTCTTAAACGGGTTGGTTTGGCCCACTTTAGTCTAGTGCATACATGTCAACCTCTGGCCCATGGGCCAAATCTGGGCCACAGGGTGATTATATTTGGCCAGCGACACCAGAACCGCTACCCCTATGTGGGGCCCATTATACAGTTTGTAGGACTATGTGGAGCCCATTATACTGTATGGAGGACTATGTAGGGCCCATTATTCTGTATGGAGGACTATGTGGGGCCATTATTCTGCATGGAGGACTATGTGGGACCCATAATACTATAAGGAGGACTATGTGGGGCCCACTATACTGTATGGAAGACTATGTGGGGCCCACTATTCTGTATGGAGGACTATGTGGGGCCCATTATTCTGTATGGAGGACTATGTGGGGCCCATTATTCTGTATGGAGGACTATGTGGGGCCCATTATTCTGTATGGAGGACTATGTGGGGCCCATTATTCTGTATGGAGGACTATGTGGGGCCCATTATTCTGTATGGAGGACTATGTGGGGCCCATTCTGTATGGAGGACTATGTGGGGCCCATTATTCTGTATGGATGACTGTGGACCCATTATTCTGTATGGAGGACTGTGTGGGGCCCATTATTCTGTATGGAGGACTATGTGGGACCCATTATTCTGAATGGAGGACTATGTGGGGCCCATTATTCTGTATGGAGGACTATGTGGGGCCCATTATACTGTTTGTAGGACTAAGTGGAGCTCATTATTCTATATGGAGGACTATGTGGGGCCCATTATTCTCTATGTAGGACTATGTGGGGCCCATTATTCTCTATAGAGGACTATGTGGGGCCCATTATTCTCTATGGAGGACTATGTGGGGCCCATTATTCTCTATGGAGGACTATGTGGGGCCCATTATTCTCTATGGAGGACTATGTGGGGCCCATTATTCTCTATGGAGGACTATGTGGGGCCCGTTATTCTCTATGGAGGACTATGTGGGGCCCATTATTCTCTATGGAGGACTATGTGGGGCCCATTATTCTCTATGGAGGACTATGTGGGACCCGTTATTCTCTATGGAGGACTATGTGGGACCCATTATTCTCTATGGAGGACTATGTGGGGCCCATTATTCTGTATGGAGGACTATGTGGGGCCCATTATACTGTATGGATGACTGTGTGGGGCCCATTATTCTGTATGGAGGACTATGTGGGGCCCATTATTCTGTATGGAGGACTATGTGGGGCCCATTATTCTGTATGGAGGACTATGTGGGGCCCATTATTCTGTATGGAGGACTATGTGGGGCCCATTATTCTGTATGGAGGACTATGTGGGGCCCATTATTCTGTATGGAGGACTATGTGGGGCCCATTCTGTATGGAGGACTATGTGGGGCCCATTATTCTGTATGGATGACTGTGGACCCATTATTCTGTATGGAGGACTGTGTGGGGCCCATTATTCTGTATGGAAGACTATGTGGGGCCCATTATTCTGTATGGAGGACTATGTGGGACCCATTATTCTGAATGGAGGACTATGTGGGGCCCATTATTCTGTATGGAGGACTATGTGGGGCCCATTATACTGTTTGTAGGACTAAGTGGAGCTCATTATTCTATATGGAGGACTATGTGGGGCCCATTATTCTCTATGTAGGACTATGTGGGGCCCATTATTCTCTATAGAGGACTATGTGGGGCCCATTATTCTCTATGGAGGACTATGTGGGGCCCATTATTCTCTATGGAGGACTATGTGGGGCCCATTATTCTCTATGGAGGACTATGTGGGGCCCATTATTCTCTATGGAGGACTATGTGGGGCCCGTTATTCTCTATGGAGGACTATGTGGGACCCATTATTCTCTATGGAGGACTATGTGGGGCCCATTATTCTGTATGGAGGACTATGTGGGGCCCATTATACTGTATGGATGACTGTGTGGGGCCCATTATTCTGTATGGAGGACTGTGTGGGGCCCATTATTCTGTATGGAGGACTGTGTGGGGCCCATTATTCTGTATGGAGGACTGTGTGGGGCCCATTATTCTGTATGGAGGACTGTGTGGGGCCCATTATTCTGTATGGAGGACTGTGTGGGGCCCATTATTCTGTATGGAGGACTATGTGGGGCCCATTATTCTGTATGGAGGACTTTGTGGGGCCCATTATTCTGTATGGAGGACTATGTGGGGCCCATTATTCTCTATGGAGGACTATGTGGGGCCCATTATTCTCTATGGAGGACTATGTGGGGCCCATTATTCTGTATGGAGGACTATGTGGGGCCCATTATACTGTATAGATGACTGTGGGCCCATTATTCTGTATGGAGGACTATGTGGAGCCCATTATTCTGTATGGAGGACTATGCGGGGCCCATTATTCTGTATGGAGGACTATGTGGGGCCCATTATACTGTATGGAGAACTGAGTGGGACCCATTATACTGTATGGTGGACTGAGTGGAGCCCATTATTCTGTATGCAGGACTATGTGGCGCTTATTATTCTATATGGAGGACTATGTGGGGCCCATTATACTGTATACTGGTTGGCCCGCGACTTTGTCCATGTTTTTCATTTTGGCCCTTTGTGTGTTTTTGTTTATCATTTCTGGTCTAGTATGAATGGGGCTTAGTAGCCGTATCTCGCTATAGATGCAGCATGTTAAATAATCTGAAGGTAACGTTAGAGGTGAAATTACAGATCTTGTCACAGTGACAGTAATTCTCAGAGACTGTGTCTTTGCCGTGAAAACTGTCAGTCTGAAAATACATTAAGCGACCTTTCCAGGTCACTGAAATTCATAGCATCTGCCCCTATATTTCTGAGCGTAATGTCTTCTCACACCGGGGTCTTTGTTTTATTACATTTGGCCCCCGCAGGTTATACGAGGTCTGCTGACAGCAGCACAATGGATGTGAAGCAATGCCATGAAGGTGTGGATGAAGGAGAGACTTTTAGCTTTGCCTTAAGTTTTACAGAGTATATTTATTACCCATGGAGGAATTACAGACATTTTTACACAGTCCCTGTGAATCGTTTCCTACCTGCCAGCATCCGCGGCTCTTCTTATGAGTAGCCGGCCCAGCCGTCACCTCACATGTGCGTCTTGTCTCGACATTGATATGACACCAGGCCGGCTAATCAAAAAAAAAGCCAAGGATGTGATGAGGTAGGAGGCAGTTTGCATAGGTCCCATCCGACCACCGTAGGCTACAGACGTGGCCACAGGACCGGATCCTGCCAATCGATTTGCATCATCTCTTCTTGGATACAAATACTTTGGTTTTTATATAATCTATAAACATCAAAACCAGAGTTTCCGTCCTTGAGATACTATGCTGGGCTTTCACTGTAGGCGTCATTAGAGGTTGCTTGCTTGTGGTGTTATCTGCCCTCAGTTTGGTCTTCACCAAGTTTTAAGCTCAGTCGGTTTGATCACTGATTCCTCCTTTACAGAATAGAAGGTGTTGGGTTGCCTTTGACGTATGTTTTTGGTTGTTATCTGTACTGTGAAGCAGTTCTGCATTTAATTGAACAAACGGCTCTATAGACTCCAGAATTGGTCACATCGTAGACCAGATGGATTGGTGGCTCCCCATGTCCATCCATGCCACTACACCTCCTCCACCATGTGTCTAATGCATCACCTGTGTCCTTCACTGTTACCTGTGGTGGCATTTTCATATCCATAAAGGCTGTTCTTGATTGTAGACTTTGACATTGGTACGTCCACCTCCAGGTTAGCGTTCTTGACTTGGTTAGATGTTGTAAAGGGGTTATTCTTTTTGCAATCATGCATGTAATGAAGCGTTTAATCTGTCCCAATTATGTGGAAATAGCATTTGAACATTTGTTTCCTGATTATTGGCCTGTCTAAACAACCCGCCAATCACCCGATGAACATGCAGAACACACTTTCGTCGGGTGAAATGATTTTTACTCTTGCTTAAAAATAATTGTGTTCTGCAGCACATTGTGCTGTGTAAGCGGGACATGTGCTGCCGAGAGCCTGATGTTCTACCAAAATAACAATTGTATTAAAGGTTTTAAAGCACCACTACAGCGTTTGTTTATTGCTTCACTGGAGTGGTGCTTTAAATGAAAGTCCCCCTGCTCCCTGTCTGATACTCACCTGCCACCTTCATCCTTTTCCATCGTTGCTTCTATCCGTCTCCGGCAAAAAATGATCTACCGGCAACTCCAAGTCTGAGAGCCTCGTTCTTGCTCTCATAGACTGACATTGAGCTCTTGTGACGTAACTTTTGAATTTCGGCCAGTCAGAAGATATGGGCAAAAGATGGCGCAGCGGGAACGAAGTGGCGTCGGTAGAAGGTGAAGACGCCGGAAGGTGAGTATAAGAACGGGGGCATGGGGCTTACATTTAAAGCGCCACTTTACCTCTGAAAAAAAACAAAACCAAAAATGCTGGAGTGGTGCTTTAACGATCAAATGAAAGCGAGGTCAACCTTTCTTAAGAAGCTAATAACTTACTTCCAATCGACTTCTATGCAACCAATCGTCCGTTGTTTAATGGTCACAGGTCAGTCAGGGTGAATGCACCTCTTGTCTCTCATGCTTTTTCATGTCTTTGTTGAAGTCGAAAGTGCTTTCATTCGTCTTAACATTCCCCAAATAGCTGATGTGGCCACTCCTAAAATTTTTCTGCTATCTTGCTGATAGCTCAGATGTATACAAAATTCCACAATTGGATGTGTTTAAAAAAATGTTAAAATGTTCCTGTGCTGAGATAATCTTATAAATGTGCCCCTGTTGTGTCCTGTGTAATGGCTGTTTATGACCGTACAGGGACATAGTCTGATCATACCACAGCTCCTGGGCAGGGGAGGACGCAAAAGAGTGGATCGCAAATGATTGCTTTAGGTAAAATATTTCTTAAAACTAGGCAGGGAAATGTTGTACCTCACAAAAAAATCAGCTGCGATCCCCTGCTGTAATGTCTGTATACTCTTTCTTCCTCCCCTGCCCAGGAGATGTGGTATGATCAGACCATGTTCCTGCACAGTCAGACACAGCCATTACACAGTACACAGCAGGGGCACATTTATAAGATTATCTCAGCACAGGAACATTTTATTAAACACATCCAATTGTGGAAGTTATTATTATTTTAAGATCTATTCATTAGAGTGTATTTTGTTTTGTGAGACAAACCCTTTAACCTTAAGGCTATGTGCCCACGATGCAGAAATGCTCCGGATTTTTTCCTGAGCTTTTCTGCATCTCCCTGGCAGAAAAAACGCATGCGGATTGTACATGCGGATTGTACATGCGTTTTTCCTGCCAGGGACAAGCGGATGTGAAGCGTTCTTCACATGCATTTCCGCATGCGGGTTGTCAAGCGCTTTCCAAGCGATTTTAGCATCACTTGGAAAGTGCTTGTCAACTTGGTCACACTATATAAATCCATGCAACCGGCATGGATTTATATAGTGTGACCATAAAATAATGGTAAAAAATAAATATATACTTACCTTCTGATGGCCCCCGGTGTGCTTGTCTCCGCTTGCCGGCAGCTCGCGGTAGGTTTAAGGGTCGCCTGACCCGTCACATGACTAAATGACGTCAGCGCAGGTCCTTTAGTCTACCGCAAGCTGCCGGCAAGCCAAGACAAGCACACCGGCGGCCATCAGAAGGTAAGTATATTTTTATTTTTTATTTTATTCTTTTTTTTACAGGTTCTATGGTACCCGGGTCCAGAGGAGAGTCTCCTGTTCTCCAGACCCGGGTACCATCCGCACATTGAAACGCATGGATTCCGCATATACAGATCCAGTGATGCGGATTCCATGCAAGTCAATGGCAGTGAAAATGCAGCGCTTCCGCAAAATAATTGGTAGTGCTGTGTTTTTTTCCACAATGATAATCCGCAGCTTAAATCTCCGCAGCATGTTCACAGCACATGCGGATTATCATTGGGGAACATGGCAGGCCTTCTACCAAGCGTTTTTTAAGCGTTTCTGCAGCGGAATTGCCGCTGTGGAAACGCTTAAAAAACGCATCGTGGGCACACAGCCTAAAGCGAACTTGTCACTTGATTCATGCTGCCCAACAAAAACAGGCAGCACAAATCACAGCCTGGCTTCATGATTGCTACCCGTTATGTTTTACTCTGTAACGCACCAGCAACCCTGTGTGGTTTACAGTGGAACGCGCTGGATTTCAGAGAGAATCTAGTTGGAAGATCTGGTCAGGGCCACAGCCTGAGATGAGACTAGTCCAGTGCTGCCTCCAGCCATAAAAATGGACAGATACTGAACACACCAGAAAAGCAGGTCCCTCTGAGTATGACACAAAATCTCCTCTAAATGTGCCAGAAATCTGGGGCAATTTGCAGCAAAAAAACTGTTTTTCATGATTTGATCAATATTTGTTATGTATTTTAGACCCTTGTCCGACAAGGAGGCGTGATTTAGTGGAAAAGGAACATAGCCTAATGTGCATAAACATTGTGTCATTTCTGTCACATAGCAAGTCAACTAACAGGTGGTATAAACTTGGGCTAAACAATTTAAAAATACGCCAGATTTCTCTACCTACATGAACCGTTACAATAAATTTGCTGTATTTTAAGCCTGCGTAGCCGAAGGTCCCTATTCAGCGAGACCGGTGATTCCTGAATCTTCAAGAATCTGGAGCGCCTGACGGGAGGCTCATACCTCTGAGCGCTGCTACCCCTGAAATTTTACTCTTAATCTTACTCCAGTCCCAGTTACACCCCCATCGTGCCGCTGTCTTGCCCCAGCTCTTCCCATTTTGGTGGAGCTTTGAGAAACTGGAGTGAAAACGCCAAAAGTCACAAGAAAGTTTTTGAGTAACTTTTTAAAGAAAACTTTTTAAACCAGAACTTGCTTTGAGAATTGGGGCCTAAGTTTTCACTGAGAAATAGACAGTATTGGTAAATGTGCCCCAATATCATTCACATGACAAATTAGAAGAAACCACGGGAGTCCAAACAATCACCTAGTAAGGCTTACATTACTTCAATGTGTATGCAATCCAACTAAAGCGGGGGATTTTTTGGTCTTTTAGACCCTCATCAGACAAAACGGATTACACCATCAAAATCAGAAAATGGGAGAGAAGCAACTGAGCAGCACTGCTCTATAGAGGAGGCGACATCCGTCACGGTAGAGGAGTGTGTACAATGGGCGACACGTCACATGTTTTAGTTGGATTGCAGACACATTAAAGTAATATCAGCCTTACAGCACAATTATTTGGAGTGCTGTGGTTTCTTCTAATTTGTGGTCTAAGGAGTGGTATCGCATCTTTACATACACATGTGGAGAGTTGTGTATCTCTACAGGTGACCATAATGATCGCTTCTGTAATGATCTCCTCCTTCACTTGAATTCACACCACTTTGTATTACTTAAGAGTTCCCACGAGTGGCTGCCAAATAGAAGTGCAAAAAGTGGATCAATTATATCTCTACCCTTTCATGCATATGGATGTAACTGTACGTCCTGCGCTGAGGTGACCATGTGTGCAGTGGCTCATGAGTTGACTCCCTCCACTCTCTCTGATGCCGGCTATATTACATAAATCAGTATCTAACTCCGACCTCGGCTGGTAACCATTTAGATGCTGCGATTGTGGGTTACTATGATAGCTGGAGTCCTGCTGAAGGCCCTCGTTACTGTCATCTTGGTCCTTCTCTGAAGCTCAGTGATATCCCAGGCTTCAAAGGAGATTGCGATTTGCACTGTATCTTGCAGTACTGAGGTATTGCAATGTATAGTATAAGCGATCAGATGATCACAGGTACAAGTCCCTTCAACAATAAAGTAAAACAAAAAAAAAAGTTTTACTAGAAAGATTTGAATCGTCTCGCAAAAAAAACAAGCCCTCAGAATTGAGTGATTCCATAATTTTTTCCCTCTCCTTGGTCTGAAAAAAAATTACCCTTACTGAGTACCACATTTTTTATCTTGATTTCTTTTAGTGTTTCTTAAAGCCCTAAAGTTGCCATTTGAAATGACTTTAGTTTTGTGCCATGTCTGTGATCTGCTTTTTTTCAACAACATTAAACAACTGAATGAACATCCTCTGAGCCCGGTGATTCCATAATTTTTGCCAGGGGTTGTATAACCGCTTATAGTATATAAATATATAACCAATTACAGTATATAAATATATAACCGCTTACAGCATATAAATATATAACTGTTTACAGCATATAAATATATAACTGATTACAGTATATAAATATATAACCGCTTACAGCATATAAATATATAACTGCTTACAGCATATAAATATATAACCGATTACAGTATATAAATATATAACCGCTTACAGTATATAAATATATAACCGCTTACAGCATATAAATATATAACTGCTTACAGCATATAAATATATAACCGCTTACAGTATATAAATATATAACCGATTACAGCATATAAATATATAACTGCTTACAGCATATAAATATATAACTGTTTACAGCATATAAATATACAACCGATTACAGTATATAAATATATAACCGCTTACAGTATATAAATATATAACCGATTACAGTATATAAATATATAACTGTTTACAGCATATAAATATATAACCGCTTACAGCATATAAATATATAACTGCTTACAGCATATAAATATATAACCGTTTACAGCATATAAATATACAACCGATTACAGTATATAAATATATAACCGCTTACAGTATATAAATATATAACCGATTACAGTATATAAATATATAACTGTTTACAGCATATAAATATATAACCGCTTACAATATATAAATATATAACCGATTACAGCATATAAATATATAACTGCTTACAGCATATAAATATATAACTGTTTACAGCATATAAATATACAACCGATTACAGTATATAAATATATAACCGATTACAGTATATAAATATATAACCGATTACAGCATATAAATATATAACTGTTTACAGCATATAAATATATAACCGCTTACAGCATATAAATATATAACCGATTACAGCATATAAATATATAACTGCTTACAGCATATAAATATATAACTGTTTACAGCATATAAATATACAACCGATTACAGTATATAAATATATAACCGATTACAGTATATAAATATATAACCGCTTACAGCATATAAATATATAACTGCTTACAGCATATAAATATATAACCGATTACAGTATATAAATATATAACCGCTTACAGCATATAAATATATAACCGCTTACAGCATATAAATATATAACCGATTACAGTATATAAATATATAACCGCTTACAGCATATAAATATATAACCGATTACAGTATATAAATATATAACCGCTTACAGTATATAAATATATAACCGCTTACAGCATATAAATATATAACCGCTTGCAGCATATAAATATATAACTGCTTACAGCATATAAATATATAACCGCTTGCAGCATATAAATATATAACCGATTACAGTATATAAATATATAACCGCTTACAGTATATAAATATATAACCGCTTACAGTATATAAATATATAACCGCTTACAGCATATAAATATATAACCGCTTGCAGCATATAAATATATAACCGCTTACAGCATATAAATATATAACCGCTTGCAGCATATAAATATATAACTGCTTGCAGCATATAAATATATAACTGCTTGCAGCATATAAATATATAACTGCTTGCAGCATATAAATATATCATTGCTTGCAGCATATAAATATATAACTGCTTGCAGCATATAAATATATAATTGCTTGCAGCATATAAATATATAACTGATTGCAGCATATAAATATATAACTGCTTGCAGCATATAAATATATAACCGCTTATAGCATATAAATATATAACGTCTTGCAATATATAAATATATAACCGCTTGCAGCATATAAATATATAACCGCTTACAGCATATAAATATATAACTGCTTGCTGCATATAAATATATAACCGCTTATAGCATATAAATATATAACGTCTTGCAGCATATAAATATATAACCGCTTACAGCATATAAATATATAACTGCTTGCTGCATATAAATATATAACCGCTTATAGCATATAAATATATAACGTCTTGCAGCATATAAATATATAACCGCTTACAGCATACCTGTTTCAGGTGATTTTTCTGAATAATCTGTCGCGTGTGTATATGAGGAATGACACCATTTCTGGCCAATATGGGACTTCTGTCCTACCTTTTGCACTAGTTTTCCATTTTGCAGCCTCTCTAAAAAGCCACATTCAGACATCAGTTTTTCATGTACAAGTTTTATCAGCATTTTTCACAAATAACACTCATATCCATTATAGTCTATTAGGCTATGTTCACACTAGGCGTTTTTGCAGCATTTTTTTGCTGCGTTTTTTATGCAAATGTTCAGCTGCGTTTTACAGTACCAGCAAAGTCTATGAGATTTCAATAATCTCCTGCACACACCTTGGTGTTTTTTTTCCCTGACTGTTTTGCCAAAGAGCTGCGTTTTTTGCAAAATGCAGCATGTCACTTTCAGCGCTTTTGCAGAGTTTTTTCACCCATTGGAAGCAATGGGCAAGTGCAAAAACGCTGCAGAAAGGCAGCAAAAAACGCAGGTATCAGGTTTTGCTGCATTTTTGGTGGAGCAAGTTGACTCAAGGTTATTTTTTTTTATGCACTAAATGCGAAAATGCAAGAGAAAATGCACAAAAACTCATCAAAACCTGCATTTTTTGAGGTTGCTTTTTTAATGCCAAAGAGAGCAGGTTTTGCCTGCAGAAAAAAAACGCTGCAAAAACGCTACGTGTGAACATAGCCTAAGGCTGTTTTTTGCGAACTGCACGGTCTGCACAAAATCACAGAGACATGTTTTATTTTGATCCAAATCATGGCTTAAATTCAACAATGCAAGTCTAGGGGTCCGTGAAAAAAATCAGACCACCCTCAGATTTTTATATTTGTTTGCTAGAAGCTTGAGAAAACTTCTGATATGCAAATAAAAATAAAATAGAAAAAAACTGATGACATTATGATGGTAAAAACTTAGGGCAGGTTCAGACGAACGTAATCTTTATTTTTTATATAGCGATAACATATTCCGCAGCGCTTTACATACATAATTATTGCTGTCCCCATTGGAGCTCACAATCTACATTCCCTATCTGTATGTCTTTGGAGTGTGGGAAGAAACCGGAGAACCTGGAGGAAACCCACGCAAACCCGGGGAGAACATACAAACTCCTTGCAGATATTGTCCTTATTTTTATTACAAAATACAAAACATTGTATCGCGCCCGGACTAATGTTATGCTATGGGGCTGTGCACGTGTCCGATTTATTTTTCTTCGGACAGAGCCGGCCTGAAGAAAAAAAAAATCACAGCATGCCGAATTTGATCTTATATTTGGATCGCACTCAGCCATGCAAGTCAATAAATTTGTGGAAACCATCGGATAGCACTCGGATGACATATAAGTGCAGTCGAATTTCCACAGACTGACAGAATGGAGAAGATAGAGACATTTTTTTCTCCATCTTCTCCTCATCTGATCACACTCTGATCAGGGTTTGATCAGAGTGTGATCTGCATAATCGACCCATTTTTTTTCGGAGGAGAAAACATACGGTCATCTGCACCTGCCCTTATACACTGACACAACGCTGATGAAAATTTGATAGAAAACACTGATTAAAATTGATCCTCTTTTTGCGTACGAGAAAATCACTGAAGTCTGAATGAGGCCTAATTTTCAGTTGTTTCTGAGCTGGTGGATGGAGACTGACTGCTATGTGTCCTACACACAGACATGAAGGATTCCTGCTTCCCTGTCTCTATGTAGCACATGTTCTGTAGAAGCAGCAACAGCATGGAGAACATACCGCAGCAATATAGATCTGGGACTAGGATGAGATACAACTCTTACTAGAAAGCATTTGCACCATCTGTGTGTCTCTGCCTCTCTCTCACTGTGCTCCTCCCTCCCCTCACCATAATCTATGATAATTAGCCTTAATCTGATCCCTCGGTTTGCTTGCAGTTTGTGTTCTTTTGAGCAAGATGGATTTTGGTGGCGTGCCATTCACACCAAAATCCACATTAAATCTTCTAACATTTTACCTCCCCTGTGTGTGACTGGGGATGCAGAGACTTCCAAATCCATGCAATACATGAGCCATGTTTACTGCCAGGACTGCTGACCTGCTCCAGCGCACTACACGGGAAAAGTCTATAAACAAGAGGGGCACGGTTTCTGTGGAAAGATCAGACTTTTTTTTGCTTTAATCTGAGATAACCCATAGTTTACCCATCACTAGACAGGTGCTTTTTATACCGGTTCCTCTAGACAATGCCTAGTTCCTGAGATAATGTGAGCTGTAAAGTGGCCATTCACTCCCTCTTCATGGACAGCGATGGCGCACCATGCGCAATGTGCTTTACAGCCAGGACTGCTGAGTTCCTTCACAGCGCAGTACACAGGAAAAGTCTATAAACAAGAGAGCACGGTTCCTGTAGAAAGATCAGACGATTTTAATCTGAGATAACCCGTAGTTTACCCATCACTAGGCAGGTTTTTTATACAGGTTCCTGAGATAATGTGAGCTGTAGAGTGACCATTCACTCCCTCTTCATAGGCAGCGATGGCGCACTATAAGCAGTGTGCTTTATGTTTGGCTGCAGCTGCTCTGACTTTATTTCTTTCTCTGCAATATAAGAGCAGATTCACTTTTTTTAATCCCCCTCATTTCAGTTGCAAACCGTCAACCATCTGGGATTGTTTTCTTGTTTTTAGATATTTTTTTTATAATTCAGTCTCGTCCATATTTTAAGTTTTTAATGCTCATCTCATTTCTGTCTCGGTGGCAGATGGGCTGTGACGTACCCTCATCTTCTGCTGTCAGAAGCAATGAATATACCATATTTATGTTGCAGCAATAGGAGATGGATCTTGACAGATTGGCACATGTTGTTAGAGCAAAAAGGTCACATTTATGTGACTTGCATTTCTAGCTATAGCATATGCCGTCCTGCTCCACTGATCTCTGTGCCCTTGTCACTGAATCCAGCTGTTATATTCATGCAGGTCTCCAGTATATACATTAGGTATGTTATGTGATTGTGCTCGTCTTGGAAACACCTTAAACTGGAGATTGGGAATATTTCCTTGGTCCAGTGGATAAGTAGCCATGAAGCTCACTCTGTGGTTTCCGTATTTTCCATACACTTTAATGATTAAAGTTTAATCTATGACACACCATACCCTGCCAGATCTAGGGGGCTACAACTATGGGACACCCAATGATTATACATTTATGGCCTATCTAGTGGTAAATACTTGTATTCCCCATTAAATTACAATTCTATAACATCTTTTCCTGAAGCTTTCTGTTGTGCTTTCCCTCTCTTTTTCTTCTTGGAAATCTATGAATGAATTGACATCTGAGTGTTTCCAGTTGATGGGAAATCAGCCAAGACGGACATTGTCCAATCAGAGCTGAGTGTAGGGGCACACCCAATTGACCAGTGAAATTATAACACCCTATTGTATATTTATTCATACATTCCTTGGAGGAATAAGAAAACCGTTGTGAGGCAGGTTAGATTTACCCTACTGATGATGTGTGCTTGGCTGAGGAGGCAGTGGGACAAAGCGACCATCTGTGGGATTATGACTGAAAGCCTCGAAGTCAAAATCTCCCCTAAACGTGACAGTACAGCAGTGCCGAGGAGACCATCCCGAGCTAGGGATAGCCGGGTAATGCCGCACGCCCTGTGGACCGGAAGGCGGCTGGAAGCCCAGCTGCCTCTCTCCCAGAGCGCACTGCAAGTTTCGCTGGGAGTCCGGTGCTACATCATTCATAGAGGACCTGCTTCTGTCTCGGGATTTCGCTCGCAGCAGAGCAGCTTCCCTCGCTGCGATCTATTGAAAGCCATCCCTCGATATAAGCTTTTGTAAATCAAAGAAAAGAAACAAACAAAAAGTAAAGACATTGTGCATCCACAGGCAGCGCCCGGGATATCCCACAAGTCTTTTCTGCTTCTCAAATGTTGGAGGAATAAGAAGAACATCACAGTGCCACGGTGTAAGGAATGATGATCCAGAATCGAGACCTTATGGAGAATGCAAGTACCGTAATTACGGATACATATATCTCCTTGGAAATGTAAAGCCCGCTATTCCTAGGATGAGCTTTCCCATTAACATGCTTGATACTGTTGTAGATGTCAGGAAGATCAGTATGGAAAACTGTTATGGCTTTCAGTTAATGATAGGATCTGATCACTACAATTATTGCAATGCTTTCCATGGAGCGGAAATGGCTACAATCAGCCTTAGAGGCGTACAAGGACTCATCACTAATGAAGGCATCAATTCCAGCCTTGAAGGGGTTGTCCACTTTATCTTGACTTTAGTAAATGTTTTGGAGACTTGATTTGATGGCACTTACAGCGAGTGAAAAAAGTATTGAACACGTCACCAATTTTTGCACCTCTCTTTCTTCATGGGTGTTCAACACTTTTCCCTGTGTCATTTCTTATTATTACACATAACTTAATTTATGGACATTTATGGTTTGATTTCTTTGCCTGTGTGGATTCGGTGGGTTGTTACCAACATCTGGTGAGAATTTCATGTCAATAGCACCTTTAGAAATCTATTTCCTTAGAAAATTGGTGTTCAATACTTATTTTACCCGCTGTATATAAGTATCACAGGTTCTCCTTCTGCACTTGTTATGGTAGCTTGTGACCAGACCTGACCGGCAGCCGCACGTGGGAAAGCTGTTTTTTTCCAATTGGAGGAGGCTGATTGACAGGTCTGATCACATTCTCCTTCACTTGAAGCCATTTTTTGAACAGGAGAGTTGTGCAGTCTGCAAGGAAGGCAGCACTAACAAGTACTGGAGAAGAAGTCATAATAATTAACAAGTGCCACAACATCGTCCTTAACATATTTGGGAAAATCAAGATAAAGTGGGCAACCTTTTGTCTCTACTTGTCTTCACCAGCACCACTCCCCAGCCTCCCAACTTCCTGCTTGCTGGGGGGCGGTGCACTCCTGATTGATTGACAGTTCACACCCACAGCATTGTTGTGCTTCTGGCCCTAACTGTGCTTTTTGATGGTGCTGTAGGAGGAAGCTTTACCCCTGCAGTGTCAGCGGACTGGTCCAGCGATCAAGCCAGCTTCACATCAGGGCTTACATGCACTATGGAAAAGAATTCTCAAGTATTGCACTCATTGCCTAGGAGATCGGCCACCTTTGATAGGCTTCAGTGGTGGTTGGTAACCTCAGCCAGGACCAGTAAACCTTCAAAGTAAAAAAAGAAAAAGAAAAATGTTAACAACATTGCAGAGTTGCTTGCTATTATAAGCACTTTGCAGTGTTCACCATTTATAATGATGAGACTGTGAAGAATATTCAAGATCTAATCCCATGTCAATCACTATGCCCTGTTTGGCAGGGGATTATAGAGGTCTACAATGTTCAGCTGTAATCCGACACTTCTGCATCTGAAGAAGAAGGGAGGTGGCTGAGGGACAGTGAGTGACAAAACCCCCACCAGCTAGCTGTGAGCTGCTACCGGAAGCACCCCTGGAGATCCCAGCCATGCGGCCGTCCCTATGTGTCAGACAATTATAATTGAATACCGAGTTATGGGAATACTATATGTCCCAGTTATTTATAACCTAGATTTTCGAGATCCCAAGACTATGGGGGATGTCACCCTGGCTTCCAGCCTCGTCTAGCACGTTGGGATAGGGAGATGCACAGCCTTTCGGAAGCACCTAGGGCCACTGTGTTTGGTCTCCATGAGTAGCAGGTGCCCGGCTGGATCCGATGACACCAGAACCGGCTATCTCGTTCTGTCCATTAAGGAAGTATAGCCCATTTTAGTTTTTGGAGTTTTTAGCTGAGAGAGACCAGGGGTAGGGATTTACAGGTGCATCTCACTAAATTAGAATATCATCAAAAAGTTAATTTAATTCAGTTCTTCAATGCAAAAATTGAAACTTGTATATTATATAGAGTCATTACACACAAAGTGATCTATTTCAAGTGTTTATTTCTGTTAATGTTGATGATTATGGCTTACAGCCAATGAAAGCACAAAAGTCATTATTTCAGTAAATTAAAATAATTAACAAAAAACACCTGCAAAGACTTCCTAAGCATTTAAAAAGGTCTCTTAGTCTGTTTCAGTAGGCTCCACAATCATGGAGAAGACTGCTGACTTGACAGATGTCTAGAAGGCAGTCATTGACACACTCCACAAGGTCCCAGAGTTCCAATTTTCATTTGGAATTCAAGGTCCCAGAGTCTGGACGAAGAGTGGAGAGGCACACAATCCAAGCTGCTTGAGGTCTAGTGTGAAGTTTCCACAATCAGTGATGGTTTGGGGAGCCATGTCATCTGCTAGTGTAGGTACCCTGTGTTTTATCAAGACCAAAGTCAGCGCAACTGTCTACCAGGAAGTTTTAGAGCACTTCATGCTTCCCTCTGCTGACAAGCTTTTTGGAGATGGAAATTTCATTCTCCCGCAGGACTTGGCACCTGTCCACACTGCCAAAAGTACCAATACCTGGTTTAAAAACAACAGTATCCCTGTGCTTGATTGGCCAGCAAACTCGCCTGACCTTAACCCTATAGAGAATCTATGGGGTATTGTCAAGAGGAAGATGAGAGACACAAGACCCAACAATGCAGACGAGCTGAAGGCTGCTATCAAAGCAACCTGGGCTTCCATAACAGCTCAGCAGTGCCACAGGCTGATCGCCTCCATGCCACGCTGCATTGATGCAGTAATTGATGCAAAAGGAGCCCCGACCAAGTATTGAGTTCATTTACTGAACATACATTTCAGTAAGCCAACATTTCGGATTTTAAAAACATTTTTCAAGCTGTTGTAATAACGTATTCTAATTTACTGAGATAATGACTTTTGTGTTTTCATTGGCTGTAATCCATAATCATCAACATTAACAGAAATAAATGCTTGAAATAGATCACTCTGTTTGTAATGACTCTATATAATATGAGTTTCACTTTTTGTATTGTACAACTGAAATAAATTAACTTTTTGATGATATTCTAATTTAGTGAGATGCACCTGTAGGTCCAGCCAGGGGGCAGGAGGGGGAGTGACCGAGAGGGGTTAAGAGCTCCAGAAGTCCTAGCTCAGTAGTCTTTTTCCTGGGAGGTTGCGACAATGCATCGTGTGGGAGAAGTCCTGAAACCAAGGGGACCACAAGCCTCCCATGTGGCAGCCCCTCCCCCCGCAAGCCAGGCCTTCCATCTGACTGGTAACTGACTCTCAATAACCGCTTATATCTTTTGTAACACCACTATTGTGTTTGCGTCTCTGACCATTATGTATGTATATCCCTTATGTATATAGTGTATTGTCTAGTGTGCCCTTAAGTCGATTAATTATATAATTTAACCTTGGGCTGCTCTTTTATCTCTATCCACGAACTCTCGTGTCCGTTGTTCGGTTCAACAAACACGCTACCGGGCTTGTTTCTGCCCCGATATAATCGCCCAGTCCTAGTGGGAATTATATCTAATAGAAACTGGTGGCAGCTCTACCAGGCCGACAAGGTTCTGCTTCACTGGGGCTAGCGAAGGGGCCTCTCAGCCTGTCAGGGGTGTGAGCGAGTGTGGTGCCACGTCAGTGACTGAGTGGGCCACCTCTTCTCACTCCCGGTGCCTTCTTGTACCCGTGTGGACATCGGGTGTCTGTGTAGAACTGTACCAACCTGATCTTCTGCGTCCCCGAGGAGGTGCGGAATGTCACGTTGGTGCAAAGGGCTGATCCGTATCATGTGATCTGTCTGACGTAATTGTGACGTCAGGGGGGTGGCGAGGTGTGGATTCGTCACAAGTGTTGGCAGAGGTGGTATTCTGCGGGATATCCCTGGTGCCATAAATAACAGAGACTAACCCTGTAATAACCTGAGAAGCTGAAAAATCTGTAATTCAGCTATTTTTCCTGGTTGGCGTACCTGCTGTTTTGGTTAAACATAACAAAGCAGATTATTGGAGATGTCTTTTCTGCCTGTATCTTAACATGGTTTATAAAGGTCTCATCTCAAGGACAAGCTGGCCATTTGTGTGATATTCTAAATTTCAAGCAAGTCTTAATTGCACTAATGTGATATATATAATACTTCTGCAGAGCGAGGCCAGATCTGCCCTTTGTAGAGGAGAAGATAGATGGCTTTTTGGATTAATGTAGGAGCACTCAACAAATGTTCCCAATTATCATCTCCTCAAACCTAAACCTCTTCCCCACGGGCCTAGCCGCTGCCACGTGTCTGACTGCTCCGTGACAGCGGCTCAGGAATTAATGTACTGCCAGTGTGAGCTTAATAGTGCAATGGTTACCGAGCGGGAGAGGCTGCTAAGATGCTGCGGCATCGGTGCATGGATCAGCTCCAAGTGTACTCAATCAGGGACAGGCTTTTAGCAGATTTTTCTTTATAAGTGTCAGTAATTATATAGCAACACTGAGGCTGACAGATTTGGAAAGGTTACAGGGTAATGGGTGTGTGACAGCTTCCTTTAACCTGTTGTCTACAGCTCCTACATTTTAAACTGTACCTGCTTACCAGAAACGTATTTTGTGGGCTTTTTGTCTGCTGCTTGTATTCTCAATTTATAATTGTGCTTGGGTTTAGTGATAATATTGAGGCACAGGGCACAAATCACTCCTTAGGCTATTATCACACATTGGGTTTTTTCAGCTTTTTTTTCTGCAGCAAAACCTGATCTCTTGCTTTTTTGCTTGTTTTTTTGCTGCTTTTTTTTTCACTATCCTTTTGTCTCTTTATGCATGTACATAAAGTTCAGTGAAAAGAAAAATCTCATTCTGGTTTTGGCACAAAACTGCTGAAAAACCTGACACCCGTGTTTTTTCAGCATTTTTTTCACCACCCATTACTTCCAATGGGTGAAAAACGCTGAAAAATGCTGAAAGAAGCGATGCTCTACTCTGCAAATCACCACGCAAAGCACAAAATCCTGAACAAAAAAAAACCAAGGTGTGTGCATTAGATTTCTGGAATCTCATAGACTTTGTTAGTACTGTAAAATACAGCTGAAAATTTGCATAAAAAAACGCATTAAAAAAATGCTGAAAAAAACGCAATGTGTGAACATAGCCTTAGTCTCATGAAATTAGATACCAATGTCAGTGTTTGTGATGTGATTTACCAACATGACTTCCTCTCCGCATCTTCTACAGGGTCTGAAAACGATCTGCGCCTTCACTGAATGCTTGCACAGTAGAAGATGCCGCCAGCGGTGGAAAGTTACATGATAAGCAGAAGACGTAGATTAGGGACTATGAAAGGTTTAGCTAAAAAAAAGAAGTGTTTTTCAGGGTATTCTTAAAATTGTGGATTTGGGTAATTAATCTGATTGTCTGGGGTAGTGCATTCTAGAGATCTGGTGCAGCGCGAGAAAAGATGGAAGTGTGAGGATAATATTTTGGAGGATGTTAGTCTTGGATTACCAGAATAATGGAGAGCACAGTTAAGGTGGTAGACAGATAAGTGAGAAGATGTGGGGCGGTGCAGCATTCTGGAGAGCTTTATGAATGAGTATGTTAAAACTGTTTCCGGTTTTGGAAAACCCCTGTCCCCCTGGTGGTTTGTTTTAAAAACATCCTTACTAACCCTCCCTGGTCCAGCACTGAGTCTTTACCGCAGCTCCCAGTGTCTGTTATAGTCTGCAGCGATGATGACATGTTGACAACACTGCAGTCAAAAACTGAGACAAGCGGCTCGTGCCATCAATTCGGGCAGAGCTGCTGAGCTCAGTTATTGACCGCAGTGCTATCGATGTAACGTCAGACATCAGGAAAAGCAGTACTGACTCCACACTGGACCCCGGCAGGATGAATAAAGAACAGTTTTTTGTTTTTTTTGCTAAATAAACTGTAGCTGGGCAACAGCAATTTTACATTGTATTCTACAGTGAATGAGCAAGCGGTGCAATGGCTGGCACAGGGAGGAGGAATTGGTGTAGTGGCTGGTCAGAAATTCGAGCCTCGCTGCTGATTTCAGGATAGATTGGAGAGTGCGATGTAACCACGATAAGAATGTATGAGAGCAATAATAATAAGCTCACGCTGCACATTTTCATTCTATTATCCATTTTGGTAACTCTTTTGGCATTTCTTACGTCTGCTATATTGGTTCTCATCCAGTTTTGATTACAAATTAAGTTCAGTGGTTGGACAACAATAGGCAGAAGCTTGCTTCAAAGAGTGTCTAGAGGACATAGATTTCATTAATTTACCTCTTAGTGGGACCCCCACAATTAGCTTAGCAATAGGGTACAATTCAAGCATGTCTGAGCCCTAACAGACACAAAGTCCCTTTTCTGTTGACCTATAATGGTCCAGTGTTTCTACAGGCTTTGCTAATTTTGACCTGAAAAATATCAAACTTTTTTCCCTGGCATAAGGCAAGTAAAACAGTAATGAAAACGCAATCTTCAAATTTGTTCCTCTGGTTTGGAGTCCATTAGTCCATAGTGGGAGGATAAGCGTCCTAGTGTATGTATGCCTCATAGGCCTATTTTACCTTATGGCTCCTTTGCTCTGTTGGTTCTTTGCCATTAGCTTTGTGTGTGTGACCCTTTATAAAAGCCACTCCTGCTGAAAACCATTATTCATTTCAGGTACGCCAGCCTTTACTTCTGCTGCGCCATTGAGGACCAAGACAATGAACTTATCACCCTGGAAATAATTCACCGTTACGTGGAGCTTTTGGACAAGTATTTTGGCAGTGTGAGTTTAATTGCAGCACTTTAGATTAAATACCATGTCTGAGGAATGACTCTCATTAAAACTTCAGACAATGTAAATCATGTGATTTAGAGCTGGCTGCTTCCTATTCCTTGTAGGTTATTATTTCCTGTTGCAGCGATGAATGGGCTAAATTCGATGATTTTCACCTTCTTTTATCCCCAGAGTCCACAGACATGTCCCCTATCCCCTACGTTATGTGTTATACCCCATTAGGGACATTCCCTAATGATCAGATTACTAGCACTATATGATAATCAGATCTACTAAGTATTTCAGAATTGGTAGTCTCATCAATACTGTCATTATGATTGATTACACATCAATATTCAGGTCTTGTAAACCCAGCCCATCTTTGGGAATTGTTATTATGCATTCCTTAAAGATGATTTTAATGTATAATTTGCATTCTATAGATGTTATTTACTACTATAGCAATCAGTGATATGTGTTTAGGAAATATTTTCAAAAAGCAGATTTCTACCTTTTAGGGTTCCTGAAATATAATTGGAGCTCTTCTCTATGTGAGCGCTGTACAGGAAGTCCCTATCATTACAGGACATGTTCTCTATATGATCTCTGTACAGGAAGTCCCTATCACTACAGGATATGTTCTCTATGTGAGCTCTGTACAGGAAGTCCCTATCATTACAGGACATGTTCTCTATGTGAGCGCTGTACAGGAAGTCCCTATCATTACAGGACATGTTCTCTATATGATCTCTGTACAGGAAGTCCTTATCATTACAGGACATGTTCTCTATGTCAGCGCTGTACAGGAAGTCCCTATCATTACAGGGCATGTTCTCTATGTGAGGGCTGTACAGGAAGTCCCTATCATTACAGGGCATGTTCTCTATGTGAGCGCTGTACAGGAAGTCCCTATCATTACAGGACATGTTCTCTATGTGAGCACTGTACAGGAAGTCCCTATCATTACAGGACATGTTCTCTATGTGAGGGCTGTACAGGAAGTCCCTATCATTACAGGACATGTTCTCTATGTGAGCGCTGTACAGGAAGTCCCTATCATTACAGGACATGTTCTCTATATGATCTCTGTACAGGAAGTCCCTATCATTACAGGACATGTTCTCTATGTCAGCGCTGTACAGGAAGTCGCTATCATTACAGGACATGTTCTCTATGTGAGCGCTATACTGGAAGTCCCTATCATTACAGGACATGTTCTCTATGTGAGGGCTGTACAGGAAGTCCCTATCATTACAGGACATGTTCTCTATGTGTGCACTGTACAGGAAGTCCCTATCATTACAGGACATGTTCTCTATGTGAGCGCTGTGCAGGAAGTCCCTATCATTACAGGACATGTTCTCTATGTGAGGGCTGTACAGGAAGTCCTTATCATTACAGGACATGTTCTCTATGTGAGGGCTGTACAGGAAGTCCCTATCATTACAGGGCATGTTCTCTATGTGAGCGCTGTACAGTAAGTCCCTATCATTACAGGACATGTTCTCTATGTGAGGGCTGTACAGGAAGTCCCTATCATTACAGGACATGTTCTCTATGTGAGCGCTGTACAGGAAGTCCCTATCATTACAGGACATGTTCTCTATGTGAGCGCTGTACAGGAAGTCCCTATCATTATAGGACATGTTCTCTATGTGAGCGCTGTACAGGAAGTCCCTATCATTACAGGACATGTTCTCTATGTCAGCGCTGTACGGGAAGTCCCTCTCATTACAGGACATGTTCTCTATATGATCTCTGTACAGGAAGTCCCTATCATTACAGGACATGTTCTCTATGTCAGCGCTGTACAGGAAGTCCCTATCATTACAGGACATGTTCTCTATGTGAGCACTGTACAGGAAGTCCTTATCATTACAGGACATGTTCTTTATATGATCTCTGTACAGGAAGTCCCTATCATTACAGGACATGTTCTCTATGTGAGCGCTGTGCAGGAAGTCCCTATCATTACAGGACATGTTCTCTATGTGAGCGCTGTACAGGAAGTCCCTATCAGTGCAGGACATGTTCTCTATGTGAGCGCTGTACAGGAAGTCCCTATCATTACAGGACATGTTCTCTATGTGATCTCTGTACAGGAAGTCCCTATCATTACAGGACATGTTCTCTATGTGAGGGCTGTGCAGGAAGTCCCTATCAGTACAGGACATGTTCTCTATGTGAGCACTGTACAGGAAGTCCCTATCATTACAGGACATGTTCTCTATGTGAGCACTGTACAGGAAGTCCCTATCATTACAGGGCATGTTCTCTATGTGAGCGCTGTACAGGAAGTCCCTATCATTACAGGACATGTTCTCTATGTGAGCGCTGTGCAGGAAGTCCCTATCATTACAGGACATGTTCTCTATGTGAGGGCTGTACAGGAAGTCCCTATCATTACAGGACATGTTCTCTATGTGAGCGCTGTACAGGAAGTCCCTATCATTACAGGACATGTTCTCTATATGATCTCTGTACAGGAAGTCCTTATCATTACAGGACATATTCTCTATGTCAGCGCTGTACAGGAAGTCCCTATCATTACAGGGCATGTTCTCTATGTGAGGGCTGTACAGGAAGTCCCTATCATTACAGGGCATGTTCTCTATGTGAGCGCTGTACAGGAAGTCCCTATCATTACAGGACATGTTCTCTATGTGAGCACTGTACAGGAAGTCCCTATCATTACAGGACATGTTCTCTATGTGAGGGCTGTACAGGAAGTCCCTATCATTACAGGACATGTTCTCTATGTGAGCGCTGTACAGGAAGTCCCTATCATTACAGGACATGTTCTCTATATGATCTCTGTACAGGAAGTCCCTATCACTACAGGATATGTTCTCTATGTGAGCTCTGTACAGGAAGTCCCTATCATTACAGGACATGTTCTCTATGTGAGCGCTGTACAGGAAGTCCCTATCATTACAGGACATGTTCTCTATATGATCTCTGTACAGGAAGTCCCTATCATTACAGGACATGTTCTCTATGTCAGCGCTGTACAGGAAGTCCCTATCATTACAGGACATGTTCTCTATGTGAGCGCTATACTGGAAGTCCCTATCATTACAGGACATGTTCTCTATGTGAGGGCTGTACAGGAAGTCCCTATCATTACAGGACATGTTCTCTATGTGTGCACTGTACAGGAAGTCCCTATCATTACAGGACATGTTCTCTATGTGAGCGCTGTGCAGGAAGTCCCTATCATTACAGGACATGTTCTCTATGTGAGGGCTGTACAGGAAGTCCTTATCATTACAGGACATGTTCTCTATGTGAGGGCTGTACAGGAAGTCCCTATCATTACAGGGCATGTTCTCTATGTGAGCGCTGTACAGTAAGTCCCTATCATTACAGAACATGTTCTCTATGTGAGGGCTGTACAGGAAGTCCCTATCATTACAGGACATGTTCTCTATGTGAGCGCTGTGCAGGAAGTCCCTATCATTACAGGACATGTTCTCTATGTGAGGGCTGTACAGGAAGTCCCTATCATTACAGGGCATGTTCTCTATGTGAGCGCTGTACAGGAAGTCCCTATCATTACAGGACATGTTCTCTATGTGAGCGCTGTACAGGAAGTCCCTATCATTATAGGACATGTTCTCTATGTGAGCGCTGTACAGGAAGTCCCTATCATTACAGGACATGTTCTCTATGTCAGCGCTGTACGGGAAGTCCCTCTTATTACAGGACATGTTCTCTATATGATCTCTGTACAGGAAGTCCCTATCATTATAGGACATGTTCTCTATGTGAGCGCTGTACAGGAAGTCCCTATCATTACAGGACATGTTCTCTATGTCAGCGCTGTACAGGAAGTCCCTATCATTACAGGACATGTTCTCTATGTGAGCACTGTACAGGAAGTCCTTATCATTACAGGACATGTTCTTTATATGATCTCTGTACAGGAAGTCCCTATCATTACAGGACATGTTCTCTATGTGAGCGCTGTGCAGGAAGTCCCTATCATTACAGGACATGTTCTCTATGTGAGCGCTGTACAGGAAGTCCCTATCAGTGCAGGACATGTTCTCTATGTGATCTCTGTACAGGAAGTCCCTATCATTACAGGACATGTTCTCTATGTGATCTCTGTACAGGAAGTCCCTATCATTACAGGACATGTTCTTTATATGATCTCTGTACAGGAAGTCCCTATCATTACAGGACATGTTCTCTATGTGAGCGCTGTACAGGAAGTCCCTATCAGTGCAGGACATGTTCTCTATGTGAGCGCTGTACAGGAAGTCCCTATCATTACAGGACATGTTCTCTATGTGATCTCTGTACAGGAAGTCCCTATCATTACAGGACATGTTCTCTATGTGAGGGCTGTGCAGGAAGTCCCTATCAGTACAGGACATGTTCTCTATGTGAGCACTGTACAGGAAGTCCCTATCATTACAGGACATGTTCTCTATGTGAGCACTGTACAGGAAGTCCCTATCATTACAGGACATGTTCTCTATGTGATCTCTGTACAGGAAGTCCCTATCATTACAGGACATGTTCTCTATGTGAGCGCTGTGCAGGAAGTCCCTATCATTACAGGACATGTTCTCTATGTGAGCGCTGTACAGGAAGTCCCTATCATTACAGGACATGTTCTCTATGTGAGCGCTGTACAGGAAGTCCCTATCATTACAGGACATGTTCTCTATGTGATCTCTGTACAGGAAGTCCCTATCATTACAGGACATGTTCTCTATGTGAGCGCTGTGCAGGAAGTCACCATTATCTGGGGAAAACCGCATTCCATTGGAGCTGCACATAGGAGTGATCCAAAATACAGTCATCCCTTGTTTTCTTAGCCATCAATCAACAGCTAGGAGGACAGCTAGTGGGGAATTTCCACTCCTCTTATGAATACACTTGTCTCATAACTTTTCTATATTCTTTCATTGTCCATATTAACCAAATGGACAGAATATTTTTTTTTGCCTAATAAAGTTTCCGTGTTCCCGTTATTTGCTGCTCTGACATAATGAGGCGACAGATCTGCTTTAATAACGGTACCATTTTCTGTGATTCGACTGATTTAATCTGCTCTGAGTTCGTAGCTCCGGCTCAGCTGGGGTTTCCAGTAACAATACCCATTCTGGTTGTTAATTTACAACTTATTCTCTCTGGATTTGCTTTCAGGTATGTGAACTTGATATCATCTTTAATTTTGAGAAAGCGTATTTTATTTTGGATGAATTTCTCTTGGGAGGAGAAGTCCAAGAGACGTCAAAGAAAAATGTTCTTAAAGCCATTGAGCAGGCTGACCTGCTACAGGAGGTAAGGAAAATGGAGTTCTCCGCTGCATGCATATTTATTGGCTCCTTGTATGCGTCCTGCTACTAATCGCTGAATGATGGGGCATCCAAACCCCGGGCCTGCTGCCACGCATCTCCTAAACATCAGTATCCTGTATTGTAAACTTATCAATCACGTTCTCAAATTATGGAGGAAATCACCAATATATTGGTGTAAAAAGAAGGTTGATTGCAATAGGTCATTTAATTTTTTATTTTCCTGTATAGGAAAAACAATAGACTACAACATTTCCTATATTGAGGACCACTGCAAAAAAAAATGTATACTTTATGGTTTTCATTTTTCTTACAATTGGTCCCTATATGAATGGATGCCAAGGCATCTGTCCTGACTGTGGCCACTGTTGCGGGTATACCCCATGAAGGTATACACTTGAAGGGAATCTGACACCAGAGTTTGCTCTGTAATCCGAGAGAAGGATGATGTAGTGACTGAGAGCCTGATTCCAGTGATGCATCACTTGCTGGTTCGCATGCTGCCATTTTAATACAATCCCTGTATTCTCTGCTGCAGATGTAGCAGAGCTCAGAATGCTGAGCCCTGTGTAACTCCGTCCCCACTGCTGATTGGCAGCTTTCAAAGTACATAGGGTGAAAGCTGCTAATCAGTGTTGGAGGCAGGGTTGTATTAGGAGGCAAGAGACACCTAGTCCTGTAGTGATAATCTCCTGCTGATAAAACACTAATTGTATTGGAGCTTATTAAGTGATACATTGCTGGAATGAGGCTCTCAACTCCTACATTATGCTGCTCTCAGATTGCATAGCAAAAACCTGCTGACAGATTCCCTTTAATGTAGCTGAGAACACCATGTGCACTTAGCCTTAGACACCCGTACTTTTGCCGGTACATACATTTCCTGCAGGCCTTAGTTTGGATCCCCTCATTAGTACTGTGCATGTGTTGCATGCAACTCCATCTTCAGTGTCCGTCCCTGTCTGTATTGTGACTGTGTAATAAAATCAGACTAAGGCTGTTGTTTCCCTCTTGTCTTGGAGACTCGGCAGGTTCTCATTTCCGCTTTGTCTTGTAGTTTATTGTTATTACTATGTGTTGTGTCTGGCGTCCACTTCTGATACACGTGTGTGCTTCTCTACTCTCTCATTGCTGAATTCCAGAAGCTAGACTCTCTTCTTTGACACTTTTTCAGGTATAGTTTATCAACCCTAACTCTTCTAAAACTACCTATGCAACTTACCTACTAAACCTTACTAACACACAACCCCTCTGATCAAGGATTTATATATCACAAGAACCCTCTCTTTCCTACCCAGACATATTTTAAGCTGAAAATGCAATATTAAAAATAGACATTTCAGTTTTATCCACTACTGGGAGGTAAATTAACTACTTATTTTAATGGGTTTTTCAGATCTGATATAGTGCTGTTGGATTGGTTTGGGTCGTCTCTGCAGTACTAGCTCCGCGATATGTGTGCATGTTTCTCTGTCTACTACTGCAGCTTAGCAGTGTATAGGCCATGGAGGTAAAACTGCTGAAACATTCAGAGTTTGCAGGCGAGCCTTGCAGCAAGTGTTCATTTTCCCTGCAGCACCTCCACAGGATAAATGAAGCATCACATTGTGCCCAGTGAAATCATTGAGCTGACCATGTGATGCCTAAATGGCCTGGGTCCTCCAGAGAGAAGAAATTCTTTGCAGCCACTCTCCATTTGTAGTCTTCTTTTTTGGAAGAGCCCAAATGAAGGATTCCCCCCTTCTATATCCCAGAAAAGCAGATGAGCCAACGAAATAAGCTGACTGTCTCCTGCACTAAATAATGTAATGATCCGTATAGGTGGGGCCCAATATACAACACGTGTTCAAAAAGACCTTTAAGTGAACCTGTCAATAGGTTGATGCTGCTCATGGTTCAGAGCCTGACTGTGTGATAACAGCCAGGTATGTTTTACCCTGAAATGCACCTGGTGTTTCAGAATAAATATACTTTGAAAAGTTAGCCGGGGACTATAAGGAGAAACCTGACCAGGCCGATGCGATCCCCAGTTGGCCGCCCCCCACAAACTTTGTACATAGGGAGAGACGTTATTAGTGTGATACAATCTGCGGCCGGCCTCTCCCCACCTACTGTGCATATAGGGAGAGACCTTACTAGTCCACGCAATCCCCAGCTGGCCTCACCCCACCCACTGTGTACATAGGGAGAAAACTTGCTAGTCCGATGTGATCCCCAGCTGGCCACTCACCAACCACTGTGTATATAGGGAGAGACCTTACTAGTCCGATTTGATCCCTGGCCGGCCTCTTTCCAACCACTGTACACATATAGACTTACTAGTCCGATGTTATCCCTGGCTGGCCTCTTCCCAACCATTGTGTACGTAGAGACCTTACTAGTCTGATGTGATCCCCATCCAAACTTTCCCCAACCACTGTGTACATAGAGACCTTACTAGTCCTATATGATCCCTGGCCGGCCTCTCTCCAACCACTGTACACATATAGACTTACTAGTCCGATGTTATCCCTGGCTGGCCTCTTCCCAACCACTGTGTACGTAGAGACCTTACTAGTCTGATGTGATCCCCATCCAAACTTTCCCCAACCACTGTGTACATAGAGACCTTACTAGTCCTATATGATCCCTGGCCGGCCTCTCTCCAACCACTGTATACATAGAGACCTTACTAGTCCGATGTAATCCCCGGCCAGCCTCTCCCCAACCACTGTGTATTTACTCGTCTGATGTGAACCCTGGCCGGCCTCTCTCCAACCACTGTGTATATCGGAAGAGACCTTACTAGTCCTATGTGATCCCTTGCCGGCCTCTCTCCAACCACTGTTTACATAGAGACCTTACTAGTCCGATGTGATCCCTGGCCGGCCTCTCTCCAACCACTGTATACATAGAGACCTTATTAGTCCGATGTAATCCCCGGCCAGCCTCTCCCCAACCACTGTGTATTTACTCGTCTGATCTGAACCCTGGCCGGCCTCTCTCCAACCACTGTGTATATAGGAAGAGACCTTACTAGTCCTATGTGATCCCTTGCCGGCCTCTCTCCAACCACTGTTTACATAGAGACCTTACTAGTCCGATGTGATCCCTGGCCAGCCTCTCCCCAACCACTGTGTATATAGGAAGAAACCTTACTAGTCCGATGTGATCCCTAACTGGCCTCTCCCCAACCACTGTGTATATAGGAAGAGAACTTGCTAGTCCGATGTGATCCCCAGCTGGCCACTCACCAACCACTGTGTATATAGGGGGAGACCTTACTAGTCCGATGTGATCCCCTGCCGACCTCTTTCTAACCACTGTATACATAGGGAGAGACCTTACTAGTTCGATATGATCCCCGGGCCAGCCTCTTCCTGCCCACTTTGTACATACAGAGTCCTGTCAATCAACTGGAGCAAGAAAAAGGCTGCCGGGGACTGCATCAGACTAAAGACTATGTTCACTATGAAATCCGCAGCGTAAAACATACATTGCGCAGCCAGGCTCAAAACTACGGGCAGCATGAACTGAATGACAGGTTCCTTTTAATTCCCCAAAGTGCAGATGGGAGATAAACTTTCTTCAATTTCCACTGATTATGTAGATGGTGATTTCTTGGCCATTCACCCAAGAGATATCCTTGTATTGTAGGACAACATTTGGGTTGAATTCTCCTCTTAGTTGCAGTCAGCCTTTAGACTTTATATTTGTGGTGTTGTTCCTAGCGGTGTTTGCCTTTACTTTGCTGCACCTTCACTTACATCCCATAGAGCCGTGCACAGTATTCTGCTCAGACCTCTGAGCGCTGCTCTTGTATAGGGAGAAGCATGTCTCCTGTATATTTTCCCATACAGACAAGTTACCTTGGGAGGTACTGAGGTTTAAGAATATTTAGGTAGATTTCTGTAGCCGGAGTTAAAGCCCCTGCTGAAACAACCGATAAAAAAAATGAAGGGAGAGAGCGGCCTTCGCATTATGTGACCACTTCCAGCATTGTGTCTGTTGCAGTGTACACTGCTTTAACCATCTTGTGTTTGTATTACATGTGATATAATTATCCTTTGCTGTGATTTTTTGCTTTTGCTGCATATTAGTCAGCATCGCCGTATGCTTTGTTGTGCCGTGTTACATATTTATAGTTACTTAGTTTGACTAGTTTGAGCTGCTGAAGTGGGGTGTTAATTAATGTTTAATGCCATAAAGGAAAAAGGAGGTGGGAAAGAAAGAAGAGGGGGCCTGAGACCCCTGCAGTCACACGTATTCCTGGCTGGGTGGAAATTAGCTACCTCACTGTCTTTCTTTTCACCATCCAGCAAATAGCAGCAGTGTTTTACAATGTAGTTAGGAAATTCTGAACATTACATTTGCCAACTCTATTGGACTGGATTTAAAGGGGTATTCCCATCTCCGAGATTCTATCTTAATATGTAGTAGGTGTAATAATAATATTAGCAAATGCCTCCAATTAGAAATGTAGTATAGTTCTTCTGATTTGCTATGTCACTTACCCCATGTGCGGGTCATTGCAGTAGCTTAGGTATCCATGGTTACGGCCACTAGCAACTAACTGTCACTATATGAGTGGTCGAAAACATGGTTACTTAAGCTACTGCAATGCCCTGCACATGGGATAAGTGACATAGCAAATCAGAAGAACTATACTACATTTCTAATTGGAGGTATTTTCTAATATCATTATTATTATACCTACTACATATTGGGAGAGGATCTTGGAGCTGGGAATACCCCTGTGTCCCCATAGGCTTGCTCTATGTGAAAATAAGAAAATTAACCCTCTGCCGCTCCCGCGCCACCTCTCCAGTGTACCCCGGTGTCATCATGACTACACCACGTGACCGCTGCTGCTAGTCACATGGCACAAAAGCATGCTCCTTGATTGGCTGCAATGAGTCACGTACTGTAGTCATGACTTCATCATTTCTGCTGTGACAGCGATGACCTGGAGTGGCAGGGGTTAATAGGGTTCATTTATTTATTATTTTTTTTTACATAGAGCAAGCCTGTGGTGTTAAAAAAAAGAACCTTACCCTGGATCTCTAAATGGGGTATTTCTTTTAAAGCTGTATGATGCCTGTCCTTTGGTTCCATTTTGGTCAGTCAAATTTCAAGGGGTTATTTGGTGCCTCTCCCTTCCTCATCAAGTAGTGAGAGGTTCTGCTGATGTTGCTCCAGCGGCCACCTGAAGGATCGAGTGCCAGATCATCAGATATCCTGCATTCATCCTACTCCAATGGGACAGGTACATGATACCTTCCGGGCAGCCATTCTCACAACCCCAGCGGCACCTGCGTTCACAGCCTCTGCTGCAGACTCCATCGTATCTGATGAAAACAATAGTGCAGAACACAGTCACTACACTGTGCGCACAATTATTGGGCAATTTGTATTTTTAATAAAAATTCTATTACTCAACAACTATAGTGCTGTCTGCCAATACAAAAGGTCAATAAACCTGCATATTAACCCCTTCACCACCTAGCTATTTTCCATTATTGCCTCACCCTCCTCATTACACAAATACACATCACCTGATCATCCAATCAGCTTTCAAATGTATACAGCTTGGAGATGGAAAATCTGCGTAAAAATGATGATATGGTCAAATCCTCACTTGTGTAATAATTGTGCACACAGTGTAGTTTTGTGCTGCCTTCACCATGGGCAGTATGAATCAGAGCCTAGCAGTGTGATTGCTGACATGCTATGTATGTACACACATTGGAGAGACCTGTCAATCACCTGGAGTGGGATGGGGAGAAGCCGGGTGGGGGCCTCGCCGGACTTGTTAGTTCTATTCCAATAGTTCCCAACCAGCTTTCGTGCAGCCAAGCTCTTATTCATGATGCCCTGTAATTGACACTCAGATTGCACTGAAGTTTGGGTTCAATCGAGCTTTAGTCCAAAGTTCAGTTCTGGAATCTAGAACTCTACCTGAATTTTAACCAGAACCCGAACCCCATAGAAATCAATGGAAACCCAAACTTTGGAGTCTCTCTCTTTCTCTGTCCGTGTTCGGAGTCAAGCACCGTACGAACCCCCAACTTTGCAGTTCTGGTTCGCTCATCTCTACTCTAAGGTTTCCATAATCACTATTGATCTCAGTAGATACAGCGGTGGCCAAAAGTATTGGCATCCCTGCAATTCTGTCAGATAATACTCAGTTTCGTCCTGAAAATGATTGCAATCACAAATTCTTTGGTATTATTATCTTCATTTAATTTGCTTGCAAGGAAAAAAACACAAAAGAGAATGAAGCAAAAATCAAATCATTGATCATTTCACACAAAACTCCAAAAAAGGGCCGGACAAAAGTAATGGCACCCTCAGCCTAATACTTGGTTGCACAACCTTTAGCCAAAATAACTGGGAACAACCGCTTCCGGTAACCATCAATGAGTTTCTTACAATGCTCTGCTGGAATTGTAGACCATTCTTCTTTGGCAAACTGCTCCAGGTCCCTGATATTTGAAGGGTGCCTTCTCCAAACTGCCATTTTGAGATCTCTCCACAGGTGTTCTATGGGATTCAGGTCTGGACTCATTGCTGGCCACCTTAGAAGTCTCCAGTGCTTTCTCTCAAACCATTTTATAGTGCTTTTGGAAGTGTGTTTTGGGTCATTGTCCTGCTGGAAGACCCATGACCTCTGTGGGAGACCCAGCTTTCTCACACTGGGCCCTACATTATGCTGCAAAATTTGTTGGTAGTCTTCAGACTTCATAATGCCATGCACGCGGTCAAGCAGTCCAGTGCCAGAGGCAGCAAAGCAACCCCCAAACATCAGGGAACCTCCGCCATGTTTGACTGTAGGGAACGTGTTCTTTTCTTTGAATGCCTCTTTTTTTTTCCTGTACACTCTATGTTGATGCTTTTTCCCAAAAAGCTCTACTTTTGTCTCATCTGACCAGAGAACATTCTTCCAAAACGTTTTAGGCTTTCTCAGGTAAGTTTTGGCAAACTCCAGCCTGGCTTTTTTATGTCTTGGGGTAAGAAGTGGGGTCCTCCTGGGTATCCTACCATACAGTCCCTTTTCATTCAGACGCCGACGGATAGTACGGGTTGACACTGTTGTACCCTCGGACTGCAGGGCAGCTTGAACTTGTTTGGATGTTAGTCGAGGTTCTTTATCCACCATCCGCACAATCTTGCGTTGAAATCTCTCGTCAATTTTTCTTTTCCGTCCACATCTAGGGAGGTTAGCCACAGTGCCATGGCCTTTAAACTTCTTGATGACACTGTGCACGGAAGACACAGGAACATTCAGGTCTTTGGAGATGGACTTGTAGCCTTGAGATTGCTCATGCTTCCTCACAATTTGGTTTCTCAAGTCCTCAGACAGTTCTTTGGTCTTCTTTCTTTTCTCCATGCTCAATGTGGTACACACAAGGACACAGGACAGATGTTGAGTCAACTTTAATCCATGTTAACGGGCTGCAAGTGTGATTTAGTTATTGCCAACACCTGTTAGGTGCCACAGGTAAGTTACAGGTGCTGTTAATTACACGAATTAGAGAAGCATCACATGATTTTTCAAACAGTGCCAATACTTTTGTCCACCCCCTTTTTTAGGTTTGGTGTGGAATTGTATCCAATTTGGCTTTAAGACAATTCTTTTTGTTTTTTTTCCTTGCAAGCAAATTAAATGAAGATAATAATACCAAAGAATTTGTGATTGCAATCATTTTTAGGTAGAAACTGAGTATTATCTGACAGAATTGCAGGGGTGCCAATACTTTTGGCCACCACTGTACATAGGTGATCATCTCCTCATTGTTATGAGTGCAGATATTTCTCCTGGATCTCGGTGGGGGTCCCAGCCCCCATACCATTTCAGAGTTCAGCTCTCTTTGTGCAAGTGAAGGATTAAATTGATTATAAATCTAGGATTTATTGTCTGGGGGGGGTGGGGGAACACTAATGTTCATGCCTACCAATAACCTCTTAGTGTTTGCTCAATAATGTGTGGCGGTGCATTATTCTGGATGAATCGGACCCGCAGTGTGTGTCATTTTAATTGGTTGCCAGGATTAGTCTGTTGTTTCACCCCCCTCAATTGTAATATTTTTGCTTTCACAAAGCTCAAAGTAATTAACTTAGTCTTAGCTTAAGAAGAATTTTGAGCAAGTCAGAAAGCAAATATTAGACGCTGTGATATTGTGCAAATCCTACTGACTGGTTATTGCAAACACCACACTGACGGAGACAAAAATACTTTGTGGCTAAAAGGAGATGTTTGGGGGTAGAAAACCAAGGCAGCTTTCTTCCTAAAAAATGGCCACTCTTGTCTATGGGTTGTGTCCTGTATTGTAGTCGATTGAAGTGAATTAGTTACAATACCAGACACAACCAAAGGACGGGAGTGGCGCTATTTCTGAATGACAGTGGAAGAAAATTAACTATAAGGTCATAATATTTGTGGCATTAAGACTGATAATATTTGGTTGATGACTATTTCATCTGAAAGCCTGCCTGATCAGGTATTGTACATTAAGGCTGTGTGCCCACGATGCGTTTTTTAAGCGTTTCCGCAGTGGCAAAAACGCTTGGTAGAAGGCCTGCCATGTTCCCCAATGATAATCCGCATGTGCTGTGCACATGCTGCGGAAATTTCCACTGCGGATTATCATTGCGGAAAAAAACACAGCACTACCAATTATTTTGCGGAAGCGCGGCGTTTTCGCCGCCATTGACTTTCATTGAATCGCTTTGATTCCGCATCACTGCATCTGTAGGTGCGGAATCCAAGCGTTTCAATGTGTGGATGGTACCCGGGTGTGGAGGAGAGGAGACTCTCCTCCGGACCCGGGTACCATAGTACCTGTAAAAAAAAGAATAAAATAAAAACTAAATATTATATTTACCTTCTGATGGCCCTCGCAGTCTTTATTCGCTCCGTCCTGGCTTGCCGGCAGATCGCGGTGGACTGAAGGACCTGCGCTGACATCATTTAGTCATGTGACAGCAGATCCTTCAGTGTACCGCGAGCTGCTGGCAAGCCAGGACAGAGCGAATAAAGACTGCGAGGGCCATCAGAAGGTAAGTATAGATTTATTTTTACCATTCTTTTACGGTCACGCTATATAAATCCATGCCGGTTGCATGGATTTATATAGTGTGACCAAGTTGTCAAGCACTTTCTAAGTGATGCTAAAATCGCTTGGAAAGCGCTTGTCACCCGCATGCGGAAATGCATGTGAAGAACGCTTCACTTCTGCTTGCCCCTGACAGGAAAACGCATGTACAATCCGCATGTACAATCCGCATGTACAATCCACATGCGTTTTTTTTCTGCCAGGGAGATGCAGAAACGCTCAGGAAAAAATCCTGAGCATTTCTGCATCGTGGGCACATAACCTAAAGGGATATTCCCATCTCCAGGATCCTATCCCAATATGTAGTAGGTGCAATAATAATAGCAAATACCTCCAATTAGAAATGTATAGTTCTTCTGATAAGCAACAAGCTATGTTGCTTACCTCATGTGCAGGCCATTGCTGTATCTTAGGTATCCATGGTTATGACCACTAACATCTAACTAACTGTCAGTATATGAGTGGTCGAAACCATGGATAGCTAAGCTACTGCAATCCCTGCACATGGGGTAAGCAACATAGCGAATCAGAAGAACTACACTGAATTTCTAATTGGAGGTATTTGCTAATATTATTATTATTATTACACCTGCTACATATTGGACTTATTCAGATGTCCGTGCAAATCAGTCCGAAATTGGACTGCAATGCATGGATTGGCAGCAGGTTTCCCGACCCGAGCGTAACAGCTTTATTGAAATATATGGAGCGGTCGCACTCGGGTCAGGATAGCTGCGGCCAGTCCGTGCATTGCAGTCCGATTCTTGCACTCAGGTCTACTCATGGTTCGTTATCTCGCTGTCCCCTCCTGCTGCAGTATTGTGAATGTGACTTGCATTACTGCTTGCTTGGGAGTTGTTGGTGGCATCAATACATTTGCACGGACTTCCTGGAGGGGCATTGTCTACAGGCCAGACATGCCCATGAGATAAATGCTTGGAAATATTGGTAATGCAGCGGTACATGGAATGATTTCATTGTTTTTGCTCTCAAACCTTATTTTTTAATGTGCGGTTTTGTATTCATAGAGCCAGAATGAAGACTGGGGAGGTTACTCAGATGATATGTTGTGAGACTACCTGTAGGTGTCTGGTAACTGCGCTCTGTGCACGTGTAACACTGGGTGCTGTGCTGCAGGGCCTGATGATGCATGACGTCTTACCTTTCTCATGTGTGAAGAGGTAACTGATCTTGTGCTCCGGGTATTACTTACCAGCATGGCGGTGTATATGGAGTGGGATCTTATAACATCGATGATTCCTGTCCACACATTGATCTGTACCCATGGGATAGGCACAATATTCAAAATAAATAAATAAAAAATATATATATTTTGTGAGAGAACAGGCAGATATAATACCAATGTGCAGTATATTATATGTAATGAATCAAATAAGTCCTCTTGAAAAAAAAAGTTTACCCCCCTCCCCCCTCCCAACATTCACTCTACACGTATGCATGTATGGCGCATGTCGAGTGCGGGGGTGTGGAGCAGAGTAAGGAGCTGATCCCGCACATACACAGCAGATGCTAGCTGTATTACACAGTCTTGACATTTCAGGGCACCTATTAGCCTCCCCACGATGCAAGGCAACCTGGGACCTGCTGAAGGGCCCATGTTGGTATTCCTGTGAAGTCCAGCCATAGGAGGCCATTGTTTTAGCTATATATTTTAATACAATTGCAATGCAGTAAATAGAGCAAAGCAAAAAAAAAATTAAATGCCTATAGTTCAGCTCTACTGTTTTTTGGTAGCAACAGCTCTGCAAAAAAAAAGTGCTCAAAACATTGTTTAGTCATCAAAATCAGATCAATAAAAACAAGCTCACCATGTAATAAAATAAACCCTCAATCGACAGAAAAATAAGAAAAAAAAAGGTACAGGTCTCAGAAACCAATTAATTTTTATTTATTTTTTTCACTGCTAAAATAAAAATAAAACTATGTTTGTATCGCCCTAATCATGATCTAGAGATTTAAGTCATTTATTACTTCACAATGAGCACCATAAAAACAAAACCCAAAGACTAATTGTGGAATTTAAGTTTTTTTGTTTTTTTTTGCAATTTCACCACACTTGGAATTTTTTTCCCCTGTTTTACAGTACGTTGTATTATAGATAAATGTTGACATTCAGTCTACAACTCGTCCTGCAAAACAAGCCCCCAAGCTGCTATGTTGATGGAAAAATAAAAAAGTTATGGCTTTTGGATTAAGGGGATTAAAAAAATGAAAGCAGAAAAGCTTTATGTAGAATGAAAAATAAAATCCAAAATGTAACTACACATTCCTAATGTCTAAAAATAAAACAGAATTGCTGTTTTTGTTCATCCCGTCTCCTCAAAAAAAGTGTTAAATAAAAGAATAAAAAGTCAATTGTACCTTGAAACTAAACAATATTAAAAAGTTATTGAGACACAAAAAGGAATGATTTTTTTTTAAAGAGATTTGACTTGGGCAAATGTAGTAAAACATTAAAAAAAATATTTGGGATCGACCTGTAGAATAAAGTAACACGTTATTTATGGCGCACAGTAGATGTTGGAAAATTAAAGGGAATCTGTCATCAGGTTTTTGCTATGTAATCTGACAGCAATACAATGTAAGGACAATGATCCAGATTCCAGTGATGTATCACTTAGTTTACTGGGTGCAGCAGTTGTGATACAATCAGAGTTTTCTCTGCTGCAGATCTAGCAGTTTTCTGAATGCTGAGCCCTGTATAGCTTTGCCCACACCACTGATTTGCTGCTTTCTGTGTACACTGTATATTGACAGAAAGCTGCCAATCAGTAATGGAGGCGGGGTTGTACCAGGTGGGTATGTGACATCTAGTCCTATAGTGATAATCTCCTGCTGATAAAACATTGATTTTATTGAAACTGCCCAGTAAGTGACACGTCACTGGAATCAGGGTCTGTGCCCCTACATCATGTTTCTCTCAAATTACAGAGCAAAAACTTGCTGACAGATTCCTTTTTCAAATGTTCAGAGCGATTTATTAAAGGTTAATAATCAATAACTTATTTTTAAAAATACAAGTTCTACAAAAAACAAGGTCCATACGGCGGTGTCAATGGAATAAAACCTGGCACTTCCATCCTTAGGTCTATTTACATGAATGCAGTTAGTCATGTGTACGATTTACTGGTCGCTAAGAATAAAACCTCTAAATGCGATTTTCATGGTCCTGAGCTTTTGAGAATCATAAAAAATGAGATGGATATTCCGGGCGCTGCCAGTGGATGAAGGATGTACAAAGTCAGGCAGATGAAGCTTTTTTCTTTTTATTTATTGTATTATTCGTTTCGAGGTTGATCTAACTCCTTCCTCAGATAAATGTATCTGACTCTAGACATCCTTCATCCACTGGCAGCATTCGGAATATCCTGCAAATTTTTTCTGATTCTCAAACGTTCATTCCAGCACTGGACGCCTAGGAATCATCAGTCGGAGCAGCAGCCGTCTTTAGTGGACACACTCCCTCTCCAGTTTTGTGTCGGCTATGCACAACCTCCCCAGGCGAGCGGTGCACGGTCTGGTATTGAAACTAGATCCACAGATTTACACAGGGAGCTCTTGCCCTACTTTTGTCTTACATGGTCCTGAGCTTGGATCACTTAGGGTTGCAGCAATGTTTAGATAGATACATGTTAGGAGAACATATCCCATATCAGTGTGTGAGCTGGATCATCTTTTATCCTTTTAATGTATGCTCTGGTATTGCAGATGAGGTCTAACAGAAAATCATGTAACTTTACATTTGAGGATGTCTAGTAATGCTTTGCTGAAAAATACTGGGGACAGAAAAAATCTGTGCCGATTAGCTTTTTCTTTACCTTCAAGTGATTGTAATTCATTGAAGTGATGATCCTTCTTTGGAAAAAAAAATTGTGCTTAAAGGGGTTGTCCAGGGCTACTTTATTTATTTCTTTTTTTTACTATGGGCCTAAAAAGTAACAGGCAGGTAGTTGCTAACAGAGGCAAGTACCTGCCTGTTCCTCCTGGCGCCGGCTCAGAGTGGCCACTGACCGATTCAGAAGCTCTATGCCAACAGAGCAGCTCTTCCTCTTCCGGGCTGCTCTGTTGACAGGGCACGACTGCCAACGTCATGCTGATTGACAGCCGGCTTCCTCAATTAGTCAGCGGTGCGTTGGCTGTCAAGTAGCATGACGTCGGCTGTCAATCTCCATTAACAAAGCAGAAGAGAAGCCGCTGCTCTGTCGACGTGATGTCAGCTGAAGCCTCTGAATCGTTGGCAGGAGCTCTGTGCCGGCATAAAT
The DNA here is from genome assembly GCF_046119375.1 of Phyllobates terribilis. NCBI lineage: Eukaryota > Metazoa > Chordata > Amphibia > Anura > Dendrobatidae > Phyllobates > Phyllobates terribilis. The sequence continues at coordinate 868,624,142 of NW_027362762.1, forward strand.
CAGTGCCGGGCACAACGGGCAGGTAGTTAGCAACTCCTTGCCTGTTAGTTCTTAGGCGCGTAGGAAAAACATGAAATAGTCTTGGATAACCCCTTTAAGATCAGTTAAAAGGGTATTCAAGCCTAAACAAGTTATCACTTATCCACTGGTAACCTCCACCCACTTGTCTTCTTTATTCTTTGTTTCTCCATTGAATCGGTGATATCTTCTTTAGGCTTTAGCGTGCATTTTTACTGCCTGGAAAAGGCAACAAAGGATCAGGAATGTTTTGTACTTGTAAGAGCTTTTTCTATTATTTCTATAGGACAAATTAATTGTACGCTGCCTCCATATATATTAGAATATTGTTGCAGGAAAGCTCAAACACATGTAACATAGATGCTTTTTTCTAACATCTAATGATCATCTCTGATTATGACATAAGCCGGCAACATGTTGGTCATTATCTCAAATCTGATTGCTGCAGCTCCTTTGTAGAGCAGTTGCCATTTGGTCAGATCATACAGATACGGCCTAACAAGCTGTTCAGATCTGTTTTTAACTTTCATCAGGGCAAGATACAGAAGCCACAGTTCTGCATATGTAGCTGGCAACCAAGCACATACAGTGAAAATGTACATGTTTCTGTCCACTAAGCAAAAATAATATGTAATTTTTTTCTCTTCCTTCTATTCTTTAGAAGGATTTGTTATGTTTCAAATTGGTTTAGTCAAAGAACTTTTTTAATAAATAAAAGCCTTCGTCCTCCTGACTTTACTACTTATTCGCCAAGGAATAAGAACGTCATTAGACATCAATAGCTTCCAACCCCAAAAAGTTACATAACAGCAACACTATTTTAGGTATAATGCCTACTACCTGGCTCCTGTGACTTGTCAGCTTGGCCTGCTGTATTAGATAGAGGATAAAGAAGAAACACAAGGCTCTTGAGGGCTATGGACACCTTTGCTTGTTTTGTGTGCATTGTATCATGTGATATAAATCATTTCTGCATTTGGTTCTGGTTACAAATGTTTAACTGTTTTTCTTCTGCAGCTTGTGTGGACATACAGTGCAGACTCCTGGTTACCGCTCCATCTCAATTCCAACAGCTGGGCTCCCTATATGCTCTGTCTTCAGTCTCCCTTTACTCCGATAAAGCCTAAGACCACATTCATACATCTGTGTCGTGATCCGAGTATAGATCACGATGCACGGACTGGCCACTGGTCTCCTGACCCAAGCTTAACGGTCTCATATATGCCTATGAGGCTGTTGACTTTGGCTCAGGAGAACCGCAGCCGGTCTGTGAAATCACGTCGAAAGGTAACACACAGATGTGTGAGTGCGGCTCAAATAAGACATGAACATAGATTAGTGTTCACAAGAACAGAGACTTGACTGTAAGGATGCCTGTCTGTCAGGATTGAGATTGAACAGAATTGAGCAGCTTGTAATGTTCTATTTTACATGCAATCTGAAGAACTAAAACTACTTTTTAAAGGGATCCTGTCAACAAAGTTGTGGGTATTAAAAAGGACCTTTCACCAAATTTTTCATATTGAAGTGAACACTTAATGTAACAGTGGCTGCAGAGCGGAATACTTTTTCTTTAATTTCGCCTCTCCATTTCAGAGATATTAGCAATCAAAGTATTTGGTACCTAAAGAGAGAGCGTTTTTTTTTTTTTTTTTAAGCTCAAGTGGATGTTATTCCAGTTTTCACTTGTGTGTACATCTTTTACCTGTATGACGCTGACCAATCAAGCAGGCAGCAACACTCAGATGAAAGAAGAACACCCCCACCATAGCTTAGAGCAGGTTTCTTAGTGTGTGAGATGAAATGATACAGTTCTGATTTATTGATCTAACTTCCTGCATGATTGGAAAGCACAAATGACTAAGAGCTTTCAGATAAAGACTCTATGGAGAGAGGGGCAGCACAGCTGAGCTTAGCTCGGTCATAAAACTACAATCCCTTATATCTGCTCTTCTCCGTTTATAGCATGGGTAGCTCTGCTGTACTGCTCTCTCTCACAAACACACACTGTATGTCAGGAGATGTGTAAGTAGTCTGTTGGGATAGACTCGTACTCCCTCTGCAGTAAAAGCAAAGTAGGATCTCATTACATCACCCAAAGAAGTAGTCCAGAACAGGCAGGTTACTCCTGTGTGAGATGTAGTGACAACCTGCTCTGATCTCACTGCAGAGGGAGTACAAGTTTAGCCCAACAAACATAAGTGTGATTACTGAAAAACATAGAACCAGGAGCGCTAATGGGAGGGTTTGTAATGTGACACAGCTATACTCTGCTGTGCTGCCCCTTCCCCCACACTGACTCATACAGGAGGTTAGAGCAGGAGATCAGGGTTTTATCATCACATCTCATCCACTGAGGAACTTGCTCCAAGCTATGGCGGGGTGTGTTTTTCCTTTTCCGTTGGGTTTTGCTGTCTGCTTATGATTGGTCAGCATCATTAAGGGAGAAGTAATATACACCCCTAGTAAAAACTATAAAGTAACACCCACTTGTAATTAAAAATGCTTAACCCATTAGATGCCAAATACATCAATTGCTATTATCTACACAACAGAAAAGCAAAGTAATTAAAAAAACAAAAGGATTCCGCTTTGCAGCCATTCTTACATCTTGTGTTCAGTTCAGCATGAAACATTTGGTAAAAGGTTCTCTTTAAATCACCACCGGGAATCTACAGGGCTCTTAAATATTGTGTACAGTCACCCTGTTCAAATGTAATTGTAATACATTTTTTTAATAACCAAGGTACAAGCTTCTTATGGAGCAGAGAAATGTGTGGCAAATCCCTAGTATATTACAAAGTAGCCTTGGAAAAAGCTCAGTGAAGATGGATTGGTGTTGCTCCTTGGCAGCATCCACAGCGAGAGCATTGTCTGTGAGCCTGCGCCTTTCTATTTAAATTAATGATGCCTCTTGTGTTACATTAGGCGGCGGGTAAGCTGGCTATTATCACAGACTCGGATCATTTTCCAGAAGCAGCAGCTTTAGAAAAAAAATATCATTATTATGGAAATGGAACGAGTAGCACTATCTTGAATCCACGAGTGGGAAGCCGATGTACACAATATCTTCTACATACAAGTGATGGGATCTGTGTGATTTATTATTTTTTGCCATACGTTGCCCACTGCTTGAGTTATTTTCTGAGATAGAATGTCAGTCGTTGGGAGTTGAGCGTAAATATTAGATATCCAGACATTTTGAGAATCCTAATGAAGGAAGATGATTATGCGCCCCTTCCCTTATTTTTCAGCTCATATTCTCCCAAAAGAAAAATGTAAATTTACAAATTGCTATTTTGTACTATAAGAAGTGCATGGCCCCTAAAAAGCATACTTGGGTAGTTGAATGTAAAATATGTTTTGCAGTAAGAGGTGAGTATGTCTTTGTTCTTTTTGTGTCTCTGGATACTGTTTTTGATATCAAGGTCCAGTTTAAAAGGACTTGGAGGTAGGGGAGAGGGGGGAGGTTGGAGCTGTTCACACTGGTAGTATAGATGTATCTGTTGCTGTGATTAGAAACCAGTGAGTGCCGTACCTGCTTGTGATTGCAGCTGACAGGATAAAACGAGGGTAGTTTCTTGCACAACCAACTGGATAAAAACTGTAAGTTTATTGAATCAAGTTAAAAGTTCATAAAAGTTCAAAATCTCAACACCTTTAAAAGGACTTGGTTGTCCACACATGAGGCCTTCCTGAAATGCAGAACAATTTAACATGTATTTTGAGCTTCAAGGGATGGGCAACATTTTTGGTGTGTAGTCAATGTGTTTATTTTCCATATGTTGTGTATTATATCATATCCATATATCATAGCCATTTCATGCCAGCCGTTGGTGGGGTGGATAGTATTTATTAGTCCATTGAGTCCTCAGGGGGAACCTCTTGTTTTCACATTGAACCAGCACAGATACAGGTAAAGATGAAAAAAAACACTAATACCAAAGTAAAGCAGTTCTTAAAATAGTAAATAATCTACATTTGTATAAATATTATTGAATGCTCAGAAAAAAGAACATTTCTGAACTTCCATTGGAGAACAGTGTTACATACCCCTACATCCTAAACTCACTAGTTACTGTTAAAGGGCCTCTGTCGGCACAGAATGACTGTTGAAACCAAGTACAGGCGCTCGGTGCACCCTTGGGGGGGCCAAACATTTAAGTTCACCTTCCCATCTGTTTTCCCTCTATCTCCACCCCCCTCTTCTTTGATTGACAGCTCTGGCTTCATAGAGCCAGAGAAGGGTGGAGATAGATGGACAACAAGCAGGTGGGAAGGTGTATATAAATGATGGCCCCGCCATAATGGACTTTCTTTGAACAGTCATTTTGTGCTGACAAGAGTCCCAATAATAGAATATAACTGTTCCAAGTGTAGATCACATTTTTGTGGGTTTGTCTTTTGAGACTTTTTTTTAGGACTACACTTAATGGAGTTATCAGACCCACAAGAAAAAAAATAGCTACAAATGTTGTTAAAAAAAATACTCTGTCGATCCAGCCCGGTTGCTCTGATAGTTTCCACTGTCCTTGTGTATGGTCTTCCACCATGTGACTGCTGCAGCCAATCAGTGGCCCCTGACTGTACTACTGGCAAAGAGACTTTGTAAGCTGTGATGCCAGTAGTTTTGGAGAGGAATTGGAGACTGTTTTATTTTCATAGCATTTGCTGCTGTTTTTACTTTCTTTCCCACAGTTAGGTAACATTCTTAATCGAGCGGAGTTATTTTAACCCAAATAAAAGTGTTGAATAACAAATTCGGCTTTGGTATTTCCAAACAATTTGCAGTGGTAATAGTACAGCAGCCACCGCACTTCTAGTCTAGTTCTTCATTTATGTCATAGCATGGATATAGCACATTGCTATTAGGCTATAAAGTATATACCATTCGGTATATTGGATCCTTAGGCCGGGGATATACCTAATGTACAGCTATAGCTTGTTTGGGAAAGGGAGTGTTTATGAAATCCTAAGGGTGCAGCCATACGCTGCGGCCGGCCATACAGCCAAAACCCTGCCCTTCATTATCTGTGGGCGGATCGCCCGCCATATGGCCGCACCCCAATACTTCTAATTACTCAAACTTATTAACATCAATCAGGAAAATTAACTTAACCCTTTCTCCTCAATCATCGAGCGCTGCTGGCTCATTCAGTAGCCAACAATGATTTATAGCAAGCCATTGATTTTCTTCCTGCTCTCGCCCATTGTGGTTGATGTTGTATTTGAACTTGCCTTTCTTTCGTAGCCCCGGCATGAGTACTTTAATGTGCCAGTGTATTAATTGGCCGCACACTTCATGCATGCAGAGCATCAAGCGACTTTCATTGGGATTCATCTTGCCCTTGAAGTAGTGAAAACATCCATCTTGCGGAGAATACATATTTTTTTTTATATCATTTCATCTGTTATTGACTGAATCTCTGTATTTCTTGTTTTGTGACCTTGTGTTACCAGTTACTTAACGTTATAAACTTTGTAACTCGTGTTGATTTTACAAATATGTTAATTTATATTATAGTTTAGAACATTCAGTTATTGTTGTCTTTTTACTTTTGTCTTGCAATATTTTTTAAAGGACTTGTACATTGTGCAAAAAAGTGGGACCATGGTTGTCCAAATGAAAACAAAACACACTCACCTACAGTACGTCACTGCAGCTCCTTTTAGGGAATTTGTCAGCAGGAGTTTGTTACCCCATGAGAGCAGCATAATGTAGAGACCGTGACCCTGATCCCAGCGATGTGTCACTTACTGGGCTGCTTGCTGCAGTTTTAATAAAAATCATTGTTTTCTCTGCTGCAGATCTAGCAGTTCTGTGAATGCTGAGCTCTGTATAACCCCACCCACACAACCAAATGGTCCCTTTTCTGCCTATGCACAGTGTACACAGAAAGCTGCCAATCAGTGGTGGGGGTGGAGTTATACAGGACTCATGAATATGGAGGACTACATGGCAGCAGGTTTACTAGTTCTCTAGTGATAATCTCCTGCTGGTAAAACAGGGATTTTATAAAATCTACACTAAGCAGACCAGTAAGTGACACACCACTGGAATCAGGGTCTCTGCCTCTACATTATGCTGCTCTCAGATTAGGAGACAAAAATCTGGTGCTAGATTCCCTTTAATATGTCCCTTCCCCATCCAACAGTTTCCTGACCTTCCACTCCTGTGACCGCTGCAACCAATCAGAAACAACTGTAAAAAGCAGACTTGGTCCTTTTTAATACAACATAGGTGGTGTATAATTCACAGCAAAGAGTAAAAGAATTGGTATTTTTCTCACCTTATCAATACATTTACATCATTAGTCTCATCTAATATAATAGCTATTTCAGCTTCATTCATTTAATAATATAATATTCGCATGTGCCTGTTCAGTTTCAGGAGCCATTTCTCCTATGTCCACATCAAACACTGTCGTCTCATCCTTGGTCATATTTATATACATAGGGGTGAGACCGCTGGGGTGGCTGCCCACACATAGGTGATACCCTGCCTCCCCGCTGTATCCACAGTCCACATGACTTTGTTTCTTACTGCCATGGACCTCCCCTGTGGGGGTCTCGCTCTAACGATCAGCTGATACCAATGATTCGGTTCATTAAAGCAGGTAAATGGTAGTTCCCACGCACTGACATTTCTGTTGTGGGGTCAATATTGATCCAACTTGGTTTTCTCAATAATAAATAGATGATTTATACAGTGTGTCCACTACTGTCTTCAGAAAAGGGGGTCTCTTGATGTTTTTAGGATGCCAGAGATATCATAAGGCACAAAAGAGATTTTCTGACCGATCCAGCACGGCATTGTGGCCGCCATTATAAGCAGAAGCCACGACGTTGATGTGATCAGAGCCCTGGGCCACTTTCTTATGGCAGTTTATCGATCATTATTTTGGGTCAGTAAATTTGTAAGCCATATGAAGGAGTGGACGATAAACACGCACGGCGTAAGCAGGTTTCCATTATGGTTTTCTCTATTCTGTGCAGTCTTTTAACTGTTCCTTTACACAGTCAATTGAATAGGTTGTCAGATGAAAGAATTAGCCCCAGCACTTTAATGTGCTAGTGCTGATTATAGGGGACCGAAGTCTGAGACTCTCCGATCGGCAGAACGGAGCACTTTTATCCCCTATAGAATAATGCTGCAGTGCGCTCCATTCATTCCCTGTGGGTCTGATGAGAGCTGCACTTGATTTTTTCTGGCATAGAGAATGAATGGAGCGATGTTTGGGCGTCCGGCCTGCAGCGCCATCTTGTAACAGAGAGAAAAGTTCGCCGCTCTGTTTGCTGCTGGTACCAGCAATGGGACACCCTCCAATCACCTATCCTGCAGACAACCCGTTTAATTTTGCAGTGGGAAAAAATTGTGGCCATTACTACCGCAACGTGTGAACGTAGCCTTACGTTTCAATCTCGGATTTGGCTTACAAATACTAATGCAAAATACTGCCATGTAAAGGGGGCCTAAGTGTGTATCACATCCTTGGGATTTTTCTGCAGCATGTACATATATTTTTACAAAGACCATGGCAAGGTTTGGAATGAATTTCTGCAGGCATTTTTTGCAATAGAAATCTGCCTCATGTGAATGGACCTCTGCATTAGTGAGTTAAAGGGTTCATGGCAAATACTCCAAGAAAAAGTACAAGTCCTTCCTTTTATAATTTCCGTTCCTATTGAACGCATTATGGATGCAGCATTCTTGGTTTTGGTTCTTCTAGGAAACTGAGATGTGAACTAATTACAATTGATTTATTGTTCAGAATTTTGTGTAATAATTCTCCGTGCTGCTGCTGTATCCGTGTAAAGACTGATAAATCTCCAGATTTAATTACAGTCCTTACCTACAAGCATGTGGCCGTGTAAGAACTGTAAATGGAGCACAGCCGCTCATTCTTTTTTTGCTTGTGTTGGGTAACAGACCATGATATTACTTTTCCCTTTACAATGTGAAGCTTATGTACTCGTAATTTTAAACACCCAGGGGTCGTATATTTTACTGAAAAAGAAGTGTCACTGTATGACATTAACATTAACACAATGTGACAATATTTACCCAATGCAACATATTACTTTATGTAGATTATGTAAAGGAGGCATTTAAAGGAGCTGCTTCTCGGGAGAACACCTTTTTAGGATGTTGCCCATAAAACACCTTATGGCCTATTTCCACAGGTCAATAATCAGGATACTAGCGTTCCTCCAGTCATTCAGATGATTGCATCATTCATGCAGGCCATTAAATTGTTGTTATCAGCAGCACATCACTGTGTGTAAACTGGGAATGTGCTGCTGAAAACATGCAAATTGTACGGGGCAGAACAATCCCCCATGTAGTTTTGCCTGCCCATATGAATTGGCCAATAACAGGTGCCAATCAACTTGTAATTCGGCAGAAATTGGCCCATGTAAATGGGCTTTACACAAGATACTCTGCTGGACACAACTTTAGCTAAGGGAATGAGGTTATGTTACATATGAATATTGTTTGATTGTCTCAATGTGGCTAGTGCCTTTATAAAGTAGTTTTCTAAAATCACAAGAAATTAGACAAACTGTAGTAAACGGGGTAAAACAACAGAAGAGCCATTACGTATCTGAAGACTCCCGTCACTCCAGTGCTGCTGTTCTCATGCTCCCAGGCCATCTCTGTTCACTCTCCTCGAATGATCACAGGCCATCTACTCGCATGCCAGCCACAGCCAGTCACTGGTCTCCATGTCATTCTGTCCACCTCACTACAATATATAACTGGAGTATACCTCACTCTGTGAAGATGCGGTGCCTGGATGGGATACCACTCCATGAATCAAATAAGAAAAGAATCCGGCACTCTTGAAATTGCAAGAAAATGTGGTTTTAATGAGAATCGCAATCCAAAAAGACAAAATGACGTTTCGGTCAACAAGACCTTATTCAGACTTGAATCAGTATGATGAACAAAAAAATAGGGGAAGAAAAGAGACCAAATTACAAATTTGAGCATGTGACACAATAAAATTCATATACACACACGATAGTGGTCAAATTATAATAAAAATAGAAATATAGGAAAAAAATAGTATACATAACTTGTTATGAAAAATACAGCCATATTGTCATTCGAAAATAACCACAAGGTCTATTGAGATGCAAAAGTAACATATGAGAAGCCTTTCAGTATAGGATCGGGAGAATAATTCCTGACTAAATATCATATAAGAGTTGACAATAGGGTGATGGATCGTAAAACGTATACGCAAGAAGCGATGTCACAATTAAACTACAGGAAAGTATACTTACCACTTTCATGCAATCCGACTTTCATTATCAGAGCTAAAATTAAAAAAAAAAATTCTGGATCACTCCCTGGCGTCCAATATAATTGATCCCAATGTTCTACGGTCTTCCAAAGGTCCACAACAGATTGGCTGGACCCCCAGGCAAGACCCATTGTAGCATCCATGGACTCGATCTTTTCACCCCTATCCATTCTGTTGGAGAAGGTTCTCACCCCATTGACAAAAAGTTCTCCCTCATTCATTTTGCATATGGCTTTGTAATTTGGTCTTTCATTTTTTCTTCCCCTATTTTTTTGGTAATCATATTGATCTAAGTCTGAAGAAAGTCTTGCTGACCGAAACGTCATTTTGACTTCTTTTTGGATTGCGATTCTCATTAAAACCAACTTCAAGAGTGCCGGATTCTTTTCTTATCACCTTCACCGCAGAAACCAGTGATTAGCTGCAGTGGTCACATGAGCTCCGTAACCAAGTAAAGATCGACAATGTGAACGGGGTTTCGCATACCCCAAGCCTCCAGATGACTGATTGCTGCGTTTGCAACTGTAGAGACATGACCTGTGCCAAGTACATCCGTGCCTGTTGCACAGTATAGCGGACTCTCATTAATTTAAGAAATGTTTTGCATGAAGTGTGACTATGAAGTGACAAAAGATCTTTGGATACAATTTTTAATATGCATTTACAGCGGAAAACCAATGTAAATAGTTCCTAGGTCACCCAGATCATGATTCAATTAGAGCAGCGAGAATAACAGAGGACTTTTTTATGTTACATAATTCTTAGTAAAAAATCTAACAAAAGTAAAAAAAAAAAAAAAAACAGAATTAATACAAGGATATAATGAAGGTATACTCCTTCATAAAGAAATTAAGCCAAAGGCTATACACTCCCAAATAATAATAGCCAAGAGCAGAGAACTCTTTGTGTTTAGCTGCATCCCTTTATTTTTTTCTTTGCTGTCATCATATCCCATGCTTAGTTTTTGTTGGCATGTGTTAAATAAAACCGTTTCTTTGCCTGTGTTTCTTTGCCTTTTCCTCTGTGTGTAGTGAGATGATAAGAAAATGTTTGGCTCCGTTATTCACAATGTTCTGAATGCTGTTTTGATGTCAGTGCATTTTCACATCACGCATCCTTAGGTTATGTTCACTCGTTGTGTTTTTGATGCGTTTTTTTTCCCGCAGGTAAAACCTGCTCACTTGGCAGTAAAGAAGCTATTTAAAAAATGCAGTTTTTTGCTTTTTTTTGTATACATTTGTCTCTTGTGCGTGCTGATAAAGTTTAGTGCAGGAAAAAATAACCTAATTCAACTTCATCAGGTTTTGGCACCAAAAACCGCAGGTATCAGGTTTTTCTGCGTTTTTGCACCACTGCAATAGGTGAAAAATGCTGAAAGAAGTGACACTGTGCATTTTGCAAAAACGCAGCTCTTTGACAAAACAGTCAGGAAAAAAAAAACAAGGTGTGAGATTTCTAAAATCTCATAGACTTTGCTGGTACTGTAAAACGCAGGTGAAAATTTGCATAAAAAAGCGCAGCCAAAAAACGCTACATGTGAACATAGCCTCAGTTGGCAGAACATATTCCTCTGATGTAAGGCTGCCCCATAGTAGATGCTGGTGTCGGGCGCTGTCTGGGATGCCTCCCCCTGGGCTCACTGCTCCTGCTCAGAAGTGGCCAGTGCCTTTATCCTCCCAAAGCTGCCACTGTGGCATCCCCCATCCCAGGGGGCTACCTCTGCCTGCATCTGGTTATTTATGCCCAGACTCGTATAAGAACTGCTGGATGCTCACAGGTTCTCCAGGAAGCTTATGCGCCTGACGTAACGGAAAGTCACATCATTGGAGCTTTGCTGGGCAGAAATAAGCAGCTCGACTTCTAGTAATCCTAAGGCTCCATCCAGGAACTCTAGCTGCTTTGGAGGTACAGTGACCAGGAAGAAATCGGCCCAGCATTTGGCATTATCGGCTGGGGAAGGGGCCATTTATATGCCTGCCTGGTGAGGAGTCCTGGGCCGGTACAACTGGCAGATCAGTTTACTGTCCTCCTTTCCTACCACCACTACATGAGGTTCCCCATGTTGGGCAGACAGAAGCCAAAAGGACCCTCTTTCGGTCTCCATCTGCTATAGAAGCCTATGCCCACCTTTCGTGTGTAAATAAAGTACTTTTCCCACATACACGCTAAACGAGATATGAACACAATCTCTTTGCTCATTTCCTAGTTACTATCAGTATTGTCCCTAAACTTACAATATTAAAGTGATCATCAAAAAATGACCTAATGGTTAAATCAGCTTTTTAGTGTTAAATTTGTTGTCAAATAACAAAAAAGGGCAATATTTTTTTTGTTAAACATATCACAATCTGTATTAAAAAGGAAAATAGAACTCTTCCTGTTACGTCTTTAACCTTCGTCAGGCTGCATAATTTTACAAAAATTTCTCGACCCCTTATCTCGGAAGGGGGTGGTGATATTTTATTGAAATTTGGCCAATCTATTCTGGACCAAAACTGCAGAGATGTCACGAAATTTAAGCCCTCTACGTTTTTTTGAAAATTAAAAGTTATTGCAATTTTAAAACGGAATAGTTACAATTGTACCTACTCAGGTGGACGAAGGTTAAATAACCCATGTGCATTGGCTACAATGGTCGTATCCTGACCCTAGTTTTGTATTGAAGTGGTTAATGAGCCTGTGCGGTGGCCTATTGTGATTGGTGGATGCTGTGTTATCAGCGGTATATAGAGGTGCCCGTCATTGTAATCCTGCCTCTGATGATAAGGAACCTGCTGAAAACTCTTCATTAAAGAACACAAAGTGTGAGTCTAAAAACTTTAGTGGCCAGTGTGAAAATTGCAAGATTAAAAAAAATTTTCATAGAGATCTTGATTTGAAGAAAAAAAAGTGCTATTTTATGAATTCATGTAATGCAAAAATCTGATTTAAACAATAGGTATTTTTTTCAATGCATTTCAACTCTAGGGAGAAGTTGATCCTAATGGGATCAGCAATTTTGTAATTTTACATTGTATTTCAATTCTACAGCTTTTTAAAGAACTAGCAGACCAAAAAAAAATCTAATTTAAGTAAGTTAATTATGACTGCCAACTCATCATTATGAGACTTTGCATTTCTGTAGGAAAATGTTAGGGGACATCAGCAATGGAGCTGCTGTTGAGGTTAATCAGAGCATAGCAGTAGAGGTCACTTGTCACTGGCAGCCATAGCTGTCACATCTATAAAGTCAACGTAATATTTGTATGGCAGGGTCATAGAGAAGGAATCGCTGTTTCTTCATTTCCCTCCAGTCATCTCATGTATTTAATTTGTTTTAAATCACTGATTCTAGTAAATGAGCCCTCCACCTTCAGACGACATTAGTATGTTCTCCTCGAAGTTTGCCTAGGTACTTACAGATCTGAAATAATAGTGATGTGTGACGTATTAAGTTAATTTGGAGAATAAAATAGTTGATTTTTTTTTCTTTTGTGTTAGGCTTTCTATATCTTAATTAAAAGGTATCCCTGCCTTTGATGCAGACTCACACTCTGAGCCCGCATCTTTCCCTGCACTTGATGACTGATCTGATCAGTCATCAAGTGCCTGTAATTAGACGCGGGTGGATCCGAGATCCACCAATGGCTGTTAACCAGTTAAATGCTACTGTCAATCACTGACAGTGGCATTTAACACGCGCGGATAGGAAGCGCGTAGTTGATCCTGCCCATCGGTGCGCCCGTCACGTGATCGCGGGGTGCCGATGGGTTGTCATGACAGTTTGGAGTCTGCTGAAGACCCCCATGCCTGTTTTCACGATCCTCCTATGAACGCCTCCAATGGTATTAATTTCAATACTCTCTGGAGGCGGAGTCTCAGGGAGATCAGTGTCCGGCCCATAGTCCTTAACAGCTCATTTACATCTAAGAAAAATGATGGTTTCTCTGGAATAATACATCGGATCACAGATATGCAGGTACCATGTTATTCAGCCTCCTATGACCTACATGTCCATATAGATGTCTGGGGAGGGTTGACCCTACTGACAGATACCCTTTAAATAAACTACTGCTTAAGGCTAATTGTATGAGAATAAAACTGACTTTATAGCTCCCAAATCTAGATCCGAAAAAGCTTGCTAAAGGGGTGAAATACAGGTTAATGCTTCTCAGCTTCACAAAGCCTCCAAAACCCACCTTTCAGCCAATTTCACTTACATTTATAGCTGAGGCAAAGAAAAATAAAAGGCTTTTTCTTAGCGTAGTTGGCCGGATAAACATTTTTCAAAGGATCAAAGATTTTACCCTGTATGAAGTTCATCTAAGCCTTTTGTCTACTAATGCATTGTTCTATATTTAGGTTAGTAATGCGAATTCTTGGCGTTTGACACGGGAACATAGTTACACAAAGAACATGCACAGTTAGCTCTAAAATGCATATGCCCATTTAAGAAGAAAGGATATTACTTTTGGATCATTATGCTTTAGATTTCCTGGATGGTGGTCATTGCAGATTGCAGACATGTAGGGTTACAAAATGTGTTATGGTTAAAAAAAATAAGTAATATATAGATGTCCAAATAGCTGTACATTTTAATACCTTATAAATAGTGATGAGCGAGCATGCTCGCTACTGCTCGGTGCTCGCCCGAGCATTTCACTGCTCAAGATGCTCGGTGCTCGCCGAGTATTTCCGGGTTGCTCGGGCGGGAACTGGAGTCCCCTCCCCGCATGTTTGGCGCTCTTTAGAGAGCCAATGAACATGCAGGGATTGCCTGCCATGCACTGTAATGCCGTAGCCATGTTAGTTGTGGGCAATACAGTGATTGGCTGGCCGCACAGCGTCATCAGGTCTATATTAGACCCAGTCGGACCTTGGGACGGAACACGTCCTCCCGACGCCATGCATTGCGGGCCCTAGGTCAATCAGGGTTGCCCCCACGGTCTACAGCTCCTGCACCTCAGCCTCCTCCTCCTCTTCAGCCTCCATCTCTGAAATGACCACATAAGTCACAAGCTGGAAACACTACAGCACTGCCTCGGCCAAGCGTCATCAGGCTGTGCTGAAGCTAATATGCTTAGCTGAAAAAACGCTGAATGCTGAAGAGTTGTGGACAGCTCTGAAAGAGTAGGCAGATCTGTGGCTCACACCGCTGAACCTACAGCCAGGCATGGTCGTGTGTGACAATGGCTGGAACCTGGTGGCAGCTGCGAGGCGAGCTCACACACGTACCATGCCTGGCCCATGTGCTTAACTTCGTGGTTCAGCGGTTTCTCAAATCCTACCCGGAGCTGCCGGATCTACTTGTTAACGTACTCCGCCTGTGTGCCCATTTTAGAAAGTCAGCTACAGCTTCCGCCGCCCTTGCCGTGCTTCAGCAGCGTTTGCAGCTTCCGGCTCACAGACTGGTGTGTGATGTCCCCACGTGTTGGATCTCTACACTGCAGATGTTGGGAAGGATTTGTGAGCAGAAGAGGGCAGTTGTTGAGTACCAGCATCAACAAGGCCGTCTGTATTCAGTTCAGACTCCACACATAAGACCTCAGGAGTGGACATGGATGTCAGACATATACAGTACAGACCAAAAGTTTGGACACACCTTGTCATTTAAAGATTTTTCTGTATTTTCATAACTATGAAAATTGTACATTCACACTGAAGGCATCAAAACTATGAATTAACACATGTGGAATTATATACTTAACAAAAAAGTGTGAAACAACTGAAAATATGTTTTATATTCTAGATTCTTCAAAGTAGCCACCTTTTGCTTTGATGACTGCTTTGCACACTCTTGGCATTCTTGCTGGGATTTGGACCCAGGATCCCAGCGCTGCAAGGCTTCAGTGCTAACCACTGATCCAATGTGCTGCCATTCACCCTCTAATATCTAACAGGCTGGAGAAACTTGCACCTACTGCCACTCTATCTTCAGCTCCTTTGTGAGAAAATGTATTTGGGCAGCCACTCAGTCTACCAAATAAAATTCCTGAGAAGCAAATTGGGGATGGCTTCACTACTGGTACTGGGGGCAGTGCTAATACCATGGCGTCGTACCATAGTTTGCTGGAAATATTCCAGGCTGGTAGGAGGCAAGCAAATTCCCACAGAAAAGTACCAGCAGTAATGTTCAGTCCACATTTCAAGTGCAAGCAGCTTTAGAGGACTTCCTGGGAGAAATTACACGCAGGGTATATAGGGTTTCCCTCTATGCCAGTCCTTTCACCGTGCTAAATACAACTCTCAGCAAAAAAAGTTGTGGTCTGGCTCCATACCGTCCCTGGCCACATTCACCTGTCCACGTGTTTGTGGTTAGGCGGTCCTTTCCAGTAAGTGCACTGGGGAGGGCACGGGTAATGTTGTGGGACCCGTGCTTGTGGAAGACGGAGGCGATACCGGGAAATATGGTGGCGGCTGGGGACCGAGTATGGACACCCGGCCGCCGTCGGCATGAGGTTGTGAAAAGCTTCTGCCTCCACTAGCTTAAAAGGCCATATTTCAAGTTCAAAGAGATGCCCAGAAATCTGTCAGTTTAGTGTTGCGGCCTGTGGGTGGGTGGGTGGCTGGCTGCATACTTGCACTTGCATTCCAAGTTTTAGAAAACTAAGCAGATGGTGGCCTCTATCATCATCATGGCCTTACCTCGGCACTATGAACTCTCCTGAAGGAGAAGCCAGGGCCCGCCGGAGGAGTCTCCGGTTCTTTGGTGGGCCCGTCCAACCCTGCCGAAAAGCAGCCCTGGCTAAGAAAAGTGTGGGGGAAGGTTCCCGGACACTCTATGGCTGCTTTTTTAATGTGGATCGGCCATGCTTATGCATGTTATTTCTGAAAAAAAATTACAGATCAGGCCATTGTTCAACTCTGTATTCAAGACATTAAATGTGCAAAGAAAGATGTGTGTGTGTCAAAGCACCACCAACAAGTGCGAGTTGATGTTGGAAGGACTGCCATTGCTTCTGCAACAAGCTGCATTACAGGACTTCCTGTGAGAAATGACATGCAGGGTAGATACGGTTTCCCTCTATGCCAGTCCTTTCACCGAGCTAAATACAACTCTCAGCAAAAAAAGTTGTGGACTGGCTCCGTACCGTCCCTGGCCACAGTCACCTGTCCACGTGTTTGTGGTTAGGCGGTCCTTCCCAGTAAGTGCGCTGGGGAGGGCAAGTGTAATGTTGTGGGACCCGTGCTTGTGGAAGGCGGAGGCGATACCGAGAAATATAATGGCGGCTGGGGACCGAGTATGGACACCCGGCCACCGCCGGCATGAGGTTATGAAAAGTTTCCGCCTCCACGAGCCTAGAAGGCCACATTTCAAGTGCAAGCAGCTGTCAAAAATTTGGCAGTATAGTATTGCAGCCTGTGGGTGGATGGGTGGCTGCCTGCATACTTGCGCTTGCATTCCAAGGAATGGGGTAGGGACAACTGAACGCTGCAGTGGGTCAAGGACGTGGATGGTGATTGTTGCAAGTCTGCAACGACAGGTGCATGTCGGGAGGCATCTTCGCATGCGCCAAGGATCACTTATGATGGGCACACTTTTAGGCAGTGACCTGGGAGTCAGAGATGCTTCCAGAGGTCTTCCCCATGCTGTTCCCATGTCTTTTCAGCACTGTATGCATGTGTCTGATGATGTGTCACACACCACATGGCCAGATAATGTTGTAAAATGTTAAAATTACATTTACTGGCGAATCCATTTGTCTTGGTTGAAAGCAATGCAAAAGTGCAAAAACGCATCAAAAACGCTACGTGTGAACATAGCCCAAGTTGTGGAGGAGTATTTTTGTTTTTGGTTATTTATTTTGCCTTATATACAAGTCATTACCCTGGAAAGGATGTTCCTTAACATATTTCCCAGGAAAATCCATTTTGGTTTTGTTTTTGTATGTTTTATTTTGAGTCCATAAAAGTGGCGTAATACCTCTGACCACGTTGCTAACAGCAGTGACCTGGGAGTCAGAGATGCTTCCAGGGGTCTTCCCCATGCTGTTCCCATGTCATTTGAGCACTGTTCCCATCAATTTGGGCAATTTTTAGGCCCTCTGCCAACCCCCAGGGGGAGCCCCCTGAAAAATGCTCGAGTTTCCCATAGACTTACATTGGGCTCGTTGCTCGGGTCGAGCACCTGAGTATTCCAATTTGCTCGACCCGAGCAACGAGTACCCGAGCATTTTAGTGCTCGCTCATCACTGCTTATAAACTAAAAGGCTGCAGTTTTTCCTTCTAACAGCCCCATTTTTCTACTTGTACTATGGGTCATCCACAGTGATAAATATTAGGTTGCCTAGACCCATCTTTCGTCGGATGTAGAAAGAGGCTCCCATGATCCTTGTTATTGCTCAACAGAAGAACCACATTGAGGAGTTTGTACTGAGCGGTTATTGAGTATATACCTTGCTGCTTTATACAGCTATTAATTTACAGAAACTGCGACATGACTTGGCTTTTTCGATAACTACCATAGAGTTGAATGGAGTAACAGTCCTGCAGTGGTACTAGGGCATCCTCCTCACCACAGTCGTAGTAGTAATAATATTGGGTATTCTAGGGGTACAACATCACCCACCCATGCTAAGCAGAGTTACATCCTAGTGGTTATGTCCATATCCATGAACCGGTAAGAATTAGGTCAACAGACCTAAGGGTTCTTCCAGATAGAGAACTATTGTGTTGAATTGTGGGAGGACACGGAAAAGAGAATCTTAGTGGATAGATTTTATCTGTATCTACAATGTACAGTACGTGGGTTTTCCGAATTAGAATATTTTGCTTACGAACTTTCAAAAAATATCTTCAGAACATGACAATGGCTCAACTTGTTTTTTTATGATGTGTGGAGGCCCTGAAGCAAATGTGGTCATTTTCCACAGTTATGATTTAAGTGAAAAGAGTTTTGTTCATGAGAAGTAGACATAGATTTTGGAATAATGTAGTACCGTACATCGAAATCTCTTTCTGGTGTCTTTGAATAAAAAAAAAATGGTGTTATGTCTTCTCATGATGCCACACTAACCACTAACTGAAGCCATTGGATAGGCCTATTTGGCTTTACCTGCTCAAATGATGGCTCTATGCCCGGATAACCTTTTTGTGACCTTGCTAGTTGATAGTAAAGGACCGTGGTCATCACACAGGAACATTTACCGCCATAAATGGATTTTACGACTTTAATAGGGTCATTATGGAGCCAAATCATAATTTTGTTGATGAACTTCCTGAAATATGAGGTCAGCTTCCTGATAACATTGGAAATATAGCAATGGAAGTGGGCTGGATGTGAGAACAAACTGGTTGGTTTTCTGCCTCCGAGTGGTGAAAGAGCTACTAACCACCAGCTTTACCAACCAAGGGGTAGCATGAAGGTATCATATTAATTTGTGCTAAATCTATTTAAGAAGCACACCCCTAAATGTATATACTCCTAATGGTATTAAGAGGTTGTTTAATGCTGTTTTCTCCCACTTCAAAAGTGATCTATGGACCCAAATTGTTTTAATAAAAAAAAAAATCCTATATTAATTTCCTGGACATGTGCGGCTCCTCCTTACTCTCTTAGAGCCCCCTCACTGATCTTGGAGCATTAATATCTGGAGGTGACGTCATGTCATTGTTGCATCGGAAGAAGGCGGCTCAGACAGAATGTGAAGGCTGCAGCTGGTCAGCGGCCCTATGGATGTTAACGCCCGGACATCAGCCGGGGACACATTAATGAATGGGAGGTGCATATAATCCGGGAGGTGCATATAGAATATTTTTTATTTTAAATTATCCCAGCCTAAGCTTATTGAGAATAGCTTTTGAAATGGGAGAAAATCCCTTTAAAGTTATAAAATTGGATTTTTCTTTTATTTGGTTTAAGATCACGTTGTTTAACTCTTTTGTGAAATGTTATGACGACAAAATTTACAATTGACTGCTTAAAATGATTTCCTATTTTAATATAATCTTTTCTCCCTTTCATTGCTGTATGCCTTTCCTTGTTTTAGGATGCTAAAGTAAGTCTTCTTTTTA
This sequence comes from Phyllobates terribilis, assembly GCF_046119375.1. Lineage (NCBI taxonomy): Eukaryota > Metazoa > Chordata > Amphibia > Anura > Dendrobatidae > Phyllobates > Phyllobates terribilis. The sequence continues at coordinate 868,643,464 of NW_027362762.1, forward strand.
ATGTTAATTTGAAAATTCTAAATAAATTTTAATTTTTTACGTCTTTTAATTATCTTATCGTTTCATCACATATTATTACTTTCTGCAGTAGCTATTTACTTGGGATAATAAGTTATGACAGAGAAACCTTGTGTTTATTGTATTGTTGTATTGTCTTACGCATGGAGGTCCACGAAAAACAGGACCTTGTTTAACTCGTTTTGTTTGTAGGAGTTAATACTTTAGGGGGTCATTCGTCAAAGGTGTCTTACAGTAAAACCGTCTTTTTTGCTGTAAGCTACAAATCGGGGTTCCGCTGTCATTTTAACATCATTGTAAGAAATGTATGAAGCCCATCGCATCCTTCCATGACATTCTGGTGGAAGCTCAGCCATAGAAACAAAGGACTTCCAGTGCAAGCATAATCAGTATACATAGGGGACACATACCTCTTATAGGGGCAGCTGCGAGATCTTCTCTGTTGACTCGGAGCACCTGAATCACCGGCAGTAGCGGTCGGTTATCGCTCTGAGATGGCGCCGGGTAGAGCAAGCAGGTGTTTAGCAACTACCTGCCTGTTTGGTTTTTAGGCCCATGGTAAAAAATAGAGTCATGGTTACGCTCTTTAAACATTTAATTCAGGTTTTCCATTCAGTCCCATTGCCACCCGTGGTATAAAATCCAGCACTGACTTTACAAACATTTCTGAAAGAATGGATCATTCTAAAAACTCACTAAAATACGAAGTAATTAGTATTTAGGAACCACTGCAACTCCCAAACCACAAAGTTGCAGACCATATAAAGTTAGAGTGAGGTCGCTGAGTGCTGACGCTTAGAGCGCATAAAAGTCGTCAACATTCTACTGACTCCATAACTGCAGAACTCCAAGCCTCCTTTGTTATTAATATTGGCATCTGAAGCTTTTTGGCAGGGGTTTCCATGGTCGAGCATCTGCATGCAAGCCTTAACTCTTCAAGCACAGCACCGAGCATCGGATAGAGTAGTGTAAAACTGCCGCCACAGGACTCTGGAGCAGCGGAAACATGTTCTGTGGAGTCAAATTAGTTTTAGTCAGTTATCTCTCACTTCTTTATCTTGCAGTCTGATGGACGAGTCTGGGTTTGGCAGAGCCAGGAAACTTTTATCTGCATTATGCCAGATGTAACATTTGGGGCAAGAGGGATAATGCAGTGAGGTTGTTTTTCAGAGGTTGGCCTAGGCTCCCTATTTATTGTAAAGAGAAATTGTAATGGTTCAGCAAACCAAGACATTTTAAATGGTTGTATGCTTCTAAATTTGTCAGAAGAGTTGCCCCAGTGCAAATAAACATAAGGCATGCATGGGTGGGTGAGTTTGTTGTTGAAAAATTTGACTAACCATACAGAGCTCTGACCTCAACCCAATTGAACACCTTTGGGATGAAATAGAACTGATATTGTGAGCCAGGTGTAATGGCTCTGTTGTCTGATATCCCGGGACTAGGGGCTCCTACCTTATTACTAGAGTTAGAGACCCCTGCTATCCCTGCTGCACAGACTTCTTCTAATGGTGACGATGCCGGGGCCATGTACCTTGCTAAACTCCTAAATCAGCCCTAAACTGTCCCCTCCCCCACCCAGAGAAATGGGGAGTAGTTGTATATAAGAATACACCAACCAGACTAACAAGGGAAGATGTACAGGGATAAATGAAAATGCCAATCATACTATTGGTGGTACTCAAATATGCACTCACAAACAACAGAGTGAAAGACTGGGAGGTAAAGGGAAGGAAAAAAACAAAATAGGAGAGGATGAGGATCTGCCCACAGAGAAAACATCTATCAACAATCTTTTGAACACCACTCCCAACACCTCCAGAACAAACACCTCTAACTCCACACCAGGCAGTATAAAACTAACGCTGTCAATCCTGATTGCCAGATAGGAATATATATAGGAGAGGGGAGTGGCTAACACTGAACAGCTGAGACCATCAAAGCTGGAAAGCTCCAGAAGTTCTTATCTGAACAGTTTAACCCCGGCACTGTTAACAGAAACCTCCACTGTTTAATATGATGGTGAAGTGCTTCTAATCAATGCAGTAGTACGAGAAATCAGACACTGCAGTCTTATGGCCTCTGTCTGTTGCGGTAAACCCATGACACCAGGCCTTCCAATCCAATATCACTATCTGACCTCACAATTGTTCCTCTGGATGACAAAGCAAAAATTCCCATTGACACCTCCAAAATCTTGTAGAAAGCTTTCCCAGAACAGTCAAAGCTGTTCTAAATGCAAAATGGGGATCAACTCCATATTTAGACTGGGATGTCATAAAAGCTCCTGTAGGTGTCCCAATAATTTTGTCCATATAGTGTATGTCATACTTCATGCCAAAAGGTTAACCATACTCCCTTTTCTAGTCCTTTATACGTTTTGATGTAGGTATATTAGATGGTATAATCATTAACAAATTTGCCATAGAAGTTACGAATTGGAAATGTCACAAATTGTGCCGAAATTCGGACAAATACAAAGGTTAAATGGGTGTCAGTTGAATTAAAAGGTTTGTACTGTCAAAATGAAACTTATACCAGTTGCATTGTATAATATAACAAACGAAGCTAGGCTCACCTACCTGCACAAGGAAGGCGGCTCCATGGTCTGCGTTTACGCTCCAAGGTAGTCGTGACCATTCAATGCGGCAGCTGGACCGTTGGGACATGTGATTGGTTGCCTTCATCAGGTGACATTAGCTCTGCATCATCTTTGACGTCGGTGTTGATTCGCTGCTGAAGACACCTGACAACGACAGCTAATCACAGCTCCCGGTGGGCCTGCTATCATCAGTGTAAAACACAGACCAACAAATAATCTGTCATTGGATCCCGGAAGGTGAATGTAGCTTTGATTGTTGTTTTGTAATATACCAAGCCACTGGTAAAATTTTAATTTTGTCTAGTCAACTCCTCTAAAGGGGTAGGAAAAACAGAAGCATAGTGACATAGCATGAGAAAAAGACAAAGGTCCATCAAGTTCAACTTTTCTTGATCAATTATACATTTTTTTTATCCTTCGATCATTTATAACCTTCAGTGCCATTTGTTGTAGATAAGGATGAATGCCTACACAACATGTAACGAGTATGCTTAAAAATTAATATCACTTTTAAAAAATAAGTGCTGACACCCCAGCCGATATCAAGGCAGAAGCACAGCAAGACAGGTATAGTTGACGACTGGCTTAAGGTTAAAGGGGTTGTTCCCTTTCAATTAAATCTCTCCCCTTGCTGCAGTTTTCTATCAAATAAAACAATCTGGTCTGTACTCACCATCCCCAGGTCCATCGCAAGTCTCTACTGCTTTTCCCGATGCCTGGCATTGACTGCAACACTGACATCATGTTGACAGTGCAGCAGCCAATCAGCTCAGAGTCCCTGAATGGGGGGCTCAGTCTACACAAGTACACCCCGCAAGAGCTGCTGAACGCACTGATCAGCTGCCACACTGTCAAGGTGATGTCATCTCCGCATTCAGTGCCAGACATTGGGAACAGCGGCAGGGTTGGTGGACCCGGGGAAGGCGAGTACATCATAGTTTGTTTTTTTATGGCAAGCTTCCGCTAGGGGAAAAATCTAATTGAAAGGGAACAACCCCTTTAAGCCTTTGAGCTTATCCGCAGTTAACCCTGTCTATACAAGAACAGCATTCAACTGCGTGCTTCTACAGCTTCTTTTTAAAAAACAAACAGTGGGGTCTTTGCACTCTTCCACCCGCCAATCACTGACATGTCAAAAAATTCTTGAAAGTGCAGTAAGATGAAGTGGTCTCCCACCCCTTGACACAGCGTCAGTCTTGTCTATTGGCTGTATCTGGTATTCCAGTCCAGCCCCAATCACAAATAATTGCAATCATTACATAATTGCTTGGAAAGTGAAGTATTTGCGTGATGTTTCTCTTTGCCTGTTACACTGCATCTGCAGGTTTGCATAAAACCAAGCTACGAACAGTTTCCAAGAACTATAATTATGGCCTCTTCCTGATTTAAAATGGAGCCGTGATTGCACCAAATCTGAGGTTAGCACATGGGGTTTTTGTGGTTCTATATTACTGCAGCTCTCTGCCACAACACCATGTGTGAATGTGCCCAAATAAATTTCACCCTGAGTCCTTATAGTGCAACGGTCATTTCAGGAGTACTTGCAGCAGAATGCCTGTGTCTGCCTCTAGCTCCTCCTTCCTGCGCCTCCCCCTCCATAAAACTATACAAGCAGCAACTGCCATCTCCCATCTCAGTATGGGTAAAGTCTATATTCACTGAAGACAGATTTTACCTCTGATCTCAGAGTGAAAGATATGTCCAGGAGAAGAAAGAAGCCAATTTTTCCAACAAGATATATTACAAAGTTTCTTATTTTCATATATTTTTAAATTAAAATGATGAATGCTCTTTAAATTCAGTATTTTGTAATTATTTTTTTACCCCAATAGTCATTTTTTAGCAAGCATCTGCCCATTCTTACTTACGAAATATTATTTTATTATGTTTTTTTATCTCAAATACAAATATCTGGCTACTACATGCTATGTGTTTGTTATTATACCAAAAGTATGTGAACACCTAAGTTGCATTTTCAACATTTAATATCACAATAGTGTTTTAATATGGATTTTGTACTCTTTGCTCTTTTAGTTGAGAAAGTCTTGATACTTGGGACAAGACTTGATACTGGGGACATGGCTTTGACCCAGTGATAGGATTGTGATGGATTTCTGGCACTGATGTAGAGGGATTAGTGTTCACATTTTTCACAGAAGTGTTGAATGGGAGTAATGTCGGAGAATAGGAGCTGATGTGCAGGACTAGGCTGCGGCCGATGTGCTTACATCCAGCCACCCCTGGAGCTGGTAACAGCTGATTGATTGGGGTGACAAAAGTTGGTCCCCCTCCGATTTGAAACTGAAGATCTGTCCTGAGGATAGGTCATCAGTAGTAAATGCCTGGACAACGCGTTTAATCTAAGTCTATTTGGTATGGGGATTTTATGGCTGTATGCATGAGTTCATTTCATGTCTCTTGGCCATTGTAGTGGTAGAATTCACAAAACCCTACTAATAAGAAAGGTGTCCATATATTGTTGATCATGTAGAGTGTATTTTGCGCTCATTAATTCTCTCACAGTGATGTTGTGACCTAATGTTATATCAATCAATCCTGTGCGGTCTTTTGTTACATTGGTTACCCGCTTTAGGGTTTGGAAAACTTCAAACGTTTAAAAGGAGTGACCGGTCCATAGCAGAAGCCGCCCACGCTCTATACTTGAAAGTATAGGGTAAAGATACCGGCAGCGGAGCCGCTGCAAAACCGCCAGTGAAGATTCTCAGGAAAAAGACCACCTTGGAAAACTGCCAGCGTCTTAAAGACCCTTATCTCCCAGATGCAGTTTTTAAACAAATAAAGAAAATGTGGTCATTACTCATCCTCCCCCAGTCCAGCGCTGAATCTCCGCTGCTGCCCCCGATGTCTATTATTGCCTGCACTGCTGACGTCACATCTCCAACACTGCTCCCAATAAATGAGCTCAGCAGCATTGAGCAGCTCACCCCGTCAACTTGGTCAGCGCTCCATTATTAGTTGCAGCACTGTTGACGTTACATCAGTAGTGCAGACAATAACAGACATCAGGAGCAATGACAGAGACTCAACGTTGGACCCGTGGAGGTTGAGTGAAGCCCATGGGTGTTTTTTTTATTTTAAACAACTGCATCAGTTGTTTTTTTTTTCAAAACAGAAAACCCCCTTTAAGATCAGTTGTCCGGAAGAAGTGAGATTTAGCATTATGTGGTATAAGATGTTAAACCCTTTAAGAAATGATTTCTGCATGCGGTTTTGAGCAGCTTCTTGAAGATCATAAAAATCCTCTTGCCGCTTTTTTCAAAAATGTCATAATTCAGTTGTTCAAACAAAGCTTGTGTGAAATAAAGGCTCTCTATGTTCGCGAGCACATGACACCGATCCTGGGTTAATAGAGACTTCATAATCCACCAAAGAAGTTCACAGACGCTTTCATTCCTCTGTTAGGATTAGAAAGATAAAGGCCTGTCTCGCCCTAAACTCACTCACCCCCAGAAGCCGGATTTAAGGAGTCTGTCAAGTTAACACTTTGATTTCAGCTGCACCTAAGTTCTGTACAAATGTCAGTGCTATGAGAACATGGGTTATGTCTACTGAATCAGATATTTTGGTTTTTCTCAAGGCACATTCTCTAGATATCACGAGGCCCTACACAATACCCTAACGTTAAATATTCCCGTCTCTTTCACATTCTGGCACTACATCAGGGGGCTGCGAGAAAGCAAATGTGGCTTCAGAGCATAATCATTCTGGAACAGTGGACGCCTTGTGAGAAATTATATTTAGAGCATTTGTCGAGCAGTTATTAAAGGGTTATTCCCACCTTGAGGTCAAATTCAAACATCCATGAAACACTGCATGTGTACGGTCTCCGACCAGAACTCAGCTGCCTCATATATGCCTACGAGACTGTCAAGTTCGGGTCAGAAGACCCTCGGTTAGTCTGTACTCGGACCATGCTTTATGGTAGTCAGTATGAGGCCATAGATTGGTGGAGGTGTGACAGCTGGGACCCCCACCAATCCCAAGAATAGCGATGTTCACCTGAATGGAGCGGTAGTCGGACATGTGCATTCAAGGCCGTACTGGGACAAAAAAGCAGCCCTGGCACACAAACCCCACCAGCCCACACCACCAACCCACATACTATAACACTCCCCACCCCCCGATCAGTGAATTTTCCTATACTTTCTCGTGTCCCTCACCACTCTCTTAAATAAGTTATTTCAAGAGCCACATGTGATTGGTGCAGGAGTGTGCATGATCCTCCACAGCTCCACTTACATGGTGCCCTTCAGTGCTCCAGTTCTCAAGATCGTGGGGGTACCAGCTGTCAAATCACCAGTGATTGGATAACATCCAAACTTGTGACAACCAATTTAAACAGGTTTTCCAACATTTTTTATATTAGAAAATAAACCAATAGTTACGCTCCCGAACAGAGGCGTATATAGAAATCATAAGTTCGAATTGGGCTCTCCCACTACCCCACCCCCAAAAGGAAAAAAAAATTGGTGGGGTCGCAGAAGAGCATCTCTCACAATTTTGGAAAATTACTTTCAAAGGCTGCAAAGTATGATGTCAACAAAAGTGCCCCACAAACACTGTAAGATACCCCACAGTGAATTCCTCCACTGTACCCTCCAAACACACACAGTATGATGTCCCTACAGTACCCCACCCCTCAACTCCCCCGGAAAAGAATGATGACACCAACACAGTAATATCTCCCAAAAGTGACCCTCAGACAGCTCTCCATTCAGTATATTGGACCTATATAAAGTATAATAAATGGCCGCACACCTCTCAACACTCGATAATGGCCCCCACACAGTATGATGGACCCCACAAAAACCTTCACACTGTAATTGCTTTCACACAGCATAAAGGCTCTCACATAGCCTTCCATATAGTATAATGCACCCCATAGTCTTTCATATAGTATACTGCACTCCCCATAGGGCTCCATATAGTATAATGCACTCCCCATAGTCCTCCATATAGTATACTGCACTCTCCATAGTCCGCCATATAGTTTAATGCATTCCCCATAGCCCTTCATATAGCATAAATAATTTCCAATAGTCCTCCATATAGTATAATTCACTTCCCATAGTCCTCCATATTGTATAATTCACTCCCCATAGTCCTCCAATACAGTATAATGCATTCCTCATACTCCTCCATGCAGTATAATGCACTCCCTGTAGTCCTCCATGCAGTATAATGCACTCCCCATAGCCCTCCATATTGTATAATGCACTCCCCATAGTCCTCCATGCAGTATAATGCACTCCCCATAGCCCTCCATATTGTATAATGCACTCCCCATAGTCCTCCATGCAGTATTCTGGCCACCACAATGTTCTCACTGATTTTAAAAAAAAAAATTAAGAAAGAAACAAATAGTAATAATACAATACTCCCCTCTTCTCCTCGTTACCATGTAGTGACGTCATCGCGCCCAATGCGCTGAGACATCAGATGCTGAGGAAGAATGATAGGTGAGGGAGCGTCAGCTGACGCTCCCTCTTTTATCATTGCTATCAACTGTATCGGCATCCAGGATGCTAATACAGTTGAACTTGCAATATTGATGTGGGGACCGGATCTGGCACTGGGCCCACTCAGCTCATAGGCGCCACCCATAGCGGCCGCGTGGCCTGCCGCCATTGGCTGTACCCCACTGCTTCTAAAGTCCAATGCTGCCTCTGTGACAACAGGATAACAGAAGTGGTACTGTGCAGTGTAATATATACAGAATGAGCTCATACCCATATGTGTGAGAAAAAAAACATTACGATATATGGACCAAATATTAGGACACGTGTCATGCGATTTTCATGCGAAAACAATGCGATTTTTCACACCTAGCATCCGATTTACATCTGATTGTCATGCGTATGCGATCTGATTTTAACATGGGCTTTTACATAGAGCAATTCTCTATGCCATTTACATATAGTTTTCCAAGGAAATATTCTTCATCACATCTATCTATACACACTTACTGTGTAGATAGATAAATGTAAATATGTGATTGAGATATATAATCAGTGCTTTGCATGTGTAGCTTACTGTACATGTATTTTAGCACAAAATAAATTATTTTCTGAAAAAAAATGGCGTGGAGTCTCCCTAAATTTTAATAACCAGCAGAGGGAAAGCAGAAAGTTGTGGGCTGATGTTTGTAGCCTGGGAAGGGGGTAATACTCATGGAGGTCCCTAGGCTATTAATATTAGCTCTCAGCTGTATACTTAGCCTTTACTGGTTATTAAAATGGGGGACCCAAAAAAAAAATTGCCGTGGGGTCCCCCCATTTTAACAACCAGCAAAGGCTAGGCAGACAGCGGTTGGGGGGCTGATATTAATAGCCTAGGAAGGGGCAATGGATATTGGCCCCCTCCCAGACTACAAACATCAGCTCTCAGCCGTCCCAGAAATGGCGCATCCATAAGAGGAGCCAATTCTAGCACTTAGCCTCGCTCTTCCCACTTGCCCTGGTGCTGTGGCAAGTGGGGCAATAGGGTTGGGGTTGATGTCAGCTTTGTATTGGCAGCAGACATCAAGCCCAGGTTAGTAATGGAGAGACGTCTATAAGATGCCCCCATTACTAACACCATAGTCAAATAGTGAAATAAAACACAAACACCCAGAATAAAGTAATTTATTTGAAATAAACACAGACTCCTTTAATAAATTTAAATTTAACTAAAAGCCATATACTTACCATAACGCCCATTCCATTGAAGCCCATGTCACCTGAAATAAAAATAAAATAATAAGGCAACCTTATCCGCACCTGTCCCCGACGTGAAGAAAATAATCCATTTGTCCCGCAACGGGTCTAGGTCTGATACATCTAGATGGCAGGCTGCATTGTTGCAAAATGCGACTATAGATCCTGAAAAGAGACAAGGAGCTGCGCATGCTTCTCACGCTCGCGGTGCCGGCAGAAACTTCACCGGAGTTCATATTCAGTGAACTCTGTTCACCTCAATGACGTCAGCGAGCGCGCGGTGGGAAAGTTCTCACTGCGCATGCTAATGACACTTAGCTCAAACTCTGTCAGAGTTTGGGCCGAGTGTAACCTTACTGTGCTGCAATTCGCTCGCATGTGAGGATCATATCACAGGTGCGGAGAAGACAGAGAACTTAATTTCTCCATCTTCTCCATTGTCTCCGGCGCGTACATTGGACTGCACTCGGATGGCATCAGAGTGCAGTCCGAAGTTTCACTTGCACCCATAGACTTGTATGGGTGCGTGTGATCCGATTCTTAGATGCACTCGCAGCATGCTGCAATTGTTTTCTCATGCCGAGTCGACATGAAAAAATAATCACAGATCTGCACTGCCCCATAGTATAACACTGGGCCGAGTGCTGTCCAATAAAACATCAGATAGCACTTGGCCGTGTTATATGGCAGTGTGAGCGAACCCTTATGGGGCTGACTGTGGCGTATAGGGGGCGGACTGCGGCGTATAGGGGGCTGACTGCGGCTTATATGGCATGTAGGGGACTGACGGCGGCATATAGGGGGCTGATGACGGCATATACGGCATATAGGGGGCTGACGGCAGCGTATACGGCATATAGGGGGCTGACTACGGTTTATACATCATATCCCTGGATGTATGTACCATAGTCAGCCCCCTATATGATGTATACACTGTAGTCACAGCCCCAATATATGTATATGATGTATGTGACTGCTGCAAACCCTAAGGGTTCCATATAACTAGGACTCACCCAGATCCTGGGGATGGGGGAAGATGATAGGCTTCAGCAGTTGCAGAGCTGGGCGCGCAGAAGAGCAGATCCAATGGGGACCCATGCCGGAGGAAGAGATATCTTTCACAGTTGGGTGCGCAGAGGAGCAGATCTCATGGGGACGCACCCTGGAGACACACACTGGAGTCGCAAGCCGGGGATGCACGCCGCCTACGGGCGCGAACTCCGCCCACAGAAGCATATTCTGATGCAGGTACAGGCCAGCGTCACACTTTCACACTTGGCATCATCCCTGTGCTCAGCAAGTGAACGAGTGGGTGTGCACTGTGGTAAGATGACTCACTCGGCCGCTTCCGGAAGTAGACTCAGGAACTAGGGTTTTCTCTGCAGGCTTTATTAAACAGCATACAGCTCTGCACTCTAGCAAAATAAACACGGCCTTACTGGCAAAACGACAAAACAAAAGAATAGATGATAGCAGAGTCCATATGAGTATGGCATTCGGCCACACAGGTTGAAGTCCCAGCCTTCAGCTCTGTCCTGAGCTGAAGCTCTCCCAGTCTGGAGACCTTGGCTCTCCAAACCACAACAGAGAAAAAAAAAAACAGAAGTGAACATTTAAATGTTTCTCAGCCACACCCTGAGGTGAAAGTATGAGGAATGACTTCCCTCCCATCTCTATGTCATTCCCATAAAACCACACCCTTTAAAAGAATTAACCCCCAGCATATAACATGCTGGCAGAAGGTTTATTGGTCTCAGTTCACACAGGCAAGCAACCTTCGTGACACATAGATCCCCTCATATATCATACTAGTGACTCTCTCACATCTCCCCCCCCCCCCCCCCCTCTGCCCAATGCCGGGGGTTAGGGCACCTTCCAATACCAAACAGGGAATTCTAGACAGGGCATCAGCGTTTCCATGTAACTTCCCGGACCTATGCTCTACGTGAAAGTTGAAGTCCTGAAGAGCTAGGAACCATCTAGTTACCCTGCCATTTTTACCCCTCTTTTCCCTCAACCATCTCAACAGGGCATGTTCTGACACCAACTTAAACTTGGGGCCTAGTAGGTAGTATCTTAGTGTATCTACGGCCCACTTTATGGCTGAACACTCCTTTTCTACTATTGCGTAGTTTTTCTCGCAGGAGGAAAGCTTCCGGCTCAGATAGAGAATGGGATGTTCTTCCCCATTTATCTCTTGAGAGAGTATGGCTTCTAGACCAACCTCTGAAGCGTCTGTCTGGACCACAAACACTTTCTTAAAGTCTAGTGCGACCAAGACTGGCTGTTTACACAGTGCTGACTTCAACAGTCTTAACGCGGTCTCTGTTTTCTCCGTCCACTTCACCATAGTTGACCTGGTGCCTTTTAGGAGATCCGCCAATGTTCTTCCCCATTTATCTCTTGAGAGAGTATGGCTCCTAGACCAACCTTTGAAGCGTCTGTCTGGACCACAAACACTTTCTTAAAGTCTAGTGCAACCAAGACCGGCTGTTTACACAGTGCTGACTTCAACAGTCTTAACGCGGTCTCTGTTTTCTCCGTCCGCTTCACCATGGTTGACCTGGTGCCTTTTAGGAGATCCGCCAGTGGCGCGGCCATCATGGCAAAATTTGGGATAAACCGCCAGTAATATCCCACCATTCCCAGGAATGCTCTCACTTGCTTCTTGGAGAGCGGTTGCGGCCAGGTCTGGATTGCCTCCACTTTACTAACTTGCGGCTTTATTTTGCCTCTCCAGACGACATAGCCCAAGTACTTGGCCTCCTCTTTTCTAGTGGTGCATTTTTTCGGATTTATTGTAAATCCCGCCTTCTTTAGAGCATCCAGAATGGCCTGTAGTTTAGGTAGATGACTAGCCCAGTCTGGGCTAAAGACTACAATGTCGTCAAGGTAGGCTGCTGCATACTTCTTATGTGGTGCTAGGATCTGATCCATAGCCCTCTGGAAAGTGGCTAGGGCCCCCTGTAGCCCGAACGGCATCCGAGTATATTGAACGCACCCATCAGGTGTCGAGAAAGCCGTCTTCTCCTTGGCCGTCTGGGACATGGGGATCTGCCGAGCCCTTCATCAGGTCAATAGTGGTGATGTACCTTGCCAGTCTAAGCCTCTCAATGAGTTTGTCGACACGAGGCATCGGGTACGTGTCACACTTGGACACCTCATTCAGCCGGTGGTAGTCATTACAAAACCTCCACTCTCCTTTGGCACGAGGACGATTGGGCTCGATCACCCACTTTTTGACTCCTCTATCACCCCAAGGTCTAGCATCCTCTTCACCTCGTTAGAGATCACCTCCCGGCGGGCTTCTGGAAACCGGTATGGCTTCAGATTCACTCTTACGTGTGCTTCTGTCAGCATGTCATGCTCTACCACCTAAGTATGCCCCAGCAACTCTGAAAAAAACTTCTGATTTCGCTGTAGTAGTTCTCGACACTGTTGCTTCTGGGTTGGCGATAGTCTCTGCTATAGTGACCTCTTCCACCTTGCCTTCGGGAGTTTCCCCAGGTTCCCAGTCCTGCCACGGCTTGAGCAAGTTCACATGGTATACTTGGTGCGGCTTTCTTCAGCCAGCCTGGTGGACTCGGTAGTTCACTTCACTGAGTTTCTCCACCACTTCATATGGGCCTTGCCACTTGGCCAGGAACTTGCTTTCGACAGTGGGAATGAGAACCAGAACGCGATCCTCAGGCTGGAACTGTCTCAGCCTTGCATACCGGTTATACACCCTCGCCTGGGTTTCCTGTGCCAAGAGGAGATGTTCCTTCACGATGGGTATCACTATCGCTATTCTCTCCTGCTTCTGTGCAACATATTCTATGATGCTCCGGTGGGGTGTGACCTCGGCCTCCCAAGTTTCCTTGGCGATGTCTAGGAAACCCCTTGGATGCCGGCCATATAGAAGCTCGAACGGAGAGAAGCCAGTGGAGGCTTGGGGAACTTCTCTGACGGAGAAAAGTAGAAACGGAAGCAGGTAGTCCCAGTCTCAACCATAGTTCTCGACGACCTTTTTGAGCATCGCTTTCAGGGTCGTATTAAAGCGCTCCACCAGGCCATCGGTCGGTAAACGGAGGTTCGCAGCTGGGTAATCTGAAGCACTTTACACAGCTCCTTCATCACCTTGCTCATGAATGAGGTTCCTTGGTCCATCAGGATTTCTTTCGGCAGGCCAGTCCTGGCAAAGATGTGGACAAGTTCCAATGGCTATGCTACGACTGGATGAGTTCCTTAAGGGTACCGCTTCGGGGTGCTGGTTCACATCGTCCATGACGAGCAAGATGTATTGATGGCCCCGGGCCGATTTAACTAATGGACCCACGAGGTCCATGGCAATCCTCTCAAAGGGAACTTCTATCACAGGTAGTGGAACTAAGGGACTACAGAAGAGGGAGGTGGATGCGGTTATCTGGCAGGTTTGGTAGGACCTACAAAAGTTTAAGATCTCCCGGCAACATCCTGGCCAATAAAACTTTTCTCCTGAGTTTTTTCAACCCCTAGGTGTCCCACCAGAATGTGTGAGTGGGCCATGTCTAATACCCTCCGATAGTATGGCCCTGGAACTAACAGCTGTTCCACTACCTCTTCACCTTTCAGTTTGGTTACCCGGTATAACAGCTCCCCCTGAACTGCAAAGTGTGGGTGCCTGGTGTCCTCCCTTGGCTCTTGGCAACACCATTACAAACAGTAACATTGTCCCACGCCCCTTTCAATTTCAAGTCCCGAACTTGAGCTGCCCCAAAGTTCTCTCCGGGCACCTCTAACTCAGAGAGGTCGGCCTCCTCAGTCACGTCCTCACCGACAAGGACACACAGTGGAAACCCATCCACTTCCGATGTCGATTGGGATATTTCTCTAGGGTCCTGGCTTTTGTTCTCGTGACTTAGTCTGGATCCCTTCCCCCACAAATCCGAGAACAAGGGAAAATCGCGCCCCAATATGACGGGATGTATCTGGTCCTTGACCACCCCGACCTTGTGGGATTGGGCACCACAGTCTGTTCCGACTGTCACTCTGGCGACCGGGTAGTTTTTGATGTCCCCATGTATGCAGCGGACGCCCACAGATCTGGTGGGAATCAGCTGGTGGGGAAGGATGGCACTGATCAAGGTCACCAGACTCCCAGAGTCCAACAGCCCCAGGACCATAACTCCATTAACGGACACAGCACACACCTGCGGCCCCTTGCCGGTTTGACAGTCCACACTTCAGGCTGGGTAAGCTTAGTATGAACATTGTCTGCATAGGCTGCAGTCCATTGGCTCAGCAGACATATGACACTGGGCGACTTCCTGTCCCGGATTGCGACATCGCCAACAGATCACATCCTTTACAACAGTCCTTGCAGCCCCTTCAGTGGAAGTGGAATGCCCCCCAGGTGTGGCTCTGAACCCCTTCCTTGGTGTACCAACCCCCTTTTCGGCACTCCAATAAGGGGAGGTGGCTATGTTGGGTTTCCCCAGGGATTTTTCGACCACTCGGTAGCTCTCTACCAGACCTACGAGGTCGTCTCCGTTCTGAGGGTCGCCCTGGGCAACCCAGGTCTGCACCGGTCTGGGTAGGGAATGGATGAACCTTTCCATCACCACATGCTCAACCGTCTGGGCAGGAGAGGAAGACTCTGGCTGCAGCCATTTCTGTAGAAGATGTAACAAGTCAAACATCTGTAAGCGTGGAGGTCTGTCACCAGCATACGTGTGTACGTCCAGTGGTGGACCCTTTGTGCTCTGACAGACATAGTCACTCCTGAGAGTGCCAATATTTTGTTTTTTAATTTGGCGTATTCCTTTGCGTCCTGTAAAGTCAGATCGTAATAAGCCTTCTGTGGCTCCCCAGTCAAATATGGCACCAGAACCTGCGCCCACTGCTCCAGCAGCAATTTCTCCCATTCCGCCACCCTCTCAAAAAGAGTCAGGAACGTCTCAACATCATCCCCCGGGGTTATCTTCTGTAACGCTCTCCTTACCGTCTTCCTAATGTATGCATCATCACCTGGAATTGTTGGAGCTGTCGCCTTGCCACGGATCGCCTCTGCAAGTAACTCGATATGCTGTTGCTGTTGGCGATGCTGATCCTATTGCTGCTGTTTCTGGAGCTGAACCTGTTGTATCAGCAGCTTAGTGGTCTCTTGTTGCTGCTGTAGCTGTTCACGCTGCTGCTGCATGCTCTTCTGCATGCTCTGCTGGCTCTGCACCAGGTGCTTAATTAGCTCTTCCATGCTGTAGCTCCCGGTGTTGCTGTAATTGTTGCAGGTGCTGCTGATGTTGGTGCTGCTGGCTCTGGACTAAATGCTTAATAAGCTCCTCCATGTTTCCGGACATCTCTGGCTGGCTGACGGCCTTCACCCAGGACATCCACCATTCTCTGTGGCAGGTACACGTGTTCCTGGATCTTTGCAAGCACTCTCACACCAACTGTGGCAAGACGACTCGCTCGGCCGCTTTCGTAAGTAGACTCAGGAACCCAGGTTTTCTCCTGAGGCTTTATTAAACAGCATAAAGCCCTGCACTCCAGCAAAATAAACACGGCCGTACTGGCAAAAGGACAAAACAAAGAATAACCGATAGCAGAGTCCATATGAGTATGGGATTTGCCTACACAGGTTGTAGTCCCAGCCTTCAGCTCTGTCCTGAGCTGAAGCTCTCCCAGTCTGGAGACCTTGCCTCTCCAAACCACTACAGAGAAAAAACAATAGGACTGAACATTTAAACATTGCTCAGCCACACCCTGAGGTGGAGGTATGGGGAATGACTTCCCTCCCATCTCCATGTCATTCCCATAAAACCACACCCTTTAAGAGAGTGAACCCCCAGCATATAACATGCTGGGAGAAAGTTTATTGGTTTCAGTTCACACAGGCTAGCAACCTTCGTGACACATACCTCCCCTTATATATCATACCAGTAACTCTGTCACAGCGCGTACACTGCCTGCGTGCAGGGGTCTTAAAGAGCCGGTGATTGAGATTTAAAGGGCCCGTAGCTTAAAAACGGGCCTGGCGGCCCACTACTCAGTACAGCACTGCAGCCCAGTGGGCATCTGCCCGGTTAGGGCAGATGCCCAGTCCGGGCCAGTGTGCATTCATTTTCCATGGGATTGCTGAAGATAGCCAAGCTAACCTCTCCTATTTTCATGATTCCCATAGAAAATGAATAGAGTGGTGGTGTGCATGCCAGATCACTTCTACTTGCTTGGGATTCTCGCACCATTCTTAAAGAGAACCTGTAGGCACGATTTTGTGGTGTACAGTAAAGACATGGCTGTTATGGCGCTGTTATACAGATTACATTGATACCTTTGGTGAAAAAATACGTTTTTTTCGTTCTTCTGTAATTAGCATTTGACGTTTTCTACTAATTACCATATTTTTCGGACTAGATGACGCACCTGACCATAAGACTTACCCCAAATTTTGAGGAGGAAAATCATTTCTAATGTGAAAATGAGAGTCCTTTTTATAGTCTGAATTTAGCTTACCATGGGGGCGGTGGAGTGGGGTCACAGGAGGCAGGAGCAGGGTTGCCATAGCAGGAAGCCAGCGGCGGCAGTAGTAGGGCGATCATGCGGGCCCTGAGCTGGGAGGAGGGGGTGTCTCAGCGGTGCGAGGCAGGAGATCCATTGATCTCCCGGCGGTAGGCTTCTAGAAAATGACGTCGGAGGCGGCGCATGCACAGATTGAGATCTCATCTCGCCATTGAGCCAAGATCTAAATCTATGTGTAGCACAAGCGATCGGATGATCGCAGCTTCAAGTCTCCTCTAAGTAGACTGTTGTAGAAAGGTAGAAAAAAATGTTTTAAAAAATATATAAAAGTTCAAATCACCCCCTTTTGCCCCGCTCAAAATATAACAATAGTAAAATAAAATACACATATCTGGTATCGCTGCTTTCTGAAACGCCCAATCTATCAAAATATAAACTAAATTAATCCGATCGGTAAATGGCATAACAAGGAAGAAAATCAAAAAACCAGAATTACGTTTTTTTGGTTGCCGCAACATTGCAATAACAAACAATAATAGGCGATCAAAACATCATATCTACCCCACAATGGTATCAATAAAAACTTCAGCTCAGCGCGCGAAAAATAAGCCCCCGCTCGGCCCCAGATCCCGAAAAATGGAGACGCTACGGATCTCAAAAAATAGGGCAATTTTTTTTTTCTTTACAAACGTTAGATGTTTTTTTCACCACTTAAATAAAAAAGAACCTATACATTATATCTACAAACTCATAATGACCTGGAGAAGTTATGGCTGTGGGAAGAAGGGCAGCAAAAAATGAAAATGCAAAAAACAAAAAAATCTCAAGTATGTGAAGGGTTAAGTGGTGAAAAAAAAATTGGAAATTTGTAATAAAAAGAAAAACATTTTCCTTGTGTCGCCATTTTCCAAGATCCGTAATGTTTTCAATTTTCCGGATCTGGGGCTGTGTGAAAGTGTATTTTTTGTGCATTGAGCTGATGTTTTTACTGATATAATTTTGGGGTAGATAAAATATGCCTCTTATTGCAGTGTTGCGGTGGCCAAAAAATAACGTAATGCTGGCGTTTCAATTTATTTTCTCGTTATGTCGTTTACGGATCAGATTAATTTATTTTGTGTTTTGATAGATGGTAGTTTTACAAATGCAGCAATACTAAATATGTGTATTTTAAATTTTTTCTTGTTTTATTTTTAATGGGGCAAAAGTGGGAGTGACTTGAACTTTTGTATTTTTATATTTTTTTTATATTTTTTTCACTTTTAACTGAATGTTTTAGTCCCCTTAGGGGACTTGAAGCTGCGATGATCTGATTTCTTGTTCTATACATAGCATTGTATCATTACAATATCTTATGAGCACCAGCTACAGGCTGGTTTTCACAGGAGAATCATCATGACGAGCACGGAGGTCTTCAGCAGACCCCCAGCTGTCATGGCTACCGATCAGCGACCCGCGATCATGGGTGCACTAATGGGCGCATGGAATGACGCGTCCCCCTGCTGGCACGTGTTAAATGCCGGAACATGACCTATGGTGTAAATGTACGTCATATGTCGGGAAGAAGTTAAAGATGAACAACAAGTATTTCACCAAAGGTGTCGATTTAATGTAGGTTAGATCAATGGGGTCTCATCGGCAATATATCACTATCCTATATATAAGTGACAATTTCTAAACATGGGAATGACCCTTTAAGGACTTTTCTCATCTCAGACATTTATGGCATATTTATAGGATATGCCTTAAGTGTCTAATAGATGTGGGTCTCACGGCCTCTTTCATTGCAGCGGTGATCGCTGATGTAGGCCTCTCTCCATTCAATTCTATTGGATTTCTGAAAATATCTTTGCAAAAATGCATGGCTATATTAAGAATCACATAACAATCAATGGAGAGGGCTCCATTCACAGCAGACAATAGAATGCACATTTATCAGACATTTATGGCAAGAACAAACACTTTTCTGTTTAAAGGGAATCTGTCACCAGCTTTTTGCCACCTAATTTGAGAGCAGCATAATGTAGAGACAGAGACCCTGACTCCAGCGATGCGTCACCTACAGGGCTGCTTTCTGTAGTATTGATAGCATTATAGTTTAATCAGCAACATATTATAACTAGAGGACTAGTAACCCTGCTGCCATGTAGTCCTTCATATTCATGAGCTCTGTATAACCCCACCCCTGATAAGCAGCTGATAAGAGGGATTTGATTAAAAAATGCAGTAAGCAGCCCAGTAAGTGATACATCGCTGGAATAGGGGTCTCTGCCACTATATCATGCTGGTCTCCGACGGGTTAGCATAAACCCAGTGAAAGATTCCCTTTAAGAGGGTCTTTTGATACATATAGGTCATTCTGTATTTTATTTTCAAAATTTATAATACAAGTCATATTCTGGAGTTGTCAGACAGGGACATTCTTGTGCATTTCGAAATTTCATAGCTTTGTTACATAAATATTTTAATTTAGGGTCTTACCTAAGAGGTTGCCTAGTCATGACTCATGGGCTCACATAAACTGGCCAATTTGAGCACCAAGTACCTTCATTTTATAAGTATATGCTATATAGTGGTAATGTAGTTAAAATGTCATATATTCAATGTTTGCATATATCTTCAGGTGTCCAAGGGGTACTATCTTTCCTTGTGGATAGTGACAACCCTGACTTGCCAGTGTAAGGAGACTTATTGGCCACATGCAATGCTCCTCTGGGAAATTTAAATATGTAAAGTTGAAAAAAGAACTTGAACTCTAGTGCCACCTATTGGAAGTAGCAATCTTAAAAGTGAATTCATGTGGCAAGGCTCGATAAACGGTCGACATTGACTCTTAAGATTGCTACTTACAATAGGTGGCAATAGAGTTCAAGTTGTCGTTCTCTCTGAAAAGGTAAATTGCATGCATATATCTTAGTGCTTATAGGGTGTTGCTGTATTTTTTTTGTATGAAAATCCAAGAGAATTTGAGGCACCAGAAACTTCTCATAGGGATAAAATATAACTTTTATTCTATCTTTAAAAACATATGTCAGTAGTTAAAAATGAGGTAGACAAAACAAGCAAGTTTTCTGCCTTTCTCAAGGCAAAATTACAAGTTTCAAAAACTCAGCCAAAACTTATTATTTTATACATGCATATGTGAATTCATGGAAGAATAGTAACGGACGTGTACAATATTTAGACTTTTTCTCACCAAAAATAGCCAGTCTACATGGTGCGTAGCTGTAATGTGGTGTGGTATCAGAATTTGCCAGCAGGGGGCAGAGGAGCAGGACATATGTCAGGGCGCTTTCCTGTGTCGCCCTCACTTTTCTTTGAATCAAGGAGTAATGTAGCTTTGTCAGCGTGCTGAGTCTGTAACTGTCTGGCACTGACTCTTCCACTTCTTGTGTTTCCTCAACAGGAGGCAGAGACCCCACGAAGCGTCCTGGAAGAGATCGGACTGACATAAACCTCGGCTGCTGTCACCTGCGCCTCTTTGTTGTCCCATCAATGTTCACTGCCTTCACCTCAGTGTTAACCCAATAGTGTAAGATGCCGTCTGTCAGTATTACCGTACTGCTAAGCTGCTTTAGTTAAGTCTTCAAAGGAAACTTCTCCATAGAAAATCTACCAACATAAAAGGGACTTGGACGTTGTAAATTGTAGCACATGTGACCCGTCATTTTTTTTAGAGCCTATTTTTAGTGTTTCGTGCGGATCGGAGGGAACATTTACACACACGACCTATCTGGCTCTGATCCTGCCTTTACACCAGAACCATGTGTGTGGATCAGATCCGCACGATGGAGCCCAGTCCCTGTTTTTTGACAACCAAAGACTGTGCCCTTATTCACCTTATTCACGATAGGCCATTTTTTAATGCATAAACGGATGACGGAAACCGTTTACCACTAGGATTTTTTTTTTTTTTGTAAACCAAAGAATTTGGATGAGTGTTAATGAGACCTCTCCCTCTGATGATGATATGTCCAATATCCAGGAGTAGCTTCATGGTGTGAACATTAAAGCTCCAGGCAAGACGTGACTCACTCTATTGCTTTATTTCTGTCCTCCGGGAGGTGTCTGATCAAACCCTTGTCCATCCCACACATCGGCCTCCATCTCATGGAGCGAGCAGCAAAGAATCCCTAAAATGGTATAAGCTTCGGATAAAAACCTTCAGTATAATGCACCTGCCGTATAATGTACAGATACACCAAACTGCTGTCTATGTCCCGCACTGTACCCCACACAGCCGTCTAGGTCCTGCATACAAGCATCTAGGTCCCGCACTGTACCCTCTGCAGCCGTCTAGGTCCCGCACTGTACCCCACACAACCGTCTATGTCCCGCACTGTACCCCACACAGCCACCTAGGTCCCGCACTGTACCCCACACAGCCACCTAGGTCCCGCACTGTACCCCATACAAGCGTCTAGGTCCCGCACTGTACCCCATACAAGCGTCTAGGTCTCACACTGTACCCCACACAGCCGTCTAGGTCCCACACTGTACCCCACACAGCCATCTAGGTCCCACACTGTACCCCACACAGCCGTCTAGGTCCCACACTGTACCCCACACAGCCGTCTAGGTCCCGCACTGTACCCTCTGCAGCCGTCTAGGTCCCGCACTGTACCCCACACAACCGTCTATGTCCCGCACTGTACCCCACACAGCCACCTAGGTCCCGCACTGTACCCCACACAGCCACCTAGGTCCCGCACTGTACCCCATACAAGCGTCTAGGTCCCGCACTGTACCCCATACAGCCGTCTAGGTCCCGCACTGTACCCTCTGCAGCCGTCTAGGTCCCACACTGTACCCCACACAGCCGTCTAGGTCCCGCACTGTACCCTCTGCAGCCGTCTAGGTCCCGCACTGTACCCCACACAACCGTCTATGTCCCGCACTGTACCCCACACAGCCACCTAGGTCCCGCACTGTACCCCACACAGCCACCTAGGTCCCGCACTGTACCCCATACAAGCGTCTAGGTCCCGCACTGTACCCCATACAAGCGTCTAGGTCTCACACTGTACCCCACACAGCCGTCTAGGTCCCACACTGTACCCCACACAGCCATCTAGGTCCCACACTGTACCCCACACAGCCGTCTAGGTCCCGCACTGTACCCTCTGCAGCCGTCTAGGTCCCGCACTGTACCCCCTGCAGCCGTCTAGGTCCCGCACTGTACCCCCTGCAGCCGTCTAGGTCCCGCACTGTGTACCCCACACAGCCGTCTAGGTCCCGCATACAAGCGTCTAGGTCCCGCACTGTACCCTCTGCAGCCGTCTAGGTCCCGCACTGTACCCCACACAGCCGTCTAGGTCCCGCACTGTGCCGCATACAAGCGTCTAGGTCCCGCACTGTACCCTCTGCAGCCGTCTAGGTCCCGCACTGTACCCCACACAGCCGTCTAGGTCCCGCACTGTACCCCACGCATCCGTCTAGGTCCCACACTGTACCCTCTGCAGCCGTCTATGTCCCGCACTGTACTCCCCGCAGCCGTCTAGGTCCCACACTGTACCCCCTGCAGCCGTCTATGTCCCGCACTGTACTCCCCGCAGCCGTCTAGGTCCCGCACTGTACCCCACGCATCCGTCTAGGTCCCACACTGTACCCCACGCATCCGTCTAGGTCCCGCACTGTACCCCACACAGGTCTAGGTCCCGCACTGTACCCCACACAGCCACCTAGGTCCCGCACTGTACCCCACACAGCCATGTAGGTCCCGCACTGTACCCCACACAGCCGGCTAGGTCTCACACTGTACCCCACACAGCCGTCTAGGTACCGCACTGTACCCCACACAGCCGTCTAGGACCCCGCACTGTACCCCACACAGCCGTCTAGATCCCGCACTGTACCCCACTGTAGCCGTCTAGGTCCCCCACTGTACCTCACGCAGCCGTCTAGGTCCCACACGGTACCCCACACAGCCGTCTATGTCCCGCACTGTACTCCCCGCAGCCGTCTAGGTCCCGCACTGTACCCCCTGCAGCCGTCTAGAACCCACACTGTACCCCCTGCAGCCGTCTAGGTCCCGCACTGTACCCCCTGCAGCTGTCTAGGTCCCGCACTGTACCCCCTGCAGCCGTCTAGGTCCCGCACTGTACCCCACACAGCCGTCTAGGTCCCGCACTGTACCCCACACAGCCATCTAGGTCCCGCACTGTACCCCACACAGCCGGCTAGATCCCGCACTGTACCCCATACAAGCGTCTAGGTCTCACACTGTACCCCACACAGCCGTCTAGGTCCCGCACTGTACCCCACACAGCCGTCTAGGTCCCGCACTGTACCTCACGCAGCCGTCTAGGTCCCGCACTGTACCCCACACAGCCGTCTAGGTACCGCACTGTACCCCACACAGGTCTAGGTCCCGCACTGTACCCCACACAGCCACCTAGGTCCCGCACTGTACCCCACACAGCCATGTAGGTCCCGCACTGTACCCCACACAGCCGTCTAGGACCCCGCACTGTACCCCACACAGCTGTCTAGATCCCGCACTGTACCCCACTGTAGCCGTCTAGGTCCCTCACTGTACCTCACACAGCCACCTAGGTCCCGCACTGTACCCCACACAGCCATCTAGGTCCCGCACTGTACCCCACACAGCCGGCTAGATCCCGCACTGTACCCCATACAAGCGTCTAGGTCTCACACTGTACCCCACACAGCCGTCTAGGTACCGCACTGTACCCCACACAGCCGTCTAGGTCCCGCACTGTACCCCACACAGCCGTCTAGGTCCCGCACTGTACCCCACACAGCCGTCTAGGTCCCGCACTGTACCTCACGCAGCCGTCTAGGTCCCGCACTGTACCCCACACAGCCGTCTATGTACCGCACTGTACCCCACACAGCTGTCTAGATCCCGCACTGTACCCCACTGTAGCCGTCTAGGTCCCGCACTGTACCTCACGCAGCCGTCTAGGTCCCACACGGTACCCCACACAACCGTCTAGAACCCACACTGTACCCCACACAACCGTCTAGAACCCGCATTATACCCAACACAGCCATCTAGGTCCCGCACTGTACTCCACACAACCATCTAGGTCCCGCACTGCACCCCACATAGCCGTCCCGCTCAGCCATGTAGTCGAGCACCATCCATCCTGACTGCAGGGTCAATATATGGACCCATGGTGACTTTGTGTGGCACTGGACATACACACAGCTGTGCCATGTGAATGAGTGCAGTATTACAATTGCTTGTCTTTGGCTACTGGAATTAGAACAGAAAGAATATCATTCTATTTTCCATGATTATAAGCAGAAACTAAAAGGGGTTAAAACATTAATTTGTATGTAACCGAGCTGGTCGCTGCACAAGTATCTGTACTTTTAGTAGAAATACGAGGTGGCATGCATATGATTTTGCAAGAGGCCAAATGTGTATGGCCCCATTAAATGTATCTACTTGGAAAAAATCAGCATTTGAGCTTGTATTATTGATGACGCCAATTTTGGGCTTCATCGTTATTCACCTGAGTGCAGTTCGTTAAATAATGTATGGGGGATTTAAGGGGGGCCATACACCTAGCTGTAGTGGGCTGACTGTTTAAGCTGTCTCGTACAGATTTACTGTGAATTACCATGGTTCTGCGAGCAGTTATTGCCGGTGGAACACTGCAAAGCTAGTTTGATTCGTGGGTACACACTTTGGCAAACCTAAGTGAATATTCCTTGATTATTTGCCTTTCTCCTCAATCTTATTTAGGGTATTAATATGCACAGAATGACGTTACATGACCTAGAGAAAAATGCCTCTTATTAGTCACTTCTGTCCCTGAAATTATCTTTGATTCTCAAAAAACTGCTCAAATTTGTCTACAAGTCTGTCTTCAGTGAGTGATCAAATTACACCTTCTGCCTTATAAGTCTTTGGAGTGTGAAGGGGAGAGAGGCTGGAGAGAGACACAAGGAGGAACTGCTATAGGAGTTAGGTGGGACTCGGACTTAGGGGGTGGGAATGCATCTGAATATTTTCATGAAAATTATTTTAATGTTTTCTGGCAGGATACTCTAGCCACATTATAATTTTAATTAATTTTGCAAACAAAGTATAAATCGAAAAAAAAAAAGATTAGAGTGGAAAAACTAGTGAAAAATGCAGGATATGAAATGGCCAGAAATAGTGTTATCCCTCATGTGGACACACGTCTATGCCCAGACTCACCATGGCACGTGTCCTATGGTATAATTACCAATAATTTAAATTATAATTCATCAAGAGCGAGCACAATCCCAAACCAGAGATCTAAGGGTCTGTTTACATGATGGAATTGCGCTGCATTATTTTTTCCTCAATTTTCTGAAATAGCTGTAAAATAGCCACATTTTGCCTCATATTTTTGGAAATCGCTGCGAAAACTATGCATTTTTTTTTAATCACGATTTCAGAAAATTGCGGACAAAATCAGCACAGTCGCGTAGTTTGAACATACCCTTACTCTACTATTTGGCCCAAACCAGATCACCTCTGAGGTTGTCTGAGATTCCACCACTCATGTCCATGGATCTTGTCTGATATTGCAGTATTCAAGTGATTATGGGCTAATTTGCAATATCAGAGACAGGCAATGGACAATAGTGGTGCATTTTACGTGAAAAAAATCACTTTTTTTTTCTCCTACCTCCGGAAATCCCATTTAAAGATGTTGGAAATAGTTTAAAACGTATCTTTTGTATTAGGCCAGACTTACAAGGGGAAAAAAAATGTACCATTGTATAAGCTGTATTTTCTGAAAGGTTCGTGACATTTGTGTATTATGTTCAAGAATGGCTGACTGATGGCCTCTCAATTAAAAGTGATCCCATTAGAATTTTAAGGTTTTTACCTTCTGCGTAAATGACGGGATGGCATGATCATCTGCTGATTTCCTTAGTATAGTTACTGCACATTTGACCATTGTATAGACCTGGTCCTGTACTTTTACTAGAACATCCAGCTTGTGCTGCATTTATTCACTGGACTGTTCCTTGTTACCCTAAGAAGAGTTCTATGAAGATCTGCTCCTGAAGTTTACGGGGTGATTTACCTTGATTTAAGCCAAGCAGTGATTATTTAAGGCGACATGGCGCCCTCAGAGATTAGTATTGGCGTAAGTACGTCTTCCATTCTCTACCATGACGGTTGGTCCTACATTTCAGCAATGGAAAAGTTGCATGGTGTTGCTACATCGCATCTGTAAATCCTTCCTTTTTTGAGCAGATGGGAAAGTTATTGTATTCAATAAGTTAAAAAAAAAAAACGGAAAAATATACTGCTTATAATACTACTGAATTACTTTATGTACTAGGGTGTTGTCTGTAAAAAGGCACAAAAATGGATGAATATTTCAGGGGTTTTTTTAACCATTTTATGTCCTTTAAGCCATAAACGCTGAAGCTTCTCATCTGTTTGTTCATTACTGTTACATACTCAATACTTTGTTTAGTGGCGTGTTATTAGTGTCAGCTGCATAATCATCTCTAAATGATGCCACACAGCAAAGCCAAGGAAACACCAGTGGTGGCATCGCGAAAAGCCATAAGCTGCCAGCACACGAGGCAGCAATCTCCATTTGTGTAGTGGACCCAGGTGGCCGTAGTCATAACCCCATTGCTACACAGGGTATCAGATTGCTACTGATACCAGTGATTTTCACACAGTAGACATCAGTGCACTATTGATTTTCATTTTTTGCCTTTGAGACAGAGCATTGGCTCGTTTAGGGACAAATCCCTTTAAAGGGACCCGTTTTTTGTTTTATTCTTGCTGCTTCCCTGACCTTTTTTTTTTGCAAAATCTAAAAATCCACCATACTGTGCCAGAGATATGGGCCTTTTTATTTAGTGTGCTTAATATGCAAATTGTTATAGTCTTTTCCATGGGGACATGGCTCACAGGCTCCTCTGGATCCATATGGTGAATTTTAAAGAAAAAAACTGAATACTCAGGGGAGCAGCTGGAAGATAATTAGAGAAAAAGTAGCCCACTTCTGACTTTGATGACAGGTCTTTAATATAATTTCCGTAACTATTACACATCCTTTCTAACTTGATGTATTGGTTTAAGATTTATATTAAGACAATAGTCTGTTGATGAGCACCATCTTAAAAAGCTAAAAAAAATAAAATAAAAATGTAGCGTAGCATTGGGTATAATGTTAGGACCATATTCGAAGGGAGTTTCAGCGGTCCCTTGTATACTGGGTGCAACGTGGTTTTATTGGCACCTGATGCTTGAAATGCCCATCAGATATGGCTTTAGGTTTGCTTTTTTTCTTTGAATTACCTTTTGTCATCTTTGTGCTTTGCCGGATTGAGCCTTGTTGTAATTGTGACTAATAACCTATGTCACCATTGTCTGTTACGTGTCATTTCGTTAGTAATAAACTAAAACATTTTTATTCCATGTTTTGTCTTTTATTTAGAGTTTACAATTAATGGGAGGTCATTGATGGTCGTATACGACTACATACTGGGATAACTGCATATGCATCCTAGTGATATGTTCTCCATATTGATGAAATATGTATTTTTTTTTTTTAGACTTAATTCTCAGATCTTCAGAATGCTTTAGATTACTCAGATTTGCAAAGTATTTCCTTTGATACCGCAAGTGGTTTCAAAACACTGATCAGAGGAACCCTCCGCTTTAGTAGTCACCAAATTAAATGTACGAACTTCAAGCTTTAGCTCCACCGAAAGAAACACTCCACTAGTCTGACCAGGAATGTACGGTAATTACAAAAGATGGAGTCATGTCGCATATGTTTAAGATACAAATTTGGCCGCAAAACGCGTATGTTCTACATGTAGATTTGGGGTTAGATTCGCTGCGCCCAGATCCAAAGTAGATGAGATCCTTTACTGTAAGAGCAGCAAGACTCTGGTGCTAAGTTGTTGTGTTGAATAAAATGGAAATTGTAACGACATTACATGTTAGGGAGATCAGTTGTTGATCCAAGCAGTTGTGAAAGAATTATTAAAATGAAGGAAAGATTGGTTTCTGTCTCATGGATTTTTACCTTTCTTTAATCTATATCCCACATTGGCTTATGTGCTTTAAATAAATATAGTCTGCCCTTATTCACACAGAGGTCAACCTTGACACATGGTAAGGTTTTTAATATTAGACAGAGTAGGTTCTATCCTGAACGGGTTCACCTTGTCACTGGTGCGAAAGTTTTCATACTATTTTTGATCAAAGACAGTGTTACTAAGAACCCTATTTTATTTAATTGCACTTGCTTTTTATTTATTTACAGCAGGGTTTATGTTCATTTTTGCTTCTTGTAGGTTTTTCTGATTTATGGCCATTGTTAAACATGCATTATTGTGCTACATGTATACCATTTTCAACCAAGCTCAAATTTTGTGTTTTTTTTCTTTAAATAAATATAACCGCAATATACATGCCTCAATGAAGCTGCACATACTACAAATTATGGAAGTCTGGTAGCATAAAACAACTGTTAAAAACCAAGCTCAGGCACTAGGTGCACTCCTGACACGGCTATAATGTTCTGTGCACCTTCCCACCACTTGTTTTCCATCTACCTCTTCTCTTCTCTGGCTCCTCTAAAGCCTAAGCTAGAAGAGGTAGGCAGAGATAGTTCAGGTCACATTTCCATGAACTTATTTTCTGTCTATTTCGCCATGCTGGGGAAGAACAGAATACCTTTGCTTGGTTTGAACAGTCATTTTGTGCTGACAGACACCCAGTACACACTTCGGGCCTGATCATCAAGCTTTGATGCCAAAATTCTGGTGTAAAATCTTTTAGAAGTCTCAAAAATTAGGCACAGCTTAGTTGCAATTTTGCCAACATTTTTGGCTAAAAATTTTGTATCTTTTGTCATCTTCACGCCAGATTCTCCCAGCTCTGACGAAATGTGCTATGCTGGGGTGTGACACCACAGCCCATCTAATTCATAACGAGCTGTGGTGCTCTCTGCATCACCCCAGTACCTGACAGAGGCGCACGCCACTCGCCAGAGGCGGGACCTCTTCATAAATCAGGAGCATCTTATTCCAGCATGTCCCCTCATAAAGACCGACGTGAACCACGCTGGTCTCTAATCTTTATCTGAATGTTTGGTGTAAATAGTATATCGATATAAAACATTCCACTTTTCCATAACATGCTATTGGCTCCAATTTAAGTACTTTTCCTTTTATTTAGTACATGTTGACAACCCCTTTAGGTTTATGCTCCACACTGACTTGCAGTATGAAGGCTCTAGCTCTCTTATGTGTATGGTCAAATGACCTCAGATCTAGGTCTTTTACCCCAGTGTTCACAATCAGGAATAGGATTTTGACAATTTCAGTAACATTATGCCAATTTTGGTGTCACTAAGGTGGAATGTTATTTGAAATAAAAAAAATCTCAAACGTGATGAGTGTTCATAGAAGCGACCTTCCCACGTGTCCTCAAATAGACAAGTGTCCATAGGAACGATTATTATTGATTAGTAAGAACTGTGTTTAGCGTATAGGACAATGGTGTGACCACCCAAGACCATGAACAGGAAAAAGTGAGCAAACAAGTTTGCCAGTAACACATGAGCTTAAGGGGGTTGTCTGGTCTTGTGATAAGTTGCCAGGAACAAGCTTTCAAGTCCAGTGCCTTGTTCATGAAGTCCTAAACTGGAGTGGTTCTTGGTGTAATGATAGGTGAAGAGAAGAACATTCTCAAACTATCTCCACGAGAGGTGGCGAGTTCTCCTTCAATGGAAGTCTTCAAACAGACATCTGTCTGAGATGGTTTAGTGCAGTGGTTCTCAACTCCAGTCTTCATGACCCACCAACAGATCATGTTTTCAGGATTTCCTTAGTATTGCACAGGTGATGGAATGATTACAATTATAATACTATTGAAATGCTGAAAATATGGTCTGTTGGTGGGTCTTGAGGACTGGAGTTGAGAATTACTGGTTTAGCGACTCCCGCATTGAGCAGGGGAAGGACAAGATGACCCTGGAGGTCCCCTCCAACTCTGAGTCTTTCCCCCAGCAAACAATGAAAATACATTTCTGCTCATCAAATTTTACATTTTTATTAAAAAATATTTATACTTACACATTAAAAAAAAAAAAAAAAAAAAAAAAGAATGGCTTTTCCATGTACTTCTCACAAACATACAGTTTATAAATAATCGTCTCCTTTACTTTTTATTGGAAGAGCTGAAGCCCTGAAGATGCCACCATTCAGTCATCACAGTCGTTCTCCTTTTGCGGATACACTGTATCCATAGATCAATACCAGAACAGAATCCGTAGGTTTTAATGTGATCAGACAACCTGTAAAACACATATGGAAAAAAAGAGTCAGATCATTACAGGCAAAAAGCACCGAAAGTCACAATTTTATGAAATATGGGGAAAAAGTTATTTTAATGTGGAAATACAGCAATGCCAGGATTTCACACAGTGACAACCACAGCTCGAGGCAATGGCCAATTTCCTTCCCCCACACAGCGCTAATATGGAAGAAAAAAAATTATGTATAAGTAAAACATCGATATCTGGGTTAAAACCAGTAGAATAAGCCAGTATCCGTGTAAGTACTGTGACCAAGTGCTACTGAGTGCATGGAGGATGTGGAAACATGAATAAGAGGGACCAGATTCTAGGGAAAGTTTAGAAAGGGAGAAGAGGGGAGAGTTAGATTAGTGAAGTGAGATGGTAGGCCTGTCTAAAGAGATGTGTTTTTAGAGTACACTTAAAATGTAGGGGGGCTCTGTATTAATCAGATTGTATGGGGTAGTGTATTCCAGAAAACTGGTGCAGCATGAGAGAACTCTTGGAGATGGAAGTATTGTTTATGGGAAAGGAACAAGGCTCGTTCTTTTCCCATTGATAGCGTTGACACAGCGTTTTCCAGGCTTTGAACAAGCAAAGCGTATATGTTATATGGTGGAGCTGGATTGGATTTATTTTATGTATTATTTATACTAGTGGGTTCCAAACTATGGCTCTCCAGCTATAACAATCAGCATTGCCCATCGGTGTCTGTGTGTTCTGAGAGTTGTAATTTTGCAAAAGCTTAAGATCACCAATATATGGGAACTTCAAGGACAAAGTAAAAAAAAAGTGGACAATTTTTTTTTACCTGGTTCATCATCGCCTTTTTAAACACAAAAACACAAACACCCCCACCCTTACAAATTGCCCACCACAGCTCCAAAGCTTTGCCAGGGTCTCCGCCTTGGGCTCCTTGCTTCCTCTACCAGCAAGTACAAAGCAGAGAGGAAGGAAGGAAACCACCAGGCCAGAAGGAGCGGGTTTTACCATTTAAAAAAAGAAAATTGAGCTGGACAGGCCGTTATTAGTACATCCTTCCATTTCCGATGAAGACGACCGTAGTATTATATTTTTTGTGTTTTTCAGTAAATACTACTCTGCACAAACTGGATCCATTTTTTGGGGGGCGTTAACTTAAAAGAAACTGCAGGGTTTTTTTTTTTAAACTCTGAAACATCCCTTCTACAGTTGAGCAGCCACAGAGTCTTCAATAATGGATCTTACTTCTATCTTTAGTTTAAAGGAAGTTCATGTGTTGTGAGATTTCTGCCGTTCTTAGCAGCAGCACTGAAATCTATGAGGTCTTTATAAAGACAGATGTACGTATGTATGTATGTATCTATTATTTCCCCATACTGGAGATGACAGAAAACAAAGAAAATGAGGAATTTAATGAGCGAATATAATGGCGGCCTCCATAGTAAGCGACTTCACGGGACAAAAGTGGAGGCTGGATGCGGTGTGTGTGGTGTGGAGCCGCAGTCCTGTGTAATCCTTTAGGATTAATCTCTTAGAACACCAACAAAAGAGCTGATGATTTGGCGTTTGTCAGGATTTCCTCCCAGGGGTCTGATGCACAGTATAAAGACAGGACGCGGCTTATAAGCCATGAAATGACCAGCGAAACAGAACATTTCTCTCTCCTTATCTATACTGAGCGGATTGTGACCTCTACTACTTCCCCTACGTACGTAGCCAAGATGCGCACCAGCCGGGGTTTACAGATATAAAGCTGAAGAGAAAGATTTCCTTTAACAGGAACCATAATAAGAAAAATGTCACAGTCCAAACTGCAGAGAAGCCTAAACACTTCACCCCTTCTCTCCAGTTTTAGCCTCGGTGTCCAAACCTAATTTTATTTTATTTTTTTCAATCTAATGTGTTCCAAAATTATTACAACAGAAAGTGACATTTCTAATTATCCCACTGATTCTTAACATGGTGTTACGAAAAAAAAAACCATTGTACTTTATTCTCGTGATAAAGATAGGACAATACGTTTAGCCTATTTATGAATAACATCTCAAAATATGCTGAGAATTCTGAAAAATTAGCGATTTACAAACTTTGAAATTTTGTGCATTTAAACCAGATTTCGCACATCCCGTCCGTCTGTCCACGAAATCCCGCGTCGCTCATTGGTCCGGCAGCGGCCAATCAGCGCCGGGGGATTTAGAAAAAAGATGGCAGCCGTTAGCAGCTCATCCGCAGGACGGAGCTCAGCGGCGATGCAGCCGGGAGATGACCGGCGCGAGGCGCTCATCTCCCGGCCAGCAACAGCAGAAGGAACCCGACCGCCGGACCCATCTGCGGGACGGAGATGCAGCCGGGAGATGAGCGGCGTGAGGCGCTCATCTCCCGGCCGGTAGCAGCGGAAGGACCGCCGGCGCCACTGACCTCCATGCGGAAGGGAGGACCGAGGACCAGCGCTGCGGGTCGGGATACTTCTGCTGCGAGCGCCCGCTATGTCCCGGGTTCTCGCAGCGGAAGTAGCCGCAGAGGCAGCGCCGCTCCCCGGTCCTCACCACGACGATTCGATGATTGGTCG
Organism: Phyllobates terribilis; assembly: GCF_046119375.1. Lineage (NCBI taxonomy): Eukaryota > Metazoa > Chordata > Amphibia > Anura > Dendrobatidae > Phyllobates > Phyllobates terribilis. Next base: position 868,676,119 of record NW_027362762.1, read on the forward strand.
CGGTCTTCGGACCCGACCAATCACTGATCTTAGCGCAAAACTTAAACACCGCTGTGCTGATTGGTCGCCGACGCTGCCCGCGACCAACCAATTTGGGCGCCACATTTAAATATCGGCCGCGACCAATCACCACAGCGGTGTTTAAATGTGGAGCCAAGATCGGTGATTGGTCGCGGCCCTAGCCGCATGGATGTCAGCGGCGCTGCCTGTGCGGATACTTCCGCTCCGAGAACCCGGGACATGAGCGGGCGCTCGCAGCAGAAGTATCCCGACCCGCAGCGCTGCTCCCCGGTCCTCCCTTCACACCCTAGCCGCTGATGTCCCCACAGTATCTGCATGGTGTTACAAAGGTCCGAACATTTGTGTTAAAAAATCGGTGATTGGTCGCAGGCGCTGCCCGCGACCAATCACCGATCTTGGCTCCACATTTAAACACCGCTGTACTGATTGGTCGCGGACGCTATTTAAATGTGCCGCCAAAATCGGTGATTGGTCGCGCACAGCGTCGGCGACCAATCAGCACAGCGGTGTTTGAATTTGCCGCTAAGATCGGTGATTGGTCGCGGCCAGCAACCAATCACCGATTTTTAACACAAATGTCCAGACCTTTGTAACACCCTGCGGATACTGTGGGGACATCAGCGGCTAGGGTGTGAAGGGAGGACCGGGGAGCGGCGCTGCGGGTCGGGATACTTCTGCTCCGAGCGCCCGCTCATGTGCCGGGTTCTCGCAGCGGAAGTAGCCGCACAGGCAGCGGCGCTCCCCGGTCCTCACTAATACGATTACGCTCCCCGCTCCTCACCAATACGATTCGCTGATTGGTCGGGTGTGGAGAGCGCGACCAATCAGTGATCTTGGCGCTAAAGTTAAACAACGCTCTGCTGATTGGTCGCGGCCGCTGCCCGCAACCAATCACCGATTTGGGCGCCACATTTAAATAGCGGCCGCAACCAATCACCGATCTTGCCGCCACATTTAAACACTGCTGTGCTGATTAGCGCAAAATTTAAACACCGCTCTGCTGATTGGTCGCGGCCGGTGGTTGCGACCAATCTGCGTTTTTTGTGCCAAATTTAAACAACTCTCTGCCGGCCGCGACCAATCAGCATTATTGGTGTCAAATTTAAACAACGCTCTCCAGTCCTCACTAACACGGTTCGCTGATCGATATTGCCGCCAAATTTAAACACCGCTTTGCTGATTGGTCGCGGTTGCCGAACGCGACCAATCAGCGATTTTGGCGCCAAATTTAAACACAGTTCTGCTGATTGCACCCGGTCGGCCACATACCTATTCTAGAATACCCGATGCGTTAGAATCAGGCCACCATCTAGTTTACCATATATTTTACTTTGTCACCATCTTTTTTTTAATGTCCTTTTAGTTTTTTTGAGGCTATTAAAATAGAAAAGCAATTCATCATAGTTTCAATGGAATTTCTAAAACTTTTTTTTTTTTTTTTTTTTTTAAAGAAACCTATTGAGTTTTGAAGGGACTTTTGGGGACCCCTCATAGCACCCCTGAAAGTAATCAGGAAGTTTGCTAACCCCACAAGAATTAAAACAAAGGGAAATTGAAAAAAAAAAAAATAGATGTGTTTTGGAGAAAAATACATCCGATAATTTGTTGCACAATTCCTCGAAACTTGGCAATATTACCGGATAGTTGCAGTGTTGGTGGAGTGGGATTGCAGGGCCCTCCGTTCCCTCCCTCCTCCAGGAAATCAGTGGCGGCGGCAGCAGAAGAGGTGAGATGCTGCGGGGCCAGTATCTGGCTGTCGGCGGTGAGCAGAGCGGCGTGCACAGCTTTCTGCTGGCCATCTTCCTGAAGCTGTGATCTACAGGAAGATGGCCACAGCCACAAGAAAGCAGCGCAGGTCGTGGCCACCGGAAAGTAGCAAACGCCGCTCTGCCATGCCACACGCCACTGACCGCCAGACAACGGCCCTGCAGCATCTGACCTCTTCTGCTGCAGCCGCCGGGAAGGAGGGAACGGAGGGCCCTGCGATCCTGCTCCACCACCACTGCAACTCCCCGCTGCTGGAGCACCGCCTTCTCACATTCACGGTCCACATTCCTCCACTTCCGCCAGCTTCCTGAGGGACTCAGCCTCCTGTGACCGACCCCCCCCCCCCCACCGGTAAGATAAAGTACCTATTCAGACTATAAGATATATATTTTTTTTTCCTATTTTCTATTTTCCACCGCAAAATTCCCTGAAAGGGATAACACAGCAGACCCCCCCCCCCACCACCACGTGACCCCATTTTTTGAAACTACCCTCTAAAGGAGTTCACCTAGGGGCACGATGAGCATTTTGATCTCACAAGCGTTTCACAAAATTTTATAACATATAACGCTTTAAAAAAAAAAAAAAAAAAAACACCTTACATTATCTTTACTAAAATGTTGTTCTAGCCCCTTTTTTCCACATTTTCATAAGGTGCAATATATGTGGTTGAACACCAACATTTGGGCACCTTGTGCCAGGCTTAAAGTCTTAAAGTTTGGTTGAGAATTACCCAACCTATACTCGGATGTATTATTTTTGCCACTTTGCTCTGTTTTTTTTGGCAAATTCAGCCGTGGATGCAAGGCAGAGGCTTCATCATGCTAACAGATTTTAACTGTTAATGGAGTTGTTACAACCATCTAAGATGAACACTCTTAATTTATTATTTTTTAATTTATGTGGATCTCTCCTCTACTATCAGTACTTACTCACCCCATGTGTGCTTTCTTAATTGTTTTTTTTTGCCTATGACTGATAAGAGAGACTATACAAGGGACTACATCCTAACCACTTACTCAGATCTTCTGTCCTCCGCCTGTGTGGTATGTCTGGGTACCACTTATTTGACTGCACAGAGTGTGCATATGAATCCACGAGAAATATACAGTCATGGCCGAAAGTGTTGGCACCCTTGAAATTGTTGCAGAAAATGAAGTCTTCCGCCCAGAAAAATACTGAATTACACATGTTTTGTTATACAACCGTTTATTTCCTTTGTGTGTCTTGGATCACAAAAAAACGGCAAATTGGACATAATTTCACACAAAACCCCAAAAATGGGACGAACAAAATTGTTGGCACCCTCAACTTAATATTTGATTGCACGCCCTTTGGAATAAGTAACTTCAATCAATTGCTTCCTATAACCATCAACAAGATTCTTACACCTCTCAACTGGAATTTTGAACCACTTTCGAAAACTGCTCCAGGTCTCTCATATGTGAAGGCGCCTTCTCCCAACAGCAATTTTAAGATCTCTCCACAGGTGATCAATGGGATTTAGGTCCGGACTCATTGCTGGCCACCTTAGAAGTCTCCAGCGCTTTGTTTCCATCCATCTCTGGGTGCTTCTTGAAGTCTGTTTGGGGTCATTGTCCTGCTGGAAGACCCATGACCTAGGATGCAAACCCAGCTTTCTGACAATGGCCACTACATAGACACCCAAAATCTTTTGGTAATCTTCAGATTTCATGATGCCTTGCACACAGTCAAGGCACCCAGTGCCAGAGGCAGCAAAACAACCTCAAAGCATCTTTGAACCTCCACCATATTTGACTGTAGGTATTAATGTTCTTTTCTTTATAGGCCTCATTCAGTTTTCGATGAACAGTAGAATGATGTACTTTACCAAAAAGCTCTATCTTGGTCTCATTTGTCTACAAAATGCTATCCTAGAATGATTTTGGCTTACTCGCGTACATTTTTAGCAAACCGCAGTCTAGCTTTTTTATGTCTCTGTGCCAGCAGTGGGGTCCTTCTGGGTCTCCTGCCATAGAGTTTCATTTCATTCAAATGCCTGCAGGACCGCTTGAATTTCTTTGGAACTTGATTGAGGCTGCTTATCCACCATCCGGACTATCCTGCGTTGCAACCTTTCATCAATTTTTCTCTGCTGTCCACATCCAGGGAGATTAGCAGCAGTGCCAAAGGTTGTAAACTTCTTGATTATATTGTGCACCGTGGACAAAGGAACATCAAGATCTCTGGAGATGGACTTGTAACTTGGGGATTGTTGATATCTTTCAACAATTTTGGTCCTCAAGTCCTCAGACAGTTCTCTATGCTTACTGTGGCACACACAGACAATGCAAAGATTGCGTCAACTTCTCCCCTTTTTATCTGGCTTCAGGTGTGATTTTTAGATTGCCCCCACCTGTTACTTGCCACAGGTGAATTGGAACAAGCATCACATGCTTGAAACAAAGTGGTTTACCCACAATTTTGTCCTGCCCATTTTGGGGGTTTTGTGTGAAAGTATATCCAATTTGTCTTTTTCCCCTGTTTTTTGTGTTGTTCCAATATACACAAAGGAAATAAACATGTGTATAACAAAACATGTGTAATTGCAATACATTTCTGGGAGAAATACTTAATCTTCTGGAACAATTTCAAGGGTGCCAACACTTTCGGCCATGACTGTAAACTATGTACATCACAGAATGAAACCAGAATCAATCCAATACAGTATAGGCTCATAGACAAGTATGGGTGCCACATTGTGACATTGGTTCTCTCAGAGCCTGTACAAGGCCAAAGCAGTCCTGTGCAAGAGTTTTAGAGGATGGGCTTTGAACGAATGGATATTTTGGTTCGTAAATGACAGTTTTCAGGTGAAATGCGGGTATGTCACATACCTGGTAAGGACTTCACTTCTGCACATTGGGGTTTTATTGGCTCCACTCTCTGCTCTTTGACCGTCTCCTGCCACGGCTTTTGGATCTAGATCGGCTTTTGGATCTAGATCGGCTTTTGGATCTAGATCGGCTTCTGCTCTTTCTGCTACGACTTTTTGACCTTGATGAACTTTTGCTTCTCCGGCTTCTGGACCTAGAAGAACTACGACTGCGACTTTTACGCCTGCGTTTCTTTTTGCTCTTGCTGCGTGATCTTTTACGGCTTCTAGACCGGCGAGAGCGATGCTTCTTCTTGCTTTTGTGGTGGCTCTTTCTCCTGCTAGAATCTCCGTTCCTCCTGGAGTCTGGGCTGCGGTACCTCCTAGACACCCCATAATCTTCATACCGACTGGACCGATCCCTCCACTCACTTGGGCTTCTCCAATCTTGTGACATGTTTATGTCCCTGCTGGCCTGCCAGAATTCATTATTTGGATTCTGGAAGACATGTAGGAAATTGCAATGTTTGCCGCGGGGACAATTTTGCCGTTCAAATAATCCTATGAAAAAAAAAAAAAAAAAAGTTTATTAATAAACTCCCTGGTATGACATGTGTGAAAATGGATCAAAATGTGTTATCTGTTCTGGCATCAAGCAGCGAAGCACTTGCTTGGGGATGTTCCCAAGAAGCACATGTGCAGAATGCGTTACAGAAACAGCACTGTAAGCAGGGCTGTGGAGTCGGTAAGCCAAACATCTGACTCCGACTCCTCAATTTCCATGACTCAGACTCCCTCATACACGGCTCATGTTTAAGGGATAAATTTACTGTAGCACAGATTCATCTCAGCTAAAAGTCTAGACCCTTAGATCAGGAATAGGACATTTCATAACTTTCCCAAATTCTTATGAAAAAATATTCCCCACAAACTGCATTGAACTACTGTACCCAATTTATTATATATTTTAGGAGTCTGAGTCGGTCTATTTTATACTGACTCCGACTCCACCAAAATGGACACCGACTCAGACTCCACAGCCCTGGCTGTAATATGTTTTAAGAAATCAATGTACATGGCTTCCAAAGTAGCTGAATGCTGCAGGTCACACTCCATACTGCCGGGTTACTGCTTCCCTGTGTAGCTGATTTCTGTGGACCACTATGCAGAGACCTGCTGCAGGGAGGAGGTAACAGCCTGTGTGCTGATACACTGTGAACACCATGTGGCGCTATACTATGTAAATAAATGCTTTAAAGGGAACCTGTCAGCAGGTCTTTGCTATGTAATCCGAGGACAGCATGTCAGATGCGACATTTATGAAGCTGTGTGCCATTTACTACAATGAAGGTTTTATCACCATGACATTATCATTTCAGGTCTGATGTGCAGGCTATTGCTAGTCTGACTCCGCCCCCTCCTGTGATAAGCAGCTCAGTGTCAATAGACAATGTACATAGAGAGCCTGGTGTGTGTGTGGGGGGGGGGGATTTCTCAGCTCTGCTACATGATACAGCCAAAACGCTGTCATAACCGCTGCACCCAATAAATTAAGTGATACATCGCTGGATTCCAGGTCTCTTTGCTTACATCATGCTGCTCTCAGAAAAAAGATTCACTGACAAAAATCACAAATTCTATCCCTGATATTAGGGACTCACTAAATAAGTGATAAATACATAAAACTTAACTTTTATTAAAAAAAAAAATTAAATAACCATAAACACCACTACATAAAGTGCACTAACGTAATTCATATCCTGGGCAAAACTCCAGGAAGTGACTAGTAAATAATAATATATTATTATTAATAATAATAATACAGCACCCGCGAGTGCACTTCTAACGTGACCCTATCCTGTGTGCTCTGTGGGCTGGCACTAATCATTTCCTCGAATTTTAGGTTCTTCTATTGGTTTATGAAGCCAGGCCCCCAGTGATGTCACTGGTGGTTAGACCACCCTGGTGTTGCTATTGGTCCAATCGGGTTGCGGTCTCAATCGTGTGTCATTGCAATGGGGGTGGCTTCTTTGTTAAATGACGGGTGGGGATGCGATGCCATCTACTATAATGTGCACGTGGGTTGCACCTTATTTGTACCGCAGTCATCCTTGACATATATTATAGTATAGGGTCACATGGAGCGCGGTATAATCCTGAGAGCAGGGATCAGCTATTTATGAGGTCACGGCACACGAGCCAATGTGGCAGAGGAATCATGGCAGGCTCTGGGATCTAAGGCTGGAGTGCGCCTGTGTCTGGTAAGGCTCGCCATTACCTGCTGAGCTATGCTACTGGATCACCCTGAGAGGGCTGTTATTATGCAGGGACACTTAGAGACCTGTGCAATAAATGGAGTATGCTCCAGGGTTACTGTCAATGCACTGATCCTGAAAGGATTTGTGCAATAAATGGATTAATACATTAGGAGCAGTAATGAATGCAGGCTCCGTTATAGGCTAGATAGAGGCACGAGACCTGCCATTATGGACGTCAATATAGATAGCGCAATTGATATGTATAATAGAGTGCCTTGGATTAATACTGACAAAAATGCATTTATCCTTTTAATGGGTCCCTGGTAGAACTGAGAAAGGTCACGTATGAGAATCTAATATATAAAAAGATTCATAGTGGATAATTCCACCATTGGATCGTTTTTAATACCTTGCAAACACTTCTCATATTTTACTGTAGATGTGATATGTAACAGAGGGACACAGATGAAAAATATATATATGTATTTTTTTGTTTTATTTCGCCATCAGTTTTTTTTTGTTGTGAATACCTGTAGTTTGTTAATATTTTTAAATATATACATTGTTTTATATAAAAAATGGAGTTAGCCTTATTTGCCTTTTAAATTTCTGGATCGGGAGAGGTGGATGCCTTTTTTTTAATCACTTAATTTTTTTTCTTTATTATAGCTACTTTTTACTGTCCATAGGGGACGTAAACCTGTAATCCTACTTTAGTATTGCAGTGTATACTGAAATCTACGATCTGTGGCTGATCTTCATAAGAGCACCAAGATGGTGGCGAAAGGTGGGGGGGGGGGGGGGGGGGGACTTTAGTGGTCCCCAGCTATCATGGTAATCCTGCTTTGCAGAAGGGGGGAGGGGGGATGGGAGGAGGTCGAAGGGACATTAATTGATCCCATTTTCCATGTTAGAACCACATAAATGCTGCTTACCACATATAGCCAATTTCCATTTGGTGACTGGTGAAAATTCACACTGAAGCTGACGGCCTGCGTACCAACGGCCATTAAACTGCGTGAGGGCCTGCAGGCACTCTTCTTCCCTTGAAAAGAAAAGAATGAGTAGTAATATATAAAGTACAAGTAAATCAGCCACTGAGCATTGCTATCAATTCTGCTCACAGTCATAATGGCCTCATCTCCAGTAGAAGAGCTATTCTGCAGAAATAACAAAAAAAAATAAAAAAAGTTCTACTAGTCCAGTTGGGTAACGGTTTACTATTAGTGACAATGCTACTCTACAGTAAAATTCTGCCGCCATCGCGGCTGCTTCTACATTCTTCGTATGAAATTTGAGCGACCGAAAGCAATAAAAATGTCAAATACACAAAATTAAATACGTACGTTTGATACTGGACGTAGACATTTCCTCTTAAGTGTGGTTCAAAATTACAGCTAACCTGGTGAAAAAGGAAAGAACAGTGTAAAAATGAACGTCACAATACACAGGGGCTGAACTGTGGGGCCAAATGTCTCCAAAACTGCTGCTGCGGAAAACCTCATCTTTGTGCCGCTTGTAAGATTGCGCTCCTTAGATTAGTACATCTTGTCCAAAATAACTAACCGTAAAAATTCAGTGCATGAATGTATCTGCTTTTTTGTAAGTGTATCTGTCCTCACACAATCCCTTTAATAAGGCATTATAATAACGCCTTTAATAAAGAGTTACATCTCCCTTTGGTGCACATACCAGTCTAATATGTCTGGGAATTGTCCAGATTCTCAAGTCCAGTAACTTGCCATACACCTTTAATGAGTGGGTGGTTTCTGTTCACTAGCATTCTGACAGAACTATAGGTGCTGCAACTCCCTTTTCCTCACTTCCCTACATGCATTGCCCCTGCCATTCTACCCTGAACTGAAAGCCCTCCTCTCGGTTATGTACTGTATGTATGCGGCAGGAGAGCAGAGCAGAGACCAGGACCGGCCTCCATGTAGTCTGTGACACTGCTACTAGAGACAACAGGCAGCGGACAGCGAGTGAGACAGAAGCAGAACATCTATTCTTCAGTGGTAAGACATCATTACTAACAAACTGATTGGTAGATTGTCCATTTATCGAATGACATCAAGTTGACTGACAGTACAGGAGCCATTTATGCTTTATTTTAATGGTTTCAGCAGTGCAGTTACCCTTTAAGAGTAACTAACAAATTAAATGTTTCAGAAGAGGCCTATGTTTTGTTTTGTTTTTTAATAGAGATTACACTATACCATTGAAATTTACATAAAAAATGGATAACCCCGTTTTTACTTCAATAATTTTATTAGGGCAAGTACAGTCCAGTTTAGGGTGAACGTGTCCAATTTTTTTTTTTTCATATGGGATCTCCATGCACTGGCACATGTGGCAGAATGACACGTCTACAGTTTTTTACATGCCGCAGTGCCACACTGCTCTGCCTTTTCTGTGCCAGTGTATCCAAGCTGTCAGTGTGCGACACCTGCATCACCTAATCCCTGGTACGGACCCACATCCCTGTATGATTTGGCAATGTGTAAAGCACCACTCCAGTGGGGTTTTTTTTTTTTTTATTGCACTGCTGGAGTGGTGCTCTAAATGCAAGTCTCCTGCCCTCTTTCATATACATCTGCAGCCACATTCATCCGTTTCCAGCGTCGCTCCTGTCAGTCTCCAGTGAAAAGCGACCTGCCGGCAGCTCCAGTGTTTCATGAGGTCACTTTTCAATCCAAGTCTATGAGAGCCTCGTTCAGGCCTCGTTCTTGCTCTCATAGACTTGCACTGAGCTCTTGTGATGTAGCGTCTGACTTCCAGACAGTCAGAAGACACGGGCACAAGATGGTGCCGCGGGACAAGAGCGGTGCTGAAAAACGGGGAAGACACTGGAGGGTGACTATATGACCGGTGGCAGGGGGCTTACATTTAACGCATCACTCCAGTTCTGGGAAGAAAAAAAAACCATGGAGTGGTGCTTTAAAGCAGTAGAAAAAAATGGCACCAGGAACACGGCAACACAAACCTTTCAGGAGACAATTTCTTCATTTCTGTGTATGCTTTCACACTGCGTTCTACCTCACATTCAGCGGTCAAGTCAGGGCTTATGTCCGAGCCCCGCGGAAAACTGGTCTCGGCCATATGCGCCGACGAGACCATTGACTATAGTGATGCAGAAGCAGTCACCGTGCGCTCTGTTGTGCATCATTTTCGGGCATATACATGAAGGCGGACACCTAGAAGCAATCTACTACATTTTGCGGGTGGTTTGGACACAAGCCCTGACTGGATCACTGAACGTGGTGAAGAACGCAGTGGAAAAAGGGGCCCGAAACAGCAAGTGACCCAACGGCCAAGGGACATCGCATAAACACTGACTGGTTTACGAGGAGGCGCAATCTACTTGGCTAATGCTGGCTTACAGAATATAGGAATCCAAATGACGTATCTTTATCTGCCGTCTATCTTATTGGGGGCCATGCACACTGCGGTACCGAGACACTCTGCTATACAGAATCTGCATGAAAAAAACTCCCATGAGATACTGTATGTTATTATGTGATCAGGTGGATCACCTCTAAGTGATAAGGCCTCTTTGGCTTTCGTTTCTTGGCTCCTAACATGAATACACTCTAAACCTTCTCATAAGAAAATGATTGCTCTGTTTCTACCTTGAATTGGATGACTTTGCCCACATTCTTAAACTCGGGTACGACATCAGCATAAAACTCTAAAAACTGCTGGTAGATTTCCTCGTCTCCATATTCCAGACTGGCGTCTGTGTCGTAATCGTCACGTCTGCACTGCTGCATCCCAAATGTGATGAACATCCCCCGAACAAGCAGAGTCTGGCTGGAAGAAGGGAAGCAGTGCTTGCGGGAACACCTGAGACACAGGAGAGATGAGAAGGATTGGATGGGACTCCTGCCGCACGATACTCATTTATCTACAGTTATTAGCGGTGGCGCCAATACAAAATTGTATCATCCTCTCATCACTAACAAACCCCCATGTCGTACTTACCTGTCTCCAAACCTACATGCTCCAGTTTTTAGATAGAACGAGCAGTTAGCACGATCCTTTTCTGTGCCGTAGCTTTCTGGCACCTCCGGATTGTGCCACACACTGCCATTTTCTAGCTGCAATAAAGCACAAAATCGTCAATGTGAAAACCAGACAGACATTCTTACACATATTCACTACTATTTGCAATGTATTCACATATTGAATTCTTGAGGTTTTGGAAGTGATAGAAGTGGAAGCCTGCCTGTCACACAAACGTGCTGGGTAGTGGTCTCTGCTCTCATCTCATTAGGAATAGATACAGGGCACGGATGACACCACATATTAGCCAGCTCCATCTGGTCATAAGTTAGAGATTTTGACACAAATAAAGTGGACAGATACTGACAAATATGTTGAAAATTGGTCTGCCATATTTGATTTTTTACGTTAGTTTTAGGGAGATGCAGCACGGTGGCTCAGTGGTTAGCACTGCAGTCTTGCAGCGCTGGGGTCAAATCCCACAAAGGACAACATCTGCAAGGAGTCTGTATGTTCTCCCCTAGTTTATAATCAGTAATGTCTGGCTATAGTAATGCTGAAACCGACTGCGGCAAAAAGGTCAGGACCTTCTGTCTAGTAATCAATGGTGGTGATGGGGAGACAATGGACGGTGTCTCAACAATGACAATTGTACAATAAGACAGACATGTCGGCTGATCTGTGCAGTAGCGATGGGGCAAATCATTGATTTGCAAGACCCGGTTCAGTGGCCGCATCAATAATCTGTAGCTGCCCTGTGAATGGCCTCCCAGCTCCTGACATCTCTTTGATTAGCCGGCATGGCGTGACTTCATTTTTGCGGCATGAAACATGTGATGTCGCCACCAGGTTGGTGAATAAAAAGGAAAAGTTGGGCATGATGGCAGGTAGGAGGGCGTCAATAGGACTCTGGTCCAGTGATCACAGTTTGCTGAAGTGGCCGCTGCATCGGGTCCTGCAACTAGATTAGCATCAGAATATTAGGTCTCTGGGGTTTTTATTTTTTTAAGTGTAAATGACAAGTGCAAGCCGTGCTTCATCACCACGTCCAAGCCTCACATATATTACTTGTCCGGTCTTACCTGACTCTCCGCTTCATTCCGCAATTTCTGCACGGCTTCCTAGAAATGGTGCAAACACAGGACTAGTAAAAACCTCCATGAAGCACAGCACCTGAATTTGGGGTTAAGAACCTCTAACATTAAAATTGACAAGATAAAAAGTCTGAAACAAAAGTACATTTTATTGTGTGTAAGGCAAAGTGCACGTTCCGTATTTCGTCAGTATTTGTAAGCCAAAACCAGGAGTGGGTAAAAAAAAATGCAGAAGTGGTGACGTGTTTCCATTATACTTTTCCACTCCTGATTTTGGCTTGCAAATACTGAATGTGTGCACGTGGCTTAAGCCATACTGAGACATATGATAAATCAGACGTGTGCACTCTTCCTTGTATAGCATACATTCATAGTAATTAGTGACGAGTACAAGTGCTTGTTACTCGAGTTTGCACAGAGTATCCCGGGTGCTCAAGTGACATGTTATAGTCCCTGCGGCCGCATGTTTCGCGGCTGTTAGACAACCACAAAACAAGCAGGAATTGTCTGACAAACACGGGCAAATCCCCACGTTTTGTCTAATGTGGCTGTGGGGACTCGAACATGTCACTCGAGCACCCGCCATACTCTGTGCGTACCCCAGCACCCTCGGCAAACTGGAGTAACAAGCTCAGGCCGCCTTCTCCACTTTGCTCCGCCCCCCTTATGCTCCGGGACTGGACAGGGAGAGTTGGGTTAAGGGGGAAGGATCGCTGTGGCCGGGGGCCCGTTCTCATCTCCCGCTACCTGTGTAAGTACATACAAAGGCCGTGCTCCCCGGGGAGACACCGTGTGTGAGGGGGTCTATATGTAGACAAGTTTGCTTAAAAAAAATTCTGGCTCCTAAATTTTTTGGCTGGCTCCTAGATTCTGAACAACTTTGTCGACCCCTGCTCTAGACGAGTGGTCTCGCTGACTTGTCACCCCGCCGCTCGTCTCCAGTGTGAGATAGACTTGCCATACGCCTTTGTGTGCTTCAGTGCTTTATATGTGGTGTTCACATTTCCCTCCTGCCGAGCTCCTTCTTCAGGTAAAAACAGAGTTCTTTCTTAAAGAGAAGCCAAAGTGAGTTTCTAAACTAGTTTGGAGGTTGAAATCCGCCGTCTAAACCGTGTAGTCTGTCATTGGTGAAGAAGCAGGAAAATACAGGAACATTACTGGATAGGCATTCAGGACGTCCGAAAATGTCTCAAGATGTGAAACAACGACTTCTGGCATCTCCATGTAAATCGTTGCACATGTTGTCCCAGGAGACAGGCGTGTCGTATTCCACATATCAACGAGCGGCCAAGAAAGGTCGTGTTCGCCCGTACAGAGTCCCTGTCATTCAGGAATTGAAAGAACTCGGTCAAGAGAAAATAATTCGTTATTGCCGGATTTTTTCTTTTGGGGCCATTTGAAAAGGTTGGGTGTACAGAAAGAAGCCACGAACATTACAGGCCTCCGAGAGAACATACAGCGAAAAATTCAGGCTATGACTCCAGACTTCCTACAGAATACATTCAACAATATGGAAAGGCTCGTGCTTGGATGTGAACGGTGGATACTGATGCTGATGCTTTAAAACATCAGTATCTCATGAACCAAGGTATCTACAGTCCAAATTTCAGTCTGATAGATCAGCTTTTAAAATTGACAGCAATTTCTCCCAGTAAAGTAGCAAATCACCCTGTATTATAATAATCTGTCATTGTTTATTCCAGCTGTGGCTGCATCTGCTGAAATAACCCTTTATAGGATTATCGATATCATAGATATCGGACAGATGCCGGTTCCACCTCTTGCACATGAGGATCTCCAGACCCCTGAATCACAGCCGCCGTTAATAAAGAGGTGTGAATATTCGAGAAAGTTTGTCATCTGTTTTCAGTAAAATCAAGAGTTACACATGTATGGCGGCTACAAGGCAGAGGTCGGGGGGAATAAATGAAGATCAAAGAGATAAAATCTGCACATATCAGGAATTACCGGCATATCCCGAATATGCCATAAATGTCTGAGATGGGCGTACCCCACACCGCATGAAGCGGGACTCTAATGAACGGAGATTGGATGCCAATTCTAGGTGGCAGCTCAGTGAGCAAAAACTAATATAATGTAATGATTATAACCAGCTGCATTGGTAACATCGGTCTAGAAGTAACAGTTAAATATTAATATAAGTATAAAATGCTAGTGGTAACCAAAAAGATACATCTCGATGTAGGGAGTCTGGAAGGGCTTAGCTGGCAGCTTTCAACATGGAAACAGAAGTTAAGGAAACAAGCAGTCAAAGCTAATAGGCTCATCACTGAACGGCGGGTTAGGATTAATAAGGTCAATGTGGTGCTCATATTAGTCGGGGTCCATCCTCTGGGGTCCTTACTGATCCTGAGAGTGAAGAGTCCCACAAAGCTGATTTAGTACTACCAAAGTGGGGCTCCGGACCACCTGGCTAAGCAGGGAACCGCAGGAGACCCCATTCACTTTAATAGGGTTAGTTCACTGCATGGCAGGTGACCAGGCGACCATTGTAATGAGAGAGACAGTGAAGGGGAGGCACTGCTAAATCAGCACTGTATGCGGTCCATCATTCTCAGGGTCAGGTTAGAAAGTGTTAATACCCTTATCCAATAAATAGATAAATCTTCTATATTGTACTTTGTGCTATTGGGAAAATTCAGCAAAATAAATTCCATACAGCAGTGCTCATTAGTTTACATACACAGTGAGGATATATGTATTTGTGAGAGGTTTACAATTTTTTTGTGATATATATGCTGCAGAGCCAGCTGTCAAATTGCACAGTGAGCTGTCAATCAATTTGCGGGGGGCGTGGTTACAGCTGCCGCTGTCAGTGCTGTGAGCGATGAGATTAGCGGCCCCGGACACCTCTGTGACTGAAAGCCGGCGGCTCCTGGGAGGAACACAGTTCATTTTCTCCCGATAGCTGCACTTACAGATGCCCGGGCAGCATTGTAACGCTATTAACTTGGAGAGTAATCCCCATATCTGCAGATTAAGGGCGTTTGGGAACATTACAGGCTCCCATTAATGTGAAGATAAACAAGAAATAAAATACCACATTTTCCATTTTTTAACCAGACCATTACCTCCACGTCCACCCCCCCCCCCACACCCTATTTCTGTCAAGGCATCCTTTTGGGCTTTTTCATACTAGTGGTATTAAAAGCGCAAATAAATTTTATCATTCATCATTCAGATATTCAAAGAATATTTTGCCATGATACATAGGGCCTAATCTGATCTTAAACTCTTATTGCTTTGTTTTTTTAAGATATCAAGGGGAAAATATAAAAGAAAAAAAAAGGAAATGAATGTCTGTTTTTTACTTTTTTTCCTTCACTTTGAGACCACAAAAGGAGTATTAAAATACATACTAAAATGGAGTTCCTCATTCTGTAGCAATTATCTTTATATATAATAACACTTGATGTATTTTTTCTTTTCGGCAGAGGCGAGGCCAGGAACAACTATGCATAATGGCAGCGGCTTTTTTTTTTTTTTTCCATACATTTCATACACTGTGCTCTCTATACGGTCATAAAATACCTTATGTGGAGAGAATTTAGGGGTTTCGACATTTAATTATTTTTTAAATATATTTTATTTCCCGTGTAACTGTGGCTGGCAAATTAATCAAAGTTATAGGGCAAATTCAGCCTCTTGCCTACATAGCAGATTTGATCTGGGTCTGCTAGGACCCGGCAATTCCATGATGGCTGGGTTCGGAGGAGGAAGCACTGTCAGCGCTTCCTAATCTGTGTACACAGCATGCCTTCAGCTTTGTGTATATAGTGATCAGAAAGGCAAGGAGGGTAATAAACCAGCTCTGCCTTTTCTGAGGGGAGTCTGGCCGTGTCTGACATCCAGCTCCTCAACTGTACAATCTTGGGCTGCTCCTTATTATGCGATGATGTTTTAGAACATCATGGCAAAGTAATATATCACAAAAAACTGCTAGCCGTCAGCAATGTAAACGGGTGCAATACATGATTGTAAGACCAAAAGGGTATGAAAACTTTCACAAATTTGCATTTAATTTTCCTTTTGTTGCTATGGATTATTTAATGCTTATGCTATTCAGTGATGTAGATAACGTTTAATGCCAATATTCTTTCCGATTACTACGGTAATATGTTCTTTAAAATAAAAAGATGTTCATCTTCTATATTGCGCCTGGGATACATAAACTACTGAGCACAGATGACTGTATAGAAGATATCCTATATACTGATACAACCTGCACATTGTCCCTATAAAGGACTTGTCACCTCTCCTGACATGTCCGTTAGTATATACACAGGTCTACACACCATCAAGCAACAATTCTGGCTTCTGTGTAGGGACATCCCCCGAAACAGTAACAAACAATTGTCAATTTAGTTGTAAATTGACAAGTGGAACGGCACAACTCACAGTTCTAAGAAAGGAGCTTCCAAAATTTTCATTTTATAGAGAATGTAATTATGTAATAAACCAGACATGTCAGGAGAGATTGAAATTATTGCAACCATGAGAAATACAGCACATTTACCAGGTTTTTCTCATCAAGTTGGCCCATTGAGACAAGCCGCTGTCAGAAGGAATCTGTTAGAAGATTGCCCATCTACTCTAACCCCTGACAATCACCCATTATTGTCCGAGGGTGGCTGGTGGGTGTCTCCCACCACATGGATTACTGCATGAACGAGTGACTACATAATGCAGTCCTATGAAGGGGCACCCAGGTGGGGGATCCCTGGCTGACAACATCTATATGTCTAAATAGCATATAACTAAAAAGACTAGAGCTGAAACAGGATATGAGCGCTCCTATCCTCCCAGAGCCGGAATCACCTCTCTTTCTCTCTTCTTCACTTGCTCGGGCTCTTCCTCCTTCTCCCTTATTTCCTGTTGTCTCCATTCCTCGATCAGCTTTCTCTGTGTAAAACGTAGAAATACAAAAGTCACTCACACGGTACAATAAGGTGGAAACAAAATATCAAGATCTTTAGTACAATATGGACATAGCATTTTAAATCGGATAGAAACAAGACAATATCATCTTAAATAAAATGTAGCACATCATTTTTCATTAAAGAGGTTTTCCACTTTTTTTTTTTTTTTCACTGATGACCTGCCCTTAGGATAGGTCATCAATATGTGATGGTTCAGACACCCGGCACCTCCGCCGATCAGCCATTTGTGGTGGCGGCAGTGATCGCAGCTACTCCATTTCGGAGCTGTTCTGGTCTTCAGGTAGTGGCAAGGTACTACACATATTTATTTGAATAGGAGGCGGATGTGCAGTACCCTCCGCAGAACTCCTCCGCAATCTAGCTGTTCCGGCCGGCAGAGGCTGAAAACGGCTGATCAGCGGGAGTGACGAGTGTCTGACCCTGACTAATCACACATTGATGACCAATCCTAAGGATAGGACATCAATGAAAAAGTAGTGGACAACCTCTAAAATTAAAAGCTACATTCCCATAGACATGGATAAACTCTTTAATTGAATTCAGATAGAGACACAATAATTTATTCTCATCTGTTTTTATTTCCTGTATACGATTATGGCGGTGGTCATTGACTGAGCTGCTGTTACTGCACTTAGAGATCTGCTTTCCAGGAGATTCAGGGACTAAACAAAACAATCGACGTTCACCGACTTCTATGGGAGAGTTTTGTCGTCATGCTCTGTGCAGAAGTCACTGTGCAGGGAGGAGGAGGCGGCGAGCTGTGAGCGCCATTGATTGTTAACGGAACGTTCCGAGTTCTCTAATTTAAGCTCCCCAAACTGAGGGCGCCCCCTTGTAGTTGGTGAGGCAGTAATTGTAGAATTGATGTTATGCAGCAATCTCTGGTTTAGTAACATTTTTTAACTCATTTTAATGTGGCTCAAAGTTCTAGACAAATGAAAGGTAAAACTGAGCATTGGCTTTCATTAACACAAATGGAGAGGCCCAAGTATCATCTTGGTTTGTCTGGTGGGTCCCCAGAAAAAAAAAAAAAAAGTTTATATCCCTCTTATATACTAAAATATTATACCTCCTCTTCTTCACGTCTTCGGGCCGCTTCCAGTTTTTCAAGTTTTAGCTGAAATTCTTCCTGAGCTTTCTGTTCTCGGACAAGCCATTCTTCATGTAGTCTCTGCCTGCAGATACAATGGAAAGATATTCCTCAATTCAGCAAATGTAAAACCAAAGACACCCAGCATAAGACATGCACAAATGCCCTTTAGTGAACTTTATAGTGTGAAATGGTCAAGATCATTTCTCGTTACAGGTCCAATGCCTAGAAGGTGGCATGATGCAGCTCTGCAGAGCAGCCGTGTGAAAGGTCATAGGAACATAAAGCTCCGCAAGTCAGGACTAAAGGCTGAGTACAGAGAAGGGCAGTGCAGAAACATGGCCGCTCTGTGTGACCCCATGCTGCCGCAATATGCCACTGTACCGCAGAGAATTAGATAACTAGTTATTTTCACTACCAGATCCATATAAAATTGGAGGCATACAAGGGTACAGTAAGACCCGTTGACAGATAACACGTTACACAGTGTTGCTTGTGAACCATTTAGAATTTCCCATACTTCTGAATAAATTTGACCTAAAACAACATGAGATACAACATCAGTAGATAAAGACAAATTAATCAAAAATATTATACTTTTTTTTATTGACAAGACTGATATAATATCCCTTGTCTTAGTGGCAAAGTATGTAAACCTTTAGAATTGGTAGATAATTTGAAGGCAAAATTAGAGTCTGTTTTTTTTAATTAATAGGATAACAATTACGTTTGAGGGGGCGACCGGTTTTATTAAAAAAAACACAGTGATCTATCCATCATGTGTATCATGGCACGTACAAAAGAGATTTCTAAAGATCTTAGAAAGTTGTTGATGCCCATCAGGCTGGGAAAAGGTTACACATCCATCCCTAAAGAGTTTTGACTCCACCATTCCACAGTCAGACTGTGCCCAAATGGTGGAAATTCAAGACCATTGTCCCCAGGAGTGGTCATCTAATAAAGATCACTGTAAGGCCAGGTGCAAACTGCCGTATTACCCGTCCAAGTGCGAACCGACAAAACATCCAAATCAGACTTGGACCAACATTATTCTATGGGGCCGTGCAAATGTATGATTTTTTTTTTCTTAGACTAGCTTGGCCCAAGGGGGGAAAAAAAAAAAGAAACGCAGCATTTCCAAGTCTGGTCTCCTGTTCAGATCACACTTTGCCATGCAAGTCAACGAGTGTGTGGAAACCATTGGATTAAACTCGGATTACATCTGATTTGTCCGATTTCCGTGCGCTGACACAATGGAGAAATTTTGTTCTCCATCATCTCCTCATCCGAGAGAATCGGATCACACTATGCTGACACTCTGATCGGAGTTTAATTAGTGTCATTTCCATAATCGGCCTGATTTTCTTTGATGAGAGAGTCTAGGGCCATGTGAACCTAGCCCAAGACCAAGTATAATAGTCCAGGAGGTCATCAGGAAACCAAACGGTAACATTTAAGAAACTAAAGGCCGGTCTCTCATTATCTAATGGTAATGCATGAACAACAATGGTGTGCATGGCAGGACTGAAAGGAGAAAGCCACTGCTCTCCAAAAAGAACATTGCTGTACATCTACAGTTTGCTAAAGATCACCTGGACAAGCCAGAAGGCTACTGTGACAATGTTTTGTGGACGGATAAGGCCAAAACAGAGCTTTCTGGTTCAGATGGGAACCGTTATATTTGGAGCAAGAAAAAAAAACGCTGATTAACAGCATAAAAACCTCATGCCACCTGTGAAACACGGTGGTGGGAGTATTGTGGTTTGGGCCCGTTTTGCTGCATATATGCCAGGACAGGTTGCCATCATTGATGGAACAATAAATTCTGAATCTTAAGCAATTTCTAAAGGAAAATGTCAGAACATCTATGCATGAGCTGAATCTCAAGAAAATGTGGGTCATGCAGCAAGACAACAAGCCAAAGCTCAAAAGCTGTTCTACAAAAGAATGTCTAAGGAAGAAGTAGGGTTACGTTTTGGATTGGCCAAGTCAAAGTCCTGCTCTTAAAGGAATCCGAGCAATACTGCACAATTGCAGCCAGGTACATCTCTCAAAGAAATGCTTTGGCGTTTCAGAAAAAAATATAGTTAGACGAACCAGAAAGGGACCATGGCCGGAAACTAGACTAGGCTGGCACTTCCCATGGCCAGCTTCTATCAGTGCCACTGCTGATGAGTGACGAGTCTACCATAGCGAGAGACTTGTCAATCATCTAGATCAGCGCTGGGAGAAGAGCCATATAGTCTAGCCCCGGTCATAACTTCTAACTATATTTTATCTTAAAAGTCCGGAGCAAAGTTACCCTCTATGCTATGGATAGGGAATAACCCTTTCAAGGGTCCTGAAGCCAAAAAATAAAAAAACAAACTAACAATTTTCCATTTGTTATTCACTGGTCACTTATGGTTAAGTTATATCATTTCTATGCTTTATCTGAAGAGGTTTCATGCAAAATAAAAATGCACATCACAGGTCAAACCACATCTGTACTGATACCTTTCAATCTCATGCTGTAAATCATCTTCGTCTTCATCCTCCGCACTGACAAGTTCCTGATTTCCGTCTACTAAATCAACAGATAAAATAGATTTATTAAACGATAGAAATGTGTAGATGTGTTGATTTTGCTATGCTTTACACTCCTATGTGCCTTTCATACATTATATTTGCTCAGAAATGCACTTGAACACAATGATGCGAGGATATTTCTTGTATATATTTGGCAATATCTAGGTTGTGTGGTTATTATGCATTCCCGGAGGTTGGCGTTGTCAGACTGGTGCTGCAGAGACCTCCTATAGCTTTAGGCTGTGTGCCCACGTAGCATTTTTCAAGCGTATATGCTGCGGAATTTCCGCAGCGTAAACGCTTGAAAAACGCATGTATATCCGCCCCCCATGGTCCCCAATGGGATTCCGCAAGTTCTATGCACATGTTGCGGATTTTTCCGCAGCGTTTATGCCGCGTTCAAAAATCCGCAGCATGTCATTTAATTTTGCGTTTCCGCAAGCGGAATTGCCTTTGTCCAATGCATAAAAAACGCAAGGCAATTCCGCATGTGGAAAACGCGTGATAAACGCGGGAAAAATGCGCGATAAACGCGTGCGGAATTCCGCATGCGTTTTTCCGGGAGAGGACTTGCATTTATGCAGCAGAAATTTTCTGCTTCATAAATGCAACGTGGGCACATAGCCTTAATGATGTTCATCTATATTCAGTAAAATCGTCTGAGGTGCTTGTTTTGTGGCCACATATGCTAGTAAGAATTCCTAAAATTCGCCTGCATGACAGTCTGAAACTAGCCTTAAAGGAAACCTGTTCATTACATTTTCCTTATATAATGCAGCCCCACTACAGTTTCACACTTTTTAGTGACTTCCCTACATCCAAACCATGGCTGCTTAAAAAAAGTCTTGAGCCCTCTCTGCGCATGGGAACACCACCATTGCCTCTGATTGATCAAATTGGATAATGTCAATTACGTCACGTGTTGATAATTACTATGCAGTGCTCTCAGGACAGAGGTAACAGCGCATGCAGCAGTCGTCCTGTCAACTATACGAGTGCGCGAGATTCTATTTAGATTTTGTGGATGACATAAGAGGTCGTCCACATCAGAGAAAGAGGGCGATGTGACCGGGCACAGAGCGAGACACCCATCAGATCACTTGGTGCTCATTATTATACTGTGTGGGTACATTTTAAAATGTTTTGCTTTTTTGAAGATACGGGGGCATCAGATTGGTGCTATAGAGAGGTTACAGGGAAGGGACTAAAAAGTGCGATAAGGTGGTGGGCAGGGCTGAGGAGTCAGAGTAAGTATAAAATGGACCAACTCCTAAAATATATAATAAATTGGTTCAGTAGTACAATGCAGGATGTACTGCAAATGTTTTCATAAGAATTTGGGAAAGTTATGAAATGTCCTATAAATGTCTGTTCTGTTCCTGATCTAAGGATCTCGGCTTCTAGTTGAGATGAATCTGTGCTGCACTTTATGTACATGCTGAGTAGTGAGGCCGGGCTGTGGAGTCAGAGTCGTTGAGTCAGTAAAATTGAGTCGTAGGAGGTTTGGCTTACCGACTCCACAGCCTGGGTTGTGGGGACAGATTACACAGGGAAACCAGATGAGAGGTTCCCTGTGATGCGAATCCGATGTCTTATTCTAGTGAAATGCTCATTTTTCTTAATATATAAATGATGTTAAGATCTATCCTGCCCATAGATCTTAACATCATTTACATATTAAGAAAAAAACGTGGATTTCTCCACATTTTTCTTATATGTAAATGAGCTGTTAAGATCTATGGGCTGGGCACAGATCTCCCTGAGAATCTGCCTCCAGAGATTATTTTACATGAAGGGGCATTACCAGTGTGATGTGTGACGGCCGCTCTCTGCTCTCCTGATCTCACTGCAGAGCTGTGCGTGATTATACCTGACACATCTGCAGGTTCCTCTCAGCTTCAAGCAGCCAGTGATGTAATACAGCAGAGCTGTGAGAGCTGCAGCAAATGTATTTTGAAAGAAGACAAAGTTCAGTTCTACTGTTCTGTGTTAGTTACTTGTCTCACACTGGTAACTCCACCTTTCATGTAAAATAACCTCTGGAGGCAGATTCTCATGCAGATCAGTGTCAGGCCCATAGATCTTAACAGCTCATTTATATATAAGAAAAACATGAATATCTATGGAATAAAACATCAGATTGCAGATATCGAGGTATCACTTTATTCAACTTCCCCTATGACCTACATGCCCATATAGAAGCATTAGTAGGGCTGATCCTACTAATAAATTTCCTTTAAAGGGTAGTCCAGGAATAAAACAAAAGTTATTCGGTAGTTGTTCAGAATACTTTCAAATATACTAATATTTTGTAAACTGACGATACCTGACAGTCATCATGGGGTCCTGGCACCTCCACTTCTGACAGCAGACAGTCTCCCTATCCCTCTGTGTCTGTGACGTGATGCATGGGGGGGGTCACTGACTCATTTCAATAGCTAAGCCAGACCTCTTTTCAGTCACAGCTAAGGTGTCCTGACCATGAGACGAGGTCTGGAATCAGGACAGTATTCTTAATGAAATTATATTAGTATTCTTGTTCATTTTCATTTGGGCAACAACCAAATCACTTTTTTTCCCCTGTGATAACCAAATTAAAACTTTCTACATGTATTATAAGTATATGGGCTTCATCCACTCACCTGTGTCTCTAAGTTTTGCTAGGTCTTGTCTCTTCTTTTTCCGTCGTTCCTTCTTTAACAGAGATCTGGCTTTCTTGTGACTGTAACAGATGCAATCACAGGATATTTGAGAGTAGATGTTTAAGGCTGAGTTCATATGTTGCAATTTTTTCTGCTGCAATTTTTAAAAAAAAAATGCAGCAGTTTTCTCATGATTTTGCAACGTCTGAAATGACAGCAAAACCAAACAAATGAGCCGGACTATAAGCTGGTATAAGTGGAAAGTGTTCACACCATGGCCATTGTACAGAAAAAAACAAAATGAGAATATACCCTATAGTAAGTAGGGTACTTCGTTAACGCTATTTTGAACAAAAAACATAGAAGCCACTCCACCGCGACAAGGTGTACCCATCCGTAACAACCTCAATGTGAATAAGGGCAGAGCAGGACTGGGTCCAAACTCATCCATGGGAAGCTATATAGATTAAATACTTCGCTCAGAAAGGGGTCCAAGCGGATAGGTGGGTGTCTCAGTCGGGACCACATCCTGCTCTGCCCTTATTCATATTGATGCCTAGTCTCAGTGGGATGGCTTTTATGCTTTTTTTATTAAAATAGTGTTAGCTAAGTACTCTGTGTTATTTATATGTACTACTACCATTTACTTGCTGTAGGGTATATGCTAATTTTGTTTTTTTTTTTTAGTATTTTTTTTTTTTTGTAAATATATGAAATGAGGAAAACCCATATTAAAAAGGCATACACGCTGGAGGGACAGTTACCAAGACAGCTATCTGAAATCCAGAATAAAACAAGAGCCGGATACTCTGACGATGCCTCAGTTATTGTCCCATCCAGCATCTTACCAAGACCAATGTCAGATTAGGAAGAAGGATATACCTGCACAACCTCTTTAAACATTGCATGCCGTCATTATTAACGAACAAGATCATGCGAGAACATCTGAAAAAAAAAAACCTGATCACTTAGGTTTAAGCCAGACATGTACAAAATTCTGTACATAGCAGGAGCCTATTTGATTTGGATTTGCCAGTAGTAAGAATATTCAAGAAGCATTTACCACCACTGGTTAGCTGGCCAATCCCATCATGGTGGGGTCCGGTCAATGGAACCGATAAAATAAAAAGCTTATACTCGCCTCACGTGCTGGCGCCGTTCCAGCGGTGTCGGCACTCACTCCCCGGGGCTCTTGTGCAGTTGTTGTGACATGTGAGACTGGCACCCAATCAGCGCTGGAGTCAGTGTCTCCGCCTTCATACGGACTGAACATAAAAAGGAAGTGATCAGCTGCAGCCCGGACTTCCTTTTCATGTTCAATCCGTATGTAGGTGGAGACAGTGACACCAGCGCTGATAGGGTGCCGGGCACCATGTGTCATTGCACCGCACCAGAGCTCCAGGACCGTGAGTGCAGACACTGCTGGAATGGCGCCAGCACTGTAGGGGAGTATAAGCTTTCTTATTTTATAGGGGCCAAACATAGTTCAAGAAGGGGTTGTCCTAGTAGTGGAAAACCAATTTAACAGGACACTCCACTACCGGAGAACACCATTTTATTCAGGACACCCTATAAAATAAAAACAGTTATATTTACAGCAATGTCGGTGCCACTTTTCATAGTGTGGTGTTGTCTGCAGCCGGCACATGACATAACGAGCGTCCGCTTGTCAGCTACAACCTCTACTATTCATCAGAGCAGATGTCCGAATACTGACAAGCAGCAACTCATAGGCTGCAGCTAGCACATGTCACTGCCGGGAGCAGCGGCGCAGCAGGAGGTGGGGAACCACTGTTTATATTTTATAAGGGTCCTGTATGGATTAAACTCATTGTCCAGTATGACATTTCCAGGAGGAATAACAGAGGAACAGCAATAATAAAGAACAATTATTTGCCAAAACAGATGCTTTAGATGGTGACAGCAGCTGGGATACTTCCAGGGCAAGCAGCTCTCCGGCCATAGAGACTCCTGGAAGCTACAGAGGACTCGCAGAAGCGCCTCTGCCATAGAGAGCAAGTCACGTGCCCCAATACCAGCTGCTCCCAGGCAGAAGGGCCACAAAGTCTATGGAGAAGGAGCTACACGATGAGAACATCCGTGATTCCCTCTAACCACCAGTACAAGATACAACCCTCCAGGACTAATGTAAATTCTTACTTTATTCGTTCTGCGGCGGAACCTTCTTCTACGGAGGCCGCCATCTTTGTTTCGGTCTCTAGCTCTAGTACGGAAGCCGAAATAGGACGCTCCATGGTTGCTCGTGCGCACGCGCAGGGAGCGCCCTCGTCATGTGTCAGGAAGTGACGAATCTAAAGTCAGATAGCCGATAGAATCGATGAGTGATGGGTTATCGGCATTATATCCTGGCTGCTTCTGCAGTGACAGATTGGCGTGTCACGTGATTGGTAATGATGGCAATAGAATCCATGTGTTTGTAAGAAGTAGGTAAAGTGCGAAGACTGCAGATTTATGGATTTCTCCATCCTATTTTGCTTATACAGATTTAGCAAAGGTTATTATGAAGCATAATACGCCATGTTGATAATTTGTTATAGAACATTAGTACTTTTTATTATTATTATTATTATTATTTATTATTATAGCGCCATTTATTCCATGGCGCTTTACATGTGAAAAAGGGGTATAATACAAGAACAATTACAATAATCTTGAACACAATGTGACAGCGACTGGTACAGGAGGAGCGAGGACCCTGCCCGCGAGGGCTCACAGTCTACAAGGGATGGGTGAGAATACAGTAGGTGGGGGAAGAGCTGGTCGTGCAGCGGTGTGGTGGAGCGATGGTTAATGCAGGTTGTGGGCTTGTCGGAAGAGGTGGGTCTTCAGGTTCCTTTTGAAGGTTTCCACGGTAGGCGAGAGTCTGATACGTTGGGGTAGAGAGTTCCAGAGTAGGGGGGATGCACGGGATAAATCTTGTATGCGATTGTGGGAGGAGGAGATAAGAGGGGAGTAGAGAAGGAGATCTTGTGAGGATCGGAGGTTGCGTGCGGGTATGTAACGGGAGACTAGGTCAGAGATATATGGAGGAGACAGGTTGTGAATGGCTTTGTATGTCATGGTTAGGGTTTTGAACTGGAGTCTCTGAGCATTGGGGAGCCAGTGAAGAGATTGACAGAGAGGAGAGGCCGGGGAATAGCAGAGGGACAGGTTGATTAGTCGAGCAGCAGAGTTTAGGATAGATTGGAGGGGTGCGAGAGTGTTAGAGGGGAGGCCACAGAGCAGGAGGTTGCAGTAGTCAAGGCGGGAGATGATGAGGGCGTGCACTAGTGTTTTTGCAGATTCATGGTTGAGGAATGTGCGGATCCGGGAGATATTTTTGAGTTGGAGTCGGCAGGAAGTGAAAAGGGCTTGGATATGTGGTTTGAAGGAGAGTTCAGAGTCCACGGTTACCCCAAGGCAGCGAGCTTGAGGGACTGGGGAGAGTGGGCAGCCATTGACGTTGATAGATAGGTCAGTTGGGGGGGTTGAATGAGATGGCGGAAAGATGATGAATTCTGTTTTGTCCATGTTAAGTTTTAGAAATCCGGCAGAGAAGAAGGATGAAATAGCAGACAAGCATTGTGGGATTTTGGTTAGTAAGGAGGTGATATTGGGTCCAGAGAGGTAGATCTGTGTGTCATCAGCATAGAGGTGATAATGAAAGCCGTGAGACTCTATGAGCTGTCCCAGGCCGAAGGTGTAGATGGAGAAGAGCAGCGGTCTTAGAACTGAACCTTGGGGGACACCGACAGATAGGGGGCGAGATGAGGAGGTGGTGTGTGAGTGGGAGACACTGAATGTCCGGTCTGTTAGATATGAGGAGATCCAGGATAGGGCCAAGTCTGTGATGCTGATAGATGAGAGAGTCTGTAGTAAGAAGGAATGGTCCACTGTGTCAAAGGCAGATGACAGGTCTAGGAGGAGGAGGACAGAGTAGTGTCGCTTAGATTTGGCGGTTAGTAGGTCGTTGGTGACTTTAGTCAGTGCAGTTTCAGTAGAATGGTGCGGTCGGAAGCCAGATTGTAGGCGGTCAAAGAGGGAGCAGGAGGAGAGGTGGGAGGACAGTTCAGAATGGACATGTTGTTCCAGTAGTTTTGAGGCATAGGGGAGAAGTGATATGGGGCGATAGCTAGACACAGAGGATGGGTCAAGGGAGGGCTTTTTGAGGATGGGTGTAATTGAAGCATGAGGGGAAGACACCAGTTGTTAGTGACAGGTTGGAGAGGTGGGCTAGGGCTGGGATGAAGATAGTGGTAAGGTTTGGGATGAGGTGGGACAGGATTGGGTCAAGTTTACAGGTGGTGAGGTGTGATTTGGAGAGTAAGGAGGAAAGTTGATCTTCAGAAATGGTGGAGAAGGTGGTTTTGGAGGAAGAGGGTTGAGTAGGTGTGGGGAGGGGCTGTGGGGGCTTTAGGCAAAAGCTTTGTCTGATGGTGTCAATCTTCTGCTTGAAGAATGAGGCAAAGTCTTCGGCTGAAATAAGAGGAGAGGGAGGAGGCACTGGGGGACGGAGGAGAGAATTGAAGGTGTTGAATAGTTGTTTGGGGTTGTGAGACAGGGAGGATATGAGAGATGTGAAGTATGTTTGTTTTGCTGCAGTGAGTGTGGACTTGAAGGTAGTGAGGGACTGTTTGAATGCGATGAAGTGCTCATGGGAGTGGGACCTTTTCCATCTACGCTCAGCAACCCTGGAGGCCCGTCGCAGTTCTTTAGTTAGGCTGGGGTGCCAGGGTTGTTTGTTGATTGTGCGAGCCTTGGAATGTGTGAGGGGGGCGACCGAATCGAGAGCTGCAGCAGTTGTGGTGTTGTATAAAGTGGCAGCAACATCTGCATCATGTAAGGAACTAATGTCTGTAAGAGGGAGGAAGGATTCAGAGAGTGAGTGTAGGTCAAGGTGTTTGAGATTTCTGCAAGGGTATGCAAGTTTGTGGAGTGGGGATTGTTGCCCCGGGGAGGAGAGAGAAGAGAATGTGAGTAGGTTGTGGTCAGAAAGAGGGAGAGGTGAGTTAGAGAGGTTAGATAGGGAACAGAGGCGGGTGAAGATGAGGTCCAGTGTGTGGCCGTCTTTGTGGGTGGGTGTGGAAGACCACTGAGTAAGACCAAAGGAGGAAGTGAGGGATAGAAGCTTAGAGGCAGCTGAGAGGGAAGTGTCAATGGGGATGTTAAAGTCGCCCATGAGGATAGTGGGGATGTCAACGGAGAGGAAATGAAGTAGCCAAGTGGTGAAGTGGTCAAAGAAAGTGGTGGTTGATCCTGGGGGGGGCAGTAGATGACAGCCAGTTGGAGGTTGGATGGGGAGTAGATGCGCACGTAGTGCACTTCAAAGGAGGGGAGAGTAATTGAGGGCGGCAGTGGGATATGGGTGAAGGAGCAGTTTTCTGAGAGGAGGAAACCTATTCCTCCACTGTGCTTGCCGGTGGGGCGGGGGGTATGGGAGAGGTGGAATCCGCCATACGAAAGTGCAGCAGGAGAGGCTGTGTCGGAGGGGGTGAGCCAGGTTTCAGTGATGCCGAGGAAGGAAAGCTTGTTAGTGATGAAGAGATCGTGAATGTAGGAAAGTTTGTTGCAGACGGAGCGAGCGTTCCATAGAGCTCCTATTAGTGGGACTGGGGAAGCGGGGGCTGGGCGGATGGGTATAAGGTTAGAAGGGTTACGAGAGTTTGGGATAGATCGTGGGTAGGAGGTGGAAGTGAGTGTAGGGATGTGGTGAGGAGGATCGGGATGTGGAGAGATGTTGCCGGCAGTAAGGAGGAGCAGAGAAAGCGTTAGTAGGTGGGAGCAGGAGAGGGCATGAGGTGGCTGTCTGTGTTTGGAGGCAAAGGATAGTATGTTGAGGAATAGCTCTGAGGAGGAGGTGAGATGGGTGGGGAGAATGGAGGGAGAGATGAAGAGTTCATTGCTAGGTGTAGGGATTAGGGGTGGTTGTAAGAAGTGAAGGATTAAGGGGGTGAGAGTGAAAACAAAGATAAACATTGTTTACTGTGACAAAGTATCTAGTTACTTTCAGTTCACTTCAGGTTCAATTCAGGATTAATTCAAATTTCAGACACTTCAGCTAATGGACACTTAAGGTGATGGACACAGACATAAAGGGGTTGTCCACTTTCATAAAAGTTTATTGAGCTGTTTGAAAAAATAAATAAATGAGGTTTACTTGCCCTCCTCGGCAGGGCCGGCGTCCGCACCCGGGCAAATGCCGGGGCCCTGAGCAGGCAGGGGGCCCCAGTCGCCGTTGGGCACCCTGTCGCGCTATGGGACTCGTAAGCGGAGGAGAGCGGTGTCACCAGCTTGCTCCGGGACCAGGCAGCCGGCGGCACAATACTTACCTCTCCCCTTGCCTCCGCAGCAGGGCCGGTGTCCTCCGCGGCTGCTGTACTGTGACGTTTCGGGTCAGAGGGTGCGGTGATATCTTTCCACCGCGCTCTCTCCTGAGCCAGCACAGAGCGGGAAGATGCCGGCGACGCTGGAGATCAGAGCAGCGGTAGCAGGTGAGAAGTGACGTGAGTATTTGATTTTTTTTTTTGCGGCATGGGGCATTATAAGGGGGGGGGGGTGATATCCTGCATGGGGCATTAAAACGGGGGAAGTGACATCCTGCATGGGGCATTAAAAGGGGGGGGGGAGTGACATCCTGCATGGGGCATTATAAGGGAAGGGGGTATGACATCCTGCATGGGGCATTAAAAGGGGGAGGAGTGACATCCTGCATGGGGCATTATAAGGGAGGGGGGTGTGACATCCTGCATGGGGCATTAAAAGGGGGGGGAGTGACATCCTGCATGGGGCATTCATTATATGGGGAGGGGGAGTGACATCCTGCATGGGGCATTATATGGGGGGGAGTGACATCCTGCATGGGGCATTGTAAGGGGGGGAGTGACATCCTGCATGGGGCATTAAAAGGGAGGGGAGGGTGTGACATCCTGCATGGGGCATTATAAGGGGGGGTGACATCCTGCATGGGGCATTATAAGGGGGGGTGACATCCTGCATGGGGCATTATAAGGGAGGTGACATCCTGCATGGGGCATTATAAGGGGGGGTGACATCCAGCATGGGGCATTATATTGGGGGAACAGCCTGCATGGGGCATTATAAGGGGGGAACAGCCTGCATTGAGCATTATGTGGGGGCACAACCTGCATGGAGAGTTATATGGGGTCCAGTATCCTGTATGGAGCATTATATGGGGGTCAGTATCCTGTATGGAGCGTTATATGGGGCCAGTATCCTGTAGGGAGCATTTTATGGGGGCCAGTATTCTGTATGGAGAGATTCGCCGGTTTCTGAGCTATTGTGGAATTTATAATACACTGTGTTCCAAATTATTATGCAAATAATATTTTCTCAGATTTTCCCAAATTACCTATATGAATTGTAGTCATTGTAGTTTTCCAGTCAAATAACTATTAGAGTACAATTGAAAGGTTTTTGTACAAACTGCCTATGATAACAGTATATTTTTAAAAAAATAAAAAACTCAAACTGCACTCAAAATGCATGTTCCAAATTATTATGCACAGCAGAGTTTTCAACCTTTTCATTTTAATAAAGAACAAAAAAATTGTCATTTTTGAAATTATAAGCATTAGCAGGTTATTACAAACTGAAATCAAACAGTTTTCAACTCAAAACTTTATTCTAGGTGATATTACATTTGCACATAGGACCACTTGTTCGAAAGGAGCTTCTGAACTCTCTCGTCCATTGAATTTGTCAGGTTTTGGATGGTTTCTGCTTTAATTGTTTTGCATGAGGACAGAATACCCTCCCAGAGCTGTTGCTTAGATGTGAACTGCCTCCCGCCATCATAGACACTCCTTTTGATGATGCTCCAGAGCAGTGATTTTCAACCAGTGTTCCACGGCACACTAGTGTGCCGCGACACATGGTCGGGTGTGCCGCGGGGAAAGTTCCCCAAACTATGGTGCTCCCTGTGTTTTGTTTCCCGGCAATGCGCTCGATGCGCAGTCACGCCTTCTTACAATGTAGGAGACGTGTACAATAACACATGCGCAAGCTTTGAACCTCGCGCGACTTAATGACGTCACCGAGGCCGGCGCGTCATCCTGAGAGCGGAGAGACTCTCGCATTTGCCCGCCGCCAAGGTAATGCCCGCCAATAATGCTGACTATATGAGCTTTTGCCTGAGTATATGAACTGTTGGCAGAATACTCAGCATATGAGCTGGTACTTTTAGTACTCCAGCAGTATACTGCATATAACAATGAGAAATGTAAAATGAGAAATACTATAGTCATGAGGCTGGAGTACTACAAGTACCAGCTCATATGCTGAGTATATGAGCTGGCACTTGTACTCTGGCCTCATGGCCATAGTACTTCTCATTGTACCCCTTTATATTGCAGTATATGAGCCACATAATAATCATCACCATATACTGTGGCGCTGTACGGTGCACATCACCACAGTATATGATGCTGATAATCATGTGCTCATATACGTGGGACTGTATTTATGAGGTTACATGGGATTGAATATATGAGGGGGTTATCCTTTTTTATTTCACTTTTTTAAAATAAATAATTTATTGAAAGGACCTCTGCCAGGCATATTTCACTCTTGAGGGCTAAAAAAGTAGCTCTTGTGGTGGTAAGAAGCTGATTTAAAACCCCCAAAAGTGAACTCCGTGAGAGTTGTATGTATGGAATAATAAATTATATTAGTACCGTTCTTCAGCAGTCATGTCCTGCTTGAATTGACTCTAGTGGCGTAGCACTTGGCAGCCGGCTCTATTCTACTTATAGAGAAAGCTGAGTGCTACGTCACTAGTGTCAATTCAAGCATGAAATGCAGACCGTAGTAATATAAGTTATTATCACACACATACAGCTCTCGCGAAGTTCACTCTTGGGGGGTTTAAATCAGCTTCTTGTCACCACGAGAGCTGCTTTTTAAGCCCTCAGGAATGAAATATGCCTAGCAGAGGTCCTTTAAGTGTGGCAGATAATGTAATACTCTTCTATTTTAGTGTGTGGCTGCGCACACTATCTCAGCAGTGATGGAGAAGTATTTGAGAATGGAAAAGGTAAATGCCGAACAGGACCCTGGACACAATTCTAACCCAAATGAAGGCCCTAGTATGAGAGTTCGACAAAAGAAAAAAGACAAGACGGTGAGCTCAAGGCAATACAGTGAAAGCTATCTTTCATTTGGATTTACTTCCACTGGGGATGCGACAGCACCAACACCACTGTGCTTGGTGTGTGGTGAGAAGCTTTCCAATAGCGCTATGGTGCCAAACAAACTTAAACGCCATCTCCAAACGAAACCCTTCCGTTCAAAATAAACCGATGGAGTATTTTGTACGCTTACGTACAAACAATGAGAAAGGGGCAACTTTTTTGAGAAAAAGCACAAAGGTAAATGAGAGAGCCCTCAAAGCTAGCTACCTTGTTGCTGAACTCATAGCTAAATCAAAAAAGTCCCACACTGTGGCAGAAACATTAATACTACCAGCTTGTAAAGCCCCCGTCTCACATAGCGATATCGCTAGAGAGATCGCTGCTGAGTCACGGTTTTGGTGACTCACCAGCGACCTCACCAGCGATGTCGCTATGTGTGACACTTTGCAACGATCAGGCCCCTGCTGTGAGGTCGCTGATCGCTGCAAAGTGTCCTGGACCATTTTTTGGTCGTTGGCCTCCCTCTGGCCAGCACACATCGCTGTGTGTGACCAGCGGGACCAACGATCTGGCTGGTAACTATGGTAAACATCGGGTTACTAGGGGCACGCGCGCACTTAGTAACCCGCTGTTTACCATGGATACCACTCTGCTACGGTGCGCGGAGGCTCCCGCGCACCGTAGCAGAGTGGTATCCATGGTAAACAGCGGGTTACTAGGGGCACACGCGCACTTAGTAACCCGATGTTTACCATAGTTACCAGCCTGCTCCTGCTTAAGCAGCAGGCTGGTTACGGGAGCAGGACATCGTGGAACGATTCTTTCCACGATATCGCTGCTCCCCTGATCGCTGGTGAGCCTGCCTGTTTGACAGCTCACCAGCGATGTATTAGCGATGCAGCAACGATCCCTGACAGGTCGTATCGTTGTCGGGATCGCTGCTGCATCGCTTAGTGTGACAGGGCCTTTAAGCTATTGTAAATGAGATGCTTGGCCCTGAAGCAGCTAAAGAGATAGCTAAAGTGCCTCTCTCTGATAACACAATTGCCAGACGGATTGATGACTTGTCTGCGGACATTGAAACAGTTGTTTTGGAAAAGGTGCGCATCAGTAAGAAATTTGCCTTGCAACTTGATGAGTCGACGGATATCAGTGGACATTGTCAGTTGTTGGCCAATGTGCGTTTTGTGGATGGTGAAGCCATTAGAGAAAACTTCCTATTTTGAAAGGCACTGACAGAAAAATCAACAGGAGAGGCAATATTCCAAGTCACATCGGAATATCTTGATAAAAGTGGACTTACATGGGAAAACTGCACAGGTGTCTGCACTGATGGAGCCGCAGCCATGGTCGGGCGCATCAAAGGCTTTGTAAGTAGGGTTAAAGAAAGAAACCCAGATGTTCTTGCTACCCACTGTTTCTTGCACCGTGAGGCCCTCGTTGCAAAGACCTTACCAGCAGATCTAGCTCCTGTGTTGGATGATGTTGTGCGCATAGTGAACTTTGTGAAGACGCGACCTTTGAGATGTCGCTTATTTGGGTCTTTGTGTACAGAAATGGGAGCGGAACATAAAATCTTATTGCTCCACACGGAGGTCAGGTGGCTGTCACGTGGCAAAGTGCTGGCCCGTGTGTATGAGTTGCGAGAGAAACTTAAAATATTTCTTACAAACGAGAGGTCCGATTATTCAAAGCTGCTTGCAAGTGATGAGTGGTGTGCAAAGCTGGCATACCTGGCTGATATATTTCAATATCTGAATGAACTAAACACACGGATGCAAGGTCGAAATGAAAACCTGCTTACAAGCACTGATAAAATGAACGGATTCCGTTTAAAGGTGCAGCTCTGGCAACAACATGTGCAGGGTGGCAACCTTCAGATGTTCCCACTCACCGAGAAACTGCATGATGACAATACTGCTGCAATGTGCGAAGCGATTGGCAGACATTTGAAAACTCTTGAGGAGAAGTTATCGTTCTATTTCTCTTCAGCCTTCACAGAATGCCTTGACTGGGTTAGGGACCCATACAGCTCATTATCCGTTGCTGGAAAGGACATGACTTTAAAGGAGCAAGAGGAACTCGTTGAACTGAAGCAAGTGTTATGATCTGCTACAGAGACTAAGGAAAGACAGGAGATCTGTCCCTACAATAGAACTAAACTAGATCCCTACGATGTAACGGGGAACCTGATCCTGCGATCAGACCCGCTAAAGTCCTCGGCTAGTCTGTACGAAGACCTATAGATGTGAGGGAGGTATCCCTACAAGAACTAGGGACTGGGATAAGTTGGACACCTCCTAGCAGAAATAGTAGCAGTCAAAGACAAACACACAACAAAAAGCATAGAGGTCAGAAGACCAAGCAAAACTAACAGAGAACGGCAATAGAGCACCAAGCTAGCTCAAGAGTAGTAAATACAATGAAGTCCAGCAAGGCAAGGAGGGCGGAGCCGGATTAAATAGGCAAAAATGGTCATGTGACCAGCAAACTCAAAAAAACCTAACAGGAGAGTTCTAACAGTACCCCCTCTTCTAAGAGGATCCTCCGGATCCCATAGGCCCAGGCTTACCAGGAAACCTCCTGTGAAACGCTCTGACAAGTCTGGAAGCAGAAACATCATCCGCCCTCACCCATGAGTTATCCTCAGGTCCGAAACCCTTCCAAGCGACGAGATACTGCAAACTCCCTCTATACCGTCTAGAATTTAGGATGCGGGAAATTTCATATTCCCCGTCCTCCACCACCGGAGGAACAGTGGCAGAGGCGTCACCATCCGACACATCAGCTTTTTTCAATAGAGAAACATGAAACACCGGGTTAATCTTCCCGGACGTAGGAACCTCCAACCTAACAGCAGATTGGTTAACTATCTGAAGCACCTTAAAGGGCCCTACGAACTTGGGACCCAATTTTTTAGAAGGAATCCTCAATCGCAGATTCTTAGAGGACAACCAAACCATGTCACCAACAGCAAACAAAACCTCTTGCCGTTTCCTATCAAAGTACCTCTTAGATTTTTTGTTAGCCTCCTGAAGATTACCACGCACATCCGTCCAAACTCTCTCCAAATCACCGGAAAAACTCTCCTCCTCAGGCACAGCCGAAACTAATTTGGAGAATGACTCAAAAGACGGATGTCTCCCAGAACAACAGAAAAAAGGCGAACACCCAGCAGAAGAGGATGTATGGTTGTTAAGAGCAAATTCAGCAAGTGGCAGAAACTCAGAACACCCCTCTTGATTGTCTGCCACAAAACAACGCAAGAACTGCTCAACATCCTGGTTCTTCCTTTCTGTCTGGCCATTAGACTCAGGATGATATCCGGATGAAAACGACAAATGAACTCCCAACCTGTCACAAAAGGCACGCCAAAAACGAGCCACGAACTGAGGTCCCCTATCAGAAACAATGTCAGTAGGAACACCATGTAGTCTGACAATTTCCTTGACAAAGGCCTTAGCGAGTGTCCACAAGGCCGCAAGTAACACATCTTGCTAAAATGGTCCACGACCACCCAGATGACCGTGAAACCTTCAGAGTGGGGAAGGTCAGTAATAAAGTCCATAGCCAGATGTGTCCAAGGTGCACTAGGAACCTCCAGAGGGTAAAGCAACCCCGAAGCAGGAGCATGCGAAGACTTGGATCTTGCACACACAGTACATTGGCGCACCCACTTAATGACTTCCTTCTGCCATCCAGGCCACCAAAAACTGCGACCCACAAGGCTCTTGGTCTCAGAAATTCCTGGATGACCTGCCAACCGAGACTCATGACACTCAACAAACAAATCTCTCCTAAAGGTCCTAGGCACAAACAACCTCCCATGGGGAGTGTTAGATGGGGCATTCTCCTGAGCTTTAAGAATCTCATCCTCCAAAACGGAGTCCAAAGCAGCAATCACAACACCTTCTTGTAAAATGGTCTCCTCTTCCTCCTCAACACCGACCATGGGAGAAAAGCTGCGAGACAAAGCATCCGCTTTAACATTCTTGGTACCCGGGATGTAAGTAACGGAAAAATTAAACCGCGAGAAAAAAAGTGCCCACCTAGCCTGACGGGCATTCAAGCGCTTGGCAGCATCAAGATAGATCAGATTTTTATGATCAGTGAAAACCTGAATGGGAAATTCAGCACCTTCCAAGAGGTGACGCCAGTGTTCAAATGCGAGTTTAATCACCAGCAATTCCCGATTACCAATATCGTAATTAAGTTCAGTCTCAGAAAATTTCTTTGAAAAAAAGGCACAGGGATGTACTCCATCCTTGTTTTCCTGAGACAACACCACACCGACCCCCACCGAAGAAGCATCAACCTCAACCAAAAACGGCTTAGTCACATCAGGCTGCATAAGGATGGGAGCAGAGGTGAACCTCTCCTTTAGAAACACAAAAGCTTCAATGGCCTCAGAAGTCCACTGAACCGCATTAGCACCTTTCCTGGTGAGATCGGTCAGCGGTTTGACAATAATAGAAAATTTTTTTATGAATTTTCTGTAATAATTGGCGAAACCCAAAAACCTCTGTATCGATTTCAAACCAATAGGCCTAGGCCATTCCTGCACAGCTTGAACTTTAACCGGGTCCATCTCAAAACCTTCACTGGAGATAATGTAGCCCAAAAAACTAATTCTCTGTACAGCGAACTCACATTTCTCCAGCTTAGCAAAAAGCGAATTGTCCATTAATAACTGTAATACCTCACGTACGCTCCGCCAATGAGACTCCAGATCAGGCGAATAAATCAGAATGTCATCCAAATACACAACCACATTTTTGCCGATTAAAGGTCTAAGGATGTCATTAATAAGATTCTGAAAAAATGCTGGAGCATTGGTAAGACCAAAAGGCATCACCAGATTCTCAAAATGACCCACAGGAGTGTTAAAAGCAGTCTTCCATTCATCACCCTCCTTCATGCGCAACAAATTGTATGCCCCCCGGAGATCAATTTTAGAGAACCACTTGGCCCCCACTAACTGGTTAAATAAATCAGGAATCAATGGCAGTGGGTAAGGATTGCGTACAGTAATTTTATTAATCTCACGAAAGTCCAGACAAGGACGTAAACCGCCATCTTTCTTTTTTACAAAAAAAAATCCAACAGCCACAGGAGACTTGGAAGGCCTAATGTGACCGGCGGCCAAGCTTGTCTGTATGTATTCCTCCAAAGCCTTTCTCTCAGGAATAGTCAGATTAAATAAACGACTTTTAGGAAGAGTCGCTCCAGGGACAAATTCAATGGTACAATCATAGTCTCTATGGGGAGGCAAAATTTGCGACTCCTCCTCAGAAAAAACTCTCCAAAAATCCTGAATAGGTACAGGTAATTCCCCTTTTTCCACAGCAGCAATGCGCCCGTTACAACACTTGTCATAACACTTAGGGCTCCAGGACTTAATTTCATTGGTAGACCAATCCAATACAGGATTGTGCAATTTTAACCAGGGTAACCCCAATATTACTGGAGAAGGCAAATTATCCAATACCACCAAATCCAAATTCTCTTGATGAATACCATTAATAGTGAGGGGAAATTCACAGACCTTGTGAGTAACACTCTTCAAGGGAGAGCCATCAACAGAAACCACAGAAATAGGGGATGACAAAGTTTTAGGTTCTAATCTAAGTTTTTCCAAGAATCCCCCATCTGTTAGAACCTTGTTCTTAGTTTTTTTTCCTTTGCTGGTCACATGACCTTGTTGGCCTATTTAATCCTGCTCCGCCCTTCTGGCTTTGCTGGACTTCATTGTTTAACTACTTTCTAGCTAGCCTGTGCCCTGTATCTAACTCTGTTAGTTTGCTTGGTCTACGGACCTCTATGTTCTATATATTTTGTTTGTTCGTCTGTCTGCTACTATTTCTGTTAGGAGGTGTCCCATTTTCCTCCCAGTCCTTAGTACTTGTAGGGATTCCTTCCCCACATCTATAGGTCTCCGTACAGACTAGCTTAGGACTTTAGCAGGTCTGATCGCAGGATCAGGTCCCCTGTTACATCGTAGGGATTAAGCTGAGTTCTATCGTAGGGACAGATCTCCTCTCTTTCCTTAGCTCTGGTAGCAGAACATAACAGTAAGTCCAGCCCAGCAAATGCTCTAAGGAAAGATTTTTTTTTCTGTTCCATCATGGTGTCGGTTCTGGATTTGGCTAAACACCTGCAGGGACTCTCTTTGGAGGTGACTGAGCTCCGTCAGCACGTGAGTAACTGTCCTGGAGCACATTTCTTGGAGCCTAAGGTACGTTTGCCGGATTTATTTTTTGGTGAACACCGAGAATTTTTTTCATTTAAAAATGCTTGCTTATTGTATTTTCGTTTGAGACCCAAGTCCTCTGGGGATGATTCCCAGCGCATAGGGTTTATAATGTCACTTTTGCGCAAAGAGCCTCAGGAGTGGGCCTTTTCTTTGCAACCTAGTGATACATGCTTCAGATCAGTGGATAGTTTTTTTTCTGCTTTGGGACTATTATATGATGATCCTGACCGTGTCGCATCAGCTGAGACTGAGTTAAGACGTTTGAGACAGGGATCAGGTAATGTGGAAAAATATTGTACTCATTTCCGTCGATGGTCTACTCAAACAGGGTGGAACGATTCTGCTCTGAAAAGTCTATTTCTTGCTGGGCTCAGTGAAAGGGTTAAAGACCTGCTAATTGCTTATCCTACACCTGAAGATTTGCAACAGGCTATGCAATTAGCTATACGGGTGGATAGGAGACTGCGTGCAAGGGTTAATGAGAGCAAATCCTCTGCTATGTCAGTTTCTGGTTATGAGAATGTGTGTACTAACAGTGGTGAATTGATGGAGATTGGAGCGATGGCACCTCGCTCTCAAGAAAAAGATCGCAGATTTTCTGAAGGCTTGTGTTTCTATTGCGGAAAATCTGGTCATTTGATTAAGGACTGTGAGCTTCGTATGAAGAAAGAAAAAAAAATGGTCAGTCATGCCCGTATTGCCTGTTTAAATTCCAAGGGTGTATTTTTAGCTGCTTCCACGATTGCTCAGGAAAAATTAATGGAATTTCGGGTGTTTGTCGATTGTGGGTCTACTCTGAATGTAATTGATGGAGGATTCTTGGAAAGACTCAATTTAAAACCCGAACCTTTATCATCCCCCATTGCTGTGGTCTCTGTGGATGGTTCCCCTTTGAAGAATATTACTCACAAGGTCTGTGAATTTCCTCTCACTATTAATGGTGTTCACCATGAGAAATTGGATTTGGTAGTGTTGAATAACTTGCCTTCTCCAGTAATATTGGGATTGCCCTGGTTAAAATTTCACAATCCTGTACTGGATTGGTCTACCAGTGAAATTAAATCCTGGAGCCATAAATGTTATGACAAGTGTTGTAACGAGCGTATTGCAGCTTTGGATAGGGGAGAATTGCCTGTTCCTATTCAGGATTTTTGGAGAGTTTTTTCTGAGAAGGAATCGCAGGTTTTGCCTCCCCATAGAGACTATGATTGTTCTATTGAATTTGTCCCTGGAGCGACTCTTCCTAAAAGTCGTTTATTTAACCTTACTATTCCTGAGAGAAAGGCTTTGGAGGAATACATACAGACAAGTTTGGCCGCCGGTCACATTAGGCCCTCTAAGTCTCCTGTGGCGGTTGGATTTTTTTTTGTAAAAAAAAAGGATGGCGGTTTACGTCCTTGTCTGGATTTTCGTGAGATTAACAAAATTACTGTACGCAATCCTTACCCACTGCCATTGATTCCTGATCTGTTTAACCAGTTAATGGGGGCCAAGTGGTTCTCTAAAATTGACCTTAAGGGGGCATACAATCTGTTGCGCATGAAGGAGGGTGACGAATGGAAGACTGCTTTTAACACTCCTGTGGGTCATTTTGAGAATATGGTTATGCCTTTTGGTCTTACTAATGCTCCTGCATTTTTTCAGAATCTTATTAATGACATCCTTAGACCTTTGATTGGCAAAAATGTGGTTGTGTATTTGGATGACATTTTGATTTATTCGCCGGATCTGGAGTCTCATTG
Organism: Phyllobates terribilis; assembly: GCF_046119375.1. Taxonomy (NCBI): domain Eukaryota; kingdom Metazoa; phylum Chordata; class Amphibia; order Anura; family Dendrobatidae; genus Phyllobates; species Phyllobates terribilis. The sequence continues at coordinate 868,716,502 of NW_027362762.1, forward strand.
GCGGAGCGTACGTGAGGTATTACAGTTGTTAATGGACAATTCGCTTTTTGCTAAGCTGGAGAAATGTGAGTTCGCTGTACAGAGAATTAGTTTTTTGGGCTACATTATCTCCAGCGAAGGTTTTGAGATGGACCCGGTTAAAGTTCAAGCTGTACAGGAATGGCCTAGGCCTATTGGTTTGAAATCGATACAGAGGTTTTTGGGTTTCGCCAATTATTACAGAAAATTCATAAAAAAAATTTCTAGTATTGTCAAACCTCTGACCGATCTCACCAGGAAAGGTGCTGATGCGGTTCAGTGGTCTTCTGAGGCCATTGAAGCTTTTGTGTATCTCAAGGAGAGGTTCACCTCTGCTCCCATCCTTATGCAGCCTGATGTGACTAAGCCGTTTTTGGTTGAGGTTGATGCTTCCTCTGTGGGGGTTGGCGCAGTATTGTCTCAGGATAACGGGGATGGATTACATCCCTGTGCCTTTTTTTCAAAAAAATTTTCGGAGACTGAACTGAATTACGATATTGGTAATCGGGAATTATTGGCTATTAAACTCGCATTTGAACACTGGCGCCACTTCTTGGAAGGTGCGGAATTTCCCGTTCAGGTTCTTACGGATCATAAAAATCTGATATATCTTGATGCTGCCAAGCGCCTGAATGCCCGTCAGGCTAGGTGGGCACTGTTTTTCTCGCGGTTTAATTTCTCCGTTACTTACATCCCTGGTACTAAGAATGTTAAGGCGGATGCCTTGTCTCGCAGTTTTTCTCCCATAGTCGGTGCTGAGAAAGAGGAGAACATTTTACAAGAAGGTGTTGTGATAGCTGCTTTGGACTCCGTTTTGGAAGATGAGATTCTTAAAGCACAGGAGAATGCCCCATCTAACACTCCTCATGGGAGGTTGTTTGTGCCTGGGACCTTTAGGAGAGATTTGTTTGTTGAGTGTCACGAATCTCGGTTGGCAGGTCATCCCGGAATCTCTGAGACCAAGAGACTGGTGGGTCGCAGTTTTTGGTGGCCTGGATGGCAGAAGGAAGTCATTAAGTGGGTGCGCCAATGTACTATTTGTGCTAGATCTAAGTCCTCACATACTCCTGCTGCGGGGTTGCTTTGTCCTTTGGAGGTTCCCAGTGCTCCTTGGACACATTTGGCTATGGACTTTATAACTGACCTTCCCCCCTCTGAGGGTTTTACTGTCATCTGGGTGGTCGTGGACCGTTTTAGCAAGATGTGTCACTTGGTTCCCTTCGTCAAACTGCCCTGCGCTAAAACTCTCGCTAAGGCCTTTGTCAAGGAAATTGTCAGACTTCATGGCGTTCCTACTGACATTGTTTCTGATAGAGGTCCTCAGTTCGTGGCTCGTTTTTGGCGTGCCTTTTGTGACAGGTTGGGAGTTCATTTGTCGTTCTCGTCCGGATATCATCCTGAATCTAATGGCCAGACAGAAAGGAAAAACCAGGATGTTGAGCAGTTCTTGCGTTGTTTTGTGGCAGACAATCAAGAGGGGTGGTCTGAGTTTCTGCCACTTGCTGAATTTGCTCTGAACAATCATACATCTTCTTCTGCTGGTTGTTCGCCTTTTTTTGTTGTTCTGGGAGACATCCGTCGTTTGGGTCGTTCTCCAAGTTGGGATCTGCCGTGCCTGAGGAGGAGAATTTTTCTGGTGATTTGGAGAGAGTTTGGACGGATGTGCGTGGTAATCTTCAGGAGGCCAACAGAAAATCTAAAGACTACTTTGATAGGAAACGACAGGAGGTTTTGTTCGCTGTTGGTGACATGGTTTGGTTGTCCTCTAGGAATCTGCGGTTGAGGATTCCTTCTAAGAAATTGGGTCCCAAGTTTGTAGGGCCCTTTAAGGTGCTTCAGGTTGTCAACCAATCTGCTGTTAGGTTGGAGGTTCCTACCTCCTGGAGAATTAATCCGGTATTTCATGTCTCTCTGTTGAAAAAAGCTGTTGTATCGGATTGTGACGCCTCTGCCTCTGTTCCTCCGGTGGTGAAGGACGGGGAATATGAAATTTCTCGCATCCTTAACTCTAGACAGTATAGAGGTAGTTTGCAGTATCTTGTGGCCTGGAAAGGTTTCGGACCCGAGGATAACTCTTGGGTGAGGTCGGATGATGTTTCCGCGTCCAGACTTATCAGAGCATTTCACAGGAGATTTCCTGATAAGCCTGGTCCTAGGGGATCCGGAGGATCCTCTTAGAAGGGGGGGTACTGTTAGAACCTTGTTCTTAGTTTTTTTTCCTTTGCTGGTCACATGACCTTGTTGGCCTATTTAATCCTGCTCCGCCCTTCTGGCTTTGCTGGACTTCATTGTTTAACTACTTTCTAGCTAGCCTGTGCCCTGTATCTAACTCTGTTAGTTTGCTTGGTCTACGGACCTCTATGTTCTATATATTTTGTTTGTTCGTCTGTCTGCTACTATTACTGTTAGGAGGTGTCCCATTTTCCTCCCAGTCCTTAGTACTTGTAGGGATTCCTTCCCCACATCTATAGGTCTCCGTACAGACTAGCTTAGGACTTTAGCAGGTCTGATCGCAGGATCAGGTCCCCTGTTACATCGTAGGGATTAAGCTGAGTTCTATCGTAGGGACAGATCTCCTCTCTTTCCTTAGCTCTGGTAGCAGAACATAACACCATCAATCACATTCAGAGTAGAACCACAATCCAAAAATACCCGAAATTCAATTAATTCATCCTGAGCAGCAGTAGTGGCAGATAGGAATACTCCCTTAGAATTTAAACAGGCGATACGGGCATGACTGACCATTTTTTTTTCTTTCTTTATACGAAGCACACAGCTCTTAATAAAATGACCAGAATTTCCGCAATAGAAGCACAAGCCTTCAGAAAGCCTGCGGTCTTTTTCCTGAGAGCGGGGTGCCATCGCCCCAATCTCCATCGGCTCTCCATTGTCAGCACAGACCCTCTCAAGACTCGGAGTTGACATAGCAGAGGATTTGCTCTCATTAATCCTTGCACGCAGTCTCCTGTCCACCCGTATAGCTAATTGCATTGCCTCCTGCAAGTTTCCAGGTGTGGGATAAGCAATCAGTAAATCCTTAACCCTTTCACCTAGCCCTGCAAGAAACAAGCTTTTCAAAGCTGAATCGTTCCACCCCACCTGGGCAGACCACCGACGGAAGTGAGAACAATATTTTTCCACATTACCCGATCCCTGCCTCAAACGTCTTAATTCAGACTCAGCAGATGAGACACGATCAGGATCATCGTACAACAAACCCAAAGCAGAAAAAAAACTATCCACTGATCTAAAGCACGGATCACTAGGTTGGAGAGAGAAGGCCCATCCCTGAGGATCTTTGCGCAAAAGTGACATTATGAACCCTATGCGCTGTGATTCATCACCAGAGGATCCGGGTCTCAAACGAAATTACAATAAACAAGCATTTTTAAAAGAAAAAAAATCTTGTTGTTCGCCAAAAAATAAATCAGGCAGACGTACCTTTGGTTCAACAAAATGTGCTCCAGGACAGCTACTCACGTGTTGTTGGAGCTTGACCACCTCCAGAGAGAGTCCCTGCAAGCGTTGAGCCAAATCTTGAACCGAGACCATGATGGAAAACTGGAGGTCTTTCCTTAGAGAAATTTTTTTTTTTTTTTTTTTTTTAGGGCTGGACTTACTGTTATGATCTGCTACAGAGACTAAGGAAAGACAGGAGATCTGTCCCTACAATAGAACTAAACTAGATCCCTACGATGTAACGGGGAACCTGATCCTGCGATCAGACCCGCTAAAGTCCTCGGCTAGTCTGTACGAAGACCTATAGATGTGAGGGAGGTATCCCTACAAGAACTAGGGACTGGGATAAGTTGGACACCTCCTAGCAGAAATAGTAGCAGTCAAAGACAAACACACAACAAAAAGCATAGAGGTCAGAAGACCAAGCAAAACTAACAGAGAACGGCAATAGAGCACCAAGCTAGCTCAAGAGTAGTAAATACAATGAAGTCCAGCAAGGCAAGGAGGGCGGAGCCGGATTAAATAGGCAAAAATGGTCATGTGACCAGCAAACTCAAAAAAAACTAACAGGAGAGTTCTAACAGCAAGATCGCGGTTTAAAGCTAAAGTTTGCTGATCTTCCTTTGGACAGTTTTTTTTATCTGTTGCCAAGGAGTTCCCCATTCTGGCCAACAAAGCTATTTTGACATTGCTCCCATTTTCAACCACATATCTATGTGAGCTGGGCTTCTCAAGCTTGCCTGCGATAAAAACTAAAAACAGGGAGAAACTGAGAACTGTTGAGGAAGAGCTTCGTGTGTGTCTTTCCACCATTCCTGCCAGGATATCCCTTTTGTGTTTATCGAAACAGGCCCAGGTTTCACACTGAGTCAGTAAAATAAATTTAGAATCTATATTATTAACTATATGTATAATATGACTGTTTTAGTGTCATTTTGTGCTATTTTGGTTGGTGGTGTGCCCCAGGATTTTCTAAGTATAAAAAGTGTGCCACGGCTCAAAAAAGGTTGAAAATCACTGCTCCAGAGGTTCTCAATGGGGTTGAGGTCAGGGGAGCATGGGTGCCACACCATAAGTTTGTCCCCTTTTATGCCCATAGCAGCCAGAGATGCAGATGTGTTATGTGCAGCATGAGACGGGGCATTATCATGCATGAAATGATCTCGATGGTCCAGATGGATGGAGTGGAGGATGGCTGGTTGATGGACACCCCATGCAAACACGGCTACGGCGCTAACAAGGAGGAGGTGGAGTAATGTTTTGGGCTGGAATCATGGGGAGGGAGATTGTCGGCCCTTTTAGGATCCCTGAAGGGGTAAAGATGAACTCCATATTGTATGTTGAGTTTCTCAAACAGCACTTCCTGCCATGGTTCAAGAAGAAGAACCGTGCATTCCGCAGCAAGATCATTTCATGCATGATAATGCCCCGTCTCATGCTGCACATAACACATCTGCATCTCTGGCTGCTATGGGCATAAAAGGGGACAAACTTATGGTGTTGCACCCATGCTCCCCTGACCTCAACCCCATTGAGAACCTCTGGAGCATCATCAAAAGGAGTGTCTATGATGGCGGGAGGCAGTTCACATCTAAGCAACAGCTCTGGGAGGGTATTCTGTCCTCATGCAACCATCCAAAACCTGACAAATTCAATGGACGAGAGAGTTCAGAAGCTCCTTTCGAACAAGGGGTCCTATGTGCAAATGTAACATCACCTAGAATAAAGTTTTGAGTTGAAAACTGTTTGATTTCAGTTTGTAATAACCTGCTAATGCTTATAATTTCAAAAATGACCATTTTTTTGTTCTTTATTCAAATGAAAAGGTTGAAAACTCTGCTGTGCATAATAATTTGGAACATGCATTTTGAGTGCAGGTTGAGTTTTTTATTTTTTTAAAAATATACTGTTATCATAGGCAGTTTATACAAAAACCTTTCAGTTGTACTCTAATAGTTATTTGACTGGAAAATTACAATGACTACAATTCATATAGGTAATTTGGGAAAATCTGAGAAAATATTATTTGCATAATAATTTGGAACACAGTGTAGATATCGGTCATGTAATGTAAGAAATGAAATCTTTGGCATTGTACTATATATATACAGTCATGGCCAAAAGTATTGAGAATGAGACAAATAGTAATTTTTCCAAAGTTTACTGCTTCATTTTTTGTAATGGCAATTTGCATATACTCCTGAATGTCAAAGAGTGATCAGCTTAACAGCAATTACTGTACTTGCAAAGTCAATATTTGCCCAGAAAATGAACTTTAACCCCCAAAACACATTTCAACATCATTGCAGTCCTGCCTTAAAAGGAGCAGCTAACATCGTTTTAGTGATTGATCCATTAACACAGGTGTGGGTGTTGATGAGGACAGAGCTGGCGATCAATCAGCCATGATTAAGTAAGAATGACATCACTGGACACTTTAAAAGGAGGCTGGTTCTTGGTATCATTGTTTCTCTTCAGTTAACCATGGTTATCTCTAAAGAAACACATGCAGCCATCATTGCACTGCACAAAAATGGCCTAACAGGGAAGAGTACCGCAGCTACAAAGATTGCACCTCAGTCAACAATCTATCGCATCATCAAGAACTTCAAGGAGAGAGCTTCCATTGTTGTCAAAAAGGCTCCAGGGCGCCCAAGAAAGACCAGCAAGTGCCAGGACCGTATCTTAAAACTGTTTCAGGTGCGGGATCGGACTACCAGCAGTGCCGAGCTTGCTCAGGAATGGCAGCAGGCTGGTGTGAGTGCTTCTACACGCACTGTGAGGCGGAGACTCTTTGAGCAAGGGCTGGTTTCAAGGAGGGCAGCAAAGAAGCCACTTCTCTCCAGAAAAAACATCAGGGACCGACTGATATTCTGCAAAAGGTACAGGGAGTGGACTGCTGAGGACTGGGGCAAAGTCATTTTCTCTGATGAATCCCCTTTTCGATTGTTTGGGACATCTGGAAAACAGCTTATTCGGAGAAGAAGAGGTGAGCGCTACCACCAGTCTTGTCTCATGCCAACTGTAAAGCATCCTGAAACCATTCATGTGTGGGGTTGCTTCTCAGCCAAGGGAATCGGCTCACTCACAGTCTTGCCTAAAAACACAGCCATGAATAAAGAATGGTACCAGAATGTCCTCCAAGAGAAACTTCTCCCAACCGTCCAAGAGCAGTTTGGCGCCCAAAAATGCCTTTTCCAGCATGATGGAGCACCTTGCCATAAAGCAAAGGTGATAACAAAATGGCTCATGGAACAAAACATAGAGATTTTGGGTCCATGGCCTGGAAACTCCCCAGATCTTAATCCCATTGAGAACTTGTGGTCAATCATCAAGAGACGGGTGGACAAACAAAAACCGACAAATTCTGGCAAAATGCAAGCATTGATTATGCAAGAATGGACTGCTATCAGTCAGGATATGGTCCAAAAGTTGATTGAGAGCATGCCAGGGAGAATTACAGAGGTCTTGAAGAAGAAGGGGCAACACTGCAAATATTGACTTGCTGCATTAACTCATTCTAACTGTCAATATAACCTATTGGTACTCATAATATGATTGCAATTATATTTCTGTATGTGATATAAACATCAGACAAACACTAATAAAAACCAGAGGCCAGCAGATCATGTGAAAATATAATTTTGGTGTCATTCTCAAAACTTTTGGCCATGACTGTATATATATTTCTCTGCGGTATCTGTCCACCATGAATCGTGGTATGTGTTAAAGGGGCCCACTGAGACTCTTTCGCCCAGGGCCCACAAAAACCTGGAGCCTGCCCTGCTCCTCGGGTCCAACTCAGAGTCTCTACCACTGCTCCTAAACGTTGTTGTTTGGCTGCGGCAGTGATGTAACGTCAACAGCGCTGCAGCCCATCACTGAGCTCCGTCATTCCTACCAACTTTTGAAGAACAGAAAGAGGGACTAATTATGTGTGCGCTGTGTGCACCGTGGCAAATTTTGGCCACAACCCTATCCATGCCCATTTGCCATTTCTTTCTCCCCTGGCAGGAGGAGTTGTCAGAGGGGGGCTGATAATGAGGGGCATTCAGCAGACTCCATAGACTGCAGGGCGCAGACCCGAATCCGGAATTGTCCGTTGTATCCAGGACTGTTGGGACTAGAGATGAGCGGATGGATTAGGAGGCAGGGCTGTGGAGTCAGTAAGCCAAACCTCCGACTCCCTCATACATGGCTCATGTTTAAGTGATAAATTTACTGTAGCACAGATTCATCTCAGCTAAAAGTCTAGACCAGAGGTTCCCAAACTTATTTTTCTCGTAGACCACTTTCAAAATTTTACTGGTTTCGGTGGACCCCCTGCTGCTACATTTCTACCATATTCCCAAAACTCGTCAAAAAATGTGAAGCTTAGATCTAACGATGGAAATTTGCGTCGCGGCTGAGTTCCAACCCTAAATTCGGAGTGGTAAAAAGAAAAATAGTATATTTTCTTGTGTTCTATTTATTAAAATAATATGATTACAGACTTAATAGAATTAAAATTAAATATTAATAACGTAACTTCAACAATTAAAAAAAAAATAATCATAATTTTAGTGGGTGGGATGTACTTGATGGATTGACAGCAAATTATCAATATTTGGCTTCAGTTTTGTAAGGAATAACCGCAAATCTCCCCGTTCTGTGATGTTCAATCTGCTCCTTTTTTTTTTTGTTAATAGGTTTGTAACGACACTAAAACTTTTTTTCGACGAGGTATGACGCTATCAAAAGTTTTCTCGCAATTTCCCACAGCCCAGGATATTTTTCGGGTATTTCTGCCTGCAGCCAAAATGTTTGATAGCCTTTTTTAAATTTCACCTTCAGCTCCTCATTGGTGCTAAGCTCGAGTAGCTCCTCTTGTAATACCACATTCCCCACTTCCGTCTCATCAAATGGATTTATGATCCATGGTGGTATTTCCATCGTCAGAATATCTTCAAATCTGTTTTTGAAGTCATCGTGCAGGGCATTTAAATGTTGAACGTATGTCTGAATATCCTCATCAAGACATTCTGCCTGTGACAAGTTTGGAAACTGGGAGAATTCGCACCGACTAATATTTTGCTTCATAAATTTCAATTTTCCAATAAAAGCCCAAAATTAAACCCTTTGTTTTTATTAAATTTAGGCTGTACTCTTGTAACTGCAAGTTAATGTCATTAAATTTTTTGAACAAATCTGTCAAATACGCGATGTCTGCTTTCAATTTGATCAGGTTTTCTTTTAAATCTGGATCTTTACTTTCCAGAAACTCTAAAACTGATTCAAAAAGTGAGTAAAATCTTGTTAAACATGCACCTTTCGACAACCAGCGTACTTCAGTATGTAAGAGCAATCGTTGGAACTCTTCTTCATTTTCGAAACACAATTGTGCAAATAAACGGGTATTCAACTCATTGCTTCTTATTTTGTTAACTGCTTTAATCACAAATTGAAGCGATTGGTGCAATCTATTACTCAAATTTTTCGCTACCAGGTGTTGTCGGTGGATGACACATTGAATTGCAGTTACTCCTGCTATAATTCTTTTAAGATGGCTTATAAACCCACGATATTGCCCGAACATGGCAGGAGCTCCATCTGCTACCACCGAAATAATGTTTGTAAATGGAATCAATTTTTTCCTTAAAAAAATCACTCAGGACATTAAATATCGATTCGCCTTTAATGTCCGTCTCCAAAGTTTTCGCGAATAGCAGCTCTTAATGGATTTCTTCGTCCATAACAAATTGAACATATTCCAATAATAATGCTTCATTACCAGGTAAAGTTGACTCGTCCAGTTGAATAGAAAAATGAGTTGTTTGCAGATAATTACACAAGAAGCTTTCAATATGCTTTCATCAATACGTCTTTGTACAGTGTTATTACCCAAAGGAATTCTTTTGAGTACGTCAAATGGAGGTTTGTGCAGAACAGTTTTTAAATCCTCTTCAACAGCGGGTAAAATTAACTGTTCTTCGATGGTGTGCGGTTTTCCAGATTTCGTTATAAGCAATGAGATATTGTAAGATGCCCGCAAGCCATCATCGTTACTTTGAGACGTTGAAGCGAATATACTGTGCACGGTGGGTCTCTTTTCATATTTTTCCTTAAATGTTTGAAAATATTTTAAATCTTTACCTATTTTATCAGGATGACACCACCTTAGATGATCTTCAAGCTTCGATGGTTTCATAGTCATTGCTCAAAACTTTGTTGCATAAAAGGCATATGGGCAATCGTTTGTCTGCCTTGGATGGAAGAAAACCAAATTTCAAATAATCAACACCGTACTGTCAACATTTCTTCTTAGATTCAGCCATGTGTGCTGTCTCTTTTGTGTTCCCTTGTGTGTGTGTGTGTGCTGTTTCTTTACCTCCTTTTGCTGTCTTTGTGATCCCTTGTGTGGTCCCTTGATGTCAGAGTCATGTTATTGGTGACTCCGCCCATGACTCTGACATCATGACAGGTCCTCCAGATTCAGATTGTGTTTAATCTGCAGCGGCGAGGGGTTTGGGGGCCACTGGGGGGGGGGCTGCAGGGTGCGGGGACCCGGCGAGGGTGATCGGGTTGCGGAGATGTGTGCAGTGGAGGTGGTGGGCGGGAGTGCAGCCATCTTCATATTCAGAGATCATATTGAAACCAGATACATTTTCGTGGACCCCCACTTACAACTTGTGAACCCCTAATTATTTTTTCACGCCAACACAGACCCCCGTCGACCTGGACCACTTTGGGAATGACTGGTCTAGACCCTTAGATCAGGAATAGGACAGACATTTATAGGATATTTCATAACTTTCCAAAATTCTTATAAAATAATATTCCCCACAAACTGCATTGAACTGCTGTACCCAATTTATTGTATATTTTAGGAGTTGGAGTCGGTCCATTTTATACAGACTCCGACTCCACCAAAATGGGCTCCGACTCTAAGACTCCGTGTCCACAGCGCTCTGGTCCAGGTCAGTGGTACCTGGCGGCTTTACAGGAGGTCGTGAATCTCTTACCTTCCAGCGTCCCTGACGGCTTTTGATCAGTCAGGGCAGCGCAACGTCATCTGTGCGTCCTGCTCATCTCTAGTTGGGACCTATAGATTATTTTTTGTTCCTTCATTCACAGTCGGAGCCGCTAGAACTTTCTCATCTTTTTGTAGCTTCACTATACAACATCTGACTTTTTGTGTCTGTAAGGCCGTGTTCACATATAGCGTAAATCCTGTGGTTTTTGTTTTCTGCAGAAGTCCGCACCAAACTCCACAATAACAATCTTCTCTGATTATTGCATTTTTGCTGCATTTTTTTTATGCTTTTCCCACTTATTTGATGCTTTTTTGGTGTGGATGTGAAGCCATGTTTCTAATGTGCTTTTTAGGCTGTGTGCCCACTATGCGTTTTTCAAGCGTTTTTGCTGCGGAATTTCCGTAAACGCATGGTAATCCGTGCCCCATGATCCCCAATGAAAATCTGCATGTTCTGTGCCCATGCTGCTGAATTTCCTTGCGGAAAAATCCGCAGCATGTCCATTATTTGTGCGTTTGTCCCAATGCATTTGAAAAACGCAAGTCAAATCCGCATGTAAAAACACTGCAAAAACGCGTGTAAAATCTGCAATCGTTTCTACTGCCAAGAACATGCAGAAACGCTTCAGAAATTTTCTGCTTCATTTCTGCATCATGGGCACATAGCCTTATAGTACAGAAACGTTTTCATTCTGCAATTAAGTAACTGCAGTTTTCTTTACCTGCATTTTTTTAGGCTGAGTTCACACGATGCGTTTTTCATGCGTTTCCGCGGCGTTTTTGCAGTTGCGTAAACGCCGCAGAAACGCATGAAAAACACATGGTAGAAGGGCAGCAATGTTCCCCAATGGAAATCCGCATGTGCTGTGCCCATGATGCGGATTTTTCCGCAGCGTAAACGCTGCGCTCAAAAATCCGCAGCATGTCATTTAATCTTGCGTAAACGCGGCGTTTTCGCCGCCATTGACTTGCATTAGAACCCGCCAATTCCGCAAGACTGCATCTGTACATGCGTAATTGGTGCGTTCTAATGTGCGGATGGTACCCGGGTGTGGAGGAGAGGAGAGTCTCATCCACACCCAGGTACCATTAAAAAAGCTGTAAAACAAGAATAAAATAAAAAATATATATATACTTACCATCTGTCGGCCCGCGCAGCGCTCCTGCTTGGTTCCCGGCACTTGCAGTGAGTTGTAGGACCTGCGGTGACGTCAGAATCATGTGACGGGTCACGTGACGCTGACGTCGGCAGGTCTTTCAATTCAAAGTTGCCGGCAGCTGGGAGAACGGAGTGTAAGCAGGACAGCGCGGGCCATCGGAGGTAAGTATATACACTCTCTCGGGTCACACTATATAAATCCATGCTGTTTGCATGGATTTATATAGTGTGACCTAGTTGTCAAGCACTTTCCAGGTGATGCTAAAATCGCCTGGAAAGCGCTTGTCAATCTGCATGCGGAAACGCATGTGGAAACGCATGTGAATCCGCATGTATTCTGCAGGAAAAACGCATGCACAATCTGCATGCGTTTTTTCTGCCAGGGAGATGCAGAAATGATGCAGAAATTTTCTGCTTCATTTCTGCATCGTGTGCACATACCCTTAGGCTCCACATAGAAGGCTAGAAAGAAAAAAAAATTACCAAAACTGCGCAGTTCAGACGCGTCTCTAGATCACAGTTTTCATGAAATCACATCCATTTTACTTGCACAGTTAAACACAGCAGAATTTCTGTACAAAAAAAAGCAGCATTTACTCTTCATGTGAACACGATTTAAATATCCAAGTAAAATGGATGTGATTTCATGAAAACTCCACCTTCGGTGCATCTGAAGATGCTGCTGAATTGTGCGGTTTAGGTGCCTTTTTTTCTATACTCTTCTAAGTGGAGCCTGAAAAAAACACAAGGGACAAAAAAAAACGCTGTTGCATTTTTAAGCGCACAATCAAAACTTTTTCTGTAGTATTAAAGAAAGCATTAAAAATGCAGATTCACATTTGCACCAAAAACGCATCAAATAATGGGGAAAAGGCATAAAAGAAACAGCCAAAAATCAGAGACACTTGCAGAAATAACGCAGTAGAAAAGATGCAACATTTACGCTACATGTGAACACGGCCTCAGCATTACATTTTATTATTTTTTATTTATTAAAACCATAAAAAGTATGAATCACGCCATTTTTTTACGCTATTTGACAATCTTCGTAAATAGTCTAATCGCCTTGTTGTGCAGATCGTTACAATTACAGGTACACCAAATATGTCCATTATATGCAGATTTGTGATGTGTATTATTATTTTTAAAAAACCTAATTAAAATGACAATTATACTTCATTATATTTTTTAGTAATTTTTATAGGAAGAACACAAATCTCTTATTCTCCCTCTAGAATACAAATTCATAGAAATACACTGCTAGGTAGAGATACAGGTGCATCTCACACAATTAGAATATCAAAAAGTTAATTTATTTCAGTTCTTCAATGCAAAAAGTGAAACTCATATATTATATAGAGTCATTACAAACAGAGTGATCTATTTCAAGTGTTTATTTCTGTTAATGTTGATGATTATGGCTTACAGCCAATGAAAACACAAAAGTTATTATCTCAGTAAATTAAAATAATTAACAAAAAACACCTGCAAAGGCTTCCTAAGCATTTAAAAAGGTCCCTTAGTCTGTTTCAGTAGGCTCCACAATCATGGGGAAGACTGCTGACTTGACAGATGTCCAGAAGGCAGTCATTGACACACTCCACAAGGTCCCAGAGTTGCAATTTTGTTTTGGTTTTTGGAAATCAAGGTCCCAGAGGAAGAGTGGAGAGGCCACAATCCAAGCTGCTTGAGGTCTAGTGTGAAGTTTCCACAATCAGTGATGGTTTGGGGAGCCATGTCATCTGTTGATGTAGGTCCACTGTGTTTTATCAAGACCAAAGTCAGCGCAGCCGTCTACCAGGAAATTCTAGAGCACTTCATGCTTCCCTCTGCCAACAAGCTTTTTGGAGATGGAAATTTCATTCTCCAGCAGGACTTGGCACCTGTCCACACTGCCAAAAGTACCAATACCTGGTTTATACATAACAGTATCACTCTGCTTGATTGGCCAGCAAACTCGCCTGACCTTAACCCCATAGAGAATCTGTGGGGTATTGTCAAGAGGAAGATGAGAGACATCAGACCCAACAATGCAGACGAGCTGAAGGCTGCTATCAAAGCAACCTGGGCATCCATAACACCTCAGCAGGGCCACAGGCTGATCGTCTCCATGCCACGCCGCATTGATGCAGTAATTGATGCAAAAGGAGCCCCGACCAAGTACTAAGTGCATTTACTGAACATACATTTCAGTAGGCCAACATTTTGGATTTTAAAAACATTTTTCAAGCTGTTGTTATAAAGTGTTCTAATTTACTGAGATAATGACTTTTGTGCTTTCATTGGCTGTAAGTCATAATCATCAACATTAACAGAAATAAACACTTGAAATAGATCACTCTGTTTGTAATGACTCTATATAATATATGAGTTTCACTTTATGAATTGAAGAGCTGAAATAAATTAACTTTTTGATGATATTCTAATTTTGTGAGATGCACCTGTATATCTCTATGTACGAGTATCATCTGTCTATGGGGTTAGTGGCTGCAATAAAGCGCAAGTATATAAAATTCTCCCAGTGACGTCACTGGAGCCTGTGGCACATGGCTTTAGCTGTGTGCAATTATTGAAGCTCTGGTTTTAAGTCCTGGGGAGACTCACAAAAAAGTAATTTTCTCTTTTTTTGTAATTGCTTTTCATTATTTTTAGTAGTTTTATAGGAACAAGAAAATGACTTTTTCTTCACCTCTAGTATACAAGGGACATAGAAATACGCAGCCATATATAATGTATCTCTATGTACCTGTATAATCTGCTTCTGGGTTTACTGCCTGCAATACAGCTCAAGATAACCAAATTCTCCTATCTATATCATTGTGGGCTGTGGCTCATAGCTAGAGCTACTGCGTGTGACCATGGAGTCATGAGTTCGAGACTCAGGGAGACCCAAGAAGGGAATAATTTAATATATGTAGGAGCAGAGATGCAGCTCCAAAACCATTGATCAGGTCCGATTAGGTGCTGTGTTATCCCAAGGGACTCCTCATCCTCAGTAATGATTAGAAACTATCACAATGTTGGATCTTTATAAAAGAAGACACAAGCTTAGACTTGGTTTCGCCTTTCAGATTGGTAATTTAAAGGGCTTGTCCAGTGAAAACAATTTCTCTTCTTTCTGCAGGATATAAGGGCTCATTCACGTGTTAGTGCCATCCATGTTTTTCATAGATAGCACTTGTACCTATAATAGTGAATGGGCTCTTGTCCGTGATTTTTTTGCAGAATGAACATGTCTGATATTGATCTGAGTGTCGGATCAAAATCAACAATGCAAGTTTATGAGTAAGTGAAAAAATCAGACAGCACTCGGACACCACCCAAGTGGGGTCAATTTTTTATTTACTGATAGGAGAAGATAGAGAAACTTTTTTTTTTACATATGCTAAAAACTGACCAAACTCTGATGAAACTCGAATGACATTCTGATGAAAATTACTAATGAAACTTGGTCTCGTAATTGAAAAAAACAAACGTGTGAATGAGGCCTGACACATGAGAAATGACGTGCACCCAGAGCGGTGTGCAGGCTGACTAGAAAGTCTTATGAGCTATGAACAGAGTGGCGAACTGTTCACACTTGCTTTATTCTGTTTGGAGGTGCTGGTCATGTTTTTATTTTTTTTTTTTGTAGTTTATTGGACGTGAAGTCTGATCAGTGGGGGTTCAGGACCTGAAACCTCCCCTGATTTCTCAAAAAAAACACCTCTGAATTGCAGTGCTCAAGAGGCTGAAGCTTTCAGGTCCTGAGTCCAGTATTGTTCTTCAATAAGAAGTCTATGGATCAGTACTGTGCGTGGGCTCATAAGACTTTCTATTGAGCTTGAACACCCCTCTGAATGATACAGGAGCATGGTGTTCGGAGAAGTGCGACAGAACGCCAGCAGTGACATCCACTAACACAGTGACATCTACTGACATGTCAAAAAATATGTACTGTGAACCTTCCCTTTAAGAAAAGGTAGATGTTCTACTCCACATTATAACTTCAAATTGTTCTACCAACAACAAGTTTAGTTCTGCACAGTTGACATCCATTGGTGGATCCTGCAGGCCTTATTTTGTCCACTCTTCTTTCCAGTCCTCCATTCTTGAATACTTATACAGTTATATGAAAAAGTTTGGGCACCCCTATTAATCTTAAGCTTAATGTTTTATAAAAATTGGTGTTTTTGCAACAGCTATTTCAGTTTGATATATGTAATAACTGTTGGACACAGTAATGTTTCTGCCTTGAAATGAGGTTTATTGTACTAACAGAAAATGTGCAATCTGCATTCAAACAAAATTTGACAGGTGCATAAGTATGGGCACCCTTATCATTTTCTTGTTTTAAATACTCCTACCTACTTTTTACTAACTTACTAAAGCACTTTTTTTGGTTTCGTAACCTCATTGAGCTTTGAACTTCATAGCCAGGTGTATGCAATCATGAGAAAAGCTACTTAAAGTAGCCACTTGCAAGTTGTTCTCCTGTTTGAATCTCCTCTGAAGAGTGGCATCATGGGCTCCTCAAAACAACTGTCAAATGATCTGAAAACAAAGATTATTCAACATAGTTGTTCAGGGGAAGGATACAAAAAGCTGTCTCAGAGATTTAACCTGTCAGTTTCCACTGTGAGGAACATAGTAAGGAAATGGAAGAACACCGGGACAGTTCTTGTTAAGGCTAGAAGTAGCAGGCCAAGAAAAACATCAGAAAGGCAGAGAAGAAGAATGGCGAGATCAGTCAAGGACAATCCTCAGACCACCTCCAGAGAGCTGCAGCATCAACTTGCTGCAGATGGTGTCACTGTGCATCGGTCAACTATACAACGCACTTTGCACAAGGAGAAGCTGTATGGGAGAGTGATGCGAAAGAAGCCGTTTCTGCAAGCACGCCACAAACAGAGTTGGCTGAGGTATGCAAAAGCACATTTGGAGAAGCCAATTTCTTTTTGGAAGAAGGTCCTGTGGACTGATGAAACCAAGATTGAGTTGTTTGGTCATACAAAAAGGCGTTATACATGGCGGCAAAAAAACACAGCATTCCAAGAAAAACACTTGCTACCCACAGTAAAATTTGGTGGAGGTTCCATCATGCTTTGGGGCTGTGTGGCCAATGCCGGCACCGGGAATCTTGTTAAAGTTGAGGGACGCATGGATTCCACTCAGTATCAGCAGATTCTTGACAATAATGTTCAAGAATCGGTGATAAAGTTGAAGTTACGCAGGGGATGGATCTTTCAGCAAGACAATGATCCAAAACACCGCTCCAAATCTACTCAGGCATTCATGCAGAGGAACAATTACAATGTTCTGGAATGGCCATCCCAGTCCCCAGACCTGAATATCATTGAACATCTGTGGGATCATTTGAAGAGGGCTGTCCATGCTCGGCGACCATCAAACTTTACTGAACTGGAATTGTTTTGTAAAGAGGAATGGTCAAAAATACCTTCATCCAGGATCCAGGAACTCATTAAAAGCTACAGGAAGCGACTAGAGGCTGTTATTTTTGCAAAAGGAGGATCTACTAAATATTAATGTCACTTTTCTGGTGAGGTGCCCATACTTATGCACCTGCCAAATTTTGTTTGAATGCAGATTGCACATTTTCTGTTAGTACAGTAAACCTCATTTCAAGGCAGAAACATTACTGTGTCCAACAGTTATTACATATATCAAACTGAAATAGCTGTTGCAAAAACACCAATTTTTATAAAACATTAAGCTTAAGATTAATAGGGGTGCCCAAACTTTTTCATATAACTGTATAATAAAAATATGGAACAACCCAAAAGTAGCATGTAGAAGCTTGTGAAAGCCCCAGCAGTATTCTGTGAATACCACATCATAAACACTCATCCTATTATTTTACTGCTGCACTTTACATTTGGTTAATTTGTACAGTATTCGCAGGGTGTTATGTAACCGCAGGTCTCACTGCTGTTAATTTATCACCTATGAATAATAATATACTCAGCATATTGCTTGGCTGCTAATTAACTAATGTGTGAATAGAAATTTGCTATGGGCCTGACACTCTTACAGTTATACGTGCATGGCAAGGTTAATTGTGGTTGTGTGTGTATATATAATAACTTGGTTTCACATAGAGGTACACAGGACCACGGTCTCTTTAAATCTCAGTTTATTAAGAGCACTGCATAAACTACAATGTTAGCAAAAACAAACACGGCCTTCCTGCCCTAACAGGAAAAACAAAACATAACGTATGGCACAGTCCTTGTTGCTACAGGAGCAAAAAAATCCCAGGTTTGTCTTTCCTTCAAATGACAATACAGCTCCAGAGCTTTCACCTCCAGGCCCTCCCTACACCAAATGCTCTGAAAGGCTGTGATTTTATCTTCTGAGTTCCTCCCTTTCTAGCACTAAGATGGCTAATTAACCCCTTTCTATACTACTTGTGCTGGAACACTTTTTCTATGTTTATATCACTGGAGTTAACAATCTTAGTGTTACACATCTTCTCTCCAGTACTTTGCCAGTGACCTTGACACACATCCTCCCCCCCCCCCCCCTCTGCCCAAAGCCGTAGGTTTTGGCACCTTCAGTCACCAAACAGGGATGTCTAAACAAGGCGCCTATGTTGCCGTGTAGCTTCCCAGGCCTGTGTTCCACATGAAAGTTGAAGTCCTGTAGCCCTGACTTTCAATTCTTGAAACGCCATCTCTGCTTCAAGAGACCATTTGGCCATCACAGTCTTCGTGCCCTTAAGAAGGTTGGTCAGGGATGCGGCTATCATGGCGAAATTCGAGATACACCGCTGATAATATCCCACCATTCCCAGAAATGCCTGAAGTTGTTCCTAGGAGACAGGTTTCGGACAATTTTGGACTGCCTCCACCTTATTCACTTGCAGCTTTACTTTCTTTTTTCCAATGATGTAGTCCAGGTAGTTTCCCTTCTTTTTCCCGATGGTATGCTTCTTTGGGTTTATGGTAAACCCCACTTTCCTCAGCGCATCCAGCACAGCGTGGACTTTCTGCAGATGACTTCCCCAATCCGGGCTGAATATCACAATATCATTGAGGTAAGCTGCGACATGCTTTTTGTGAGGGGCTAAGGTCCGGTCTATAGCTCCCCAGAATGTAGCTGGAGCTCCTTGCAGCTCGAAAGGAATTTTGGTTTACTGGAAGCAACCGTAAGGTGTACAAGAGGCCGTCTTGCACTTTGAGAGTGAAGGATTTGGGAGTAAGCTTTCGTTAGGTCCAAGGTGGTGATGTATCTGGCTGACCTTAGCTTCTCAATGATATCAATGCAGGGCATTGGATACGCATAATATTTCAACATCACATTTAGTTTCATGTGGTTGTTGCAGAAACTTGACTCTTCCGTAGGCATCCGCACATGTGTTTCCATCAGGATTTCATGTTCAGCCACCTGTGTACGTCCTGGCAACTCTGAGAACAGGTCCCAGTTCCGCTGAAGTAGTTCTCAGGACTGTTGTTTCTGGGCCGGTGACAGTGTCTCTGCCACTGTGACAGCCTCAGTGTCCCCTTCTGGTTTGTCAAGCCCACATGGAGGTTCAACGGGTTCCCTCTGTTGCCCTGCCTTGATTGATATCGGCATGAGAGGATTTTGGAAAAGAGAGGTGGCAGCAGTTAACTGGCAGGTGGGACATGACGTGCAATATCTTGGGATTTCTCTGTGAAATCTGGATCAATAGAACCTCTGCATGACTCGTTTTTGAGTTTTGTCCACCCCCAGATGGTCATCTAAGACATCTATAGGGTGTTGGTACTAACAACTGCTCCACAATCTCCTCCCTCACTTTATTAACTCGGTACAATAAGTCTCCATTCAACATAAAATAGGGAAACCTGGTGTCAGCCCCCGACCACTGTGCTATGCCGTTTATGACGGTTACCTTATTGAACGTTTCTTTTAGCGATAGGTCTCCATGTTGAGTGAACCCAAAATTTTGTCTGGTCAACCCTATCTCAGGAATGTCTGCCTCAGGGAATACTACTTTCTCCTCTTTTTCCATTACACAGAAGGGAAACCCTCAGACTTTGGGGTTGGTGAGACTTTTTTAGGGCCAACCCGTTTCTTACCTGAGTAATCCAGGTCTCTGCCCCTCCCCCACAAGTCCCAAAACAACACAAAGTCCCAGCCTATGATGATTGGGTACAAATCCGGGACCACGCCGACCTCATGAGACTCAGTACCTTGGGCCGCTTCAATGACCACTCTGGCCACCGGATAGTCTTTAGCATCCCTTAGAATGCAGAGGATGCCAACCTTCTTCCCAGGGATAGTAGTCCAGTCATTTGCAGGCCATTCACTGTTACGGGATAAGTTTGGGGCCCCTTTCCGGGTGGACAGTCCACACTGCAAGCTGGATATGCGTAGAAAGAACACTGGCGTCCCATGCTACAGTCCATTTGTTCGGTGATCAAGGGAAAATGGGCTGCTATATGAACAGCAAATTAAATCCCCCGACGAGGGCCTTGGCATGACCTTTGCTGCCCCCTTGGACACCCCATCCCCTTCTTAACCGCCGCCCCCCAGTATGGAATGGGTTGCCTCCCCACGGACCTGTCGACCCCCTGATACCTTTCGACTAGTCCAACCAAGTCATCGGTGTTCTGGGGATCTGCTTGGGCAGTCTGTATCGGACTCAGAAGGGAGTGCACGAACCGGTCCATTACAACTCGCTCCACCATCTACGCTGGGGTAGAGAACTCCGGCTGTAACCACTTTTGGACGAGGTGCAGCAGATCAAACTTTTGGGAGTGAGGGGGTTTGTCACGGTGATACGCCCAGCGGTGGAACCATTGTACCCTGACAAACATTGTCACCCCCAACACCGCCAACATTTCTGTTTTCAATTTTTCTTACTCTTTGGCGTTCTGTAAAGCCAAATCATAGTAGTCATTTAGTGGCTCCCCCGTTAAATAGGACGCCAGGACTTCCGCCCACTGCTCTGGCGGGAGTTTCTATCCGTGACCCTTTCAAAAACGGTTAAAAAGGCCTCTTTGTCATCACCTGGTGTCATTTTCTGTAAGACTTTCCTCACCGCCTTCCGGACAGAGAAATCATCAGCTGACATTGGAGTTGGAGCCGCTGCCGTGCCATTAACCGCCTCTGTGAGTAAATCAATCTGCTGCTGCTGTTGTCGGCTCTGTTGCTGATGCTGATGCCGTTGCTGCAGTTGTTGCCTTCTGCTGTTGCATCAGCAGCTTACTTGTCTCCTGTTGTGCCAGCTGTTGCTGCTGCTGCTGCTCCTGATGCTGCTTCTCCCGGTGCTGCTGTTGCTTCTCCCTCTGCTGCTGTAGCTGCTCTCTGTGCTGCCGCAGCTGCAGCTGGTGCTGCTGGTGTTGGCGTTGGACCAGGTGCTTGATCAGCTCCTCCATTTTATCTGACCACTGTTCAATGCTCATAGCCGCCTTCACCCAGGACATGCAGTCTAACCACAGCCGTCACATTTGCTTCCTTGGGATCTTGCCCACACTTCTAGCACCAACTGTGGTAGATCGGCTCCCTTGGTTGCACATAGAGGTACACAGGACCACTGCCTCTTTAAATTTTCTGCTGAGTTTATTAAGAGCACTGCATAAACTACAGCAATGTTAGCAAAAACAAACACAACCTTCCTGGCCTAACAGGAAAAACAAAACAATGTATGGCACAGTCCTTGTTGCTACGGGTAACTGCCCGCTTCAGGAACAAAAAATCTCAGGTTTATCTTTCCTTCATATGACAATACAGCTCCAGAGCTTTCACCCCCAGGCTCTACATATACCAAATGCTCTGAAAGGCTGTGATTTTATCCTATTTTCTTTTTCTATGTTTATATCACTAGAGCTAACAATCTTAGTGTTACACTTCTTCTCACCAGTACTTTGCCAGTAACCTTGTCACAAATATATATATGTATATATACACACACCCACATTTCATCTTCATCATCCTAGTAGATGGCAGTCTATTTTTATCAAGAATGTCTCTGTACATTTGTCCATTCATCCTTCCTTCAATTATATGAAGTTTGCCAGTGCCTTATGCTGTATGCTGAAAAACAGCCCCACACCATGATGTTCCCACCTCCAAACTTCACTGTTGGTATGGTGTTTTGGGGGTGATATGCTGTGCCTTTTGGCCTCCAGACATGGTGTGTGTTATGGCCTGCAAAAAGTTAAATTTTGGTCTCATGTGACCAGACTATATTCTCCCAGTAATTCACAGGCTTGTCTAAATGTTGTTGAGCAAACTTTAAACGTGTTTGAACATGTTTTTTGTTCAGCGATGGAGTCTTGTGTGGTGAGCGTGCATACAGACCATGGAGGTTGATTGCATTACTTATAGTTTTCTTTGAAATAATTGTACCTGCTGATTCCAGGTCTTGCTGTAACTCTCCACTGGTGGTCCTTGGCTCTTGGACAACTCTTCTGATCATTCTGTTCTGAAAATCTTGCGGGGAGCATTTGGTCGTGGCTGGTTTATGGTGAAATGATATTCTTTCCGCTTCCAGATTATGGCCCCAACAGTACTGGGACCTTCAATAGTTTAGAAAGTCTTCTGTAACCAGTCCCATAAGTACATTTTGCAACAATAAGGTTGTGAAGGTCTTGAGACAGCTCACTGGTTTTACCCATCAGGAGATGTTTCTTGTGTGGCACCTTGTTAATGAGACACCTTTTTATAAATCATCAGTTGAACCAGCTGATATTATTTTTCCACCAACTGACAGGATTGCTTTCTAATTACTGATAGATTTCAGCTGGTGTCATGACTTTCCATAGCTTTTTTTCACCTCTCTTCATGTGTTCAATACTTTTTTCCTTGTTTCATTTCTCATTATTACACATAACTTAACTTTAATTTATGGACACCTATGGTTTAATTTCTTTGCCTGTGGGGATTGGATGGGTTGTTACTGACATCTGATGAGAAAAATTTCATGTCAATAGCACCTTTTAGAAATATATTTACTTAAAAAATTAGTTTTGTGTTCAATGCTTATTTCACCCGCTGTATATATGTATGTGTGTGTATGTATACACTGCTCAAAAAAATAAAAGGAACACTCAAATAACACATCCTAGATCTGAATGAATGAAATATTCTCATTGGATACTTTTGTTCTGTACAAAGTTGAATGTGCTGACAACAAAATCACACAAAAATCATCAATGGAAATCAAATTTATTAACCAATGGATGCCTGGATTTGGAGTCACCCCCAAAATTAAAGTGGAAAACACACTACAGGCTGATCCAACTTTGATGTAATGTCCTTAAAACAAGTCAAAATGAGGCTCAGTATTGTGTGTGGCCTCCACGTGCCTGTATGACCTCCCTACAACGCCTGGGCATGCTCCTGATGAGGTTGCGGATGGTCTCCTGTGGGATCTCCTCCCAAACCTGGACTAAAGCATCCGCCAACTCCTGGACAGTCTGTGGTGCAACGTGACGTTGGTGGATGGAGCGAGACATGATGTCCCAGATGTGCTCAATCGGATTCAGGTCTGGGGAACGGGCGGGCCAGTCCATAGCTTCAATGCCTTCATCTTGCAGGAACTGCTGACACACTCCAGCCACATGAGGTCTGGCATTGTCCTGCCTTAGGAGGAACCCAGGGCCAACCACACCAGCATATGGTCTCACAAGGGGTCTGAGGATCTCATCTCGGTACCTAATGGCAGTCAGGCTACCTCTGGCGAGCACATGGAGGGCTGTGCGGCCCTCCAAAGAAATGCCACTCCACACCATTACTGACCCACTGCCAAACTGGTCATGCTGAAGGATGTTGCAGGCAGCAGATCGCTCTCCACGGCGTCTCCAGACTCTGTCATGTCTGTCACATGTGCTCAGTGTTAACCTGCTTTCATCTGTGAAGAACACAGGGCGCCAGTGGCGACTTTGCCAATCCTGGTGTTCTGTGGTAAATGTCAAGTGTCCTGCATGGTGTTGGGCTGTGAGCATAACCTCCATCTGTGGACATCGGGCCCTCATACCACCCTCATGGAGTCGGTTTTTAAATGTTTGTGTAGACACAAGCACATTTGTGGCCTGCTGGAGGTCATTTTGCAGGGCTTTGGCAGTGCTCCTCCTGTTCCTCGCACAAAGGAGGAGGTAGCGGTCCAGCTGCTGGGTTGTTGCCCTCCTATGGCTTCCTCCACATCTCCTGGTATCTGCTCCATGCTCTGGACACTGTGCTGACAGACACAGCTACCCTTCTTGCCACAGCTCGCACTGATGTGCCATCATGGATGAACTGCCCTACCTGAGCAACTTCTGTGGGTTGTACTGTAAACACCGCCTCATGCTACTGTACCTCTAGGGGTGAGAGCAATGGCAAAATGAAAAAGTGACCAAAACAATAGCCAAAAAGGATGAGAACAGAGAAATGGTCTGTGGTCACCACCTGCAGAACCACTCCTTTTATAGGGGGTATCTTGCTAATTGCCTAACATTTCTACCAGTTGTCTGTTCCATTTGCACAACAGCAGGAGAAATTGATTCACAATCAGTGCTGCTTCATAACTGGACAGGTAGATTTCACAGAAGCTATTGAGCCCCCTCTACGCCCGGGTGGCGAGCATTTGTACATGGTCTCCCATGCTGGTATGTGCTGCCCCCATCCTGGTATTTGTACTCTCCAATCCTGTTCCTCCATCCTGTTATGTGCTGCCCTCATCCCTATCCTGGTATGCATGGCACCCCTAATCCCCAATCCTGGTATGCATGGCACCCCTCATCCCCTCATCCTGGTATGCATGGTACCCCTCATCCCTATCCTAGTATGCATGGCACCCCATCCCTCATCCTGATATACATGGTACCCCTCATCCCTATCCTGGTATAAA
This sequence comes from Phyllobates terribilis, assembly GCF_046119375.1. NCBI lineage: Eukaryota > Metazoa > Chordata > Amphibia > Anura > Dendrobatidae > Phyllobates > Phyllobates terribilis. Next base: position 868,740,967 of record NW_027362762.1, read on the forward strand.
TGGCCCCTCATCCAAATCCTGGTATGCAAGCCCCCCCAGATCCCTATCCTGGTATGCATGGTACGCCTCATCCCTGTCCTGGTATGCATGGCACCCCTCATCTCCAATCCTGGTTTGCATGGCACCCCTCATCCCAATCCTGGTATGTATGGCACCCCTCATCCCAATCCTGGTATGTATGGCACCCCTCATCCCCCAATCCTGGTATGTATGGTACCCAATCCCTCATCCTGGTATGCATGGCACTCCACATCCCTATCCTGGTATGTATGGCACCCCACCCCTCATCCTGGTATACATGGTACCCTGCATCCCTATCCTGGTATGCATGGCACCCCTCATCCCCCAATCCTGGTATGTATGGCCTCCTCATCCCCCAATCCTGATATGCATGGCACCCAACCCCTCATCCTGGTATGCATGGCTCCCTCATCCCCAATCCTGGTATGTATGGCCCCCTCATCCCTATCCTGGTATGCATGGCACTCCTCATCTCCAATCCTGGTATGCATGGCACCACATATTCCTATTCTGGTATGCATGGTACCCCTCATCCCTATTCTGATATGCATGGTACCCTCATCCTGGTATGCATGGTACCCCGCATTCCTATCCTGGTATGCATGGAACCCTGCATTCCTATCCTGGTATGCATGGCACCCCTCATCCCCAATGCTGGTATGCATGGCCCCCCTCATCCCCCAATCCTGGTATGCATGGCCCCCCTCATCCCCAATCCTGATATGCATGGTCCCCTCACCCCTCAATCCTGGTATGTATGGTACCCCTCATCCCCAATCCTGGTATGTGTGGCCCCTTCACCCCCCAATCCTGGTATACATGGTCCCCTCAATCCTGGTATGTATGGTACCCCTCATCCCCCAATCCTGGTATGTGTGGCCCCTTCACCCCCCAATCCTGGTATGTGTGGCCCCCTCATCCCTTTCACGCTGCACGCATACAAAAAAACACTTATACTCACCTTTCTTCCCTGTGCTGCTGTGTACTGTTCTGCCAGAGGCTGGGGGAGGAGTGCGGCGCCGGAATATGCGCGTGGCCATATTTTTATTAGCGAGTAAAACATTTTTTTATTTTATTTTATTAGAGAATAGTAAAATATACTAAACAGAGATAACCTCAAGAGAGGGAAACACATGTGAATGAACGGAGCTAAAAAATTATTGACTGATGACCACTGATAATAATAATCACAGAATGCGTATGCATAACATAATAATAATGAATGTAGGTGAATAAATGGTTTTGGGGCAAAAAATATCATATTCCAGTAGATATGCTTTATAAATATGAAATATCAATGCTACTCATAGATTTATGAGTTAGAGGTAGAGGTAAAGTGCCAATGCTACATATAGATTAATGTGGTAGAGGTAGTAAGCAAAGGACAGCAAAAACATGTAAAAAGTATAATAATGTTAGTATATGGAATATCAGTGTTATTGAATATCCTCTGCGTATCAATCCCACTCATGTAGTTAAATGCAGGCCATTAATATACAAAACTGTAAAGTGCAAGTGCATAGTTCACCTATTATGAATTGTTAGAACCTTGCTCTTAGTTTTTTTTCCTTTGCTGGTCACATGACCTTGTTGGCCTATTTAATCCTGCTCCGCCCTTCTGGCTTTGCTGGACTTCATTGTATATCTACTTTCTAGCTAGCCTGTGCTCTGTGTCTTGCTCTGTTAGTTTGCTTGGTCTACTGACCTCTATGTTCTATATATTTTGTTTGTTCGTCTGTCTGCTACTATTTCTGTTAGGAGGTGTCCCATATTCCTCCCAGTCCTTAGTACTTGTAGGGATTCCTTCCTCACATCTATAGGTCTCCATACAGACTAGCTTAGGACTTTAGCAGGTCTGATCGCAGGATCAGGTTCCCTGTTACATCGTAGGGATTAAGCTGAGTTCTATCGTAGGGACAGATCTCCTCTCTTTCCTTAGCTCTGGTAGCAGAACATAACAGTAAGTCCAGCCAGCAAATTCTCTAAGGAAAGATTTTTCTGTTCCATCATGGTGTCGGTTCAGGATTTGGTTCATCGCCTGCAGGGACTCTCTCTGGAGGTGGCCGAGCTCCGTCAGCACGTGAGTAACTGTCCTGGAGCACATTTCTTGGAGCCTAAGGTATGTTTGCCGGATTTATTTTTTGGTGAACACTGAGAATTTTTTTCATTCAAAAATGCTTGCTTATTGTATTTTCGTTTGAGACCTAAGTCCTCTGGGGATGAATCCCAGCGCGTAGGGTTCATAATGTCACTTTTGCGCTAAGAGCCTCAGGAGTGGGCCTTTTCTTTGCAACCTAGTGATACATGCTTCAGATCAGTGGATAGTTTTTTTTCTGCTTTGGGACTATTATATGATGATCCTGACCGTGTCGCATCAGCTGAGACTGAGTTGAGACGTTTAAAACAAGGATCAGGTAATGTGGAAAAATATTGTACTCATTTCCGTCGTTGGTCTACTCAAACAGGGTGGAACGATTCTGCTCTGAAAAGTCTATTTCTTGCTGGGCTCAATGAAAGGGTTAAAGACCTGCTAATTGCTTATCCTACACCTGAAGATTTGCAACAGGCTATGCAATTAGCTATACGGGTGGATAGAAGACTGCGTGCAAGGGTTAATGAGAGCAATCCTCTGCTATGTCAGTTTCTGGTTATGAGAATGTGTGTACTAACAGTGGTGAACCGATGGAGATTGGATCGGTGGCACCTCGCTCTCAAGAAAAAGACCGTCGATTTTTTGAAGGCTTGTGTTTCTATTGCGGAAAATCTGGTCATTTGATTAAAGGCTGTGAGCTTCGTATGAAGAAAGAAAAAAAAATGGTCAGTCATGCCCGTATTGCCTGTTTAAATTCCAAGGGTGTATTTTTAGCTGCTTCCACGATTGCTCAGGAAAAATTAATGGAATTTCGGGTGTTTGTCGATTGTGGGTCTACTCTGAATGTTATTGATGGGGGATTCGTGGAAAGACTCAATTTAAAACCTGAACCTTTATCATCCCCCATTGCTGTGGTTTCTGTGGATGGTTCCCCTTTGAAGAATATTACTCTCAAGGTCTGTGAATTTCCTCTCACTATTAATGGTGTTCACCATGAGAAATTGGATTTGGTAGTGTTGAATAACTTGCCTTCTCCAGTAATATTGGGATTGCCCTGGTTAAAATTTCACAATCCTGTACTGGATTGGTCTACCAGTGAAATTAAATCCTGGAGCCATAAATGTTATGACAAGTGTTGTAATGGGCGTATTGCAGCTTTGGATAGGGGAGAATTGCCTGTTCCTATTCAGGATTTTTGGAGAGTTTTTTCTGAGAAGGAATCGCAGGTTTTGCCTCCCGATAGAGACTATGATTGTTCTATTGAATTTGTCCCTGGAGCGACTCTTCCTAAAAGTCGTTTATTTAACCTTACTATTCCTGAGAGGAAGGCTTTGGAGGAATACATACAGACAAGTTTGGCCGCCGGTCACATTAGGCCCTCTAAGTCTCCTGTGGCGGTTGGATTTTTTTTTGTAAAAAAAAAAGGACGGCGGTTTACGTCCTTGTCTGGATTTTCGTGAGATTAACAAAATTACTGTACGCAATCCTTACCCACTGCCATTGATTCCTGATCTGTTTAACCAGTTAATGGGGGCCAAGTGGTTCTCTAAAATTTACCTTAAGGGGGCATACAATCTGTTGCGCATGAAGGAGGGTGACGAATGGAAGACTGCTTTTAACACTCCTGTGGGTCATTTTGAGAATCTGGTTATGCCTTTTGGTCTTACTAATGCTCCTGCATTTTTTCAGAATCTTATTAATGACATCCTTAGACCTTTGATCGGTAAAAATGTGGTTGTGTATTTGGATGACATTTTGATTTATTCGCCGGATCTGGAGTCTCATTGGCGGAGCGTGCGTGAGGTATTACAGTTATTAATGGACAATTCGCTTTTTGCTAAGCTGGAGAAATGTGAGTTCGCTGTACAGAGAATTAGTTTTTTGGGCTACATTATCTCCAGCAAAGGTTTTGAGATGGATCCGGTTAAGGTTCAGGCTGTGCAGGAATGGCCTAGGCCTATTGGTTTGAAATCGATACAGAGGTTTTTGGGTTTCGCCAATTACTATAGAAAATTCATAAAAAAATTTTCTAGTATTGTTAAACCTCTGACTGATCTCACCAGGAAAGGTGCTGATGCGGTTCAGTGGTCTTCTGAGGCCATTGAAGCTTTTGTGTATCTCAAGGAGAGGTTCACCTCTGCTCCCATTCTTATGCAGCCTGATGTTACTAGGCCGTTTTTGGTTGAGGTTGATGCTTCCTCTGTGGGGGTTGGCGCAGTATTGTCTCAGGATAACGGGGATGGATTACATCCCTGTGCCTTTTTTTCAAAAAAATTTTCGGAGACTGAACTGAATTACGATATTGGTAATCGGGAATTATTGGCTATTAAACTCGCATTTGAACACTGGCGCCACTTCTTGGAAGGTGCGGAATTTCCCGTTCAGGTTCTTACGGATCATAAAAATCTGATATATCTTGATGCTGCCAAGCGCCTGAATGCCCGTCAGGCTAGGTGGGCACTGTTTTTCTCGCGGTTTAATTTCTCCGTTACTTACATCCCTGGTACTAAGAATGTTAAGGCGGATGCCTTGTCTCGCAGTTTTTCTCCCATAGTCGGTGCTGAGAAAGAGGAGAACATTTTACAAGAAGGTGTTGTGATAGCTGCTTTGGACTCCGTTTTGGAAAATGAGATTCTTAAAGCACAGGAGAATGCCCCTTCTAACACTCCTCATGGGAGGTTGTTTGTGCCTGGGACCTTTAGGAGAGATTTGTTTGTTGAGTGTCACGAATCTCGGTTGGCAGGTCATCCCGGAATCTCTGAGACCAAGAGACTGGTGGGTCGCAGTTTTTGGTGGCCTGGATGGCAGAAGGAAGTCATTAAGTGGGTGCGTCAATGTACTATATGTGCTAGATCTAAGTCCTCACATACTCCTGCTGCGGGGTTGCTTTGTCCTTTGGAGGTTCCCAGTGCTCCTTGGACACATTTGGCTATGGACTTTATAACTGACCTTCCCCCCTCTGAGGGTTTTACTGTCATCTGGGTGGTCGTGGACCGTTTTAGCAAGATGTGTCACTTGGTTCCTTTCGTCAAACTGCCCTGCGCTAAAACTCTCGCTAAGGCCTTTGTCAAGGAAATTGTCAGACTTCATGGCATTCCTACTGACATTGTTTCTGATAGGGGTCCTCAGTTCGTGGCTCGTTTTTGGCGTGCCTTTTGTGATAGGTTGGGAGTTCATTTGTCGTTCTCGTCCGGATATCATCCTGAATCTAATGGCCAGACAGAAAGGAAAAACCAGGATGTTGAGCAGTTCTTGCGTTGTTTTGTGGCAGACAATCAAGAGGGGTGGTCTGAGTTTCTGCCACTTGCTGAATTTGCTCTGAACAATCATACATCTTCTTCTGCTGGTTGTTCGCCTTTTTTTTGTTGTTCTGGGAGACATCCGTCGTTTGGGTCGTTCTCCAAGTTGGGATCTGCCGTGTCTGAGGAGGAGAATTTTTCCGGTGATTTGGAGAGAGTTTGGACGGATGTGCGTGGTAATCTTCAGGAGGCCAACAGAAAATCTAAAGACTACTTTGATAGGAAACGACAGGAGGTTTTGTTCGCTGTTGGCGACATGGTTTGGTTGTCCTCTAGGAATCTGCGGTTGAGGATTCCTTCAAAGAAATTGGGTCCCAAGTTTGTAGGGCCCTTTAAGGTGCTTCAGGTTGTCAACCAATCTGCTGTTAGGTTGGAGGTTCCTACCTCCTGGAGAATTAATCCGGTATTTCATGTCTCTCTGTTGAAAAAAGCTGTTGTATCGGATTGTGACGCCTCTGCCTCTGTTCCTCCGGTGGTGGAGGATGGGGAATATGAAATTTCTCGCATCCTTAACTCTAGACGGTATAGAGGTAGTTTGCAGTATCTTGTGGCCTGGAAAGGTTTCGGTCCCGAGGATAACTCTTGGGTGAGGTCGGATGATGTTTCCGCGTCCAGACTTATCAGAGCGTTTCACAGGAGATTTCCTGATAAGCCTGGTCCTAGGGGATCCGGAGGATCCTCTTAGAAGGGGGGGTACTGTTAGAACCTTGCTCTTAGTTTTTTTTTCCTTTGCTGGTCACATGACCTTGTTGGCCTATTTAATCCTGCTCCGCCCTTCTGGCTTTGCTGGACTTCATTGTATATCTACTTTCTAGCTAGCCTGTGCTCTGTGTCTTGCTCTGTTAGTTTGCTTGGTCTACTGACCTCTATGTTCTATATATTTTGTTTGTTCGTCTGTCTGCTACTATTTCTGTTAGGAGGTGTCCCATATTCCTCCCAGTCCTTAGTACTTGTAGGGATTCCTTCCTCACATCTATAGGTCTCCGTACAGACTAGCTTAGGACTTTAGCAGGTCTGATCGCAGGATCAGGTTCCCTGTTACATCGTAGGGATTAAGCTGAGTTCTATCGTAGGGACAGATCTCCTCTCTATCCTTAGCTCTGGTAGCAGAACATAACATGAATACCTCAATAGTAGAAAAAATATTCAAAAGACCCTGAGAGATGTATAGGAACATATAGCTATTAAGGTATACCTCAATCTGTATGGTCCTTGTTTGTAAGTCAAAGCTCCGGCGAACATGTGTTCCCCACACCCTGACACCATGTTGCCTCATGCTTCTTCATATACGCCTCTGGAAGAAGCTTGAGGCAAAACGTCGTCTTGGTGTGGGGAACACATGTTCACCGGAGCTTTGACTTCCAAAACAAGGACCATACTGATTGGTCTATTCAATATACTAACATTCTCATACCTATTACATGCTTTTGCTGTCCTCTGCTTACTACCTCTACCACATTAATCTATATATAGCATTGGCACTTTACTTCTACCTCTAACTCCTAAATCTATGAAATCTGAAATCTTGACCGTACATAAGCACAAGGCCACAGATGCCATAAGTAATTCTTCATAATTCATAGTTGGGATGGAGAAAACTATTTCTTTACATAGACAACTGCATTCTCATGGTGAAACATGGACCATGGTGGGATCGCAATACTCAGCAGGTCTCCTGACCTGACCTAACTGCCTAACCTATGCCTATGAGGCAGGTCAGAATTATTGCTGTCCGAGCATGGTTGATATGTTAGGCCATGTAATGTTTTGGCCTAAAAATTAGAATTTGTATCCACAATTGGATGATATGAAACCCCATCATCCTTTTTGGAAAAGAAAGTCTACAACATCTGTCGTTCGTTCATTGACAAGTGTGTAAATATCTGTTTTAACGTCTGAACATGTAGTGCCCCTTCTCCGCCGTCCATTTGAAGCGCTATCCCAACTGATGGTGTAATCATTTTTAATTTATTAATGATTGTTGGCTAATCTGGGTGTACCGAGCAATGGTAAGCAAACGCAAATAAATTGTATAATTAGTGTCTAATTTCAAATGACAAATGGCAAGAAAAACACAAGTTTTACAGGTCATTTGGCTGCAGGAGAAGAGATTAATAATTAAGCCTTTTTTCCAGGCAAAGTTTTTAAGACCGCTTTTCAGTGGCCAGCGAGTCTTTTTCCGGAGGGATTTACATTCTACTAGAATGCTGGGAAAATCTCTAGTTCTGATTCTCCCTTTGTTCGGCACTGCAATATCAGAACTTTGCAGACCAGGTAAATTATATTATTATTTTATCTCATAGATGGAGATTTTATCTTTTTTGGTTAATGTTTTATTTCATATTTATTGCATAGTCCTAGGGGAACGTGAGGGGTTTACTTCTGATTTTATATTAATATCTGCTTGTAGATATCCTTCACAAATATCTGTTGACTGATTGTTCCAACTGATATTGAGCCAATAATCTGACTCTAGGGGGTTACAACTGTGTCTGAATAGAAGACCCCTGCTCTATTTTCTGCCTAATCCATCTGCACCACATGAGGATTAGAGAATGCCCTGATGGTGCCTATGCTTTGGAAATGGTTGGTGGTGAAGACCATTGCAAAGAGTGCTTGGCTCTGTCAGGAAATTGCTCAGTGTGAGCCCAGCCAATCTGTGTTTTGTCTCTTGAGCCCTCAGGTTGATAAAGGTCTTATCTTACAAAGAATCATTTTTTGTTCCAAATGGAAATTAACGAAAATTCCATTAATCACTAACATTATAGAAATTGTTTGTACTCATAATTTATCTGAACTAGTCCTTTCCTTAAAGAATAATATTATAAAAAAAATACCATGCTAGGTGGGCTTCTTGGAACTCCATCTTCCCACTGAATAAGGAAATTCCATGTCTGTAATAAATCTTTCTTTTTATCAGTTGTATTATCAGCCATTGTGCATCTATTACAAATCTTCTGATTTTCGTAGTTTCTTGATTCAGATGATCTTTCTTTTATTCTGCTCCCTATCACTTCTCTCCAAGAACTTTCCTCCCTTCTTCCCCCTTTTTCTTCTCCCTCCCCTCCTCCTTTTCCTTTTCTTTCTTTATTTTTCCTCCCTCTCTTTCCAGATCTTTCTTTTATTCTCTTAGGTAGTTGGAGACGTGTGACTTGTTATTTTTATATTCCTAAAAGGGAAAATATTACTCTTGCTGGTTTATTTTTGCATGGTCCCATCCCCCTATTCTTTCCCAGTTATTGTTAAAAAACCCTTAATAAAAATCACCTAAGATAAAGGTCATGTGAAAATTTGAGTAAGTCGGAGGCTGTAACCGACGGTGAAGCTCATTGCTGCCCTCTGAATACGGAGTTCTTTGCCTTAGTTACAGGAATACATTATAAAGATGATAATTATCAGACTTGATAAGGGGGTGTACATGGGGTGCTAAAGTCCCCAACAACTGCTAAAATGAAGAAGTAGAAACTGTGCTCTTTTAAAATTGAAGATCAGATCAATAGATCTATAGCTCAGATTCGGTCTCAGAGCGTTTCTTCCCCTTTGTTGTAGAGATTGGTGTGGATCTCAGCACTTGCACCCACTGGACAAAAGTTTCCAAAAGGTGCAATTGTACTTTGTTTGGGGACTATGGGCAATAACATATGGACACCACTTGATCGCCTTCCTCCAGCTGCTTAGTGGATATATCTGTAATACTGTAAGGTTTGCATTATAAATCATTAGGATTAATCCTTAATCTTGTAAACTTTAATATATTTGATGCGATTTCAACTATATACTGCTTCACAAAAGACAGTGCCACAATAGATTGGATAGTAAATCACATCCTCATAATTGAGACAGTCCCAAGGTACTATGTGACAGTTCTCACATCAGAGTGTACAAATGTTATTTGCAGACACCTGTATTACATATTTATTCATTACTTTTTTTCACTCTTACATTTAATGTTTCCTACTTAGCACCCATGTACCTTAAAAGTCGTGTGATTTCATGTGGTGCTTACGGTAGGATTATAAATCAAACTAAGAGAGTCACGGACATATTGGTTGCTATGGATTACAGGTCATTGGTGCTATTTGTGCCATGATATGAAATAATCATAATCTGTTAAATCTGTTCTGCCAGACCTACACTAAAAGGTAGTTGTAGACACCAAGGACCACGGTCGTTGGATGCATGTATTCATGTACTTAAAGGGAACCTTGTAGCTAATTTATCCTACCTGAACTACGTGCAGCACGAATCAAAGAAGACATATTTTAAAATCCAGTCATGGAGTTTATGTCTCTGATGATTAGTCCCAGAGGCCGGTCTCCAGCAACTTCTCACCGCCCAACTCCTGTTGACTAATAGGCCTCTTCCTAAACACACACATGGGGAGAGACCTGTCAGTCCAGGTGAGCAATGCTGGGAGAAATCAGCAGTGGCTGACCTCTTGGACTAGTTGACTTTCTTACATCCCCCATCTAGCTTTTAAAAGTATGTTTTCTCTGACACACTGCAGCGTTTTGGAGAAAAAAAAATATTTGGCTGCAATAACAGAGCAGGCCTCTCTTTCATAGTGCGTGTGGTTTGGACACCCAACCACGTCAAGGTGTACTTTTTATATGGATAGGTGATGAATCAGCTGTCATGTTGCCTTTAAAAGAAATCAATCACCAGATTTTTTTCAACCCCATCTGAAAGCAGCATGATATAGGGGCAGAGACCCTGATTCCAGTGATGTATCACTTACTGGGCTGCTTGCTGTCATTTTGGTAAAATCAGTTTTCTCTGCTGTAGATCTAGCAATGCTCTGAATGCTGAGCTCTGTATAACCCTTCCCCCACCACTGATTGGCAGATTTCTGCCCATGTATGGTATACACAGGAAGCAGCCAATCAGTGTTGGGGGTGGGGTTTGACTACATAGCAGCAAGTTTTCTAGTCTTCCAGTGATAATGTCCTGCTGATTAAAACAGTGATTTTATCAAAACTACAGCAAGTAGCCCAGTATGTGAGACATTGCTGGAATCAGGATCTCTGTCTCTACACTATGCCTCTCTCAGATTAGGTAGTGAAAACATTGTGACAGATTCCCTTTAATATTGCTTTGACTTGAAACTAACAATGTATAACTAAATTATAATATTATTACAGTGCTTACTATTTATATCTTTAACTTCCAGATGCTCCAGGGGCCTTCAAAGTCCGTTTTAATATAAAAAAAGCACTGGGAGATAAGGCAGTAAGTGGAATTTACGGTAACTTTTGTTTGATATGTTTATTATTTCGTTGGTTTGCAACCAACTGTTGCAAAACTACAACTCTCAGCATGTCCTTTGTTTTGCATTAATCAGGGAACCACATGTTAAATACAGCAGTATCGATTTCTTTAAACTAGAACTTCAAGAACTAGAACTAAAATCTGTAATTATGTAATAAATAGAGATGAGCAAATCAATTAAATGCAACTTGAATTTGTGCCAAATTTTGGGAAATTCACTGTATCTGGCAAATTTGAACAATTTGCCATTTGCTTTGAGTGGATCAACAAAAATGCTCGCTCCCAATTTACAGTATGCATAAAATTGTATCAGCCAGAGAAGCCTCGGGCGTGGCTAGGTAGGCTTCATTATAATGCCTTGCTGCTATCACATCACAGGATATAGCACAGCCAATCAGGAGGGAATATCATAGTCTGTATAAAAGCAGAAGCAGGGAATGCAGCAGACATTTTTTAGGAATCTGGATAGTGCAAGAATGTCACAACTTAGCAGTAGAGAGAGAGAAAGCTATAAAACAGAAGCCATATCTACAGATAGTGTTTGTTGTACAACAACAGTAGTGAATATCCGTGTGGTAGTCTATGCAGTAAAGAGAATAATTAAGCAATTCAATTGATAGGAGGAGAGCTGGCAGCAGCAGTGATTGATCACAACAGTGATCACATTTGCAGAAGCATTCAAGTCAACAATATGGCTATAAGAAAAAAAAATCTAAGCTCCGTGTCTGCCAGAAAAATCATGCATGTCACAAACTACTTGTACTGAGTTTTTGCACACCTCATATACAGTATAATATGATATCTGTACCAACTGTGCCCCACCAATACTGGAGCCTGCTGTTTATTTCCTTTTTGGGAAGTGGGGAATAAATGTGTTTTAAAAAATACAAAAGAGAATTGAAAACAAGTCCAGGCATTTAACTGTGATTGTCTGCCTTACAAAGAGTGCATGTCACAAACGACTGGCTTTTCGCACACCTGTTTTAGTAGTTAAATTTGACATTCATACAAAACATACTAATACTGTAGACTGTTGCTACTGCTGGTTTTTGGATGGGTACCTAGCATTTCTTACCTAGCATTTCATGTTCAGTCCTTTTTGGGAAAGTGGCATTTGTGGTAAAAACAGTGACAACAATTAATTATAGTGTAGGAAAAATGTATGGTAAAAGAAAAAGTGGCAATGAGTGGGCTAATGTAAAAGAATAAAAGCTCAAACCATGGGATCTGGCAATAAAAATGCAAGCAGCTGCAACCCATCACCATCTGGGCAATAGTACTACCAAACTCAGGTCACAATTGGCCTCCTTTGCTTCTAGTATGCACTTTAGTGGAGAGGAAGCAGAGGACATTATGGAATATATGGCACATGACTCATCTTAGTCACAGCAGGGTGATGTTACTTCTGACAGTGACGCCATCAGAAGAGGTGCACTATCTATGCTCTCACATGCAGAAGAATGCGGGCTGCACTCTAGACTTGGTATTTAGCTTGAAAGGACCTTGCACAATTGACACAAGGAACCGCAATTATGAGCAGGGACTGTACATGTGTCTTTCATAGCCCACTAGGTCAATGTTTTGAGCAGTAGCGATGCACCACTGCAATCATGACATTTGGTGAAGCCTTCAGAGTTGGGCGCTAGGTCAGGTTGCAACGCCAGACTGAGATTATACACCTTCTCCTACACCGCATCTGAATCCTCCTCAATGAACATCATCCCATCCCCAATAAAACCGGGCAGAATGTTGCATCCACTCACTGTCTTCAGTCTTTTTGTTCTTGTACGGTTAAGTTCTGCCAAGTGATTTTACAGCTTATGATCATGGGCAACAAAAGCCATATAGTGGATAAGTTGCTCCTCTGCATTAAATAACAAATATCACACTGGATGGCTCCCCGTCATCTGCAACTGGGCATTGTCATAAGCAACAAGTCTCTAAATATTGTGGTTGCACTGTGTTTGGACACAGAAACTTACAAGGGAGCATGGCACATTTCTTAAATTTGTTTGTGCCAATTTTTTTTAAAGAAATATACCAACTTGAAAGAGGTGGGGGCCATTGCCAGGAGCGTGTCTGGGCATTTCAACCATTCTTACATGGCAAGACACACCCTTGACGCTTTGCAAAAACATAAAGGTCTGACTGAGCACATCCTTATATGTGACATTACACAATGCTTCATATGTTGGAGCAACTCTACAAGCAGCATAAAGCTGTGGCTGATTATACCATGCAGCAGACAAATTGGAGCTGGGTTACTTTGAAATCCTGTATTGGCAGCTGAAGAGAGACTTGTGTCACCTACTGAGGCCCTTCAATGAGGCTACTAAATTTGTCAGTAGGGACAGATGTAGCATCAATGAAGTTATCCCCCTCATATTTATATTGGCAAAAAACACTCAAAAAGATGCAACAAGGGATGGAGAAAAACAGTAACTTCTACATGTTCATCACCAATCTGAGGCTGTTGGGGACATTCAAGGACAATGTCATATGCAGCAGGATCGGGAGAAGGAGATGCAGCAGGTGGCTGTGAAGGGGGACACACAAACTACAGTCTTTTTGCACGCCTGTTTTAGTAGTCAAATTTTACATCCATATGCAACATACTAATACTGTTGGCTTTTGCTACTGCTGGTTTTGGATATGTACCTAGCATTTCTTGCTCAGTCCTTTTTGGGAAGGTGGCATTTGTGGCAGAAACAGTATCAAAAGTTAATTATAGTGTAGTAAAAATGTATGGTAAAAGAAAAAGGGGCAATGTAAAAGAATAAATGGAGAGGAGGGGCAGCAGCAGGTGGCTGTCAAGAGGGACATTAAGTTTATGTACAGGCAGGGGGTGAGGCTGACAGCCGGTATGAAATGGATGATGGCGAAGACTCTGGCTGTGTTGATGAACTGTTATTTTATTTATTATGCTTTGCTTATATAGTGCCATCGTATTCCACAGCGCTTTACAGACATCATCATCCCTGTCCCCATTGGGGCTCACAATCTAAATCCCCTATCAGTATGTCTTTGGAGTGAGTGTGGGAGGAAACTGAGAACCCACAGGAAACCCACGCAAACACGGGGAGAACTTACAAACTCCTTGCAGATGTTCTCCTTGGTGGGAGTTGAACTTGGGACCCCAGCACTGCAAAGCAGCAGTGCTAACCACTGAGCCACCATGCTGCCGTGTTGCAACGGAAAGCAGAAATTGAACAGGGCACTCCGTTTTGCTGGCAAACATGGAAAAAGGCATGCTTGTCGGCTTGTGGGATGATAGGGGTAGTACATGCGACCTCCAATGATATTCTGTGTGGCCCCCAAACATATGGACAGAAAAATGTTTAACAGACAGGTTAACTATATGTGAGTAGCCACACACAGAGGAGTGGTGGCAGCAGCTGAGATGCAGGGACTGGCAAGTACTAATGGTGCAATGTGTAACCAGTTATGGATGCCTCACATATCAGGAGAATGGGGTCTCTTAACCCGTTTGGCACTCCAAAAAGTAGTACGTGAATAAGACCGGTGGCCTCGTGTCTGTGCTCGCTCCACTGTAGTTTATAGGAAAACTGAATCATTAAACATTAATTAAATAAACCATGATCTTTTGTAGGGAGCCATGTGCATGCATGACCTCTTCCTATTCACACAGTTTTTTATGAGTATTTAGAAGCGTATTTTACTGCAAATCCACATAAAAAAATGCTTCAAATACTCTTTGAATAAGCTTCCAGTTAATTTTACTGCAAAATGTTCAAAATAACATGAAGAAAACATCACTGTGTGCACTATAGGCGCTTTTGCCATTATAGGTAACTTATTCAGAGAGTATTTGACACAGTTTTTTATATGGATTTAGGAGCAGAATCTACTTCTAAATCCTCATAAAAAAACCTCAGTGTGAATGTACCATTAGAGTGCTGATACTTGGAGGTAAGAATCATGCAACTAGAATTTATACCTATCAAACCTTTAGGCTAAGTGCCCACTATGCAGAAATGCTGCAGATTTTTTCTGCATCTCCCTGGCTGGAAAAACGCGTGTGGATTTTACATGCGTTTTTCCTGCCAGGTAGAAGCGTCTTTTCATGCATTTCCGCATGCGGGTTATCAAGCACTTTTAGCATCACTTGGAAAAGTGCTTGACAACTTGGTCACACTATATAAATCCATGCAACCGGCATGGATTTAGATAGTGTGACCAAGTTAATAGTTAAAAAAGAATAAAAATGGTAAAAAATAAAAGAAAAAATATTATACTCACCTTCTGATGGCCCCCGGTCTCTTGTACGGCTCGCGGTGATGTAAAAGGACTGGCATGACATAATTTAGTCGTGTGACAGGTCACGCGACCGCCAATGTCAGCAGTCGCGTGACCTGTCACATGACTAAATGACGCCATGGAAGGTCCTTTTACACCATTGCAAGCCACCGGGGAGCCAGGACGCACCATAGAGGAGACCGGGGGACATCGGAAGGTGAGTATAATGTTTATTTTTTATTTTAAATTCTACTTTTTAACAGATACTATGGTACCCGGGTCTGGATGAGAGTCTCCTCTTCTCCAAACCCGGGTACCATCCGCGCATTGAATCGCTTAATATCTGCATGTGCACATGTAGTCATGCGGATATTAAGCGATTCAATGTAAGTCAATGGCGGCAATTACGCTGTGTGTCCGCAAAATTAATGGACATGTTGCGTATTTTTCCGCAATGATAATCCGCAGCGGAAATTTCCGCAGCATGTGCACAGCACATGCGGATTATCATTGGGGACCATGGGGCACGTATTACCAAGCGTTTTTTAAGCGTTTTCGCTGCAGAAATTCTGCGGCAAAAACGCTTGAAAAACGCATAGTGGGCACACAGCCTTATGGTATATACTTTCGATATGCCGCAAATGTCACAGAAGGTAATACCTCTAATGTTTAGTGCGGCCCCCCGCATTGGTTCAGTATGTCAATGTGACCCTTGGGCCAAAAAAAGTTGTGCACCCCTGTTTTAGACAATGGAAAATGAATTTTGTAGAGGTAGAATATCTGTGTGTCTTATTGGTTGTTTCTGCACATGTACTGTCTATTATCTAAGCTGTGAATATCAGAATGTGTGCGTACTGTGGGAAAGCTGCTTGCCCTACTTTACTAATTCACAGCAGCTGACTTGGAACAGAGTATTACACAATGTAAATAATTTGTCACATTTTTTGTATGGTTGCAGTGTTATTCCCAATATTAAAAGGTAATACTTATCCACAGGAGAGGTGATAACCTTCTGATCGGTGAGGGTCCAAGCACATGGATCTACACTGATCCTGAGAAGGGAGCTCTGAAATGTATACATGGTCACCACTAATTCATTCTCCTTAGGACTGATGGAAATAGCTGAGTGCTGTAGTCCGGTATCCGCCAGTCCCATTGGGAATGAATAGAGAGGTGGCGCATGTTCGCTTCTGATAAGGCATTTGATTCCCATTCTTGTAATTGGTGGAGTTCCCAGCAGTCAGACTCCCACAAAGTAAAAAATTATGATCTTATCCTGTAAATAAGGGGAAACTTTCAATGTTGGGAAAAATGTTTAAAATTTGTTTTCATCTCAGTACTTTAAAAGGGTTTCCCCACGAACAAAAGTATATTTTAATCAATAGATCTTATAATAATAATAAGTTCCACAATTGGATGTGTTTAAATAAAATGTTCCTGTGCTGAGATAATCTTATAAATGTGCCCCTGCTGTGTACTGTGTAATGGCTGTATCTGACTGTGCAGGGACACAGTCTGATCATACCACATCTCCTGGGCAGGGGAGGAAGCAAAAGAGTATAAAGGACAGGACAGCAGGGGATCACAACTGATTCTTCTTGTGAGGTAAAACATTTCCCTGCCTGTTTTTAAGCAGCTTGTCTACTTAATAATGAGCTGTGGTGTACCTTATGCCAGAAATCTTACTCCAGTCCCTGACTGGTGTTAGATATGTGGTGAAGCACATGCCTCTAAATGAATCAGGACTGTTTGACTCCACTCATCAAGACCGGTTTGAACATCACTGGTCTTGATAAATTGGGGCCTATGTGATTAATATCGTGGGTGCGGAAAGTATTCAGACCCCTTTAAATTTTTCACTCTTTCTTTCATTGCAGCCCTTTGGTAAATTCTAAAAAGTTCATTTTTCTCTCATTAAAGTACACTCTGCACCCCATCTTGACTGAAAAAAACAGAAATGTAGAAATTTTTGCAAACGTATTAAAAAAGAAAAACTGAAATATCACATGGTCATGAGTATTCAGACCCTTTGCTCAGTATTGAGTAGAAGCCCCCTTTTGAGCTAGTACGGCCATGAGTCTTCTTGGGAATGATGCAACAAGTTTTTCACACCTGGATTTGGGGATCCTCTGCCATTCTTCCTTGCAGATCCTCTCCAGTTTCGTCAGGTTGGATGGTGAATGTTGGTGGACAGCCATTATCAGGTCTCTCCAGAGATGCTCAATTGGGTTTAGGTCAGGGCTCTATCTGGGCCAGTCAAGAATGGTCACAGAGTTGTTCTGAAGCCACGCCTTTGTTATTTTAGCTCTGTGCTTGGGGTCATTGTCTTGTTGGAAGGTGAACCTTCGGCCAAGTCTGAGGTCCAGAGCACTCTGGAAGAGGTTTTCATCCAGCATATCTCTGTACTTGGCCGCATTCATGTTTCCTTTAATTACAACCAGTCGTCCTGTCTCTGCAGCTGAAAAACACCCCCACAGCATGATGCTGCCACCAATATGGTTCACTGTTGGGATTGTATTGGGCAGGTGATAAGCAGTGCCTGGTTTTCTCCATACATACCGCTTAGAATTATCACCAAAAAGTTCTATCTTCGTCTCATCAGACCAGGGAATCTTATTTCTCATAGTCTGGGAGTCCTTCATGTGTTTTTGAGCAAACTCTATGCGGGCTGTCATATGTCTTGCACTGAGGAGAGGCTTCCGTCGAGCCACTCTGCCATAAAGGCCCGACTGGTGGAGGGCTGCAGTGATAGTTGACTTTGTGGAACTTTCTCCCATCTCCCTACTGCATCTCTGGAGCTCAGCCACAGTGATCTTGGGGTTCTTCTTTACCTCTCTCACCAAGGCTCTTCTCCCACGATTGCTCAGTTTGGCTGGACGGCCAGGTCTAGGAAGAATTCTGGTGGTCCCAAACGTCTTCCATTTAAGGATTATGGAGGCCACTGTGCTCTTAGGAACCTTGAGTAATGCAGAAATTCTTTTGTAACCTTGGCCAGATCTGTGCCTTGCCACGATTCTGTCTCGGAGCTCCTTGGGCAGTTCCTTTGAACTCATGATTCTCATTTGGTCTGACATGCACTGTGAGCTGTGAGGTCTTATATAGACCGGTGTGTGCCTTTCCAAATCAAGTCCTATCAGTTTAATTAAACACAGCTGAACTTCAATGAAGGAG
This sequence comes from Phyllobates terribilis, assembly GCF_046119375.1. Taxonomy (NCBI): domain Eukaryota; kingdom Metazoa; phylum Chordata; class Amphibia; order Anura; family Dendrobatidae; genus Phyllobates; species Phyllobates terribilis. The sequence goes on from NW_027362762.1 coordinate 868,759,075, forward strand.
TAGAACCATCTCAAAGAGGATCACAAGGAAATGGACAGCATGTGACTTAAATATGAGTGTCTGAGCAAAGGGTCTGAATACTTATGACCATGTGATATTTCAGTTTTTCTTTTTTAATAAAATTTCTAAATTTCTGGGGTTTTTTTCAGTCAAGATGGGGTGCAGAGTGCACTTTAATTAGAAAAAAATGAACTTTTTAGAATTTACCAAATGGCTGCAATGAAACAAAGAGTGAAAAATTTAAAGGGGTCTGAATACTTTCCGTACCCACCATATGTGTCCGGGTGTGCTGAATGTGTTTGGTATATGAGCTGCATGTGTATTTTATGCGGCTAATATACAGTCTTGCCAAAAGTGTTGGCACCCTTGAAATTGTTTCAGAAAATTAATTATTTCTCCCCAAAAATTATTACAATTACACATGTTTTGTTATACACATTTTTATTTCCTTTGTGTGTATAGGAACAACACAAAAAAAAAAACAGAAAAAATGGCAAAATGACCATAATTTTCACACAAACCCCCCAAAAATGAGCCGGACAAAATTGTTGGCACCTTCAACTTAATATTTGGTTGCACACCGTTTGGAATAAATAACTGCAATCAATCGCTTTCTATAACAATCAACAAGCTTCTTCCACCTCTCAACTGGAATTTTAGACCACTCTCATATTGCAAATTGCTTCAGGTCTCTCATATTTGAAGGCGCCTTCTCCCAACAGCAATTTTAAGATCTCTCCACAGGTGATCAATGGGATTTACATCCAGGCTCATTGCTGCCCACTTTCAGAACTCTCCAGCGAATTGTTTCCATCCATTTCTGAGTGCTTCTTGAAGTATGTTTGGGGTCTTTGTCCTAGTGGAAAACCCATAACCTCGTAATATTCAGATTTCATGATGCCTTGCACATACTCAAGGTACCCAGTGCCAGAGGCAGCAAAACAGCCCCAAAACATCTTTGAACCTCCACCGTATTTGACTGTAGGTACTGTTCTTTTCTTTTTCTTTCAAGACAATTTTATTTATTGAAACATCATTAATAACAGGCATTGGAAAATAATTACAATAAATGAATAAGTAAATATCCTAACAACCAGGCTAGGAACATATATAACCAATTATGCACAAGTATTAATCAGAATTTTTTTCTAACGTTTCCCCATAACCCCCTGTCCAGCCCAACCCCACCCCCAATTCATTTTCTTGGTACACCAAAATAACAATAAGTGTAATAATCTCATCAATCAAGGGAGGGCTACTAGCTAGTCAATGTTTCGCAATAGTCTTCCTTGTATGGTACAGTATTTTAGCTATTGCTAACTGTACTGGAGAAGAATCTCCAATAACCCCCACTAGCCACAGGACACAGGATTTAGAATTAATAGAAATTGAGATATGAAATACCTCCCAAATTAGTCTGCCAACTTTATTTCATGGCTCCCTAAATTGAGTACAAGATCAAAACATATGAATAAGATCTGTTCCTTCCTCCCCACAGCAAGCACAACGATCATCAGCCCTGAGACCCATCTGATGTAATGCTTTTGGGGTTCTATAAACTGAGTCAAAAATAATTGTGACCTCCTCTGGGCCATATTGATCGATATCTGCTGTCTTGATTCTAAAACATCCCCTAATTCCTCCATGGATATACAGTGGCATGCATAAGTATGGGCACCCCTAGTAAAATGTAAAAGAGGAAAAAAAATTATATATACAGTACAGACCAAAAGTTTGGACACACCTTCTCATTTAAAGATTTTTCTGTATTTTCATGACTTTGAAAATTGTACATTCACACTGAAGGCATCAAAACTATGAATTAACACATGTGGAATTATATACTTAACAAAAAAGTGTGAAACAACTGAAAATATGTCTTATATTCTAGGTTCTTCAAAGTAGCCACCTTTTGCTTTGATGACTGCTTTGCACACTTTTGGCATTCTCTTGATGAGCTTCAAGAGGTAGTCACCGGAAATGGTCTTCCAACAATCTTGAAGGAGTTCCCAGAGATGCTTAACACTTGTTGGCCCTTTTGCCTTCACTCTGCGGTCCAGCTCACCCCAAACCATCTCGATTGGGTTCAGGTCTGGTGACTGTGGAGGCCAGGTCATCTGGCGTAGCACCCCATCACTCTCTTTCTTGGTCAAATAACCCTTACACGGCCTGGTGCTGTGTTTGGGATCATTGTCCTGTTGAAAAATAAATGATGGTCCAACTAAACGCAAACCGGATGGAATAGCATGCCGCTGCAAGATGCTGTGGTAGCCATGCTGGTTCAGTATGCCTTCAATTTTGAATAAATCCCCAACAGTGTCACCAGTAAAGCACCCCCACACCATCACACCTCCTCCTCCATGCTTCACGGTGGGAACCAGGCATGTAGAGTCCATCCGTTCACCTTTTCTGCATTGCACAAAGACACGGTGGTTGGAACCAAAGATCTCAAATTTGGACTCATCAGACCAAAGCACAGATTTCCACTGGTCTAATGTCCATTCCTTGTGTTCTTTAGCCCAAACAAGTCTCTTCTGCTTGTTGCCTGCCCTTAGCAGTGGTTTCCTAGCAGCTATTTTACCATGAAGGCCTGCTGCACAAAGTCTCCTCTTAACAGTTGTTGAAGAGATGTGTCTGCTGCTAGAACTCTGTGTGGCATTGACCTGGTCTCTAATCTGAGCTGCTGTTAACCTGCGATTTCTGAGGCTGGTGACTCGGATAAACTTATCCTCAGAAGCAGAGGTGACTCTTGGTCTTCCTTTCCTGGGGCGGTCCTCATGTGAGCCAGTTTCTTTGTAGCGCTAGATGGTTTTTGCAACTGCACTTGGGGACACATTCAAAGTTTGCCCAATTTTTCGGACTGACTGACCTTCATTTCTTTAAGTAATGATGGCCACTTGTTTTTCTTTACTTAGCTGCTTTTTTCTTGCCATAATACAAATTCTAACAGTCTATTTAGTAGGACTATCAGCTGTGTATCCACCTGACTTCTGCACAACACAACTGATGGTCCCAACCCCATTTAAGGCAAGAAATCCCACTTATTAAACCTGACAGGGCACACCTGTGAAGTGAAAACCATTTCCGGTGACTACCTCTTGAAGCTCATCAAGAGAATGCCAAGAGTGTGCAAAGCAGTCATCAAAGCAAAAGGTTGCTACTTTGAAGAACCTAGAATATAAGACATATTTTCAGTTGTTTCACACTTTTTTGTTAAGTACATAATTCCACATGTGTTAATTCATAGTTTTGATGCCTTCAGTGTGAATGTACAATTTTCAAAGTCATGAAAATACAGAAAAATCTTTAAATGAGAAGGTGTGTCCAAACTTTTGGTCTGTACTGTATATATTTTTTTTTTTTTGCCTAAAATACGAAGGAAATATGTCATCTCTAACTTTAGACCTTTTAGAGATAATTTCATCTTCAACTTGCTTAACTGTTCACAATAACCGTAATTTTGACACTGTATGTCCTACATCTCTCTCCCACCTACTTTTGACTACTGACATAAGGTCACCTAGAATTATTGGTAGCAGGGAATTATAAATCAAGGAGATAATACCTTTAGTAGTTTTTTCCTTCACTACAAAGTCTAGTATTCCATTGTTTGATATGGAAAGATCAGAGACCGTTTCCTGTCTTCTTATAGCATGCCTCAATGGTAAATATTTGAAACAATCCGAGTTACTCAGGTGAAATTCACTATGTTCTTTTCTTTGTAGGCCTCATTCCGTTTTCGGTAAACAGTAGAATGATGTGCTTTACCAAAAAGCTCTATATTGTTCTCATCTCTCCACTAGACACTTTCCCAAAAGGATTTTGGCTTACTCACATACATTTTGGCAAACTGCAGTCTAGCTTTTTTATATTTCTCTGTGTCAGCAGTGGGATCCCCCTGGGTCTCCTGCCATAGCTTTTCATTTCATTCAAGTGTCTACGAATAGTTCACACTGACACTGATGCACCCTGAGCTTGCAGGACAGCTTGAATTTCTTTGAAACTTGATTGGGGCTGCTTATCCACTATCTGGACTAACCTTTCATCAACTTTTTTTCTGCCGTCCACGTCAAAGAAGATTAGTTACAGTGCCATGGGTTGTAAACTTCTTGATTATGTTGTGCACCATGGACAAAAGAACATCAAGATCTCTGGAGATGGACTTGTAACCTTGAGATTGTTGATATTTTTCAACGATTTTTGTTCTCAAGTCCTCAGACAGTTTTCTTCTCCTCTTTCTGTTCTCCATGCTTAGTGTGGCACACACAGACGCACAATGCAAAGATTGAGTCAACTTCTCCCCTTTTTATCTGGTTTTAGGTATAACTTTCATATTACACACACATGTTACTTGCCACAGGTGAGTTTGAACGAGCATCACATGCTTGAAACAAAGTTATTTACCCACAATTTTGGAAGGCGCCAACAATTTTCTATGGCCCATTTTTGGGGTTTTGTGTGAAGTTTTGTCCAATTTGTCTTTATTTCTCTGTTTTTTTGTGTTGTTCGAATGCACACAAAGGAAATAAACGTGTATAGCGAAACATGTGTAATTGTAATAATTTTCTGGGAGAAATACTTCATTTTCTCTAACAATTTCAAGGGTGCCAACACTTTTGGCCATGACTGTATGAGCGATGTGACCTGCATGCATCTAATATATGAGTGGTATGTGCTATATGCAACTAATATATGAACGATGTGTGTTGTATACATCTGATACATGAGCGGTTTATGATGTATATGTCTATAAGCAGTGGTGTAACTCGAGTCTCGTGGACCCCTGTGTGAAAAATTTGGTCAGATGTACGGGCCCCTGTAATAATGATCTCCGTCCTAAACTTATCCTGTAATAATGGCCCCATCCTGTAATAATGTCCTATATCCTGGCCCCATCTTGTAATAATGTCCCTCATTCTGACTGCTTCCTGTAATAATGTCTCCTATTGTGTAATGATGTCCCACAACCTGGCCACCGTCCTGAAATAATATTCCCTGTCCAGAATGTTGTTCAGCTTTTACTTTTACTTTTACATATGCCTGTTTGCTTGACTATCTCAAGGATCCCATTCGGAGATATATATAGATCTATATATACACTACCGTTCAAAAGTTTGGGGTCACCCAGACAATTTTGTGTTTTCCATGAAAACTCATACTTTTATTTATCAAATGAGTTGCAAAATGAGTCGAAAATATAGTCCAGACATTGACCAGGTTAGAAATAATGATTTTTATTAGAAAGAATAATTTTCTCCTTCAAACTTTGCTTTCGTCACAGAATGCTCCCTTTGCAGCAATTACAGCATTGTAGACCTTTGGCATTCTAGCTGTTAATTTGCTGAGGTAATCTTGAGAAATGTCCCCCCATGCTTCATGAAGCCCCTCCCACAAGTTGTATTGGCTTGATGGGCACTTTTTGCGTACCATACGGTCAAGCTGCTCCCACAACAGCTCAATAAGGTTTAGATCTGGTGACTGCGCTGGCCACTCCATTACAGATAGAATACCAGCTGCCTGCTTCTTCCCTAAATAGTTCATGCATAATTTGGAGGTGTGTTTTGGGTCATTGTCCTGTTGTAGGATGAAATTGGCTCCAATCAAGCGCTGTTCACAGGGTATGGCATGGCGTTGCAAAATGGAGTGATAGCCTTCCTTATTCAAAATCCCATTTACCTTGTACAAATCTCCCACTTTACCAGCACCAAAGCAACTCCAGACCATCACATTACCTCCACCATGCTTGACAGATGGCGTCAGGCACTCTTCCAGCATCTTTTCAGTTGTTCTGCGTCTCACAAATGTTCTTCTGTGTGATCCAAACACCTCAAACTTTGATTCGTCAGTCCATAAAACTTTTTTTCCAATGTCTGTGTTCTTTTGCCCATATTAATCTTTTCCTTTTATTAGCCAGTCTCAGATATGGCTTTTTTTGCCACTTTGCCCTGAAGGCCAGCATTCCAGAGTCGCCTCTTCACTGTAGATGTTGACACTGGCGTTTTGCGTGTACTATTTAATGAAGCTGCCAGTTGAGGAGCTGTGAGGCGTCGATTTCTCAAACTAGAGACTCTAATGTCCTTGTCTTGTTGCTCAGTTGTGCAGCGGGGCCTCCCACTTCTCTTTCTACTCTGGTTAGAGCCTGTTTGTGCTTTCCTCTGAAGGGAGTAGTACACACCGTTGTAGGAAATCTTCAGTTTCTTGGCAACTTCTCGGATGGAATAGCCTTCATTTCTAAGAACAAGTATAGACTGTCAAGTTTCACATGAAAGTTCTCTTTTTCTGGCCATTTTAAGTGTTTCATAGAATAAACAAATGTAATGCATGAGATTCTCAACTAGCTCAAAGGAAGGTCAATTTTATAGCTTCTCAAATCAGCCAAACCGTTTTCAGCTGGGCTAACATACTTGTGCAAGGGTTTTCTAAACATCCATTAGCCTTCTTACACAGTTGGCAAACACAATGTACCATTAAAACACTGGAGTGGTGGTTGTTGGAAATGGGCCTCTATACACCTATGTAGATATTGCAATAAAAACAAGACATTTGCAGCTAGAATAGTCATTTACCATATTAACAATGTATAGAGTGTATTTCTGATTAATTTAATGTTAGCTTCATTGAATAAAAAGTGCTTTTCTTTCAAAAATGACATTTATAAATGACCCCAAACTTTTGAACGGTAGTGTATATATCTATAATATAATCGGCTAAGCGTGTCTCTGTCTGAAGCCTTTATAGACTGCGCATGCGTGACGCGCAGTCTGGCTCCAGACAGAAGACCACATCCAGCCGTTACAGGTAAGAGGAGTGTGTATGGCGCCGAAGATCGCGGTATGCGTAGGCACTGAATGCATACTGCTATCTCCGGCGCCATACTTACATACTTGCCTGACCGGGAGGAGCGTTGCTGCGGCGCCTCTCTCTTCGCCGTAGACCGAGGCGTCGGATCGGCGCATGCGCATTGCACTATCCGGTGCCATTTTACTGAAGACACATTTGCAGTTTGTCTTCAGCAAAATGGCGCCAGACAGCGCCGTGCACCGGCGCCGCACTCCTCCCCCGGCCTCCGGCAGAACAGGACGCAGAAGCGCTGGAGCACAGAGAAGAAAGGTGAGTATAAGTGTTTATTTTTTTGTATGTGTGTACAGCGTGAAAGGGATGAGGGGGCCACACATACCAGGATTGTGGGGTGACGGGACCATGCATACCAAGATTGAGGGGTGAGGGGGCCATGCATACCAGGATTGGTGGGTGAGCGGACCACGCATACCAGGATTGTGGGGTGAGGGGATCATGCATACCAGGATTGTGGGGTGAGGGGATCATGCATACCAGGATTGTGGGGTGAGGGGACCATGCATACCAGGATTGGGGGGTGAGGGGACCATGCATACCAGGATTGTGGGGTGAGGGGACCATGCATACCTGGATGGTGGGGTGATGGGATCATGCATACCAGGAATGGGGGGTGAGGGGACCATGCATACCAGGATTGGGGATGAGGGGTGCCATGTATACCAGGATTGGGGATGAGGGGTGCCATGCATACCAGGATTGGGGATGAGGAGTGAGGGGCCTATGCATTCCAGGATTGGGGGTGAAGGGTGCCATGCATACCAGGATTAGGGATGAGGGGTGCCATGCATACCAGGAGAGGAATGAGGGGTACCATTCATACCAGGATAGGAATGAGGGGGGGCCATGCATTCCAGGATATGTATGAGGGGTGGGGTGCCATGCATACCATGATAGGGATGAGGGGTGCCATCCATACCAGGATGAGGGAGGGATATCATACATACCAGGATAGGGATGAGGGATGGGGTACCATGCATACCAGGATAGAGATGAGGAGTGCCATCCATACCAGGATTGGGGGTGAGAGGTGCCATGCATACCAGGATTGGGTATGAGGGAGCCATGCATACCAGGATGGGGGATGAGGGGTGCCATGCATACCAGGATTAGGGGTGAGGGGTACCATTCATAGCAGGATTGGGGGTGAAGGGTGCCATTTATACCAGGATTGGGGATGAGCGGTGCCATTTATACCAGGATTGAGGATGAGGGGTGCCATGCATACCAGGATTGGGGGTGAAGGGTGCCATGCATACCAGGATGAGGGGTGCCATGCATACCAGGGTGAGGGGACCATGCATACCAGGATTGTGGGGTGAGGAGATCATGCATATCAGGATTGGGGGATGAGGGGTACCATGCATACCAGGATTGGGGGATGAGGGGTACCATGCATACCAGGATTGGGGGGTGAGGGGACCATGCATACCAGGATTGGGGGGTGAGGGGACCATGCATACCAGGATTGGGGGGTGAGGGGACCATGCATACCAGGATTGGGGGGTGAGGGGTGCCATGCATACCAGAATAGGGATGAGGGGTACTATACATACCAGGATAGGGATGAGGGGTACCATGCATACCAGGATAGGGATGAGGGGTACCATACATACCAGCATAGGAATGTGGGGTACATTGCATACCAGGATGAGGGATGGTGTGTCATGCATACCAGGATGAGGGTTACCATGCATACCAGAATGGGGATGAGGGTACCATGCATACCAGTATAGGGATGAGGGGTACCATACATACCAGGATTGGGGATGAGGCGTGCCATTCATACCAGGATGAGGGATTGGGTGCCATGCATACCAGGTTTGTGGGATGAGGAGGCCATACATACCAGAATTTGGATGAGTGGTGCCATATATACCAGGATGAGGGATGGGGTGCCATGCATACTAGGATAGGAATTTGGGGTACCATACATACCAGGATTGGGGGATGAGTGGTGCCATGCATATCAGGATGAGGGATTGAGTACCATACATACAAGGATTGGGATGAAGGGTGCAATGCATACCAGAATTGTGATGAGGGGTGCCATGCATACCAGGATTGGGGATGAGGGGTGCCATGCATACCAGGATTGGGGATGAGGGGTGCCATGCATACCAAGATTGGGGATGAGGGGTGCCATGCATACCAGGATTGGGGATTAGGGGTGCCATGCATACCAGGATTGGGGATTAGGGGTGCCATGCATACCAGGATTGGGGATTAGGGGTGCCATGCATACCAGGATTGTGGATGAGGGGTGCCATGCATACCAGGATTGGGGATGAGGGGTGCCATGCATATCAGGATGAGGGATTGAGTACCATACATACAAGGATTGGGATGAAGGGTGCAATGCATACCAGAATTGTGATGAGGGGTGCCATGCATACCAGGATTGGGGATGAGGGGTGCCATGCATACCAGGATTGGGGATGAGGGGTGCCATGCATACCAAGATTGGGGATGAGGGGTGCCATGCATACCAGGATTGGGGATTAGGGGTGCCATGCATACCAGGATTGGGGATTAGGGGTGCCATGCATACCAGGATTGGGGATTAGGGGTGCCATGCATACCAGGATTGTGGATGAGGGGTGCCATGCATACCAGGATTGGGGATGAGGGGTGCCATGCATACCAGGATTGTGGATGAGGGGTGCCATGCATACCAGGATTGGGGATGAGGAGTGAGGGGCCTATGCATTCCAGGATTGGGGGTGAAGGGTGCCATGCATACCAGGATGGGGATGAGGGGTGCCATGCATACCAGGATTAGGGATGAGGGGTGCCATGCATACCAGGATAGGAATGAGGGGTACCATGCATACCAGGATAGGAATGAGGGGGGCCATGCATTCCAGGATATGTATGAGGGGTGGGGTGCCATGCATACCAGGATAGGGATGAGGGGTGCCATCCATACCAGGATGAGGGGTGCCATCCATACCAGGATGAGGGAGGGGTATCATACATACCAGGATAGGGATGAGGGATGGGGTACCATGCATACCAGGATAGGGATGAGGAGTGCCATGCATACCAGGATTGGGGGTGAGAGGTGCCATGCATACCAGGATTGGGTATGAGGGAGCCATGCATACCAGGATGGGGGATGAGGGGTGCCATGCATACCAGGATTGGGGGTGAGGGGTACCATTCATAGCAGGATTGGGGGTGAAGGGTGCCATTCATACCAGGATTGGGGATGAGGGGTGCCATTTATACCAGGATGAGGGGTGCCATCCATACCAGGATGAGGGGTACCATACATACCAGGATAGGGATGAGGGATGGGGTACCATGCATACCAGGATAGGGATGAGGAGTGCCATGCATACCAGGATTGGGGGTGAGGGATGCCATGCATACCAGGATTGGGGGTGAGGGATGCCATGCATACCAGGATTGGGGATAAGGGGTACCATGCATACCAGGATTGGGGATGAGGGGTGCTATGCATACCAGGATTGTGGATGAGGGGTGCTATGCATACCAGGATTGGGGATGAGGGGTGCCATGCATAGCAGGATTGGGAATGAGGGGTGCCATGCATACCAGGATAGGAATGAGGGGTACCATGCATACCAGGATAGGGATGTGGGAGGGCCATGCATTCCAGGATATGGATGAGGGGTGGGGCGCCATGCATACCAGAATAGTGATGAGGGGTGCCATCCATACCAGGAATGAGGGGTACCATACATACCAGGATAGGGATGAGGGATGGGGTACCATTCATACTAGGATGGGGATGAGGAGTGCCATGCATACCAGGATTGGGTATGAGGGAGCCATGTATACCAGGATGGGGATGAGGGGTGCCATGCATACCAGGATAGGATGGTGGGGATAGGATGGGGGCAGCAGAAATACCAGTATGGGGGCAGCAGAAATACCAGTATGGGAGACCTTATACCAATAAAAATGCTCACCACCCGGGCGTAGAATGGGTTCAATAGCTAGTGTATGTATGTATATGTGTATATACAGTACAGACCAAAAGTTTGGACACACCTTCTCATTTAAAGATTTTTCTGTATTTTCATGACTATGAAAATTGTACATTCACACTGAAGGCATAAAAACTATGAATTAACAAATGTGGAATTATATACTTAGCAAAAAAGTGTGAAAATACTGAAAATATGTCTTTATATTTTAGGTTCTTCAAAGTAGCCATCTTTTGCTTTGATGACTGCTTTGCACACTCTTGGCATTCTCTTGATGAGTTTCAAGAGGTAGTCACCGGAAATGGTCTTCCAACAATCTTGAAGATGTCCCAGAGATGCTTAGCACTTGTTGGCCCTTTTGCCTTCACTCTGCGGTCCAGCTCACCCCAAACCATCTCGATTGGGTTCAGGTCTGGTGACTGTGGAGGCCAGGTCATCTGGCGTAGCACCCCATCACTCTCCTTCTTGGTAAAATAGCCCTTACACAGCCAGGAGGCGTGTTTGGGGTCATTGTCCTGTTGAAAAATAAATGATGGTCCAACTAAACGCAAACCGGATGGAATAGCATGCCGCTGCAAGATGCTGTGGTACCCATGCTGATTCAGTATGCCTTCAATTTTGAATAAATCCCCAACAGTGTCACCAGAAAAGCACCCCCACACCATCATACCTCCTCCTCCATGTTTCACGGTGGGAACCAGGCATGTAGAGTCCATACGTTCACCTTGTCTGCGTCGCACAAAGACACGGTGGTTGGAATCAAAGATCTCAAATTTGGACTCATCAGACCAAAGCACATATTTCCACTGGTCTAATGTCCATTCCTTGTGTTCTTTAGCCCAAACAAGTCTCTTCTGCTTGTTACCTGTCCTTAGCAGTGATTTTCTAGCAGCTATTTTACCATGAAGGCCTGCTGCACAAAGTCTCTTCTTAACAGTTGTTGTAGAGATGTGTCTGCTTCTAGAACTCTGTGTGGCATTGACCTGGTCTCTAATCTGAGCTGCTGTTAACCTGCGATTTCTGAGGCTGGTGACTCGGATAAACTTATCCTCAGAAGCAGAGGTTAATCTTGGTCTTCCTTTCCTGGGGCGGTCCTCGTGTGAGCCAGTTTCTTTGTAGCGCTTGATGGTTTTTGCAACTGCACTTCGGAACACTTTCAAAGTTTTCCCAATTTTTCGCTCTGACTGACCTTCATTTCTTAAAGTAATGATGGCCACTCGTTTTTCTTTACTTAGCTGCTTTTTTCTTGCCATAATACAAATTCTAACAGTCTATTCAGTAGGACTATCAGCTGTGTATCCATCAGACTTCTGCACAACACAACTGATGGTCCCAACCCCATTTATAAGGCAAGAAATCCCACTTATTAAACCTGACAGGGCACACCTGTGAAGTGAAAACCATTTCCGGTGACTACCTCTTGAAGCTCATCAAGAGAATGCCAAGAGTGTGCAAAGCAGTCATCAAAGCAAAAAGGTGGCTACTTTGAAGAACCTAGAATATAAGACATATTTTCAGTTGTTTCACACTTTTTTGTTAAGTATATAATTCCACATGTGTTAATTCATAGTTTTGATGCCTTCAGTGTGAATGTACAATTTTCATAGTCATGAAAATACAGAAAAATCTTTAAATGAGAAGGTGTGTCCAAACTTTTGGTCTGTACTGTATGTATATAAAAACAAAGATAGGAGACAGCACAAAAAATGTTTTGGTGCAAAAAACCACCCAGGTACATACCAGTCCTTTAAGTATCCATGCAAAAATATGGAGGCAGCACACAGAATAGAATGAAGTGATAAGATTTAATAGCCCATATTGCAACATTTGGGTCCAAGGTTGTGGACCTTTCTGTATATTTATAGATATACAGGGTGGTCCAAAAGTAGGTGGACAGAAAGTGTAATAAGGTTATGAAGAGGGAGATTTATCAAACATGGTGTAAAGTGAAACTGTTTCAGTTGCCCTTAGCAACCAATCAGATTCCACTTTTCATTCCTCACAGACTCTTTGGGAAATGGAAGGTGGAATCTGATTGGTTGCTAAGGGCAACTGAGCCAGTTTCACAGATCTAGTTTTCACAGATAGATCTCCCCCAAATCTGTTTTCTTTTCAGATCATTCAGATAACACACAATGGCAAATAATTTAAATACAGATCAAAGAAAATGGATTTTAACAGAGTATTGGAAATCTCAAAATGCTGAAACTGTTAGAGCAAATTGGGTTGAAACACTTGGTACTCAAGCTCCAAAGAAACAAACCATTTACCGCATTCGTGACAAATTCAATGCCACTGGCTCAATCCTTAATGCTCCAAAAACTGGTCGACCCAAAACAGTCTGTACAGAAGATAATAAACAACTTGTTGCTGAAACATTTGTTCAGAGTCCAAAAAAGTCCACCAGAAGAGCCTCTTTGGAATTGGGAATTTCACGAGCTTCTATCATGCGAATCCTGAAATCTATTGGGTGGAAAGCTTATCGTCCACGTCTAATTCATGGTTTATTGGAGAATGATCCAGACAGGCGGCTGCAATTTAGTGAGATTATGCTTAACGAAATTGAAAAAAATCCAGTAATTTTAGATAACATTATGTGGCGTGATGAAGCTTCTTTCAAATTATCCGGCCATATTAACAGACATAATTGTATTTACTGGTATAATGAGAACATGCATTTAACATTAGAGCAACAACTAAATGAGCCCGGTGTCAATGTCTGGGGTGGTATTTCAAGTTTTGGTGTTTTAGGACCAATATTTTTTGATGGAACAGTCACAGGAGATAAGTATCTCGAAATTCTAATGAATCAAGTTGTTCCCCAGTTACATCAACAGCCTAATTCAAAGGACCTTTATTTCCAACAAGATGGGGCCCCTCCACATTATTCAAGAGTAGTCCGCGAGTATCTAGATGAAACATTTCCTAATAAATGGATTGGCCGAAGAGGCCCACTTGATTGGCCGGCACGTTCACCAGACTTGACCCCAATGGATTTTTTCTTTTGGGGAGTACTCAAGGACAAAGTTTATAGTCGAAAACCAAAAAGTGTCAGTGATTTGAAAAATTACATTAGAGATGCATTTCAAGAAATTAATACCCTAAGAGACTTGTGCAAAAAAGTTTGTCGAAGCGTAAGAGGCAGACTTCAAAGCTGTGCAAATTGTAATGGAAAACAGTTTGAGCACCTGCGTTGCTAAAATTTAAGGGCTTTTGTATTATTGTTCAGAAAAAAAATTAATTGTCAATGTTATGCTTGTGTTAGTAAATATAATTTTATATATTAATCAAAATAAATGTTATTATGTTCTGTCCACCTACTTTTGGACCACCCTGTATGTGTGTGTGTGTGTGTATGTGTGTGTATGTATATATATGTATATATATATATATATATGTATATATATATATATATATATATATATATATTGTGCTTAAACCCCTTAAGTGGTGCCCTTGACATGTGCTAATGCAGGGGTCTCAAACTCGGCTGGGTATATGGGCCGCACATGGAAAAAATTTGAATTTGGGGGGCCGCATTCTTTGTTCAATATGACATTTTTAGTGATACCATTTTTTTTGTATACACCTTTTGAACATTTTTGCCGTGTTTATTTTTTTATGGCTTGGGTCGTTATGGATGTGGCGATAATAAACGTGCACTTTTTTGTGTTTACTTTAGTTTACCTATAAAACAGCATTTTTAGTGCCCAATATTTTTTCATGCTTTATTTTATTTTTTATTTTTTTTACAATTTTATTTCCCCCAATTGGCCACATGCAGTAATATTGTCTTACAATTAGCATCATATAGTAATAATGGAAAACATCTTGTAGTAATGTTCCCCATCTTGTACTAATGTGCCCCATCCAGGTCCCCATCCTGTGGCTATGTGCCCCATCCAGGTCCCCATCCTGTGGCTATGTGTCCCATCCAGGTTCCCATCTTGTGGCTATGTACCCCATCCAGGTCCCCATCCTGTGGCTATTTGCCCCATCCAGATCCCCATCTTGTGGCTATGTGCCCCATCCAGGTCCCCATCCTGTGGCAATGTTCCCGATCCAGGTCCCCATCTTGTGTCTATGTGCTCCATCCAGGTCCCCATCTTTTGGCAATGTTCCCCATCCTGGCGCCCATCTTGTACTAATGTGCCTCATCCAGGTCCCCATCTTGTGGCTATGTGCCCCATCCAGGTCCCCATCTTGTGGCTATGTGCCCCATCCAGGTCCCCATCCTGTGGCAACGTTCCCCATCCTGGCGCCCATCTTGTACTAATGTAACATAGTAACATAGTTTGTAAAGCCGAATAAAGACTTGCGTCCATCAAGTTCGACCTGTTAGTTCTGTAATTGCTAAAGTTGATCCAGAGGAGGGCAAAAACCCCAAATGATTTGGCCATTCTTCACCTGAGGAAAAATTCCCTCCCGACTCTGAAACCAGCAGTCAGAATAAATCCCTGTATCAACCTACTATTTTATTTTATTTTTAAGTATACGCTGAAATCTGCCTGGTATCTAGAAATGCATCCAGTCCCCGCTTGAACTGGTGTAGTGAATCCGACATTACCGTCTCCTCACTTAGTGAATTCCATATTCTCACTGCTCTTACCGTAAAGAACCCCTTCCTATGCTGGTGCTGAAACCTTTTCTCTTCCAGTCTTAGTGAATGCCCTCTTGTTACCGTAATATCCCTCCTTTTGAACAAATCCCTGGCAAGATCTCTATACTGTCCCCTAACATATTTGTACACATTTATTATGTCCCCCCTCAACCTTCTCTTTTCCAGGCTGAATAGTCCTAGTTTTGCCAACCTCTCTGGGTATTGCAGTCCCTCCATTCCCTTTATTAATTTTGTTGCCCTCCTTTGTACCTTTTCAAGCTCATTTATATCCTTTCTATATATTGGGGCCCATAACTGAGCACAGTATTCCAAGTGTGGTCTGACCAGTGCTTTGTACAGTGGAAGAACAATGTTCTCATCCTTTGCAGCTATACCTCATCTGATACATCCCATTACCCTGTTTGCCCTTACAGCAGCCGCCTGACTTTGGGCACTCCAATTTAGTTTGCTATCAATCAAGATGCCCAAGTCCTTCTCCATCTCTGAATTCCCCAATGATTTCCCATTCAGTGAGTACTGGTGACTTCCATTTTTCCTTCCCATATGTATGACCTTACATTTCTCCTCGTTAAACCTCATTTGCCATTTAATGCTCCACCTACCCAGCTTATCCAAATCCCTCTGTGCCTCATCCAGGTCCCCATCTTGGGGCTATGTGCCCCATCCAGGTCCCCATCCTGTGGCAATGTTCCCCATCCAGGTCCCCATCTTGTGGCTATGTGCCCCATCCAGGTCCCCATGTTGTGGCTCTGGTCCCCATGTTGTGGCTCTGTGCCCCATCCAGGTCCCCATCTTGTGGCTCTGTGCCCCATCCAGGTCCCCATCTTGTGGCTCTGTGCCCCATCCAGGTCCCCATCTTGTGGCTATGTGCCCCATCCAGGTCCCCATCCTGTGGCTATGTGCCCCATCCAGATCCCCATCTTGTGGCTATGTGCCCCATCCAGGTCCCCATCTTGTGGCTCTGTGCCCCATCCAGGTTCCCATCCTGTGGCTATGTGCCCCATCCAGGTCCCCATCTTGTGGCTCTTTGCCCCATCCAGGTCCCCAGCTTGTGGCTCTTTGCCCCATCCAGGTCCCCATCTTGTGGCTATGTGCCCCATCCAGGTCCCCATCCTGTGGCTATGTGCCCCATCCAGATCCCCATCTTGTGGCTATGTGCCCCATCCAGGTCCCCATCTTGTGGCTCTGTGCCCCATCCAGGTCCCCATCTTGAGGCTATGTGCCCCATCCAGGTCCCCATCCTGTGGCTATGTGCCCCATCCAGGTCCCCATCCTGTGGCTATGTGCCCCATCCAGGTCCCCATCCTGTGGCTATGTGCCCCATCCAGGTCCCCATCTTGAGGCTATGTGCCCCATCCAGGTCCCCTCTTGTGGCTATGTGCCCCATCCAGGTCCCCTCTTGTGGCTATGTGCCCCCTGTGCTGTTCTTCACACACATAAAATAGAAAAAAAAAGATGATTCTCACCTGTCCTCCGTTCCCTCGGCGGCCTTCCTGCAGATGTGGCCCGCAGGCACCACAGAGTCCGACCCCTTGACGATCCCGACCTGGTCCAGGAGGAGCCGCCGACAGCAGCGCTGCATTGCCGCACAGAGACTGTCTCCCAGCACAGCATTTTCAATGTCAGCCGCCGGCCAATCAGAGGCCAGCAGCTGACATCTGCATATGGCAATGACGTCATACTCGTTGCGCCGACACGCAGATATCAGCTGCTGGCCTCTGATTGGCCAGCGGCTGGAATTGGAAATGCTGTGCTGGGAGACGGTCTCTGTGCGGCAATGCAGCGCTGCTGTCGGCGGCTCCTCCTGGACCAGGTCGGGATCATCAAGGGGTCTGTGCCTGCGGGCCGCATAAAGCAGCCTCAGGGGCCGCATGCGGCCCGCGGGCCACGTGTTTGAGACCCCTGTGCTAATGTATAACCACTCTTCTCATTCCGGCCTGAAGGGAAGTAGACCGATTTGGTGCCTGTCACATAGCATACCTAGAACACTCTCCTATAAAGCCATCCTTGTGTCCGTATCTCACATTCAGTTAATATCCATTTTTAGTCATCTACATTTTAAAATGTACATGATCAAATACGTTGACATGATTACCCTAGGAAATTGTATCTGTAAAAATCAGATGTCACACAGATAATCCGTATGGGATCAGATTTTTTTTTTTCTTTGCTCAACGATACACTTTTATGGGTGATTCTCAGCCTATACTCAGAAGAGAATAGAGCATGCTGTAATTTTTTTCACACAGACACCCAGTCCATGTGAAAAAATTGTCAACTAACTAGTCCTATTGAATTACATTGGTCAGTGAGCTCTTCGATATTTACTTGGCCAGCACATGTCCACATTGTTCTTGACTTTTGCTGTCTAATGTTCATTTAGCTGTTTTAAAGCTTAACTCTAAATGCTGTTTTATAGAATTAAGAAATTAAAAACCTTAAAATTAAAAAAATGAATATGAATAATTATCTGGTTTTAATATTAAAAAATATAGATGATATACTCCCTTTAATACACCATACACAACAAAATGCCTTCAATCCTTTTATTAAGATGTTGGCAAAGGACACATCATCACTATACATTATTTTCCTGTGAAAAAAAAAAGACTTTGAGGAGCGTTACCTTCAAATCTGGACCATGACCTGAAAACGTAGATATTATAGGAATTGCTGTATCTTATTAATTCCTAAAGGGGCTGCTGTAACATTAGATGAGATACCAGGTTCTCCGAGCAGAAGCATATACACCTGTATGTGCTATACATAGAGGGCTGGGGCAAGGTATTTTGGTGCCCTAGGCAGATGAGGCCAATGGGGCTCCCCCACCCCCAAGTAAACCTCCAAGTAAAGGAATTGGTCAGAGAATAGGGTAGCAATCTCTGATGATCACTTTTACTAGAATTGTTACCCTTTTTCCACCAAAAAATACCAGAAAAAGTAAAAAAAAAGTAGTGTACTTTAGGAGTGTGGCTTAACAGGGGGTTCATTTTCACAGTTAGGTATAGGAATTACTCATTATTTGCAGAACGTTTACACAATACCAGAAATATATAGCAATATTCATCCTTCACATCCTGTATTTTAAATGTGAAACCCAAGGATAGCATGGGAAGCATAGAAACCAATATAGCTTAATTATGATAAGGCCTATTTAGTTTCCATTAGGGTATCCGTCAAATGCTGGACGCCTTAATTGAAACCTAAGATACCCCATTATAGTTGAAGGGATATGTCTGATGGTGTTTGTCGGGAAAATATTAATGTCACGGACATATTAACAAAATATTATCCCCTTCTCCCATGCCCTCTGCTGTAGTGTTTGTCCAGAGATGACAATCATACAGTGTCTTACTGCAAATTATCACCACTTGTCAGCACCAAGCTTTCCCCTTCTGCTCAGCACAAAAGCCCCAATTAGCACACACCTGGGAAATAGCTTATGCAAATGTATTTCCTCTTAACACAGACCTGTGATAGATTGACACTTTCTCCCAGGCCAGAGTTTGGAGGAAAGAGGAAATGGTTCATTAAGTTCAAAGGCATTCACAAACAATTGCCGGCCACCAGCTATAGCCAGATCGACTCCAATATGAAATATGAAATCTTATGAGTTCCATACGTCCGACAGTAACGGGACCCATATGTGTAGTGACCAACTCAGCCCAGGAATGTATAGGTAGTTTTCCAGGGCTGTAACCAAAATCAGGGAGCCGTAGCGCAAAAACACCAGAATGGCAGACTGCAGCTATGTGATGTGTGACCTCTAAATAAAGATAAAATCATAAGTAGTTTGCACACTTCTGCGATCAATGAGCGATGAGTTATCGCAGAAGTCAGCATTTTTAATAAAAATGTACAGGCTGGAGACCGGCACACATGATGTCACCACAAGGGGCATGTGGCCAGATCTCCCCTTAGGTATAAGAGAACCCATGGACAGTACAGATTCACTCATTGCCAGGGGGGAATAAGAATTACAAACAACGGGTCCTGTTCAATAACAGCATATTCCAACTGGAGAGCCCCTCCTCCACCTATATTGAATCGTCTCTGTGATCGTATAGTGTAAGTTTCTTCTTTTTACCCTGTTTATTTTATGTAACTGCGTATGTATTTTAATGTCTTCTTTGTAACATACTTGTATATATTTTTCCTAAACACTGCCTCCCTTTTGGATTAAATATAAAATTTAATAGTTCTGTTTCTTTTGTTCTGTAATTGTTCCCTTCCCCGAAGCCATATACACTACCAAAATGCAGGCGTCCGGCCAGGCCTGTATTATATTTTAAACTCTGGGACATTACTATACGTGTAGCAGTTGCATCCCCTCCCTTCTCTTGTTTTTCTATCCTATCTTTTATTTGGCAATAATGGCTACACGTGGAGAGCCCTGGTATCACCAGCAGACGAAGACCACTATCACTGCCCTCTGTGAGCTGAGGCAGATTGACCCCACAGGCAAAACCAAGGCCCAAATGATTGCTGAACTGTTGCAAGGTGATGCAGAGCCTGTCCGACAGCAGAGCCCTGATGATGGATTGGCCAGCCAAGGCCCGAATGGCGCTGCTGCAGGGGTCCCACCTGTGATTGCCAGTCATACCCGCAACCAGGGTAGTGTGGACCCCCACCTGCAGATGGCCTTGGAGATGCTCGCCGCAGATGATCGTGATGGACGACTGCAGCTGATCCTGAAATTCCAGGAGCGAGCAGAGCGCCAGGCTCAAGCTGACCGAGAGGCTGCTGAGCGCCAGGCACAAGCTGACCGAGAGGCTGCTGAGCGCCAGGCACAAGCTGACCGAGAGGCTGCTGAGCGCCAGGCACAAGCTGACCGAGAGGCTGCTGAGCGCCAGTCACAAGCTGACCGAGAGGCTGCTGAGCGCCGGGCACAAGCTGACTGGGAGGAGCGCCAGGCCCAAGCTGACCGAGAGGCTGCTGAGCACCAGGCCCAAGCTGACCGACAACACCAGCTGGAGCTAGCCCGGATTCCGAAGGAGTCATCCTCCACGCAGACCTGTGAGTCCAACAGTGCCAACTGCTTTAAACCCCGTCCTGAGCACTTCCCTGTGATGGAAAAGGATGGGGACTTTGACACATTTCTTCGAGGCTTTGAAAAGGCCTGCAGCAGTATCAGCTGCCCACGGACCAGTGGGCAAGGTACTTAACTCCGGGGCTCAGAGGAAAATCCCTGGAGGTGTTTGCTTCTCTCCCTCAAGAACAAGATGGAGACTATGAGGCCGTCAAGCAGGCCCTGATAAGAAAGTACCAGCTGACTCCGGAGGTTTACCAGAAAAGGTTCAGAGCCCTCCAACGTGGACCCCATGATAGCTACAGTGATTTGGTGGATGGGCTCAGAACCAACTTTGAACAGTGGGTCCAAGGACTGTCCATTACCACATTCGAGGACCTGAAGGATCTGATGGTGAAGGACCAGTTTTTTTATCTTTGCCCTGTGGAGGTGAGATCGTTTGTTCTTGACCGGGAGCCAAAGGAAGCCACCAAAGCAGTCCAGATCGCAGATGCCTATGAGGCCAACCGCACACCAGAGGAGCGGAAGTCAGTCGCCGCCAGCTGGAAAGGGGATAAGCCTACAACCACCCCCAGTGTCCCAGCCAGCCGGCCCTCAGCGGGTTCTGCCCCATCTTCCAGCATATGGACTGCATTTGACTGCATAAGTGCTATACTTGTGACCAAACGGGTCACATCAGCCTTGTCTGCATGGAGAGGCAGAAGATGAACACCACACCTGAGGCCCCAGGGCCTACTGCAGCCATTCTTTTTGTGGGTGGGGCGGTTGGCCAGGCCCGGGAGAACTTACAACCCGTTACCGTGGGAAACACAGTCACTGTCGGCCTTAAGGACACTGGCGCAGAACGCACCCTGATCCGCCCTGAGTTTGTTTTACCAGAGGAACTCATTCCTGGGAAGACCCTGACTGTCACCGGGTTTGGGGGTGTTTGCCGTCCCATACCGATAGCCCGAGTTTTCCTGGACTGGGGTGCGGGGAGGGGGTTAAGGGAAGTGGGGGTGTCAGAGAATCTCCCCACTACTGTGCTATTGGGAACTGATCTGGGACGGTTGGTTGCCCGATACATCCCTGACAACCCTCCAAGATCTGATATGTCATGTAATGCTGCTGTCAAAAATGTCAAGGTGATGTCTAATAAAAGTGTGTGTTGTGGTAAAGGGGAACTCAGCCGCCTCACACCGCGGGGTGATGCTGCTGAGGATCCCCTAAAGCGAACCAGCATAAGTGCTAGGGGCAAAGGGAGCAGGCACGGACACCAGGAAGCAGGTCGTCTCATGCAGGTGACCAGTGTCACGCTAGATGGTAACTAGAGATGAGCGGTGTTCGACTAGAACTGTTCGCCAATCTCAAATTCGAGCTGTTTTGGGCGGTGTTCGAGTTGTTCGACGAACCCGAACGATTTGCAAAAAATTCGGCTGTTCGAGGTTATGTTCGATAACTGTTCGTGCACCAAAAGCGTGTCCTGCATGTCTGGCGCTATTTAGAGCACCAATCATGCAGGGATTGTCTGCCACTCACTGTAATGCCACAGCCATGGTGGTTGTGGCATTACAGTGATTGCCCAAATCGATGGGAACAGTGCCAACAGTGAAACATGAAAAGCCGGCAATTCAGCAGCGGCATACACCTGTACCCGACAATTTAGAACCGAAAGAATAGAGCTTCACACATAGATTAGATAGATATAAACATGTCAGCCACATATATACGAAGTACAGTGAAAGTGCTGCTTACTGTACTTGTCATTTAGCGTAAAGGATTTATCAAAAAAAATAATAGTGTTTTCATGCACCGTCTCTTTAAAAAAGCCGGCCGGCAATTCAGCAGCGGTACCCGACAATTTATAACAGACCGAATAGAGCTTCACACATAGATTAGATAGATAGAAACATGTCAGCCACATATATACGAAGTACAGTGACAGTGTTGCTTACTGTACTTGTCATTTAGCGTAAAGGATTTATCAAAAAAAATAATAGTGTTTTCATGCACTGTCTCTTTAAAAAAGCCGGCCGGCAATTCAGCAGCGGTACCCGACAATTTATAACAGACAGAATAGAGCTTCACACATAGATTAGATAGATAGAAACATGTCAGTCACATATATATGAAGTACAGTGATAGTGTTGGTTACTGTACTTGTCATTTAGTATTAAAATAAAGGATTTATTATTAAAAAAATTGGCGTGGGGTTCCCCTTAATTTTAGGCTCTAGCGGAGGTTAAGCAGACGGCTGGGGCAGATGTTTGAAGCCTGGGAAGGGGGTAATACCCACGGAGCTTCCCAGGCTACTAATATCAGCCCCCAGCTGAATACATAGCCTTTACTAGCTATTAAAATGGGGGACCCCCTAAAAAAAATGACGTGGGGTCCCCCCTAATTTAATAGCTAGCAAAGGCTAGGCAGACAGCTGGGGGCTGATATTAATAGCCCAGGAAGGGAGCCATGAATATTGGCCCCCTCCCAGGCTAGAAACACCAGCCGTCAGCCGCCCCAGAAATGGCGCATTCATAGGATGCGCCAATTCTGGCACTTAGCCTCGCTCTTCCACGCTGCCCTGGTGCGGTGGTAGGGGGTAATAGGGTTGGGGTTGATGTCAGCTTATAATGCCAGCTGACATCAAGCCCAGGTTAGTAATGGAGAGGCGTCTATAAGACACCCCCATTACTAACCCCATAGTCAAAGTTAAAAAAAACACAAACACCCAGAATAAAGTCCTTTAATTGAAATAAAGACACAATCCTTTATTGTTCTAAATTAAACCATACTTACCGTCACGCCCATTCCAGCTGAAGCCAACGATCTCCTGCAATAAAAGAAAAATAATAAAGCAACCTCATCCTTACCTTTCCATGGTTCCCACGACCGCTTCAGCTCTGCTACATCGAGATGACAGGCTGGACCGCAGCAGAACGCTGCCATCCAGCCTGTCATCCCGCAGACACTGAGAAGCGCAGGCTTGCTTGCGCTGCTCAGCGTCTCTCTGTGACGACATCCAGATGAGCCGAGTTCATGTCCAATGAACTCGGCTCACCTCATGCACGTCACTGACAGCGTGGGAAAATTCTCACGCTGAAGCGGTGAGTGCAGGAGAATTCTCCCACGCTGTCAGTGACGTGCATAAGGTGAGCTCATGTCCAATGAACTCAGCTCACCTCCTGCACGTCACTGACAGCGTGGGAGAATTCTCCTGCACTCAGCGCTTCAGCGTGAGAATTCTCCCACGCTGAAGCGCTGAGTGCAGGAGAATTTTCCCACGCTGTCAGTGACGTGCATGAGGTGAGCCGAGTTCATTGGACATGAACTCGGCTCATCTGGATGCCCTCACAGAGAGACACTGTGGAGCGCAAGCAAGCCTGCGCTTCTCAGTGTCTGCGGGATGACAGGCTGGATGGCAGCGTTCTGCTGCGGTCCAGCCTGTCATCTCGATGTAGCAGAGCTGAAGCTGTCATGGGAACCATGGAAAGGTAAGGATGATGTTGCTTTATTATTTTTCTTTTATTTCAGGAGATCGTTGGCTTCAGCTGGAATGGGCGTGATGGTAAGTATGGTTTAATTTAGAACAATAAAGAATTGTGTGTTTATTTCAATTAAAGGACTTTTTTCTGGGTGTTGTGTTTTTTTTAAATACTTTACTAGAAATTCATGGTGGTCATGTCTAATATTGGCGTGACCCCATGAATTTCGGGCTTAGGGCCAGCTGATAATGCCAAGCTGGCCCTAACCCCTTTATTACCCAGTGAGCCACCGCATCAGGGCCCTGGATGAGTTGGGTACAGCGCCAGAAGATGGCGCTTCTATGAACGCGCCATTTTCCGGGGTGGCTGCGGACTGCAATTTGCAGCGGGGGTGGCCCAGAAAGCTTGGGCCTCCCTGCGCTGCGGATTCCAGCCCCCAGCTGCCTAGTTGTACCTGGCTGGACACAAAAACAGGGCGAAGCCCCACGTCAATTTTCTTTAAATTATTTCATGAAATAATTAAGAAAAAAAGGGCTTCCCTATATTGTTGTGTCCGGCCAGGTACAAATAGGCAGCTGGTGGTTGGGGGCAGCCCGTTCCTGCTGCTGTACCTGGCTGGACACAAATATAGTGCGAAGCCCCACGTCAATTTTTTTTAAATTATTTCATGAATTTCCTGAAATAATTTAAAAAAATTGAAGTGGGGCTTCGCACTATATTTGTGTCCAGCCAGGTACAGCAGGCAGGAACGGGCTGCCCCCATCCACCAGCTGCCTATTTGTACCTGGCCGGACACAACAATATAGGGAAGCCCTTTTTTTCTTAATTATTTCATGAATTTCATGAAATAATTAAAAAAAAAGTACGTGGGGCTTCGCCCTATTTTTGTGTCCAGCCAGGTACAACTAGGCAGCTGGGGGCTGGAATCTGCAGCGCAGGGAGGCCCAAGCTTTCTGGGCCCCCCCCCCCGCTACAAATTGCAGTCCGCAGCCACCCCGGAAAATGGCGCGTTCATAGAAGCGCCATCTTCTGGCGCTGTACCCAACTCATCCAGGGCCCTGGTGCGGTGGCTCACTGGGTAATAAAGGGGTTAGGGCCAGCTTGGTATTATCAGCTGGCCCCAAGCCCAAAATTCATGGGGTCACGCCAGTATTAGACATGACCGCCATGAATTTCTAGTAAAGTATTTAAAAAAAACACAACACCCAGAATAAAGTCCTTTAATTGAAATAAAGACACAATTCTTTATTGTTCTAAATTAAACCATACTTACCATCACACCCATTCCAGCTGAAGCCAACGATCTCCTGCAATAAAAGAAAAATAATAAACCAACCTCATCCTTACCTTTCCATGGTTCCCACGACAGCTTCAGCTCTGCTACATCGAGATGACTGGCTGGACCGCAGCAGAACGCTGCCATCCAGTCTGTCATCCCGCAGACACTGAGAAGCGCAGGCATGCTTGCGCTCCTCACTGTCTCGCTGTGACGGCATCCAGAGGAGCCGAGGTCATGTCCAATGAACTCGGCTCACCTCATGCACGTCACTGACAGCGTGGGAAAATTCTCACGCTGAAGTGCTGAGTGCAGGAGAATTCTCCCACGCTGTCAGTGATGTGCATGAGGTGAGCTCATGTCCAATGAACTCAGCTCACCTCCTGCACGTCACTGACAGCGTGGGAAAATTCTCCTGCAATCAGCGCTTCAGCGTGAGAATTTTCCCACGCTGTCAGTGACGTGCATGAGGTGAGCCGAGTTCATTGGACATGAACTCGGCTCATCTGGATGTCGTCACAGAGAGACGCTGAGCAGCGCAAGCAAGCCTGCGCTTCTCAGTGTCTGCGGGATGACAGGCTGGATGGCAGCGTTCTGCTGCGGTCCAGCCTGTCATCTCGATGTAGCAGAGCTGAAGCTGTCGTGGGAACCATGGAAAGGTAAGGATGAGGTTGCTTTATTATTTTTCTTTTATTGCAGGAGATCGTTGGCTTCAGCTGGAATGGGCGTGATGGTAAGTATGGTTTAATTTAGAACAATAAAGGATTGTGTCTTTATTTCAATTAAAGGACTTTATTCTGGGTGTTTGTGTTTTTTTTAACTTTGACTATGGGGTTAGTAATGGGGGTGTCTTATAGACGCCTCTCCATTACTAACCTGGGCTTGATGTCAGCTGGCATTATAAGCTGACATCAACCCCAACCCTATTACCCCCTGCCACCGCACCAGGGCAGCGTGGAAGAGCGAGGCTAAGTGCCAGAATTGGCGCATCCTATGAATGCGCCATTTCTGGGGCGGCTGACGGCTGGGGTTTCTAGCCTGGGAGGGGGCCAATATTCATGGCTCCCTTCCTGGGCTATTAATATCAGCCCCCAGCTGTCTGCCTAGCCTTTGCTAGCTATTAAATTAGGGGGGACCCCACGTCATTTTTTTTGGGGGGTCCCCCATTTTAATAGCTAGTAAAGGCTATGTATTCAGCTGGGGGCTGATATTAGTAGCCTGGGAAGCTCCGTGGGTATTACCCCCTTCCCAGGCTTCAAACATCTGCCCCAACCGTCTGCTTAACCTCCGCTAGAGCCTAAAATTAAGGGGAACCCCACGCCAATTTTTTTAATAATAAATCCTTTATTTTAATACTAAATGACAAGTACAGTAACCAACACTATCACTGTACTTCATATATATGTGACTGACATGTTTCTATCTATCTAATCTATGTGTGATGCTCTAGCTTTCTGTTCTAAATTGTCGGGTACCGCTGCTGAATTGCCGGCCGGCTTTTTTAAAGAGACAGTGCATGAAAACACTATTATTTTTTTAAATAAATCCTTTACACTAAATGACAAGTACAGTAAGCAACACTATCACTGTACTTATTATATATGTGACTGACATGTTTCTATCTATCTAATCTATGTGTGAAGCTCTATTCTTTCTGTTCTAAATTGTCGGGTACAGATGCTGAATTGCCGGCCGGCTTTTTTAAAGAGACGGTGCATGAAAACACTAATATTTTTTTTAATAAATCCTTTACACTAAATGACAAGTGCAGTAACCAACACTGTCACTGTGCTTCTTATATGTGTGACTGACATGTTTCTATCTATCTAATCTATGTGTGATGCTCTATTCCTTCTTATCTAAATTGTCGGGTACCGGTGTATGCCGCTGCTGAATTTGCCGGCCGGCTTTTTTAAAGAGAGTGTCTTCTGAGCAGTTTGTCAGCTTTTGGACACCTTTGCAGGTGTTTTCTATGTGTTTCTATGTGTTTTTGTTTGCCTGCCATTGGTTTTAACGGTGTTCGACGGTGTTCTAAGGTGTTCGACGAACAGTTCCTCGAACATCCCGGTGTTCGACGAACCGAACCGAACCCGAACACTACGGGGGTGGCTCAACACTAATGGTAACATGGTCGGTGGTAGCTGCCCCATGAGAAGCACGGCTCCAGAGGTGATGTGGAAGGATGGGGAGAAACACGGGGATCATAGGAAAAGTGGTCCCGTGCCGACGACCCGTGTCATGACGGACTGTGACATGGCCAGTCGTAGCTCCCCTCTTGGGAGCACAGCTCCCAAGGTAAAAATGATGACAGGTAAAAAGGTAGGCCCCACAACCAGGCAAAGTAGCGGGAAGGTGTGTCCCCCTGTCTGTCAGGAGTATAGGAGGAAGGTACCCATAGCCTGTCAGACGTGTGGAGAAAATGTATCCCAAACTGGTCAGGGTGACTGGAAAGCTGGACCCTCAGGTTGGTGGGCAAGTGAATCTGCGGCTTGTCGGATCCGCAGGAAGGGTGGGCCAGGAGATTGGCTTAAAGGGGCGATCTGTAAATCAACCCTTATGCCACCTCAAAGAGGGGGAGATGTCAGGAAAATATTAATGTCACGGACATATTAACAGAATATTAGCCCCTTCTACCATGCCCTCTGCTGTAGTGTTTGTCCAGAGATGACAATCATACAGTGTCTTACTGCAAATTATCACCACTTGTCAGCACCAAGCTTTCCCTTTCTGCTCAGCACAAAAGCCCCAAGCACACGCCTGGGGAATAGCTTATGCAAATGTATTTCCTCTTAACACAGACGTGCGATTGACACCTTCTCCCAGGCCAGAGTTTGGAGGAAAGAGGAAATGGTTCATTAAGTTCAAAGGCACTCACAAACAATTGCCGGCCACCAGCCATAGCCAGATCGACTCCAATATGAAATATGAAATCTTATGAGTTCCATACGTCCAACAGTAACGGGACCCATATGTGTAGTGACCAAATCAGCCCAGCAATGTATAGGTAGTTTTCCAGGGCTGTAACCAAAATCAGGGAGCTGTAGTGCAAAAACACCAGAATGGCAGACTGCAGCTTGTTACGCTCGCTCCCGGACTGACTGGCGTGAGCGTGATTAGTGATCCCGCTGTACCATGAACCGAGGAGTGCCTGGAGGGGCATAACTAAGTATCAACCCGATCCGACCAAGGTCGCACGGCGGCTCAGTCGACTCCATGAACCAGGGAGGAACCTAGCAGAGGGACCAGGTGCTACTCCAGGTCAGACCCCGGTCACAGCTGTTGACCCACACCGGGGAATGCAGGAACTGGCATGTAGACAGGTGGGTACTGGCAAACACGACTGGTATGCAGACAGGTGGATATTGACAGGCACAGCTGGTATGTAGACAGGTGGGCACTGGCAGGCACGGCTGGCGTTCAGACAGGTGGGCACAGGCAGGCACGGCTGACATGCAGAGAGGCGGGTACTGGCAGGTAGAAACGCAGGCAGGATAGGGACCAGTACAGACTGGGATACAGGAATGGAGCCACAGGTGCGGTAGACAAGCAGAGCGCAGCAAAACCCGCAGATGCGGTGAATAAGCAAAGCAGAGCAAAACCGCAGATGCGGTGAATAAGCAAAGCAGAGCAAAACCCGCAGATGCGGTGAAAAAGCAAAGCAGAGCAAAACTGCAGATGCGGTGAACAAGCAAAGGAGAGCAAAACCCGCAGATGCGGTAGACAAGCAAAGCAGAGCAAAACCCGCAGATGCGGTGAACAAGCAAAGCAGAGCAAAACTCGCAGATGCGGTAGACAAGCAAAGCAGAGCAAAACCCGCAGATGCGGTGAACAAGCAAAGCAGAGCAAAACCGCAGATGCGGTGAGCAAGCAAAGCTGAGCAAAGCCGCAGACGCGGTGAACAAGCAAAGCAGAGCAAAACCCGCTGATGCGGTGAACAAGCAAAGCAGAGCAAAACCGCAGGTGCGGTGAGCAAGCAGAGCAAAGCAAAACCGCAGATGCGGCAGACAGGACAGGGCTTTGTTCACATGGAACAGACTGGAGAGCACAAGAAGATAGCTGGAACACAGGAGTTAGATACAGAGGCAGGGAAACAGAATGAGCAGAACCAGATACACACAAAGTACTTGCAATGAAGTAGCGAGTGGACACAAGACTCACAAACAGAAGTACAGAGACAACGAGTTGGAGTTAGGTGCAGGTACAGATACTGCAGGAAAAGGGAAAGGTACAGACATAGAGACAAACAGGTAATGGACTAGGACACTGTTCAGACAGGATCTGAACCAGGAACAAGATGCAGGAGCGAGCCTGGGAACTCATCCCCCAGGGTGGCGGAAACTGACTAAAGTCACAGGTACAGGTAACAGGCCTGGATATACAGCCCCCAGGGTGGCAGAAACAGACTAGATACAGGACAGGACCTGGCAACTAAGTTGCAAGAAACAAACAGACGGAAAGTGTTTCTCAGGCACCTCCTACTGGGTGGAGGGGGTTTGAGTATCCAGTGACTCACAGCAATAGGCTGGCGACGCATTAGGACTGTGCACACGGTAGCTATAAGAAACAAGCAGAAAGCCGCGCCGACGCCCTAAGCAATCAGACAAGAGACATGGGCACAGCAGGAACTGAAACAAAGAGTGCAACATGGACTGACAAGTAAGATTGCGGTCTTGCATGGTGGAAGGTGGTGCACCATGCAAGCACGCCGCCAGGAATGTTACACAGCTATGTGATGTGTGATATCTAAATAAAGATAAAATCATAAGTAGTTTGCACGCTTCTGCGATCAGCGAGCCATGAGTTATCGCAGAAGTCAGCGTTTTTAATAAAAATGTACAGGCTGGAGACCGGCCCACATGATGTCACCACAAGGGGCATGTGGCCAGATCTCCCCTTAGGTATAAGAGAACCCATGGACAGTACAGATTCACTCATTGCCAAGGAGGAATAAGAATTATAAGCAACGGGTCCTGTTCAATAACAGCATATTCCAACTGGAGAGCCCCTCCTCCACCTATATTGAATCGTCTCTGTGATCGTATAGTGTAAGTTTCTTCTTTTTACCCTGTTTATTTTATGTAACTGCGTATGTATTTTAATGTCTTCTTTGTAACATATTTGTATATATTTTTCCTAAACACTGCCTCCCTTTTGGATTAAATATAAAATTTAATAGTTCTGTTTCTTTTGTTCTGTAATCGTTCCCTTCCCCGAAGCCATATACACTACCAAAACGCAGGCGTCCGGCCAGGCCTGTATTATATTTTAAACTCGGCCGGTGGTGGCAGAGAGTATTAATAATTGGGCTATCGTGAAGCTGACAGTGACCGTACGGAGGGCGTTAAACACGGATTCCAGGCTGTGGAACCCAGGGTCTTGTGCCATACGCTCACTGGTCGCTTACCGATACCTACGTAGAGAGTAGTCTGGATCGCGTGCTCGCGACTCCGGACGAAATACTGACAGCGTGACGGCACGGTGAGATATTGCATGATCTCCCCGGTGTCGTCCCTCTGTGTGTGTTGGAAATTCCTGACAGTGGTTATGTTTGTAATGGAACAAGTACAGCTTGAAACAAAACTGGTACAGTATTTATATACTATTGATTCATTCTGGTACTGGTGACATTCATGTAGTGATGGTGGTTTTGGTGATGTAATCATGTAGCTATGATGGTTTTGGTAATGTATTCATCACCAGAACCATTATCTGTAATTTAATATTTCACCAAAACCACCATCACTACATGAATACGTCACCAGAACCGCTACCAGTACTTGACTACAATAACAAAGATTAGTATAGCGATCAGTTGCACTAACAGGTCAGCCTTGTGTACATTTGTATTGATTGCATAAACCTACAACTACAAGTTTGTCCTTAACAATGGTAAAGGGATGTTGTGAGTTGTTGTTACCGGCCATCATTAGACAGCAGACCATACAGGAACCACAGTATTGATTAGACGTGAACAGTATCACAAAAAAAGTTAATATCCATGTACCTTAAGTGCGAAGTATTCTTCGATTTGGAGTCATTCTCACCCCTTTTGTCTCTATCTGGTCAAGATACCATGATGATTATTCAGAGCCACATCGCATCTCTGCAGACTTCCATCTTCTCCAGCCATCAGCACATCCCGACACAGTGCTCTTACTTTTATACAGATTGAATTATTTTTACCTGCCCTCCGCTGAATAAGCCTCTTATGGTATATGTCTGTCTTTATAAGCTATGAGGTTGAAACTGTCTGCCCTGATGAGCTATAACCCAGACCCTGTCCACCCTGATGAGCTTCAACCACCACACTGTCCCCCACAGCCACCCATTGTCACGGGTGTGTCAGATGTAACAGACAGTCGCTCTGGATCTGGCTGCAGATGGTCATTGCGTTTGGCATTGCAGATGCCTTCCTAATTCTTCTGACTTTTGGACCCAGCGGCAATTTCCCTCCTACTCTGATTAACACACCCTGGTCTGGGTGTTTATAAACTTTCAGTCTGCTTCAGGGAGTCGCCGGTGACATTCTCATTTTCCCATGTGAAGGCTTGGAGTAATAGCAGTCGGCTAGCTTCCTCTCTGGTGCCCTTGGAGGACGTTTGGTGTTATCTCCCTGGTGTCTGCTCAAGCTAAGTTTTCCCCCCTTTGTTTGTCTCCCTTGTTGTCTTTAGTTTATAGTGGGGACTGACCATTGCTCACCCCTCCCTATCTAGGGCCTAGCTCTAGGGATAGACAGGAATTAGGTTCTCTGTTTGGCGAAAGGTGGGAAACCTATATAGGGAATGTAGGACAGGTAGGGTGATTTTAGATCTTACTAGGGGTCTCCACTTCCCCTTTCCCTAGCATTTGGGCTACTTTCCCCTCAACCCTTCGTGTTGCACTTAATCTTTCCCACACTCTGTGTGACACCCATATAGTATGGTCACCACAACCCCCTATACAGTATGATGTCCCACACAGCCCCCTGTACTAAGTACAATGTCCTGAACAGCCCCTATATACAGTATGATGGCCTCCACAGCCACCCATACAGTATTGCTTCCACAACCCCCATAAAAAAATTGGAGGGCCCCCTGCAGCCCCCATAAAGTATGATGTCCCCCACAGCCCATATACACAGTACAATGTTCCTCTCAGCATCTGTATATAGTATGATGTCAGCCACTACAGCCCCCTATGTACAGTATGATGGTCATCAAAGTCCCCCTAAAACAATTGAGCATAACCCCTGCCATACAGAATAATGGCCCTGATGCCCCACATAGTATGATGTCCTCCACAGCCCCCTATATACAGTATAATGGCTTCCACAGCCCCCCTACAGTATGATGGCCCTCAAGGCCACTTATACACATACTGTCCCCCACAGCTCCCTTTATACAGTATAATGTCCCCAGCAGCACCCTATACAGTATAATGTCACTCACAGCCCCTCATACAGTGTAATGT
This sequence comes from Phyllobates terribilis, assembly GCF_046119375.1. Lineage (NCBI taxonomy): Eukaryota > Metazoa > Chordata > Amphibia > Anura > Dendrobatidae > Phyllobates > Phyllobates terribilis. The sequence continues at coordinate 868,791,719 of NW_027362762.1, forward strand.
CTCCCACAGCCCATCCTACAGTATGTCCGTTACAGCCCCCCAAACAAAATGATGCCCCTCATACAGCATAATGGTCCTCAAACATTGCGTTTTTCCTGCTTTTTCTTTGCCACGCACATTTTTGCTGCAAAGAATGCAGCATTTTTCTATCCCAGCAAAGTGAATGAGATTTCTGAAATCTAATGCACGTGTTGCTTATTTTTCCTTTAAAATTTGAAGCTGTTTTGCAGCGTTTTTCACCAATTCTAATGAATGGAGATACAATTCATAAAAAAAAAAAAAAAACACTCAAACGAAAAATTTTTTAGGTAGTGGTTTTCCTGCTTAGAGACACGTTTTTGATGCAGAAATGTCTACATCCAATTCTTAATGTGTGTACATACTGTACTTTTAGTGTTAGACTTTATTCACACATCAGTATTTTTGACCAGCATTTCATCAGTATATGTATGCAAAAACCAGGGGTGTCTCCAAAACACAGAACAGATGTCAATCTTTCAATTATAGTTTTTCTCTGTAAGTTCCACTTACTGACATGTGAACAAGCCCTTACATAGAGATTGCTGAGAAACCCCTTTAGGCCACGTTCACACTTTCAGTATTTGGTCAGTATTTTACATCAGTATTTGGAAGCCAAAACCAGGAGTGGGACAATCAGAGGTAAAGTATAATAGAAACACGTCACCACTTCTGTATTTTTCACCCACTCCTGGTTTTGGCTTACAAATACTGATTTAAAATACTGACCAAATACTGAATGTGTGAACGTGGCCTAAGGCCTCATTCAGGCATCAGTAATTTCTCATGTACGCAAAAAAAGTCCAATTTTCATCAGTGTTTGGTCTGTGTCAGTTTTTGCTGTCAGTGTATCATCAGTGATTTTCACATAGGTAAAAAAAAAATAACTTGCCATGCTTCTCCTGTTCAGTTCAATGTTAATCACAGACAGCACAAGGATGACACCGAAGATTTTACACTGATTCCATCCTTGTGCTGTCCGTGATTTTAGGGGACCCATAAACTTGTATGGGTAATTTTGCTCCGTGACTCCAGTGAAAAACAGACATGACTCTGATTTTTTTGCAGACACATGGTACACATAAAAAAAAGTGGACACGTGAATAGCAACATAGATTTTAATGTGAACGTATTCTACCCGCGAAACACATGAATAAAACGTGAAAAACAGAAGTCTGAATAAGGCCTTAAAAGGAACCTGACAAGTAATACATGCTTTTCAAGTATGCTTTTCTCTGAAACGCCGCAGCTCTTCAGAGTCAAACTTACATGGTATAAATCATGCTGTCAGCTGTGGATTTTGCAGGATGTATCATTTGTCCGGTTCCCTTTAAAGCGAATCTGTCAACAGATTTTACATTACATTCTTCATACATTTTAAATGGATTTTTAGACCAGATGAGGCTGCTGTAATTACTTTGAAAATCCATGAAAGACAAGCTATAGAATGAAATAGCTCATTAGTCAAAGTGTTTGCACCTAATGCCACGGCCCCACTATCAGTATTTGGTCCGTATTTTTTCTCAGGAGTGGAAGCCAAAACTAGGAGTGGGTGATAAATACAGAATTGGTGACTTGTTTCTATTATACCTTTTCTCTGATTGTTCCTCACCTGGTTTTGGCTCCCACTCCTGAGGAAAAAATACTGACCGAATACTGACCAAATACTATTATCAGCTTGTCTAACTATACCTTTAGGTTGGTGAAGGCCCCTTTCTGGAGCTGCGACAGACCTTTTATCACAGCCATATATAGTACAGGTAGCTGCAAATATCCTATACCCTTGGCAGTCTTCACTGTTGAGACTTCTTTAGAGAACGCTGTGCAAGATCCCAGTTTTTCACTAATAACACATTGGTAAATCTGCTCCCTTTGTTGTTTGTGCACTGGGCTTATGAGCAGTGCCGGACTGGGGTGCCTAGGGCTCACCAGTAACATTGACTCTGGCGACCCACTTTTCAACTATTTGCAAATATCACATTACCCTCATTCACATATTTTCCCATGTTTCTATATAATAATAAATGGCGTAGTTTGTTAAATGAGTGTTGAGATGATGCCCTTTTCTGTACATAAAACAACTGTATTGCGCCAACTACTTTTCATATAAGTGGAGAACCCATTCCTACATGGGGGCCCACCGGAGAATTCCCCTTTTCTCCTGTGGGCCAGTCCGAGCCTGCTTATGAGTCTCTGTGGAATGAGAATAGAAAATGATGGAAATTTGTCAAAGTTTAGCATAGGAACACAGACTGGATGAAGAATTTTTAGCTTCTTGGTAACTGATTCCTAGTATTATCACCCATACAGATTGCCTTGCTGTTCTCATTCCTTGTGTGGTTATAGCTTCCAAGGGTTTGGCTGCTTTTTTTTTACTATTTGGAAGGTGTCCGCTTTGACACTGGTTAATGAAACTCCACTCCGCAGCTTAGTCAGCACATATTTCACTTCTAGTAATACTTTTGTAGTAATACATTAATTTATTAAACAAAGTTGACATAAGTATTCTCATTATGGTTTGCTATTAATATACATTCGTCATTAAGACAAGAAAAAGATACAATGTTTAAACTTTCCTTTCTAGGAATTACAAATTGTGGGAAGCAATGTCAGATTAGTCCATTAGACTTCATTCACACACAGTTTTTTGCAGCAATTTTAGCTGATAAAATCACTATTAATTTCATTTGTTTCTTTCAAAGGTCTTAGTCTTTTTTTTTTTAGTGGTGTTTTTTTTGGACATACATGTTTTTTTATGCCCTTTTTTTTTTCTTATGCCTACAGCATTGTAACGTTTGAAAAAACTAACTTAAAAAATGCATACGTGCAGAAAAAAATGCCACAAGACAAAAATCTTTAGGCTAATATCTGGCTGCAGCATTGTGGAAAAAATAAACACTAGGAAAAATGGTACAAAAAAGACTAATAGTTTTCTCATAAAAAATCATTGAATTTAACCACATTCATGTGAAAGCTCTTTAGAGCTATACATTTTCACTGCACATTTCTAAAGGTAACAGCCTAATGATAGACATTAAATTTTATAATCTGACAGCACCATGATATAGGGACAAATACCCTGATTCCATGGATGTATCACTTATTTTACTGGGTGCAGCAGTTGTGATGCCATCACAGTTTTCTCTGCTGCAGATCTAGCAGAGCTCAGTTCTTGAGCTGTGTATAACTCTGACCACACCACTGATTGGCAACTTTCTGTGTATACTGTATGGTGACAGAGACCTGATAATCAGTGCTGGGGTAGTGTTGGACTACTCTGCACCTGCTAAGTTGTCCTGTAATGATAATCTCAGGCTGTTAAAACACTGATTGTATTGAAACAGAAAAACACAGCATAGTAAGTGACTAGTGTTGAGCGAGCACTAAAATGCTCGGGTGCTCGAAGCTCGGACCGAGCTCACCGTGATACTCGGATGCTCGACCCGAGCAACGAGCCCAATGTTAGTCAATGGGAGACCCGAGCATTTTTGTGGTGGCACCCCCGGCAGTCTGTAGAAAGCCTAAAAAGTGCCCAAAACGATAGTGACAGTGCTCAAATGACATGGGGACAGCATGGGGATCGCCCCAGGAATCATTTCTGACCCCCAGGTCACTGCTGTCAACAACGTGGTCAGAGGTATTAAGCCACTTTTACGGGCTCACAATAAAACGTTCAAAAACGAAACTGAAACGGTTTTCCTGTGAAATATGTTAACCCTAGAACGCATGACCATAAAAATCTACACTTTCACATACCTGGGGCCTTTTAGGCCCGTGTGCAAATAATAAATAAATGACCAACTGGAAATGACAAACAACTATATACCTGAGGAATACCTAGAGTTTCAAAATTCTTACTAAAGAAATCTTGCAGAAAATAGAAAACAATTAACAGGGCGGGCCTGCGAGGCCCCAGGTATGCGTTCTAGGGTTAAGGAACATCCTTTCCAGGGTAAAGACTTGTGTATAAGGTAAAATAAATAACCAAAAACAAAAATACTCCTCCACACCTTGGGCTATGTTCACAAGTAGCATTTTTTATGCATTTTTGCACTTTTGTATTGCTTTCAACCATTACAAATGCATTGACCGGGAAATGTCATTTTAACATTTTACAACCTTATCTGTGCTGTGTGACACATGCATACAGTGCTGAAAAGACATGGGAACCGCATGGGGAAGACCCCTGGAAGCATCTCTGACACCCAGGTCACTGCCAAAAAGTGTGCCCATCAGAAGTGATCCTTGCCGCATCAGAAGATGCAGACTTGCAACTATCCCCGTGCAAGTCCTTGTCCCAGGGCAGTGTTCAATTGTACCTCCCCCATTCCTTGCTATGCAAGCGCAAATATGCAGCCAACCACCCACCCACCCGCAGGCTGCAATACTATACTGCTAGCTTGCACTTGAAATGGGGCCCTTTAGTTTGGAGGAGGCCGAAGCTGGCCACTACTTCATGGCTGCTTCGGCAGCGAGGTCTCCATACTCAGTCCCCAGCCGCCACTATTTGTCCCGTTAACCTTCCCCACACTTTTCTTAGCCTGGCCTGCTTTAGGGCAGCATTGGACGAGCCCACCAGACAACCAGACTCCTCCGGTGGGCCCTGGCTTCTCCATCAGGGGAGTTGAGAGTGCCAAGGTGAGGAGCATGATGATGATGATAGAAGTTAGCATCTGCTTTGTTTTCTTGGAATGCAAGCGTAAGTGTGCAGCCTGCCACCCACCCACCCCCAGGCTGCAATACCATACTGCTAGCTTGCTTGCACTTGAAATGAGGCCTTTTAGGCTTGTGGAGGCAGACGCCGGCCACCATGTCATGGCTGCGTCGGCGGCCTGGTATCCATACTCAGTCCCCAGCCGCCCCTATTTGTCCCGGTGCGCCTTATACACAAGCGCGCATACCAAAACATTACCTGTGCCCTCCCCAGTGCATTTAGTGGGAAGGACAGCCTAACTACAAACACGTGGACAAGTGAATGTGGCCAGGGATGGTCCATCTCACTGACGCCTTCACACTCGGTTAATATTGTGGAAGCCGGGACACAGTTGGACACTGGGATGCAACACGTCCTCCAGACATAGAGGATTGTGGGTCCTGGGTCAATCAGGCTTCAACACAAAGTTCAGAAGGTAGACAGCAGCAGTGGTCGGCCTCCTACACAACGAGTAAATTATTCATGATCATGAGGCCATCCACTCCTTAGCTTTCTGTTCCTTGGAATGCACGCGCATGTATGTAGTAGCGGCTAGGCCTGAGGTGGTCAGCGTTTTGGCGCATATCCTACCTCCTCCGAGGATTGCTGGATGTTTTCCTGCTACTATCCCAGTTCTATGACTCCTGTTAAAACAAAGCTTCAGGTGATGAATGATGGATGAGGTGGTGGCAAAGGAGAAAGAGCAGGAGGAACAGGAACCATTCACATCAATATCAGGCCAGTCAACCACATATGTCTTGTAGGATATGTTTCTGTACCAAAAGGAGCGGTTTGGCTACACTGTTATAGGGCATACAGTGAGTGCAATGCCTACCAAAAATTTAGAGGCACTCCAATGCCCCTTGGAAGTGACATGGAGGTCAGAGGGCCTTAACTAAACAGTTTTTTCCATTTATAGCAACTGGGTCTCCTGTACACTGTTGGCCTAAGCAGTGAATGGAAGGCTTTCCAAAAATTATGAGGAACTGCAATGCCCCTTGAAACAGATGTGGATTACAGCGTACTAAAAATCTTCTACCCATTATTGGGGAGTGGGTCTCCCTTAGTGTTCGCCTATGCATTGAAAAGCAAAAGCTGACTAAAATTAGGAGGAAATGCAATGCCCGTTGGAAGAGTCGTGGAGGTTAGAGGTAATTAAAAACAACATTTCAATGCCCCTTGGAAGAGCTGTGGAGTTCAGAGTGGTTTAACAAGACTGTTTTAATGCTCCTTGGAAGAGACGTGGAGGTCACAGTAGCTTAACAAGACGGTTTTAATGCCCCTTGGAAGAGACGTGGAGGTCCCAGTGGAATAAAAAGACAATATCAATGCCCCTTGGAAGAGTGGTGGAGGTTACAGTGGAATAAAAAGACAATATCAATGCCCCTTGGAAGAGTGGTGGAGGTCCCAGTGGAATAAAAAGACAATATCAATGACCCTTGGAAGAGACGTGGAGGTCACAGTAGCTTAACAAGACGATTTTAATGCCCCTTACAAGAGCCATGCAGTACAGCATATTAAAAACATTATTCCCATTATTGGGGAGTGGGTCTCCCATAGTCTTTGCCTATGCCTTCCAAGCAAAAGCTGCCAAAAATAAAGACGGAGGAACTTGCAATGCTGGCAACAAGGACTACGGTCACCCTGGTGGTATAGTGGTGGTGGAGGCTGAGGATAAGGAGAAGAGCAAAAAACAGCCGAAATGAGGAAGCGTATACCCATGTGTGGGTGTGAAGCGGTGTATGGGAATACACCTCCCGAAATAACACAGTGGATTTGACTTTATGTTACTCTGCTGTCATTTGGTGGTGATGAGAAGTCTGGCCCAATCCAGCCCTTGTTCATTTTGATAAGGGTCAGCTTGTCAGCATTGTCAGTTGACAGGCGAGTGCACTTATCAGTTATAATTCCCCCAGCGGCACTAAAAACACGCTCCGATAACACGCTAGCTTCAGGGCAGGCCAAGACCTCCAAAGCGTACAGAGCGAGTTCATTCCAAGTGTCCAGCTTGGATACCCAATAATTAAAAGGCACAGAGGAATCACGGAGGATGCTGGTACGGTCAGCAAGGTACTCCCTCACCATCTTTTGAAACTTTCCACTCCTTGTGAGAGTACCCCACGCCTCAGGGCCTGTAAGCTGGGCGGGTCCCAGAAAACTGTCCCAGAACATTGACAGTGTTCCCCTGCCTCTGCTGGATTGGAGTTGCGTCTCTCTCGCCTGTATGCCTTGGTTGAGCAACGAACTGTGACCTCTGCCGCTAGCGTGTTCATATGGGAATTTTTTTAACAGTTCTGCAGCAAGGGCCTTCTGGTACTGCCCCATTTTTGTAGACCTCTCCACCTCAGGAATAAGAGAGTGAAAGTTCTCCTTGTAGCGGGGGTCTAAAAGTGTCACCAACCAGTAATGACTGTCACCCAACATTTTGACAACGCGAGAGTCACAGTTAAGGCAGTGTAACATAAAGTCAGCCATGCGTGCCACACTGGTAACGGGCAAGACTTCCGTGTCCTCACCAAGATGACGACTGACCATGCTCTCCTCCTTCTCCCCCCTGTCCTCAGGCCACCCACGCTGAAACGACGGTATGACAGTTGTACAGGTACTACCGTCTACAGCGTATGATACCAGCTCCTGTTCTTCCTCCTCCTCCTCTCCCTCATTGTCCCCCAATGCACGTTGGGATGAGATGAGGCTGGGCTGTGTTTAATCGCCCGCTACGGCTTCTTGATCCATCTCATCATACTCTGGCTGCAATGCCTCTTCTTTAATTCTCTGCAGAAAGCGTTGCAAAAGACAGACAAGTGGGATGCTGACGCTAATGATGGCTTCATCGCCACTCACCATCTTGGTGGACTCCTCAAAGTTTGTCAGGATGGTACATATGTCAGACATCCAGGTCCACTCCTGAGGTCTTATGTGTGGAGTCTGAACAGAATACCGACGGCCTTGTTGATGCTGGAACTCCACAACTGCTCTCTTCTGCTCAAAAATCCTTTGCAACATGTGGAGGGTAGAGTTCCAACGTGTGGGGACATCACACACCAGTCGGTGTGCCAGAAGCTGCAAACGCTGCTGCAACACAGCAAGGGTGGCAGAAGCTATAGCCGACTTCCGAAAATGAGCTGACAGGCGGCGTACTTTGACGAGCAGATCTGGCAACTCGGGGTACGATTTAAGAAACTGCTGAACCACGAGGTTAAGCACATGAGCCAGGCATGGTACGTGTGTGATCTCGTCTCGCCTCAGAGCCGCCACCAGGTTACGGCCATTGTCACACACGACCATGCCTGGATGTAGGTGCAGCGGTCTCAGCCACAGATCTGCCTGCTCTTTCACAGCTGTCCACAACTCACAAGCAGTGTGAGGTTTCTCACCTAAGCTTATGAGTTTCAGCACAGCCTGTTGCCGCTTGGCTGAGGCAGTACTGCAGTGCTTCCAGCTTGTAACTGATGTGGTGATATCTGAGATGGAGGCTGAACATGAGGAGGAGGAGGAGGAGGATGCGCAGGAGCTGTACACTGTGGGGGCAACTCTGACTGACATAGGGCCCGCAATCCTCGGTGTGGAGAGGATGTGTTCCGTCCCAAGGTCCGACTGGGTCCCGGCTTCCACTATGTTTACCCAGTGTGCCGTCAGGGAGATGTACCGTCCCTGGCCACAAGCACTTGTCCACCTGTCCGTTGTCAGGTGGACTCTCCTAGTAACTGCGTTGTTGAGGGCACGGCAGATGTTTTGGGACACGTGCTTGTGTAGTACGGAGATGGCATACCAAATAAAATAGTGTCGGATGGGGACCGAGTACCGAGGGACAGCCACCGCCATAAGGTTGCGGAAGGATTCCGTCTCCACCAGCCTAAAATGCAGCATTTCCAACGCAAGCAGTCGTGAAATGTGTGAATTTAGGACTGTGGCCTGTGGGGCGTTAGCAGCGAATTTGCGCTTTCGTTCAAAGGTCTGGGATATGGACAGGGGATTGCCTTGCACGCACAACAGCGGAAGAAGCAGTGGTGACACCCGTTGACACTGGTCGTGGACCCTGGGGTTCGCCCCACAAAGTCGGGTGCTTTGCTGACATGTGCCTGATCATGCTGGTGGTGGTCAGGCTGGTAGCTTTGTCACCCATGCTGATGCTGGCCTGGCAGGTGGTACAAATGGCCTTTTTGGGGTTATCAGCAGAGTCTTTAAAAAAATTCCAGACTCTGGAAGACCTACCAGTTGTACTGGCAACGTCCCTCATGTTGGTGTTACGGGGAACGGTTGCCTGCCTTCTGTCTGCGGCCACCACACTGCTTCTTCCTGCCTGTTGGGGTACTCTGCCTCCCTCCCCCTGTGTGCTACTGGCCTCTCTCTGTGTGTCCTCCTGCCACGTTGGGTCAGTTACTAGATCATCCACCACCTCCTCCTCTTCCACACTACGGTCCTCCTCCTCACTTCGTGGCAATTGTGTCTCGTCATCGTCCACCTCTTGTGACAAATTGCCAGCGTCGCCTTCCTGTGGCCGTGGCTGTTCAAATATTTGGCCATCGCTACATGGGATCTCCTCTTCCACCACTTCAAGCGGAGCAGGCGAGAGGCCCAAATATGGAAATGGACCAGTGAACAGCTCTTCAGAGTGTCCAACTGTGGGATCAGTTGCTGTCTGACGACACTCGGCATGGTGGGAGGAAGGAGCATCAGGGTGAGGAGGAGTATGCGGTCGAGACTCATGGCTACTAAGACTTGACCGTGTGGAAGACAGACCGGAGGTGGTGGTGCCCTGGTGACTGGAAGTATTATCTGCTATCCAATTAATAACCTGTTCACACTGATCAGTTGGCAATAGTGGTGCTGTTGTGTGCTTCCCTAGTAATTTGGTCAAGAACTGGGAGCGAGAAGATGTGGCTGTTGGTTGTGGCACATTTTTACCTTGGCCACGGCCCCGTCCTCTGCACGCACCATCACCAGAACGTCCAGTTCCACGTCCTTTGCCACACGCCTTGCCCATTGTAAATGAAGTAAAATAGCTTACACTCGCACTATCAATGGAAAAAGGGTAATAAAAAGGAGATTTGAACCGTGGAAGAGGAAAACCACAGTTCTATTTCTCTGGCCTACACCAGAATCTTTTAAACAGATATATTTGTGTCTGAACTGACAGCGAGACACTCAAACTGTTTTTTTTTATGTAAAAAAGGCAAAAAGGTGGATTGCACCCAGATTTGAACCGTGGAAGAGGAAAACCACTGTTCTATTTCTCTGGCCTACACCAGAATCTTTTAAACAGATATATTTGTGTCTGAACAGTCAGGGAGACACTATTACTGTTTTTTTTATGGAAAAAAGGCCAAAAGCTGGATAATACAGAGATTTGAGCCGTGGAACTGCAAAACCAAACTTCTAGTTATCTGGCCTACACCAGAATATTTTAAACAGATATATTGGTGTCTGAACAGTCACAGACACACTCAATTTTTTTTTTGGGGGGGGGTGTGGAAATACCAAAAGGTTAATAAGATGCATATTTGTACAGTCTGACTGAGGGAAAAAAAAATACAGGATTTAGATGAAAAAAAAAGGATTTTTCCTGGCCTCTGAGACCGGGGGATAAGTCTAGCAATTTGACCAGCAGGAGCACACAGGACTGTAATACACTCTTTGTTGGTATAACCACTGCGTCTCCTATACAGCCTGCCTGCCTGCCTGATATCTGGGATGGATATTAGTCCTGAGAAGGACTGTTTGGTTTGATTTGATTTGGCAAGGCTTTAGAGACCCTACACTAACTATTTCGCAGTATAAATCTCTCCCTAGCTCTGCAGCACTGACCCTACACTGTCTGATCCGGAGCGACTGTGTCCAAGATGGCTGCGGCATTACAGTGACTGGCTGGCAATCCCTACATGTTCATTGGCTCTGTAAAGAGCGCCAAACATGCAGGGCGGAGACCCGAGCTCCCGCCCGAGTAACCCGGAAATGCTCTGTGCTCGCCGAACATCCCGAGTAGTGAGATGCTCGGGCGAGTACCGAGCAGTGTCGAGCATGCTCGCTCAACACTATAAGTGACACATCAATGTAATTAGAGTGTTCTCTCCTATATTATGGTGCTCTCAGATTAAATAGAAAAACTTGGTGACATATTCCCTTTAGCCCCTTCATGACCTTTGACGTAAGTTTATATCGTGGTCGGGAAGGGGTTCATGACCTATGACGTTAACTTACATCATGGCGATCGTGCCAGTACAGGAGCAGTGCATGCACGATTGCCGACAGGAGTTCGGCGTAAGTAATAGCCGAGACCCTGCTGTCATTGCCAGGAGGGGTACCCGTACCGCCCATGGCCATTTAACCTGCTAAATGCCACAATCGATATTGATCGCAACATTTAGGAGGCTAGGAGAGTGATTTTTCTAAAAAATAGTTTTTATTGTGTAAAAGCGCTAAAACATAAAAAAAATTACATAAATATAATATTGCTGTAGTCGTAATGATCTGAAGAATAAGTTGTCTTATCACTGTTAACACACAGAGAAGGGCATAAAATAAAATCCCAGAAAACAATTCCTGAGTTGCTGGTTTTTGTTCATTCTGCCTCCCAAAAATCGGAATAGAAAGCGATCAAAAAATGTCATTCGCCCGAAAATGGTATCAATAAAAATTCCTCACATTACTATGTGGGTAGAATTATAGAAAAATTATAGCTCTCAGAATATGACAATGCAAAAAAAAAAAAGAAAATCTGATATCTCCATAATTGCACCAACCTGAAAAATAGTCTTCTAATCACTTATATTGCACGAGAAACGGCGTAAAAAATAAATAAAACCAATTCTTCGCCTGCTGTTGATTTGTTCATTCTGCCTCCCAAAGATCGCAGTATGGCTCGGCTCACATTTATCCTTCACTCTGCGCTGAGCGCTTATACCGGGTTTCCATGTAAATCTCTGAAATACGAGATTTAGACGGAAGCCCCGGCAGATGTTTCCCTGTAATGAGGAAGATGAAGGCACCGTGGACGCTGTCTGGCCTGTGATCCGACAGTGTCCGTCTTTTTGGCGTGCATAAAAGCACGGTTGATCAGTTTTGTGCATTTCTGAAAAAAAAAAAAAGTTCACCGCTGAACAGAGACCAGACAGAGTCCAGAGTAACTCTGCTGCTCATTATAGTGAAAGGATCACTGGGGGGTTTCATATGAATCATGTCAGCAGTATAAATGTGATACAAACTTTTATGTAAAATGTTCTCAATAAAAGTTTCAACTCAATCTACAAAAAAGCAAGTCTGTCATCTGTTAATGGGCTTCCACTTTACTGGTAGTACAAAGGCTCTGGAAAAGCGCCCTGGTTCCTCACCCCCAAAAGAAATTCAGCAAATTCTACACTTCCAAATCAAAATGTCCCCCTCCCTTTTGAACCCCACAGTGTGCCTAAACCGCAGTTAACATCCACGTATGGATCGATGAGAGCCTGCTTAATTTATGGGGTCCATGTCTCCAGAAGCAAGAGCTGGGCATAACGTACTGGGCACTACGGTGGCAGATTTACAGTTTTAACTTGGCAACATTCACTGCTGCTTGTTTTAGGAAAACACCCATAGAGTCAAAATCATCACATAGTTTGTATCACATAGTTTTTTTTTTTACTATGTTCACTAAATGCTAAAACTGACCTTCCAATATGATTCTCCAGGTCATTATGAGTTTGCAGATACCAAACATGTATAGGTTCTCTTTTATTTAAATGGTGGCAAAAAAATCCAAAGTTCGTAAAAAATAAATTAAAAAAAATACGGCGCCATTTTCCGAGACTCGTACCATCTTCATTTTTCGTGATCTGGGGCCGGGTGAAGTCTTATTCTTGCGCGTCGAGCTGACGTTTTTATTGATACCACTTTGGGGTAGATACGATGTTTTGATTGCCTGTTATTGCATTTTATTGCAATATTGCGGCGATGAGAAAAAAATGATTGATGTTTTTTTTCTCTTTACGCCGATCAGATTAATTCTTTTTATATTTTGATAAATCGGGCGTTTCTAAACACAGCGATACCAAATGTGTGTATTTGATTATTTTTTATATTTTTAAAAACTTTTTTCTCTACTTTTTACTTGCGTCAATAGTCTTGGGAGACTATAAGCTGCGATCATCTCATCGCTTGTGTTACACATAGCAGGGCTTCAGCAAAAATGCTCATCTGCCAGCCATGGGATGGCGCTCATAGCAGATTAGCTATGACGTCCATAGGGGTCTCCTGCAGGTCCTGGGTTGCCATGCTAACCCATCGGTGCCCTGCGATCATGTGATGGGTGTGCCGATGAGCGGTCTTATGACGCGCTTCTGGCGCAACAATGTTAAATTCAGCTGTCGGACATTGATACCAGCATTTAACATGTTAACAGCCGCGGGAGGATCGCAATTCCACCTCCAGCTGTTAGAGACACATGACAGCTGATCAAATCAGCTGTCATGTGCCTGAAAACATGCGGGCTCAGCGCCGGAGCCCGCATGGAATGCAGAGATGTCATAGGTCGTGAAGGAGTTCTAAGGCTATGTGCCCACGATGCAGAAATGCTCCGGATTTTTCCTGAGCGTTTCTGCATCTCCCTGGCAGAAAAAACGCATACGGATTGTACATGCGTTTTTCCTGCCAGGGACAAGCGGATGTGAAGCGTTCTTCACATGCATTTCCGCATGCGGGTTGTCAAGCGCTTTCCAAAAAAGTGGAAAGTGCTTGTCAACTTGGTCACACTATATAAATCCATGCAAACTGCATGGATTTATATAGTGTGACCGTAAAGAATGTTAAAAAATAAAAAAATAAATCTATACTTACCTTCCGATGGCCCCCGGTGTCTTGCTTCGCTCCGTCCTGGCTTGCCGGCAGATCGCGGTACACTGAAGGACCTGCTGTCACATGACTATGACGTCAGCGCAGGTCCTCCAGTCCACCGCGATCTGCCGGCGTGGGAGGACGAGCGCAGCGGGGGCCGTCAGAAGGTAAATATAATCTTTATTTTTTATTTTATTCTTTTTTTCACAGTTTCTATGGTACCCGGGTCCGGAGGAGAGTCTCCTGTCCTCCACACCCGGGTACCATCCGCACATTGAAACGCGTGGAATGCGCATCTACATATACAGTGATGCGGATTCCATGTGTTCCATGCGTTTCAATGGCGGCGAAAACGCAGCACTTCCGCAAAATAATTGGTAGTGCTGCGTTTTTTTCCGCAATGATAATCCGCAGCGGAAATTTCCGCAGCATGTGCAAAGCACATGCGGATTATCATTGGGGAACATGGCAAGCCTTCTACCATGCGTTTTTTAAGCGTTTCTGCAGCGTTTTTGTCGCTGCGGAAACGCTTAAAAAACGCATCGTGGGCACACAGCCTTAAGGGGGGTTTAATGATGAGTAAATCCTTACCTTTCTACTACAAATCTATTTAGCTGTTTTAGATATGCAAATTGCCTCTTCAGAGAGGAAGAGGACTAGAACTCTAGTGTCACCTATTGGAAGTAGCAATCCTAAAAGTCAATATCGACCCTTTAATGAGCCTTTAATTTCCCAGAGGAACATTGCAAGGCTTAAAAGTCCTGTCTCTGACTGACAAGTTACTGAAACATTACTGACCTGTCAGTCAGAGACAAGAGGCAGGTAGCGGACGGGAAATAGGGAGAGAGGGCAGGATAGCTGTGAGTGTAAGACCCACTGCACTGCATTTGTTACTCATTAGCATACAATTTCAATTATGGATTTCTTTAAAATGGCAAAACAGATTTATACAGTAAGGATTTCCTCAGCATTAAAGCACCTTTACATAAATGTCATTAGGTTTGGGGCATACAATCCTGATGAAAAGTTCTCTTTAAGTAATTTTGCAAACCGTAATCTCATAGAATAATGATTCCCAGTTATTATACAGTACCAGAATAATGCACACAGTCATCACACATTATTAGAATGATGCACACATTTATCTCACAGTATTAGAATAATGCAGACAATGATCTTGCAGTATGAGACTAATCCATAGAGCATATAGGAGATACTAGTAGGTGGCGCTGGTAAACCCACAACCTAAACCTGCTGCTGATACTAACAGTAAACCACAAAGGCTGTCGAAGTAAAAAAACGAAGACAGGGTATCTGCGCTGGTCTAGGTAGTTGAGGAGAAACTAAAGAAGTGGCTGTAGACAGATATTAAAATAAAAGAATTTATTCGTAATTATACATCAGTAAGAAAGGTAGTTAAAAATTGGGTGTCAGACATATACGGGGTTCAATAAAATAAGTGGAGGCAACTATCCTCCTAAAAACAAGTTAAAAGGTGACGCTGAGTAACGTGTTAATTAGAAGGTGACTTGATGCTTGCTTCAGGCGGTGTGGTGGGTGGTGGTCTGCAGTAGATGGAGTAGGCCTAGAGAAAAAGGGAGGTAGGGGTAGTTAAATAGGCCTAACTCTTGAGGGTTTAATCTCAATGGCAGTGTAGGAAAAAAGTAATACCTGTTTAGGGTAGTAAGGTGTTTGCTGCAGGGTGGTGGAACGGCTTCAGAAAGTTAGTCTGAAGTCCAAGTCTGTGGGGAAAAAGGGGATATTTAGAGAAAAAAAGGAAGCAAAGCTGCTGCACGCAGATAGACCAATAGATGGCGATGTACCTGAGTCCTTAGGGGTGCTGGAAGTTGCTAATAGAGTGCAAGAGCAGTGTAATCCTGGATTATACACAATACCATAAAGAGTGCACCAGACTCCTAGGGGACACACAGACGTATGAACTTATGTCCTCTGACCCCACTCCCACAGACACCTTGGATCTAAAAAAATTGTTGGATAAAGGCCTTAATGAGAACCTTCTAAGTAAGAATGAATATGAGTACATACTCACACCATACCCAAGAACCGCAATATTCTATTATCTCCCAAAGATCCACAAATCTATGACCAACCCTCCCGGAAGACCCATTATTTCAGGCATTCAAAGTTTGACCTCCAATCTATCCCGATATATTGATAACCATCTACAAAACTTAATTCCCCTACTGCCAGCACACTTGAAGGATACAAAACATACTATACAATTGCTGGATAAAATCAAATGGAAAAGTCATTATATATTGGGAACGCTGGACATCACATCACTCTATACAGTTATCCAACATCAAAAGGGCTGCCAAGCTGCGAAATTTTTCTTGCAGCTACACACCACTATGCCAGAACAACAAATTAACTTTATTGAGGAATGCATGTTTTTTATTTTAACCCACAATTCCTTTAAATATGAAGACAAACATTATAGGCAGAGATGGGGTACCGCAATGGGCACACAATTTGCGCCCAGTTATGCAAACCTGTATGTAGGCCTGTGGGAGCACTACCATATCTTCACTCACGGTAACCTCCACCCCAACTTAATATTCTGGCGTCGTTTCATAGACGACATCCTGTTCATTTGGGCAGGTAGCCAGGACTCTTTAAAACAGTTTCTGTCTGACCTTAACATTAATGATTTTTTTCTTCAATTCACCTCATCCACTAATGCTAATCAGGTGAACTTTTTGGATCTAAATATATATATCAAAGATAACCAAATATGCACCCGCACTTTTTTTAAACCTACGGATACTAATGACGCGCCCCTGGGCCTGTGTCGCGCTGCGTTGCGCACGCGGGAGCTTACCCGGAGCCGGATCTCTTGAGGGTTGTAGTCTCGTGGCGGTGACCCGGTCCGTGCCCAGGGAGTCAAACTGAGCGGCGATGTAACAGCGGTAGATGCAGGACGACTACGCCACCCGTTGAATGCAGCTATGGAGCTGCCGCTGCAGGACAGTCCGCTGAGGCCGGTGGATGGATGGTGCAGCGTAGATGGTATAACCCCCAACGGGAGGGGTATGGCCTCAGGGCAGCAGATGTGGATGATGGGGGTAGCAGGAACCACTCAGAGACGGTGCGGTGTAATTCAGGGTCTTTACTGGTAACAACGATAGACCCTCCCGGAGTACTTGCTAGTGAACGGGGCCTGGTCAGTCCTTGAGCAGATGGGATCTCCCCTGGCCAGGCGGAGTTGTAGGCCTCCCAAACTGACTGTACTCTTCTGGCTACCTTGCTAGAAGCGGATATAAGTAGCCCACGTCCCTGAGTGTACCGTGTGGTGCTCACCCGTATGGCCGGTGACTCGGGGCCTTCTAATGGCTTCCGCTCCACGATGGCGGTGCTGGTCCCACGCGTGTGACCGTGCCTTCGGGTTTCTGGGCCTGAGGACCTGAAATCCCCTGCCGGTCGGCTTCTGCTGCTGGGTAAGAGTTAGTCCCCACAGCCTCGGACGCCGGGTCCGGTAAGAAAGCTTCTCAGTCAGGGCGAGCTCTGCAGCTGCCAGCCCCTGACTCGTAGTAGTATTGCTTCTGCTGTTTCTTGTCTCTACTCTCCTTGACTCCAGGCTCAGGCCCCTGGACAGGGCCTGCCTGTGGAGCTGAGCCCATAGAGCAGCTCTGCTCCCTGTCTTCTCCTCTCAGAACTCCCTACCCTGCCTCAGCCCCAGGTTTATATAGGGGAAGTCCTTCCCCTCCCAAGACTGGGCAGGAGGTGTGGCATGCACAGGATCCCTGACCAAAGGACCTCCCACCTGCTCTCAGACGTAATATCTCTATCACTGTGGCAACCAGACCCCTGGGGTGTCACATTCCCCCCTAGTGAAATTTAGTACTCCGGGACTAAACATATTTTTGTAACATAACAAAGTATAAACAATAACATTACAATAAGGAAATGCATAAAGCTGGTCACGGCGTGTCCGTAACCGGGTGCAGTCTTTGAAGAAAGCAAGGTGTCCATTTCACCAAAACAGGGAGACGTAACCAGGTAGGGGTCTGTCCTACCCCGAGTCCTTAACAGTCTTTTAGTCCATCCTGGGTTACGCTCCACTAACTGTACAAAGGATTCCCGGTAAATCCACCAAGGACTCCTATAAATAACTGGAAACACATAATATTTACAAGATATGGCCGCTCTCAGTCCTCGGCCAGTGGGGACAAGGATTGGCCTCTCACAGTCCTCAGCCTGGTTAAGGATAGGGGACACACGGGAACAGTTCACACTTGTCCCAACGGGGACCATATTTTAATTAGCAACACAAGTACCCCTACGGGTAACTATGTACAGTTCCACTTTACCGTACTTCAGTAACGGCATCCTCCTGCTCCTTCTTGTGTGTAGGCTTCAGACCCGTCCGGGTCCTCTTGGCTTTCCTCGTATTGGTAGTACTGCAGCTCCTCCTTGGTTAACGTGGAGGGCGTACAGTCCTTTTGCACCTGGGGAGTTCAGGCCTTGCGACCAGGCGTGGAGAGGGTCGCCGTTGATGACGCCCGGGGTCAGAGGGTGCAACTTTGGGCCTGGGCGCGGGCTGGTGGTGGTAGTGCCCAGGGCTGGAGGGCTTGGCCGCAGGGCTTGTTGCGGGGGCTGGAGCAGGTCGGTGTCTGCAGCGCCCGGAATCGGCGGCTCCACCAGGGGGCCCGGGAGAAGGCTGACGCTGGCAGCGTCCGGGACAGGGAGACTCCTCTTACCTGCTCCCGCGACCGCTCCTGCGTCACGCGTCTTCTCCCGGCGCTGGTCGGGGCCGGCGACGACTGGGGCACTGCCGATGCTGGGCAGCTTAGTCTGCTGCCGGTCCGCCATCTTGCTGTCCGTTCCTGGTGTCCTCCTCCCCCCTAGTGGACCGTGGCCTACCTTCCGGAGATCCTCTTCCGTAGGCCGCGGCTCCGCAGTCAATCGTCGGGGTAGAGGACCTGGCGTCGAGCTCCTGTGACGTCGGCGTCTGCTGGGCTCCTTCCAGGACCTTACGCAACGTCCGGACGTGAGGCGGGGCTTCAGTTCTCGCGCGCTTTCGGAGTCCACGCCCCTCTTCTTCCCGCGCGGCGTCTCCAAGATGGCGCCGGATGGCGGGAAAACTCCTCGGATGGCGGGAAGAAGGCAGAAGATGGCGCCGGATGGCGGGAAAACTCCTCGGATGGCGGGAAGAAGGCAGAAGATGGCGCCGGATGGCGGGAAAACTCCACGGATGGCGGGAATCTTCACAGATGGCGGGAATATTCACCACTGGTAAGTTTGAAAAGTCTCTTTTTCAGGCACGCAGTACCGGGTGGTTGCGGGCACGAAATCCTGCCGACTACGCCAAAGTTGACGCGCCCCTGGGCCTGTGTCGCGCTGCGTTGCGCACGCGGGAGCTTACCCGGAGCCGGATCTCTTGAGGGTTGTAGTCTCGTGGCGGTGACCCGGTCCGTGCCCAGGGAGTCAAACTGAGCGGCGATGTAACAGCGGTAGATGCAGGACGACTACGCCACCCGTTGAATGCAGCTATGGAGCTGCCGCTGCAGGACAGTCCGCTGAGGCCGGTGGATGGATGGTGCAGCGTAGATGGTATAACCCCCAACAGGAGGGGTATGGCCTCAGGGCAGCAGATGTGGATGATGGGGGTAGCAGGAACCACTCAGAGACGGTGCGGTGTAATTCAGGGTCTTTACTGGTAACAACGATAGACCCTCCCGGAGTACTTGCTAGTGAACGGGGCCTGGTCAGTCCTTGAGCAGATGGGATCTCCCCTGGCCAGGCGGAGTTGTAGGCCTCCCAAACTGACTGTACTCTTCTGGCTACCTTGCTAGAAGCGGATATAAGTAGCCCACGTCCCTGAGTGTACCGTGTGGTGCTCACCCGTATGGCCGGTGACTCGGGGCCTTCTAATGGCTTCCGCTCCACGATGGCGGTGCTGGTCCCACGCGTGTGACCGTGCCTTCGGGTTTCTGGGCCTGAGGACCTGAAATCCCCTGCCGGTCGGCTTCTGCTGCTGGGTAAGAGTTAGTCCCCACAGCCTCGGACGCCGGGTCCGGTAAGAAAGCTTCTCAGTCAGGGCGAGCTCTGCAGCTGCCAGCCCCTGACTCGTAGTAGTATTGCTTCTGCTGTTTCTTGTCTCTACTCTCCTTGACTCCAGGCTCAGGCCCCTGGACAGGGCCTGCCTGTGGAGCTGAGCCCATAGAGCAGCTCTGCTCCCTGTCTTCTCCTCTCAGAACTCCCTACCCTGCCTCAGCCCCAGGTTTATATAGGGGAAGTCCTTCCCCTCCCAAGACTGGGCAGGAGGTGTGGCATGCACAGGATCCCTGACCAAAGGACCTCCCACCTGCTCTCAGACGTAATATCTCTATCACTGTGGCAACCAGACCCCTGGGGTGTCACACTAACAGCTTTATCCATATGAGTAGCTGTCATCTTCCCAGTTGGCTCTTAAATATACCAAACAGCCAATACCAAAGATTATATCGGAACTGTTCAAAACATAAGGACTTTGAAGAAGAAGCAAATCTCTTAACGACTAAATTCCTGGAAAAAGGGTACGATCCAGCACTTCTTACTAAGGCCAGAGAACAGATATGTAAAACCCCTCGAATAAAACTTCTGGCGAATAAAGTAATCACTAGTGAGAATAATGAGAACCTAGGTGACGCTAACTTTGATATTCCAATCATCACTACCTATAATTCTAACACCCAACTCATAAGGAGAATTATCCAGCGCCATTGGAGCATCCTTAGAGATGATAAGCTGGTAGGGGACCAGATCCCCCTAAAACCTAGGTTTATATTCAGGAAGGCCAAAAATCTGGGAAATTTAATAGCCCCATCTATAAAAAATCCTCTGTCCATCACCCTTCCAAAGAGCCTATCCATAAACCCAGTCGGTTTTTACCCTTGTAATAAATGTATAGTGTGCAAAAATTTGCATACTAAAAAACAGCATAAAATTTCTCATGGAGATATTGAGTTTCCTATTAAGGATTTCATTACCTGTACCACTAAGGGAGTCATTTATGGACTAAAATGTCCTTGCGATAAATTATATGTTGGACGCACAATACGTCCATTAAATAGGAGAGTGGGTGAACACTTACGCAATATACGGACCAAATTCGCAAAACACCCTCTCTCCAAACATTTTGTAGACAAGCATGGAGGCTCAATCAAGGACATCAAAATTACGGGTATCCAAATTGTACAGAAGCATTGGAGACAGGGCAATTATATCAATCAGATGTCCCGTATTGAAAGCAGCTGGATTTTTAAACTCAACTCACTAAGACCTAAAGGTTTGAATAGTGAGATAGAATTGTTCGCTTTTAATTAGACTGCATAACTGGATTTCCTATTTATTGCAGTTCTCAATCTATCAGCTTATCTATCCAAGCTATATTTTATAATCAGTACTAAGTTGCTAGGAGTTCCCATTTAGGACTCCAGCAACCACAAGAACTTGCCCATCCCATATGTACATCAATGGACTCAATTAAGGAGCACATGAGGACCAAGTACTTACCTATATAAGGAAGCATCCAGCACTGAAGGACCATCCCTGACGAAGGATTCCGTGCAAATCCGAAATGCGTAGGAAAGGTCCTCAGTGCTACCCATACCTGCTCCATCGTGAGACTCTGCGGGATCCTACGTCACACACCACGTGACCGGACGTCCTGCTCATCGTCGCGATTAGGTAACAGGAACCAGGAACGTTCGCTACCACCGGAGCCTCCGGCCGGGACTCCGCGTGCGGCGCGACGTAGCCAACCCATTCGACTCACATTACCAGGTCAGTACCTGCAGATCCACCCAGCACCACCAACGAGTGTAGTCTCAGCACATCCAAGTGCCTGCAACGCCAGCAGCTACCACCATCCCTACAGGTACGCGACCTCTATACCGACGAATTAGGCTCTGCTGCCCTTCATTTTATGCTCAGTATCACGGACAGTGACTCCAGAAGCACCTGAAGGGGGCTCATTCTGTTTGATACGCCAGCAGTCAGCCACTACCATCCTAATAGGTACGCGACCTCTGCACCGACTAAACAAGGCTTTGCTGCGCGCCATCCATACTCAGCATCACGTACAGTGATTCCTGAGCACCTGAAGGGGAATTATCCTCTCTCCCTATTTACCAACCTCAGTGCCTTTTGTAATATTAAGGACTGTACTCAGTGGTATACAGGACTAATATCTCTATTATATATAAGGTAATCTCTATGAAAAATTTTAGTACCCAATACTCTTATCCCCTTATCAAATAAGATATCATTACTATGCTATACTAACCTTACCCTAAATTCTACCAATTTAACCTAGCAGCCTGCAGCCACGTGAGCACACTGCTCTTGCACTCTATTAGCAACTTCCAGCACCCCTAAGGACTCAGGTACATCGCCATCTATTGGTCTATCTGCGTGCAGCAGCTTTGCTTCCTTTTTTTCTCTAAATATCCCCTTTTTCCCCACAGACTTGGACTTCAGACTAACTTTCTGAAGCCGTTCCACCACCCTGTAGCAAACACCTTACTACCCTAAACAGGTATTACTTTTTTCCTACACTGCCATTGAGATTAAACCCTCAAGAGTTAGGCCTATTTAACTACCCCTACCTCCCTTTTTCTCTAGGCCTACTCCATCTACTGCAGACCACCACCCACCACACCGCCTGAAGCAAGCATCAAGTCACCTTCTAATTAACACGTTACTCAGCGTCACCTTTTAACTTGTTTTTAGGAGGATAGTTGCCTCCACTTATTTTATTGAACCCCGTATATGTCTGACACCCAATTTTTAACTACCTTTCTTACTGATGTATAATTACGAATAAATTCTTTTATTTTAATATCTGTCTACAGCCACTTCTTTAGTTTCTCCTCAACTACCTAGACCAGCGCAGATACCCTATCTTCGTTTTAATCCATAGAGCAACCTCGCAGGATGAGACTAGTGCACACAGTGATCTCACGGTACGAGACTAGTGCACACAGTGATCTCACGGTATGAGACTAGTGCGCACAGTGATCTCACGGTATGAGACTAGTGCGCACAGTGATCTCACGGTATGAGACTAGTGCGCACAGTGATCTCACGGTATGAGACTAGTGCGCACAGTGATCTCACGGTATGAGACTAGTGCGCACAGTGATCTCACGGTATGAGACTAGTGCGCACAGTGATCTCACGGTATGAGACTAGTGCGCACAGTGATCTCACGGTATGAGACTAGTGCGCACAGTGATCTCACGGTATGAGACTAGTGCGCACAGTGATCTCACGGTATGAGACTAGTGCGCACAGTGATCTCACGGTATGAGACTAGTGCGCACAGTGATCTCACGGTATGAGACTAGTGCGCACAGTGATCTCACGGTATGAGACTAGTGCGCACAGTGATCTCACGGTATGAGACTAGTGCGCACAGTGATCTCACGGTATGAGACTAGTGCGCACAGTGATCTCACGGTATGAGACTACTGCGCACAGTGATCTCACGGTATGAGACTACTGCGCACAGTGATCTCACGGTACGAGACTACTGTGCACAGTGATCTCACGGTACGAGACTACTGCGCACAGTGATCTCACGGCACGAGACTAGTGCACACAGTGATCTCACGGTATGAGACTGTGGCGCCCCTGAGGGTTCGACCGCCACAGGAATGCTGCACTTCTTTAATGGAGTATGGTGTTCCTCCTCTGAGGTAAGGCCGGTGTGATGGTAGTGACCTAGCCTTTTGCATCCAACACCACATTTCCACCAGAGGGAGCTAGTATGCACTAGGTGCTGCTCCCCTGGTTACAGGGAGACTGGGGAACACAAAGTAGTAGGAACCAGTTAGTGGGTGTGGGTGGAGGAACAACTAGTTAGTTACACTTCTAATTTCATATTTAATAGAGTGCCATCTTTGATCTTGCTCTCTGGCAGTCTTTCTGTCAAGTGGTCCGTCCTTAGTCTAGCCTCAGCTAGTCTGTCGGTTGTCACTGTGCTGTCAAAATACTGTGTGTAATGTGACTTCCCTCCGGGAGCGCAGATCCTGTGTGGGCCTGCACAGGCATGGGACACAGCCCTCGTATCCTGATCTTTGGGACGAGAGGTAGGTTGCAGACAAGGAATGTCTCAACCCGGCCGAGGACCAGGATCAAGAAGGCCCGGGAGCTTTAGAGTGTGGCTCCCTAGCAAATGGGTCCCGGGGAGGATGCAGACGGAGCGGAGCACGCCACCTGTCCTCGCCTACCTGATCTATTCAGAGGGATTCCGGCTGCGAGAGGGGTACCGGCCCCCGACACCCGACCTCGTACTCTACGTCCAGGACGGGAAAGCCCGGTTAGGCCCTGAGGATCCCGCCGGGAGTCGGATGGAGAGGAATTGCCACCCAAGCCCTACACCTGAGAGGAGCTCAGAGGGAGACCCGGCCTATCCACACACGCACAGACGGGAAAGGGTGAAGTCTGTAGTGCAGGAACACTCTGATGTATGGTCGCTAACGAACACTGGACTTCCTCGGAGGTAGTTGGACCCCCTTCCCTGGTGGCCGCAGGACTCCGCGAGGAGCAGGGAGTCGCCTTCCCGCTAATATCTCTGAGTGAGTAAAGCCTTGGAAGTTCACCCCTATGGCTCCGGACTGTTCATTACGTGCCATACCACGCGACGCGGTGCCCGTACTCCCGCGCTACTGCAACCCCCTCTTCTTCCTGTCTTGCCTGCCCTGAGGCCCTGCTCCGCCTGTGGGGAGCAGCGAGAACTTTAGCCGCCATGACACCAGGCCTCGGCGGACTGTAGCGGCGCTGGTGGCCCTTCACCAGACACCACAGGTGGCGTAGTCGTTAACCAGCCACTCAACCCGGAATAGCCCACACCATCTCTTTCTAATGTGACGGCCCTGAGCACACCGAGTCCCCCAACACCCAGGGTAAAACACGGGCTTTCTGAGTAGAGGCGTCACAAGACTAGTGCACACAGTGATCTCACGGTATGAGACTAGTGCACACAGTGATCTCACGGCACGAGACTACTGCGCACAGTAATCTTTAAAAAAAAGTATGAATAATGATCACCGTAATGTCACAGGCAAGTAGATGGATTGATGCACAAACAGATGGGCAGGTAGATAAGAAGACGAACACACGAGACTGAAGTAGGTTTACAACAGGATTATTGAAATACTGAATCCCAATGATGCTTGGCTGTTGTGACCTCTGTGCTCGGCAGTAATAAAGCAGAGGGGTGTTTTAGGGAAAGTTTGTGTGTAATATTTGCTTCTACATAAACAAATATGCAACGTGTGAGTCTTTACAAAACGATAAAAATCTACATGTATAGTAAAGTATCTGTGTCCTATGTGCATGTTGTAACCTGCATCCCAGAATGTCAGCAAGCACGGCTCAGTCACCTGTATTGTAATTAATGTGGAGTGCATTATGCCCTTCTGTCTCATCAAATATTACCTAGGGCACAACCACATGTTTGTGTTACTGAGCAGACGGGAAAGAAGGCAATTCACTCGCTTTACAATTGTGCTTTATGTATTCTACCATTCACTTACCTTGTTATAGTGATAAAACAGAATAGATATGCTGTATATGGTTTAATAAGTTCATACAGAGAGATGGAGACAGACAAAAAAAAAAAGAGGAAATATTTCTTCCAAAGGGGAATAATATAGATTACCACCTATGAGGTCAGAGGAATCTGATTTAAAGCGTAACCGTCCTTTTAATTTTTATTTCATAAATCAATAGTAGACATAGAAATAAGAAACTTTGTAAGCTATCTTATTAGAGAAATCTGCTTTTTTTTCTCCTGAACTGATTATTCATTTTCTGAATTTTCAATTCCTGGGTAAAATCAGTATTCAGTGAAGACAGATTTTTACATTTACTGAGATAAAAGATGACAGCTGCTACTGATGAGATTCCATGTAGAGGGGAGAGAGAGAGAAGAAGCGAAGTTCTGGGGGCAGAGCTCTTCGCTTCTCCCTCCTCCTGCTTCCTTTCGATATAGAATCTTGTAAAAAACAACTGTCATCTCCTATCTCAGTAATGTAACAATCGGTTTTCACTCAATACAGATTTTACCCAGGAATTGAGAATTTTGAGAATGAATTATCAGTCTTGGCAAAGATGTAGATTTTTATGATATGTTATATTTCTTATTTTCATGAGTACTATTGATTTATAAAATTAAAATGTCTGTTACTCTTTAATTTCTAGAATGGGATACATTATACTTTCTTTAAATATGTCATACCTAATTAGGTTAATTCAGTACTGTTTATTTTCTGGGGTCTACTGTTTACACAAACCTACCGGCGGCACTAAATGACCGCCGATCAGCTACTTGTTTTCTGATTGGCCTGTTAATAGGCAAAGGGCGACTACTCTTCAGATGCACACAGAATGATCAGTAATACTGTAGATCGTTCCGTGTGCATAGGCTTCCATTGTTCTAGGCAGAGAAAGTCCTGTTTAGACAGGATGATGCGCTCCGAGAACTATGATCTTTTGTGCAGCACAATTCCCCTGAAGAATGAGCGTTTTGCTCCTTCTTCAGGTTCTTAACAGCCCGTATAGACTGTAAGATTATCGTGAAACGAATGTTCCTAGGAGCGCTTATTCATGATAATCTTAGTGTTAACTGAGGTATGTAAATTGTCTCTCCTTCAAGAAGAAGAAAGCTGTCTCCGAAGTGCCAACTATTGGACATAACTACCCAGTAAGTCAATGCCCAGCCCTTTTACGAGCCTTGCCATATAACTATAATTGACTCATCATCATTAGTTCTTGGGCTTACTCCAGCCAAGATGTGATTTATAACTAAGAAATAAAAAAAAAATAACTTCCCCCAAATACCATTATCATAGGTCCCATTTTCAAGCTTTTTTTCTTTAAAGGGGTATTGCCATCTTCAAGATCCGATCTCAATATGTAGTAGGCATAATAATAATAGTATTAGCAAATACCTCCAATTAGAAATGTAGTATAGTTTTTTCTAATTAGCTATGTCTCTTTCCTCATATGCTGGCATTGCAGGACCTTAGGAATAGCAAATAGCTGTCACTATATCAGTGGTCATAACCATGCATACTAAAGGTCCTGCAATGCCTGATCATGAGGAAAGAGACATAGCGAATCAGAAAAACTATACTACATTTCTAATTGGGAGTCTTTGCTAATCTTATTATTATTACACCTACTATATATTGGGACAGGATCTTGGAGATGGGAATGCCCCTTTAACTTTTAGTCTAAATTCTGATGGTGGCATGTTATTTAAGGGTAATATCAATAAGGCAACGTTCATACCAACAATAAAGTCCATTCTGGGTATCTATTGCTCTTTGACTTAATAATATAATTTAATGCACAACTCCCTCTCCTGTAAAAAAGGGAACATTACAGATCCAAATATATGTTGATGAAATCCAATAAGATCCTATACACAACAACTGAATATATGAAAATGTAAAAATATACCAATATAATATACAAATGTAAACAGAGCCTTAAAGGAACTAAGAGGTCAGTTGTGAAATGGCTTATAAAAACATTGAACCGCGGATTAGACATCAAATGGGTTTTTGTTAAAAAAAAAAAAGAGTGGGTTTGTAAAGTGATCGGTCATTTGATATCTACATCCTGCCGCAGCAAGACGTATGGCTACTGGGCAGGCAGGAGATTACACGAGGCGTATTATTGAAAATGGTCTCTTTACTAAAAATTGTGGTATAAAACAGAATGACATAACAAAATCACAACATCGTTTTCCAATAGAAAAAAAAAAGAATACCTTATGTCAAACACTATGGTGATAATGCAACCATAAAGGGGTTGTCCGGTCCAAATCGATAGGTCAGCAGTCACTCTGTGTGATTGCAGACTTATGAATCCCCCCAGCGCAGGCATTGTTCGCTGTGGGGATTTGCCAGTTGCCAGTTATCGATTTGGAGAAAAAGCACATAGAAGTTCCATTATGTTCCTCGGTCACGCAACCCTCATACACTGGTCATCAGTTGGGGTTAAAATAGTTGTAATTGAACATGGACCCTGATTTCTAAGAGGGCAGCAATACTATAAGTATTGACATGACAGGTGTATGGGGAGGGAGGATTGCTTGCATAGTTTTACTCATCTGCCCCGGCTCAGCAGGGCTTCATCACCTTCTCCTGTGGCCGCTGCTCTCTGCTGGGCACCAGGCCAGGTGTGCTTTCATGTGATCATCTGACTAGGCCTATACGAGGCCCACCAAGACACACACCTGTGTCTTGATATTAACCCCTTTACCATTGAAGGTGGTTTGTATGTTAATGACAAGGCCAATTTTTACAATTCTGACCACTATCACTTTATGAGGTTATAACTCTGGAACGCTTCAATGGATCCCACTGATTCTGCGATTGTTTTTTCGTGACAAATTGTACTTCATGATAGTGGTAAAACTTCTTCGCTATGACTTGCGTTTATTTGTGAAGAAATCGGAAATTTGGCGAAAATTTCGCAATTTTCAAAATTTGAATTTTCAAGCTCTTAAGGCCACGGCCCCACTACCAGTATTCCATCAGTATTTTTTCTCAGGAGTGGTAGGCAAAACCAGGAGTGGGTGATAAATGCAGAATTGGTGACTTGTTTCTATTTTACCTTTTCTCTGATTGTTCCTCACCTGCTTTTGGCTCCCACTCCTGAGAAAAAATACTTACCGAATACTGACCAAATACTGATAGTGGGGCCGTGGCCTAAATCAGAGAGATATGTCACACAAAATAGTTAATAAATAACATTTCCCACATGTCTACTTTACATCAGCACAATTTTGTAACCAAAATTTTTTTTTGTTAGGAAGTTATAAGGGTTAAAAGTTGACCATTTTTACAAAAAAATTTACAAACCCATTTTTTTAGAGACCACATCACATTTGAAATGACTTTGAGGGCCGTTTATGACAGAAAATACCCAAAAGTGACACCATTCTAAAAACTGCACCCCTCAAGGTGCTCAAAACCACATTCAAGAAGTTTATTAACCCTTCAGGTGCTTCACACAAATTTTTGGAATATGGAAGAAAAAAATGAACATTTAACTTTTTTCACAAAAATGTTACTTTGAGACCCCAATTTTTTTATTTTCACAATGATAACAGGAAAAAACGGACCCTAAAATTTGTTGAGCAATTTCTTCTGAGCACACCAATACCCAATATGTGGGGGAAAACTACGGTTTGGGCACACGGCAGGGTTTGGAAGGGAAGGAGCGCCATTTGCCTTTTTGTATGTAAAATTTGCTTGAATAATTAGCCATGTTGCGTTTGGGGAGCCCCTGATATGCCTAAACAGTGGAAACCCCTCAAGGAACTTATCTAGATGTGTGGTGAGCACCCTGAATCTCCAGGTCCTCTCAGAAGTTTATAACGTAGAGCTGTGAAGAAAAAAAAATCTAACTTTTTCCACAAAAATGATGTTTTAGCCCCCAAATTTTTTATTTTCACAAGGGTAAGAGGAGAAAATGGACACCAAAAGCTGTTGTGCAATTTCTCCTGAGTACGCAGATGCCCCATATGTGGGGAAAATGTACTGTTTGGGCATATGGCAGGGTCCAGTAGGGAAGGTGCACTGTGTGACTTTTTGAACGCAAAATTGGCTGGAATCAAGAGCGGATGCCATGTCGTGTTCGGAGAGCCCCTGATGCGTCTAAACAGGGATTTTATCAAGGGGTATAGTGAACATTTTGAACCCAGAGGTACGACACAGAATTTGATAACATTAGGTCATCATATTGAATATGTTAGTCAGTTTTGAGCGTAAGTGCTCGCTACTTGAGTTTGCATCGGGTACTCAGGTATGCACCAAGTATCACGTGTGATCGAGCGACATACTCGAGGCCCCGCCCTGCATATTTCACGGTTGTTAGACACCCCAAAAAAAACATACGGGGATTGCCCGTGCATGGCAGGCAATTACCGTGTGGTTTTTTTGGCTGTATAACAGCCGCGAAACATATGGGGCAGAGACTTGAGCATGCCACTCCAGCACCCACGATGCTTGATGCATACCCGAGCACCCGATGCAAGTTCAAGTACCGAGCACATGCGCTCAACACTAGTCACCATATCGTCATTTTTTTTTCTTTACTTTTGAAAAAATCCCAACCCCAACTCAACTCTAACCCTAATACAACCCTAACACAACCTTAACCCCAACCCTAATACAACCGTAACCCTAACCCCCAACCCTAATAATAGTAATAGTAGTAATTTTTATTTATATAGCGCCAATATATTCTGCAGCACTTTACAATTAAGTGGGGACATGTACACGATAAATTCAATACAAGATAAGACAGTTTAAACAGTTACATTCGGAGTGAGGTCCCTGCTCGCAAGCTTACAATCTACAAGGAAATGGGGGGACACAATAGGGGAAAAGTGCTTGTTATTTCAGGTCTGGCAATTATAATAGGGATTTTCATATAAAGCTGCATGATCCGGTCATCAGCCCGTATGTTTACGTGCAATAATCAAGTATTGAGTGCAGTTATCGTGTGCATGGAGGGTGTGGAGACAGATGAATAGTAGGGAGCAGATTCTGAATAATATTTAGAACGAGGGAACAAGAGAAAGTTAGTTTACTGAGTTGAAGTGGTAGGCTTGTTTAAAGAGATGGGTTTTTAAAGCGCGCTTGAAGATGGGGGATGTTAGTCTTAGGTCATTTGTAGAATGGAGGGCACGTGTAGGGCTATAGACAGAGATGAGAGAGGAGATATAAGGCGGTGCAGAACTGTGGAGAGCTTTGTGGGTGAGAACGATGAGTTTATATTTGACCCTGTAGCGAATAGGTTGGAGGCATCGGTGAAGCGGCTGGACAGAAATGCGACCCTGGCTGCCGCATTCAGGACGGATTGGAGAGGAGAAAGTTTAGTAAGAGGGAGACCGATCAGAAGAGAGTTGCAGTAGTCCAGACGAGAGTGAATAAGAGTGACAGTAAGAGTTTTAGCAGTTTCAAAGGTGAGAAAAGGTCGGATTCTGGAGATATTTTTAAGATGCAGGTGACAAGAGCGAGTGAGTGATCGGATATAGGGAGTAAAGGAAAGTTTAGTGTCAAGTATGACCCCAAGGCAGCGAGCATGCTGCTTAGGAGTTATGGTTGAACCCTCCAAGGTAATTTCAATGTTAGGCAGAATTAGGTTAGTAGAGGGGAGAAACACAAGAAGTTCAGTTTTGGAGAGATTCAGTTTAAGATAGAGGTGTTAGAACTCTCCTGTTAGGTTTTTTCTATCTTGCTGGTCACATGACCTTTTTTGCCTATTTAATCCTGCTCCGCCCTCCTGGCTTTGCTGTACTTCATTGTAATTTCTACTCTTAAGTTAGCCTGGTGCTTAGTTACCTTTCTCAGTCAGTTTTGCTAGGTCTTCGGACCTTTATGTTCTATGTTGTGTGTTTGTCTTTTTCTGCTACAATTTCTGCTAGGAGGTGTCCAACTTTATCCCAGTCCCTAGTTCTTGTAGGGATCCCTCCCTTGCATCTATAGGTCTGCGTACAGACTAGCCGAGGACTTTAGCGGGTCTGATCGCAGGATCAGGTTCCCCGTTACATCGTAGGGATTTAGCTTGGTTCTATTGTAGGGACAGATCTCCTTTCTTTCCTTAGTGCTTGCAGCAGATCATAACAGTAAGTCCAGCCCAAAAAAAAAATATCTCTAAGGAAAGACTTCCAGTTTCCATCATGGTGTCGGTTCAGGATTTGGCTCAACGCCTGCAGGGACTCTCTCTGGAGGTGGCCGAGCTCCAACAACACGTGAGTAGCTGTTCTGGAGCACATTTTGTTGAGCCAAAGGTACGTTTGCCTGATTTATTTTTTGGTGATCAAGAAGAATTTTTTTCCTTTAAAAATGCTTGTTTGTTGTATTTTCGTTTGAGACCCAGATCCTTTGGTGATGAATCACAGCGCATAGGGTTCATAATGTCACTTGGTTCCTTTCATCAAACTGCCCTGCGCTAAGACACTCGCTAAGGCCTTTGTCAAGGAAATTGTCAGACTACATGGCGTTCCTACTGACATTGTTTCAGATAGGGGACCTCAGTTCGTGGCTCGTTTTTGGCGTGCTTTTTGTGACAGGTTGGGAGTTCATTTGTCGTTTTCATCCGGATATCATCCTGAGTCTAATGGCCAGACAGAAAGGAAGAATCAGGATGTTGAGCAGTTCTTGCGTTGTTTTGTGGCAGACAATCAGGAGGGGTGGTCTGAGTTTCTGCCACTTGGTGAGTTTGCTCTTAACAACCATACATCCTCTTCTGCTGGTTGTTCGCCTTTTTTTTGTTGTTCTGGGAGACATCCGTCTTTTGGGTCATTCTCCAAATTGGTATCGGCTGTGCCTGAGGAGGAGAGTTTTTCCGGTGATTTGGAGAGAGTTTGGACGGATGTGCGTGGTAATCTTCAGGAGGCTAACAAAAAATCTAAGAGGTATTTTGATAGGAAACGGCAAGAGGTTTTGTTTGCTATTGGTGACATGGTTTGGTTGTCCTCTAAGAATCTGCGGTTGAGGATTCCTTCTAAAAAATTGGGTCCCAAGTTTGTAGGGCCCTTTAAGGTGCTTCAGGTAGTTAACCAATCTGCTGTTAGGTTGGAGGTTCCTACCTCCTGGAAGATTAATCCGGTGTTTCATGTTTCTCTGTTGAAAAGAGCTTATGTGTCGGATGGAGACGTCTCTGCCACTGTTCCTCCGGTGGTGGAGGACGGGGAATACGAAATTTCCCGCATCCTAAATTCTAGACGGTATAGAGGGAGTTTGCAGTATCTCGTTGCTTGGAAGGGTTTCGGACCCGAGGATAACTCATGGGTGAGGGCGGATGATGTTTCTGCTTCCAGACTTGTCAGAGCGTTTCACAAGAGGTTTCCTGATAAGCCTGGGCCTAGGGGATCCGGAGGATCCTCTTAGAAGAGGGGGTACTGTTAGAACTCTCCTGTTAGGTTTTTTCTATCTTGCTGGTCACATGACCTTTTTTGCCTATTTAATCCTGCTCCGCCCTCCTGGCTTTGCTGGACTTCATTGTAATTTCTACTCTTAAGTTAGCCTGGTGCTTAGTTACCTTTCTCAGTCAGTTTTGCTAGGTCTTCGGACCTTTATGTTCTATGTTGTGTGTTTGTCTTTTTCTGCTACAATTTCTGCTAGGAGGTGTCCAACTTTATCCCAGTCCCTAGTTCTTGTAGGGATCCCTCCCTTGCATCTATAGGTCTGCGTACAGACTAGCCGAGGACTTTAGCGGGTCTGATCGCAGGATCAGGTTCCCCGTTACATCGTAGGGATTTAGCTTAGTTCTATTGTAGGGACAGATCTCCTTTCTTTCCTTAGTGCTTGTAGCAGATCATAACAAGAGGGAGGACATGATGTTAGAGACAGCAGACAAACAATCCTTGGTATTTTGTATTAGGATAAGGGTGATGTCAGGAGAAGAAGTGTATAATTGGGTGTCGTCAGCATAGAGATGATACTGGAACTCAAATCTGTTGATTGTTTGCCCATTAGGGGCAGTGTATAGCGAGAAGAGGAGGGGGCCTAGGACTGAGCCCTGCGGAACCCCGATGGTAAGGGGACAAGGAGAGGAAGAGGAGCCAGCAAAAGATACAGTGAAGGAGCGGTCAGAGAGATAGGAATAGAACCAGGAGAGAACGGTGTGCTTGAGGCTGATAGAGCGGAGCATAGTGAGGAGCTTCTATTCCCGCCAGGTAGAAGGGTTTGTCAAGCGTTTTTGCATGCATTTCTGCATGTGGGTTATCAAGCGCTTTTCCAAGAGATTTTAGCAACACTTGGAAAAGTGCTTGACAACTTGGTCACACTATATAAATCCATGCAACCGGCATGGATTTATATAGTGTGACCAAGTAATAGTTAAAAAAAAGAATAAGAATGGTAAAAAATAAAGATTATGCTTACCTTCCGTTTGCCCCCGGTGTTTTCTCCGCTGAGTCCGGTCTGTTGTATCGGTCGCGGTGGTGTTTAAGGACCTGCCATGACGTCATTTAGTCGCGTGACCTGTCACATGACTAAATGACGTCATGGCAGGTCCTTTCACACCACCACGACCCATAAAACAGACCCGACGCATCGCTGAGGAGGGCCATCCGAAGGTAAGTATAATCTTTATTTTTTATTTTAAATTCTTTTTTTAACAGGTTCTGTGGTACCTGGGTCTGGAGGAGAGTCTCCTCTTCTCCAAACTAGGGTACCATCCGCACATTGAACCGTGTGATATCTGCATGTGCAGATGCAGTGATCCGGATGTCACGCGGTCCAATGCAAGTCAATGGCGGCGATTACGCTGCGTGTCCGCAAAATTAATGGACATGCTGCGTATTTTTCCGCAATGATAATCCACAGCGGAAATTTCTGCAGCATGTGCATAGCACATGCGGATTATCATTGGGGACCATGGGGCACGTATTACAAAGCGTTTTTTAAGCGTTTTCGCTGCGAAAATTCCACGGCAAAAACGCTTGAAAAATGCATAGTGGGCACGCAGCCTTAGTGATTATACAACTTTATTCTTCGGGTCAGTGCAATTCCAGCGATACCAGATTCATATCGGGTTTTTATGTTTGGCAGCTGTCACACACTAAAAGACTTTTTGTTGAATTTGCCAAATTAGAATTTCAAAAGATTTTCATTTCTGCTGAAAAGACAAAACAATAGTCAGTGGTAGAAGTGGGTATTTATCTGCTCTGTTACCATAGAGGCACAGATTATATAAATTCATGTTTGAGATCTGCAGATCTACAGTATATCATATAGTATATGTGTTTATGATGTTGACTATTACCAGGTAAAAAAAAAAAATAAAATATAAGGTTCGTGGGGCGTATTAATACGTATCTGCGCCCTGGGCCTATTGGACCAGATACGTATTATTACGCCCTGGCAATCGCGCCCGCAGGCGCGATCTGATAGTACCGGGTGTCAGCTGTGACAATGTGCCAGGAGCGGTGCCGCACCGCACATTAACCCCCGAAATGCAGCGCAGTATTCTGGGAGCAAGGGGAGGTAAGCGCGGCTTACTTACCTTGTCTCCGGCGTCCCGCGCTGTCTGTGCCAGGCCCTGGTAATTGCCATGGTGACCTGAGGTCGTCATCACGAAATCCGGGTCACGAGGCATCCGCAAGTTAGCTAGATCGTGCTCAACGCACGGTCTAACCAACTTGTGTGTGCTGGTGCTGCAGCCTGCATAGCATAGAGATGCTGCTGCAGCATTTCTATGCTATGCAAGTGATCTACCTTCAAAAAGTGAAAGTCCCATAGTGGGACAAAGTGTAAAACTGTCAAAAAGTGAAAAAAACAACATTTTTTTTGTAAAAATATAAAAAAAAAAAGAAAAAATAATCCAAAAAATATAAAAATATATTGTACTGATGAATAAATTATTGTAATGAATAAATATTATTATGAAAAAAAAAAAGTACACATATTTGGTATCACTGCGTCCGCAACGACCTGACCTATAAAACTATCTTACTAGTTAACCCCTTCAGTGAACACTGTAAAAAATAAAAAAATAACAAAGCAAAAAACTATGCTTTATCATCATACCACCAAACAAAAAATGGAATAAAATGCTATCAAAAAAGACGAATGTAAATAAAAATGGTACTGCTGAAAACATCATCTTGTCCCTCAAAAAATGAGCCGCCATACAGCTCCATCAGCCAAAGAATAAAAAAGTTTTAGGTCTCAGAATAAAGCGATACAAAAAAAATATTTTTTCCACAAAATAGTTATTGTGTAAAAGCGCCAAAACATAAAAAAAACATAATAAATGTGGTACCGCTGTAAACGTACTGACCTGAAGAATAAAGCTACCTTATCAATTTTACCACACGCAGCACGGCTTAAAAAAGAAAAAAAACAATTCCTGCCTCCCTAAAATCGGAATAGAAAGCAATCAAAAAATGTCACGTGCCCGAAAATGGTACCAATAAAAACGTCAGCTTTTCCCGCAAAAAACAAGCCCTTACATAACTCTTGTCAGTCGAAATATGGAAAAATTGTAGCTCTCAAAATATGGTGATGCAAAAACTAGTCTTTGCAAAAGAAAGGGTTTTTGAGTGTGTGACAGCTGTCAATCATAAAAACCTGATATGAATCGGGTATCGCTGTAATCGCACCGACCTGAAGAATAAAGTCGTCAAATCACTTATGCCGCACGAGGAAAAGCGTAAAAATTAAACTCTAGAGTTGTGCTAGGGTTAGGAGTGTACTGGGGTTAGGGTTGTGTGACACCCCAGGGGTCTGGTTGCCACAGTAACGTAATGTTATGTCTGAGAGCAGGTGGGAGGTCCTTTAGTCAGGGATCCTGTGCATGCCACACCTCCTGCCCAGTCTTGGGAGGGGAAGAACTTCCCCTATATAAACCTGGGGCTGAGGCAGGGTGAGTGAGTAGAAGAAGAGAAGAAGTAGAGACAGCATAGGAAGAAACAGCAGTTACAAGGAGTCAGGGGCTGGCAGCTGCAGAGTTCGCCCTGACTAAGAAGATTCTTTACCGGACCCGGAGTCCGAGGCTGTGGGGACTAATTCCTGCCCAGCAGCAGAATCCGTCAGGCAGGGGATTTCAGGTCCTCTGGCCCAGAAGCCCGAAGGCACGGTCACACGCGTGGGACCAGCACCGCCATCGTGGAGCGGAAGCCATTAGAAGGCCCCGAGTCACCGGCCATACGGGTGAGCACCACACGGTACACTCAGGGACGTGGGCTACTTACATCAGCTCCTAGCAAGGTAGCCAGAAGAGTACAGTCAGTTTGGGAGGCCTACAACTACGCCTGGCCAGGGGAGATCCCATCTGCTCAAGGACTGACCAGGCCCCATCCGTTACCAAGTACTCCGGGAGGGTCTTTTGTTGTTACCAGTAAAGACCCTGAACTACACCGTACCGTCTCTGAGTGGTTCCTGCTACCCCCATCATCCACGTCGGCTGCCCTGAGGCCATACCCCTCCCGTTGGGGGTTATACTATCACGCTGCACAATCCCACCATCGGCCTCAGCGGTCTGCCCTGCAGCAGCAGCCCCCTGGCTGCACTCAACGGGTGGCGTAGTCATCAACCATTTACTACTAATGGACTGCCGTCTAGTTTGACTCCCTGGGCACGGACCGGGTCACCGCCACGAGACTACAACCCTCCACAGATCCGGCTCCGGGTAAGCTCCCGCATGCGCAGCGCAGCGCGACACAGGCCCAGGGGCGCGTCAACTTTGGCGTAGTCGGCAGGATTTCGTGCCCGCAACCACCGGGTACTGCGTGCCTGAAAAGCAAAGACTGTTCAAACTTACCAGTGGTGAAGATTCCCGCTATCCGTGGAGGTTTCCCGCCATCCGGCGCCATCTTCTACCTTCTTCCCGCCATCCGCGAAGTTTTCCCGCCATCCGGC
Organism: Phyllobates terribilis; assembly: GCF_046119375.1. Lineage (NCBI taxonomy): Eukaryota > Metazoa > Chordata > Amphibia > Anura > Dendrobatidae > Phyllobates > Phyllobates terribilis. Next base: position 868,828,640 of record NW_027362762.1, read on the forward strand.
GCCATCTTCGACCTTCTTCCCGCCATCCGTGGAGTTTTCCCGCTATTGGACGCCATCTTGAGGACGCCGCGCGGGAAGAAGAGGGGCGTGGACTCCGAAAGCGCGCGAGAACTGAAGCCCCGCCTCACGTCCGGACGTTGCGTAAGGTCCTGGAAGGAGCCCAGCAGACGCCGACGTCACAGGAGCGCGACGGAAGGTCCTCAACCCTGACGATCCACTGCGGAGCCGCGGCCTACGGAAGAGGATCATCGCAAGGTAGGCCACGGTCCACTAGGGGGGAGGAAGATGTCGGATACGGAGGAGAGCTTCACTGCCTCAACCCCCGCCAGCGCTACCGCTGCTGCAGTTATGCCCTTCACCATGCCCTATATCCCGGGAGCAGCTTGGCTACCCCAGTACTCAGGGGAGTCACATACCCTGCATGACTTTAGAGAAAAGCTGGATAGCCTCTTCCAGGTGTACCCCCTCACAGAAGAGCAAAAAGTGAGCATCCTGGTGGCCCAACTAACCGGGGCAGCCAAAAGAGAAGTAAAATCTTGGCCACCTGGGAGGAGGACTGTCGCAGAGATACTAACCCGGCTGAGGGACACCTTCGATACCCGCACCTCAGCCGAGATCAAGCTTAGATTCTACGGGTGCAAGCAGCGAGCGCATGAGAGTATAAGGGACTATGCACTAAACCTACAAGAGGCCCTGAGGGCCATAAAGCAGACCGACCCTGATGGGGTGGGAAACGAGGACAGGCTGTTGACTGAACAATTTATAGAGGGTTTATATTGCAATGCCCACCGAACCCAGTTGCGGGCAATGGCCTTACAGGATCCCCATCTGGACTTTGCACAGTTCAAGGATAGAGCTATCCGGGTGCTCCGAGAACCAGCACCGGGTGGCGTTGTGACCCACAGGCGCCCAGCTATCACTTACCACCAGGAGGCGGCGCCCTTGTCGACAGGGCCTGTGGGAGCTCATGCGCAGGCTTTGGACAATGACCCGGCTCCAGACCTACACCATCAGGTCCAAGAGCTAGTTAAGAGCGTTGCTGCGCTAACCCGAACTGTGCAGTCTTTACAGGTTTCCACCCCAGGGAAGATCCAGCTGGCATCCGGACCGGAGGACATCCCGTGGCGTCGACCAAGGAGGACCCCACCGGCCAGAGGAAGACCCAGTGACCGATACAGCGAGGACGGACGACCCATCTGCCGCCGCTGCAATCAACCCGGACATATGGAAAGGTACTGTTCTTTAAACGGGCACAACCTGGGGTAGAGGGCCAACCCCCAGGAAAAAGATCACCAGGCCCATCGAACTGGCGCGACAGATATGTGGGAGGACGTCCAGTCTTGCCTGTGGTACTGGATGGCATTCCCATGAGTGCCCTACTGGATACCGGGTCACAGGTCACCACCATCCCGTACGTGCTCTTCAAGCAGTACTGGAATGACTCGGATATTACCCGCTACCCTGACGACGACTTGAGTATCATCCCCAGCAATGGCCAGCCCGTGCCACAGATCGGATTTAAAGAGGTGACCCTCAAAATCGGTAGAGTCGAACTGGCCGCACAGGGACTGATCATTGTAGATATTGATAAACATGAGAGTCACCCAAAAATAACTCTAGGAACTAACGTAATTGAAAATTGTCTTGCAGAGGTGATTTTCCTTTTACAGCAGGTTGCCAAGAACGCCAGCTCCGGCGAGCAGCGGGTGCTCCAGAAAGAGATCCGGGCACTGATGCAACGGCAACAAGTGGAACTCTCCGGCGGTGAGATTGGTAGCGTAAGAATGTGTGACCCTTTTCCTATTGCCATGCCCCCAAAAAGTGAAATGATGATTTGGTGCCGGGCAGCTATTGGTCTGAGAGGTAGAGATTACCAGGCAATGGTAGAACCAGTTTACTCAGACAGTAGGCCCACCATTTTGACAGCACGGGGGGTGGTCAATGTACGCCATGGGAGGGTGCCCGTTCGCATAATAAATATCGGGGAGAGGGAAGTGTACCTGCCCCGGTATGCCACGCTAGCCAAATTATATACCACTAATCAAAATTCTATACAATCTGTGGAACCCTTGCCTCCATCTCACCCGGAGGAAGGTAACGGCTCTAAGAAAGACATGGAGGACTGGTGTCAGCAACTACATCTGGGTACTGACTCCACTCCCTCACATCAGAAACAAGGAGTCTATCGGGTGGTTCAAGAGTATGAGAGAGTGTTTAGTAAACACCCGTTAGACTTCGGGCGAGTCAAGGGGGTAGAACACCGCATCCCCACGGGAGATCATCCTCCCATAAAAGAGAGGTATCGACCCGTACCCCCTGCACATTACCAACACGCCAAGGGGATGCTTAGAGACATGAAGGAGGCTGGGGTAATCCGGGATAGCTGTAGCCCCTGGGCAGCCCCACTAGTTTTAGTCAAAAAGAAAGACAACACCATGAGGATGTGTGTAGATTACCGGAAAATCAACCGTATCACACACAAGGATGCGTACCCCTTACCAAGGATAGAGGAGTCATTGGCTGCTTTAAGATCTGCTAACTTCTTCTCTACCTTGGATCTCACTAGCGGGTACTGGCAGGTTCCTGTAGCAGAGGCGGACCGGGAGAAGACCGCATTCACCACCCCGATGGGACTTAGCGAGTTCACCTGCATGCCGTTCGGACTCTGCAACGCCCCAGGAACCTTCCAACGATTAATGGAGTGCTGTCTGGGCCACAGAAACTTCGAGACGGTCCTGTTGTACCTGGACGATGTCATCGTATACTCCAAAACTTATGAGGACCACCTGAAACACCTGGCGGAGGTGTTCGAAGCTCTGGCGAGTTACGGCCTAAAGGTGAAACCCTCCAAGTGTCACCTCCTGAAACCAAAGGTGCAATACCTGGGACACGTAGTGAGCGCTGACGGAGTGGCTCCCGACCCCGATAAGATCACCGCAATTAAGGGATGGCCAAGCCCCTCCAGCGTAAAAGAAGTGCGGCAGTTCCTAGGGTTGGTAGGCTACTACCGAAGGTTTATTCCCGGTTTCACCAAAAAGGCAGCACCTATGCAGGACCTCCTGATAGGCCAGTCCCGGAAGGCCAAGAACCAGAAGCCGCCCTTCAAATGGGAAAAGCTAGAAGAAGAGTCCTTCCGCCAGCTGAAGATGGCCCTCACGGGGGATGAAATCTTGGCGTACCCGGACTATAGCCAGCCCTTCATCCTCTACACCGACGCCAGTAACATCGGGCTAGGAGCCGTACTGTCCCAGATTCAGCAGGGGAGAGAACGAGTAATCTCCTATGCCAGCCGAAAACTGCGACCCACCGAAAGGAACCCCGAAAATTACAGCTCATTTAAGCTAGAGTTCCTGGCCGTGGTATGGGCAGTCACCGAGCGCTTTAGGCATTACCTCGCTTCTTCCCGGTTCACCGTATACACGGATAACAACCCGTTGACACACCTGGACACGGCAAGACTCGGTGCCCTGGAGCAGAGGTGGATGGCCCGTCTGTCCAACTACGAGTTCACAATCAAATACCGGGCAGGACGCTCCAATACTAACGCGGACGCCCTGTCCAGGATGCCCAACCTGCCGGACGAAGGAGAAGATCCGGAGGGACTGGAAGAAGTTGAACTCCCTGCGTTCCACCGTCATGGGACTATCCAGTATTCCCACCGGGTAAGGGGTAAGCAGGCTGCTACGTTGAACCCCTTACCCCACTACAACTGGGCGGAAACGCAAGACAGCGACCCTGCCGTCCGACTGGTGAAGGAGATGCTGACTCGGCCGGAGGCTCGCCTTGAACCAGACGCTCCGGAGGAAGCCAAACAACTATGGGCGGAGAAGAGTCGACTATTCCTTTACAAGGGGAAGTTGTGCCGCAGAATGGTCAACTCCCGGACGCATGAACTACTCTGGCAAGTAGTGGTGCCCCGAAGAGACGCAGCCATGGTGATGGAGGCATACCACGACGGAGCTGGACACTTCGGGTGGAAAAAGCTGGAGTTCCTGCTGCGCGAGCGGTTCCACTGGGTAGGCATGAGGGGAACCATCGAGAAGTGGTGTAGAGACTGTGGCCCGTGCAATCTGAGAAGGAAGGACCGGGCCAGCCAGAAGACTCCCCTGCAGTCCATCGTCACCCGGCAACCGTTGGAACTGGTAGCCTTGGATCATGTAAAACTGACCCCAAGCAGAAGTGGCTACGTCTACGCGTTAACCATCGTGGATCATTACTCCCGGTTCTTGGTTGTCGTCCCCGTCAAGGACTTAACGGCTCAAACAGCAGCTAGGGCCTTCCAGCAGCACTTCTGCCGTCCACACGGGTACCCGGACCAAGTGCTGACGGACCAGGGACCTGCCTTTGAAGCGGAGGTCTTCCAGGAATTCTGCAATCTATATGGCTGCCGGAAGATAAGGACGACACCCTACCATCCGCAAACTAATGGACTTTGTGAAAAAATGAACCAGGTGGTAATGGATCTTCTAAAAACATTGCCCCTGGAAGAACGCAGTCTGTGGCCTGAGAAGTTGCCCGATCTGGTGGACCTATACAACCACATCCCGGTAGGTTCCACCAACTGTACCCCGGCTTACCTAATGAGGGCGAGACCTGGTAAGTTACCTGTTGACCTGGAAATGGGAGTCCTGACACCTGAGGACACTTCACCAGAAACAGACTGGGACACAGAGAGGCAGCAGCAGTACCGGAGAGTACAGGAGAGCGTGGAGCGAAGTCTCTGTCAGGCTAGGGAAAGACAAGAGAAGACTTACAACCAGTATGCTCCCGCTGTTCCCCTGGTACCCGGAGAGCAGGTCTTGAAGAGGAAAAGACGGCTCCACAAGTTGGATGACCAGTGGGAGAAGGACCCGTACACCGTACTGCCCTCAAGCCACGAGAACCCGAAGGTCTGTACCATCAGTAAAGACGGAGGGGAAACCACAGCCATTGTATCCCGGGACCACCTGAAGAAGTGTCCCGAACAACTGAGGAACCCTGAAGAGGAACAAGAAGACCATCGACCCGTGGGAGAAAGGGAAGATATGGTTAGTACCGTGCTCGGGGACTTCCCTCGGTCTTGGACTCAAGTCAATGGTGCAGTTGTGGTACCCGTACTCACCTTCCTCCAACCATCATCCCAAGAACCTACGGAGCAACGGGTAGAGCTGGAAGAACAGCCGGTCCAGGAGGCAGAAGACTCCACACAAGTAGAACAGGAGAATCAACCCTCTGCTTATAGTGAGCCTGCCGTACCCCTAGTGAGACAAAGAGCCGGTAGACAGCTGCCCAGTTTACCCTTGACAGCTCCTACACCCTGTAGTTCAGGGCCAGACAGTCAGCTCCGTAGGTCCACTAGGGCCACTAGAGGCCAGTTACCCGCACGTTGGAGGATCTAAATGTTTAAGCTATTTTATAATGTTTACCTGTCTATAGTTGCTTGTGTGTAATTTTGTATTTCTAGTTGTTTTTAGGAATCCTTGGTGGATTTACCGGGAATCCTTGTATATAGTTGGAGCGTAACCCAGGATGGACTAAAGACTGTCAAGGACTCGGGGTAGAACAGACCCCTACCTGGTTACGTCTCCCTGTGTTGGTGAAATGGACACCTTGCTTTCTTCAGAGACTGCACCCGGTTGCGGACACGCCGTAACCATCTTTATGTGTTTTCTTATTGTATTATTAATGTTTTGCCTTGTTATGTTTTCTAAATGTGTTTAGTCCCGGAGTACTAAATTTTACTAGGGGGGAATGTGACACCCCAGGGGTCTGGTTGCCACAGTAACGTAATGTTATGTCTGAGAGCAGGTGGGAGGTCCTTTAGTCAGGGATCCTGTGCATGCCACACCTCCTGCCCAGTCTTGGGAGGGGAAGAACTTCCCCTATATAAACCTGGGGCTGAGGCAGGGTGAGTGAGTAGAAGAAGAGAAGAAGTAGAGACAGCATAGGAAGAAACAGCAGTTACAAGGAGTCAGGGGCTGGCAGCTGCAGAGTTCGCCCTGACTAAGAAGATTCTTTACCGGACCCGGAGTCCGAGGCTGTGGGGACTAATTCCTGCCCAGCAGCAGAATCCGTCAGGCAGGGGATTTCAGGTCCTCTGGCCCAGAAGCCTGAAGGCACGGTCACACGCGTGGGACCAGCACCGCCATCGTGGAGCGGAAGCCATTAGAAGGCCCCGAGTCACCGGCCATACGGGTGAGCACCACACGGTACACTCAGGGACGTGGGCTACTTACATCAGCTCCTAGCAAGGTAGCCAGAAGAGTACAGTCAGTTTGGGAGGCCTACAACTACGCCTGGCCAGGGGAGATCCCATCTGCTCAAGGACTGACCAGGCCCCATCCGTTACCAAGTACTCCGGGAGGGTCTTTTGTTGTTACCAGTAAAGACCCTGAACTACACCGTACCGTCTCTGAGTGGTTCCTGCTACCCCCATCATCCACGTCGGCTGCCCTGAGGCCATACCCCTCCCGTTGGGGGTTATACTATCACGCTGCACAATCCCACCATCGGCCTCAGCGGTCTGCCCTGCAGCAGCAGCCCCCTGGCTGCACTCAACGGGTGGCGTAGTCATCAACCATTTACTACTAATGGACTGCCGTCTAGTTTGACTCCCTGGGCACGGACCGGGTCACCGCCACGAGACTACAACCCTCCACAGATCCGGCTCCGGGTAAGCTCCCGCATGCGCAGCGCAGCGCGACACAGGCCCAGGGGCGCATCAGTTGTGCTAGGGTTGTGCCAGGGTTAGGGTTAGGGTTGTGCTACGGTTAAGCGATTAAGGTTAGGGTTAGGGTTGTGTTAGAGTTAGGGTTGTATTAGGGTTAGGGTTAGGATTTTTTCAAAAGTAAAGAAAAGCAAAATGATGACGATATGGCGACTAGTGTTGAGAGCAAGTGCTCGCTACTTGAGTTTGCATCGGGTGCTTGAGTATGCACTGAGTATCGCGGGTGCTCGAGTGACATGCTCGCTTCTCCACCCCATATGTTTTGCGGCTGCTATACAGCCCAAAAAAACGCGGGGATTGCCTACACTGCACGATCGATCCCCGAATGTTTCCTTTGGGTGTCTAATAACCCGTGAAACATGCGGGGCGGGGACTCCTGCGATACATGGTGCATACCTGAGTACCCGATGCAAACTCAAGTAGTGAGCACTTGCGCTCAAGACTAATGACAACTTATTCAATATGATGACCTAATGTTATCAAATTCTGTGTCGTACCTCTGGGTTTAAAATGTTCACTATACCCCTTGATAAAATCCTTGAGGGGTGTAGTTTCCAGAATGGGGTCACTTGTGGAGAGTTTCCACTGTTTAGGCCCATCAGGGACTCTCCAAATGCGACATGGCATCCGCTCTCGATTCCAGCCAATTTTGGGTTCAAAAAGTCACACTGTGCTCCTTCACTTCTGAACCCTGCCCAAACAGTGTATTTTCCACACATATGGGATATCAGTATACTCAGGAGAAATTGCACAGCAGTTTTTGGGGTCCATTTTCTCCTCTTACCCTTTTGAAAATAAAAAATTTGGGGCTAAAAGATAATTTTTGTGGAAAAAGTTTTTTTTTTATTTTCACGGCTTTACGTTATAAACTTCTGTGAAGCACGTGGGGGTTCAAGGTGTTCACCACACATCTAGATAAGTTCCCTGAGGGATCTAGTTTCCAAAATGGAGTCACTTGTGGGGGGTTTCCACTGTTTAGGCACATCAAGGGCTCCCCAAACGCGACATGCCATCCGCTAATCAAGCAAATTTTATATTCAAAAAGTCAAATGGCGCTCCTTCCCTTCCGAACCCTGCCCTGCGCCCAAACAGTGTTTTTTCCCCACATATGGGATATCTGTGTGTTCAGGAGAAATTGCTCAACAAATTTTGGTGTCCATTTTTTCCGGTTACCGTTGTGAAAATTAAAAAAAAATTGGGATCTAAAGTACCATTTTTGTCAAAAAAAATAAATGTTCTTTTTTTTCTTCCACATTCCAAAAATTCTTGTGAAGCACCTGAAGGGTTAATAAATCTCTTGAATGTGATTTTGAGCACCTTGAGGGGTGCAGTTTTTAGAATGGTGTCACTTTTGGGTATTTTTTGTCATAAAGGCCCCTCAAAGTCACTTCAAATGTGATGTGGTCCCTAAAAAAATGGTTTTGTAAATTTTGTTGGAAAAATGAGAAATTGCTGGTCAACTTTTAACCCTTATAACTTCCTAACAAAAAAAAAATTTGATTCCAAAATTGTGCTGATGTAAAGTAGACATGTGGGAAATGTTATTTATTAACTATTTTATGTGACATATCTCTCTGATTTAAGGGCATGAAAATTCAAATATTGAAAACTGCAAAACTTTCAAAATTTTCATCAAATTTCTGATTTTTTCACAAATAAACACAAGTCACATTGAAGAAATTTTACCACTATCATGAAGTACAATATGTGATGAAAAAACAGACTCCGAATCAGGGGGATCCGTTGAAGCGTTCCAGAGTAATTATCTCATAAAGTGACAGTGGTCAGAATTGTAAAAGTTGGCCTGGTCATTAATGTGCAAACCACCTTCGGGGGTAAAGGGGTTAAGGCCAACATATAGTACATTAAGTGAAAGTCAACTGGACTCAACTGGTCCCACATGGGACCAAATGACCATGTGGCATATATGGGGACTATCCTGAATTCAACATTGTCTTTGTGCCTTTTCTCTGGAGTAAAAAAAATGGCTATGTGCACACTTAGTTTTGTGAAGCTGGTCAGCTTAAAAAAATTACTAAAAAAATCACATAAAAATGCGTAAAAGATTTTCCCTATTAATTTCTATTGTAACACCACTTTGTTGTTTACATGTTCAGTCTTTTGATCATTTTTTTAGCTCATGATGGAAACTATTCCAAACTGGGCACTGTCTGATCAAAAGGCTACAAAACATGCTTCAGAAAACAAAACCTTCCAAAATGCTTCTGGAAACAGTTTAGTAACTGAAAACTCTTCCAAAAACTCCAAAAAAAAGGAGCGATACCTGAAGAGGTTTCCAATAGAAAACTTGTCATATTTTTACCTCCTCAAAAAAACTCCACGTGCACATACCCTATTAGTGACTTTCATGTTTTCACCTTATTCATTATTTGCACCTTTTTGTAAGTTACCTTTACTTGATAAACACAGCACGATACAGGCGCTCTGACTCGTCTGGGATATATATACACTGTAATCTGCTTAAAGCTCTTTTTACTACTACAGTGGTTCTATAAGATTGGACCAGGCAGCCTTTTTTCTCCAGTTGTCTTTCCTTTGATCACTTTTGGGATAAAGTACAATTGCATCAGAGGCTAGGGGTTCAGCTCGGATGCGTGAGGGGTGAAATATCTGAGTGGGCCCCTAATCGATAACTTTAATTACAACTATGGTGGCGCACCCAAATTGTGGGTATAGGGGAATTTTAGCAGATAACCAAACTGTTACTGAAAATACATTTCTGAAAAAACACCAACACATAATGCCTCCATATGGTGACCATATAGTGGTAGATACCAGCCCTGCAGAACATACAATTGATTACAGTACATTTATAGATAGCGACTTATAACTGACGTTCTTTCTGATGGAGTTGTTCACCTTTCCCGTCTTTTCCTTCTGGCCCAGACTGACATGACAACTTCTTCCAGCCATGACTCTTCTGCAGAGATTATAACAAAGACACATTTGACTTCTTAAATTTTCTGAACTGTCCCCCTTCTATTCCTAACCTTCAGAAACGCCTCATGTACTGATACTCTAATGCTGAGCTGCTGCTGCTGCTGTATGTATCTGTATTACTGCACCTGCTGTTGGGAAAAATAATCATGCTCCTCTTACCTCCTCATAATGGTCACTACTGTGCCCCTTACAAAGTAATAATGCCTCCTTTGTGCCCTCTAGATGGTAACATTGCCCCCTAGAAAATTAGAAAATATTAATGCCCTGTGCAAATGCGCTAGAAAACAGGGTACACATGTTGCCCCTATAATGTAATAATAATCCCTCTGCATATTTGACGGTCACAATAATCTGAGCGTCCCTATAAAAATAATGCTTAACATTTAATAATGTCTCCTTCGTCCTCCCAACGTACAGCTCTTCTATACACAGTATGAGGGGCCCACAGCTCCCCTATACACAGTATGGTGGGCCCACAGATCCCTTATAAACAGTATAATGGGCCGATAGCTCCCCTATACACAGTATAATGCCCCCCACAGCTCCCATATACACATTATGGTGGGCCCAAAGATTCCTTTTAAACAGTGTAATGGGCCAACAGCTCCCCTATAGATAGTATAATGCCCCCACAGCTCCCCTATATGCAGTATGGTGGGTCAACAGCTCCCCTATACACAGTGTGATGGGCCCATAGCTCCACTATACACAGTATGATGGGCCCACAGCTCCCCTATACACAGTGTAATGGGCCCATAGCTCCGCTATGCACAGTATGATACCCCCACAGCTCCCCTATAAATAGTATGATGTCTAAACTGCTCACCCAAAACACTGTATCATGACACCCACAGTAGAACAAACACTGTATAATTGCTCCCACATAGTATAATGGACTCCACAATAGTTGTCACTAGTGTTGAGCATTCCGATACTGAAATATCGGGTATTGGCCGATATTCGCGGTATCGGAATTCCGATACTTAATTCCGATACTTTTGCAATATCGTATACCGGAATCGGAAGTTCCCATAATGCAATGAGACATTTTCATTTTATTCAGCCAATGAGGATCCTAAGAAGTGTGGGCACATCCTGTTAGGCATGTAGGCATCTTAACTAATGGCATGGCTGTGATTGGCTGCTGAAATGATGTCATGATGCACTATAAAAGCCACCGCCGCCATTTTGAGCTCACTCTGCTGTGAATTCAGTTAGGGATAGGACGCTGTTGTTCTGAGGGACAGTTTTAGCTACCTATTTGCTCTATACTGCTTTACCCAAGCTACTTTCTAAATCACTGTGCCTTGCAGTGCTAGTGCACAGTTCCCTGTGCTGTTCACCGCTGTCTGCAAGGTCTGTGTGTGTGAGTGCAGCTCACCCTGTAGTGTGTGCTTCAGCCAAGTCTGGTTGTAGTGCACTCAGTGTGTGTCACTGCCTCATACATTGTCGTTTTTTGCCAATTCATAATTTTTCCTGATATCTCCTATTAGTGTGGTGGTTCCATCTGTATTCAGCTAAATTGGTTCCAAACACACTATATAGGAGTAGATAGAGAAATTTTTTTCCGTCTTGCAGCGCTAGTGCACAGTGCTCTGCATCTGTACTGTTCACCGCTGTCTGCAAGGTCTGGTGTGTGAGTGCAGCTCACCCTGTAGTGTGTGCTTCAACCCCGTCTGGTTGTAGTGCACTCAGTGTGTGTCACTGCCTCATACATTGTCCTTTTTTGCCAATTCATAATTTTTCCTGATATCTCCTATTAGTGTGGTGGTTCCATCCGTATTCAGCTAAATTGGTTCCAAACACACTATATAGGAGTAGATAGAGAAATTTTTTTGGTCTTGCAGCGCTAGTGCACAGTGCTCTGCATCTGTACTGTTCACCGCTGTCTGCAAGGTCTGGTGTGTGAGTGCAGCTCACCCTGTAGTGTGTGCTTCAACCCCGTCTAGTTGTAGTGCACTCAGTGTGTGTCACTGCCTCATACATTGTCCTTTATTGCCAATTCATAATTTTTCCTGATATCTCCTATTAGTGTGGTGGTTCCATCCGTATTCAGCTAAATTGATTCCAAACACACTATATAGGAGTAGATAGAGGAGCCTTTCTGCAGCCTTGGGCCCTGCAGCCCCAGCCAGATTAGTATTAGCCTATTTTTTGCAGCCTCATCTATTGCATTGTAGGTTACCTTCCTACATTGTAATAGCTACAAAAAGTTTGTGATACTATCGTTATTACATCTTTAGGCACATCCAGTGTCTTTTTGTGACAAAAAAAAACCTAAATAAAGTTCACCAAACACTCCACTTTACAGTTGTGTAGGCCACATTAGCTCATATTAAAGTCTAGTCCACACTTTATAAAATTAGTGTTTCTTATACCTGTTAGCAGCTGTTCAGGAATAAGCACACTAAGCCCTTAGTACTTTTCTGCCTATCTTTATCAGTCTACCAAGATGAAGAAGGCAGGGAGTAAGGCATGTGGTCGTGGGCGTGGGCGTGGGCGTGGAGTTTCTGCAGGGAGAGGACGTGAGGATTCTGTGCCTGCAGGGAGAGGACGTGGGGATTCTGTGCCTGCTGCGGGCACCAGTGACTCAGCATCCCCCAGTTTTACCAGGGAACAGTCCTTTATGCGCAGCTTTGTAGGAGCTAGCCGTACCCCACTGCTGCGCGAGGACCAAATTGAAGCCGTTGTCGGATGGATGGCAGCTAACGCATCGACTTCAATTAGTTCCAGATCCTCTCAGGTCCTGAGCACTGAAGAGCACCCATCTGTCTCTTCACCACCTGCCAAATTGCCCAGGCAGTCAGAGAGCCCTGGACAGGAGCCATCTCTACTTCTGTTCTCTGAATCTCTTGGCTTGGAAAGAGGGGGCCAGCCAAGCAGAATTCGAGAATTTGAAGAAGAGGTAGTATGCAGTGATGCGCAACCGTTTTGTCTCTCTGAATCTGAAGAGGCGGGTGGGCCAGTGCCTATGGTCAGCAGCACACCTCAGTACGCATCTGATGATGAGACTCAGGTGCCACTTTCTGGTGCGTACTGTGCTGTCGAGACTACCCAGGAGAAGCAGTTGTTTGAAGAGGGTGGTGTAGATGATGAGGTCCTTGACCCATCATGGCGTGAGGGACAGGAAGGTGGTGGGAGCAGCTCTGAGGAAGAGATTCCCCGAACGGCCCAAAAAGGAGGGAGAGGGAGGGGGCAGACTTGGTTGCCTGTAGCCTCCACTTCGGCACCCATTAGGAGCATGGCTCTTCCAAAATCCAAAGCGGGCGCTCCCAAGACTTGCAGTGCCTGGTCCTTTTTTGACACAGTTGCAGATGACATTTGCTTTGTCAAATGCAAGCTGTGTAATCAGAAGGTGAAAAGAGGGAAAAGTGTCAGCAACCTCAATACCACAAATATGTGGAAACATGTGCGGACCAAGCACGTGGTGGAGTTACACAAACACACTGAAGACCTAGGCCAACCTACAGCGCCACCTACCACCTCTTCAGCTCGTGTTGTAGCCTCTTCCTCCAGCTCACACACAGCTGGTTCGGCTTCCTCACAGGATCGCCATGGAAGAATCTCTGGCACTGTTGTACAGAGACACAGTGTAATTCCACCCACAGCACCACTTTCCCAGTCATCCTCACACTCCCAGGCCAGTCTACAGCCATCGTTAGCACAGGCATGGGAGAAAAGGCGCCCATACTCGGCAAACCACCCCCGAGCACAGGCTCTGAATGCTGGCATTGCTAAACTACTGGCCCTTGAAATGCTATCATTCAGGCTGGTGGAGACTGACACATTCCGTAACTTTATGGCATTGGCAGTCCCACAATACAACGTGCCCAGCCGCTTTTATTTCAGCAGGCAAGCCGTCCCTGCCCTGCAACATCATGTGGAGGGAAAAATTAAACATGCGCTACAAAACGCCGTCAGTAGCAAGGTCCACCTGACCACTGATGCGTGGACCAGTAAGCATGGACAGGGACGATACCTTTCCCTCACTGCCCATTGGGTAAATGTTGTGGAGCCGGGTACAGATCTTGAGAGTGGCGCTGTACGTGTTCTGCCAACTCCAAGGATTGCAGGAATCCAGTCTGTACACATTGACTTCTCCTCATACTCCAGTTCCTCTGAATCAGCGCTGCAGGAGCCGTCACGGTCTACCTCCACATCGACCCGTTAACGGTTACCTGTTATGATGACCGATATGAGCACAGCCGTGGCCAAACGTCAACAGGCCGTATTAAAATTAATTTCTTTGGGGAATCGAAGCCACACAGCGCAGGAGCTCTGGAATGCCATCAAGCAGCAGAGTGACGTGTGGTTTGTGCCAGCGAATCTCCAGCCAGGCATGGTAGTGTGTGACAATGGCCGAAATCTGGTGGCAGCTCTGGGCCTAGGCAACCTCACTCACATCCCATGTCTGGCACATGTGCTCAACTTGGTCGTGCAGAGTTTTTTGAGGGACTATCCGGATCTTGATGCACTGCTTCACAAGGTCCGCATAGAGTGCGCTCACTTGCGGCGTTCCAGCAATGCAAGATCACGCATTGCAGCTCTGCAGCGCCGATTATGTCTTCCGGAACATCGCATCATATGTGACCTACCCACCAGGTGGAATTCAACGTTACATATGTTGGAGAGGTTGTGTGAGCAGCAGGCAGCAGTAATGGAGTACCAGCTGCAGCAGGCGCAAACAAGTCGCAGTGCGCGCCGTTCACACTTCACCACCACTGAGTGGGCCTCTATGAAGGACATTTGCCACGTTTTGCGTGCCTTCGATTATTCCACGCGGATGGCGAGTGCAGATGATGCACTAGTCAGCATGACTATCCCCCTTATCTGCCTGCTTGAAAAAACACTGCAAGCACTAAGGCACGAGGTTTTGGAAGAGGTGGAGGATGAGGAGTCACAAATGCCATCTGCTTCTCTACAGTCTGCGCAACGTGGTTCCTCACAAAGGCCTAGGCAGGGGACACTTTGTGAGGAGGATGAGGAGGAGTCAATGGATGAGGAAGACATCTGTCCAGAGGAGGGAGGTACACAATGCTCTAGTAGTCAGTATCTAGAGCGAGGGTGGGGTGATGCAGAGCAGGCAGAGATCACGCCTCAAGCAGGGGACAGCGTTTCTTGGCCAGTTGGCAGTCTGCAGCACATGGTTGATTTCATGCTGCAGTGCCTGAGAAACGACCGCCGCATCGCCCACATTCTCAACACGGCTGATTATTGGGTGTCCACCCTCCTAGATCCTCGCTACTGGGACAACTTACAAAGCCTCATAACACCGTTGAACCGGGAGCGTAAAATGCGGGAGTACCAAGACGCACTGGTGCATTCCATCATGTTCTCCATTCCAACCGAGAGCAGTGCTGCTAGTGCTTTACAAAGCAGCTCAGTGCGTCGAGGCAGTGGAGGAAGCTCTGCACAAAGAGGGAGCAGAAGCAGCGCCTCAGCACAAGGCAAGACCAGTATGGCCGAAATGTGGCAAAGTTTTGTGTCCCCGCCGCCACAAATGTCTACACCATCACAGACGGCTCCAGTCAGCAGGAGGCAACGTTTCCGTCAGATGGTGACAGACTACATGTCTTGCCCTCTTAGTGTACTCCCAGACGGCTCTTCTCCCTTCAAGTTTTGGGTCTGTAAGCTGGATACATGGCCAGAGCTTAGTCAGTATGCACTGGAGGTGCTAGCTTGCCCTGCTGCTAGTGTATTATCGGAACGCGTCTTTAGTGCCGCAGGTGGTGTACTAACAGACCGTCGCATGCGACTATCCTCCGATAACGTTGACCGGCTTACTTTTCTCAAAATGAACAAGGCCTGGATCTCTCATGAATTTGCCAGTCCTCTTCCAGAATAAATAATTGGTTGGCAACAGTATCCAGGTCTCCTGTTCTGTTCATGTTTCTACCACCTGAACTGTAATCCCTGAGCTCCAACACCGCCAGTTGGCGCTCGGAAGTGCCGTCTGCACAGTCAACACTTGCTGCGGTGTTATTGGGGTTCGGTAACGTCAGCTGTTCCCCTGCTGTGTTCACGGCAATTTCTCCTGCTCTGTCCATATTCACTGTGCTACTTATTTAAAACTTGCTCCAATTACACCTCTGGCTCCTCTCTATTTTTATTCTTATCCCTGGGCTCCAGCACCGCCAGTTGGCGCTCGGAAGTGCTGTCTGCACAGTCAACACTTGCTGCCGTGTTATTGGGGTTCGGTAATGCCAGCTGTTCCCCTGCTGTACGGACGGCAATTTCTCCTGCTTTGTCCACATCCACTGTACTACACATTTTAAAGTTGCTCCAATTACACCTCTGGCTTCTCTGTTTTCATTCTTATCCCTGGGCTCCAGCACCGCCAGTTGGCGCTCGGAAGTGCCGTCTGCACAGTCAACACTTGCTGCGGTGTTATTGGGGTTCGGTAACGTCAGCTGTTCCCCTGCTGTGTTCACGGCAATTTCTCCTGCTCTGTCCATATTCACTGTGCTACTTATTTAAAACTTGCTCCAATTACACCTCTGGCTCCTCCGTTTTTAGTATTTACCCTGGGCTCCAATACCGCTAGTTGCTGCTCAGAAGTGCCGTCTGCACAGTCAACGCTTGCTCCAGTGTTATTGGGGTTCAGTAACGTCAGCTGATCCCCAGCTGTGTGTCCGGCAAATTCTCCTGCTTTGTCCACATCCACTGTACTACGGATTTAAAACCTCCTCCAAATACACCTCTGGCTCCTCTGTTTTTAGTATTTACCCTGGGCTCCAGCACCGCCAGCTGGTTCTCGGCAGTTCCATTGGCTCTTGTACCTTCTGCTACCCATCCGGGTTCCAGTACCGTCAGCTGGTCCTCGGTAGTTCCATTTGCTCTTGTATCTTCTGCTACCCATCCGGGTTCCAGTACCGTCAGCTGGTTCTCGGCAGTGCCTTTGGATTAGGTGCCTCCTTCTCGGTATCCAAGTTCCACCAACGTCTGCTGGTCCTTGGTAGTGCTTTCTGGCACAGGTACCTCCTGCTTAGTAACCGAGTTCCAGTAACATCAGCTGGTCCTCGGTAGTTCCATTGGCTCTTGTACCTTCTGCTACCCATCCGGGTTCCAGTACCGTTAGCTGGTCCTCGGTAGTTCCATTTGCTCTTGTATCTTCTGCTACCCATCCGGGTTCCAGTACCGTCAGCTGGTTCTCGGCAGTGTCTTTGGCACGGGTACTCCCTCCTGCCCAGCCTGGTTCCAGCACGCCAGCTGTTTCCGGGTAGTGTCAACGTCACTTTGCCTCCAATGCGTTGTCCTGTCGTGTTGCGGTCGGGTTAGCCGACTCTATGGTGCCTGCAGTTTAGGTGACTCCTATGTGGGCTGCGGGATCTGGCAATGAAGGCTGGTTCCATAGTGCCAATAGGACAAGCACCCCCTGTAGGACTGTGGGTTTTGGTAACTGCGGCCGGCTCGCGGCCTTGAACTTTTTTTTACATGGGTACCTTCTGCTACCCATCCGGGTTCCAGTACCGTCAGCTGGTTCTCGGCAGTGCCTTTGGATTAGGTGCCTCCTTCTCGGTATCCAAGTTCCACCAACGTCTGCTGGTCCTTGGTAGTGCTTTCTGGCACAGGTACCTCCTGCTTAGTAACCGAGTTCCAGTAACATCAGCTGGTCCTCGGTAGTTCCATTGGCTCTTGTACCTTCTGCTACCCATCCGGGTTCCAGTACCGTCAGCTGGTCCTCGGTAGTTCCATTTGCTCTTGTATCTTCTGCTACCCATCCGGGTTCCAGTACCGTCAGCTGGTTCTCGGCAGTGTCTTTGGCACGGGTACTCCCTCCTGCCCAGCCTGGTTCCAGCACGCCAGCTGTTTCCGGGTAGTGTCAACGTCAATTTGCCTCCAATGCGTTGTCCTGTCGTGTTGCGGTCGGGTTAGCCGACTTTATGGTGCCTGCAGTTTAGGTGACTCCTATGTGGGCTGCGGGATCTGGCAATGAAGGCTGGTTCCATAGTGCCAATAGGACAAGCACCCCCTGTAGGACTGTGGGTTTTGGTAACTGCGGCCGGCTCGCGGCCTTGAACTTTTTTTTACATGGGTACCTTCTGCTACCCATCCGGGTTCCAGTACCGTCAGCTGGTTCTCGGCAGTGCCTTTGGATTAGGTGCCTCCTTCTCGGTATCCAAGTTCCACCAACGTCTGCTGGTCCTTGGTAGTGCTTTCTGGCACAGGTACCTCCTGCTTAGTAACCGAGTTCCAGTAACATCAGCTGGTCCTCGGTAGTTCCATTGGCTCTTGTACCTTCTGCTACCCATCCGGGTTCCAGTACCGTCAGCTGGTCCTCGGTAGTTCCATTTGCTCTTGTATCTTCTGCTACCCATCCGGGTTCCAGTACCGTCAGCTGGTTCTCGGCAGTGTCTTTGGCACGGGTACTCCCTCCTGCCCAGCCTGGTTCCAGCAAGCCAGCTGTTTCCGGGTAGTGTCAATGTCACTTTGCCTCCAATGCGTTGTCCTGTCGTGTTGCGGTCGGGTTAGCCGACTCTATGGTGCCTGCAGTTTAGGTGACTCCTATGTGGGCTGCGGGATCTGGCAATGAAGGCTGGTTCCATAGTGCCAATAGGACAAGCACCCCCTGTAGGACTGTGGGTTTTGGTAACTGCGGCCGGCTCGCGGCCTTGAACTTTTTTTTACATGGGTACCTTCTGCTACCCATCCGGGTTCCAGTACCGTCAGCTGGTTCTCGGCAGTGCCTTTGGATTAGGTGCCTCCTTCTCGGTATCCAAGTTCCACCAACGTCTGCTGGTCCTTGGTAGTGCTTTCTGGCACAGGTACCTCCTGCTTAGTAACCGAGTTCCAGTAACATCAGCTGGTCCTCGGTAGTTCCATTGGCTCTTGTACCTTCTGCTACCCATCCGGGTTCCAGTACCGTCAGCTGGTTCTCGGCAGTGTCTTTGGCACGGGTACTCCCTCCTGCCCAGCCTGGTTCCAGCACGCCAGCTGTTTCCGGGTAGTGTCAACGTCACTTTGCCTCCAATGCGTTGTCCTGTCGTGTTGCGGTCGGGTTAGCCGACTCTATGGTGCCTGCAGTTTAGGTGACTCCTATGTGGGCTGCGGGATCTGGCAATGAAGGCTGGTTCCATAGTGCCAATAGGACAAGCACCCCCTGTAGGACTGTGGGTTTTGGTAACTGCGGCCGGCTCGCGGCCTTGAACTTTTTTTTACATGGGTACCTTCTGCTACCCATCCGGGTTCCAGTACCGTCAGCTGGTTCTCGGCAGTGCCTTTGGATTAGGTGCCTCCTTCTCGGTATCCAAGTTCCACCAACGTCTGCTGGTCCTTGGTAGTGCTTTCTGGCACAGGTACCTCCTGCTTAGTAACCGAGTTCCAGTAACATCAGCTGGTCCTCGGTAGTTCCATTGGCTCTTGTACCTTCTGCTACCCATCCGGGTTCCAGTACCGTCAGCTGGTTCTCGGCAGTGTCTTTGGCACGGGTACTCCCTCCTGCCCAGCCTGGTTCCAGCACGCCAGCTGTTTCCGGGTAGTGTCAACGTCACTTTGCCTCCAATGCGTTGTCCTGTCGTGTTGCGGTCGGGTTAGCCGACTCTATGGTGCCTGCAGTTTAGGTGACTCCTATGTGGGCTGCGGGATCTGGCAATGAAGGCTGGTTCCATAGTGCCAATAGGACAAGCACCCCCTGTAGGACTGTGGGTTTTGGTAACTGCGGCCGGCTCGCGGCCTTGAACTTTTTTTTACATGGGTACCTTCTGCTACCCATCCGGGTTCCAGTACCGTCAGCTGGTTCTCGGCAGTGCCTTTGGATTAGGTGCCTCCTTCTCGGTATCCAAGTTCCACCAACGTCTGCTGGTCCTTGGTAGTGCTTTCTGGCACAGGTACCTCCTGCTTAGTAACCGAGTTCCAGTAACATCAGCTGGTCCTCGGTAGTTCCATTGGCTCTTGTACCTTCTGCTACCCATCCGGGTTCCAGTACCGTCAGCTGGTCCTCGGTAGTTCCACAGCTTTCTTGTACCTTCTGCTACATTTCCAAGTTCAAGCTTTTTGAAATGGTTCTTGGTAATCACTCTGGATCTCCCTGACGAGGACCCTGAAGACGAGGACCCTGAAGACCAACCCTAAGAAGACGAGGACCCCGAAGACAATGACCCTGAAGACGAGGACCCTGAAGACCACCCCGAAGAAGACGAGGACCCTGAAGACCACGCCGAAGAAGACGAGGACCCTGAAGACCACCCCGAAGAAGACGAGGACCCCGAAGACGAGGACCCAGAAGACCAACCCGAAGAAGACGAGGACCCCGAAGACGAGGACCCCCGAAGACGACGACCCTGAAGACCACCCCGAAGAAGACCAAGAAGATGACCCTGAAGAAGTTGACCAAGAAGACAAAGAAGAGAAGACAAGCACCAAGATACAGAAGAACAAGAGACAGAAAACCAAGAAGCAGAAATACAAGAAGCTGCAGAACAAAAAGCGGAAGAACATTAAGCATAAGACTAAAAATCAGAGCAAAAGATAATATCTAAATTATAAGCAGAAGATGACTAAGCAGTGTATGGGGGTGAGTCCGTTCCTCCTCGTGGTGCCCCTGGAAAAGACCTGCTGCTGCAGGCCAAACTGAACGCGGACAAATCCTGTTGTAAATCTTTTGTGACGGGCAGAACGAAAGGTGTAATGTCCAACCTTTTATAGATAACAACTACAGGAATGCCTGTCACAAATAAGAATATGATGAAGAAGAAGAATATGAAGAAGATGAAGAAGTAGAATATGAAGAATGTAAAAAAAAGAATAATACGAAGAAGGAGAAGAAGAAGAAGGTGAAGAAGAAGTGGATGAAAAAGATGCTGAGGATGATGAAGGAGAAAGTGTGGGAGAAGTAAAAAAGAAGGTGAAGAGTAGTGTTGAGCGATACCTTCCGATATCGGGAAATATCGGATCGGATTGGATCGGACCGATACCGAAAAAGTATCGGATATCGCCGATTCCGATACCGGAAACCAATGCAAGTCAATGGGACATAAATATCGGAATTAAAATAAACCCTTTCTTTCCTTGTAGGTTATTTCTACATGAAGGAAAACAACTAAGAATAATGTAGAATGTATTGGGGGAGGTGGGGGAGACAATAAAGGCATAGAGGTTTAGCCCAGTCAAATGGAATAGCAGGAATTACTATTTTTTTATTATGTTCTGAGTTACGGAAATATTAACTATGTTAAGTATTTTTATATTTTGTCAGATATTTATGTTTCACTACTTCCATGCTCTTCACCTTCTTTTTTACTTCTCCCACACTTTCTCCTTCATCATCCTCAGCATCTTTTTCATCCACTTCTTCTTCACCTTCTTCTTCTTCACCTTCTTCGTATTATTCTTTTTTTTACATTCTTCATATTCTACTTCTTCATCTTC
Organism: Phyllobates terribilis; assembly: GCF_046119375.1. NCBI lineage: Eukaryota > Metazoa > Chordata > Amphibia > Anura > Dendrobatidae > Phyllobates > Phyllobates terribilis. The sequence goes on from NW_027362762.1 coordinate 868,849,674, forward strand.
TTCATATTCTTCTTCTTCATCATATTCTTATTTGTGACAGGCATTCCTGTAGTTGTTATCTATAAAAGGTTGGACATTACACCTTTCGTTCTGCCCGTCTCAAAAGATTTACAACAGGATTTGTCCGCGTTCAGTTTGGCCTGCAGCAGCAGGTCTTTTCCAGGGGCACCACGAGGAGGAACGGACTCACCCCCATACACTGCTTAGTCATCTTCTGCTTATAATTTAGATATTATCTTTTGCTCTGATTTTTAGTCTTATGCTTAATGTTCTTCCGCTTTTTGTTCTGCAGCTTCTTGTATTTCTGCTTCTTGGTTTTCTGTCTCTTGTTCTTCTGTATCTTGGTGCTTGTCTTCTCTTCTTTGTCTTCTTGGTCAACTTCTTCAGGGTCATCTTCTTGGTCTTCTTCGGGGTGGTCTTTAGGGTCGTCGTCTTCGGGGGTCCTCGTCTTCGGGGTCCTCGTCTTCTTCGGGTTGGTCTTCTGGGTCCTCGTCTTCGGGGTCCTCGTCTTCTTCGGGGTGGTCTTCAGGGTCCTCATCTTCTTCGGGGTGGTCTTCAGGGTCCTCGTCTTCTTCGGGGTGGTCTTCAGGGTCCTCGTCTTCAGGGTCATTGTCTTCGGGGTCCTCGTCTTCTTAGGGTTGGTCTTCAGGGTCCTCGTCTTCAGGGTCCTCGTCAGGGAGATCCAGAGTGATTACCAAGAACCATTTCAAAAAGCTTGAACTTGGAAATGTAGCAGAAGGTACAAGAAAGCTGTGGAACTACCGAGGACCAGCTGACGGTACTGGAACCCGGATGGGTAGCAGAAGGTACAAGAGCCAATGGAACTACCGAGGACCAGCTGATGTTACTGGAACTCGGTTACTAAGCAGGAGGTACCTGTGCCAGAAAGCACTACCAAGGACCAGCAGACGTTGGTGGAACTTGGATACCGAGAAGGAGGCACCTAATCCAAAGGCACTGCCGAGAACCAGCTGACGGTACTGGAACCCGGATGGGTAGCAGAAGGTACCCATGTAAAAAAAAGTTCAAGGCCGCGAGCCGGCCGCAGTTACCAAAACCCACAGTCCTACAGGGGGTGCTTGTCCTATTGGCACTATGGAACCAGCCTTCATTGCCAGATCCCGCAGCCCACATAGGAGTCACCTAAACTGCAGGCACCATAGAGTCGGCTAACCCGACCGCAACACGACAGGACAACGCATTGGAGGCAAAGTGACGTTGACACTACCCGGAAACAGCTGGCGTGCTGGAACCAGGCTGGGCAGGAGGGAGTACCCGTGCCAAAGACACTGCCGAGAACCAGCTGACGGTACTGGAACCCGGATGGGTAGCAGAAGATACAAGAGCAAATGGAACTACCGAGGACCAGCTGACGGTACTGGAACCCGGATGGGTAGCAGAAGGTACAAGAGCCAATGGAACTACCGAGGACCAGCTGATGTTACTGGAACTCGGTTACTAAGCAGGAGGTACCTGTGCCAGAAAGCACTACCAAGGACCAGCAGACGTTGGTGGAACTTGGATACCGAGAAGGAGGCACCTAATCCAAAGGCACTGCCGAGAACCAGCTGACGGTACTGGAACCCGGATGGGTAGCAGAAGGTACCCATGTAAAAAAAAGTTCAAGGCCGCGAGCCGGCCGCAGTTACCAAAACCCACAGTCCTACAGGGGGTGCTTGTCCTATTGGCACTATGGAACCAGCCTTCATTGCCAGATCCCGCAGCCCACATAGGAGTCACCTAAACTGCAGGCACCATAGAGTCGGCTAACCCGACCGCAACACGACAGGACAACTCATTGGAGGCAAAGTGACGTTGACACTACCCGGAAACAGCTGGCGTGCTGGAACCAGGCTGGGCAGGAGGGAGTACCCGTGCCAAAGACACTGCCGAGAACCAGCTGACGGTACTGGAACCCGGATGGGTAGCAGAAGATACAAGAGCAAATGGAACTACCGAGGACCAGCTGACGGTACTGGAACCCGGATGGGTAGCAGAAGGTACAAGAGCCAATGGAACTACCAAGGACCAGCTGATGTTACTGGAACTCGGTTACTAAGCAGGAGGTACCTGTGCCAGAAAGCACTACCAAGGACCAGCAGACGTTGGTGGAACTTGGATACCGAGAAGGAGGCACCTAATCCAAAGGCACTGCCGAGAACCAGCTGACGGTACTGGAACCCGGATGGGTAGCAGAAGATACAAGAGCAAATGGAACTACCGAGGACCAGCTGACGGTACTGGAACCCGGATGGGTAGCAGAAGGTACAAGAGCCAATGGAACTGCCGAGAACCAGCTGGCGGTGCTGGAGCCCAGGGTAAATACTAAAAACAGAGGAGCCAGAGGTGTATTTGGAGGAGGTTTTAAATCCGTAGTACAGTGGATGTGGACAAAGCAGGAGAATTTGCCGGACACACAGCTGGGGATCAGCTGACGTTACTGAACCCCAATAACACTGGAGCAAGCGTTGACTGTGCAGACGGCACTTCTGAGCAGCAACTAGCGGTATTGGAGCCCAGGGTAAATACTAAAAACGGAGGAGCCAGAGGTGTAATTGGAGCAAGTTTTAAATAAGTAGCACAGTGAATATGGACAGAGCAGGAGAAATTGCCGTGAACACAGCAGGGGAACAGCTGACGTTACCGAACCCCAATAACACCGCAGCAAGTGTTGACTGTGCAGACGGCACTTCCGAGCGCCAACTGGCGGTGCTGGAGCCCAGGGATAAGAATGAAAACAGAGAAGCCAGAGGTGTAATTGGAGCAACTTTAAAATGTGTAGTACAGTGGATGTGGACAAAGCAGGAGAAATTGCCGTCCGTACAGCAGGGGAACAGCTGACGTTACCGAACCCCAATAACACGGCAGCAAGTGTTGACTGTGCAGACAGCACTTCCGAGCGCCAACTGGCGGTGCTGGAGCCCAGGGATAAGAATAAAAATAGAGAGGAGCCAGAGGTGTAATTGGAGCAAGTTTTAAATAAGTAGCACAGTGAATATGGACAGAGCAGGAGAAATTGCCGTGAACACAGCAGGCGAACAGCTGACGTTACCGAACCCCAATAACACGGCAGCAAGTGTTGACTGTGCAGACAGCACATCCGAGTGCCAACTGGCGGTGCTGGAGCCCAGGGATAAGAATAAAAATAGAGAGGAGCCAGAGGTGTAATTGGAGCAAGTTTTAAATAAGTAGCACAGTGAATATGGACAGAGCAGGAGAAATTGCCGTGAACACAGCAGGGGAACAGCTGACGTTACCGAACCCCAATAACACCGCAGCAAGTGCTGACTGTGCAGACGGCACTTCCGAGCGCCAACTGGCGGTGTTGGAGCTCAGGGATTACAGTTCAGGTGGTAGAAACATGAACAGAACAGGAGACCTGGATACTGTTGCCAACCAATTATTTATTCTGGAAGAGGACTGGCAAATTCATGAGAGATCCAGGCCTTGTTCATTTTGAGAAAAGTAAGCCGGTCAACGTTATCGGAGGATAGTCGCATGCGACGGTCTGTTAGTACACCACCTGCGGCACTAAAGACGCGTTCCGATAATACACTAGCAGCAGGGCAAGCTAGCACCTCCAGTGCATACTGACTAAGCTCTGGCCATGTATCCAGCTTACAGACCCAAAACTTGAAGGGAGAAGAGCCGTCTGGGAGTACACTAAGAGGGCAAGACATGTAGTCTGTCACCATCTGACGGAAACGTTGCCTCCTGCTGACTGGAGCCGTCTGTGATGGTGTAGACATTTGTGGCGGCGGGGACACAAAACTTTGTCACATTTCGGCCATACTGGTCTTGCCTTGTGCTGAGGCGCTGCTTCTGCTCCCTCTTTGTGCAGAGCTTCCTCCACTGCCTCGACGCACTGAGCTGCTTTGTAAAGCACTAGCAGCACTGCTCTCGGTTGGAATGGAGAACATGATGGAATGCACCAGTGCGTCTTGGTACTCCCGCATTTTACGCTCCCGGTTCAACGGTGTTATGAGGCTTTGTAAGTTGTCCCGGTAGCGAGGATCTAGGAGGGTGGACACCCAATAATCAGCCGTGTTGAGAATGTGGGCGATGCGGCGGTCGTTTCTCAGGCACTGCAGCATGAAATCAACCATGTGCTGCAGACTGCCAACTGGCCAAGAAACGCTGTCCCCTGCTTGAGGCGTGATCTCTGCCTGCTCTGCATCACCCCACCCTCGCTCTAGATACTGACTACTAGAGCATTGTGTACCTCCCTCCTCTGGACAGATGTCTTCCTCATCCATTGACTCCTCCTCATCCTCCTCACAAAGTGTCCCCTGCCTAGGCCTTTGTGAGGAACCACGTTGCGCAGACTGTAGAGAAGCAGATGGCATTTGTGACTCCTCATCCTCCACCTCTTCCAAAACCTCGTCCCTTAGTGCTTGCAGTGTTTTTTCAAGCAGGCAGATAAGGGGGATAGTCATGCTGACTAGTGCATCATCTGCACTCGCCATCCGCGTGGAATAATCGAAGGCACGCAAAACGTGGCAAATGTCCTTCATAGAGGCCCACTCAGTGGTGGTGAAGTGTGAACGGCGCGCACTGCGACTTGTTTGCGCCTGCTGCAGCTGGTACTCCATTACTGCTGCCTGCTGCTCACACAACCTCTCCAACATATGTAACGTTGAATTCCACCTGGTGGGTAGGTCACATATGATGCGATGTTCCGGAAGACATAATCGGCGCTGCAGAGCTGCAATGCGTGATCTTGCATTGCTGGAACGCCGCAAGTGAGCGCACTCTATGCGGACCTTGTGAAGCAGTGCATCAAGATCCGGATAGTCCCTCAAAAAACTCTGCACGACCAAGTTGAGCACATGTGCCAGACATGGGATGTGAGTGAGGTTGCCTAGGCCCAGAGCTGCCACCAGATTTCGGCCATTGTCACACACTACCATGCCTGGCTGGAGATTCGCTGGCACAAACCACACGTCACTCTGCTGCTTGATGGCATTCCAGAGCTCCTGCGCTGTGTGGCTTCGATTCCCCAAAGAAATTAATTTTAATACGGCCTGTTGACGTTTGGCCACGGCTGTGCTCATATCGGTCATCATAACAGGTAACCGTTAACGGGTCGATGTGGAGGTAGACCGTGACGGCTCCTGCAGCGCTGATTCAGAGGAACTGGAGTATGAGGAGAAGTCAATGTGTACAGACTGGATTCCTGCAATCCTTGGAGTTGGCAGAACACGTACAGCGCCACTCTCAAGATCTGTACCCGGCTCCACAACATTTACCCAATGGGCAGTGAGGGAAAGGTATCGTCCCTGTCCATGCTTACTGGTCCACGCATCAGTGGTCAGGTGGACCTTGCTACTGACGGCGTTTTGTAGCGCATGTTTAATTTTTCCCTCCACATGATGTTGCAGGGCAGGGACGGCTTGCCTGCTGAAATAAAAGCGGCTGGGCACGTTGTATTGTGGGACTGCCAATGCCATAAAGTTACGGAATGTGTCAGTCTCCACCAGCCTGAATGATAGCATTTCAAGGGCCAGTAGTTTAGCAATGCCAGCATTCAGAGCCTGTGCTCGGGGGTGGTTTGCCGAGTATGGGCGCCTTTTCTCCCATGCCTGTGCTAACGATGGCTGTAGACTGGCCTGGGAGTGTGAGGATGACTGGGAAAGTGGTGCTGTGGGTGGAATTACACTGTGTCTCTGTACAACAGTGCCAGAGATTCTTCCATGGCGATCCTGTGAGGAAGCCGAACCAGCTGTGTGTGAGCTGGAGGAAGAGGCTACAACACGAGCTGAAGAGGTGGTAGGTGGCGCTGTAGGTTGGCCTAGGTCTTCAGTGTGTTTGTGTAACTCCACCACGTGCTTGGTCCGCACATGTTTCCACATATTTGTGGTATTGAGGTTGCTGACACTTTTCCCTCTTTTCACCTTCTGATTACACAGCTTGCATTTGACAAAGCAAATGTCATCTGCAACTGTGTCAAAAAAGGACCAGGCACTGCAAGTCTTGGGAGCGCCCGCTTTGGATTTTGGAAGAGCCATGCTCCTAATGGGTGCCGAAGTGGAGGCTACAGGCAACCAAGTCTGCCCCCTCCCTCTCCCTCCTTTTTGGGCCGTTCGGGGAATCTCTTCCTCAGAGCTGCTCCCACCACCTTCCTGTCCCTCACGCCATGATGGGTCAAGGACCTCATCATCTACACCACCCTCTTCAAACAACTGCTTCTCCTGGGTAGTCTCGACAGCACAGTACGCACCAGAAAGTGGCACCTGAGTCTCATCATCAGATGCGTACTGAGGTGTGCTGCTGACCATAGGCACTGGCCCACCCGCCTCTTCAGATTCAGAGAGACAAAACGGTTGCGCATCACTGCATACTACCTCTTCTTCAAATTCTCGAATTCTGCTTGGCTGGCCCCCTCTTTCCAAGCCAAGAGATTCAGAGAACAGAAGTAGAGATGGCTCCTGTCCAGGGCTCTCTGACTGCCTGGGCAATTTGGCAGGTGGTGAAGAGACAGATGGGTGCTCTTCAGTGCTCAGGACCTGAGAGGATCTGGAACTAATTGAAGTCGATGCGTTAGCTGCCATCCATCCGACAACGGCTTCAATTTGGTCCTCGCGCAGCAGTGGGGTACGGCTAGCTCCTACAAAGCTGCGCATAAAGGACTGTTCCCTGGTAAAACTGGGGGATGCTGAGTCACTGGTGCCCGCAGCAGGCACAGAATCCCCACGTCCTCTCCCTGCAGGCACAGAATCCTCACGTCCTCTCCCTGCAGAAACTCCACGCCCACGCCCACGCCCACGACCACATGCCTTACTCCCTGCCTTCTTCATCTTGGTAGACTGATAAAGATAGGCAGAAAAGTACTAAGGGCTTAGTGTGCTTATTCCTGAACAGCTGCTAACAGGTATAAGAAACACTAATTTTATAAAGTGTGGACTAGACTTTAATATGAGCTAATGTGGCCTACACAACTGTAAAGTGGAGTGTTTGGTGAACTTTATTTAGGTTTTTTTTTGTCACAAAAAGACACTGGATGTGCCTAAAGATGTAATAACGATAGTATCACAAACTTTTTGTAGCTATTACAATGTAGGAAGGTAACCTACAATGCAATAGATGAGGCTGCAAGAAATAGGCTAATACTAATCTGGCTGGGGCTGCAGGGCCCAAGGCTGCAGAAAGGCTCCTCTATCTACTCCTATATAGTGTGTTTGGAATCAATTTAGCTGAATACGGATGGAACCACCACACTAATAGGAGATATCAGGAAAAATTATGAATTGGCAATAAAGGACAATGTATGAGGCAGTGACACACACTGAGTGCACTACAACCAGACGGGGTTGAAGCACACACTACAGGGTGAGCTGCACTCACACACCAGACCTTGCAGACAGCGGTGAACAGTACAGATGCAGAGCACTGTGCACTAGCGCTGCAAGACCAAAAAAATTTCTCTATCTACTCCTATATAGTGTGTTTGGAACCAATTTAGCTGAATACGGATGGAACCACCACACTAATAGGAGATATCAGGAAAAATTATGAATTGGCAAAAAAGGACAATGTATGAGGCAGTGACACACACTGAGTGCACTACAACCAGACGTGGTTGAAGCACACACTACAGGGTGAGCTGCATTCACACACCAGACCTTGCAGACAGCGGTGAACAGTACAGATGCAGAGCACTGTGCACTAGTGCTGCAAGACGGAAAAAAATGTCTCTATCTACTCCTATATAGTGTGTTTGGAACCAATTTAGCTGAATACGGATGGAACCACCACACTAATAGGAGATATCAGGAAAAATTATGAATTGGCAAAAAAGGACAATGTATGAGGCAGTGACACACACTGAGTGCAGTACAACCAGATGGGGTTGAAGCACACACTACAGGGTGAGCTGCACTCACACACCAGACCTTGCAGACAGCGGTGAACAGTACAGATGCAGAGCACTGTGCACTAGTGCTGCAAGACGGAAAAAAATGTCTCTATCTACTCCTATATAGTGTGTTTGGAACCAATTTAGCTGAATACAGATGGAACCACCACACTAATAGGAGATATCAGGAAAAATTATGAATTGGCAAAAAAGGACAATGTATGAGGCAGTGACACACACTGAGTGCACTACAACCAGACTTGGCTGAAGCACACACTACAGGGTGAGCTGCACTCACACACACAGACCTTGCAGACAGCGGTGAACAGCACAGGGAACTGTGCACTAGCACTGCAAGGCACAGTGATTTAGAAAGTAGCTTGGGTAAAGCAGTATAGAGCAAATAGGTAGCTAAAACTGTCCCTCAGAACAACAGCGTCCTATCCCTAACTGAATTCACAGCAGAGTGAGCTCAAAATGGCGGCGGTGGCTTTTATAGTGCATCATGACATCATTTCAGCAGCCAATCACAGCCATGCCATTAGTTAAGATGCCTACATGCCTAACAGGATGTGCCCACACTTCTTAGGATCCTCATTGGCTGAATAAAATGAAAATGTCTCATTGCATTATGGGAACTTCCGATTCCGGTATACGATATTGCAAAAGTATCGGAATTAAGTATCGGAATTCCGATACCGCGAATATCGGCCGATACCCGATATTTCAGTATCGGAATGCTCAACACTAGTGAAGAGCATGGAAGTAGTGAAACCATAAATATCTGACAAAATATAAAAATACTTAACATAGTTAATATTTCCGTAACTCAGAACATAATAAAAAAATAGTAATTCCTGCTATTCCATTTGACTGGGCTAAACCTCTATGCCTTTATTGTCTCCCCCACCTCCCCCAATACATTCTACATTATTCTTAGTTGTTTTCCTTCATGTAGAAATAACCTACAAGGAAAGAAAGGGTTTATTTTAATTCCGATATTTATGTCCCATTGACTTGCATTGGTTTCCGGTATCGGAATCGGCGATATCCGATACTTTTTCGGTATCGGTCCGATCCAATCCGATCCGATATTTCCCGATATCGGAAGGTATCGCTCAACACTAGTTGTCACACTTTATAATGGCCCCCACAGTAGACCTCAAACTGTATAATGACCTCTAAGTAGCCCTCACACTGTATCATGACCCTTACAGTAGAACTAACACTGTATATTGGCTCCCACATAGTATAATGGACTCTACAGTAGTCATCATACTTTATGATGGCCTCCACGGTAGGCCCCAAACTGTATAATGACCTCCACAGTTTATGAGGACCCCCCACAAATATCCCTACAATGTATCAGGGGCCCACCCACGGTATAAGAGTACTCCACACTGTATGAGGGCTCCCAAAGTAGTCTCCACACTGTATGATTGCCCCCACGGTAGGCCCCAAACTGTACACTGGCCCCCATATTAACTCCCACACTGTATAATGGCTCCCACATTAGCCCCTAAATTGTATAATGGCTCCCACATCAGCCCCCAAACTGTATAATGCCCCCCCATTAGCTCTCAAATTGTATAACGGCCCCCACATTAGACCCCAAACTGTATAATGGCCCCTACATTTTATGAGCACTCATCACAGTAGTCCCTACAGCATATGAGGTCCCCCACACTGTTTCAGGGTCGCCCACAGTAATCCTCACACTGTATGAGGGGCTCCCCATTGTTTATCATGCCCCCACAGTCACACCACTAGTTTTAATCAAAATAAAAAAATCATACACCTAATCCAGGATCCTAACGAGTCCACAGGCTAGGTCGGGGCAGACTAATGCGCTGATGTTATAGCGCCGTCTCACGTACAGGACGTCAGAGTCCCGGTGCAGCGTGATGATGTCACCACTATGGGACTCTGACATATGTGTCAGTGCATCACTCTGCTGTTTTGTAGACTTCAGGTTTAAAGCGACCTGTGCTCTACAGAACAGTAGTACAGGTAGATCATATCTCCCTGTTCTACCACAAAACTTAACTATAGTTAAGAGTGGCCAAAGCTCCGGGTGTACCTGTGGCACCCCAGGGGTCTGGTCTCCACAGTAATAGCAATGTTATGTCTGAGAGCAGGTGGGAGGTCTCTTGGTCAGGAATCCTATGCATGCCACACCTCCTGCCCAGTCCTGGGAGGGGAAGAACTTCCCCTATATAAACCTGGGGCTGAGGCAGGGTCGAGAGAGAGAGAGAGAGAACAAGAGTAGAGAAGAGAAGCAGCATAGGAAGAAACAACAGGAGCTCTGTGGGAGCAGTGCTACAAGGAGTCAGGGGCTGGCAGCTGCAGAGCTCGCCCTGACTGAGAAGTTATCACCGGACCCGGAGTCCGAGGCTGTGGGGACTAATCCTTACCCAGCAGCAGAAACCGACCGGCAGGGGATTGCAGGTCCTCTGGCCCAGAAACCCGAAGGCACGGTCACACGCGTGGGACCAGCACCGCCATCGTGGAGCGGAAGCCATTAGAAGGCCCCGAGTCACCGGCCATACGGGTGAGCACCACACGGTACACTCAGGGACGTGGGCTACTTTTACCCGCCTCTAGCAAGGTAGCCAGAAGAGTACAGTTAGCTGGGAAGGCCTACAACTCCGCCTGGCCAGGGGAGATCCCATCTGCTCAAGGACTGACCAGGCCCCGATCGCTAGCAAGTACTCCGGGAGGGTCTATCTTTGTCACCAGTAAAGACCCTGAACTACACGCATCGTCTCTGAGTGGTTCCTGCTACCCCCATCATCCACGTCGGCTGCCCTGAGGCCATACCCCTCCCGTTGGGGGTTATACCATCCCCGCTGCACCATCCTTCCACCGGCCTCAGCGGTCTGCCCTGCAGCGGCAGCTCCAAAGCTGCATTCAACGGGTGGCGTAGTCATCCAACATCTACTGCTAATAGACTCGCCACTTAGTTTGACTCCCTGGGCACGGACCGGGTCACCGCCACGAGACTACTACCCCCATCTGATCCGGCTCCGGGTAAGCCCCCGTGCACGCGATGCCGCACGACACAGAAGGCCCAGGGGCGCGTCATACCACTCTGGGCCAGGGGCCTGGGGCGACTTCACCCTCTGACCCTTGGTAGCTACACTACTGAAGTGCATACAAGGAATACCCCAAAATATGCACCAATTTAGAGTCGTTTAACCATCATAGCTTGTCTATTGTCACTCAGACCGTTACACTTATTTTTGACCTGCTTCTAACATATCAACTTCAAGAACTGAATGTGGTTTTAATTTTATTGCTGATCAGTATACAGAAAATGATGTATTTATTATGTACTACCATATATGCCAAGTAGTTATACTGTAGATTCATGTGCAGAGATGAACCAGATATGGTTGATCATGTATTACCGTCTATACAATCTGTGACACCATTGTCTCTTCCTCTTTTACAGTATGCATGGAACACTGATGAAGAATTTCTCTTTAAAGCTATGATGGTATTTGCCATGCGAACTCATGTGGACAATGCAATTCAGTAAGTTCCATGAATAGTTAATACAATAATGACTGTAACCTTTAAGACCCCAATATACATTAGATAAAAGTTGGCCGAAGCCTACTGATAGTTTTATGTGTATAGGGGTCTCCCGACTGTCCCCCCGACACATGATGTTGGGGGAGAGAATAATCCAGCCTGTTGAATTTCAACAACTGATCCTTTTGTTCTCTCTGTAGATAAGCCGCTGCAAGAAGAGCCTGGCTGTGCCTCTCTCATAGAGAACATAAGTGCTTGGTTGAGCTGAGCTTTCTTGTATATGGGGGAGTCAGGGGAGATTGTTCCACAGCTATCTATGGAGGCCATTATAATGTAACTTATAGAGTAGGTAAAATAATGAGATATTGATAAATAGAATGTCTTCTTAAAGGAGGTTTCCCACAAAGTTCATTTTAATTAATAGATCTTGGAATAAAAATAAGGTCCACAATTGGATGTGTTTAAAAAAAAAATGTTCCTGTGCTGAGATAATCTGAAATAAAATGTGCCCCTGCTGTGTACTGTGCAATTGCTGTGACTGACTGTGCAGTAATGTGATCTGAATGTACTACAACTCCTGGACAGGGGAGGAAGCAAAAGAGTATACAGATATTACAGCACAGGATCGAAAATTAGTCTTTTTGTGAGGCTAAACATTTCACTGCCTGTTTTTAAGCAATGTTTTACCTGAAAGAAAGAATCATTGTTATGGGTCCGGGTGGTGGAACCTCTGTGCTTCGGTGCAAGGAGGGACCAGAGGGGCGTAACTAAGTGCCTACTCAGACCGACCCAGGTCACACGGTGGCTCAGTCGACTCCGTAAACCAGGGAGGGACCGGGCAGGTGGACCAGGTGCCACTCTGGGACCGACCTTGTGTGAGAGCAGGTGACTCCCACGGGTCAGATGACAGGAGCTGACCGGTACAGTGGATGAGCACGGCAGGAAGGCGGGTGGTCCGGGTAGATAAGCAGGCTGGTACGGCAGATAGCCAGACGGGATCTCCAGGTAGGCAAGCTGGCGGGCACAACAGGTAACTGACAGGTGCTCCGGGTAGGCAGGCTGCCGAGCACGACAGGTAACAGGCAGGTGCTCCAGGTAGGCAGACTGGCAGGCACGGCAGGTTACAGGCAGGTGCTCCAGGTAGGCTGACTGGCTGGCACGACAGGTAACTGGCAGGTGCTCCAGGTAAGCAGGCTGGTGGGTACGACTGTAGACAGACTGGCGGGAAGAACTGTTAGGCAGGCTGGTGGGCTGGACTGACAGAGTGACTGGCAGCGGGACCTGAGGGCTGAAGCAAGTGTTAGCACACGGAACAACAACCTTGCACAGGCACCTCCATTTTGGAGGAGGTGCTTTAAATAGGAGAAGTCCTCCGGCATTGGCCGGGAACTTTTCAGGACGGCACGTGCGTCCCCTTTAAGAGGGAGGGAGAGCGCGCGCGCCCTAAGCACAGTGCCCGGGAAGCTGCGCGCGGTGCGCGCCACAGCAGCAAGGGAGCAGGAAGACGCCGGACCAGGACCGCGGCGGTGAGGGGAACGGCGTCTCTGCCCAGCAGGAGGCAGAGACGCTGATGCTACAATCATTTGTGACCCCCTGCTGTAATATCTGTTTACTTTGTTTTGTTTCCTCCCCTGGCTAGGAGATATGGTATGATCAGATCATGTTCCGGCACATACAGCATATAAGATTATCTCCGCACAGGAACATTTTTTTAAACACATACAGTTGTGGAACTTATTATTATTCCAAGATCTATTGATTAAAATGTTGATTAAAATTAACTTTCTTTTTAGGAAAACCCCTAAGTACAAAACTATTTCAGAGAATCTGGTTTTCTATAGATCATGACTGCCATACTAATATCATACATACCAGCTTTGGAGAACTACATTTGGCCCATTTCCACTCTTGCCCTTTTGGTCAGCAGATATATCTTCCAATCCCTCTATTTACATTTACACTCTGTTCTGCCAAACGTGCATATGTTCTGTATAGGAAGGATGGATTAAGCCAAAGCAAGATCCCTCGTCTTCAAAGTGGATAGACAGATAGGACATTATAATGTAACATGCCCAACTTTTGTCTCCCTCTCTGTCTTATTGGAAAGCTTGGATGAAGCAAAGTGGGCATGATGTCAATGGTCTTGTATTTACTTTACAAAGGCACCATGTTAGTGAGCTAATGAAAATCAGCAGTGACAACCTTAGCACCCATAGGAGAAGCTAGAGTAACTCTGTAGTGTTAGTACACAGCCGCAAGGTTCTTCCACAACTTCATCAACCCTTTGGCCGGGGTCACAGGATCGTATAACTTCTCTCTGCGAGAGAACTGGATCAATTATGTTACTGATACTCTGCTCAAACTTGGAGCAGAGTTTGAGAAGAGTGTCAACTTTGTGTGATCCTTTTCTTTTGCATGAGAAAATCAGAGCACAGATGTGGAGAAGATGGAGAACTTCATTTCTCCATCTTCTCTATTGTCTGAGTGTACGAAAATGTCATCTGAGTGCAGTCTGATATTCTACACTCACCCCTAGACTTGTATTGGTGCGTGTCATCCAATTAGATCCACTCGCAGCATGCTGAGATTTTTTTCTCATGCCGAAATGGCATCAGAAAAAAAACACAGGTCTTCAGTGATCCATAGAATAGCATTGGTCCGAGTGCTATCCGATAAAACATCAGATAGCACTCATTCGATGTATATGCTTGTGTGAGCGAGCCCTTAGATGACTTATTGCAAAATGTAAACCCACATACCTAAACTAGATTACCCCACCAAACAGATGCGCTACTAATGTACCATATAGGGAAGATCATCACTCCATATTATCTTTTCTTTTGTAGTTTTGTTTCATCTTTCATTTAAGCCTTTGTATTATTTCCCTCAACATTATTGTACATGCATTCTCTCAGTTTGATCAGAATGAAAATGCGTCAGTAAATAACATGTAAAAGACCTCGATAGAATAATTGAATTTGGGATACTACTCACGGATTTCACTATATTATCTTTTTATACACAGGATTTCAAATGTTTTGATCTGCAATGTAACTTCAAGAGTGTCCTTCTGGTTTGTGGTTACATCTCCATCAAACATCTCAGAACCTGTACAAAGCGCAGAAGTAAAGAATGCTATAAGGTACATGCAGAATACATCACCGGTAAATGCATCTTGTGGCATCATTACCTTTACCTATCACATAAAAAAAAAATGTCCTTCATTTGTTCTTCTGTAATGTACAGTTTATCAAAAGACATGAAAATTGCAATTTTGGGCACTAGGGCCCCGATTTATCAAGACCGTCAGTTCTCATAGAATCATAGAATCATAGAATGTTAGAGTTGGAGGGGACCTCCTGGGTCATCTGGTCCAACCCCCTGCTCAATGTAGGATTCACTAAATCATCTCAGACAGATATCTGTCCAGCCTCTGTTTGAAGACGTCCATTGAAGGGGAACTCACCACCTCTCGTGGCAGCCTGTTCCACTCATTAATCACCCTAACTGTCAAAAAGTTTTTTCTAATATCTAATCTGTGTCTCCTCCCATTCAGTTTCATCCCATTGCTTCTAGTCTTTCCTTGTGCAAATGAGAATAAAGATGATCCTTCTACAATGTGACAGCCCTTGAGATATTTGTAGACAGCTATTAAGTCTCCTCTCAGTCTTCTTTTTTGCAAGCTAAACATTCCCAAATCCTGTAACCGTTCCTCATAGGACATGGTTTGCAGAATGGTCACCATTCTGGTCGCTCTTCTCTGAACCTGCTCCAGTTTGTCGATGTCTTTTTTAAAATGTGGTGCCCAAAACTGGACGCAGTATTCCAGATGAGGTCTGACCAAAGAGGAGTAAAGTCCGATAATGACTTCACGTGATCTAGACTGTATGCTTCTGTTAATACATCCCAGAATTGTATTTGCCTTTTTTGCTGCTGCATCACACTGTTGACTCATGTTCAGTCTATGATCTATTAGTATACCTAAGTCTTTTTCACATGTACTGTTGCTTAGCTCTATTCCTCCCATTTTGTATATGCTTTTTTCATTTTTATTGCCCAGATGTAATACTTTGCATTTTTCCCTGTTAAAAAAACATTCTGTTAGTTACTGCTCACTGCTCCAGTTTATTTAGGTCTTTTTGAATCCTCTCTCTCTCTTCTCTAGTATCAGCTATCCCTCCTAGCTTTGTGTCATCGGCAAATTTAATCAGTATACCCTCAATTCCTTCATCTAAATCATTGATAAACATGTTGAACAATACAGGTCCCAGGACAGAGCCCTGTGGTACCCCACTTGAGACATTCATCCAACTGGATGTGAAGCCATTTACGACCACTCTGTGAGTCCGATCACTAAGCCAGTTATGAATCCACCTAACAGTTGCCTTGTCCATTCCATACTTGGTAATTTTTTCAATAAGGATGGTGTGAGATACTTTGTCAAATGCTTTGCTGAAGTCAAGATATACTATATCTACAGCATTTCCCTGATCCACCCAGTCAGTGATTCTGTCATAGAAGGAAATTAAGTTAGTCTGACATGACTTGTTAGTTACAAACCCATGCTGACTCTGGTTAATCACTTCATTCTTATCCAGGTACTTACATGTTGTTTAATAATTTGTTCAAAGATCTTTCCTGGTATAGAAGTCAGACTCACCGGCCTATAGTTCCCTGGGTCCACCTTCTTCCCTTTTTTGAAGATAGGAACAACATTTGCTCTTCTCCTGTCTTCTGGGACTTCTCCTGTTCTCCAAGAATTTTCAAAGATTATGGAGAGTGGTTCTAAGATTTCTTCTACGATCTCCTTCAGTACTCTGGGGTGTAATTCATCTGGACCTGGAGACTTGAACTCATTTATGTTAGCTAAATATTCCCTCACAATCTCTCTGTTTACAGATAACTTGGATTCTTCTATTCCTTTAACCCCTTAACAACATCTGACGTACTAATACACGTCTGTGCCCTGGGACTTAAGAGCCAGACCCGTATTAGTACGTCATCGCGATCGCGCGCGCACACAGGCTGTGCGGGCGCGATCGCCGCCGGGTGTCAGCTGATTGTCACAGCTGACACCCGGTACTATGTGCAGGGAGCGGTCCTGCACCGCTCCCAGCACATTAACCCCTGCGATGCTGCGATCGAAGTCGATCGCAGCCGATCGCAGCATTGCGGGGGCAAGGGGAGGTGATCGCAGATACTCACCTCCTCTTCCGGCTTCCAGCGCTGTCTGCAAAGGCTTCCCGGGTGTTGCCATGACGACCCAATGTCGTCATGACAACATCCGGGTCACCAGAGAGCAGGAAGATTGTTTGGACATGCGCAGTGCATCGCCAAACAATCTTCTCACTTTGCAGCGCTGATAGCCTGTATGACACAGGGATGGTGCTGCATTCCTGTGCCGTGCAGGCGATCAGAGAAAAAAAAGTGAAAGTCCCAGAGTGTGACAAAGTAATAAAGTATAAAAACTGTCAGTAAGTGAAAAAAAAAAAAAAAAAAAAAATTGCAAAAATATAAAAAAAAATAAAATAAAATAATCCACCAAAAATAAAAATATAATGTACCCATCAATAAATATTATTATAAAAAAAAAAAAAAAAAACAATAAAAGTACACATATTTGGTATCGCCGCGTCCGGAACAACCTGACCTATAAAACTGTCCCACTAGTTAACCCCTTCAGTGAACACGGTAAAAAAAAAAAAAAAACGAAACAAAAAACAATGCTTTATCACCATACCGCCAAATAAAAAATGGAATAACACGCGATCAAAAAGACGAATATAAATGAAAATGGTACCGCTGAAAACGTCATCTCGTCCCGCAAAAAACAAGCTGACATACAGCTCCATCAGCCAAAAAATAAAAAAGTTATAGCTCTCAGAATAAAGCTATGCTAAAAAATATTTTTTTCTATAAAATTGCTTTTATCATGTAAAAGTGCAAAACATAGAAAAACGATATAAATGTGATACCGCTGTAAGCGTACTGACGCGAAGAATAAAGCTACCTTATCAATTTTACCACACGCGGAACAGAATAAAAAAAAAAAAAAAAAACAATTCCTGAATTGTTGGTTTTTGTTTATTCTGCCTCCCAAAAATCGGAATAGAAAGCGATCAAAAAATGTTACGTGCCTGAAAATGGCACCAATAACAACGTCAACTCATCCCGCAAAAAACGAGCCGTCACATGACTGTCTGCCAAAATCTGGAAAAATTATAGCTCTCAAAATATGGCGATGCAAAAACTAGATTTTACAAAAATGCGTCTTTTTGTGTGTGACAGCTGTCAGTCATAAAAACCCCATATGATTCTGGTATTGCTGTAATCACACCGACCCGAAGAATAAAGTTGTCTAATCACTTATACCGCACAAGGAACGGCGTCAAAAATAAACTCTTGGGTTAGGATTGGGCTAGGGTTAGGGCTGGGTTTGGGGTTAGGGTTGTGCTAGGGTTAGGGTTGTGCTAGGGTCAGGGTTGTGCTACGGTTAGGGTTGTGCTACGGTTAGGGCTGGGGTTGGGGTTAGGGTTGTGATGGGGTTGGGATTTTTTTCAAAAGTAAGAAAAAAGATGACGATATGGCGACTAGTGTTGAGCGCAAGTGCTCGCTACTTGAGTTTGCATCGGGTGCTCTGGTATGCATTGAGTATCGTGGGTATTTGAGTGACATGCTCGAGTCTCTGCCCCATATGCTTCGCGGCCAAAAAAACTTTACGGGGATTGCCTGCCATGCACAAGCGATCCCCGCATGTATTTTTTTGGGTGTCTAATAACCGTGAAACATGCAGAGCAGGGACTCGAGCATGTCACTCGAGCACACGCTGTACATGGTGCATACCTGAGTACCCGATGCAAACTCAAGTAGCGAGCACTTGCGCTCAAGACTAATGACAACTTATTCAATATGATGACCTAATGTTATCAAATTCTGTGTCGTACCTCTGGGTTCAAAATGTTCACTATACACCTTAATAAAATCCTTGAGGGGTATAGTTTCCAAAATGGGGTCACTTGTGGGGGAGCTCCACTGTTTAGGCACATCACGGGCTCTCCAAACGCGACATGGTGTCCGCTAACAAATTGAATGGAAAATCGGCTCAAATTTTTAGCTGACGCCATGTTGCGTTTGGAGAGCTACTGCGTGCACAAACATTGGAGCTCCCCCACAAGTGACCCCATTTTGGAAACTAGACCCCCCAAGGCACCTATCTAGATGCATAGTGAGCACTTGGAACCCCCAGGTGCTTCACAAATTGATTCGTAAAAATGAAAAAGTGAAAAAAAACCACTTTTTCATATTTATGAATCAATTTGTGAAACACCTGGGGGTTCCAAGTGCTCACTATGCATCTATATAGGTGCCTTGGGTTGTCTAGTTTCCAAAATGGGGTCACTTGTGGGGGAGCTCCAAAGTTTGGGCACACAGGGGCTCTCCAAACGCAACTTGGTGTCCGCTAACAATTTGAGCCAATTTTCCATTCAATTTGTTAGCGGATACCATGTTGCATTTGGAGAGTCCCTGTGTGCCCAAACATTGGAGCTCTCCCACAAGTGACCCCATTTTGGAAACTAGACCCCCCAAGGCACCTATCTAGATGCATAGTGAGCACTTGGAACCCCCAGGTGCTTCACAAATTGATTCATAAAAATGAAAAAGTGTTTTTTTTTTCACTTTTTCATTTTTACGAATCAATTTGTGAAGCACCTGGGGGTTCCAAGTGCTTACTATACATCTAG
This sequence comes from Phyllobates terribilis, assembly GCF_046119375.1. Taxonomy (NCBI): domain Eukaryota; kingdom Metazoa; phylum Chordata; class Amphibia; order Anura; family Dendrobatidae; genus Phyllobates; species Phyllobates terribilis. The sequence continues at coordinate 868,868,808 of NW_027362762.1, forward strand.
ATAGATGCCTTGGGGGGTCTAGTTTCCAAAATGGGGTCACTTGTGGGGGAGCTCCAATGTTTGGGCACACAGGGGCTCTACAAACACAACATGGCGTCCGCTAATTATTCAAGCAAATTTTACAATCAAAAAGTCAAATGGCGCTCCTTCCCTTCCGAGCCCTGCCGTGCGCCCAAACAGTGTTTTTTCCCCACATATTGGGTATCTGCGTGCCCAGGGGAAATTGCACAACAAATTTTGGGGTCCATTTTTTCTTGTTACCTCTGTGAAAATAAAAAAAATTGGGTCTAAAGTAACATTTTTGTGAAAAAAGTTAAATGTTCATTTTTTTCTTCCACATTCAAAAAATTCCTGTGAAGCACCTGAAGGGTTAATAAAGTTCTTGAATGTGGTTTTGAGCACCTTGAGGGGTGCAGTTTTTAGAATGGTGTCACTTTTGGGTATTTTCTGTCATAAAGACCTCTCAAAGTGACTTCAAATGTGATGTGGTCCCTAAAAAAATGGTTTTGTAAATTTTGTTGGAAAAATGAGAAATCGCTGGTCAACTTTTAACCCTTATAGCTCCCTAACAAAAAAAATTTTTGGTTCCAAAATTGTGCTGATGTAAAGTAGACATGTGGGAAATGTTATTTATTAACTCTTTTGTGTGACATATCTCTCTGATTTAAGGGCACAAAAATTAAAATTTTTAAAATTGCAAAATTTGCAAAATTTTCGCCAAATTTCCATTTTTTTCACAAATAAACGCAAGTGATATCGAAGAAATTTTACCACAATCATGAAGTACAATATGTCACGAAAAAACAATCTCAGAATCAGGGGGATCCGTTGAAGCGTTCCAGAGTAATTACCTCATAAAGTGACAGTGGTCAGAATTGTAAAAATTGGCCTGGTCATTAACGTGCAAACCACCCTCGGGGCTTTAGGGGTTAATAGGACAGTGAAGATCAGTTGATGTTACATTTTCTTTCTGAGAGAAAACAGATGCAAAATAGGAATTAAAAAGTTCAGCCTTCTCAACATCCTTTCTTACCATTTCACCATTTTCATCCTGTAAAAATCCTATAGCATTTTTGACTTTTCTTTTACTTTTGACATACCCCCAAAATCCTTTTTTATTGCTTTTGACATCTCTTGCAAGCCTTAATTCATTGTCCGCTTTAGCTAACCTGATACGTGCCCTGCAGGATCTGCAGACTGCATTATAATCTTCTTTACATATGCCTCCCTCTTTCCATTTGATAAACATTTCTTTCTTTCTTTTTAGCATGTGTTTAAGTTCTGTGTTCATCCATCCTGGTTTCCTTAAATGCTTCCCATTCTTCCTACTTTTCGGGATTGTTAACGATTGTGCTTTGAGAATCTCATTTTTAAAAATTTCCCATCCTTCCTGGACATTCTCTCGCCTGTCTTGATTAGGGAAATGCTATGGAATGGCACAGCTCGTTATGAATTAGACGAGCTGTGTCATTACGCCCCTGCACCCCCCAACCCATCTCTTGACTGAGCTGGGAGAAAGTGATGTAAGCTGTGGCAAAACATTGCAATTTTTCAAAGCATTTAATTCTGGCATGAACATTTTGATGAATCTGGCCCTAGATGTTACTTCTATTCGCCTATGTTATTTTTTCCGATTCTCTTTCTGCACTGAAACTAATATGGCAAAACATGCACATAATGCAAGAGGAGGAAAAGTTGATGTAACGTACTAGGAGACTGCGTACGTCAGAACTATACCCAGATGAAGGTATTGGTTGTGGATATGCAGGTGTATCTCACTAAATTAGAATATCATCAAAAAGTTAATTTATTTCAGTTCTTCAATACAAAAAGTGAAACTCATATTATATAGAGTCATTACAAACAGAGTGATCTATTTCAAGTGTTTATTTCTGTTAATGTTGATGATTATGGCTTACAGCCAATGAAAACACAAAAGTCATTATCTCCGTAAATTAGAATAATTAACAAAAAACACCTGCAAAGGTTTCCTAAGCGTTCCACTAGTGGGTTTTCTATATAAACTGTTGCTGATAGAACCAGTATGAATTACCAGTTATCTTGTAAATAGACATCTAAAAAAGGAGCAATACCTTTATGGTCTCCACTGTAAATGAGAGATTGAGAAAATGCTCAAGGAATTGTTCCAATTTGGGCAAGTCTTCAGGGTTTCCACAGCTATGTCTTGCAACATATGGTCTGCTGACTTTGTCCTCTTTTTCATGCTAGTTTAAAAAATCGTTTGTGCTTATAGAAGTAAGTATGCACATACCAAAGTATCCCCCCATCTTCTGAATGGTGGCCCTTATTGGGCTGCTGTGCAGTATGATGCCTGTTATGATAACGAGGAATGTAACGCTGTTGGTTGTGGACCCACTGCGCCACAGGCCGGGCTTATACTGGAGGTTTGTGACAAAGCAACTAGCTGCCTCTGATGGTGAGGATAGGCTTGGCCGCGGGTAGTCGCCAGGTACCACTCCAAGGCAGTCCCCGCATCTGCAGCAGCTGACCGGAGTGTCAGAGGCACAGTACGAGAGTGCAAAGGCAAAGCGAAGTCAGACGGTCTGAGATCAGGACCTTTTTAAACGCTTAGGAAGCCTTTGCAGGTGTTTTTTGTTAATTGCTATTTTAATTTACTGAGATAATGACTTTTGTGTTTTCATTGGCTTTAAGCTATAATCATCAACATTAACAGAAATAAACACTTGAAATAGGTCACTCTGTGTGTAATGACTCTATATAATATAGGAGTTTCACTTTTTGTATTGAAGAACTGAAATAAATTAACTTTTTGATGATCTTCTAATTTAGTGTTGAAGAATCAATCCAAACTTCCACATTCTTTTTCTTGTTATTTTGAAATTATGACTTGTTGTTGCTTCAGCTGGATTACTGGTTTGAGGTCATGAAACAAGCGACATGAAGTTCTCATCAATCATTACATCTCTGCTTATTGTGGCCATATACGTTTCTGGGTGCAGAATTCTATATCCTTTCTGGGTTTCCTTGCAGCCCACCAGGATACCCTTTTGCTTGAGATTCCCACTACGTTTTCCTTTGGGAATATGTACAAATACTTTATTTACGAATATTCTTATGTGTTGTAGTATAGGCTTCTTGCTGTTCTATTGCTCAATTTTCTCAGTACCTTTACCTGGTAGTCTGTTTTGAAGATGGATTACTTCACCCCGATATGCTGTTGGCAAATTTGCATCAAATAGCATACTTCTTCCACTTTCACAATGTGTCTGGTTCCTTCTTTCCGCTACACAATTTTGTTCAGGGTTGTATGGTACAGTGGTCTGAAACACAATTCCATTTTTCCTTAAAATACTTTGTGTCTCATTACTTGTATATTCAGTTCCATTATCTTCATGCAGAATTGTTGGTATTTTCCCAAATTTTTTATTTACTTCAGCGAGTTATATTTCAAGTTTCTCTGGAACTTCATCTTTGCTGTGAAGCAGATAGACTATTGTATATCTTGAATAACCATCGATAAATGTGAGAAAATCTCTTTTCTTTCCAGGAGTTTGAGTGCTCATTGAACCACAAACATCTGTGTATATTAAGTCCAGAAGCTGTTCTGATTGTGTAGTACTATTCTTAGGAAAGGATTTTCTTGACATTTTTCCTTTATGACACCTAGTACATTTCATTTTCTGATTACACAAATCGACTGTAATGCCATCAGCAAGTTGTTTTTTTATCTAACTTTATTATTTCCTCTGGGTCTCTATGTGCAAGACACCTGTGCCATACAAGAATACAATTCTTGTGCTGGTCATGTTTAGCAGTATATATACTTTCATTGCATTTTAGCTGGTACAACTCCTCTTTGATTTTTCCTTCTGCTGGTGTGTGACCTTCTTTTGATTTAATACAGCTGTCATCTTTAAATGTAACTTCATTTCCTTGTCTTGTGAGTTTCTTCACAGATAACAGATTGCTTTCAAGACTAGGGACATTGAGCATGTCCATAACTGGGATCTTTCTGCTTTACTTGGGGAGACTTGACAATTAATGTAACCATCTCTTATTCCCTCTGAATTCATATACTGGTCATTAGCCAAAATTACTTTCTCTGACTTACTTTGGTCTAGTACATAGATAAAAATAATTTTTATTTCATCAATAATATAAAAAATGTGATTTGGCCAATAAAAACACATAAAAAAGGGGGAAGAAAACAGGAACAGATCACAGGGAAACGTATATACGGTGGGTACCATATATCGGTATTGAAAAAATACAATCTTGACAAGAAAACTCTAGTCTATACACCATGCATGCTTTGATGTACTTGCATTAACAGTAAACACAGCTTCAGTACTTGAAGTGTCATATATTCTTCAGTAATGGCACTTTTAACCCTTTGATGAATATTTTGCTTTTTCAGCTTATTCATTCTAACTTTCCAAACTATGCAGTCAGCCTTTAGGTGCCCTGATTTCTTGCAGACAAAACACGTGTTTCCTTCAAATGACTTTTATTTTTGGGAAGATTTTGAGTTTTTAAAGCTGATTCTGCTTTTGATACCCCACTACTGCTGACACTTTTTGTATTTTATTTATACTCATCTACAAGCTTTCCTCTGACATACAGTACAGACCAAAAGTTTGGACACACCTTCTCATTTAAAGATTTTTCTGTATTTTCAGGACTATGAAAATTGTACATTCACACTGAAGGCATCAAAACTATGAATTAACACATGTGGAACTATATACTTAACAAAAAAGTGTGAAACAACTGAAAATATGTCTTATATTCTAGGTTCTTCAAAGTAGCCACCTTTTGCTTTGATGACTGCTTTGCACACTCTTGGCATTCTCTTGATGAGCTTCAAGAGGTAGTCACCGGAAATGGTCTTCCAACAATCTTGAAGGAGTTCCCAGAGATGCTTAGCACTTGTTGGCCCTTTTGCCTTCACTCTGCGGTCCAGTTCACCCCAGACCATCTCGATTGGGTTCAGGTCTGGTGACTGTGGAGGCCAGGTCATCTGGCGTAGCACCCCATCATTCTCCTTCTTGGTCAAATAGCCCTTACACAGCCTGGAGGTGTGTTTGGGGTCATTGTCCTGTTGAAAAATAAATGATGGTCCAACTAAACGCAAACCGGATGGAATAGCATGCCTCTGCAAGATGCTGTGGTAGCCATGCTGGTTCAGTATGCCTTCAATTTTGAATAAATCCCCAACAGTGTCACCAGCAAAGCACCCCCACACCATCACACCTCCTCCTCCATGCTTCACGGTGGGAACCAGGCATGTAGAGTCCATCCGTTCACTTTTTCTGCATCGCACAAAGACACGGTGGTTGGAAACAAAGATCTCAAATTTGGACTCATCAGACCAAAACACAGATTTCCTCTGGTCTAATGTCCATTCCTTGTGTTCTTTAGCCCAAACAAGTCTCTTCTGCTTGTTGCCTGTCCTTAGCAGTGGTTTCCTAGCAGCTATTTTACCATAAAGGCCTGCTGCACAAAGTCTCCTTTTTTAACAGTTGTTGAAGAGATGTGTCTGCAGCTAGAACTCTGTGTGGCATTGACCTGGTCTCTAATCTGAGCTGCTGTTAACCTGCTATTTCTGAGGCTGATGACTCGGATAAACTTATCCTCAGAAGCAGAGGTGACTCTTGGTCTTCCTTTCCTGGGGCGGTCCTCATGTGAGCCAGTTTCTTTGTAGCGCTTGATGGTTTTTGCAACTGCACTTGGGGACACTTTCAAAGTTTTCCCAATTTTTCGCACTGACTGACCTTCATTTCTTAAAGTAATGATGGCCACTCGTTTTTCTTTACTTAGCTGCTTTTTTCTTGCCATAATACAAATTCTAACAGTCTATTCAGTAGGACTATCAGCTGTGTATCCACCTGACTTCTGCACAACACAACTGATGGTCCAAACCCCATTTATAAGGCAAGAAATCCCACTTATTAAACCTGACACGGCACACCTGTGAAGTGAAAACCATTTCCGGTGACTACCTCTTGAAGCTCATCAAGAGAATGCCAAGAGTGTGCAAAGCAGTCATCAAAGCAAAAGGTGGCTACTTTGAAGAACCTAGAATATAAGACATATTTTCAGTTGTTTCACACTTTTTTGTTAAGTATATAATTCCACATGTGTTAATTCATAGTTTTGATGCCTTCAGTGTGAATGTACAATTTTCATAGTCATGAAAATACAGAAAAATCTTTAAATGAGAAGGTGTGTCCAAAGTTTTGGTCTGTACTGTACTCCAATGTAAGCTCATAATCTGTGCGCACATCTCGTGCAGTTACAAGTGTGTCATAGCTTTCTTGTAGACTGCTTAGTAGTAGTGCAGCAACATGGAAATCCTTTAGATCTTCCCCATTGCCCTGCTTTGGGGAACTCCACAATTTCTTGAGTATTTCTTAAGTAATCCTGAATATTTTTGCCCTTATTTAGCTTAGACTGATACAGCTTTCTCATTACATAGAACTTATTGCTGAGATTTATCCTTTCATGCACTTTCTACAGCTCTTCCCACATTTCTTTTACCGTTTCACATTTACATACATGCACAATTTGATCATCATCTATGTTGAAGGAGATAGTGCTTTCTGCTTTTTGATCCTTCTCTACCCAGTCTTCTGGACTAGACTCCTATGTGTATTTTCACTTACCTTCTCTTATCAGCAGCATCTTTACCTTGAATTTCCAGGATTGGTATTTCTGGTTAGTCAGATTTGGCACTGTGAACTTCACAGAGTTACTGCTGGTGGCCATCTTTGCTTCTTCTTCTTAGTACACGGTTGTTCTCTCTTATCTGGGCTATTCTCTGTGTCTTTGGGTCTCTGGGCCCATAACCTGTTGGCAGCGGATTAATCTCTGTACTGTCCAGCCGTTCCAACAGTAGATATATATTTATTCAGGAACAATGATAACACAGCTTACAACTGGTATTTCTCATAGGTTAGGATCTTAGCATCTTGACTGTCACCTTGCAAAGTGAAAGTAAAATGTGCTTCAACTACACACATAAAGCGAACATGAACTTCCTGTTTTTTTTTTGTTTGTTTTTTTTTAACAGCGCTTTACTGGCAATATAACACTATTGCTGGAGACAGAAACTCATGCACTATTAAACGGTAGTAAATAGTAGTTGTTGCAATATATACAATACTAAGCATTATTCCAGCACATAGCAGCTGCCATCTCCTATCTCAGTAATGTGAAAGACTATCTTCACTGAATACAGATTTTACCTCAGAATTTTGATAATGATTGATCAATTTTAGCGGAGAAACAAGCAGATTTCTCTGATAAGATATATTACAAAGTTGCTTATTTTCATGTGTACTATTGATTTATGAAATAAAAATTAAAAACAGTTATACATTAACCCCTTAATAACATCTGACGTACTAATACGCGTCTGTGCCCTGGGACTTAAGAGCCAGACCCGTATTAGTACGTCATCGCGATCGCGCGCGCACACAGGCTGTGCGGGCGCGATCGCCGCCGGGTGTCAGCTGATTGTCACAGCTGACACCCGGTACTATGTGCAGGGAGCGGTCCTGCACCGCTCCCAGCACATTAACCCCCGCGATGCTGCGATCGAAGTCGATCGCGGCATTGCGGGGGCAAGGGGAGGTGATCGGCGATACTCACCTCCTCTTCCGGCTTCCAGCGCAGTCTGCAAAGGCTTCCCGGGTGTTGCCATGACGACCCGATGTCACAATGAAAAAGTGTTTTTTTTTTCACTTTTTCATTTTTACGAATCAATTTGTGAAGCACCTGGGGGTTGCAACTGCTCACTATGCATCTAGATAGGTGCCTTGGGGGGTCTAGTTTCCAAAATGGGGTCACTTGTGGGGGAGCTCCAATGTTTGGGCACACAGGGGCTCTCTAAACGCAACATGGTGTCCGCTAATTATTCAAGCAAATTTTACAATCAAAAAGTCAAATGGCGCTCCTTCCCTTCCGAGCCCTACAGTGCGCCCAAACAGTGTTTTTTCCCCAAATATTGGGTATCTGCGTGCCCAGGGGAAATTGCACAACAAATTTTGCGGTCCATTTTTTCTTGTTACCCCTGTGAAAATAAAAAAAATTGGGTCTAAAGTAACATTTTTGTGAAAAAAGTTAAATGTTCATTTTTTTCTTCCACATTCAAAAAAATCCTATGAAGCACCTGAAGGGTTAATAAAGTTCTTGAATGTGGTTTTGAGCACCTTGAGGGGTGCAGTTTTTAGAATGGTGTCACTTTTGGGTATTTTCTGTCATAAAGACCTCTCAAAGTGACTTCAAATGTGATGTGGGCCCTAAAAAAATGGTTTTGTAAATTTTGTTGGAAAAATGAGAAATCGCTGGTCAACTTTTAACCCTTATAGCTCCCTAGCAAAAAAAAATTTTGGTTCCAAAATTGTGGTGATGTAAAGTAGACATGTGGGAAATGTTATTTATTAACTCTTTTGTGTGACATATCGCTCTGATTTCAGGGCTTAAAAATTCAAATTTTGAAAATTGCAAAATTTTCAAAATTTTCGCCAAATTTCCGTTTTTTTCACAAATAAACGCAAGTGATATCGAAGAAATTTTTCCACAATCATGAAGTACAATATGTCACGAAAAAACAATCTCAGAATCAGGGGGATCCGTTGAAGCGTTCCAGAGTAATTACCTCATAAAGTGACAGTGGTCAGAATTGTAAAAATTGGCCTGGTCATTAACGTGCAAACCACCCGCGGGGCTTAAGGGGTTAAGTAAATGGTGTCCATATGGTGACACTGAGTCACTTCTCACGGACAGCAGCCGTGAGTCGGAAAGTCAAGGAGTCCAGGGTCAAAAACAAGGAGGGTACGTCATAAACAGAGGGAAGAGATGAAGGAGTAGTAAGGTAACGGTTTGAGTTCAGAATACCAGGAAGATAGAGGATCAAAGAAAAAGGGGTAATACAAGCTGATAGTCAATAGGAAAGTCCTGGGTCCAGCATCAAAATATTAGAAAGTCAGAATGCTGAGAACAAGGCACAGAGGATTAAGCCACACAGAGCTGAAAAGTACGACTGAC